>NC_141686.1:143520667-144948837 GCF_964263255.1 Lissotriton vulgaris | reverse complement strand
ACATTTCATTCAATATACAGTGTACCTGCTTCATTACACTTGCGACGATTCTGAGCAGAACCCTCTGCTGTGAAGAATCCTTGGCTGCATCGTTTTCCATTCTGCGATTTCAGGACGTCCTAACACACTTAGATTCCTCAGGTTTTGGATTCCTAACGTTTTGTTGGATTACCTTGTTCTTCAAAAACAAGGTACTGTGATTTATGTTATTTCACCTACTATTCTTTGGCCGATACCGCCTGAATTCCCAATGCAATCTCTTTAAGAAGGAATTGATGAGTGCTTTCTCTACGGCCACTACTCGAGGCTTGGAAAAACTGTTAGTGCTCAAGATTTTAAAATTGAACTTCAACCCCTTGCGGCTATTCTGACATTTTAATCTAGGCATATCGTTGTTTTAATCAAGCCACCGCAAAAGAGTGTTTATTTAAAAGAAAACTTCTCTTACCTCGCGCTCCTTCACAAGGAATCCTTGTCACGGCTACCATTCATCACTAAGGCTTATGACGTATACTTTCCTCCTGACACGCAATGCACTACGTGAGCCACGTCACTCAACGCAGTCTCTCCTGCTTTGTTTCTCAGTTTCCTTGACAACGCGCTTTCGCTGACGTACTCAGCATTCGCGTTGCAGCCATTGGAATTTAAAAGCAGAAACTTTATTTCCAGTCTTTGCGCTGACAAGCACAGCTTTCCTGCTTGTTGATACTTCTATTTTGTCAACCTACAAATCCAAGAGAATAATCCATGACAATAATTTTTCATTTCTTTACGCTGACACGCACAGCAATGCGCAGACTTGGGTGTTTATATTTTCTTCGCTGACACACTCAGCTCTTCCTTGCCATTTATTGAGCTACAATTACTTCGCTGATGCACTCAGTCTTTCCTTGCCATTTATTGAGCTACAAATACCTCACTGATACACACAGTAATTTTTCCTGTTTATGTTTGGCTGTGCAATTGAAAAGGTAAAGGATGAACTTTGGCAAAAGGACGACCCTAAACTTGATGAAGTTCTTTTGATTGCCAAACGGATTGCTTGCTTGCGTAGAAGTCATAAAAAAGGAAAATGTTAATCTTAACACAAATAACGATAAGGTGCATGTGGTAACTAATTATAAGACTTTAAAACAAAGAGAATCTCAATCTTTTAAACAAAATGACTCTCAAGCTTCTGGGTCAAAAAAATATTTTACTGGAAAGTGTTACCGCTCTGACAGTCCCAGTAATCTAGACAATGACAAGTCCTGTCCTGCCTTATATGCTAAGTGTTCTAAATGTGGTAAGGTGGTCACCTAGCTAAAGCGTGCAGTGTCTAGGTTCAAGACGTGTGAAAGAAGTGTGGATTCAGAATGAGTCTGACTTAGACCAAGAAGAATTACATTGTGGGAAAGTCTTAACCTCATCTTCAAAAAATGTCTGTAAAAATCCAATTGAGACTGTTCAAATTAATGATCATCCAGTCAAAATGCTTTTTGATTCCGGAGCTAAGATAACTCTGATTCCAAAGCGTTTTTATGACTCTGCCTTATTAGGTAAAGTGAAGGTATCTAAACCCGACATTAGGCCTCTTGCTTATGGAGGCCAACCCATCAAGTTGTTTGGATATTTCGAGGGCCACATAGAATACAAGAATAAATTTACTGCAGGGAAAATTTACATCTCATCCAAAGGAGACAGTTTGATAAGTTGGGTCCATCAAGCAGATTTAGGAATCGTGCTTGTTCCTGGCGGAGATCCTTGTATCGTAATAAGGGAAAATCTGTGTTTACCATCCTTCAATTCTAGTACCCCTGAACTATCTAACGCTGTTCAGGTCAACGATCTAAGGACTGAATTTGAACAAGTCTTTAGTGAAAAACTTGGTTGTTTGTCCGGTTATATGCATAAGATTTCATCTCATTTCATTGAAACCTGGAGCTGTCCCAGTATCTTGCAAAGTACATGGAGTACCATTGGCAATGGGAGAGTCCATGGAGAAAGAACTGCAGAAATTACTTGATGAAGGAATCATTGTCAAGACTGAAGCTAGTGAATGGTTGGCTCCCGTTGTACTTGCACGCAAGGCCTCGGGTGAGGTGAGGCTTTGTGTGGACGTACGCGCACTCAATCGTTCTGTGGTGGCTGATAAATATCCTCTCCCAAACATTGCAGAAATGTTGACACAATTAGATGGAGCTGAGGTTTTCTCCACTCAGGACCTTAGAGCCACGTATCATCAGATTAAGATCCACCCAGATTCTATGAACCTCACTGCGTTTATAACGACTTTTGGTACTTTAAAATTTACCAGACTCCCTTTTGGTCTCAATTCTGCAGCCTCTGGGTTCCAGAGAGCTATGGAAGATGTTTTACAAAGGTATCTGGCGTCAAGATTTATGAGGACGATGTTCTGATATATGGTTCTTCACAAGAATTACATCATGAGAGGCTCAGAGCAGTCCTATAGCGTTTCAAATTTCGAGGTTTAACTCTACTTGAGAATAAGTGTAAATTCAATCTGTTGCACTACAAGACTATGACTTTGTTGTACATCACATCCCTGGTATTCAAAACAAAGTTTCTGATTGTTTTTCCCGTTTAGTCAATAATAATCCCATTCACTCTCTAGATGTCTCTGAAGAATTGTGGGAGGATGATGATTATAAAGTGAGCGAGATTACTTCGGTAGTTCTGAGTGAAGATGATTGGAAATCGGCCACTGAAAGCGATGCTGTCATTATTGGAGTTTGGGAATTGGTGATTAAAGGTTGGGAGAGTGGCATTTCATTCAATATACAGTGTACCTGCTTCATTACACACAGGAAGTGACATCACACACACTTTGACCTGGTGATATCACAGGAAGTGACATCATCGAACTTTTGACCCAACCTGATGATGTCACAGCAAGTGACATCACACAAACTTTGACCTGGTGGCATCACAGGAAATGACATCACCTGCCCTTTGGACCCCCATGAAACAAGAAGTGATGCATGTGGCATTTGGCTTTTTACATCACACACATAGGCTGGAAAATCTCTACAGATCCAAAAGAAGTACCCTATAAACAGAAATACTTCAAATCCTTTTCACAGAAGAGCGATCAAATAGAAGTGCAGGCCAGTGCTTAATTTGTAAAAGAATAAGTGGCAGGCTCTAAATTATGCTGAGAAGTCCTCGGCCAGTGCTATTATGTCGGTGTGCTGAATACCAAGTCTGCCTAGTCTTGATTCTACCTCTTAGACCTCTTTAATTCACCACTAGACACTCCTTGCATATTTATCTCATTCTTGCATGCTCTGTTTTTCACCACTGCTGTCTCTCACTGTCACATTTTTTTCTGTCTTTCTCTTCCTGCTTTTTCCCCCTTGTGTGAATTTCCCATTCTTGTTCTGGGTCTTAATGATGAAGAAAAATAAGTGCTGGTCCTCAAACCATGAGTTGTGGTATGCAACCACTGACTCAAATTAAGAACTAGCAGTAGCAGCTACCCTATGCCAAAGTACCTGTTTGTTTCTCAGAAATGCGATTACTCTCTAATTAAAAATATTGCACCTCTGCAGAGAAGTGCAGGTACTCTCCCTCTCAATAAAGCCTGACCGCACCGGCCCAAATAAAGCACCAGTCATGCTTCCTAGGGCAAGACAGGAATCGAAGAATACAGCAATAATCAGGGTTCATTGAGCCTAGTCTTCATTGGTGCAGCAGTTGAAGTGGCACTAGGGCCATGATGTCTGGGGACCACTGAACCCTGATTGTTGCTGGGTTTGTTTTTTTCAACACATGCATTGGATTTACAGGTGTCTATTGGTGAGCCATAAACACGCAGACTCGGGGATGGGTGGGCAAGTTCACAGGCTCGGGTGGGCAAGTTCACAGGCTCAAGAGTAGGAAAGTAGTCCTCAGGCTTGGGGGGAGGCAAGTAGTACACAGGCTCGAGTGTGGGCAAGGAACACACAGGTTTAAGGGTGATTTGATGGTTTACATGCTCAAGGGTGCAAACAGCACACTGGTTCCACAGTGGCAAGTAGTATATAGGCTTCAGGCAAGTGGCACACAGGTTTAAGAGGGAGCAAGTAGCACACATGCTTGAGGATGATGAAGTAGCACAAAGGCGTACAGGTGGGTTAGTAGTAGCACAAATGCTCTAGACAAGTAGTGTACAGACTCAAAGGTGTGTTATGGACCTAAAGGGAAGATTGAAATTAAATAAATAATCCATCACTCTTACTGGTTTTCTGATGAAATGTATGATGTTAATAAAGACCTTACTCTCCCAAATTTTGTTAACATTTTGAATCGCTCTAGAAAAAGAGTAGGTGGTTTAATGACGATCATTAAAAGTACAGTGAAAAGCCTAAGCTTGATTCCAGTTGTAGTAAGAAGGCTGTAACCTTCACATATCAACACAAGCATTGGTAAATGCATTAGGGTTCGCCTATGTGATTCTTAATATTTTTGTTGTTATTTGTAGCAAATAAAAGCTATTTCTCTTGTGTCAACTCATGATGATCAAAGTCAGTGCATTTCTTCACTCTGTGATATTAGTATTAGAGTGCGGCCCTCTGTAGCAGTAAGCTTGCTAGATAAACAAGTGGCAGGGGTGGCGGGTGAAAGTAATGACCAGGGCAGGGGGGTGGCAGCTGGACGGATGCCAGCAACTTTGGGGGTCGCAATGGCGGAGAACTGTCTGCAAAAACATGGACTTGCTTGGAGTGCTACCGATTAAATAAAAAAAAAAAAATAGAGTAGAGGGGCCAGACAGAGGATGTGGCGTGAGGGCCTATGGAGCGAGGTTCGAGTCTCGTGTGGGTTCACAACCACGCCTGAAATGCATGACCAAAACGTTTAAATAAAATACCAGCCAAATGCATGCAGGTAGGAAAAGTACCACAACAGTGGAAGAAAACAGTAATTTTGTGATGGGAAACTGATAAGAGAAGAGAAGCAGGTGAGGGACAAGCATTGGTAAATGAAGGAAACTATGCTACATCCAATAGAAATGGATTAAAGTAAGTAACAAGCACAGGGACCAATGAAAAGCAAAGGGGCAGCATGTAGCCCCTTTTAAGATTATATAGAATACAATATATTTCTCAAGAGCTGTGCATGTGAAACCCAAAAAGGCTTTTGGGTAGTTTCTGGTCCTTTTTATTGTTTATCACCTGCCCCAGAAGCAGCTGTGGGCCACAAGTAACTTTCCTCAGCACTTTACTATGCAGCATCAGATACTGCATCTAATGCTTCTAGGTGATTTAAACTTGAATGTTGAGAAAGTTGACCTTCCTTTAATCCAGAAAGTTTCTAAAATGTTTTTCTCCTTTGGGTTGACTCTAAATTCTCTTTTTCCCACCCACTGTGCGGGACATTCTTTTAATATGATTTGTGCTAATACCAGACTTTCTTGCCTTTACCTCTCCCCTGATCTGATAATTTGGAGATATCTTTTCTATTTCAATTTCAACTTGCTCATGGTAGCAAAACTACTACACATACAAAATTGTATGTAGAAAGACATTTATAAGATTTAGATATATTCTTATCTGGGAGCTTGACGGGAAATGGAACCCAGTTCTTAAAGGAAATACAGCCTGTCATCTCTGTGGCGCTACAGTCAAATCTCTTATACATATTATATGTATTAGTCCTAAACTGTTCTCTATAAGGAAGATACATTTACTCGCCTTGTTTAAAAATGCTAAAATAAGAACAACTGCGGATGCTGTTAAATAATGTTTTAGGCACGGAGAAGGCAGTGCAATAATAATGATGATAACATTTTTAGATCAGGCCTATAAAGCATTATCTGCGTGATTCCTTGTACCCTTAAAGGGAATCAATATAGATTGTATTCAATAGAGTATTGGACTTTCCTTTGGAGACAACGGGCTGGTTTCACAAATGCAATGAATTGTATGCGCTTTGCACATCTGGCACACCAGCACTTTATCATACTGGTAAAAATGCAATAGACTGAGCTAAAGAAGGTCATAAATGTAGTGGTAGATGGTTCAACAATGTATGTAATTTACTCTAGCAGCTGGAACACAAACAGTATCTTATACTTGGAGATGTATGTATCAAATTTGATCGTTGTAAATTAGATTGTATTCACTTTGCACACTTGACATATTAGCACTTCATCATATCAGTAAAAGGTAATAGACTGAGTTAAAGATGGTCGTAAATGCAGTGGTAGATGGTTGAATAATGTATTCAAATTACTGTTGAAGTTGGAACAGAAACAGAATCTTAAACTTGGAGGTGTATGTATTTAATTTGAATATTGTAGGCTAGATTTGTAGGTTTCAATTATAGAACTTTTTTATTCTATGAGATTTTTTTGTTATGTGATGATTCATATTTTTTATTGTAATCATTTGATTAATACAATAAACTCTACTTAATACTACTACAAAATTGTTCATGGAAACCCGAACCTGGAGGAAGGTAACTGTTGGGCAGCATTTGTCTTCGCTACCTAGCCAACCTACCTCTGATCTACTGTTTTGTTTAAAACAGTTCTAATTCGAGGATAATGTCTGTACTGGACAGTACAGCCCCTAAAAAATAATTGTTTTGAAGCACTCTCGCTCTTCTACCACATGATTCTCTAGCAAAGAAAGTGGGTCTTTGTGTACAGCTGAACGTCACTGGTGGCAAAACTACTCACCAGCTTTAAATGCTGAATTGGTTACCTTTAATCAGAACTATAAGATTCCATAAAAAAGCAGAGGCCACTTCTCTTTGAAGAACTTTAATGTGTTAAAAACCTCCAAAGCGGTTTTCAATGTGATTAATAAATGTAAAAATCCCCCAAAATATTTTCAGGAATCGTCATCCGATGATAAATTAAACACGTTTATTTTTTTTAATAAAAATGATTACTAGATCCCTACCAAACTTTCAGAATGATAAACTGCAACCCAGTGAGGCTTCTCCAAATTCTGCTTATTGGTACTGTTTGGCTTCTTTGCTCCTCCCGGACAGCAGTTCTCTCTAGTTGACTGTCAGTGCCCTCAAATATTTGTCAGGGTCTGTTACTCTGTTTTAGACCCTCTTTCAGCCAACTTCCATAAAAAACTCATATTATCAGAGGACTGAATCTCAACAGCCATTGTGAACTCCTCCCTACTATTAGGGAACAGCAGGCGGAGACTGAAAAATGGTGTGGTGACATGAAAAAAACTCTCTACAGCTCTGACATATTGCAAAATGTTCTATTTCTCCATTGCCTTTCCTACCCAACCTGGTTCAGTGGGCGGTTTTTAACCAACTACATGATTATGTGACTCAACACCCCACCCTTCACCCTAGTAGGCTGCCACTCTGGCCTCAGTAATGACGTCAAAATTAAGTATGGGCGAAATTTGCGAATTTGCTTTCCGCGAAATCGCACGAAAGCGAATTCACCATCTGCAGAATTCGCGAATTTGCGATTTTTTTTTGCGTGTTCGCAGGGTATTTTGCTTATTCGCGGACCGCTTGCAGTGCACCGATCGCGAGGTTGCCCATGCGGTTGTACGTGGGCGCGGCCATCTTTTGCGCGTTGCGTATTTCCGTTTCTGGGCGCTATTGGCAATGTCGCGTTGTGTGCGGCGCGCTATTGCAAGTTTGCACGTGTTTTTGTGTGCTCGCGGGGGAAATATCGCGCGAACTTACCCACGCGGTCCTCAATGGCGCGGCCATCTTGTTTTTCATTCATTGCTATGGTCCTGTGCATGCGTTTTGAATCCTGCTTGAATCTTTGCCATCCTTTCTTTCTTTGAATTTTTTTTTGCTCTTTTTTGCTCATTATCTATCTCTCTATTTGTCTAGATCTATATTTTGTGTTTTTTTCAACTTTTTGTTACTTTATAACTCCTTTTTTCGTTTAGCTCTCTCTTTCTTTTTTTTTTTTCTTTCTTCCCCCTATTCTTTTCTTTTTTCGGCCAGGACCATGGCAAAGGGAGCCTGCAAATCAAAGGGGAGTTGATGTAGTGGCCAGGGAGGTTTTCACCGCGGTGGAGGTGGCCGCCCTGGTATTTTTATGTTCTGCGCCACCTCCCTAAGACCGTGGCAGCAGGGGGCAGGCCCAGTCAAGGGTATGGCCTCCGGGAGCGTCGCCAGCGGTGGGATAAGGTGTGCCTAGCCATGCGAGGGAGTCGGGGGTCCGGCGCACCTACTACCAAGCGACGCACCAGTGGGCCGACGTCCTCGACCGGGAGCAGGACCTGCTCCACCTGCTAGGTGTGGAGATCCCTGGCCTTGGTGAGTAGCTATTTAATAACTACTTTGTATTATTCTGCTCTATGTTATATTGCTAATATATGTTTTTCCGGAAGAGCAAGAATGCTGCCTATTCGATTACATTGCAGGTAAAATAGTGTTTAAATAGCTTCTGTGATTGCAGGTGCTCGCCTCCTCAGTGGCGTTGCTACTATGCTTACTTGTTTGCAACTTTGTGCTCATTTGGCCTGAGAATATGTATGAGTGTACTACTTTACAGAACTGTGTAATGCTAGATAGACTAGAGACTCAAGTCTAGTCCTTCCTTTGTACTCCGGCTGCCACTAAGAAGAAGAGATAGTGATGGATTGATAGGTTGAGTATATTATGACTTGTTATTAGTAGTAGTAGTAGGACATTTTTTAGTGCTCTGCAATCATGAAGACGGACTGTGTCTGTCACGTCGCGTGCTGCTGAGTGCTGGTAGTCGTTTGTTGTTGGTTTAGTCAGTGATTGACATAACTTTCCAAGTAGACGGCCTGCAAATCCAGCAATTCTGTACTAGTAGTATCCTCCTAGTTGACCAGATCAGATAGGTTAATACATGTAGTGCAATTGTTGCTAATATGTAGTGCAATTGTTGCTAATTTGTTTCCCCGAGATAATTTTAGATTGTGGTCAAAGAAATGAAATATTTCAAAAAAACAATCATCCATGTTGTGTTTCTTTATTTCATGATCATCAGCACCTCCCAGGGGCAAGGCGACTTGCAGCACCATTGAGACTCCGGTGGAAGAAGGTGGACAGTCACAGCAGTCCCTTGCAGGCTCTTCTGCTGGCCTCAGTAAGTTGTTTTATTGATATATTAATACTTATACTTCCCTAACTTTTACAGCTCCTATTCATTACAAACTGTTTCCTAATTCTATTATTTACAAAATAGTCTTTGAACTTCTTCTAATCTAGACTACTTTCTACATTCTTATCCTGCCTCTACCATCACTCTCTGTGCTACTACTATTTACGATTATGAGTCGGTCTGTGTAGGAAGCTAAGCTTGCCCAGTCGGTAAACGGTGTTAAACCAAACTCTGACCCAGAACAGAAGTTGAACCCCCAATCCCCTAACCAACTATGTAGTTGTGGCTGACCAATAATTTTACGACCCAGAACAACAGAAGAAGACTACCGCCGAGTCTCGGCCTATCTGAATCACTGAAACATGACTTCCAAGTGCAGTAGTTCAAACCCTACCGCTCACTCACTCGTGAACAAAAACCACACAGTGTTTGATAGTTTTAAAGTTTTATTTTCAATTAAGAAATGAAAAAAATAAATCTTTATTTTTAATAGCTTAGTATTCGGAGCGAGCACTGCTGATAGATGACGTTAAAGTTTAAACAACATTCCCACGAATCAAATTACTTTAACGTAATAGTTAACAGACACATGAAATTATTAGAAAAACTGTGCGGGAGCCACCACCTTCTTTAAAGTACTTAAAGTACTGCTGGTGATGACTTACTAGTAGTTGGTGAATCGTCCTGTTGGGAGAAGGGCAATGTAATCTTCTTTCTGTAATTATAAAAATGGTGCACGTTAAGCAAGCATTCATCAGTTGTCCTAAGAAGTGTAGCATTTAATGGAATAAGCATATACAAAGTTAACACCCTCTACTAAACTGTTACTATTTTTCAATCCCAGTAATAAAAAATTTGTTATGTAACATTTCCTTTCATTACGAGACGAAATAGGGGGTTGTGTATGGCATCTGAAAATATGGCATGTTTTTTCTAGACGTCACAACATCTGATGCGGCACAGCTGACCACCAGTGCCGGGGCCAGCACCGCGGAGGGCTCCACTATAGGGGCGGAAGCGGCGGCGCCACCAGGAGGAGATGGGGGGAAGGCTCAGTGGCGGCAGATGGTGGTAAGTTATTATACTCCTTACTTATTGACATTTTTGAGTAGGCTCGCAAAGGAGTGTATGATGTACTGTACAGTACACTAGTACAAGTACACTGTACTGTTAAGAACAGTTACTAATTTCAGAACTACCTTTTTGGCTATCCTTGAGAAGACAGTCAACCTTGACTTGTAATAGCATTAGCAGCGGTACTTCTCGGGTAAGCAATGGCCCCCTCTATTTGACTTCAACTCAGCTGGCAAACTTTTATCGTGAAGCCAAGTCATATCAGGTGTACTTTAGGGATGTGAAGAACGAAAAGTGAAAGAAGGGTGAAACGAAGGACGAGCGAGTCTTAACATTTATGACTGTAAAGAATGGTGTGTTTGAATGAAAGTCAAGAGAAGAAGATGGTGGTTTCCAAAATATATTGAAAAGGGTGTTAGTTGGTTGTTGAGAAAAAGAAAACTTGGGACATTTGAGACATTAAGAAGAATGATAGACGTACTTTGGAAGCCTGGATGTTATCTTCTTTTTCCTCATCGATAGCAGAGGTGTATGATGTAGTAGAGCAGACGCTCCGTGCCAGAGTAGCAAAGATGAGGAAATCCAAATACTAGAATTTGTGATTGATCACAAATACTCCCTGCCTTGACTAACAGTACAGTACTTTACTTTGCAAGCACAGCATCTATTGTGTATGGATTGTATAGTTGACAACATTATATCAAGTAAAGTCCCTTCCTCTGCGAATTATGGGTTCCACACTCACTCCCTATTTAATAATTTTATTTCAGCTGTGTCATGGGTGGACTATCGCTGTAGTTCACTCAATCTATCAAAACAAAGCACCTAAAGGCATCCATCATATAACCAAAGATCATGTTATCGGCAGGATAATGATATATGATCAGAATTGAATAATCTCCATTCTTCTTTTGTTGTAGTAAAGGCCCGGGGGGGGGGGGGGAGCAGTGCGAAAGATATCATTACATTGAGCAGTAACCCTTGATGTAACCGAGTCTGGCCAGTGGCAGAGCCACCTCTATAGAAAAGTAAGAGCTTCCTATCCCCACCTGCATGTACTGCTAAAAGTACTGCGAGTCTGCGTCATCAAGGCTGAGTGAGCTGCCATGCCGGCTACCACAAGTTCGCGTACCACTAATTTCTTTTTCAAAACAAGAGAAAAAACAGAAGACTTTTTTTAGTACTCTCTGATTATGTATGTAATGTATTAGTGAGTCCATCCATAGTCCTGCTAGTGGAATTCCTGAAACTCCCAGTAATGTCACAGGCCTACAAAGACGGCGGAAAGATACATGGCAAAATGTTATACTGTGTTTGCTACTTGCTGGTATTACTGAGAGTCAACTTTTAGTAACATTATTTTGACGTTATGTTAAAGACTATTGGCTACAGTTTTTTCTTTCTTTCTTCATATAGATGCTACTCCAACAAAGCTCACCAGAAAGGAGATGGCTGTCCGGGCCAGGGCCCGTAAGCTGGAGGCTATTTGTGCCGAGTATCGGCGGCTGTGGGCTCGGGAGCAGGAGGAGGAGACAGCAACCACTGCATCCTCCTCCAGTGCCCCCGTGTCCACCAGCCAGAAGCCTCCAGCCAAACGGAGCCATGGCCCGGCAGCCTCCTGCCGCCGCACAGCAGCAACACGATCAGCTGCCCCCCAGATCCTGGATGGTACGTCAGCGCCGCCTCCGTAAGAGAGTGGAGTACCTGGAGCGGATGGCCGAAAAACATCAGCGCCAGCTCCGGGAACTCCGCAAAGATCTGCTGGACGTGTAGCAACAGCTGTCCACACTACGCCACCGGAGGAAGTGACTGTCCCTTGCTCCTTTTTTAAAGACTGTTGGGGGTTGGGAATTGGGTGTTTGGGAAAGGGGACTTTTGGACTTTTGGACATTGGTTGGGGTTAGGTAGGGGGTGAGTTGGGTTAATTTATTTTTGTACTACATGAATATATTTCTTAATAATTATTTTTCATACCAAAACAAAGTATAAGCGTTCATATTATTTTGTGTGGGGGTGGGCGGTGGTTACTGGACGTTTGGTTTCTTCCAACTTACCAGCATGAATGAAACATCTAGTCCTGAAATGTACCAAGGTGCCAGTAACCGAGTTAGTGAATTCAGTAGCCCTACTAATACTTTACTAGTAGTACTGTCAGGATCTGCTCTCCTCCCAGTCCTAGCCCATTATTCTACCTCTCCAAAATGCTTCTCTTACCTGTGATTTGTGTTTGAGAATAGCCACAGGGCTGCCTGCATGGCAAATGGTTGGTTGTTGACATGATTCCTCGACGGATGAAATATCATTGTTGTGCTGGTAGTAGTAGTGGAACACACTGACAGTAGCAGCATATGAAAAAAAGGAAATGAAACATTGAGTGGCCTGAGCATAGCATTAGAAAAAGTACGATAGATAGTACGCTACAGAACAGTGCCATAAATTGTAGCCTAAGCAGTGCTAACGTATTCTAAATATAACTTTACTAGCTTCGTGGACTATGGCTAATATAAGAAATATTATATGAAGGCAAAGGATACTTAAACATAAGAATTAACCATTTGATTTGTCATGTGTACGAGCATGATGTTTGCTGCTCAATTCACAATGTCGCACATGAAATTCCATTTTCCAACATGTTTCTGGTGCTGCTTAGACCTTATCCTCCTCTGCAAGTGTGTGGAATTTCTTGTTGTCATAGTCATACCTCAATGAAAAACCACACAGCCCGGGGGAAGAGGGTTAGGGTTTTTGAAGATTGGATGGGAATGGGGTTTTTTGGGAAAAGTTTTGTGGAGAGAAGAAAAAAAAACACTGCATGGACAAACAACAAATGAAGAGAAACACATTTTTGGATTCAAGGATATCCATAAATCTTTTACGGGACATAAAGGTAGTGCACTAATGCATAAAAATAGCAAAGAAATGTATGAAATAGCTGGAGAGATGACTTTGAAGCAGAGAACAAAGAAACGCCCCTAGTCACATTCGTAGAAGTTCAAGTTTTTTACAACAATAACATTTAAAAGATAAGGAGAAGTTAAGAGAGAATACTGTAACTTTATATTGTAGTTGTCCTGTTGAATTGGTGAAGTTGCATGCATCCTGCCATTCCTCTTATTCGCGATATACTCCTCCATTCCATCTTACGCTCCGTCAATGAATATTGATGACCAGACACACTGTCCACTAGCTGCCTGATGAGTAATTGCGGATTGCGTATGAGTTCAGCGTTTGTTCCATGGCACATAGTAAAAGCCATCCTGTACTTTTTGATGGGAAAAAAGAGTAAGTGAAGTACTTAAAAAAATATAAGGTACGCTGTGTAGTGCAAAAATAACACTTTCAGTTTCAGAGTCGACAGTATTACAAAACATACAAGCATCATTTCGAAAGTGTGTACTCCGAGTCTCCTTTTCAAGGATAAATGAGTGTGGGCGAAATTTGCGGATCTTTCCGCTCAAGCTAGGTGTAAAGTGTACACTGCGATTTTAGAACCCTAACCCTAGGCCCTAGGCCCTAACCCCTAACCCCCCTTTTTCACCATGGATTTAGTCCAAACCACTTAATTCTGATATTAGACCTTCCAAGCAATGCTCCAAGACCCGGCAACCCACCCGCAAAAAAAGCAGAACCCCCCCACCCCCAAACAGGCAATAAGCAAAAATGCAAAATCTCATACTTCAAATATTTTCGGCCTAATTCCCAAATCACTCCATGCGCGTTCTGCAGCTAGGCCATAACTCCCCTTTTCCACCATGGATTTCCTTAAAAACAAATGCATCAAAATTAGACTGTGCCAGCAGTGCTCCCAGACCCCCCAACCCCCCCCCCAAACACCAGGAACCCCCCCAAACAGCCCCCCAAAAACAGGCAAGTGAGCAAAAACGGAAAAACGTTTTCACCATGGATTTAGTCCAAACCACTTGATTCCGATATTAGACCTTCCCAGCAATGCTCCCAGACCTGTCAACCCAGGCGAAAACAAGTTTAACACCCCCAAACAGCCAAAAAGCAAAACCGGAAAAGTGATTAGAATAATTAGGTCTCATTCCCAAATCACTCCATGCGCGCTCTGCAGCTAGGCCATAACTCCTCTTTGCCACCATGGATTTTCTTCAAACCACTTGCAATCAAAACTATCCATACCCAACGTTGCTCCAAGACCCCCCAAACCCACCAAACACCAGGAACCCCCCCAAGCAGGCCCCCGAAAACACGAAAGTGAGTGAAAACTCTGAAAAGTGAAAAGCTTTTTCACCATGGATTTTCTCCAAAACACTTTTATCTGGTATTAGACCTTCCCAGCAATGCCCCGAGACCCGTCAACCCAGGGGAAAACAAATTTAACACCCCCAAAAAGCCAAAAAGCAAAACCGGAAAAAGTGACACTTAGAATAATTTAGGCCTCATTCCCAAATCACTACATGCGAGCTCTGCAGCTAGGCCCTAACTCCCTTTTTCCACCATGAATTTTCTGAAAAACAAATGCAATCAAAATTAGACTGTGCCAGCAGTGCTCCCAGACCCCAAAACTGACCCCCAATAACCTAGAAGCCCCCAAACAGCACCCCAAAAACAGGCAAGTGAGCAAAAACGGAAAAACTTTATCACCATGGATTTCGTCCAAAACACTTGATTCCGATATTAGACCCTCCCAGCTATGCCCCCAGACCCCTGCAGCCACCCGCAAAAAAGCAGAACACCCCCAAACAGGCAAAAAGCAAAAATGCAAAAACGGGGATTAGACAAATTTAGGCCTAGTTCCCAGATCACTCCATGCGCGCTCTGCAGCTAAAACCTATCTCCCCTTTGCCACCATGGATTTTCTTCAAACCACTTGCAATCAAAACTATCCTTACCCAGCGTTGCTCCAAGATCCCTCAACCCCCCCAAACTCCAGGAACCCCCCCAAACAGCCCCCCGAAAACAAGGAAGTGAGCAAAAACGAAAAAACTTTTTCACCACGGATTTGGTCCTAAAGACTTGATTCCGATATTAGACCTTCAGAGCTATGCCCCCAGACCCCTGCAGCCACCCGCATAAGAAGCTGAACACCCCCAAACAGTCAAAAAGCAAAAATGGGCCTACCTTCAATTCAGTCCAAATGCGCGCTCTGCAGCTAGGCCCTAACTCCCCTTTTCCACTATGGATTTTCTGAAAAACAAATGCAATCAAAATTAGACTGTGCCAGCAGTGCTCCCAGACCCCAAAACCCACCCCCAAACACCAGGAAACCCCCCAAACAGCCCCCCAAAAACAGGCAAGTGAGCAAAAACGGAAAAAAGTTTTCACCATGGATTTAGTCCAAACCACTTGATTCCGATATTAGACCTTCCCAGCAATGCTCCCAGACCTGTCAACCCAGGCGAAAACAAGTTTAACACCCCCAAACAGCCAAAAAGCAAACACGGAAAAGTGATTAGAATAATTAGGCCTCATTCCCAAATCACTCCATGCGCGCTCTGCAGCTAGGCCCTAACTCCCCTTTGCCACCATGGATTTTCTTCAAACCACTTGCAATCAAAACTATCCATACCCAACGTTGCTCCAAGACCCCCCAAACACCAGGAACCCCCTCAAGCAGGCCCCCGGAAACACGAAAGTGAGTGAGAACTCTGGAAAAGTGAAAAGCATTTTCACCATGGATTTTCTCCAAAACACTTTTATCCGGCATTAGACCTTCCCAGCAATGCCCCCAGACCCGTCAACCCAGGCGAAAACAAATTTAACACCCCCAAACAGCCAAAAAGCAAAACCAGAAAAAGTGACGCTTAGAATAATTTAGGCCTCATTCCCAAATCACTCCATGCGCGCTCTGCAGCTAGGCCCTAACTCCCCTTTTCCACCATGGATTTTCTGAAAAACAAATGCAATCAAAATTAGACTGTGCCAGCAGTGCTCCCAGACCCCAAAACCCACCCCAATAACCTAGCAGCCCCCCAAACAGCACCCCAAAAACAGACAAGTGAGCAAAAACGGATAAACTTTATCACCATGGATTTGGTCCAAAACACTTGATTCCGATATTAGACCTTCCCAGCTATGCCCCCAGACCCCTGCAGCCACCCGCAAAAAAGCAGAACACCCCCAAACAGGCAAAAAGCAAAAATGCAAAAACGGGGATTAGACAAATTTAGGCCTAGTTCCCAGATCACTCCGTGCGCGCTCTGCAGCTAGGCCCTATCTCCCCTTTGCCACCATGGATTTTCTTCAAACCACTTGCAATCAAAACTATCCATACCCAGCGTTGCTCCAAGATCCCCCAACCCCCCCCCCCCAAACTCCACGAACCCCCCAAACAGCCCCCTGAAAACAAGGAAGTGAGCAAAAACGAAAAAACTTTTTCACCACGAATTTGGTCCTAAAGACTTGATTCCGATATTAGACCTACAGAGCTATGCCCCCAGACCCCTGCAGCCACCCGCAAAAAAAGCGGAACACCCCCAAACAGTCAAAAAGCAAAAATGGGCCTACCTTCAATTCAGTCCAAATGCGCGCTCTGCAGCTAGGCCCTAACTCCCCTTTTCCACTATGGATTTTCTGAAAAACAAATGCAATCAAAATTAAACTGTGCCAGCAGTGCTCCCAGACCCCAAAACCCACCCCCAATAACCTAGAAGCCCCCTAAACAGCACCCCAAAAACAGGCAAGTGAGTAGAAACGGAAAAATGTTTTCACCATGGATTTGGTCCAAAACACTTGATTCCAATATTAGACCTTCCCAGCTATGCCCCCAGACCCCTGCAGCCACCCGCAAAAAAGCAGAACACCCCAAACAGGCAAAAAGCAAAAATGCAAAAACGGGGACTTAGACAAATTTAGGCCTAGTTCCCAGATCACTCTGTGCGCGCTGTGCAGCTAGGCCCTAACTCCCCTTTGCCACCATGGATTTTCTTCAAAGCACTTGTAATCAAAACTATCCATACCCAGCGTTGCTCCAAGATCCCCCAACCCCCCCCCCCAAACTCCAGGAACCCCCCCAAACAGCCCCCCGAAAACAAGGAAGTGAGCAAAAACGGAAAAACGTTTTCACAACTGATTTGGTCCTAAAGACTTGATTCCGATATTAGACCTTCAGAGCTATGCCCCCAGACCTCTGCAGCCACCCGCAAAAAAAGCTGAACACCCCCAAACAGTCAAAAAGCAAAAATGGGCCTACCTTCAATTCAGTCCAAATGCGCGCTCTGCAGCTAGGCCCTAACTCCCCTTTTCCACTATGGATTTTCAGAAAAACAAATGCAATCAAAATTAGACTGTGCCAGCAGTGCTCCCAGACCCCAAAACCCACCCCCAATAACCTAGAAGCCCCCTAAACAGCCCCCCAAAAACAGGCAAGTGAGCAAAAAACGGAAAAACGTTTTCACCATGGATTTGGTCCAAAACACTTGATTCCAATATTAGACCTTCCCAGATATGCCCCCAGACCCCTGCAGCCACCAGCAAAAAAGCAGAACACCCCAAACAGGCAAAAAGCAAAAATGCAAAAACGGGGACTTAGACAAATTTAGGCCTAGTTCCCAGATCACTCCGTGCGCGCTCTGCAGCTAGGCCCTAACTCCCCTTTGCCACCATGGATTTTCTTCAAAGCACTTGCAATCAAAACTATCCATACCCAGCGTTGCTCCAAGACCCCCCAAACCCCGCCCAAACACCAGGAACCCCCCAAGCAGCCCCCCGAAAACAAGGAAGTGAGCAAAACCGGAAAAAAAATTTCACCATGGATTTGGTCCAAAACACTTGATTCCCATATTAGACCTTCAGAGCTATGCCCTCAGACCCCTACAGCCACCCACAAAAAGCAGAACACCCCCAAACAGGCAAAAAGCAAAAATGCAAAAACTCATACTTAGAAAATTTTCAGCCAAATAGTCAACATCGGTCCAAACGCGCTCTGAAGCTAGGCCCTAACTCCTATTTCCCACCATGGATTTTCTTCAAATCACTTGCAATCAAAATTATGCTATCCCAGAAGTGCTCCGAGACCCCCAGACCCTCCCCCACAAATCTATAACACCCCCAAACAGCCCCCCAAAAACACGCAATACTGCAAGGCCTCAGTTTAAATTGTGCCAAAACGCTGTCTGCAACTAGGCCCAAGCCCCCCTTTTCCGCCATGGATTTTCTGCAAACCACTCTCAATCAAAATAAGACTATCCCAGCAGTGCTCCCAGCCCCCCCGACCCACCCCCACAAATCTAGAACACCCCCAAACAGCCCCCCAAAAACATGCAATACTGATATATTCAAAACATGGCAAATTGCGCTGTTCACAAAACATTGCTGTTTTCAGCACTTCCACTACTTCGATCCTCTTGAAACTTACCTGGACAATCACTTGTTCCAGCGATTCACAAGAATCTCAGCAAGGCAGAACAAAATCGAACCACTGCGCTCCTTGAAGAAGAAGAAGAAGGTCTACGACTAGTTTTCACTTAGTTTTCACCCAAACACACGTGCCCGCAAAACACCCAAAAAGGCCAAAATTCTGCCAATTCTGGACCAAAGAACACCAAACCCCTCTAAAACCTTGCCAACATCATTATGAACGAGCCTGCATCGGGCCCCGAGCCCTAGACTCAGCGTGAACCATACCAACTTAAACCCAAAAACCCTAGTAAATCGCACTGAACCCTAAACCCTTGATATGCTTTGTCTGTCTGTGTCAAAGAGCCTAGGTATTCTACATCAGGAGGATGCTTCACTCAGTGGTGCCTGCCTTGACCGTCTGCATGGCCCTGCCGCAAGCATGGGCCAAAAATCCGTTCCGCTCAAGAATTTGCGATTTTTCTGTAATTTCACGAGATTTGCGAAATACCGGAAAAAAAACAAATTTTGCAAATATAATGGATGTTTGGCCCAAGCTTGAGGTAGTGCCATGCAGACGGTCAAGGCAGGCACCACTGAGTGAAGCAACCTCAGACAGACAAAGCATATCTAATTGTATGCAGCAAGCCACATAGCCCCAATATTACATGAACTGCTGTCTGGAGTGGACTCTGCCTGGCATAACAACAACAGTACACTGCCTCGCCCTCGACCACTACATACCACGAATAGACAGACATGTAGTTCTGCTGTAGTAGTTGTTGTAGACTGGTTTACCTGTTTGCCACTCACGAATTGGCCATAGTTGTTCCGTAAACCCAACCGACGCTGATGATCCAACCATCCCAGTGAGTGACTGTAAAGAAAAAAGATATATTATTTAATCAATCATCATGGTATATTGGAAAGTGAGTCAGGCCCAAGGACATTTGCATATTGTGAAATGCAACATAGTGGCTCCTGAATTTGTAGTACAATTTGAATTAAACAAGGTAAAAAAAACAGAGTAGTTGACAGGAGTTACAATTACTGTGCAAAAGATTAAATAATAACTAAGACAAGACATATGATTCATCATTTCATGCACAAAAAACAAACAGCAATTGGTTTAATCAGAGCCAGACAGCCATTGCTGTCCACTGCATGCCATCTTCTCAATTATTCATTACCTGTTCTACTTTTTGTCCGTATCTTCTTCGGAAAGTGAGGGCCCACAGGGCAGCCTCTCCAGTCAATATCAGAAGTAAGTCTGTCAGCAATCAGCAAGCATGTAGTCAGTCAGTAATTTCAGTCCCACTTGAGGGGACTTGTCGTAATCCATCCATCTGCCTTGAGGGAAATGGATAGGGGGAGTCTGGAGGAGGAGTATAGAGGAGCATGATTGAGTTGTGAACTTGTGAACCTCAGGAATGCAGACTGCGGCACCTTCAAATCAATAAGGAATATAAGATGAAGACAGTGCTGCTGATGGACTTGTGATTAGGTGATTAGAGTTTTGTTGTGGTAAAAGCTGCAAAACAAAGAAAGACACACAGGAATAAAAGTGAATAAGGACGAAAAAAAAGGAAGTCATTTTCAGGGCTCGGTGTCAGGGAAGTCGAGCTCGTCCTCAAACTCCATGAATTGAGACAGGAGTAGGTCAGGTAACAGAGAAGAACTTCCGTCACCTAAGTCGATGTCCTCTTCCTCCTGCGTGCATTTACGTACTTTGTAATCTGGTGGTATGAAGTGCTGATTCATCTTGATCAGTGTTAACCTCTCCACATTTTTGGCCGAGAGGCGGGTCCTTTTTGAAGTTACAATGGCACCAGCAGCACTGAAAACACGTTCAGAAGACACGCTTGCGAGTGGGCAAAACAAATAATTTAGAGCCAGGTTGGTGATCAGTGGCCATAAAGCCATTTTCCTGTACCGATACAGCAATGGGTTCTTATTAACAAAGAACTCTGTTGGGTCATCCAGATAGGCCTGCACCAACGACTCAAGGTTCTCCACGGTTGCTCCATTTTGCGTACCATCTGTGGCCTTTGCAATGCTGGAACGAGCAAACCCTTGATGAGTTAGCCAATCCGCTTCCGACAATATTATGGCTGGGCCTGGTGCAGGTGAGGATGATGATACGGTTGCTGCTGGTGTCGTTAACGGCTGTGAGGGAAAGTGACTCCCTTCGCCCACAGATTCAGAAGTGGAACTTGACACCGGATGGCCTGCTGATTCAGTTGGACTTCTGCCGGCTCCTTGAATTTTCTGCCGATCTTTTTCGAACCGAGGGCTGACACAGCTAGCCAATGTTTGTACTTTGAAATATCTGCTTCATCAAAAGGAATGAATTAACCCTTGGCTGAGCACTTCGTTCTGCCCACGGAGTGCACGTAATGTTGCCTACTACACGATTCGCAAAGTAGGCGTAGTAGGCAACACTACGCACACCCGTGGACGGAGCGAAGTTGCCCGCCGCCCGCCTCCCTCCCGCCCTCTTCTACACCCCTAATTTGGATTTTTAATAGGTTAAAAGGTAAAGAAAAGCACTTACCTTTTATGCGGCGTCCTGGGGCTTCATCTTCTTCTTTGCGCTGACTTCATCCAACCAAATGCGCATGCGCGGACGGCCGGCATGCGCATTTCTTGCGAGAAATGCGCATGCGCGGGGGGCCGTGCATGCGCATTTGGTTTGGAAGAAGTCGGCGCAAAGAAGATGGAGCCCCAGGACGCCGCATAAAAGGTAGGCGTTTTTCTTTACTTTTTAACTTATTAAAAATCCAAATTAGGGGTGTAAAAGAGGGCGGGAGGGAGGCGGGCGGCGCGTAGTGGGGCTACGCGAAGCGCGTGGGTGGGCGTAGATTCATGCCCACTTCACGAAGCTTCGCGTAGCCCCATGACGCCCACTACGCCCAGGGTTAGAATGAATGCTTTGCTGGCCACTGCCTTTTTGTTCTGTGGATCCAGAATAGTGGCACAAATGTAAGGTTGTTCTTTATGTATGTTTTTAAGCCTTTCGTTGGCCACTAGGCGGCTTAATAACCACTCCGCCAACTGATATGCGTCTTGCTTTTCACCAGCATCTCTGAACGTTGAAGACACCGCCTTCAGTTGGTGCTCTAGCATGACCAACAATGGGATAGCTTTGCCCAAAGAACAGTCCTCCCTGCTGACTTCACGCGTGAAGACCTCAAAAGGACGAAGCATGTCTATCAGGCTTTTAACTAGCTTCCATTCCTCCAACTCTAGCCTCATGTCTTTCATAGTATAACCTAGTCGAAAGACATACTCATTGATTAGCATGCACTGCTCAGACAGACGCTCAAGCATGTAAAAGGTTGAGTTCCAACGTGTTGCCACCTCATGGATGAGCCCTTTGACTGGCACTTTACGTTCATGTTGAATGCTCCTCAGCTCTTTCCGGGCCTTAAAAGAATGGCTGAAATGTGTGCAGATTCTTCGGCAGGTGGTCAGTAACTTCCTGACTGTGTTTTCATTTTTCAAGATATCTTGCACCACAATGTTAATACTGTGCGCCAAACACGACACTCTGAAATAGTCACCTTGCTGCATGGCCTTAACTATATTACTGCCATTATCAGTGGAAACATAACCAACTATGGGATTTCTTGGATGCAGCCATTCAGAGACCTTACTGTTAAACTCCTCCAAAATGTTTTGCAGTATGAGATTTCTCCATGGCAAACATGGCTAATGTTGCATTTTTCCAAGTAGCTTGAAAAAGTGTGTCCCGGTCAACAACTGCACTTGACTTGTCTCCAACCCCTGCAAAGAGACCCAGTGTGCAGTGATGCACATGTAATCAAGGGCTTGGCAACTGGTCCACATGTCTGTTGTCAAGTGGATAGTGTGAACAGCACTCTTCAGGAGTGTTGTCCCTCCCCACATTAGTCGTGAAATCTACCATAACATCCCCATACCCCCTCTCCTTGCTAAACAACTCCCTTTCCTCAGGGATAGTTCCCCTCTCATTCAAAACAGCGGTGGTCTCAACCATCCTGAAAAAACCTGGAGCTGACCCAGCTGTTCTCTCTAATTTCCGCCCAATCTCCCTCCTCCCCTATCTGGGGAAAGTTTTGGAAGCTTATGTGGTTAACTGCCTGAGTGCTTTCATTGAATCTACCCACTTCCTTGACCCCATCAGGCTGGCTTTAGGCCACAACATTCCACTGAATCCATCGCCTTGGAGAGTTAAGAAAGGGGGCTGACCAGAACATCTCCCAAGCTTTGGTGCTCCTGGATTTGTTGGCGGCGTTCGACACTGTAGACAATAACATCCTACTTGAACGTGTCAAGCACGCCGGCATCCAGGGGCTGCCACTGAAGTGGATCACCTACTTTCTTCAGGATCGCACTCAGGCAGTGTCCCTTCCTCCTTTCTCCTCTGCTGGAAAACATCTCGCCTGTGGAGTCCCGTAGGGCTCCTCACTTTCACCACTCCTTTTCAATCTTTATATCCACCCACTCATCTCAGAGCTCAAATAGAAATCTGTCACTATTTTCAACTATGCGGACGACCTTCAGCTTATTTTCAGCATTGACCATTCCCCCTCCTCCGTACAAAATGCCCATTCTGTTATGAACTTCATTAGCTCCTGGATGAGTTGGAACCATCTCAAACTCAATCCTGAAAAACGGAGCTAGTTCTTACCGGTCCCCTTGGTAACCCCTGGAACTCCACTTTTTGGCCACCCTCACTTGGTCCCCCTCCTTCCCCTGTTGACTCTGTAAAGAGCCTTGGTATCACCATCTGTAAGGACCTCTCTATGAGGGCGCAAATTAATTCAGTCATATCTATCTTTTTTTTCCATTTACGTCGTATCCGCAAAATTAGCAGACTGCTTTCTCACGAGGCTCTTATGCAGGCCATCCTAGGACTCGTGATTTCACGTATTGATTATGCGAATGCCCTATACTTGGGCATACCAGCATACCAATCCAAACGCCTCCAGCTTATTCAAAACCAGGCAGCCAGGCTGGCCTATGGTCTGCCAAAATCTACCCACACCAAGCCCCTTTTAAAGAATCTCCATTGGCTCCCAGTTACACAGCGTAGCCTTTTTAAACTCGGCTGCCTGATCCACAAAGCTCTTTCCTCCCAGGGACCATCTTTTATTTCTTCCCTTTTGCACCGTTATGTCCCCAGCGTGATCTTCGCTCCTCTAGTCACAATCTTCTCACCCCTGGTCTTTTGAAGCGTAAAACACATGGTGGTTTGCGATTTTCCACTCAGGCTCCTCTTTTTTGGAATTCACTCCCTCCTGCACTCCTCCTTCTCCCATCCTATGCTCAGTTTAGAAAATCTCTAAAAACCTGGCTCTTTTCATTAGCCTTCAACTAGCCCATTCCATCTGTACTGGCTAGCCTTCCCACCCCAGCGCCAGTAAACCGTAGGTGTACGTGCGCTTTATAAATTTCATTTTTCATTTCATTTCACTCTTCTGCACAGCTGCCCCAATCACCTCCAGCACATCTTGATGTAGTGCTGGAACCGCAACTCTGGCAAAATAGGACCGGCTAGGAACCTTCCATTTAGGGCAGACTGTTGCCACTAATTCTAGAAACCCCACCCCTTCCACGAAAGAAAAAGGGAGAAGGTCCAGCGCTAGCATTTTAGCCAACTTTGCGTTATACAGACGTACCATCGGGTGGTTGCATTCAAATGGCGCCTCCGACCAAAACATGCTTCTAATGGTGGGCTGGACCGTTTTACGTGATGATGATGATGATGATGCAGACTTTAAACCAGTTAGGCTCATTGATGGACTTTTTTGCATTGGTGTCTGTCCCAGACTCTTAGTGTGCTTCGATTAGCTATGCCACAATTCTATACTGACACAATTTTATTAAAATAGATGCTGTTTTTGTGTTCTGTTTGTCTCGCTCCTGATCATTACCCCTCCAAATCAATGCCCCCCTGCATGTGTTCTCTCCCCACAGACTTCCCAGAGCACAGGAGACAGTGACTCAATTGGCCATATTTAATGTTGCTTCTAAATTAGACAAAAAACCAATAGCGGCACTTTTAAAGATATATCAGGTCTAGTGTGTTGCGACAGCCTCTTACGGTAACGAAATATGGGGGCATGTAGCAATAGAAGATTTACAAGTGGCTGAGAATACGTTTCTGAAGCGTCTATTAGGTGTGCCCAGTGGAACTTCTACCATGGTGGTTCACAAAGAACTGGGGGTACCGTATCTGTGTGATACATTGGCTCTCCGTCCACTAACATGTTGGTTAAAAATATGGCAGATTAAAGAATTGTCGTTGACCCAATCGATTTTCAAAGAGTGTACAACCCTTGATTATGCCCATCACATACCATGGCTTAGATACATAAAGAGTAGCTTTGAAAGACTAGATAGAGCAGAATTATATACTAACCCATAATACAGATCTGAAAAGGATTTGGAATGTGTAAGGGAGTCATTTTGCAGTCTAAGGAAATTGAAGAGGGAAGACCTCAAATAAAAAAAACCTAGGGGGTCATTTGTATGGCAGGCGGACTTTGTCTGCCCGCCATACCCCCGGGAATCGGGACCGCCCGCAATGCTAGCGGCGGTCCTACACCCTCAATTAGGATGCGCCCACCACACTGGCGGGCGCATTGCACATTTGAAACATTGCGGCGGGCGGTGCTGAAAGCACCACCCGCCGCAATGGCAGGTTGTGCCTTTCAATGTACAACGTGACAGGCACAGCGGGGTGCCTGCCACGTTGTACATTGAAATGCAGGAGGGTATTATTATGTTCGAAAAAATTTAATACTGAAAAATTCATTATCTACCAAGCCATAACTTCTGGGATCTTTTAGTACTTATGCTCCTTTCTTCTTGACTAGGTTTCGCATGGTTTTTTTTCACCTCCTGCTGGCTTTGCCAAGGGGAAGCAGTAGAGGACAGATTGTAGCACCTTGCAACTTTGACGGTAAGTCTCCACAGGACCTGCTTTATTTTGTGGAGAAGTGTGGCTCAATGGTTAGTGCGGCAGACCCTGATGCAGAGGGACCAGGGTTCAATTCCTGCCTCGGTGGGTCTTGGGCTCAATTTCCTCGGACCTGATAATTCTCGTCTTGGTGTCTATTCTAATCATGGGTCCCACTCTACAACTCTGGGCAATAGCTTGCTTAATCTCCACAATGGCCCCAACAGCACTGGGATGCCTGGCTTCACCTTGGGGGTGCCCAAGAGTGGACATATCACAGGGAAAAGCCAGGAAGGGTTCCACAGTGGTATGCGTACAGCGCCAGGAAACCCCGGTTGGGGTGTAAGTGTGCTTTACAAGTACAAATTCATTTCATTTTATATTATTTTGTAGGTTTTATGTGATCTCCCCAAAAAAAATGATGGCCCCTATCTTAAGGAGGATGAAATTCAGCCAGGCTCGCCCAGCTCTTATTTATTTACAGTTGTGGCATGAAGATTCTACTCTATTTGTCCTTAATTTCCTTAAGTCTGCAGAGAAGCTTAGAGCCTACCTAGTTAAAATGGTAGTGTCTGTGAGGGTCCACCCTTAATGTAGTCCCCCAAATGAGACATATTTACTGGATAGGATCACGGGAGTCAGCCATCCATTGTTTTATTTTAATTTTTACTTTAGGGGACCAAGTATTTTGTATTGTACTTTGCCTATGATTTGCATGAGATCTCAACAGGGCTGGTTTTTGCATGTGATGATTGGACAAAGATTCTAGGAAATTCTATTAAGTATTGTTTTTAATATTGGAAACTTTTATGGTTTTACACATGAAAACCGAATAAAGGTATTTTGATTGATTGACTAAATTGGTTAGTTTCCTTAGAGACACTGTATGTTATGTTATGTTATGTTATGTTAGAGTGGCTTGTATAGTGCGCAGCTGCCCCAGCGAAGGGGCATCCCGGCGCTTTCAGCTACAAGGAAGAGATGCACTGTGACCAGAAACAAAGCAACACCCAGAAATACCATAAATTAGGTCAATGGAAAGAGGAAGGTCTTAACAGCTTTTCTGAAGGCGAGTAAACAGTCCATACCACGGATCTGCTCCGGAAAGGAGTTCCACAGCCTAGTTGACAGGTAGCGGAAGGAATAGTGTATAGTGAATGAAACTTTCTTTGTCTTCATAATGTAACTTTCTGCAGGACACTTCCGCTGGAAGTTCTGATGTAGGCCTTATGGCTAGATCAGTTGACCTCGAAGCTGGAGAACCGGGTTCGAGACTCGGTAGAGACGCTCAACATCCTGTGATTCTGGGCAAATCGTTTTAATCTCCCCGTGCCTAACAAAATGAATGTGTTTGTCTATAATGCAACTGGTGCTCATGTAAAGCTCTCTGATACCTTTGATTCAAGTTCGCGCTATATAAAACTCTGAAAAAAAATACACTGGAGCTATGATTCTTTATTTGAACATGGTTCATATTACGTTGTCCTTGTGGAGGCTAATGGAAGATTTTCTCCCCTTTGCAAACTGGATTTGTGTTATAATTATTTTTATGAAGATCATCCTTCTGATTTGTCCAATATGTGTTCCCACTAGTCATGTAATGCTGAATATGCAGTTTTTGCTTATTTCCTAATCATAAAATGTGTATATAAAGCCATGGTTTTGGGGGTGGGCAAGAGACTTTTCCTGGTTCTACTAGGGATACTGTTCATTTGCTTACTTTCATGTAACTCCCAGGACTGTGTCCAGTCCTCTTAGGTTTTTCTGCTGCACAGTGGGACTTTGAATCATTTTGATTTCTGATTATGTACTTTGTATCTGAGCCTTCACGGCATTCTAATTTTCTGTATGTTTATTTTGAAATTTTGTAATAAACCCTGTACCTTCCTATTAATCTAGAACTCAGGTAATGAGTGGTTATCGTCATTCATTATATTACTCGACTAGTTTGTTGGGCCTATTGACAAGAAAGGTGGTGACTTATCTCTAAATCAAGGGCCCCATAGCTGAGACACAGGCGGTAAAGGTAAGTGTGATGAAAATATTGAGGTGCAGGTAATAATGGGTTCGGTTCTCACAAAAGTGTAGCAGATGACATTATGTAAGAGCACCTCCTCTTTGGTAGGGGTTCCTTGAAGATTTCCCAGTGATATTAGAGTCTTTCATACCCAGTGTAAGAGAGAAAGAAGTTTTTGGAACTCTGCCAAATGTGGTGCTGGAGACTCCCATGAAGTGATTTGTTGAGCGTTCCTGAACAATTTGGAGTCTAAATATGAATGGAATGAACTAATGCGTGTGTGGTGTATGCATTTGTTATATATGTTGGACATGTATTTGAGAAATGGATTTCTGTATTTGTTATGAATTGTTTAGATGTGCGATAAGGATTGTGGGTTCATTTGGTTACTTTTGTACTGATATATTATTCATATTTGTAAACACATTTGAAGATCATTTCAAGTTCTATTGATTTTATCGGTTCTATCAGTTGTTTGTCAGATTCGTCCAAATCCAAGATCTCAAGATTTATTAGTTTTACTTGTCTGTAATTGTTGTGTCTAGAGCGAGGCACCGCTTAAATATTAATAGGGATTCTGCACTAATGAATTTCTATTTTCTAGGTTGTTTGCTTAATTTACGTTAGTGATTCTGCTCTTGAGTGCACAGGACCAATCGCATACACTAGCTGAATCACCACAGGAGTCTGCGTAGAGTGGATAGTAATACTTGGTGAATCATTTCTGGTTTTCTGTTTTTAATTTGATTTTGTTTCTGTAGTTCCATGGTTTATGAATGGGTTGTCACACTTGATATACTGACTTTTCTTCCTTTTTACACTAACAAACAAGGTTTTATTTAGTGGTATAAAAGAGGCTGGATAAACTCCCCCCATTCTGGGGACTCAATTTTGCTTGAGATTCCCGCTAAGTTCCATGATAAAAGCTGGAGGTCCTCTTTAGCTACACTAACCCTCTTTTCTGGTGACAACAAATTTTGCCTACTTAGAGGATTTTGTGGGTTAAGTGGAGGGCTACATGCCCGACGGTCAATTGGACCTATAGCGGCAGAGGCTAAGTACCTAGGTGAGTCATGCACCACCTTCCCCCTAGAGTATTTACTCCCTTCTACTGATTTAATAGCAAGAAGGGGAGTAGGTTTAGGTACGCACCTCTCTACGATGACAACCTCTTCAAATAGAATGGTGGCAGCACGATCCATCAATTCACTCTCCCTCTCAAGCAGTCAGTCACAGTCATTGAGGCCCGATAGGGCTGAGAATCTATTCTCCAAGGGCATGTTCCAACTACTTTTAGCATCAAAAGGCTTTCCTCTCCGTACCACCGTGTTCCATTTTGTTCTCAGCACAGTGGGATTAAGTTTATCACCTCTCCTTGCATAAAAAAAGTCCAGAGTTAGAGGGACTATCTCTGTCGATCTACGCTGTGGGGGATATACATTGGCCAGGACATTTGGCAACACCTCTGGGTCTGAGAAGTGTAGTACCACACAGTCCCCTCTAAATTTTTTCTTGCTACCCCCGATCCACTCTACCCTTCTAGCTTTTACCACCTCTTGAGCCAGTTGATCCATACCCCCCGGAGAAAAAGCCATATTTCGCGAAAGCCAGTGCAGTGATTTATTTATCAGAGATGATGAATTCTCTATGTGCCCCGGTTCCAAATGAGCGACATACGCAAGGACCAATACTAATGGTGAGGCCTCGACGATCAATTCTACTGGGCCTTTTTCAACATTATACTCTTCGGGTCTATCCCTTCTCCCCATCCCATCTGGAGCCCCACTTACACCCTGCTCTCCCTGATCTCCCCTCCAAGAGTATCACCCAGCGTAGAGATAAGAGGGATGTTAACCAGGGGTTCTAGCCTGTGGGATGTCTGGGTTTCTTTAGTCTCCACTCTCAGGATCTCCTGTCTTAATGGGTTTTCCTTTTCCTGAATTACTTTATCCAGGAGACCCCCTAGTCTAATTACCTCTTCAGTTAGGTAATCAATTTTAATCAGGAGGGGTTTTGTTATGTTCTTAATTTTACTTTCAAAGGCACCTAACAGCCTTTTGAATTGATCATCATCCATCGTTATCTTCCCATCCGTTATGTCCCTCTCATCTTCTCTACTCTTTTTGCCTGGGGAGTTGTCAGGACGTTTTTTGCCTGAACGGAGGCCGCCCATCTTTGGCAGATATTTATCCCCCCCTTAGTACCTCTAGGGGCTGGAACGGGTGCTGGGGGCTCATTATCTAATGATATGATTTTGTCATCTGGTATTACTTCAGCATCTTTCACTAGCTGTATTTGTAAATTATTCTCCTGAGCTGGCTGCTGGAGTACCGTGTTGCTAGTGTTAAGATCAGATGTAACCTGTGGCATGATTTCTATAGTTGGTGTTTTAGGAGTTGAGCTCAGGCCCAGGGAAGATCTCCTATCGTTCTTTATCTTAGCGACAACTTGTACGAGAAAATTGTCAAGTGTATTTACAGTATGGGGTGTTTTAGCTTTTGACATTTTCAGTAGATGTTACACTCTGTGTCCACAGTAACACCCTTAGATATAACAATGGGGGATAACAATGACAAGCAATCGGTCTTACTTTGAAAATGTTTGATAATCCAGGAATGTTCTTGTGAATGGACCAAAAGGGGGGTGGCCCAGCCCAGCCTCCTTCGGCCTCCGAATGGCCTCAAAACGGCCCCGCCCTTGACCCGGGCTTCGCGACGTGGGAGTGCTCGCGGTCTTTTGTGCCCCACTGGGCGCGTGCTGCGGTGGGCGTGGTCCAAGGGGCTTCTGGGGGATGTAGTTTCCCCCGCTCGGCGGCCGCTTGCGGTGTTCTGCAGCAGCGGCGGCAGGGGAAAACCAAAGTACAAGCCAAAGGGTCCGGCCAGCAAGCAGCCAGAAAGCGTGGTGAGTCTTGCCTCAATTAAGATCGATAGAGCTCTCCGACGGTGATTCCCCCAGCTACTGTGGCGGTGGTGGTATTGTGTCCACTTGTCCGCTTATGCCACAGGTACCGGTCCGCAGTTGCCGTGAGGGCAGTGGTGAGCATAGTGGTACTGACAACTTTCGCCCAAGCGGGTCTCCGTGGGGATGCGGCGCTGGTGCAGCTTAAGACGCCGTGCTCCCCCCTCCACACCCTGGACGCCCTGGACCCCCAAACGCAGAACTCGCTCCGACTCGTATTCCGCTCCGGTCAGCAGGAGAGATCCGACTCAACCCTCATCCCGGCTCGCGGCTCACAATGCTCATCGCTCAGCTGCGTCTCCTCATTGTCCACTCAGCTACTCAGCCGAGTCTCCCTTCTTTTCTCCACAGCTGCTCGGCTGCTCGGCAGGACGTGTCGAAAGCGGGCCCCCCCGGGATCGGGTTGAGTTTGGTCGGGTCAGGTCAAGTCAGGTCTTCTGACTCGAGCGGCTCGCGGCTCTCAGCTCGGCCGCTCTGCAGCGTCTCTCCTCGCGTCTCCCCTCGGAACTCGCATGGGTTGTCACACTTGATATACTGACTTTTCTTCCTTTTTACACTAACAAACAAGGTTTTATTTAGTGGTATAAAAGAGGCTTTGTGATTTTTTCCTGATCACAGATAAGTCATACTGTGATTGGTTAGTCAGCCAGGGAGCAATGCTGGGTGTGGTGATACGTCATCACAAAGCAGTGCACCGATTTTTTGGTTGCTGACAAAGCCGTGCTGTGATAGGTTGACTTTTGACAGAGTCACATTGTGATTGGTTGTTGTTCGCTAGTTCTTTTGTTGTGATTTTGAGTTGATATTTTCGTTCCTTTTAACCAAATATAATGGAAAGTTTGTAAGTAAAACCTAGGGTTACTCTAGTACCTATTGAGGGTCAGAAATTTCCTGCAGTAAGAATGCCAGCCTACGAGATGAAGGAGATTAGGTACTATACCTGTGTACCTGGATTTCAGATTGGAATAAATACACTGCTCATGATGATGTTTTACAATTTTCATTAGATGGTACCTTTATTGTAAGGAAGCTAGATTTCTTGAGACAAACCATATATGATATGAAGTCGTTGCCTAGACCAAGATGGTTTGAGGCACTTAATAAATGGGATCACATGGTGACGGAGCAAGAAAGCAACCAAGCTGGTGAAGAGCTCATTTAAGCATTGGCTTGAGTTTAAATTGGATTGTCAGGAAGAGTTAGAGGGAGAAAATATACATCTGTGTAACCACATTGCTTGCTATAATTCATGAGAATGATGACAAAGACAAAACAAATTAAAAAGAGAAGCAGAATAATTAGTCTGATGTGGAGGATCATTTTTAGGTCTTGTGGAGTTAACCGCGCGAAAGCGCGGTCTCGCCAGAGACCTATTGTGAGCGACTCAGCTTTCTAGGAGACAAGACGTGGCCGCGCGCATCTCCAAGAACCGGATCGGAGTAGGCCACGCGCGTGCGAACGCGCTCGCTGTGGCCATCTCCTGTCTCCTGGGAAGCGCAAACACACACGCATGCGCAGACACACAGACACACACACGAGCGCCCATACACGCACGCACACATACAGAGACACCCCCCTGCCGTCGCACACAGACACGAGTGCACATACACGCATGCACACATACAGACACACCCCCTCCACCATCGCACACATACACACACGCGTGCACACATACACACACGAGCGCACCGACACCCCCCCTGCTGCCCCCCCCTACAAGTAAGGGCCACTTACCGCCACTCCGGACATCTGCAGCCTCCGCAGGGCTCTCCCTCGGGCATGGGAGCCCCGCGTCACCTCTTCTTCTCGGGCCAGGCACTCCGTGGGCGCGGGCTTCACGCACAAGACGGAAGTCCCGCCCCCACGATAGGTTTCGTTTTTAGGAGTGCGCCCGCACGTCTTGTTGTGATTTCAACGTCGTTGAAAATCCACAAGTTTTCATCGATTTGCGGTGCTTCGCGTCGTTTCGTGATGTTTCACTATCTCCTAGAAAAGGTTTGTGAGCGAAAATTCCATGATGTTTTTTCCTGATTGAAATTGTTTTATTAATGGGCGGATTTCACATTTCTCAGAATGTTTTGCTCCGTGCTGATCGTAGCCCTAACCTGGACTAATCTGTGTCAGAATCCTCGCAATCAAGAAGTAGCTATACCATAAAGCGCTGTGAGGTCATAATAGCGGCAGAAGAATAAAGCAACATAATCATGTCTAATATAATATCGCATAGTATAGTAGCATGATAAAATATTAATATCACATATCCAAAGCCAGTTATCTTCACTCCCACCCCTCCACCATGACCCTCACAGACCCCCTCCTGCCTCAGCAGAGTCTCCGAGGGGGGCGGACACGGATCGTCGCAAGCCCCTGTGGGCCGAGGCGGCGGTGAGACAGTCTGTTTTGTCAAGGCCACCCCAGCAAAGACTGACCCCTCCCCCTCACGGCCGTCAGCAGTCACAGTCCTGATGGAATGAGAACCCCAGGCAGTGCGTGATTTCTATTAAAGTCACTTTCAATCTAACCTCAAACCCCTGCCGTCCCCACAGTGTCACCCCCGTTACGGAATCAGGCCTCTTTACGTTTTGATGGCAACAAGAAATTATGCAGAGTGTAGCGCCTCTTGCTACCTACCCCCGCCTCTACCCTCGTTAGCAGTCTGCAAATTGGAGTGAAAAGCACCTTGCTGAGCAGTTCAGGCGCACTGTCTGTCAGGAGATGGATTGCGTGCTCAGTGTCACGTGCGCTGGTGCCTCCCTGACATAGACATTGTCTAGGAAGGTCTGAGTACCTACTGAAGGGTTCATGCTCCATTCACTGTAGACACACGTTAAGTGAAATGTCACGTCTCGGTGTATGCACCTGTGCGTGCACAGAAACTTCACAATCACATTAAGGATAGGGAGACGTGCGCCGTATGTGTCAGCCGTTTTCAGCGCAGTCTATGGACAGTGTGATGTGCATGTTCAATAACAGTCTATGGACAGTGTGATATGTGCATGTTCTGTGGCAGTCTATGGACAGTGTGATATGCGCATGTTCTGTGGCAGTCTATGGACAGTGTGATATGTGCATGTTCAGCACCAGTGATGTGCACAGTGTGATATATGCATGTTCTGCGCCAGTTGATGGCGAGTGTGCGCACTCTGTCACTTTGTGCTAAGTGTGCACGTTCCTTGCTAGTTTATTGACAAAGTATAAAGTGCCGTTTCTGTGTCAGTGTGCGCACAGTGTGAAACATGGGCCCTCCGTGTGAGTGTGCCCGTTGCTTCGTGCTCTTTCCATGGCAGTGAAGGTGCCTATTAAATGCCAGCCTCTGCATTTACAAGTAAACAGACACGATTCGTGCCTGGTGAAGATTCTCACTTAAAATACCAGGCCCTCCCCTTGAGGTGGCGGAATCACGGTGTAGAGCAGGCAGACCCGGAAGCTGAGGTCAGACCCGGGACCAGGGTTCAATTCCCGACGCGGCAGGGTCTTGAGCTCAAATGTCCACGGACTCGATAATTCTCGCTTCGGTGCCTGCTCTAATCATGGGTTCCCACTCTGCAACTCTGGGCAGCTTGCTTAATCTACACAACGGCTCCCCTGCGGCGGGATGCCTGGCTTTCACCTTGGGGATGCCCTGTAGGGGCTATCTCACAGAGAAAAAAGCCAGGACGGGTTCCCAAGGCAAGCGCCGGGAAACCTCCGGGTAGCTGTGCGCTCAATAAATGCAATAATAATAATAATAATAATAATAATAATAACCCTCGAAGACGAGCATGTGACGTCACCAGCCGTGTCCAGTGATCGGGGTTGTGTGATTTGTGACCCGTCCCGCTTAGTTCCCCTCTAACCGTGGAGTTCACTATTCAGTGTCTCACACAGGAAGCGGCACTTCCCATGGAGGGGGCCGCCATGTGGACCTCTTTAGACATGCGAGGCCTACAATCTACATACGCCCCACATTGTAAAGTGTAGCGGCACTCAGTCCGCAAATTGGAGTGAAAAGTCAGGAGATGGATTTTATGCACGCACACGCTAAGAGTGCACAGAAGGAGCCACTGCTGTGTGTAACATCCCCATTGCAGGGCTCTGCAGCTTTTCAGAACCACTAATGTGCGACGCATCTTTGATGTAGGTCCCCTAGATCCGACTTATACTGGTCTCTTTTGGTTTGGGTCGAAGCCTGGGGATGGGAAAGAAGTCCGAGTCCCCATAGAGGATGTAGGTATGGTGCCCCACCACCTGCACACATTGGATACTGGTTCATGTGTTAGTACTAGCGTTTGGAAAGAGTACAGCAGTAATGCAGAATCCCTGAGGGTAAGGCGTTCAGAAACACTGCTGATAAACTGTCTATCACAAGTTATGGCCTCAGTTAGCATGTGTTTTTACTCCAGTGGCAGCCTGTAGCTGGGGTTTGAGAGTCCAACAGCAAACCTATAAATTCTGGGAATACAGGCAGAAATGTTGTGTTATAGTTTTAAATCCCTGGCCCCCTGATACCGAGGATCTAGCCCACAATACAGCACAATAATGATGTAATTCCGGTCAATTGCATGCCTCTCAAACGCATCAGCTGCAGTCTAGGCATTCACACATTGATACAAATTACAAATGTCCGTGAACAAACACATTCTCAGCAATCCCCAAAAGTGAATGTTTACATTTCACTTGGAACGTGCAAGGTCCCATGCAATACATTGTAGTAATGAGTATTTCAGCTGAACGGACCTGGTACAGGTAGGCTTTTTTAAATTTATTTATTAGTTTTCACTTTTATATAGCGCAAACTTTACCCGCAGGTATCAGAGCGCTTTAAATCAGCATGCTTATAAGAAGCAAGACAAGCACTCTATATTACTGCCAACTTTGCTTAGCATAAGCAACAACTAACCATTCACAAACAATGATTATATACCAATTGCAAAAAAAAAATAATTAATGCAAAGCATTGTCATTTACAATGGCAGTAACTCAAAATTTAATGCTGCGAGACCTATTGCATTGTAAATGCTTGTTTAAATTAACTTTTAGATTCTGAACCTCCGTCATTCAAAGCATGATCAGAAGAAACAAATGAGACTGGCTCCTCGCCTGATACAGGTGCTGGGGAGATGGTGGCATGGTTGTGCAAGGTTCTACTACTACTGTGGTAGTACTAGGTGCACTTGCAGAGATAGTGATGGCTGTTCTGCCTAGCACAAGCAGAGACAGACAACTTGTACTACAGGCTCAAGCTGCCACACCTGTGAAAACAGTGGTGGCTGTAGAAGTTCTTATGCAAAATAATATTGCCATCTTAAAAATTGAATTTGTTGAGATGCTCTAGGGAAATGTTGATTTGAATAGACTGTTGAGTTACAATGCCGATGAATTTAGATATTTGATTAAAGAAGCAACCAGATGTGCAAACAAAGCACATGATATATTGTAAGAATTAGTTGATGAACAGCATGGATTTGATACATGATGAAATTAAGGAGGTGAGTTTGATCACATTGCGAATGCACATTAAAGATTTAGGGGGGGATTTCGATGTCGGACGGACCGAAGTCCGTCCAACATCAGTTGGGAACTGGGACTGAACGGCCTCCTGTTGTTGGTCCCAACCCAGGAAGTAGGATGTGACCGAACACTGTTCGGTTGCACTCCTATTCTTTACCATGGAAGCATGCATTCCTGGTAAAGAGCTGATGTGCAGTTCATCCCTGCACCCCGTGGCAGACACCTGGCGGTAATGGGAATGGAGAGTCCCGTCAAAAACATGCAAGGAAGATTTTACGGAGCCTGGTTTTGGAGCCTTTCATGCAACTTTATTCACATCTGCCAGTCCTTATGTGTTTTGGTATTGTTATGCCTTGTTCACAGGTAGGAAACATTTAAATAAAGGGAAAGTGCTCCTAATTAATTCATGTGACCTTCTTCATGCACCTCAGGTTCCACAGTGCATTGGTGTCAGTAGAGCAAACGTAGGCATTATTTCATCAAGCTTAATAGGATCTCCAGTCATCTTTTCACTATTAAAACATAACCAGTGGAATAAAGTGTCTGTGTGCATCCAATTTTCCCCTAAACTGCAGTTAATACATTTCGAAATTGCACATAGACTCAGAAACTGTCCAAGTGAGGTGCCTTGGTGTCTGCCACAGGGTGCAGGGATCAATGGAGGGGGGCATCATAGGTGTCCCCTAGGCCACCATCCTTGCACCCATGGGGGCCCCTCTGGGGGCCCCCAAAGTGAGATTCCCACAGCTTTTCTGTGTCAGAGAGATCAGCACAGAAAGCCTCCATTGTAATCCCTTGGCCGGAAAGAGTAGCCCAAGAGATTGATGAAAGATTTCCAAATGGCAGCTGGGCTCTCCAAGCTTGTCGTAATCCATCTGGAAATCTGGTTTGAATTCCTTTCCGACCGACTCCAGCAAAATGGGTTGATCGGAAAGGAATCCGAAAAGCTGATTCCGATGCGGTCCGAACAGCTCCGACCAACAGTCGGAGCTTTTTTGACCGCATCGGAATCGGCCCCTTAATTGAGACAACAAGGGACTGCAGTGACTTGACGAAATATCAACAAAAATGGCAGAAAGGGACAACAAATAAAGGGAAAGAAAGGGACTAAAAATAGGGCGAAAGGTGTCACAAGTGATTCCGAATTAGTGAAAGAAGTAGTTTTAGAATTGCTTTTGAGAAAAGGTCATGGAGAGAATTTTTTGCACATGCCATTGACTTGACTGGATTTGTGTTCCTATACTAATAATTTTCTGAAATTGAGAGAGGAACCAGGAAAATGGTATGAGATGATCAAATTAACACACATTTCACAGTCACAATGGGCTGAATTAGATATGCTCTTTGAGATTGTGGTTCCCAGGGATTTGTGGGATCAGTGTAAGGCTGTTGTTGGATGGCCTGCACAAGAATCAGCAAGACTCACACCTAGTGGTGCTCCTTCTGAAAAGGTAGCTATTAGTAGGTAGGTACGTGATTGAGTATTTGAAAAAGCAAGTTCCTGAGAAGGATATAAATTGGATTAACATTTTGATAACAGAAACCGAAAGAGTCAGTGCATGCCTTTTATGAAAGAATCATCCAAATTTTCAAAAAAAATAGTGGAGTCGTAGACTCAGAAAGGGGAATAGGCCTGTCTGCTTTCATGAACGATTTAAGATCAGAGATTAGTAATTATTTTCAGGAGAGTGAATTGTGTTAGCAGACAAAGAGCATAGTTGAAATCTTTAAATTGATTATATATTGTAGTGACTATATTGACCTGAAACAGAAAAAAGATTAAAGAGAAAATCATGATTACCCAAACAAAAAAATAATTGGAAAAATAAATTCAAATGGCAATGCCCACAGCTCCAGTGACGCAGCAAAACATGATGATTAGGATGTTCTGTAGTGCAGAATACCAACAGAACACATTGATTCTGAGTGAGTCCACAATGATGTGGTGCCTGATTGGAGGGAGGAGGAGGATTGCATACTTGGAGATACCTGATTGTAATTGGACGTTTTTTCCATGAGAGAAATGGTTGTATACTTTTGATCCCTACACAGAAACATGGAGTTTTAATGAGCCCATTGGCTTATCTTTCTGCGACATTGACTCTAGTAGTCACATGTCTTCCAGGTTGTTTGAAATTGGTTGCAACTGTTTGCGCTGCTATTGAACAAATTGAAGGTTTATGTCCCATACCGTTAAAATCCTCTTGACAAGAACCCAACATATAACAAACAGTACACTGACTCATTATGAGCATATCATAATTGCAGCAGGAAACATCTGTATTCGAAGATGCAATGTCTTGAACCCATCAACTTTGCTTCCTATTGCAGACACAAGTTGCAAAGACAGGTAAAATGATAATGAGATTGACAACAAACTAGACAATGATTGTATAGAAGTGACTGAGTTTATGTTCAAAATCGAGACCAGAAATTAAAGAGACTCTTATGAACAAGGCTGATCTGACACTGTTTGTTAATAGATCTTACTTGAGAGACCAATATGGAGCACTGAGAGCAGCCTGTGCAGATGTTACATTTCAAATACTTTAGAGACACATTCTCTGCTAAATGTAATTTCAACACAAGTGGCAGAACTAGGGGGCATATTAACAAGATGTGCATTAAAAAAAGCACATCGCACATTTCACTATCGCCGGATTTTCTCGCCTTGTTAGCGCGATATTATCAACGCGCATCACCTAGGCAATAGTAAATCCTGCGATAGCCGGTGATAGTGAACAATAGCGCGTGAAAACAAGCGTTGTTTTCACGCGCTAATGTGTGCCTTGATAATATGGGGGGGTGGATTCAGCTTTATGATCCACACCCCAATGTTAACAATGCCTAACGCCTGGTCAGAGCAGGCGTTGGGAGACCTGCAATAAACAAGTTTATCGCAGGTCTTTTCCTCTCAACGCCTGCCTGGGTGATAGGGTGTTCCCACCTCCAACCACATTTTACATGTGGTTGGACGTGGGCACGCCCACTTTGCATGTCATTAGCGATGTTTCTCGCTGACATGCAAGGTAGGCTTGTGGCAGGCGTTGCAATGCCCTTGTTAATAGAGTGCTGGAAGTATCGCCGCTTTCTCTGTGAATTGTGCTGAGAAAGCGGCGATACTTCAGCTTGTTAATATGCCCCTAGTTACCTTATTGAAAGAAAGTTTGGATGGGGCAATCTATGCATACATGAATGTTTCATATTGTGTTGTACATCTCCTGACTGTGTTGGACTGCTGTGGAAGCTAATAGAAGATTTCCTCTGACATAGAAATGGGTTAGAGTTATAATTATTTTTATAATGGACATCATTCAGATTTGTCCAATATGTGTTATTGCATGTCATGCCAATGTAAGTTTGCAGTTTTGCTTATTTCCTATTCATAAAATGTGTATAAAAATCCCTTGCTTTGGGGTTGACCGAGAGACTTTTCCTTGTTCTACTCGGGATTCTGTCTATTTGACTTTTCAATCCCTTCCGAGACTCTGCCCATTATTCTTAAGTTTTTTGCTGCTTATTGGGACTTAGAATAATTTTTGGTTTCTGATTATGTACTCTGTATCTGAGCTTTCATGGCATTCTGATTTTCTGTATTGTTTCTTTTGAGATTTAGTAATAAAACCCTTTAACTTTTTATTGATCGAGAACTCCATTATTTAGTGGTCTTAGTCATTTATTAAATTACTCTGTTAATTTGTTTGGCCTGATGTCAAGGAGGATGATGACTCTTAACTCGAGATCAAGGGTACCGGTTTTGATCCAACGTAAGTAAATGTTGGGGTTCGCCTCCCACAATAGTACAACCTTTTTTTCCATCTGGATATCCGCCCTGGTCATCATTAACTGTTCATGAATAGTTGTTTTTTATCAGAAAGTAGGGTAATTGTTTTTGGAAATGTTGTAAAACACACCCACCTATACTGTTTTTTTAAACTTTGCAGCTTGAGGATCCAGGAATTGAGTCACACATGTTGCTTTTCACTCTAGGCTGTTAGCACAGGGTAGCCATGGATAGTGGCCATCACCCCGTTCTTCATCTTTGGTGATCCTGGCATAGCACTTGCTACTCCTGGCCTCCATAGTCATTGAGGCAGCATCAGCAACATAAAGTAAATGTAATGTAAATTGATACTTGTATAGCGCACTACTCACCCACAAGGGTCTCAAGGCGCTTGTAGGAATACCACTGTGAAACCCATCCTGGCTTTCCCTGTGAGGCGTCCACTCCTGGGCACCCCCAAGGTGGAGGCCAGGCATCCTTAGCGTTGTGGGGGCCGTTGTGGAGATTAAGCAAGCTATTGCCCAGAGTTGCAGAGTTGGACTCCATGATTGGAATAGGCACCAAGGCAAGAATTATCAGGTCCATGGAATTTTTGAGCCCAAGACCCGCCGAGGCTGGGAATTGAACCCTGGTCCCGGGCTAGACCTCTGCATCAGGGTCTGCCACTCTAATCATTGAGCCACACTTTTCATGTGCATGAGACTTGTTTAATTTTTGTGTTAAGTAACCAACATATAAGGAGCCACTCCGTTTCTTATGAAATAACCCTCCACAAGGTAAAGAAAACAACCTTGTATTTATATATAACCCTCACCCATCCAGTGAATGTGGTTTTGTTTGAAATTTAAGTATCTATTATATATATACAAATCTGTATTGAAGATTGAGTGGATATATAACTGTCTGTATGGAGGATTTAGTAGCAGTATGACTGTTTGTTTAAGTGAGTAATTAAATATGTCTCACTAAATATATGGGTTAGTAACCAAACTATGTGAATGTGTGTATCACTGTCTCTGTTGCTGTATAACCTGCTGCATCTATTGGTCACTAACTACATGAGTGTCTATTTTAGTTACTAGCAGCCCGTCCCGACGTTGTCCGGGTATGAATTGCTGCCAACCAGTAGAATATTGTTTTGTAGGTTTTTGTTTTGATAGCATTTCTTATCTTTGACAGGCCTGTGAAACGCTCCGATTCACAGTGCACTGCTGATGCACTTAAGAGTGCGCGTTCAGTAGTGTATGAACTCGAGTTTCCCTACTTTATTTTTCCTTGCAATATTATATAGCGCAAACTCGACAACATGGCATGAGCACAATTTACATTACAGAAGAATACATTAATTTGTGGTAGGCACATGGAGACAAAGCGATTTGCCTGGAATCACAGGATGTTGAGCTGATGCCGAGATTCGAACGTAGCTCCCCAGCTCTAAAGTTCGCAATTTTAGAACTTGTGGCGGGAGGTGTGTCTAAAAGTGTATGTTGGTGCTGGCCATCAATTAGAGAGACCTGTGCATTTTTCAAATAGGTGGTGAAAAAATATGAGTATGTTGCTGGAGATGTGGGCTGCCGTGCCACCAATGTACTTACCGGGGGAGGGTAAACACCCATTATTCCGCAACTTTCTTTCCGCATACCATCACTCCGCATACTTTCATTACGAAAGTACCATGACTCCGCAATGCCATAATAACGCATGGCATTACATTTTATATGCTTTTACCACGCATGCATTTACAACGAAATTCGTTGTAAATGCATGAATGGTAAAAGCATGTTTTTTTTAAATGTTTGGATAAGATAAGTATAGGTTAAGGGGTATATGTTTTGGGGTACTGAGGTATAAGTTTTGGGGTGTTTGGGTATTTTAAGGGTTCAGATATAGTTTTGGTTTATGGGGTACAGGGGTAGATTTAGGGTTCAGGGCTCGGTTTGGGTTTTTGGGTGTAGGGGTATTTTTAGGGTTCAGGGCTCGGTTTGGGTTTTGGGGTACAGGGGTATTTTAGGGGTTCAGGGCTAGGTTTGGGTTTTGGGGGAGAGGGATAATTTTAGGGTTCAGGGCTAGGTTTGGTTTTGGGGTACAGAGGTATTTTAGGGTTCAGGGGTAGGTTTGGGTTTTGGGGTACAGGGTTCTTTTTAGGGTTCAGGGGTAGGTTTGGGTTTCGGGGTACAGGGGTATTTTTAGGGTTCAGGGGTAGGTTTGGTTTTGGGGTACAGGGGTATTTATAGGGTTCAGGGCTAGGTTTGGGTTTTGGGGTACAGGGGTATTTTTAGGGTTTAGGGATAGGTTTGGGTTTTGGGGTACAGGGTATATTTATAGGGTTAAGATGGGTTAGTGTTTAAGGGTGTTGGGGTATTTTAAGGAGTAAGGGTGGGTTATGATTATGGGGTGCAGGGGTATTCAAATGGAGCAGGGTGGGATTAGTTTTTAGGGTGTAAAGGGTAATAAAATAAAATAATAAATACAAATAATATAAATAATGCAATTTAAAAGAATAAATGTTTTAATTAAATTTAAAAAAGTGTATATATATATATATATATCAAGGTTCACAGGTGCCCACAGGCGAGACGCACTCCACATTTGGCGTCGTCAGGTCAAGGCAGGTTTGTGGGTAACACCAGCGTCACACAGCAACCAACGCGTTTCGGGCCTCCGCCCTTCTTCCTGGGTTTATGCTGCACCCCCAACGAATGCCGGCACACAGAACTGCCAAAATACGCCCTTTTATTTAAATTTCAAGATCAAACTCAGGTGAGTCAATGTCTCTATGAATTCTGGGACTGGAAGTTCTTGCGCAAATCATTACCCAAGTGGGTTGCCAGCAAACTTTTGGGCAATAAACAAAGTTCAAATCAAGGGTGAGTCCACATGACCTTCCTCCATTCCGCCTATCGCCAGTTTGGCCCGCAGCGCTGTTAGAACACAGCAGCGGGACCGCCCGCTGAGCGGCGGTGCGTCTCCCGACCAGGCCGGCCGGAAATACAACAAGGTTCACAGGTGCCCACAGGCGAGACGCACTCCACATTTGGCGTCGTCAGGTCAAGGCAGGTTTGTGGGTAACACCAGCGTCACACAGCAACCGACGCGTTTCGGGCCTCCGCCCTTCTTCCTGGGTTTATGCTGCTCCCCCAACGAATGCCGGCACACAGAACTGCCAAAATACGCCCTTTTATTTAAATTTCAAGATCAAACTCAGGTGAGTCAATGTCTCTATGAATTCTGGGACTGGAAGTTCTTGCGCAAATCATTACCCAAGTGGGTTGCCAGCAAACTTTGGGGCAATAAACAAAGTTCAAATCAAGGGTGAGTCCACATGACCTTCCTCCATTCCGCCTATCGCCAGTTTGGCCCGCAGCGCTGTTAGAACACAGCAGCGGGACCGCCCGCTGAGCGGCGGTGCGTCTCCCGACCAGGCCGGCCGGAAATACAACAAGGTTCACAGGTGCCCACAGGCGAGACGCACTCCACATTTGGCGTCGTCAGGTCAAGGCAGGTTTGTGGGTAACACCAGCGTCACACAGCAACCGACGCGTTTCGGGCCTCCGCCCTTCTTCCTGGGTTTATGCTGCTCCCCCAACTGAATGCCGGCACACAGAACTGCCAAAATACGCCCTTTTATTTAAATTTCAAGATCAAACTCAGGTGAGTCAATGTCTCTATGAATTCTGGGACTGGAAGTTCTTGCGCAAATCATTACCCAAGTGGGTTGCCAGCAAACTTTGGGGCAATAAACAAAGTTCAAATCAAGGGTGAGTCCACATGACCTTCCTCCATTCCGCCTATCGCCAGTTTGGCCCGCAGCGCTGTTAGAACATAGCAGCGGGACCGCCCGCTGAGCGGCGGTGCGTCTCCCGACCAGGCCGGCCGGAAATACAACAAGGTTCACAGGTGCCCACAGGCGAGACGCACTCCACATTTGGCGTCGTCAGGTCAAGGCAGGTTTGTGGGTAACACCAGCGTCACACAGCAACCGACGCGTTTCGGGCCTCCGCCCTTCTTCCTGGGTTTATGCTGCTCCCCCAACGAATGCCGGCACACAGAACTGCCAAAATACGCCCTTTTATTTAAATTTCAAGATCAAACTCAGGTGAGTCAATGTCTCTATGAATTCTGGGACTGGAAGTTCTTGCGCAAATCATTACCCAAGTGGGTTGCCAGCAAACTTTGGGGCATTTGCCAGCGCTGCCTGTGGGCACCTGTGAACCTTGTTGTATTGCCGGCCGACCTGGTCGGGAGACGCACCGCCGCTCAGCGGGCGGTCCCGCTGCTGTGTTCTAACAGCGCTGCGGGCCAAACTGGCGATAGGCCGAATGGAGGAAGGTCATGTGGACTCACCCTTGATTTGAACTTTGTTTATTGCCCCAAAGTTTGCTGGCAACCCACTTGGGTAATGATTTGCGCAAGAACTTCCAGTCCCAGAATTCATAGAGACATTGACTCACCTGAGTTTGATCTTGAAATTTAAATAAAAGGGCGTATTTTGGCAGTTCTGTGTGCCGGCATTCGTTGGGGGAGCAGCATAAACCCAGGAAGAAGGGCGGAGGCCCGAAACGCGTCGGTTGCTGTGTGACGCTGGTGTTACCCACAAACCTGCCTTGACCTGACGACGCCAAATGTGGAGTGCGTCTCGCCTGTGGGCACCTGTGAACCTTGTTGTATTTCCGGCCGGCCTGGTCGGGAGACGCACCGCCGCTCAGCGGGCGGTCCCGCTGCTGTGTTCTAACAGCGCTGCGGGCCAAACTGCCGATAGGCGGAATGGAGGAAGGTCATGTGGACTCACCCTTGATTTGAACTTTGTTTATTGCCCCAAAGTTTGCTGGCAACCCACTTGGGTAATGATGTCTCTATGAATTCTGGGACTGGAAGTTCTTGCGCAAATCATTACCCAAGTGGGTTGCCAGCAAACTTTGGGGCATTTGCCCCAAAGTTTGCTGGCAACCCACTTGGGTAATGATTTGCGCAAGAACTTCCAGTCCCAGAATTCATAGAGACATTGACTCACCTGAGTTTGATCTTGAAATTTAAATAAAAGGGCGTATTTTGGCAGTTCTGTGTGCCGGCATTCGTTGGGGGAGCAGCATAAACCCAGGAAGAAGGGCGGAGGCCCGAAACGCGTCGGTTGCTGTGTGACGCTGGTGTTACCCACAAACCTGCCTTGACCTGACGACGCCAAATGTGGAGTGCGTCTCGCCTGTGGGCACCTGTGAACCTTGTTGTATTTCCGGCCGGCCTGGTCGGGAGACGCACCGCCGCTCAGCGGGCGGTCCCGCTGCTGTGTTCTAACAGCGCTGCGGGCCAAACTGGCGATAGGCGGAATGGAGGAAGGTCATGTGGACTCACCCTTGATTTGAACTTTGTTTATTGCCCCAAAGTTTGCTGGCAACCCACTTGGGTAATGATTTGCGCAAGAACTTCCAGTCCCAGAATTCATAGAGACATTGACTCACCTGAGTTTGATCTTGAAATTTAAATAAAAGGGCGTATTTTGGCAGTTCTGTGTGCCGGCATTCGTTGGGGGAGCAGCATAAACCCAGGAAGAAGGGCGGAGGCCCGAAACGCGTCGGTTGCTGTGTGACGCTGGTGTTACCCACAAACCTGCCTTGACCTGACGACGCCAAATGTGGAGTGCGTCTCGCCTGTGGGCACCTGTGAACCTTGTTGTATTTCCGGCCGGCCTGGTCGGGAGACGCACCGCCGCTCAGCGGGCGGTCCCGCTGCTGTGTTCTAACAGCGCTGCGGGCCAAACTGGCGATAGGCGGAATGGAGGAAGGTCATGTGGACTCACCCTTGATTTGAACTTTGTTTATTGCCCCAAAGTTTGCTGACAACCCACTTGGGTAATGATTTGCGCAAGAACTTCCAGTCCCAGAATTCATAGAGACATTGACTCACCTGAGTTTGATCTTGAAATTTAAATAAAAGGGCGTATTTAGGCAGTTCTGTGTGCCGGCATTCGTTGGGGGAGCAGCATAAACCCAGGAAGAAGGGCGGAGGCCCGAAACGCGTCGGTTGCTGTGTGACGCTGGTGTTACCCACAAACCTGCCTTGACCTGACGACGCCAAATGTGGAGTGCGTCTCGCCTGTGGGCACCTGTGAACCTTGTTGTATTTCCGGCCGGCCTGGTCTGGAGACGCACCGCCGCTCAGCGGGCGGTCCCGCTGCTGTGTTCTAACAGCGCTGCGGGCCAAACTGGCGATAGGCGGAACGGAGGAAGGTCATGTGGACTCACCCTTGATTTGAACTTTGTTTATTGCCCCAAAGTTTGCTGGCAACCCACTTGGGTAATGATTTGCGCAAGAACTTCCAGTCCCAGAATTCATAGAGACATTGACTCACCTGAGTTTGATCTTGAAATTTAAATAAAAGGGCGTATTTTGGCAGTTCTGTGTGCCGGCATTCGTTGGGGGAGCAGCATAAACCCAGGAAGAAGGGCGGAGGCCCGAAACGCGTCGGTTGCTGTGTGACGCTGGTGTTACCCACAAACCTGCCTTGACCTGACGACGCCAAATGTGGAGTGCGTCTCGCCTGTGGGCACCTGTGAACCTTGATATATATATATATATATATACATATATATATTCCACAACAAAAGCACCAGACTTGGAGAGCCACACACCTTGTTCATTGATTTTATTCCTGCAAGGCAGCTCTGCCTCAAACCAAGAAACGCCCTGAAATTCATCTGCCAAATTTTCAATCCTTACGCGTTTCGAGCGCCATGCGCCCTTGATCACAGGTGTTTGGCAAGTGTGGAAAAGCAGAATACATAAATATATATATATATATATAGATATATATATACATATATATCTATATATATATATATATATAAATACAGATATATACAAACATATATTTGATGTTTTAATAATGTACTTTCACAATGTATATGACTTTACCACACATGCATTTGCATTATAATGGCATGCGTGATAAAGTCATATGCATTGTAAAAGTTTTATATATGATGTCTATGCAGAGTAATAGTCCTGCGTTATAAAAATTGCGGAGTGATGGTATGCAGGATGTTGGTTTGCGGAATATCATCACATATTCCCGGGGAGGGATAGTCCCTTTCTTTCTATTTCTGTGGAGGCGGGCCTCGTGTCCGGATGTGTGTGGCGCGAGGCCTGTGCACCACAGAAGTGGAAAATCTCCAGTGTGGGCTTCAGGCGTCACCGGAAGTTAAGGCGAGATTACATTTCCTGCACAATGGCCCCTGTTAGCGCTCCTTCCGGCCCTTGAGAATAGTGACATGCCTGGCCTCTATACAGTAAAGCAGGTGCACGTCACTGGGAGCGCGGGGCAAGCACACCCAGAGCTGGAATGTACAGAACCTTGGAAGAAAAAACAATGAAATATTGGGCACAATGCTCACTTTTTTTCCCCGTAATCCTGCGCCCGGCACACGCCCACGCCCACAGCACACGATGTGAGACATGGCATGAAGGGCGGAACGTACCACATGCCCCCAGCGTTTGTCACGCCCCCAGCACACACCCACAGCACAACGCAGACACGCCCACAAGGTACTACTTGGCTGGCACGGTTCTTTTACCTTTTAAATGTATATGGTGGGCGTCTGCATAGCTTATATCCTTCTGCTGCAACTGCCCTTTCCAACGCTGTATCGGGTGTTGTGATTGGCGCTGTGGTTCCTGAGATTACCCGCCTCAAAGGTTTGGGCTCTCTCTTTCTTATATTAGTATAGATTGATTAGTTGGCTGAGTATTTCTAAGGAAGACTGAGTGTATCTGTGGTTGGGGGAGTTGTACCTCTATGCATAGATGTGTGAGTGGTTGATTGTCTAGGCATATGGGTTTAGGAGTGTTTATGGAAACAGTTGTTTGGGTGTCTGAGTGTGTTTATTTGTGTGTTGGTAAGTGAATATATGTGTCAGTGGTACATCTCCAATAAAGTAGAAAAATATAAGGCATTGTATATGAGAGTTGGTGTATATAAATAAGCATACGTAAGAGTCAGTGATTGTGAGAGTAACTATGAATGAGTGTATAATTGTTATAGGGATTTTTTAACATAGTAACTATGATTTACTATGTGCAGGTATAAATCATCTGTTGTGTGTATAACTGTGTAGGTGAGTAAATGTAAGTGTGATTGATTCTTTTCATGAGTGAGTAGCATCACTGCATAACCGACTACAATGACTGCTGATGTGTCAATGTCTATATAGGTGTATGAGTACATTTGATAGTGTTACCATTGATCAGTGACTGCATGTATAAGTGATTCTGTGGGTGAATGGACAGATTTGTGTATAGACTTAGGAATCAGTGAGTGCGTATGTAGTAACTGGTATGTGTGTGTCAATGCTTTCAAAGATGGTACTCTGTGTTTAACAGTGAGTGATCAAAGGTTATACTAGGTGTATCAGATTGTCACTTAGATGATGTCATCAGTGATGTCATTTGAGATGTCATCAGTGATATCATCAGTGATGTCACTGACCATGTCATGAATGATATAATATATGACATCATCAGCAGTGCATTTCGGGCGCGCAAGTTATAGTTAGCACAACTAACTATAACAGTAGAATTGCTATGGTTTTGTATGAGTGAAATGCCCAGCTAACTATAACACTCATGAAATCTATAGTTGTTTCTGTGAATTTTAAAGGTTTTTTAAATACTAATTCTAAACTATACCGTCTCTGAAACTTATGGTTTTTTCAGTGAATTACAAAGGTTTTTTAAATGCTAATTTCTAACTATAACGTCTCTCAAACCTATGGTTTTTTCAGTGAATGTCAAAGGTTTATTTAAATGCTAATTCCTAACTATAACATCTGTGAAACCTATGTTTTTTTCAGTGATTTTCAAAGGTTTTTAAATGCTAATTTCTAACTATAACGTATCTGAAACCTATGTTTTTTTTCAGTGAATTTCAAAGGTTTTTTTGAATGCTAATTTTTTAGTGCAATAGTAGTTATACCTATTTTTTGTACTGAATTTCTACAGTTTTTAACTGTTTATTTATAAATATTTTATTTATTAAACATTATATATTCTTCTGAAAATTGCAAAAAAAAAATTAAAATGAATTTAAAACTGAAATAGCTGCCATTTTGGAAAAGTCGTGAAGGATCCGCTTATGGTGAGCGACGAGTGCGTGATTTTTTTCAGTTACATCATATACGTACAATGTTACCTGGTGTGCGCGACCAGTCCACGACTCCTGCGCATTCGCAACACATGCATATTACGGTACCCAACACTTGCACGGTGGTGGGCTCCACATTACGTCATATACATGCTGGGTCGTGCTGGGTGTGCGACACACGTGCAATTTTAATGTTCTAAAATGATATGTATGTGTCTTTAATATACATATTAGGGCAAAAGATTATCTAAGGTATTCATAAAAATATTATATTTCTACTTGTAATACTTATATTATTTTTAAATACATTTTCACAAAGTCGCGTCAGGTGCGCGCTTCGTGAGCGCACGGTGCACGGATCCCATGTGACCTAACAAAAAAAGATTTGATTGGTTCATAACATTTCCCACTGTTTCTATTGAAGGACCCCACCCATTTTAATTATTCTGTTTGGAGCAGTTGATGAGAGACAACTCTTCTTCTTCCAGAGCTGGTTTTAGATTTTTTTGGGGTGTTTTTAAAAACTTGCATTGGAGAAATGGCATCTGGTTCGCAAGCGCCTCATCATTCTTCAGATGTAGATATCTTGGAGGAATATCCACTCAAGCAGAGGCCTGAATCAGTGGTATGGAAATTTTTCACCTTTCCTGTCAGAGAAAAAAAGGTCAACGCATGAAAAATCACATGCTTGCTGTGTGACAGGGTCCTGTCGTGAGGCAGTGACAAGAAATACTTCTGTGGAACAGCGAGTATGTATAAACATCTGCGGACCATTCACCCGAAGAATCTGGCACGAAAAGAAATGAGGCGTGCAGCAAAAAATCCACCACCAGGCAGTGCTAGCACCTCCGGAGCGTCCACTTCAGCACCACCAGTAGACATTTGCCCAGAATTTGCTTTTCTGCAGTAGCACTGCACTAAGTGCAAAACCATCATCTGTTATGGTGAACAGTCAGTGGACGCTATTTGTGCAGCTCAAAAGAACCACAAATGCAATTTTTTTGTTTTTTGTTTTTGGAATGATGTTCAATTCCAAAAGCTAACTGTTTACTTAGTTCCTTTTTTGTTCAATTTTTAAAAAATACCCAAAAAAGTACAACATTGTTAAAAAAAACTACAAAAAAATAGAAAACAAAAAACAGAAGAAAAAAAGTTCAGAACTACCTTATCTGGTTTAAAAAAAGAACTATAATTGCATGGTAAAGTCTGAAACTTTGGTTGAATGTATGTGTAGAGCATGATTGACTGAAAGAATGCATTAGTACTGTATTGTGAATTTATAGGGGCAGATCTATGAGGAAGTGCTGCAGTGTGACACTGCAAGCCCTTTAGCTGCACATCGCTGCAGCACTACTGAAGCACAGGGATGTGACATATTTAGATGAATATGTCGCAATTCTGTGCTCTCTCTGCATTAGCACACAAACTGCAGCCATGCAGTGACGCAGGCACCCTTGCACCATGGTGCAAGGATATCTGTGTCATGGGGAGATTGCTTTTGTGCAGGAAGGGACTACTCCCCCCCTGTTCTGGCTCTGCAGATGCTTGGGATTTCTGTCCTCTTTATGAGTATGTTTTGTGTACCTCTCCTGTCTGCCCCTTCCTAACACTTGACTTTGCGTTCTCATCCATACTGCATGCCTCATGTCTCCTGCCTGTGTGTTCTTGCCTTCAATCTGTGTGTTCTTACCTACCATGTACTCTTGCCTCCTGTCTGTGTGTTCTTGCATCTTGTCTGATGCTTCTGTCAGGATGATTGTAGGAATGGACACAGACTCACAGTGTGATTCTAGACAAGCATGACTATTACCTGGACTTTTGCAGGACTGACTCAGTAGTCTGCAAAGGGTTAAGGGACCGCATACATTGTGCACATTTCACTGTACCACTGCTTGTCTCAATGCCAGAGTCATTCTGCAAGTGCATAGACAGTGACTGTGTTCCTAGAGTGGTAGTAGGTGACAGCACGATAAGTTTATAAGCACTTATGTTTCAGCAGAGGGTTTAGATAAGGACATACTTCTGTCAGGATGATTGTAGGAGTGGACACAGACGCACACTGTGATTCCATACAAGCATGACTATTACCTGGACTTTTGAAGGACTGACTCAGTAGTCTGCAAGGGGTTAAGGGACCGCATATATTGTGCACATTTGACTGTACCACAGCTTGTCTCAATGCTTGAGTCATTCTGTAAGTGCATAGACAGTGACTGAGTTCCTAGAGTGCTAGTAGTTGACAGCAGGATACGTTTATAAGCACTTATGTTTCAGCAGAGTGATTAGATAAGGACATGCTTCTGTCAGGATGATTGTAGGAGTGGACAGAGCTGCTTTAGAGCCATAGCACAGGTATATGGCTCTAAAGCAGCTCTGTCCACTCTTACAGAGCTTTAGAGCCATAGAACAGGTTGGGGGAGGAGGAGGAGTAAGATGGCGGACTGAGGCCGCCACGAAGCTCAGCCGAGGCATGTCTCGCCACGCCACTGCATTTTCAACAGCTCTACAGAACTAATGTGAGGCGCTGAAGGAGCTGACAAATAGGGAAAGAACGGAAACAAAGAAAACAAAGAAACTTAAGAAACAGCAAGAAAAAGTGGTCTAGTACCTGAAGTGCCTGAGGTATAGGAGGAGAGCACGGATGTGGCGTTCTCTCGCTAGGGGGTTCGGGCGCTTGTTTTTGGCATCTGGATTACTCACCGGGAAGCTGGGAGATCGGTCTGCAGTCGAGTGGCCAGGGCTGAAACTGAAACTGGCTGTTGCTCCGGCTCCGCTACTAGCTACACTACCGGCCGTAGTATCGGTTCCTGCTTCACCACAACTTGGCGGGATGGCACCAAAAACAGCACCAAGGAATACTTGAGCCGGGAAGAACGTTGTGGCGGGAGAGGTGAACATTTCAGATGCCGGCGGTACAGGAGGGAAAATCAATGCGGCTGTGGTTGTGGGGAGACCGCTGCCACGCATACAGAAGCTTGGGAAGGCAGCATAGCCACCTGCAGGCAATTCGGATAAGGAGGAGGGTAAGCTAATCGGGAGTCAAATGTCAGAGGCTTCACTAACAGTCAACCAAGAAGGTAACATTGTTGCGATAGATGTTACAACAGCCGCTGCTGCTGTTGCTACTGTTACTAGGGTTCCTGCTGCTGCTACCACTGCTACTGCTACTGATTTAGATACCTCAGTTATCTCGGTCGATACAGAGGCTCCTATTGATGGTACCTTGGCTACTTTATATATATACCCCTACCTTCTGCTGGAGGCTTAGTTAATATCGATATTAGTATAGGAGCAGGAGCGGGCGATGGCGGAGCTCTGGCAAATTGACAAATGTTTAATAATGGGGCATTAGACAGGACCCTCTCCAGGATTCATAAAACACCAGTATTGGATGAGATTTTACAATCAAAAAGAGTGGAAGAGTTGGGGGCAAGAGTTTGTAATGCTATCGACGTTATTACAGCTGATGAGAGAGCGGAAGAGAGCCAGGAGACAGACTCATTTGATGATATTGAGGATACAACATAATTTTCTACGCTTCCTATCGATACTACAAACCCACTTATGGACAAAAGAGGGAGGGGGAAGGCGAAAAATAAAAAAAGTAAGAAGAAATCACATGCAAGTCAGAATGTGATTCCACTGTGTGGGAAGTCAATTCCGGAAAATAGTCCCTTGCGTAAATGGGTACAAGCAAAGGGGAGCAACAAGAGCACGGCATCTGTGAGTACTCCAGTGAAAGATCAATCGGTGTCTTCAGCGGAAGATAGCTCCAAGTTGGGGCCCTCGAATGGAGCAAGGCCCACGCATACTAAGGAGGGTACTATGGAGGGCACTCAAGTTGCACAAGGTACTCACGATGTTCGGAAAGTGACTGCAATTGGGGATGGAGTAATAGCGACAATGACAACTGGCATTCAAGAAGCTACGACACCATCATTAAGTTTGATACTTCAACTGCTGAAGGAGCCAAGGCAGGAAGCTCAACATCACTATACTGAGGTCCTAGAGAATAATAGCAGAGTACAGCAGTCTTTACAGGAGATGGCGAGTAAGTTGGGAGGCCTAACTCAAGATATTTCAGAGTTACAACAGAGGGTCGCGGATACTGAGGAACAATCAACTCGTACAGATGGACTTACAAAGAAACACGATGACCAGATCACATCGATACAGATTAAACTGGAGGATATGGAAAATCGACAACGTCAGCAAAATCTAAGACTTTTTGGCGTCCCTGAAGGTTCGAAGGGGGCAGACCCGAGAGCCTATATGGTGCAGCTGTTTCAAAAGGCCTTCCCTGACCTCTCTGATTGGGATTGGGATTCTCAGTTGCAGAGAGTTCATAGATTGCCAATAGCTCAAAGGAACAGAGGCGGGCAATAATCACAACCACTTATGATTTATTTTGGACATTTTTTGTTGAGACAGGCAGTTGCTCTTAACGCTCGACCTAATTCTCCAGTAAACGCTGGGAACGTTACTTTTTTGTCAGATAGGATCTAAGGAAAGCCACCATGGATAGACATTGGAAGCTACGTCAATTCATAGATCCAATAAAAGCGCTTGGGGCACAAGCATTTTTACAAAAACCTGCACGCTTAAAAATTCTTAAGGACGGCCAAACTTACTTTTTTGTTGGAGAAAAAGAGTTCGAGCAGGAAATTGCTAAATGGCAAACTGGGATTGTAGTTCAAAAGTAAATGGGGGCTATAAAGTTTTGGTTTTTGGATGTTTAGAAGTTTTTGCTCGGGCTCTAATGCCTATTTAGCTCAGGTTTAGTTTGTATCTATGTTTAGTTTGTGTCTGGGTATCCTGCATTAAGACTGTAAGAAAAGTAGACGGTATTAATATATGCAATGTATGTATGTAATATATGTAAGGGATGTTTTTCTTCCCCTCTTACTTTAATATCCTCTTCTATCGCTCTCTCTCCTTTTTTTTCCTTTTATTTCCCCTCTCGGAATAGCCATAAAGAGTCTTTTTGTGGCTTAATTCAAACATTATTTTAGAGTTAGAAGAAATTGCTGTTATATTTTATGAGGGTGTGCGAGGATCGTGGCTGAAGCTCTGTAGGAGCTGCTTTGCCAACAGCAGCTGGGTAAAGGGGGGAATCCTCTTTCATGGGACAGGGTGGGGGGGTGGGTGTGTGTGTCAAGTGTGGGGTTGGGGCAAAAAATAAAAACATCACTAGGGCACAAAAGTTTTAAGCTAATTGGTAGGGTACTAGCTTTTTTGTTAAAGATAAAGTATTAGGGATTAGTATATTGGATGTGATAAAAGTAAAGGAGGCATTGTTAAAAGTTAGAAAACTCTATCATGGCTAAGTTTAGATGTATGGTCTGGAATGTGTCTGGCCATAGTAGTACAATTAAACGTAAACTAGTCTGTGAGGAGCTGAGAATGTACCAACCTCAGATAGTAGTCATAACAGAAACACATATTGCTTACAAAGACCGTAATTTGTTAAAACATTTGGGGTATGAAATTATCACATGTACTACTCAATCAATATCTGTGAAAGGAGTAGCTATTTTAAAAGATAAGTGGTTTAATGGCAGAGTGTTAAAAACCCAATCGGACATACGTGGTAGGTGGACTCTTACACAGTTTGAGATGGGAGTAAAAAATTGGTAGTTTGCGCAGTATATGGCCCCAACGTGGATGACCCTGCTATTTTTGAATATCTCAGTATGGAATTGCTGAATTGGGAGGGTGAAAAATTGATTATGGGGAATTTTAATTGCGTTATAAATCACGGCCTAGACTCTTCTGGGAAAGGCCGGGTTCAGAGAATGCGTAAGACGAAGGCTGCCATACTCCAAATGGCAAGGTTACACTCTGTTAAAGACGTGTGGAGAAATAAATATGCAGCAATACCGGGCTATACATTTTTTTCTGCTCCTCATAAATCCTACTCAAGGATAGATATGATGTGGGTGTCAGAGAGTTTAATTGAAACAACAGATATGGAAATTTGTCCCCGTGTGACATCAGATCACAATCCTATTATTTTAGTATTCTTGGTTGATACAGTAAAGAGGGAGACCAGACCGTTCTCTTTTCCGAGATATTTGTTGACAGATGGTGACTATCTAGACAACATGGCTCCGGAATTGGAAGAATTTTTCAGAATCAATACAGGGACGGCATCACCAATAATTGTGTGGGATACAGTGAAAGTGTTTGCCCGGGGCATTACACAAAAATATATTTATGTCCAGAATAAAAAACGTAAAAATTAAACGGAGTCTCTGCTGAGTACTGTACGTAATCTTAAGTTGCAGCATGTGAAGGCAGTAAATAAGGATCAGACAACCCAGGAGACTCTGCTTCTAGCATTAATTGATACTAGAGTGCTAGTAAAGAAGACCCTCAGGGATAAAATGGCCGCTAGCTATACTAAATATCGACTTGAAAGATACGAATATGGGGAACATATAGGGCAGGTACTGGCCTATCAGACTGCAGAGGCAAAAGCAAAAACAAGGATAAACGCTATAAGGGGGGTGGATGGACATCTGTATACCGAATCTTTAGCTATTCTAGAGCAATTCCATCTGTTCTATCAGAAACTCTATTCGCTAACATGGGCCCCGAATCAGGAAGAAATTGATAGCTATTTTGAGGATAGCTGTATACCAGTATTAGATGTGGATGAAGCGGCTATAGTAGAAGATATAGGTGTCGGTAGAAGTGGAATTGGCGATATCCACACTACCAACGGGAAAGGCGGCCGGCGATGACTCACTGCCCTAGAATTTTATGAATCTTTTGAAAGGATATTGCTGGTGCCTATGTGTAGAGTGATCTAAGCTGTGGCAATTAACGGGCATACCGGAGTCGTAGAACATAACACAAAAGGGCAAATCACCAACAGAATTTGGATCATATCGGCCAATTTCTCTCATTAATATTGATGCTAAGATATTCTCAAAAATCCTGGCTACTCGATTAGCTCCTCTTATGCCCCATCTAGTTTCAGATCGACAGCATGGGTTTATTATGGGGAGGGACACCACCGCTCACATTAACATGGCTATAGGAGCGTTTGATTTCTCAGATAAGAAGGGGATTGAATTTGGGATGTTATTTTTAGATGCCGAAAAGGCTTTCGATCACGTCAGATGGGATTTCTTATGGGCAGTATTGGCTAAAATCAGCTTCGGTACTCAGTTTCGGCCTTGTGTACAGGCTCTATATTGTAACCCGCAGGCCAAGTTATCATATGGGGGAACATGACCACCTTTATTTCAGATTTTGTATGGGACAAGGCAGGGATGCCCTCTGTCCCCGCTGCTATTTGCTCTGTATATAGAGCCATTTGTATCTACATTAAAAAAACTGTATACAGATTAAACCACTAGAAGCTGATATTCATGCAATTAATCCAGAAGAGGCTGTAATAAGTATTAGGGAAGAAGCGGGAACATTTGGTAAGGTTGCAGGTTACAAACTGATGCAGATAAAACTCAGGCACTTACAACTGCTGGGTTCCACAATTCTAATATTGGATCTTGTGCTACTGTGACTTACTTGGGGGTAAAGATAGCAGCAAAAATGAATCAGATTATTGACTTAAATTACAAACCCCTTTTAAAAGAATCTGTTAAAAAATGTGGCATAGGCTCCTTATAGGCCTGCTAGGAAGGTGTAATTTGAAAAAAGAAAAATCTTACCTACATTTTTATTTTTGTTTCGTTCTATTCCTTTGAAAATCCATAATGTATTCTTTAAAAAACTTGAAGGTATCTTCAGTAGTTTAATTTGGGGTTATGAAAAACCAAGGAGGGCCATCGAGCTGCTTAAAGCTAGATTTGATCAAGGTGGACTTGGTTTTCCAGATAAATCTACTTCTGGGCTTCTTTTACGGGCCGGTTTCGGAGTTTGCTCGGCTTAGATCAGAATGATTCTGTATTTGTACTTATGCTAGGAAACCAGAGAGAGAGGAAACCAGAGAGATAAGTTCCTATATGGAATCAGAGATCCACATTTCTACAAAAGGGTACAATGTAAGACTATCAAAGAAATTGTATATATTTGGCAAGCAATGTCTACTAGGTGCAATTTACCGACATTTCATAAAAACGATCCATTGTGGGGGAATCCCACTTTTCCTAATGTGTTTCAGGATCGAGCAGGCAAATCTTGGGCGACTTATGGAATAACTAGTCTGGGCGATCTATATAATGATAGAGAAGTTAAATCATTCGAAGATCTACAGTTAGTTTATAAATTCCCGGTTTACTTTTTGTTCAAATATTTGCAGATTAAGGATTATCTTGCTTCCAACATGGAAGCAAAAGAAATTAAACAATCAGTTATTTAGGATTGTATATATGGGGGGAAGTCTAAGGGCCAGATGTAGGTAATTCCTATTTACCTACTCTTAAATACTGAATCATACCGAATCGGTATTTAAGAGTAGGTAAATAGGAAGGGGGCAGATGTAGGTAATTCTTATTTTAGAATTACCGAATCGGTATGATTCGGTATTTACCGATTCGGTAAATACCGAATCTGTATTGCCCATTGATTCCTATGGGCCTCGAAGCCCATAGGAATCAATGGGAAATACCGATTCAGTATTTACCAAATCGGGAAATACCGAATCCTGCAAGGGTGCAGGGGGTGTCACTTTTACACCCTCTAGCACCCCAATTCCAGGCTTGTGTGCCATGTGGCACACAGACATGCCCTAAGGGCATGTCTGTGTGTCACATGGCACAGGTGTACATGCACAGATGTGCATGTACACCTGAATTCGGTATTTTACCACCCAATTTTATTGGGTGGTAAAATACCGAATTCTGAAGGCCTGTAGCACTGTAAACAGTGCTACCTACATCTGGGATTTACCGAATCAGTAAAATTACCGATTCGGTATTTTACAGAATCAGTAAATTTACCGATTCGGTAAATTTACTGATTCTGTAAAATAATGGCCCCTACATCTCAAAAACCAATTACCGGTCGGTAACGGCCGAAATCGGCCGTTACTGACCGGTAATTGGCGACCTACATCTGGCCCTAAATCTCTTATTGGCTCAATGTACGCTCATTTACATAGTTTTAGACCAGATGGTAGTGAAAAACGCTGGACTCACACATTGGGAATAATGGTTACACCCAGAATGATCGAACAGGTCTTATGCAATGCGAAGGATTCGGTTCATTCTGTTAGTTTGCAGCTCCAGCAATTACGCATTACCTGTATGTTATACTATACCCCGGCAAGAATAGTCAAATGGGCCCAGGGAAACAAGACGGGGGATAAGGTAAATTGCCCAAAATGTGGGCTATATGCAGCTAATCTGAAACATATGTTTATGGAATATCCAAAATTAAGGGGATACTGGAATAAAATTGAACAAATACTTTATTCTAAACTAGGATTGGATCAACCATTTACAGATCTTGAAATGATGCTGGGATACAAAGATAATACTCCAGTAGTAGCACGCCTCTTTACAATCTTGATGGCTGCTGCTAGGCTGGCTATTGCCAGGGCATGGGTCTCTGCTACACCACCTATGGTAGAAGATTGGTGGGCGATCATTAGGGATATTTATGGTTTAGAGGCAGCCCTAGCAAACGCTAGGGGAATCGGATCATTAGTTAAGCTAGAGGCGTTATGGGGACCATTGACTATGGATGGAATACTGTAGGTAGATTTGTTTAAAATGTTTAAAATGTAATAAGATGCCTTCCCTAAACTCCTTTGTGTTCATTATGTTACTATGAGGTTTTCTATTCTGTTTAATGTATCTATATTTCTACATTCTTGCATTTTTGTTTTATCGTAACATGACTTCTTGCCTGATGTCTAAATTATACTAATTTCCCCTATTATGCTCATTGTACAAATATGCCAGTTCTGATGATGAATAAAAAATGTATATATGCCTCCACCAAACACAGGGGAGTGGCTCTTCTTTTTCGGGCATCCCTTCACTTCCAGCCTATGGGGGTATGTTGTGATAGGGAAGGTCGCTGGTTGATGGTTAGGGGGTTGCTATACGGCCGATTGTGCACTTTTGTGGTGGTGTATGTTCCCAATGCTAGGCAGAATAGCTTTCTCCAGGACTTGTTGGATAAAGTGGGGAATTTTGTGGAGGGGCATCTGTTCTTAATGGGTGATTTCAACATGGTCTGGGACAAGGACCTAGAAAGCTCCCCAGCCCAGAGGGCGGACACGGGTGTCTTCTCCGCCGAAACGCAACGCCTGGTGGGTGATTTGGGGTTGATTGACGGCTGGCGCTCCTTGCATCCCCAGGCCTGAGATTATACCTTCTTTTCCCACGTCCAGCATTCCTATTCTCGCCTAGACCATATCTTTTTAAGCCAGGCCCTCAGGGGAGATGTCCGTGATTCCAGCGTCTTTCCGCTCTCCGTGTCAGATCATAGCCTGTTGGTCCTCGGGCTGCATTGGTCGGTGAGGGAGGACGGTTTGCGAAAATGGTACTTCCCAGCTGCGCTTGTCCGGGACGATACATCCTGTAAGGAGCTACGGAAAGCCATCAGGGAATTCCTGGCTCTTAACCCGGCATCGGACACATCAGTGTTCAACACATGGGACGCATGGAAAGCCTCGCTGAGGGGCACTTGCTTAGGTCTCAATGCAAACCTCAATAAATTGAGGAGGAAGGAACGGGAGGACTTAGAGGCAGAACTTGCTATCTTGGAACAGGCGCACAAATCGAACCCGTCCAGGGCGACCCTTCGGCCTCTATCGGCTGTGCGGGGAAAATTAAAGGCCCATTACAACAATCGAGCCAAATTCACCCTCCTGAGGCTTCGGCGTATTTCATACTCACAAGGGAACAAGGTAGGAAGGCACTTGGCCCGTCAGCTCCGGGACAAGAGAGAGAAGGAATACATCGGAGGGATCCAGGACCCGGCGGGGTCCCTGCAGCATCGGGATGAGGACAAGGCAGACATCTTTGGCCGCTTTTATGCTGCACTCTACGAGGGCAACTCTTTGGCTCAGGAAGCTCAAGACAGGTTCCTGGCTGACCTCCCCATACCGCAGGTCTTTAAAGAGTGAAATGAGCTTTTGGCTGCCCCCATCTCCAGAACGGAGGTGCTGGACGCTATTAAGGCCCTGAAGCTCCATAAGGCGCCGGGCCCGGACGGCTACACTGCCCTTTTTTATAAATCATTTGCGACGGAACTGTGCGACTACCTGGTCTCCCTTTTCAATGAAATGGCTGTCACTGGGAAGACCTCTGGAACTATGGCCGAAGCCATGATAACCGTGCTCCCCAAGCCGGAGAAAGATCTCTCCAAATGCTCGTCGTACCGCCCGATAGGTCTCCTCAATATCGATGCTAAATTATACTCTTCTATCATTGCCCGCAGGCTCCAGGACTTGATGCCGGCCCTCATTCACCCGGACCAATCCGGGTTCATTAAGGGATGACAGACACATGACAACTTAAGGCGGGTGATACACCTGATAGAGAAGGCCACCAGGTTCCGCATCCCGGCGATACTGGTGGGGCTTGACGCGGAAAAAGCCTTTGACCGCGTTGATTGGGGATTCCTGTTCCGCACCCTGGACGCCTTCGGCTTTTCGCACCAGTTCATAACAATGATCCGTGCAAATTACAGCAGCCCCAGCTCTAGGGTGGTGATTAACGGGCATCGATCTGCATGTTTCCTTCACTCACGGGGAACGAGGCAGGGATGTCCCCTTTCCCCTCTCCTCTTTGCCCTGAGTATCGAGCCTCTAGCTCTTGCGGTGCGGGAGAGGGAACAGATCAAGGGCCTTTCCTTTACGGGTGAGCAGCACAAAATATCCCTCTTTGCGGATGATGTGCTGTTATCGGTGGGGGATCCAGCTCATTCATTGCCGCATACTCAATCGGTGCTATCCGAATTTGAAGCAGTGGCTGGGTTCAAGGTCAACTTTGACAAATCATACATACTGAACCCGACTCTCCCTCCGGCGGAAGTGGAGCGAGTGCGCTTGCTCACGCCTTTGTCATGGGTGTCTACCTCTCTGTTATACCTGGGAGTTCGGCTGACCCCTACCATAAGATCATTGTTCACAGCTAACTTCCCCCCAATGCTAGCAGCGGTGCGAGCGGACCTAGATCGGTGGAAACCGAAGTATATCTCATGGCTTGGCAGGATCCATGCTCTCAAGATGGTCCTCCTCCCTAAATTCCCATATCTTTTCCAGGCCCTCCCCATCCCAATAGAGGTGGATTTTTTCCGGCGCCTTAAAACCTTGATGCTGAGATTTGTTTGGCAGGGTGGGCGAGCGCGTTTCTCCTTCACGACGCTGCGACGTCCGTGGAAGGAGGGAAGAGTAGGGCTCCCTGACATGCACCTGTACTATAAAGCTGCGCAGCTACGAGTACTGGTGGAATGGTCCCAGCAGCTCTCAGAGAAACACTGGCTGCATATGGATAGGAGTGTGGCTGGGAGATCGATCTGGGATCTGGCCTGGAAACCCAAGGTGGACAGGCCCAAGAATGCCTACATCAGCATGCCAACTAGCACTGTCTTGAAGGTGTGGGATACGGTCACCGGTGATGACCGCTGGACCACGTTTCCGTCCCCCTTTACCCCCATACACTTCAACCCGGCCTTCCCCCTGCCGATGCAGGAGGGACCCTTCCGCCTATGGAGAGAGGGAGGATGTAGAGCTCTCACACATTTGTTCCACGGATCGGCACCTCTCACATTTCATAACTGCATGCAAGACTATGGGATCCCGGCCACTGAACGCTTCCGCCACATCCAGCTCCTCCACTGGGCGACCTCAGCGGGAATAGGAGATGCCGCTACGAGACCACTTTCACCATTTGAGGCCTTTATTCTACGCACCTCCACTATGAAGGGGACGATTTCCTTCTTGTACGGACTGCTGCTTTCCACCGCGGTATCTCCCCGTCCCCGCTACATGGAACACTGGGAGGTCCTTCTGGGCCGAGACGTTACCGACGAAGAATGGAAAGGTCTCTGGCGAGATATCGCGGCGCACAACCATTCGGTAGATCTCAGAGAGGCTCACCTAAAAACCATGCTAGATTGGTACCTCTACCCGTCCAAGCTACATCGAATATTTCCAGCCTCCTCGGACAGGTGTTGGAGGGGCTGTGGTCTGCTGGGGGACTTCATCCACATTTGGTGGGACTGCCCGATCATCCGCCCGTTCTGGGCTGAAATTCTGTCCCACATCAAGGACATCCTAGGTTATCCGATCCCGGAATCGATGGCTCATGTCCTATTGGGGCTCCGCGACCCGATGTTAGAACATCAAACAAAAGCGGATAAACATATCCTGTGACTCTGCCTTGAAGCCGCCAAACTCACGCTAGCTGCAGCTTGGAAGAAACCGAATGCCCCAGCTATATCACTATGGCACGCAAGACTATGGAGACTACTGAGCATGGAGAGAATGGCGGACATCTTCTTGGGCAACTTTAAGAATTTCCTGTTCTGATGGGGTCCCCTAGTCCGCTTCTTATTACAAGGCCTGCCCTCTGCGGTCTGCCCATCCACGTTTCGCGCTCTTCACCTTTTCCAGATTTGATCAGATTGTATCACTGAGGGGTTTAAAATGAATGTGTGTGTTGTCGCCACCACCGGGGGGGGGGAGGGGAGTGGGGGGGGACTCAGTTGGGAATGTTAGTTTGTTACCTGTTGCGGCACGGCATAGCCTGTGGAGGCTGACAGATTTTTGAGCCTTATGCAGCACCATTTCCCCATGTGGGCTTCGCCACCCCTCTTTGCAAGACTATTACCGGTCGGCTGACCGAGAAGGGGTTTGAGCTTGTTTTCCTTTCTGCTCTTCGGCATGCACTGACTCTGAGAACTGAACTTTATTGACATACTATGCTGCCTCCCTTTGCCTCCTTTTTAAGCCAACTACAGCACCCCCTGTGTGGGGAATATTGCGGGACTGTCGCTTGTATAATTCCTTTGCTTTCCTCTCTTCTTTTTTCTGCAAAATACTAAATAAAAATTTAAAAAATAAAATGAAATGTATATATAAAAAAATAAAAGAGCCATAGAACAGGTCAGCAGAGCTGCTTTGGAGCCAGAGAACCAGGTCAGAGGAGCCTTTGTAGAGACAGAGACCCAGGTCAGAAGAGGTGCTGTAGAGCCAGAGAAGCAGGTCAGCAGAGCTGCTTTAGCGCCATAGAACCAGGTCAGCAGAGCTGCTGCAAAGCCAGAGAAACCAGGTCAGCAGAGCTGCTTTAGAGCAAGAGAACCAGGTCAGCAGAGCTGTAGTAGAGCCAGAAAACCAGGTCAGCAGAGCTGCTCTAGAGCCTAAGAAGCAGGTCAGCAGAGCTGCTCTAGAGGCCAAGAACCAGGTCAGCAGAGCTGCTGTAGAGCCAGAGAAACCAGGTCAGCTGAGCTGCTTTAGAAGGAGTTAACCAGGTCAGCGGAACTGCTTTAGAGCCAGAGAACCATGTCAGCAGAGCTCTTTAGAGGGAGAGAGCCAGGTCAGCAGAGCTGCTTTAGAACTAGAGAACCAGGTCAGCAGAGTTGCTTTAGAGCCAGAGAACCAGGTCAGCAGAGCTGCTTTAGAGCCATAGAACCAGGTCAGCAGAGTTGCTTTAGAGCCAGAGATGCGGGTCAGCAGAGCTGCTCTAGAGCCATAGAACCAGGTCAGCAGAGTTGCTTTAGAGGGAGAGAACCAGGTCAGCAGATCTGCTTTACAGCCAGAGAACTAGGTCAGCAGAGCTGCTGTAGAGCCAGAGAAACCAGGTCAGCAGAGCTGCTTTAGAGGGAGAAAACCAGGTCAGCAGAGCTGCTTTACAGCCAGAGAACCAGGTCAGCAGAGCTGCTCTAGAGCCAGAGAACCATGTCAGCAGAACTGCTTTAGAGCCATGGAACAGGGTCAGCAGAGCTGCTTTAGAGCAGGAGAACCAGGTCAGCAGAGCCATCGTAGAGCCAGAAAACAAGAACAGTAGAGCTGCTCTATAGCCTAAGAACTAGGTCAGCAGAGCTGATCTAGAGCCAGAGAACCCAGGTCAGCAGAGCTGCTTTAGAGGGAGAGAACCAGGTCAGCAGAGCTGCTTTAGAGCCAGAGAAGCAGGTCAGCGGAGCTGCTTTAGAGCCAGAGAACGAGGTCAGCAGAGCTGCTCTAGCTGACACTGAGTGACTGACACTGACTGATTGACACTGACTGACACTAATTGATTGACATTGACTAATACTGATTGACTGACACTGACTGACTGACACTGACTGACACTGATTGACTGACACTGATTGACTGACACTGACTGACTGACACTGATTGACTGACATTGAATGACACTGACTGACTGACACTGATTGACTCTGATTAACTGACACTGACTGACTGACACTGACTGCCTGACACTGACTGACTACTCTCTACTACTCTACTACTCACTCTCTACTACTCTCTACTACTCACTCTCTTCTACTCACTCTCTACTACTCACTACTACCCCCTCTCTACTACTCTCTCTCTGCTACTCACTCTCTACTACTCTCTCTCTACTACTCACTCTCTACTACTCACTCGCTACTACTCTTTACTACTCACTCTCTACACTACTCTCTACTACTCTCTACCACTCCTCTCTACTACTCTGCTACTCATTCTCTACTACTCTCTACTACTCACTCTCTACAACTCTACTACTCTCTACTACTCACTCTCTACTTCTCTACTACTCTCTACTACTCACTCTCTACTACTACTCTCTACTACTCACTCTACTACTCTCTACTACTCAATCTACTAGTTACTCTACTACTCACTCTACTACTCTCTACTACTCTCACCACTCATTTTCTAGCACTCACTCTCTACTACTCAGTCTCTACTACTCTCTGCTACTCTCTCTCTACTACTCACTCTTTACTACTCTCTCTACTACTCACTCTTTACTACTCACTCTCTACTACTCACTCTACTGCTCTCTACTACTCTCTACCACTCACTCTCTACTACTCCCTCTCTACTCTCTACCACCCACTGTCTACCACTCACTCTCTACTACTCACTCTCTACTACTCATTCTACTACTCTCTACTACTCCCTCTCTACTACTCTCTCTCTACTACTCACTCTCTAATACTCTACTACTCTCCTCTACTACTCACTCTACTACTCTCTACCGCTCACTCTCTACTACTCGCTCTATACTACTCGCTCTCTACTACTTGCTCTCTACTACTTTTAACTACTCACTCTACTACTCACTCTCTACTACTCTACACTACTCACTCTCTACTACTCACTCTCTACTACTCACTCTCTACTACTTTCTCTCTACTACTCGCTCTACTGCTCACTCCCTACTACTCACTCTCTACTACTTGCTCTCTACTACTAACTCTCTACTACTCACTCTACTACTTCTCTCTACTACTCCCTCTCTACTACTTACTCTCTACTACTCTCTACTACTTACTCTCTACTACTCACTCTCTACTATCTCTACTACTCACTCTCTACCACTCTCTACTACTTACTTGCTACTACTCTCTCTCTCTACTACTCACTCTCTACTACTCACTCTACTTACACTCTACTACTCACTCTCTACTATTCTCTCTACTACTCACTTTCTACTGCTCGTCTTTCTACTCCTCTCTACTACTTACTCACTACTAGTCTCTCTCTCTACTACTAACTCTCTACTACTCACACTCTACTACTCTCTACTACTCTTTCTCTCTACTATTCTGTACTACTCACTCTCTACTACTCTCTACTACTCACTCTCTACTACTCACTCTCTACTACTCTCTACTCACTCTCTACTACTCTCTCTCTGCTACTCACTCTCTACTACTTACTCCCTAATACTCACTCTCTACTACTCTCTAAAACTTACTCTCTCTCTCTACTACACTCTCTACTACTCACTCTCTACTACTCTCTATTACTTACTCTCTACTACTCACTCTCTACTACTCAGTCTCTGCTACTCTCTACTACTCACTCTCTACTACTCACTCTCGACTACTCTCTCTCTACTACTCTTAACTTCTCACTCTCCACTGCTCACTCTCTACTGTTCTCTACTACTCACTCTCTACTACTCTCTCTATACTACTCTCTACTACTCACTCTCCACTACTCTCTACTACTCTCCCTGCTACTCACTCTCTACTACTCACTCTCTACTACTCTCTACTCCTCACTCTCTATTACTCTCTACTACTCACTCTGCTACTCACTGTCTACTACTCACTCTGCTACTCACTCTCTACTACTCTCTCCTACTCACTCTGTACTACTCACTCTCTACCACTCACTCTCTACCACTCACTCTACTACTCTCTACTACTCACTCTCTGCTACTCTCTCTACTACTCTCTACTACTCACTCTTGTCTATAGTCTCTATTACTCACTCTCTACTCTCTACCTCTATCTCTATTACTCTCTACCTCTCTACCTCTACACCTCTACCTCTACCTCTACCTCTACACCTCTAACCTCTAACCTCTCAACCTCTCTCTACACAAACACTTATAAGTATTCATATATATACATTTATATTTGTATGTGTATTACCTACTGGCTGTCGCCAGTAGGTAGTTTTAGTTAGGACCTATTAGCCATAGGAAAACGCAACATTCTATAGCCAATAACTTTGGCGTCGATTGATGAATCTTCTTGAAATTTTCCAAACCTTTGGCCAGCTCAGTTCTTCTCCTTCCCTGAAAGATTGGGGGTGATTGGTGAAGCGGGCCGAGAAAAAAGGGGGGTCCCAAAACGTGTTTTTCCCATGCAATTTCCCATAGGACCTTTAGCCACGTCTACAGCTCAGACGGCTGAACGGAATTACACCAAATTTGGCAGAGAGATAGTCCTCAGTTCCGACTTTTGCCTTTGGCATATCTGGTGTCAATCTGTTCAGTAGTTTCTTAGAAAATTACGGTTAAAGTCATTTATATCTATGGGCGCGGAGGATCCGCGGATTGTGCGAGGATTGGCCTCATAGGATAAGCGCACCGTCCCGATCGCGCGCTCAATCCTAATTGGCTGTCAAGCGGTTGTAAACATTCGAAATCAGGAACTCTTGGCAGCCATTTTGTGCCTCGGTAGAAGCGAGGTTGATGAAGTCATTGAAATATGTGTTGAACGTGTGAAAAGGGGGCAGGGTAGACATACCCTGACCCCCTAGGCCTGCTCAGGGGGTCACATAAGGGCCCGTAGGCCCAAAAAAGTAAGATAGTATTTTTCTATTTTTTTTAAGTCGCAGGATGCGCATAGGATCCGTGTATTTTGCCGCGGAAAAAAAGAAGCATGTATTTTCGAGATATACATCAAGCTTATGTGTATAGATGTTGGGTGGCTCTAAAAAGAACCTTTGTGTTTATTGAGATATTTTAGTACTTACAAGTAAGTACTGATACAAAGTCTAAAGTTCATGAGAAAGACTCTGTTCCCTTCACCTGTAAAATGTACAGAATCTCTCCTATAGATGTCATGCATATTGAAACACAGATTTTTGTGGTATATGGACACCATTCTATAGTCTCGGAGAAAAGTAGAAACAGATTTATTTACATTTTTTCCTGGCTTTCTCAATCTGTGGACAAAATAGATTGGAGTAGTTCCATTTCTGCCTTTGGCATATGTTAGAATAGACAAAGGGAGTATGGGGAAAAGTGAAATTAAAACAGAAAAGAAATGATTGGTTGTTTGACAACATTCTACACCGAAAACTAGGGTGCATGTTTTTGATTTTTAAAAGCATGGTTCTTATTGGTTATCAGAACGTGATTGAAAATAACATTACGTAGGATAAAGTAGTATATTGAGTTGTCGAGCACACTTGCTGTCTTTTTTAGTAACATTGTGTGATGAACTTTTGCGTTATTCGCCAGACTGTATTGCTTTTTTGTATGGGTAGATGCTAATTTGTATATGGAAATGCAATCTGCTTTGGATTTTGAAAGTGAGAATAGATTTCACTGCTCAGCCTTTCAAAATACAAACTATGTTTGCTACGGGAGGGCGGGAGTCGTGAGAGTCCCCCTCTGTCAAAGCAAACAACAGTATAGCGGGGATAGGCACCCCGGGACACTGCAGGAGCTGGTCATAGAAGTTTCCAGGGCCCCTGAGGGCACCAGGCGGAGGGCCACACAGTCTGCCTCCCGTAATACAGAAATTCCCGGGGGTGGTGATTCCTGGAGCTTGAGGGGGGTTGTTGAGGCTCATAGACTTGTAATTGTGTAGGGGGGGTTGGATGCGAAAGTGGTGCATGCTAGACAACGCCTGGTGCTGAGGGCAAATTGTTGGCGAGTTGTTCGGAAACACAAGGAGATGCTAGGAGGCGAGCGGACGAGCGGCTGAGTGGCTGAACGGCTTGGAGCTGTGCTGTGAGCTGCGAGTTGTGTGTGCAGGGGCCGACCCAGGGCCGCTTCCAGTATGAGTGGCTGAGTGCAATCCAGAGACCTGAATCCAGCTGTTGAAGCACCGTTGGGGGGCTGGTGTTGGTATCTATTGATTTGACTGTACAAGATCTGCAATTTGAGTCCGGTTGAAGGAGTGGAGTGCAGATTCTGACGACGGAGGATAGCCTTATTCCTGAGGCAAGGTGTGTCAGTTTGCTTTACCAATCGATATCTCGCCAATTCCAGCCTCTAGTCGGTAGATAATGAGATCAGGCAGACAGCGAGGGGCGCTGCCCAAATTGAAACAACGCCAAAAGAACGAGGAAAGTATGGATGTTGTGTCTCAACCTAAGCCATGTCAAAAGAATGAGGAAAGCAGTGACGTTTGTGTTTCTACGAAGGAGCATATGAATGAGCCAGCTAAAATGGTAGTTCCCCCCATAAATTCTGGTCAAGACTGTAAAAATCTAGCTCATGTTACTCAGCGTCTATTAAGAGTTTTTTTAAGTATCATCAAAAACAGTTTCAAAAACAACAAAGAAATAAAAATAATGAGACTGTTAATGACTGTGTAACATCCTCATTACCTTCATCGACAATATGTGTAAAAAATGCTCACCCTTGTGCATTAACACAATCTAAGTTGTCTTCAGAAATAGAGGAACTAAAAGATGGTGCTAATTTTCAAGACAGGATTAAAAATGTTGAAAAGGTTGAAGTGCCATTAACGCCTACATTTTTATTATCATCTTCTGGTCAGTTACAGACAAAAGCTCAAATTCTAGCACACAGACAGGAGGAGCTTTGTAAACTGCCAGCTGGTAGCCAAAAAGAGATCGGATCAGTGATTAACATCTCCTCAGGTTTGGATCATAACGTAAGGATGAGGTCTTTATGTTAGACTACATCTCTGAAGAGTCAGAAACCAAGAGAGGGTGTTTAATACCAATACCGGCTACAGTTGAATTAGTATCTAGTCCAAATGGCCAATCTGACAAACCTGGTAATGTAAAACCTTTTAATTTGGACCAGTCAAGTGTAATTTTGGAGAACAGTTTTACCATTAATAAATCATTATTGGTTCCAGGTGCAGTTAGTGGTGAAAATGTTCCCATCTCAAATGAGCAAAGTAAATTCACAAATATAGTTTTAAATAATCAGTTTAACTCAGTGGATTTATCTTTATTAACCAAATTTGATGGGAATTTTCAGGCTAGATCTGGTGATATAGAAAATAACGCTTCTAGACCTGAGCGTGGAATATGAGAGTGTTTACACTATGGATTCAATCACTAACGCTCTTAATTTCCATTCAGATAAATTAGATATTCAGGTAGACATTTTAAAAACATTGGCATTCCATGTAGTAGGGATTGATGCAAAACTTCTTCAATTGACCAAACTGATTACCAAAGTTCAATCAGATAAAGAGAGTCAGTTAATAACCTGTTCTTGCGCACAACTGATTGACAAAATCTCAGATCTACCGTCAATCGTTAGCTCCATGGTACAGGAATCAAAACGGATGTCAGGTAGAACAGTCCAAGGTACATTAATTACCAATGAGGAAATTATTAATCTACCTGTTGCAAAAACAAATTCAAACTGTCCAGTCCAATCTGGGATGATCACCATAGATAAATCAGTAATACTGCTAGAAGACATGAATAGCATATATAGTAAAAATATCGATATGAATGATCAATCTGCAAGTGATGCCATTAATTTGAAAACACCTAAGGTATCTCAAGTTAGCTTTAAAAGTATTAAAAATAATGATCATTTGACAGTTGATGAGTCAAAAACGGACTGTTCAGAGATAAATCAAGCATTAAGCGTCATTAGAAACTCTGAGGTGAAAATGATCTGCCCTGAAGCAAACCAAGCATTAGGCGTTACTACAAACCCTGAGATTCTTTCCAAACGGGCAAGAAAAAGGTTAAGGAAAACCCATAATAAAATATCACAGAATAAAAAATTCCTCAGTGAGGTAGTAAATAAAGACCCTAAAGAGCCTAAAGAATCTGATATGAAAGCCTTATTCCCGATCTTTAGATCTACGGAAGCACCTGTGGTCAATTCAAAGGATAAACAAACGTTCAATTCATTAATACTTCTATTCATGATGTGGCAAATGTCAGTAAAGTCCCTCTTCCATTGAAGTCAGGGGTTATTATGCATGATTAGTCTTCTAATGAACTGGCTGATCAACAAGGTGAACACAATACCCTCAATCGGAAAATTGTAAATAATATTAACCATCAACCATGCTGATCAACCATGTATTCATAATCAAAAGCCATTAGAACCTCATGTATTAAGTCAATTGACAGTCCCTGTCTCGGCTCCTAGTATTGGGAAGAGGGTTTCAGTCAGCACTAAAAATAAGGAGGAAATAGAGACCTCTGATCTTTCGTACAAAATGAAGAAAGTAGTCTTCTGTCCTCAGTATTCTTCAAGAGGCCCCTATGATATTTTGAACCGTGGAAATATCTTGAAGCTATTAAATGTAGTTATAGATCTGAAGGATGTAACATCAGATTATTTGGAATCTGTGGAGTTTAAGAAAGATTAATAAAGATTGTAATAATTTTTATAGTGAAATAACTGTTACAACTTGGCAAAGTGATGAAATTGTTAGTAAAATATCTGCCAACACTAACCAATTTGAAAAGTGGGGCATCAAAGTTTGGAGAATTTATGGGTCACAATATCCAACTCTGTTGATTCCTAGTAAGTCATATTGCAGCCCGGTCTTAAAGAAGTGTGAACAAAACATAGGCCCGGTATCACATGTTAGAGTGCTGAAAGGCACCTCAGGCCCATCAACAGAGTTGAATTTGCCAAAGATGCGAAAATACTTGATGATATTGAATTAAGGACATATAAATCAGTTTTTCGGATTCCCAGATATTTTAGTCGTGCCAATATAAGACTAGAATTGGGTCTAAAGAAACAGATTTCGGCCCAACAATCTACATTGTTAAAGTCCTTATTGACATTGTCTCGAGCTGAAGAGGCATCTCTAGCAAATCGGTGTTGGCTTGAGATAACACAAAGTGAATATGTGAGTAGTTGGCAAACTTATTTAAATGAGTGTTTACGTAATTTTGATTGACCAAACTTAGTAGATGAAGTGCGGAGTAAAATGGTTTATAAAAAAATCAATTAATCAATCAGCTGCTTCATAGTCTACTATAATGGATAAAGATGAATTAAGGAGAAAAAAAACATCTATGGTCAATATTAACTCTTTCGGCAAACTGGCTCCCCAACCCTATTTGTTGTTTCATTTAAAACCTTTAATTAAGAATACATTTGTGTTATTAAGGTTTGGGAGATATCCATCTAAAGACGGAATTCCAAAATGGGAGAAAAAGTGGCCATCCAACCTTTGTAGGTTATGTGGGTTGTTTGAGGAAACCCCACTGCATATAGTAACCCTATGTCCAAAATTGCTAGAAGAGAGGAATACCATTTTAAAGCCCATTTTTAATGAATTGGGAGTAGGAACTTGCAGGACTGCATATGGCCGGGATGCCCGTCACCCCCTCCCAACACAATCCCCAAGGATGGGAAGTCGGACGCAGGCTTGAACTTTTGGAAGGGGGGAGGGAGTCACCCTCCCGGCCGTATTTATTAAAATATGAAACAAAATTAAAACATTAAATAAAAAGTTTCATAATCATGTACAATTTTACATTTATTACATTTCGATGAAGACATGTTCTTTGTCTAACCTTAACAGACCTCTAATACAAAGGTTTCCTAGCTGAGTCTAACATCCTGCAAATGCATACATTCTAAATTAAAATTGTACATCCTAGCATTAAGGGCCAACGGCAAGGTCTTAACCGGTGTCAGATCCCTACTACCAAAACTGTCGCCCTCACGGTGTGAGTGGCGCATGCGCAGAGGACTTTACCCTCATTGCCAACTGTAATTTCCCTTGTCGTGGTGGGGGCCCCCTTTTCACTCGACGCCATCTTAAAGGTCGTCCGAGTTCCCGTGTGAGGTATCTGTAGGAAGGACAGCGTGGACTCCCCCCCATTCCCACACTCTCTATCCGCCGTCGCGGATATCCGGCCCCCGGGAAATTAGTAGGAGGGGCATATAGCCGCCTCCTCTCCTGGGAGGGGCCTATGGCCGTCTCCCCTTAGGCGACCCATCCTTAATGGGTGCCACCTCCCCGTGGGAGGGGCCAATGGCCGCCTCCCCCCCGGGCGCTCCCATCCATTCTGGGTGGCGCCCCCCTCTAGGGACCTTGAAATTACTGCTCACCGATCATGACCTTACCGCCACAGGCTGGATAGTTGACCGACTATCCGGCCCCCCCAAACTCCTCCTAAAGGTCATGCTTCCTCAAACCCCTTAGCCATGCTATGAAGTCTCCTATGAGTAAATCATTCCCCTCCCGGGTCAGGTGAACCCTATCATTCATATACATGTGACCACCCCGAATACACCTATGAGGAATGCTATGCAGCTGCGCAGAACGAAACAATCTACCGATTTTATTATTTACCCTCTTGACCGAATGGTTCAGTGCTGACACCGAAAGGCCCCCCCGCCATACCTCCCTGGGAATCATGTGAGACCAGGCTATCGTGCACCCCGGAATTCTTTTCGCCAACCAGCTGACAGCACACAAAACTTGTTCAAGCAACACACGTCTACCCAGTATCACCAAGTCATTGCCCCCCAGGTGTACTATTACTACAGACGGCGGTGACCTTTGCCGCCCTAAGAGACCCTCAACAAATGACTCGAAGTGGTCAAAACAGAGCCCGCCCTTCCCATGGAAGGCCACTCTGTTCCCGTATTCCCCAGCTGCGCGAGTTGCGTCACCTGCTTTGAATACGTCCCCGGCACGCCTCACGTATGAGTGGCCCACGACCCATACCACTTTCACTCTAGACGGTGGTCCATGACCGTTGGTCTCCTGGCGCTGGGTCGACTGCAGATTCCGCCCCGCATGACAGGCCCGCGAAACTGTAATTCAAACAAAAGACAAGAAGCGTGAGTGCATGACATGTCAATTGATCTTTACAACATGTGCAATCGCACATACCTTCTGAAGCAATTCGAGGACCATCGCCCCAACTGTTTTACTTTGTCCGCACTCTGACCCCTAGCTGTAGCCTCAGTAGCTGCTCCTATCCTAAAGGAGTGGGTCCCAAAATCGCACGGGTCCATGCCCGCCGCCGCGATTGTCAGTGCTAGCACCCTCTGGAACTGAAACCTCGTCAGAGGGGTGCCATCCTTGTGCCTCAGCAAACTCCCCCCCCATGTAGCCGCTCTCAGTGCCAAGTATTCCTCTATACACATTATCGGGCACGTGGGGGACCCTCGCGCTCGCTGCACAACAACACTATTTCCCATAGCCCCTTGGTCGGTCTTGGACCTGGCTATCATGACCACCATCGAATCACCCCTAATTTGGATGTGATCCCTGCACAAGCCTCCCTCCACATCTTTCTTGTTCCTTGCGACCAATTCGCTCACACGCATAGCCCCATGGAACGCTAATGCGAAAGCTGCCCGGAACAGAACTGCTTCGAATTGGGAGGAGCATGTCTCGTCTAGCTTCGCTATGAGTAAGGACAACCTATGTAAGCCAATCGGGCGCCTTACATCTTGCTTGCGACCCTCGAGGCGCTGCCAGCCGCGAAGGGCTTTTTTCACCAAAAAGGAACCCGTTGGGTCTTTTATACCATGCGCCTGCGCCATGAATGAAATGGCCGCCCTGTGTCTATAGGCCGTTGCCGCTGATCGGCCTTCCCTGTGCAAGGCCACCAGGAACCCCAGAAAGGATTCCTCCCGACCCCAGCTCTGATTCCCTGCCGGACCCAAAAATGTGCAATAGGAACGAAACGCTCCTTCGTATGCCTTTCTTGTCCTGGGGGCTAAGCTTGCTGCCACGAGGTCTTGTAATCCGGGGCACCGATTAGCCAAAGTGCTTCGGGGAATGGTGCCGCCACTAGGTCCGCTGTAGGTAGATACCCCCTGAACACCTGCATATGTGAACGAGAGAGTGCATCAGCCACATGATTCAGTACACCCGGCACATGTCTCGCCCTGAATTGTACATCCAGTCTCATGCAAAGCAGCACAATCTCTTTCAACAATCTCAAGATACATTTGCAGCGCGCTGCTTGTTGGTTAATGCATTCGACAACAGTCATATTATCAGACCAAAACACAACTGAGCGGTCTCTGAAATCGTCTGGCCATGCCATCAGAGCAACCAAGATGGGGAATAGCTCCAGGAACCCAATGTTACTTGTGAGACCGCTGGAGTGCCCCACGCCGGCCATGTTTGCGCCGACCATCGATTACCAAGAATGGCGCCAAATCCCACGCTCCCCGCCGAGTCAGTCCACAGACCTAGCTCTTGTGACGACGCCGGCGGTTTGTTCCACACTACTCGACCGTTGAAGTCCGCCAGAAATGCTAACCAAATGCGCATATCCTGGTGAACCTCTGCAGACAGTCTCGTACGGTGGTGTCCTTCTTTGAGGCCAACCATAGCTTGTGCAATAGAGCGAGAGAAGGGGCGGACCATAGGTATCACTCTCAAGGCAAAGTTAAGCTGACCCACTGTTTGCTGCAACTGGTGCAGGGTCACTTTCTCCTTACTGAGGCACAGCTTCAATGACGCTCTAAATTTAGCCACCTTACCCGATGGCAAACGAAAACATCCCTCCACAGAATCGAGCTCAATTCCCAGAAACTCCAGTGAAGTAGATGGTCCAACCATCTTACCTGGAGCCAATGGGACTCCAAACTCCCCCATGAGGATGCAGAAGTCGTGAAGCGCCTGCGCACAATTCGAATCGCCGGCCGCCCCCAAAAACAGGAAGTCATCGAGATAATGCATAACATGCCTATGCCCTGTGGCCTTGGTGAATGCCCACTCTAAAAAACAACTGAACATTTCGAAATATGCACAAGAAATGGAGCAACCCATAGGCATACATTTATCCATGTAATAACTCCCCTGGAATGCAAAACCCAGCAAACGCTGATCCTGCGGGTGTACCGGGAGCAACCGGAACGCCGACTCGATATCTGATTTCGCCATCAGCGCCCCGGGGCCCAGGCGATTCAACATGGCCACGGCCTCATCGAAAGATGCGTACCGTACCGAACAGACTTCTGGGTCAATGGCCTCGTTCACCGAGGAACCCCTTGGAGCAGATAGGTTACGAATAAGTCTAAACTCACCCGGGTCTTTCTTTGGAACAACCCCTAACGGGGAACAGATGAAATCCGCCACCGGTGGGTGACGAAAAGGCCCTGCCACCCGCCCTAAGCTAACTTCTTTTGCAATTTTTCTCTCTACCACACTTGGATTATGTTGTGCCGATAACTGATTTTTACAAAAGCAGTTCCCTCGAAAATCCCCCGCCGGGATGTGGAAGCCGTACAAGAATCCCTTCCTCAACACCCCAGTGGAGACATGATCAGGGTATTCGTTTAACCAAGGAGTCATAGCCATGAGATCAATGGGTGTAGGCAGTTGGTCACCACGTTCTACCTTACTCCTGCTTGGACCCTCCTTTTCCTCCAGCCCCGTTATTTTTTGATCTGCATGAACTCTCCGGGTGCGAGGAATTCCCACAGCCCGCACACACATGTTTGAACCTACATGTTCCTTGCGGTCTGTTACAGTTGCCTCGATTGAAGCCCCAACAGACCCCCCGCTTGCCGCCATTCCCGCCGGTTTTCGGCTGATGATCGCCACCGGCGCCTGCTCGAAAGGGCACCGCGGGCTTTTGGCGAACGACCCCCGACCCACTCCCGCCTGGCGAGGACGTACCTGCCGCCCCTGGCAGGAGTTGCTTATGCCATGAGACCGAGTCGAGGCAGTCCCATGTCAGAGTGGCATCATATTCTTTCGCTTTACGGAATTTCATGTCATAACCTTTCCATTCCTCTCCTTCATACATTGCATAAAAATCGATAATACGAGTTTGATAGCAAGACAATTCAGGTAACACCTCAGGTTTACGTTCCCCCAGAACTGCAGAAAACATTGCAAAGGCCTTCGCCCAATTCGTTATCGTTTCATCTACCCTGAATTCCGCCATCTTGCCGCGCCACACGCTCGGGTGCCACAAATCTTTCTGAGTTTTAGCATATTCCATCTCGCGATGGTCCGTTAATAATGAAAACATATTGATATATTTGTCTCCCCATATTAACTCTTTTGTAGCCATAGGGATGTGCTGTGCCACCCTCTCCCGCCTTGAGGGTAATGAGCCCTCCCCAGCCACTGGCAAAGCGAGCTTACCCGGTTCGGTCGTTGTTCCCGCTGTTTTCTCGAGACCAACTGCAGGTCCTACTGGTGTCACCTGTGGGGAAACAAGAGGAAGATTCGCCTTCGCGGTATCTCTCGACTGCCGCAATTGCTGGATTAGTAGCTTGGCCTCTTCGGCCGTTTCTTCCGGTGCCTTGACACCCCCTGCCTTACCATTGAGCCATGCAGCCAACTGGGCGGCCAATTCGGGAGGCATATCTTCACCGCTCGCAGGGGTAATCACTACCGGGATCGGTTGACCCGCATTCGGGATTGGTGCCGGGTTGTCTACCGGCGTGATAGGGGTGGCCGGGGGCACTTCTGGGACCGGAACCTCTGAGATAGGAACCTCCCCCGAAACCGCCCTCCTTTTGACCCGCTTCCCTCTACCCTCGGGGACAATTCCCGGTAAGGCCGGGCCTATTACCTTCTTAGGGTTACCAGGATCGCTCAGCGCAGCCAGTTGTTTTTTGACCTCCGCCAAACCTCGACCGATGGATGGGACTTGACCGAGTTTCCGCTCCATGCCCGCCATCCGGTTCACCAACATGCGTAGCACCTTATCCGTCTCGGAACCCTTTCCTGGTTTCTTGCCAGCCATGATTTTGATTATCCACTCCTAGACGATCACAAGGTCCTGGATCTTCACCACGAGTAACTGAAAGAAAAATACAAGGATTAAAAGTTCCAAAATTGCTGCTTGTTCCGCCGAGGGCTCACGAGCAACGAGTGGGTGCAGCCTACAGAGCTCAGGAACAAGAGGACGCTTCTTCGGATCCCCGCTCTATTTATTCTTCTGCGGGAGGGCGTGTACCCTCCTCCAGTACGCCTCCTGGGCGTGGTCTTCGGTGTAGGTGTCTAGGACAACCCCTCTTGGGCGGGAAAGGGCGCGCCCCGGCTGCGCCGCTTCGGGCGTACCAGCCGAGACACGCCCCCTGCCCAAAATGGTTTCCCGGGAGGATCGGGGCACCCAACCATACGTTCGGGGGGACCGAGTGGTCGCCCCTTTCCAATTGTTGTATGTCTAAGTGGTGCTACCATTCGTCTCATTTACCAATTTGTTAAGTTTATTTTTATAGCTGAAAAGAAACTTTGTAACATAGATATTTTAAGTGAAGAAATTACTGCTATGAAAATGATCTAAAAAGTGGCAATGATATATTGGTTTTTAATGCTTTTAGGGAGATTGTGGGCTATTTTAAGCTTGTTTAAATGTATTATAATAAAAGTACCATACTGTATCTAATGCTACTCCATAATAGTGGATCGTATTTTATGTATACTTTTTAATTTGAAAGTTCTTTTTGACAATTCCAGCCATTAGCACAAGGCACTTTAAATTTCTGCTGCTACTCGATGAGGTGTATTTCATGTATCGTACTGTTTTTAATGCAACTCTATAATGGTGGATGATATTTCATGTACACTTTTTTTATTTAAAAATTTACCTGATGATTCTAAGTTGCTAGCACAAGGCACTTTAATTTTTGCTGCTAATTGGTGTGTTGTATATCATGTACCCTTACCAATTTAAAAGGTTTACCTGCAATTTTTGCTGCTAGCACAAGGCACTTTAATTTCTGCTGCTAATCGATGGGGTGTATTCTATGTATTGTATTGTTTTTAATGCAACTCCATAACGGTGGATGGTATTTCATGTACATTTTTTCATTTAAAAGTTTACCTGATGATCCTAAGTTGCTAGCACAAGGCACTTTAATTTTTGCTGCTAATTGGTGTGTTGTATATCATGTACTTTTTATCAATTTAAAAGGTTTACCTGCAATTTTTGCTGCTAGCACCAGGCACTTTAATTTTTGGTGCTAATGGGTGTGTTGTATACCATGTTCCCTTACCAATTTAAAAAGTTTACTTGCAATTTTGTCTGCTAGCACAAGGCACTTTAATTTTTGTTGCTAATTGTTTATTAGTAAACCGTTTATTTGTAGTTGAACAAACCATGTTGGGGCTCAGCTGTGGATCACATCTTGGATATAAAAACTCACTGTATCTGTATATTTTTAATCTGATTTCGTTTTGGATATGTACTTTGCTGTTTGTAATGATTTTAAGAAATCAACAAATAAATGTCACTAACTAACTGGTGCATGGGGGTTGTAAATCTGGTACACAGTGTTTTGTTTTACTTTGCTTTCCTTTCTGTCATGTAGAGGATCCAGGGTAAATATAACGGTTTCTGTACAGCCAGTAACGTTTAACCCTACCCCCAAACAGCTTTCTGCCTGTTACTATAGTAACAGTTCATGGAACACTTACATGAGCACAGAGGTTAGAAGTTCACCATACTATGTTGCTAATGGCGTTATACTTTTTATTCTTCTGAATTGGAACCGTACATTGTAGCTAAACACTCTGGTAAATATCTGGTGAAGAACTAGCCTCAGAATTATACTTCAAATTATAAATATCATTTCTATTGTGGACTGCTGCCCCCACAAAAAAAAGAAGACATATGTACTTTTTTAATTAACATTTATTAAAACAATAAATAACTGGAAGTATAACTAAATGATAACAATACAATAAATAACTAGAACCATAACTTTAACAAAACAATACAACAAACAACATATAATATGGACTTCAATAGAAGTAGTGTAGTTAATCTGCAAAACAAAAAAGAAAATGAGTGTTTAAAATTAGATCTATGTGACTAAATGAGGTCACACATTACAAGTCAAAGTAACACTTGACGATATTTTCTATTTTTTTAATGTGTGCAGTGTACCTGATGGATTTCACTTCTGTTACAGGCTTGCATTCAAACGGTGTTTGTATAAAAGTGCCTAGTGCGTCATATTTATATTACAGATGAACGGGTCTTTAAAACGATTCACAGATGAGACAGAATTAGGTGAGAGATGAAGTCATTATGCAGGACAACATTTTTTAGGGCTTATTTACAAAACTCTTGTGCCACTTTTGTGTTACTTTTCTCATGTTGAAAGTGACGCAAAAGTCGCACAAGGAGTTTGTAAATAAGCACTTTTATTTCAAATGCATTTAATTGGAAGTATTGAATATCTAGGCTGCTCTGCTTACCTTGTGTAAACACTTTGGCAACAGAGTTCACAACTTAGAACTCCGCTTTGGTTTGTTACTTGCCGGATATGCAAGACTGCTTTCAAGAGGAGACCCCAATAAAGTACTGGTGTGGAACTGCAAGTATGCGAAAGGACTTACAGACTAAGAATCCAGTCAACTTTGGAAGGGAAGAGTTAAGGATATTGAGAGAGGCTCCTTCTGCTTCATGAGAAGGCCCAAGTACCAGTGTACCAGTGGAGCAATACCGCCAACCTATACTGCACAGCCTAATATTCGTCCACAATTTGGAACCCTTTAAGAGAAAAAGTAAGAAGGTTCGGAGCTTTGCATGCCATCCTAATACCTAATCATCCATTAGTTATACAGAGATCCACCCTGTATCAGACTAATCTCTACAAGTGTGAATTGGAGATTATCTGATACCAAAAACATCTCAAGTACTTATATCTGCTACTTTTTAACTTCGTCAACTACTCATATTGAGAGTATTTACCTTAACGTTATCCGTTAAAAATGTGTGAATCTCCATGGTTCAGACAACTGGTAAATGCCATATTTGAGACATCGGTGTAATCAGCTGGAAGAGGAGGATATACTTTTTTTCAACCTCGGCAATTTGCTGCTGATTTATGTAACACTCTGAAAACTGAAAAAAGAGTTATAAATGTATATGTTGTACATATGTCCAAGATTAATTTTAATGTACATAAAAACATTTGTTCTCAATAGGATTGGAGTTGAAAAGCAATCATCAGAGGTTATATTTGGTAAGAAAAATAGGAAATAGCATTGCATTATACAAATGTTAGGCTGGGATTGGTCACTCACTTCATTTACAAACTCCTGGCCTTGATCTCATAGTATATGGAGAGCAGTCAGTGGATCTGGTATGTCGAGTGGTTGACCACCATCTGGTATAGTGCATGGGCAGGAATAAACAGCTTGTGGCGACCAGTACGTCTCATGATTGAGATATCTGTATAATGAGATAGAACAGGGGACAAATCAAGTTTAAGGTTATTAAAATACATCATTGGTCAATTGATTACATGTGAACTGCATGGGGAGGAAGCAGCACATGGCGCACTACTTACAAAATTAAAGCGTGCAGGATTAAGTGATTTACCTTGAAACATCGCCTACCAAGGTAAGATATTGGAGGTATAAGAGCTGGAAAACGTGCTAAAATACACTATTGCTGAAAACATTACTTTTGCAATGCATGGAGCTCGTGACGCACTACTTATACGTGAAAAACGGCATCGCATTAAGTTGAAGTGCACGTGGCACACTGCTGTGGGAACGGCCATGTGGCGCTTGCCAAATTAAAGAAACGTGGCAGGATTAGGTGATTTGCACAGAACTAAGGATAGCAAATCAAGTTTAACGTTATTAAAAAACATGAAGAGCGTGCTAAAGTTCAACATTGGTCAAATGATTACATGTGCATTGCATGAGGAGGAAGCAGCATGTGGCGTGCTACTTACAAATTTAAAGGCCGCAGAATTAAGTGATTTGCCTAGAAACATCGCCTACCAAGGTAAGCTGGAAATCGTGATAAAATACACCATTGCCGAAAACATTACTTTTGCAATGCATGGGGCACGTAACGCACTACTTACATGAGAAAAACTACATCGCATTAACTTGAACAGTACGTAGCACACTGATGCGGGAAGGGCCACGTGGCGCTTGGCAAGTTAAAGAAACGTGGCAGGATTAACTGATTTGCAGAGAACAAAGGATAAGAAATCAAGTTTAACGTTATTAAAAAACATGGAGAGCGTGCTAAAATACAACATTGGCCAATCGATTACATGTGCACTGCATGGGGAGGAAGCAGCATGTGGTGCACTACTTACAAAATTGAAGGCGGCAGGATTACGTGATTTGCTCAGAAACAAAAGTTACAAAGTCAACTTTAACGATATAAAAAAGTAGGAAAACGTGCTTAAAAACAACATTGTCAAATCGAACAAAAATTTACATTTAGGCGGTATTTAAAGATCATTCAGATTAATTTAATTATTCTTTAAAAAAAAGTGCTCACCTACGAAGAAGTGGATACGAACACTATCAATGGCTGGGACTGCGGAATAGGAAAAGTTCGAGAAGGTTGGCAGGTTATAAATGCTTTGCAGAAGGATGATTGGTTGAGCATGATGTCACTGGGTGTGAGAGCTGTGATTGGGCATGTTGTAACTGAGCATGCGCAAATACAATTAAATACGTTAGGGGTACATAGCCAGACGGTGAGACGGTGGAATGTATTGTGCGCATACGTAATATTAACACGGATGCGCTACCACAAACGTGCATGTGGAAAGTGAAGGCAACTCCTAGGTGGTACATACACAGATGCACTTCAGATGTCGATAGAACCCCGGCTCCCGCAGGAGGCGGGGAGCCGGTGGGACATTGGGGGAATTGAAGACCCTTGCACGTCCCCAACGGTGATGGCCATAATACATTTTTTTAAAAGGCCGTCCCCAGGGAATTGGGTTCCCGGGGCCTTGAAGTGGCTTCAGTAGGGGGGCCATGCAGCCCTCCTCCATAAAATAATAATATATAATTAGCCATGCCTCGGGGGTGGCGACCTCGGTGCCCGGTATTGACCACCGGAGAGGGGCCACACAGTCCCATTCCCATTAAAAAAATTGAATACAGATACTCTGCTTATTGTCATCGTACCATAAGCGCAGCCTTCCGATCATGCGCTGATTGCTAATTGGCTGTCAAGTGCTTGTCAAGATTCGAAACTTGAAACTGTTGGCAGCCTTTTTATGCCTCGGAAGAAGGGAGGCTGAAGAAGCGTGTGAAATGTGAGTTTAAAACGTGAAAAGGGGGAGGGTAGACATACCCTGACCCACTAGGTCTGCTCAGGTAGTTCCACAAGGACCCCCTTGGCCCCAAATTATTATTATTTTTTTGGGTAAAATCGCAGGGTGCGCGTATGATCCGCGCATTCAAGCGATATTAAAAAATAAAAAGACGTGTGCTTCCGCGAGTCTTTGGTAATTTGCATTCTTTCAACTGTTTAGACGTGATGCAGCAGTGCTGGATTCAGGATCCACCCCCAGAGTAAGAAAAAGTTATAATAACACTATTTACCTGCTAAGTGAATTTCCTTTCATAGGCTGACATGGACTGGTTTCAGTTGCAAATTCTTCCAAGTGTGCAGTTTTCGAACTTTAAATTATTCCCCTTAAGTCATCCGAAGAACGAATTCCGATTTATTCATTTGTTATCAGGAGAGAAACCAGTGCTTCATCTTTTAGCCCAGCAGTGACCCTGAAACGTAGTTACAAGTAACTTGTATATTCCTTCCATAGGAATCCCATTCCTATAAAAACAAGCATTTGCAATGCAATGGGTCTCACATTAGGGAAGTATGAGCTATTGGTATTGTAAATGACAAATTTTTTATTTATGGTTTGTTTTTGAAAATAGCGAAATTAATAGCTTTGTCATTTACAATGCCAATTGTTATAACGTTTGCAAATGTGGCACCTATATAATTTGTAATGCAATATGTGTTGTATTTACGTGACTTTCATGTATTGATATTACAAATAACAATGGCTTTTAATTTTTTTTTCAATAATTAATACTTAAATAAATGTTATTGTAATTTATAATGGCAATAGCTTTAAGTTTTGTAAATAACTTTTGTGAAGATTATGTTCAGTGTATTTTATTGTGACGAAAATCCAAGAACAGAAGTGAAATATTAACATCTTTTTGTTACACTTGTAATAAAGCTTGAAACATTGAGAGAACATATTTGAACCAGGTATTGTTGAATGGTTGCACAGATTGATGCTGTGGTAGCACTGATTGATGTTCTGATGGCGAACGAGTGATGCTGTGGCGTTCAGTGATGCTGTGGTAGCCCATAGTGATGTTGCGGTGCCCCTGAGTGATGCTGTGGTGGTGCGGAGTGATGCTGTATGCTATGCTATGTTTGGTTTTGCCATCCTATGTTTTGTTTTGTTATGCTATGCTATGTTTTGCTATCCTATGCTTTGATTTGTTATGCTATGCTATGTTTTGTTATGCTATGTTATGTTTTGTTATGCTATGCTATGTTTTGCTATGCTATGCCTTGCTATGCTATGTTTTGTTATGCTATGTTTTGTGGTGTTTTATTATGCTATGCTTTGTTTTGCTATGCTATGTTTTGTTCTGCTATGCTATGCTATGTTTTGTTGTGTTTGGTATGCTATGTTTTGCTATGCTATTACATGTTTTGTTTTGCTATGCTATGTTTTGTTGTGTTTTGTTATATTTTGTTATGCTATGTGTTGTTGTGTTTTGTTATGCTATGTTTTGTTATGTTATGCTATGCTATGTTTTGTTTTGCTATCCTATGCTTTGTTTTGTTATGCTATGCTTTGTTTGGTTATGCAATAGTACGTTTTGTTGTGTTTTGTTATGCTATGCTGTTTTGTTGTGTTTTGCTATGCTATGTTTTGCTATGCTATGTTTTATGCTATGCTTTGTTATGCTATGCTTTGTTATGCTATGCTTTGTTATGCTATGCTTTGTTAGGCTATGTTTTGTTTGCTATGCAAAGCTTTGTTTTGTTATACTATGCTATGTTGTGTTGTGTTATGCTATGCTATGTTTTGTTGTGTTTTGTTATGCTATGCTATGTTTTGCTATGCTTTGCAACACTATGTTTTGTTATGTATGCTATGTTTTGTTATGCTAGGTTTTGCTATGCTTTGCAATGCTATGTTTTGTTATTTATGCTATGTTTTGTTGTGTTTTGTTATGCTATGCAATGTTTTGTTGTGTTTTGCTATGTTTTGTTATGCTATGTTTTGTTATGCTATGTGTTGTTTTATGTTATGTTATGCTATGTTTTGTTATGTTATGCTATGTTTGGTTCTGCTATGTTTTGTTGTGTTTTGTTATGCTATGCTATGTTTTGTTTTACTATTTTATGTTTTGTTTTGCTATGCTTTGTTATGTTATGCTATGCTTTGTTTTGTTATGCTATGTTTTGTTATGCTATGTTTTGTTATGCTATGTTTTGTTATGCTATGCTTTGTTGTGTTTTGCTATGCTATGTTTTGTGTTGTTTTGTTATGCTTTGTTTTGTTTTGCTATCCTATGCTTTGTTTCGTTATGCTGTGCTATGTTTTGCAACTCTATGCTTTTTTTGTTATGCTATGCTGTGTTTTGCTATGCTATGCTATGTTTTGGTATGCTATGCTCGTGAGGGTGGGTGAGTGTGCGTGATGGTGATTGAGGGGGTGTGAGGGTGAGGGGGAGAGAGGGTGTGAGGGTGAGGGCGTGTGTGAGTGAGGGTGTGTCAGTGAGGGTGTGTGAGGGTGAGTCAGTGAGGGTGGGTGAGGGGGTGAGGGGGTGTGAGGGTGAGGGGGTGAGGGTGAGGGTGTGTGAGGGTGAAGGTGAGTGAGGGTTTGAGGGTGTGTGAGGGTGTGAGAGTGTGTGAGGGTGTGTGAGGGTGTGAGGGGGTGGGGGGGTGTGAGGGTGAGGGTGTGTGAGGGGGTGAGAGTGAGGGGGTGTGAGGGTGAGGGTGTGTGAGGGTGAGTGAAGGTGAGGGGTGTGAGGGTGAGGGTGTGAAGGGGTGTGAGGGTGAGGGTGTATGAGGGGGAGTGAGGGTGAGGGGGTGTGAAGGTGAGGGTGAGGGGGTGTGTGATGGTGAGGGGTGCGAGGGTGTGAGGGTGAGGGGGTGTGTGAGGGTGAGGGTGTGAGGGTGTGTGAGGGTGAGGGGCTGTGAGGGTGAGGGAGGGTGAGGAGGTGTGAGGGTGAGGGTGTGTGAGGGTGAGAGGGTATGTGAGGGTGAAAAGGTGTGTGAGGGTGAGAGGGTGGGTGAGGGTGAGAGGGTGGGTGAGGGTGAGAGGGTGGGTGAGTGAGGGGGTGTTTGAGGGTGAGGGGGGTGAGGGGATGTGAGGGTGAGGGTGAGGGTGAGGGGATGTGAGCATGAGGGGATGTGAGGGTGAGGGGATGCGAGGGTGCCAGGAGGAGCAGCTGACGAATGGTAAGCAAAAAAGCAAGAATGACGTGGGAGTCTACCAATGGTAAATAAAGGTAAGTAATGGGCTCTAAGCTCCCTTTTTAGGATAATTTTTTCGCTGACAGCGCATGCTCTCTTTAGGTGAAACCTAAAAAAAGGGCGAGACTGCACTGAAGAAGGCTTAAGAGGATAACGAGAAGGAAAGACAACAGAGGAGGAGCAGAGCACAACAGAGGAAAGAGAGCAGGGAAAGACAATATAAAGGAGAGAGAAACAGGAAGACAACAGGGAGGGAGTAAAATCACCTCAAAGAACAGAGAGCTGGGAGAGAACAGATCGGTAGGAGAGAGAAGGGAAGACAGAGTGAAGCACACCGGAAAGAGGGGAAGAAGAGGCAAGGTGGGCGGTAGAGAGAAGAAAGACTGCAGAGAGGGAATGGAGCTCAGCTAAGGACCCAGAGCTGGGAGAGGGCAGCCCTGTAGGAGACAGAAGGGGTGGACAGAGAAGAAGGGAGAGACATACCCGTAGAAGACAGGGGGGAGGAGACAGCAGGGAAGAACTGAGGGATCGCAGAGGAGAAAAAAATCAGAGAGAGGTAACATTACGAGGAGAGAGAAAGGAGTGAACAGGCGGGGCGCCACAAAAGACAGAGGACAGGGACATACAAAACAGCTGGAAATAGAATGAAAGACAGCAGACAAGCAGTGGAGTAACAGATGAGGGAAAGCAAGGAGAGGCTACGTGGGTAATGAATGCATGGAACGACCGCAAAGAAGGACTGCGGCATGAGAGCGCCGAGGAAATAAACCGAGAGGAACTGATATATTAAGTGAGAAAGGAGAGTCAAAGAGCAGAAAAGTGGGATGAGGAAGACGAAAATACTCGAAGAACAGAGAGCTGGTAGAGAGCAGATCCGTAGGAGAGAGAAGGGAAGACCGAGTGAAGCACACCAGAAAGAGGGGGAGGAGAGGCAAGGTGGGCGTAGAGAGAAGAAAGACTGCAGAGAAGGAATGGAGCTCAGCTAAGGACCCAGAGATGGGAGAGGGCAGCCCTGTAGGAGAGTGAAGGGGTGGATGGAGAAGAAGGGAGAGACATACGTGTAGAAGACAGGGGGAGGAGACAGCAGGGAAGAACTGAGGGAACGCAGAGGAGACAAAAAAATCAGAGAGTGGTTACGTTACGAGGAGAAAGGAGTGAACAGGCGGGGCGCCACAAAAGACAGAGGACAGGGACAGACAAAACAGCAGGAAATAGAATGAAAGACAGCAGACAAGCAGTTAAGTAACAGATGAGGGAAAGCAATGAGAGGCTACGTGGGTAATCAATGCAAGGAACGACTGCAAAGAAGGACTGCGGCATGAGAGCGCAGAGGAAATAAACCGAGAGGAACTGCAAGATTAAGTGAGAAAGGAGAATCGAAGAGCAGAAAAGTGGGATGAGGAAGACGAAAATACTTGAAGAACAGAGAGCTGGGAGAGAACAGATCCATAGGAGAGAGAAGGGAAAACAGAGTGGAGCACACTGGAAAGAGGGGGAGAAAAGGCAAGGTGGGCGGTAGAGAGAAGACTGAAGAAGGAATGGAGCTCATCTAAGGATCCAGAGCTGGGAGAGGGCAGCCCGGTACGGGACAGAAGGGGTGGACGGAGAAGAAGGGAGAGATATACCTGTAGAAGACAGGGGGGAGGAGACAGCAGGGAAGAACTGAGGGATCGCAGAGGAGAAAAAAAAATCAGAGAGAGGTAACATTACGAAGAGAGAGAAAGGAGTGAACAGGCGGGGTGCCACAGAAGACAGGGACAGACAAAACAATTGGAAATAGAATGAAAGACAGCAGACAAGCAGTGGAGTAACAGATGAGGAAAAGCAAGGAGAGGCTATGTGGGTAGTCAATGCAAGAAATGACCGCAAAGAAGGACTGCGGCATGAGAGTGCAGAGGAAATAAACCGAGAGGAACTGCAAGATTAAATGAGAAAGGAGAGTCGAAGAGCAGAAAAGTTGGATGAGGAAGACGAAAATGAATGAATAAGGAGGAAAGAATGAGGCTAGAGGCAAGGAGATGAAAGGAGTGAGTGACGGACTGAAAATAAAAGTGCAAGGGAAAGAATGAAGAAGTTAGAGAAAGTAGGCAGAGGACGTGTGGAAAAGAGAGAGGGGTGATTGAGCAGAAGGTGAGAGAGCGAACAGGAGAAAACATTGTGTAGGAGCAGAAATACTGGCAGCGCTGCACAAATCAACATTACATACAAGTGTGTCACAAAATTACATAACATTGTATAATATAACAACATAACATAAACAGCACAACATGGAATGTTAGGAGGAAAGGTGGGGAAAGGAAGCAAGAGAGAGCGGGGGAAGTGAAGACAGAGCAGGAAGAACTTAGAAGGGATTGAGGAGAAATAGGAAACAAGTAAATAAAGGCTCACAAGAGCGAGGCCAGCACGTTCGGGAGCGCAATCATTTGAAGTCTGATGGGGGGCGCGGGGGAGTGGCTTCCTTTCAAGTCTGATGGGGGGGAGCAAATGGCGAGTGCGTGGCCGGCGCACATGCACTGGCCATAAACCGCATTCCAAAGCCCTCTGGCAGGCTTTCCTGGAGCCCCTACATAACTCCGCCAGAGCAATGCGCAAGCGCATTGGCTCAGCGAGACCTAAAAATAAATACATTTAATTCAGGCTCTAGGGGATGGGGTCCAGGGTCCAAAAAAATAAAAAGAAGGGGGACAGACAATGTAAGATAATTTTAAAAATAAATTATCTAAAAATAAATAGTTTAAAGAAAATTAGTAAATCAGTATCAAAAAAATAAATATGAGAATAAATATATTTAAAAATTGTCATTTACAAAACCTTTAAAATTCACTGAAAAAAACATAGGTTTCAGACGTGTTATAGTTAGGAATTAGCATTTAAAAAACCTTTGAAATTCACTGAAAAAAACATAGGTTTCAGACATGTTATAGTAAGAATTAGCATTTAAAAAACCTCAGAAATTCACTGAAAAAACCACAGGTTTCAGGGGTGTTATAGTTAGTTGGACATTTCACTCTTACAAAACCATTGAAATTCCCCCGTTATAGTTAGTTGTACTAACTATAACTCACGCGCAAGCAATCCACTGCTGATGATGTCACATATTACATCATTCATGACATGGTCAGTGACATCACTGATGACATCACCGATGACATCGCTAATGACATCCTATGGATAATCGGTCATAACTATAACTACCTACTGGCGACCGACAGCATGTGATATATATATTACCTACTGGCGGTCGCCAGTAGGTAGTTATAGTTAAAACCTAGTTTCCATAGGAAATCCGCAACATTCTTGGAATAACTTTGGCGCCGGTGGATGAATCTTCGCGAATTTCTCCAAGAAAATGGCCTGCTCCGCTCCGCTCCTTCCCTGAGAGTTTGGGGGTGAAGCGGGGGCCAAGAAAAAAGGGGGGTCCCAAAGCGTGTTTTCCCCATGCAATTTTCCATAGGACCTTTAGCCAGGGCTACAGCCCAAACGGCTGAACGGAATTACACCAAATTTGGCAAAAAGGTAGAGTTCTGTTCGCAGATCACGCTTTTTGTTGAATGGTGTAAATCTGTTAAGTAGTTCCTGAGAAAATCATAAGTAAAATCATAGGTATATCTATAGAAGCTTACTGTACTCTGTACTGTACTCTGTACTCTGTTCTGTACTCTGTACAGTACGCAAACAGTATGCGTACCTTCCCGAGCACGAGCTGCATGCTAATTGGATGTCAACTGTCTGTCAACACTCCAAACCAGGAAGTGTTGGCAGCCATCTTGTGCCTAGGTAGAACTGAGGAACGAGAAAGCAGTGAAACAAGTGCGCAAAGTACACAAAGGGGGCAAGGTAGAAACACCCCGACCCCCAGGCCTACTCAGGAGGTCTCACAAGGACCCCAAGGCCCCCCCTAATTCTTTTTTTTGTTGTTGAAAAAATCACGGTATACGCGTATGGTACGCATACCCTGCCGACCCCCCCCTCCAAAAGAATTAAGGCACTACTCTGCAAATGTGCTCCCTGGCGCGTCTGCAGAGGGGGAAATACTTTCCCTTGAATACTGGGGGGCCACGCCCCTTTTTACACCTCTCTGCAAGGCAGCCCCCTGGTGCATACTGGAGGTCCTGGTGGGCTAGTTGGCCCCCATGGGGAATTAGTTTCCCCTCTGCAAATGCACCACGGGGCTGCCTTGCAGAGACGTGTAATGAGGCCACTCCCCTTTTTACACCTCTCTGCAACACAGCCCCCTGGCATGTTTGCAGAGGGGGCTGTTTGCATAATGGTGGTACCTGGGGGCCAACTAGCCCACCAGGAACCTCCAGTATGCACCAGGGGGCTGCCTTGCAGAGAGGTGTAATGAGGCCCCGCCCCTTTTTACACCTCTCTGCAAGGCAGCCCCCTGGCGCGTTTGTAGAGGGGGAACTAATTCCCCTTCAATACTGGGGGTCCATGGGGCCAAATAGCCCACCAGGAACCTCCTGTATGCACCAGGGGGCTGTGTTGTAGAGAGGTGTAAAAAGGGGTGTGGCCTATTTACACCACTCTGCAAACGCACCCCCTGGCGCGTCTGCAGAGGGGGAAATAATACCCCTTGAAAACTGGGGGTCCCTGGGGGCCAAGTAGCCCACCAAGAACCTCCAGTATGCGCCAGGGGGCTGCCTTGCAGAGAGGTGTAAAGAGGCCACACCCCTTTTTACACCTCTCTGCAAGGCAGCCCCCTAGTGCATACTGGAGGTTCCTGGTGGGCTAGTTGGCCCCCAGGGACCCCCAGTATTCAAGGGGAATTAGTTCCCCCTCTGCAAACATGCCAGGGGGCTGCCTTGCAGAGACATGTAAAGAGACCACGCCCCTTTTTACACCTCTATGCAACGCAGCCCCCTGGCACATACTGGAGGTTCCTGACCCCCTAGGCCTGCTCAGGTGGTCCCACAAAGACCCCCAAGGTCCCCCCCCACATTTTTTTTGGGGAAAAATCCTGGTATACGGGTAGGGTTATACCCTGCCGATCCAAAAAAAAAACATTAAGGCACCACTCTGCAAACGCGCCCCCTGGCGCATTTGCAGAGGTGGAAATAATTCCCCTTGAATAGGGGGTCCCTGAGGGCCAAGTAGCCCACCAGGAACCTCCAGTATGCTCTAGGGGGCTTCCTTGCAGAGACATGTAAAGGGGCCATGCCCCTTTTTACACCTCTCGGCAATGCAGCCCCCTGGCGAATACTGGAGGTTCCTGGTGGGCTAGTTGGCCCCCAGGGACCCCCAGTATTCAAGGGGAATTAGTTTCCCCTCTGCAAACGTGCCAGGGGGCTGCCTTCCAGAGACGTGTAAAGAGGCCACGCCCCTTTTTACACCTCTCTGCAACTCAGCCCCCTGTCACGTTTGCAGAGAGGGAACTAATTCCCCTTGGATAATGGTGGTCCCGGGGGCCAACTAGCCCACCAGGAACCTCCAGTATGCTCCAGGGGGCTGTGTTGCAGAGAGGTGTAATGAGGCCCCGTCCCTTTTTATACCTCTCTGCAAGGCAGCCCCCTGGCGCATTTGCAGAGGGGGAACTAATTACCCTTGAATACTGGGGGTTCCTGGGGGCCAACTAGCCCAAAAGGAACCTCCAGTGTGCGCCAGGGGGCTGTGTTGCAGAGACGTGTAAAAAGGGGAGTGGCCTCTTTACACCACTTTGTAAACGCGCCCCCCTGGCGCATCTACAGAGGGGAAAATAATTCCCCTTGAATACTGGGGGTCCCTGGGGGCCACGTAGCCCACCAAGAACCTCCAGTATGCGCCAGGGGGCTGCCTTGCAGAGAGGTGTGAAGAGGCCACGCCCCTTTTTACACCTCTCTGCAAGACAGCCCCCTGGCGCATACTGGAGGTTCCTGGTGGGTTAGTTGGCCCCCAGGGACCCCCAGTATTCAAGGGGAATTAGTTCCCCCTCTGCAAACGCGCCAGGGGGCTGCCTTGCAGAGAACTGTAAAGAGGCCACACCCCTTTTTACACCTTTCTGCAAGGCAGCCCCCTGGCGTGTTTGCAGAGGGGGAACTTATTCCCCTCGAATACTGGGGGTCCCTGGGGGCCAACTAGCCCACCAAGAACCTCCAGTATGCGCCAGGGGGCTGTGTTGCAGAGAGGTGTAAAAAGGGGCGTGGCCTCTTTACACCCCTCTGCAAACGCACCCGTGGCGTGTCTGCAGAGGGGGAAATAATTCCCTTTGAATACTGGGGGTCCCTGGGGGCCAAGTAGCCTACCAAGAACCTGCAGTATGTGCCTGCGGGCTGCCTTGCAGAGAGGTGTAAAGAGGCCACGCCCCTTTTTACACCTCTCTGCAAGGCAGCCCCCGGGCGCATACTGGAGGTTCCTGGTGGGCTAGTTGGCCCCCAGGTACCCCCAGTATTCAAGGGGAATTAGTTCCCCTCTGCAAACGCACCAGAGGCCTGCCTTGCAGAGACACATAAAGAGGCTGCGCTCCTTTTTACACCTCTCTGCAAGGCAGCCCCTGGGCACTTACTAGAGGTTCCTGACCCTCTAGGCCTGCTCAGGGGTCCCACAAGGACCCCCCCAAATTGTTTTTTTTTTTAAATCCCGCTATACGCGCAGGGTAGGCGTACCCTGCCGATCCCCCAAAAAACATTAAGCCACCACTCTGCAAACGTGCCCCCTGGCGCGTTTGCAGAGGGGGAAATAATTCCCCTTGAATACTGGGGTTCCCTGGGGGCCAAGTATCCCACCAAGAACCTCCAGTATGCTCTAGGGGGCTGCCTTGCAGAGACGTGTAAAGAGGCCATGCCCCTTTTTACACCTCTCTGCAATGAGGCCCCCTGGCGCATACTGGAGGTTCCTGGTGGGCTAGTTGGCCCCCAGGGTCCCCCAGTATTCAAGAGGAATTAGTTTCCCCTCTGCAAACGTGCCAGGGGGCTGCCTTGCAGAGACGTGTAAAGAGGCCACGCTCCTTTTTACACCTCTCTGCAATGCAGCCCCCTGGGGCGTTTGCAGAGGGGGAACTAATTCCCCTTGCATACTGGTGGTCCCTGGGGGCCAACTAGCCCACCAGGAACCTCCAGTATGCACCAGGGGGCTGCGTTGCAGAGAGGTGTAATGAGGCCCTGCCCCTTTTTACACCTCTCTGCAAGGCAGCCCCCTGGCGCATACTGGAGGTTCCTGGTGTGCTAGTTGGCCCCCAGGGACCCCCAGTATGCAAGGGGACTTAATCCCCCAATTTAGAACGCGTTACGGGGCATGTTTGCACAGTGGTGATGGTAGGGGGCGGGACTTGAGGTGACATGTGTGCAAACACGCCCTGTGGCGCGTTTTAAGTTGGGGAATATATTCCTCTTTAATCCAGAGGTCCCCTAGGGGCCAACTAGTCCGATGGGTACCTCTAGTAAGTGCCACGGAGCTGCGTTGCAGAGTGTTGTAAAAAGGGGGCGTGCCCTCTGAACACCTCTCTACAACGCAGCTCCCTGGCGCAAACTGGAGGTACCTGATGGGCTTGTTGGCTCACAGGTGACCTCAGGATTGAAGAGGAATATATTCCCCAACCTAAAACGTGCCACAGGGCATGTTTGCACACATGTGTCCTCAGGCCCCGCCCCCTTCCTTCACTATTGAGCAAAATATTCCTCTAAAATCAGCCGAACTATGAATTCCGATTTACTCACCTGTTATCACGAGAAACCTCAATGCTGCATCTTTGAGCCCAGGACCGACCCTGAAAAGTAAATGTAACCATACTTACAGTAACTTGAATTTCCTTCCATAGGCTAACATTGACATGTTTTACTTGGAAATTCTTCTAAGTGTGGAGTTTTGGAACTTTAAAAAATTCCACTAAAATCAGTCGAACTACGAATTGCGATTTACTCACCTGTTATCAGGAGAGACCTCAGTGCTGCATCTTTCAGCCCACTACTGATCCTGAAAAAAGATTCTAATCGTAGTTACAGTAACTTGAATTTCCTTCCATAGGCTAACATTGACTGATTTCACATGGAAATTTTTTTAAGTGTAGAGTTTTGGAAGTTTACAAAATTCCTGTAAAATCAGCTGAACTACGAATTCCGATTTACTCACCTGTTATCACGAGAGACGTCAGTGCTGCATCTTTGAGCCCAGGGTGGACCCTGAAAAGTAAATGTAACCATACTTACAGTAACTTGAATTTCCTTCCATAGTCTAACATTGACATGTTTTACTTGGAAATTCTTCTAAGTGTGGAGTTTTGGAACTTTAAAAAATTTCTCTAAAATCAGCCGAAGTGCGAATTCCGATTTACTCACCTGTTATCAGGAGAGACCTCATTGCTGCATCTATTAGCCCACTACTGGTCCTGAAAAGTAATACTAATCGTAGTTCCAGTAACTTGAATTTCCTTCCATAGGGTAACATTGAAATGTTTCACTTGAAAATTTTTCTAGGCGTGGAGTTTTGGAACTTTAAAAAATTCCTCAAAAATCAGCCGAACTACGAATTCCGATTTACTCAGCTGTTTTCAGGAGAGACTTCAGTGCTGCATCTTTCAGCTCACTACTGTTCCTGAAAAGTAAATTTAACTGTACTTACCAGTAACTTGAATTTTCTTCCATAGGATATCATTGCCTGCTATATAAAATATATATACATTAAAAAAATAATATATTACATTTTTCAATATTTTTAAAAACATTTATTTTTCAATGTATATAAAAAATATGTAATGTAATTAAAAAAATAAAATATCTAAAAATAAATAATTTAAAATAATGTAGTAAATCAGTATAAAAAAAATAACAATCAATACATTTAATATATTCCTGCTCCATACTTCGTGTCGCTCTCACACAAAGAAAAAGCACTTGTGGTGGCGAGTCCCAAAGTTTACTTACGGGGCTCGCGGTGTCCAATTAAAGTAAAATAAGTAAAGTAAGTGAACTTTGGGACTCGCCACCACAAGTGCTTTTTCTTTGTGTGAGAGCGACACGAAGTATGGAGCAGGAATTGTTGCAGGAGCATCACCTGCTTTAAAGCACCCGCACAGGAGTGCATGGAATCGGTGAAAAGTTGGGAGCAGTTATATATATATATACACTCTTATCCGGTGATGCAAGGCGCTTTGGTTGATGCAATGGCGACAGCGGCAGCAGCTACACGCTCATCTGGTGATGCAAAGGCATCTGCTGCAATGGCGACACTCTTCTCCGGTGATGCGATGACAATGACTGCGGTGGCAACACGCCTCTTTGTCTTGAGTCGTGCTTCCAGCTCCCAGTGACACACAGTCTCTCAGAAGGATCAGCTCAACGGCAGGCAGTGCAATTCCCAGCTAGGAAAGGCAGGGGAGCTGGTTGGTGAAGCCTGTTGTCCCTGAGACTTCAGCAGGAGGTAAGCTCTACTTCAAGCCCTTGGAGATCCTTTACAAGTTGATTTGAAAGTAGCACAAAGTCCTTTATCCTTCCTTTGGCAGTCAGGCAACCACTGCAGGCCAATCCCCCAAACAGCACTCAGCTCTGGGATAGTCTCCTCCTCAGTTTCTCTGGTTCCTCTCCTCAGCAAAGGTTCTTCTTGTTTCCCAAAAGTGATTTAAAGTTCTGGGGTCGGGTCCCCTCTTTTATATACCGAAATTCTTTTTTCTCTGAAGGCAGAGAGTGTATGTGCCTTGCCCAAACCAGTTTTGTTCGGTCCTGGTGCACTTTGTTGACAAGACTCCTTCTTTCCTTTGACAGTGTGGGCCAAGGACATCAGGCGCATTGTGAAAGGCAGGCCGAGTCCTATTCAGGTCCCAGATGCAACTCCTCCCACCCAACTTCATGCAGATAGCTCTATTCAGCCCTGTGCTGACTTACCCTGTCTCCTGGAATCCCCCAGCCCTTGTCACTCAAACTCCAGACAAGGAATACACAACCTTGCAGAGGCAGGCTTGGATATTTAGGCAAGAAAATACCTATTTTCTATAAGTGGTATTTTCAAACACAGAATGTTAAAACCAACTTCACTAAAAAGATGTATTTTATAATTCTGAGTTCAGGCATACTATTTTTTTTATTTTTTATTTTTGGAAAACCTTTATTTATGGAAAAAATACACCGCTATTTAGCCATACATCCCGGAGGCCAGGCAGCATGAAGTCAACAGGAACGGTCGTGTACAATACCATCAGCAGGAGTAATCAGGTTTAATTTTTAAATAAGAGTGAACTCAAACATGAAATAAACCATAAGGTAGAAAGGCCCGTAAAGGGCAGAAAGGAAGAGACGTGCAGGAAGCACGATAGGCAGCAGAAGAGAAAGAGAAGGAGGCTGAGGACAGTACAGGTATAGCGGGCTATTGTAGCGGGAGGGGGTCGGAGGCTCGACACCCAAGGTTGTGCACAATAAGAATGACGACTGTGAATTACGTGGGGGGTAGCACAGCAGGAGATATAAAGTGGAGTCCCGGGTAGGGGGTATTACGGGGAAGGCAGGGTCTCAGTATCTAGTTCCACGGGGGGGTCGCAGATGTCTCCCCTATAGGAGTTCCAGGCACCCCACACAGACATCCACGTTCTAGGCTTACCCCTGGCCACATACACCGTCTTCTCCCGCAGCATGCACCAGTCCATATTCGATTCCCAGAGGCTGAGCGAGGGGGGAGCTGGCGCACCCCATTTCTGGGCGATATCCCTTTTGGCCACCATGTTGCCCAAGGTGACCCATCGGGTCTGCGCCACACTGTAATCAGTCGGGCCCCAGATGTTAAGGAGACATCTCCGGGCCTCAGCCGGCAGGGTCACACCAGTCACTTCTTCCATCACGGCATGCACACGCGTCCAATATCGGGTTACACAAGGGCATTCCCATATAATGTGTAGGAAGGTCCCAAGCATTCCACATCCCCTACGGCACATGCCATCCGTTGACAGCCCCATGTGTATTAGTCTGGGACCGGTGACATACACCCTGTGCAATATCTTCAGCTGCACCAGGCGGAGACGCGCAGAAATTGCCACTTCTCTGGGAGAGGAAATCGCCGATTGCCACTCCTCGTCATCCACCTCAATTCCGTCATGCACCCAAAGCTCTCTCAATCGCACCAGCAAGTCAACTCGCACATTGATAAGTTTTTTGTAGGTGAGGGAGATAGCGCTGTCCGGCATATGGCCGTCCAACACCGATCCTCCAGGGGAGATGATTCAGGGATCGCTTCCGCCCCCGACACATGAGGGGAAAGAGCGTGGCTAAGCTGAGCATGTCGGAAATATTCTGTTGCCGCCAATTGGTACTCTGATTGTAACACATCGAAAGACTTGACCCTACCCCTAGCCACCATGTCCCCAACCTTGGATATCCCGATGGTGTCCCACCTGTCGAAGCCCTTCGTGTGCCACAACTTTCCCAAGACGTCTGAGTCAAACAGCGGGGTGGCCATGGTAACCCTATTGTGCCAGCCCAATGTTTTAGTAACTGCACGCCAGATATGAACCATAGTCTTAGTGGGACCCGTAAGCTTCCGATCCAGAGACCTGGAGTATAACGCTCTGTAGTAATTCCCATCTCCCACGAGCCAGCGATCCATAGCATAGCCTGGGTCAACCGCCGGTCCATAGAGGCCGTGATTAATCGCCGCAAGTTGGGACGCCCAGTAATATCGCCGCACGTCAGGCAGCGCAATACCCCCATCATAACTCGGTATAGTCAGCTTGGCCAGCGCAATCCGCGGCCTGCCGTCCCACAGCAACGCTCGTTGGAGGGATTCGAGTTGCACAAAGTATTTAGCTGGCACAGGGTCCTGGGTGTTCTGCAGGGCATACAGGAAGCGAGGTAACGCCATCATTTTAAAAAGGGCGGCCCTGCCCATAAGGGAGATCGGCAACTTCCGCCAGCCCTCGACGTCCCGGCGGAGCCGCTCCAACGGTGGAAGGAGATTGTGCGAATAACGGGCTCGGGAGTCCCGCGACACGTAGATGCCTAAGTACCGGAAGCCCTGTTGGGCCACCTGGATGGAGCACCCCCGGGGGAGACGCGGCGTATCACCGGACAGTACATACAGCGAGGACTTGGTCCAGTTGATTACCAGGCCCGAGTGGGCCCCGAAGGTCCCGAGGAGATCGAAAGCCACTATGAGTGAGTGACAGGGAGAAGTAAGATACAAAAGGATGTCGTCAGCATAGAGCGACACCCGGTCTTCAAACCCCGGGGACCACGGTATGCCAGAAATATCGGGGTGCGTTCTGATCCACGCCGCCAGTGGCTCAAGTGCCAGAGCGAAGAGAAGCGGGGAAAGCGGACAGCCCTGTCTAGTGCCTCTACGTAGCGCGAAAGAGGCCGATAGCCGACCATTAACCGCCACGTTGGCCAGTGGTGCAGAATACAGTAGCCGAACCCAGCCAATGAAGGCGGGCCCAAACCCAAACTTGGCCAAGACAGCCCACAGGTAATTCCACTCCAACGAGTCAAAAGCCATGGTGGCGTCGAGAGAGGCGAGGACGGCAGGCTCACGGAGCAGGTGTACACGTGCCATTACTGCATGAAGCCGTCTCAGATTGAGCGCTGTGTTCCGGTGCGGTATGAAGCCGGACTGGTCTGGGTGGACCAAGTCCGAGATCACGCCCACGAGCCGGTTAGCCAGTATCTTAGCCAATATCTTAGGCTCCGCATTCAGAAGGGAGATGGGTCGGTAAGACCGGCAAAGATCGCGCGGTTTCCCCTCCTTGTGTATCACCACAATGGTGGCCAACCGCTGGTCTGGGGGGAGTTCTCCCAAAGCACGGGCCTCAAGGAACATGTTCAACAAGGGCCCGGCAAGCGAGTCAGCCCTAAGTTTGTAGAGCTCAACCGGGATGCCGTTAGGCCCCGGCGCTTTGCCAGAACGCAAGGATTTAATAGCCAAGGCCACCTCGTCCACCGTTAACGTCCGATCCACGTCGTCTCGCTCGAGGTCCGAGAGACAGGGAAGCTCTATTTCTTCCAAAAATGAGGCCGACGCAGACTCCGGAAGAGGGTCTGCCGAGGCATAGACCTCCTCGAAGTAGTCCGCGAAGGACCCAACTATCGCGGCCGGGTCGGTCAAGGTGACGCCATCCGCTCCTACCAACTCTGGGACCACTCGAGAAGCGAGTTCCCTTCTGTCTAGCCACGCCAAGAGCTTTCCAGCCTTGTCCCCCGCGTCGTATATCCTACCTTGTTGCTCCCTACTCAGGGCTTTCGCTGCATCCGTGGCAGTCGCGCGGAGTTCGGACTGTTTAAGGGAGAGCGTGTGAAGCAGGTCGGGAGATGGATCTAGCTCCAATTGGGAGTTTAGCACAGCAAGGTCGGATTCCAGCCGAACAACATCCTCATCCCGCCGGCGGCGGGCCTCCGCAATCAAGGAGAAGGCCTCGCCGCGCAGCACGGTCTTGAAAGCCTCCCAGAGGGAGACAGCTGAGTCAACTGAGCCGGTGTTTTCGGCAAAGTACCGCTCCATTGCTTTGGTCAGTAGCGACCTAGACTTCGGGTCACGGAAATACCACGGGTTAATGGGAGCAACTCGCGAGGACGCGGGGATCTGGAAATCGAAGGAAACCCAAACTGGGGAATGGTCCGAGATACCCCTAGCCAGGAGACGTGCCGTGGATACGGACTGCGCCTGGGCAGCCGAGGTGAGAACGTAATCTATCCTGGACAGGCTACCGTGGGCGCCGGAGAGAAACGTGTACTGTCGCTGGGAGGGGTGCATCAACCGCCAGCAATCAACCATCCCCATTGAACCCAGAAAGTCAGGCAACCAGGATTGGGAAGGACGCAGGTCTCTGGATGGGAAGCGGTCCAGGGTCCCGGACACGACAGAGTTGAAGTCCCCACCCACCAACAACAGGCCCTCGGGGAGACCCAAAATGGCGGCAGCCAGGTCCCTAAAGGTAGTCTCCTGTAACCCCGGGGGAATGTAAACTGAAACCAAAACCAGAGTACGGCCCTCCCATTTACCCACCAGAGCCACATATCTGCCTCTCTCATCCGCAGTCACGGACTCCACCTCCAACGGGAGGGACATGCGCACCATGATGCCCACCCCTCGCGATCCCGAAGAGAACCCCGAGTGTGCCACCATTTTGAATCCACGTCTGCTCAGTGCTTTACAAGTGTGTCCCACTAGATGGGTCTCCTGCAGGAAAATGACATCAGGCGAATAACGTTTAAGCATCTGCAAAACAACACCCCTCTTAATGCGGTCCCCCAACCCGTTGACATTCCAACTCAACAAGTTCAAAGATTTACCCCCCATCGTCAATGAGGCTCCACCCCCTCCCCACCCCCCGCAGTGGCGCCCACCACAACGACATAACAGTCCAAGAAACCCTCAGCCAGAGCCATGAAAAAAACAGGAAAAGAAGTTGAAAAATCACACCCCAACTACCCCCCACCCTGCACCCCTGCATTAGACTATAATCCACCCCAACTAGCAGTGTGCCTGTCGCCCCTTAACTAATCTACTAGAAGTCTACAGAGGAGAAAGGAGACATCCTATCGCCCCCCGTCATCCCCCATATTAATGACAAAAAGAGTCAAAACCAATAGCAGCAATGTCTGAAGTGGAGGTCTCATACGGTCACCCAGCTAATGGAGAGTCAAACTGAAAACCATCACTCCTGTGCTTCCGCGCCTCCGGTGGCCTCCTCCGTCTGGTCAGCCGGTCCTTGTCGCTCCTGGGGAAGGGTGTCCAGCCAGTGTCCCACCTCATCCGGGAAGTCAAAAAACAAAGTCCGGTGGTCACGCTCAATCCGAAGCTTGGCTGGGTAGAGCATGGAGTGGTGCAGGCCCATCTCCCTCAATCGCCGTTTCACCCCAGTAAAACTCTGACGTTTTTTCTGTACGGCCTGGGTGAAGTCCGGAAAGAAGTTAACTTCGGAATTCTGGAAACGCAGGGGGCCCGCGGTCCTCGACGCCTGCAGGATAGCGTCCCTGTCCCTAAAGTTAAAGAGCCGTGCGATAATAGGGCGAGGGAAGGTGCCCGACTTCGGCGGTCCCCCCGGTATCCTATGAGCCCGCTCCACTGAGAAGAACTTACTCAAGCCTCCGGGCTTCAAGTTCTTAAGCACCAGATCCTCCACGAAAAGTTCCACCGAGTACTCCTCGGCCTTCTCCGGGACCCCAGTAATGCGGACGTTCTGGCGTCGCGCACGGCCTTCGAAATCGTCCAGCCGGCGCGCCAGCATACCGTTCGCCAGCTTCAAGTCGCGCACCTCCGTCTGTATGTCCGACACATCGGTGATCAGGCTAGCCGTCTTGAGGTCCAGCGATTTGACCCGGTCGTTGGTTTTCCCGAGGTCAGTTCTGATGAGGTTCAACTCAATCTTCAGGGAGTCGACCTTGCCGGACAGTTCTTCTCGGAGAATATGCATTTCAGATTGCACTCCCGTGATGGCACCCATGACGTCCCGAAGCGTTATCTCAGAATCCTCCGGCGATCGATCCCTAGTCGGGTCTTTAGCACGGCCTGCCAGAACCGGCGAGCCTTTCGACTGGGAGAAGCGCTCTGGGATAGTAGATTGGGACTGGGACGGTTTTTTGGTGACCCGTTGGGACTTGCCTTTGTCCAGGTCCCCTCCGCCCGCCATGTTGGCACGTCCAACAAGATGATCAACAGGGACCAAGAAGTCCAGCTGGAGGTGCGCCACACACTCGATGATGGTACCAGGGTCCGATACACCGGCCGAGTATCAGTGCGTTCAGATACCGGAGTCACACACCGCAGGGTCCAGGCGTAGTCAAGGAAGCGCCCACATGGGAGCACCGCTGCACCCCTCAGCAATAGACCAGTGTCACGGGCGGAGCCACCGAGGCCCGTCGAGCTAACGGGGTCCAGGAATGTCCGATTTTCACTCCGAAAGCGGGCGCCGCATCAGGACCCACTCAGCAGTCGATTCCCACCATCGTGGGACAGGATAGGCACCAGGATTATTGCGGAGGATCGGGAGGTCTTCGGAGCTCCGAGCTCACGCGGCCATCTTGATCGCCGGCGAAGCTCCTCCCCAGTTCAGGCATACTAAACTCGAATTTCTACCTAGTTCCCTGAGTCAATTGGGATTACAAGATGTTATAATCAAACTGCCCATTCTGGCCTATGGTGAACAGGTAGCCTTGTAATACTGAAAAACGAAAATGACTGTAATTCACTATTAGGACATGCCACACACATCAGGGCATGTCCTACCTTTTATCTACAATGCACTTGCCCAGTCAACATGGCAGTGCCAGACTGCAACCAGGCTCAGCAATGGCAGACCTGAGACACACTTTACAGAATGCTTCCATGGGTGGCACAACCAGTACTGCAAGCCCACCAGCAGCATTTGATTTACCAGCCCTGGGCACCCGCAGTGCACTGTACTAGGGTCTGACAGTAAATCAAATAAGCCAATCATGGAGTCACTAATCCGTACTTCAATTTATAATAGAGAGAGCATATGCACTTTAGCACTGATCAGCAGTGGTAAAGTGCCTAGATTCATAAAACCAACAAAAACAGGTCAGACAAAATATAGAAGAAAGGTAAAAAGTTCAGGGATGACCCTGCAAAAAGGGCCAAGTCCAACATTTCCCTAGGTGCCGGCAGAGCTAGAGTTCAAAATCTACAGCTAGGCACTTTGCAAAAAAAGGGTCCGTTTTCACTGTGGAAATGTGGTGTGTCCACGTTGCGCTTTGGGCTGTTTCCTGTCGTGAGCACTAGGCCTACCCACACAAGTGAGGTACCATTTGCTTTGAAAGACTTTGGGGAATGCGGGGCGGGTGGGATTTTGTGGATCCACGAAGATTCAGGAACTTTCCACCACAGAAATGTGAGGAAAATGTGGGATTTTATGACAAAGTTTGAGGTTTGTTTGGGATCCTAGGTAACAGAACCTGGTGATAGCCAGACAAGTCACCCCATCCTGGCTTTCCCTGGGTGTCTAGTTTTAAAAAATATATAGGTTTTCTAGGTTTCCCTAGGTGCCAGCAGAGCTAGGGTTCCAAATCAACAGCTAGGCACTTTGCAAAAAAAGGGTCAGTTTTCACTGTGAAAATGTGGTGTGTCCACGTTGCGTTTTGGACCATGTCCTGTTGCGGCCACTACACCTACCCATGCACGTGAGGTATCATTTATATCGGGAGACTTAGGGAAACACAAAATTATGGTGCGACTGATATTACTTATTGACTTTCAGTGCATTTCTGCCTTCCAAATGTAAGACAATGTGTAAAAAAGAAGTACATTTGAAAAATGACCTATAATTCACATGCTGGTATGGGTACCCACAATTTCGGAGATGTACAAATTGCTACTAATTCTAAACTTTATATTTTGTTCCCATTTCAGAAATACATTGGTGACTTTCATACCAATTTTTTCCTGTTTATATTTTTCTAAATGAATTGCTACATACCCGGTACACAATACAAAACCATTGCAAGATGCTGCTCAGTTATTGGCTCTGGGTTCCTCAGGATCTTGGTGAACCAACAAGTACTATATATCCCCATAACCAGAAGGGTCCAGCTGATGTAACAGTATATTGCTTTCAAACATCTGTCATACTTAGTAGAAGTTACAGGTGAAAACGATGGCACAAATGACAGTTTTTTTTACTCATTTTCAGTTTTTTCTAATTTCAACTCTTAGTTTCTATACGAAAACCTTGATGGATCTACACAAATCACCCCTTGACGAATTCAAACTGTTGTATAACAATTACTCTCTCATCTCCAGGGAGACCTAGGGAACGAGACTGACTCTGGGTAAGATGCTTGGGCTGCCGGATCTGAGTTTCCTGCTTGATAGAGAGCACTATGAAAGGACCCAAATATATCCGCTTTACCCTTATGTGAGTGTTTCACTACCCCCCTCATCCTTAATCCCGTCTACGTATTCCTTGTCTCTTATTTCACTGAGCTGTCTCGCCAGGTAGGATCCCACTTTATTCCCCTGGGCATAGGATAACTGACACAATCTAAGGAGGGTACATTCCACCCTATTGGTGTAGATAGCATTGATTTTCCCTTTGAGGGTACTGATCTGGTGTTGGCACCACAAGGGGGTCTTTTTATGCTCAGTTTCTACTATCTCGAACTCCGCTTCTAGTGCTTTGCGTTCTTTGCCTATTTAGCGTGGCGTTCAGCTCAATGTATTTGCCCCTCAACACCGCCTGAAAGGCGTCCCAATTGTTCACAGGGAAGGTGGTAATGGGTTGGTTCAGTTGAAAATATTCTTTGATTGCTGCCCTTAGCTCATCTCTTAACAATCTGTCCCTCGTCAATGAGACATGGCAGAACCATTGCCGCGGGCCCGACGGCGGACTATTCCAGGACAAGCAGACTGATAGGAGGCCATGATCTGAGAAGGTAATCGGTTGAATCTTTGCCACTTGAAGGGACTCCATAAGACTCTGGCTGAGAAATATGAAGTCCAGTTTCGAATACGTTCAGTGTACATGTGAAAAGAAGGTGTAATCCCTAGTGGTTGGGTATATTGCCCTCCATGCATTGATGAGGCCCATTGTATGGAAGGCCTGTTTCAGACCTTTAGGGAAGTTGCCTGGGGGTGTCCTGTGTGAGATTGTGCTATCTTCTGTCGCTTGCCAAGTCTTAAGTCCCCCATGAGCATTATTGGGCCTTCTGCGAACCCTCCCAACATGTTGTTATTGTTATTGTTATTTTTGATTTGTATCGCGCCCACTCACCTGCAGGTCTCTAGGCGCTCGGAAATCGGTGGTAAACAATAACTTAGCAATCACAAAGAGGCATCCACTAGCCTAAATAGCACTCATGGATCTCCTAAACAGCAATGTTTTTAGCGCCTTTCTAAACCGTAGGAGGTTCCCTTCCTTGCGCAGCGTCTCAGGTAGTGTGTTCCATAACTGAGGAACGAACACAGAGAAGGCTCTCCCTCCTTTGGTTACAAGTTTGTACCGGGGACAGACCAGTAGCTGAGAATCTGAAGATCTAAGAATTCTCATTGGACTGTACACCACCAAGCGATCTTTGATGTAGGCGGGTGCCAGACCGTAGATTGCCTTATGAGATGTACACAGATTCTTAAATTCCACTCGCTCTTTAATAGGGAGCCAGTGCAGGCTCTGTAACAGGGGGGATGCTTTGGATCGTCTTGGTAGCCTGAAGATGAGACGTGCAGCATCGTTCATGACGACCTGTAGCCTATTTGTTAGAGTTTTCGGCAGGCCAAGGTAGAGGGCATTCCCGTAATCTATCCTCGAGATCACAGTGGCCGCTACGATTGAGCGCATCATGGATTGGGAGAGAACGGGGGCTAGCTTCCGTAGCTGTCGGATAATGTTGGTGCAGCTTCCCACCACAGCAGAGATCTGACTGACCATTGATAAATCGCAGTCCAGTTTGATCCCCAGACTCTTTACATTCAGGCTAGGTTTTGGAGCCGGGCCTAACTCTGCAGGCCAGTAGAGGTCACACCATGGTGAGGTGGTAGATGAAATCACCAATACCTCGGTCTTATCTGGGTTGATTTTCAAAAGATTTTCCGTCATCCATTGAACAGTGTACCTCAAGATGTTCTGGGCTTGGAGTTGTGCAGCGCTAGTGTTATCGACACTCAGCAACAGCTGCGTGTCGTCCGCATAGTTAAATACTGTACAGCCCATGCACGCCAAGGAAGCAATCAGCGGTTGCAGGTAGAGATTAAATAGAAGTGGGGACAGGGCCGAGCCCTGGGGCACCCCACATTCTAGAGTCCCCACCTCGGAGATTTCGTCCCCAAGTTGTATCCTTTGGGTCCTTCCCAAGAGGAAGGATTGCAACCATCTGAGGGCCAGGCCTTTGATCCCGAAGTCACTCAGTCTCTCCAGAAGCAGGGCATGGCTGACGGTATCGAACGCCGCTGAAAGGTCCAACAAAATCAGGGCGCTCGGTTTCTTACCGTCAGCCAAACCTCTCAATTCATCCAGCACGGAGAGCATCACCAACTCGGTGCTGTGATGAGCTCGGAACCCTGCCTGTCGTTCATGAAGTAGGTGGTGAGACTCCAGATACATGGACAAAGATTTTAATACATGTTGTTCCAGTATTTTTTAGAGAAATGGCAGCTGAGAGATAGGCCTGTAGTTCTTTAGCACAGCGGGGTCTGCGCCTGGTTTCTTCAAGAGGGGTCTTACACATGCTTCCTTAAGTTCGGCTGGTATATACCCTGTTTCCAAGGAGCTATTAAGGAGAGAGATGATGCATTCCTCCAGTAAGGGGCGAGCTACCTGAAAGACCCTGGGTGGACACGGGTCTGCTGGAGATCCGGATTTGATTCTGCCCATCAACTGCTCCAGACTCAGTGTATCAATCTCTGGAAACCGTGCGATGGTACAGTCAACCGGCTTATGAGGGACTGTGGGCATATCCATCCCATTTGCCATGCCACTTTTTATCTCCTGGATAATGGTTCTCACTTTCTCCATAAAGTATCCCTGGAAGGCATTGCAATTTATGGGAGACTGAGAGCTTTCAGATTTTTTACTCATCTCCGACAAGATCTTAAAGGTCTCTTTCTGTACATTAACTGCCTTACTTAGGCGGGACTCATAATATTCAGCTTTAGCTAGAGCAATAGACTTTTTGTATAGATTGAGAGAGTTTCGGTAGAGGTTCCTAGCTGAGTCCTGTTTGGTTTTCCTCCATCCTCTTTCCAATGCTCTAAGCTTCTTTTTATGGTCCCTTAATGATGGTGTGAACCATGGAGCTCCTTTACCAGGTCCTTTTATTAGCTTCGTTCTTATAGGTGCTAACTGGTCAATAGCCTGAGTCAGGCTCCGCGTACAATCCACGTATTCCTGGTCCAGACTACGACCTGGGCTCAAAGCCCGATCCATTGGCCGGAGCACCTTGGTCAGGGTTATCAAATCAACCTCTGCCCATTTACGGATTCTCCTAGCTTCCGGTGGTAAGTTATTTATGGGGCCGTTAATGTGTACCTCACAAGATACTAAGTGATGGTCAGTCCATATACATGGGGCAACATCTTTAAGGGCCACATTTGGATCTGTGGTCCACACAAGATCAAGAACATGACCTTTAATGTGTGTGGGAACCTCCACAAGTTGTTTGAAACTTAGAGCTGACATCATAGTATCCAATTGGCGCATAGGCAGGTCCCAATGGGACTTGTCCCAATGTAGATGAAAATCTCCTGTTACTACGATTTTTGTATATCGGGTACATAAGTCCGACATAATGGGACCAAACAAGTCATAGAACAGTGGGGTTGCATTGGGTGGGCGATAGACGGCTAGCATCACCCAACATGAGTTATTCACAGTAACTTTTACCCCCAGCAGATCAGCTAGATCGGCTGTCTCTGACAGCAGTCTTTCCACTAACAGAGCCTTTTTAAAAAGGACCGCTACCCCTCCCCCCGTGCACTTCCTGGGGGATTGTGCCATATAGCATCATAGCCGCTAGGAAGAGCGGCAATGATGTCCGGCATCGAATTATCACCCATCCAAGTCTCTGATAGGGTCAATATATCTATCTCATTGTCCTGCAACAGATTATAGACTTCCACGTGATGGCAGTGGAGCGAGCGAGTATTTAAGCTAGCTATTTTCAGTGAGGAGTCCAGCCCTAAGGGGGTCACATTATGGGAGAGAGATATCGCGTACTTCCTGAGTTTCAGCAGGGTTACATGATCCAAGCGTACATCACCTTTATCCAGATTACGCAACTCCTCCGAGGAGTAAGTGCGCCGTTGGCCAGAGATCCCTGCCCCCGGGCCCGTTCGTGCGCGGACGGGCGCAGACGGGCTGGACTCTGGCGTGACTCCGGCGATGCTCTGGCGAGCCCGCCGCGCGTGCCCGCTGCGCGTCAGCATGGCTGCCTTAAGTACCGGTCTAGCGTCCTTGTGACGACTAGACCGCTCCAATCCCCAGCCCCCACACAAGATGTCCGCCGCTCACAAACGCTGGCTGGCCCGTGTTGGGTGCGTAGGCTGAAACAAATGTGCATAAACTCCACTTCAGTTTCCCTTATACCATTATTACTCTCCCCTCCTTATCAGCTTGTATGCCTTCCGTTTGGAATTTGGTCATGTTGTGGAAGAGAAGAATTACCCTTTTTTTGTTTCATCCCTGCGGACGACCTGTATATTAGGGAGTAGTCTTTATGTCTGAGCCGATGTTCTCCCGAATGCTTTAGGTGGTTTTTTTTTTTAATTCCACTATATCGTGTTGATGATCTAGTAGATATTTCCACATTTTCTGGTGCTTTCAAGGGGAATTTAACCCCTTGCATTCCAGTAGGCTATACTAACCATCTTGATTTTTAAGCACCCTCCCTTCTTGCTCCACCCTCATCAAATTGTGCACTGCTGCTTTCTCCCATTTGCCCCCCTCAGCTTCCCCCATCGATTCTGTGACTGGGCACTCCCCATTGCGGATTTGCAGTGTGGGCTGACTATGACTACTGTGTGGTCACCACCTTCCCCCGAAACAAGTCCCTCCACCCAACAGTAAAACCCCAAACCATAATTAAACCTGAGCCAGAGGGCCCGTTGGCCCTCAGCGATGCAGTCCATCGTGTTTAAGGACGTGTTGGCGGGCGTCACGGTCTAGGCCCGCCGCTCAAGCTGCTTCTGATCCTTAATACAGTATGTTGTCCTTATCATCCCTGGAGTCTTTAGGAGGTAGGCCCTCCCTGCAATTCTAGTCAATGTCCTATTGACCTGTCCAAGCCATCTATTTCATCATCTCTTAGAAATTCACTAATGTGAGTCTGTGGTCGTTGATGTATCTCTAGCCTATATTTAGGCCATTTTACATCTTGGTTTGCCTCCCCTTTGGTACAGTTTGCCACTGAGGTGGTGGTGTTTGAGAGGTTCTCCCCTCTTTTGTGGAAGCTTGAGACTGACTCTTCAGCAGGAGTTACAGGCCCTTCTCCAAGTCTGTGACATGCCATGCCTTATCATTCAATTCAAAGGCAAGCCCAAACGGGTACGTCCAGCAATAGCGGATGTTGTCGGCTCATAGCTTTGTTGTCAGGGGCCAGAAGAGTTGTCGTCTTTGCAGTGTGGACTGAGCCAGGTCCTGAAATAGCGTACTGCTGATACCTTGAAAGGAGATCTTGTCTTTCTTCCTAGCCGCTTGCAGTATAGCTTCCTTCACCTTAAAAGAGTGAAGCTTGAGCAGGACATCGCGGGTTAGTCATCTCTCTCCTTCAGACAGTGCCTCCACTCGATGGGCTCTCTCTATTTTGATTTTCATTATACATGGGCTTACTATTTCCGCAAAGAGCCCTTCGACGAACGCTTCTAGGTCCAGTCCTTTAGCATTTTCCTCCAGGTCCCTGATTCGTATATTGTCTCGCCGGGACCTATTTTCACGATCCTCTTTTTTCAGCAGTGCTTGCTGAAGCAGAGTATGAAGGTCCTGAACTCTTTTGTGCGTGTCTACTGTCCTCCTGTCCTACTCCTGGGCCTGGGCCTGGGCCTCCACCTCCATTACCCTCCTACCAATGGAATCGACATCTTGTTTGAGGGTGGTCATACGTTCCGCGAGGTCAGACTTAAGTTGTTCTATGGAGGCTTTTATATCTAGTTTCAGTTCTGTGCGTAGCTCGTTTTTAAATTCCCTTAGGGAGGCCACGAGGTTGTCTTTCCTAAGTGCCATGCTAGCGTCGGGGTTTCCCTGATCTCGCGCAAGCCTCTTCTCCATAGGAGTGAAAACAATTGTGACCTTACTTGCTGACTTTTTAGGTGGCATAGGTGCGGTCCGTTGGGCGCTGATGCCAGTTGGCCACCACTAGTCAGTGACCCCCTTCCATGGGGGGGGGTTAACTGCAGGTCTCGGTCCTCCCTGGCTGCCTCAACCTATTTGTTGCCTTGGTCCCTGGTCTCCATCTTAGGGGTCAGGCGGGAACATCCCTGGAGGGCTCCTCTCTTTCTCTGCTCTGTTTGCTCTCCAGTCTGTGCTTCACTGTGCCAGCTGAATTTCGTCGCATACCACCACAAGGCACTACCTTTCATATCAGCAGTCCCTATGGCAGCATTTTCTCCAGTCTTGCTCATCTCTTCCCTGGAGTCGCCATCTTAGGGTCAGGCAAAGCTGATGTCTTGCCTGAGCTCGCCTATGAGGCCGTGCTGTGTTTTCTCTCTGCCCTCCCAATCGTCTCTCGGACCCCTATAAAGTCTTATGTCAGGGCTAGCTTCTTTCTCAACTCACTGCTGGCAGCGAGTGCAGTCAGCGCGGGAACTCGTGTGTAGTTTCTTCGTCGGCATAGTCATTCAGGGCCTTCACTGTCCATGTCGGCGCAGTCCCGCCGACAGGGTGAGCCAGACATCTAAAACATGATTTTATCAGGTTGTGGTTTGTGGTCCTTCCTGGTCTCTCATACGCACGGCCTTGGATCTAGGACATACTAAGTGCTCACTGCAGATTGTGTAAAATGGGGGACGAAAACATTATTCATCTAACTTTAGTAGTGAAAGAAAAGAAGCGGCTGTTAAAAACACTCTTTAACCAGCGTTGAGTGCATATGTGCCAGCAAGAAGGAATTGGGAGGGAGGGCGAGGGGTGGGAGTAAAGTAGACCGAGATTGTTCTGAGTGTGTAAAAGGCCGCTTTATTAGGAAACAGGTGCACATCACAAATATAAAACCTTGGCAACGCCTTACAAAACTATAACTCACTAAATAAATAATTAACTACAAACCCCGCCCCCCACCCCCTCCCCTAACATTCTTTGGCCCCTCCCCCACCCAACAATACAGCATTACAACATTACAACAATATTATAAACATCACATCATCAATAAAACATTACGTCATCAAATTAAATCATTACGTCATCATTTAAAACCTTTATTCATCAACCCCCAATCACATATTGAAATCCAGGCCCTCTATAACCATAAACCCTGCCTGACCCTTCACTCCTGCCAATACCCCCCAAAACCTGAACGGTCAAACAATGACCAACATTCCCCTGAACCTGTCAATCAAAGCATCGATCCAATACTCATCAAACAATCTACCATAAACTGCACCGATACAACCAAAAACCCCGCACAGCACCTGTTCCTAGCGACAATACAAAGCACAAGAAAAAAAAACCCCCTGCACACCTATACCCAAGAAAACAGCCTTTAATAAAATTAAAGTTAAAAATTAAAAGGAAGGAGAAAAACCCGGCTGGACAAAATGGGGGGAGCAAAAAACACAGAAAAATGAACGAAAAAATGGGAGGGAGGGTGGGACAAAAACGCTACCAGCCCTCCTAGCCACCAGGTCACCAAACCTAAAATGGTGGCTAGGAGGCGGGGCCAGGGAGACTTGCAATTGGGCTGGCCAGTCCTACTAGGCCAGCCCAAGTGCCAGAACATTCCAGCAACTTCAGGAAACCCCTCGCAGCCCTCCCAAACCGCCCGGGGGAGGGGACCTCCCTGCGGTCAGCTCCCTCCCCCAAGCCCCCCTTGGGAGGGAGGGCGAGGGGTGGGAGTAAAGTAGACCGAGATTGTTCTGAGTGTGTAAAAGGCCACTTTATTAGGAAACAGGTGCACATCACAAATATAAAACCTTGGCAACGCCTTACAAAACTATAACTCACTAAATAAATAATTAACTACAAACCCCGCCCCCCACCCCCTCCCCTAACATTCTTTGGCCCCTCCCCCACCCAACAATACAGCATTACAACATTACAACAATATTATAAACATCACATCATCAATAAAACATTACGTCATCAAATTAAATCATTACGTCATCATTTAAAACCTTTATTCCTCAACCCCCAATCACATATTGAAATCCAGGCCCTCTATAACCATAAACCCTGCCTGACCCTTCACTCCTGCCAATACCCCCCAAAACCTGAACGGTCAAACAATGACCAACATTCCCCTGAACCTGTCAATCAAAGCATCGATCCAATACTCATCAAACAATCTACCATAAACTGCACCGATACAACCAAAAACCCCGCCCCCCAGAAAGGTAGAGGGGGAGAGAAACTACCCACCTCCCTTTCTGCCCCCCCCAAACAGGAAACACGAAACAAAACCGTACCAATACTAACGCTGCATAGCAAGCGAACGCGCCAAAACCTCTCGGAACTCTAACAAGTATGTCCATTCCAACCCTGGACAAGTGAACACCCTCATCTCTGAAAAATTCCACTGTCTCGAATTTAATTTCCCTATGGGAAATCCTGCTAAAACCAAGACCACGGCAGCAGCATGAAACTTCCGAGTTTACCTTCTTCCTGGCTCTGTCCACAGCCCTGGGATTACCTGCCCCTCTCCAGATCCTACGCGGTATCAATTCCGTCCAAAAGACATGGCACCCATCCCAAAGCTCCTTAATAAGGCCCAGATCCCTATTAATAACTCCAAGTAACACCACACCTTAGGTAGCACAGAGATCGTTCTCCCCCAGATGGATGACCAAAATATCAGGACATAGACCGCCCACCATATTGTTGTTAAGACAAGGGGTTAGCTCTCTCCAGAGCATCCCACCTGTCCCCTTCCAAACCACATTAAACATTTGAGCAATGAAACCCAGGAGTTCTCCAAAGTAACTTTGTGCCACCTGGACTCGGGCCCACTTCACGAAGGAATGCCCAAATATCCAAACTGTCACCACCGGAGAACGAGGCCCAGCAACCGATCCTACAAAAGAAAACAGAGTTAGAACTCATGGGAAGGAAGATGACGCATGCGCCTCCTCCGCTGGACTCCTCACGTAGGGCTGAAAACAGTTTGAAGACCAACGCCCCAATCTCATGATATCTCTGTCAGTCCAACCTCTGTTGAAGGCTTCGGTCGCAGCACCAATCCTGAAAGAATGCGTCCCATATAAGTTCCCATCCAGTCCCCAGTGCTGCAAAGCCTTGTGCAAAGCCATTCGGAATTGGTATGTTGCAACAGGGGTACCATCAATGTGCTGAAAAACAAGCTGCTCATCACCACCCCCACAAAATGAACGCCAGCGCCGCGCCAACAGTAAAGGGCAAGTAAGCCTTGGAGCACGCGCCTGCAACCACACACCTTTCCCTTATTCCGTATAATCGGTTAGGAGCTGGCCAGCCAGACATGCACCCCCTCATCTGAACAAAAAACATCCCGCCAGAATAGGCACACTTGTGTTTAGAACCCAACAACTCCAACACCCTGAAAGCTCCAAAAACATGAACGCCATCAACATGGAAATTAAACATGACTCAAAGTCAACTGAACAAACAGAAGGTAGAATAGTGATCAACCTAGCCAGGACCTAACAAGACAAAGGGGCCCTAAGTCTAATAGCATACCCTTGTTATCTGGAATTTCCCCGCAATGGTTACCTTGGTCAACCCTCTATCCATTAGGTCTAAAATGAAGTTCACCACATCCTCAGAACGGCGCCAACTTCTTCGCGCCTAGAAGCACCGGATTCCAGAAACTCCCTCCAGGCCAGAGAATAAGCGAAACGCGTAGACACAGGCAAGGAACCTACCACCAGTTGTACGACCCGACCTTGCCTACATGCCACAGATGAAACGGCATCGGGGTCGGAGTTCTGTCTGTGTCTCCCGCCAGTCCACGGAATCTCCCCCACTATGAATGAGACAGAGCATCCGCCATGTCATTGACCACCCCAGGAAAGTGCAAAGCACAAAAATGACTGTCGTGTTTCAAGCAACCCAGCACGAAGACTCTCATGAGCTTCAATACCTGTTCATCCCTGGCAGACTGTCTGTTCACGATCTCCACTACAGCCATGTTATCCACACGAAAAGCACCTTCTTGTGTGCCAATGCCTCCCCCCACAGGGTCAAAGCCACCATCAAAGGGAAAAGCTCTAAAAAGGTAATGCTGCGACCTCCATTCAACCACTCATCCGGCCAACGTACAGCACACCATCTTCCATTCCAATACAGCCCAAAACCATCACTGCCAGCAGCATCCGAGAACATCTGCACATCCCACTGGAAGTCAAGGTCCCGCACCAAAGGAACACCATTAAAGGAGGAAAGAAAAATTCTCCACATTCTCAAATCTTCCTTGACACCAGCAGACAAACGAACACGATGTTGAGGCAACTGATGACCTGCAAGAGCCCTGCCCACTCTTCGACAAAAAATCCTGCCTGCCCTCACCACCCTACAGGCAAAATTGAGATGGCCTAGTAGCTCCTGAACATCTTTCACCAACACTTTCCTTTTTGATAACATGGTCTCCAGTAACTCCAACATTTTCACCTGTTTGTCCTCGGGCAGGCGAGCCCACATTGAAACAGAATCAAACTCAATACCTAAAAGGGACAAAACAGTGGCAGGACCCATCGTTTTCTCGGGAGCCAAAGGAACTCCCAGATCCTCCATGAGCCCTTGGAAAGTGTCCAGAGCAGACTGGCACTCCGTGGAGCCCGGGGACCCGTCAAAGAAAAATCACCCAGGTAGCGCGTTACCAGTGAGTGACAAGACTGAAGACTAGAGTACCATTGCAGAAGAGTACTAGAACACTCAAAAAGAGCACATGAAATGTAGCATCTCATCGGCAGAGCCTTGTCCACATACCATTCACCTGAAAATTGTATACCTAGGAGACACCAATCCACCGGGTGGACAGGCAACAGCCGGAATGCAAACTTTATATCACACTTGGCCATCCCAGCAGCTGCGCCCGCGGTCACAACAAGTGACATGGCCACGTCAACTGAGGAATAAGAGACTGAAACAGCCTCTGAGTCAATAAAAACATTGACAGACGACCCTTCCGGCCATGATAATTGTTGAATAAGCCTGAATTGTCCCGGACCTTTCTTCGGGACCACTCCATAGGTGACATTATTAAATTAAGGATCGGCCAAACATGAAAAAGGGGCCAGCCATCCTTCCTTCTTGTACTTCTTTATTTAGCTTGTCTTGCACCACTGCACCATGCTCAGATGCTGATTTCAAAATATCAGACCATCTCATTTCCCTTGAGCCCATGTAACCCAGCCGAAACCAAATACAAAACCATCCATCAATTTTACTTTTTTTTTTTATTTTTATTTTTTTTTATTTTTTATTACTGCTTCATCTTCACAGTCCTGAAGCGCAAGGCGCAACCCCTCCAACTTAACCAGTGTATGAGCCCTTGGACACAACACCCTTAGAACCTCTGGATCCCCTACCCCTTGAAAACTGTGAGGGCGTCCCTGAATCACCTGCACTCGCCTGTTTCCCCTGTTGGCTTCCTGCTGGCTGGTTATCCCAGCATCTGAAAATGGGTGTGTCCTACCACAGCCAGGGCATTCGTGTCTAAACTTACAATAATCTCTGGTACAAGGTCCCTCGTGAAAATCCCGGCATGCGCCAATCCCTGACTGAATGGTTGAAGTAGCTCCCACCCCTCCCCGGGTGGGCTTGCTCTGAAAGGGCCGGACACTAGAGGGAAGCCAATCGCTATAAAAATAGTCTTCCCCCCACTTGGCCTCCGGATCCCAAGCCATCCTGGCCCTGAACTCCTCATCATTTTGGGACCAGGCAAACCCCCTTCCAGTAATCTGCGCCTTGCGTATGACATCCATGTATTGAAAAAGAGACACGCTGCTCTCTGGAAACTTTTCACAGTATACACTTGGATAAATAAGGAATGCAGCTGTCCACATTTCAATATTTAAAGGGACTCTAGTACGTTTTGCCAACTCAAAACTCCTCTTCTTTAGACCCCACTTTAGACCGGGCTTCCCGGTGTAGTAGCTTAAGCAGTTCAACATACTCACCGATCCAAATACGTACTTTTGTAGCCAACATCAAATGAGCACCCAAAGGCTTTGTGACCCCCATATAAGGTAACTTTTGATTTTCAATTCTCTACTGGCCAATGGCTCTTTAACCGTACTGGAAGCACCAGTTGTAACACCACTCTCTACTTTACGCGACTTCCACAACACTCCTGTGCCCACAGACACCATAATAGGTTTGGCCTGTGCAGCTAACTGCTCACCTGGCAACAGAGAGACCACTTCCGACGGCTCCGCCCGTGGTGCTGAAACCAATGCATGCTGTCTGCGAGGCGCCCTGCTTGATGGGCCGTGCTCTCTTCACACTTGCACTTGACTTTGCACAGCTGGAGCCTGAAAAACACTACCAGACACATGAGAGGGTACCCCCCCCCTCACGTCCCGTAATTCTCCTCCTTGTGACTATCTTCGTCATAGTCCAGGACCACTGAATCAGCCAGAAGGCAACACATCACCACGGGTCTTACCTAACCCGATATCAACAATATTACATTTTAAAGTTTTTGAGGAAACTCCAGGAGGGGGAGCAGACTGTACCCGCCTGTACCTCCCCTTGCGTTGACTCTGCGGCTCCATAGCCGCTGGCAAGGTAGGACACCTATACCTGCTACTCGTTGGGGCCAGCGGGGTCACGCCGAACCCTCGTGTGCTGGCCGCGGCGGGTTCCGGAATCAACTAGAAGGCAACACATCACCACGGGTCTTACCTAACCCGATATCAACAATATTACATTTTAAAGTTTTTGAGGAAACTCCAGGAGGGGGAGCAGACTGTACCCGCCTGTACCTCCCCTTGCGTTGACTCTGCGGCTCCATAGCCGCAGGCAAGGTAGGACACCTATACCTGCTACTCGTTGGGGCCAGCGGGGTCACGCCGGACCCTCGTGTGCTGGCCGCGGCGGGTTCCCTCGGTGGAACAGAGAGGGCCGCGCTAGGCAATCTCCTCGCTTCACCTTGGCGAAAATGGACTGGACCGCGCCCTGCCAAGTCTGGACCGCCACGCCTATCCCTGTCCTGAAAAGGAAAAGTTTGGACTGGTGTACTAGGGTCCCTGACTACAACTCCTGACGCGGACCTCCTCCCTTGCATATTATCACCCATAACCTTCCCTTGCAACCTAACCAAAGAACATCCGCATTCAAAAAACCAAAATCAGCGCCAGAAACTGAACCCCCTTCGTCCTTTTGGGTCCATTTCCCCTCTCCCCTGGCACACTCCCCCCCCCACTGACATTGCCACCCCCACAGATGAGCCAGGCGTGGAAACAACAGGGGCTTCCTAAATTATCCTCCATCTCATTCATAACCCTAACTGTATTGGCACCACACAACACTGGACCCCCTGCTGTTCCAAACCCTCTAAACCCCCTGAAAAAGCCTGCCTGTAGCATTCTGTTCAGCAATAGGCATCCCTGGCACAAAATGCTCTGAAGGTGTAAACAATGCCCCCTCCTCATTGCCCAATAACCATGTGTCTCTAATACAATAGGTCTTGAAGGGGTTAATGTCTGCCCCACCGGCTCCCTCAACGGCTGTCATGACTCCCGAGATTCTAACTGAAGGGAGCCTCTCCTCACACCGCGCACTGCCCGTCATCTCGCAGGCTCTGAAAACTCTCCATAACCGGGTCAGGGGCGGAGCGCTTCCCACTCGCTCTCCGCCCCCCTCTTGTCGGTCGCCTTCGCAGCAGCTGGTGCTGCCGAGCTTAAGGTGTGTACACTGGAAGCACCGCCCGCCTGCACAATCAGCGCGCTCGACACCGCGCCTCCCGCCTCCCTCCCCAGCGTCACGAGAACAGCAGACACCCCCGGAGCTTTCCCCCACCTGAAGCGCCACTCGCGCTGAAGCAGCAGGGACCGGGCGCGCCTCATGCGCACCTGTAGCATTAGCGCCAGATACCGCTGGCGCTCCCTCCGCCCCCAACACCACAACGCGCCTGAAAATGAGGGGCCGGTCTCTTCAACGTACCTGGACAGAGCCTCTCTCCTTCGGCGAAGAAAACGCCATCACCGCCACAGACACGCCAGCGGAGGCCTGGCGCTGGGAGCGCGCCGGCCCCCCTCCCACCATCAGTTCCGTGCGACCCGCTTGAGCCAGAGCCTCATCGCTTCTATCATGCAATAATCCGCCATGTAAGCGATCCAAAAACAGCCACAAGAAACACTAAATAAAGCTACCCTAACACTCTACCATTAATCTCATACAAAAACGCTACCAGCCCTCCTAGCCACCAGGTCACCAAACCTAAAATGGTGGCTAGGAGGCGGGGCCAGGGAGACTTGTAATTGGGCTGGCCAGTCCTACTAGGCCAGCCCAAGTGCCAGAACATTCCAGCAACTTCAGGAAACCCCTCGCAGCCCTCCCAAACCGCCCGGGGGAGGGGACCTCCCTGCGGTCAGCTCCCTCCCCCAAGTCCTTGCAAGCCTTACGTCATCAGTTACCCCTTTGAACCCCAGTGACACAAAGGGGCTTCTTTACAAAAAAAGTGACCTACCGGCGGCGCCAGGGGCTTGTAAATAAGCCCTAAAGTTCTGAAATCTGACGCAAAAAAAAACTGGAACTCCACGAGAGTATCTCGACTTAAATCCGCCGCTCGCAACTAACTCTGTAGTTAAAAACGGCCCCATTCAATATTAAGGACACTATTACTGTGAAGGATTCTGAATGTGTATACGGTGTTTTAGAATTATGTATTGCTGCTTTTGCTTTTCTATTATTTTTTGCTACTTTTAATCATAGATAATGCGCTTTATAGAAATGTATGAATTAATATTTTAATGGTGATTTCATATCCAGCGGTTTTAAACTAGTTTTATGTACCTGACTAAAATGTTAACAATTTGGCAGGTTATTGTAATATTTTAATTAATATAATAAAAATGTGTACTTACTTTTGTCACTTACCCTATCATATATTTACCTTGCATTGGAAAGGCATGAGAGGGTAAGGCATGAGAGGGTAAGGCATGCGTTGCATTTCAAACAACCCCTCACCACGTACATTGTGGTCAAATGCAATGTGCTCATCTGTGTGTGTGTGCAGTGTGTGTAGGGAGTTAAGGTAAGGGATTTGGAAAGTGCACGGAGGTCAGGTTGCCCCCTTATATGGTCGGAGGTCCCGTTTTATACCGATACAGTCCTGCGTTTATAATGGAATACCAAACAAAGCTGAAAAGGGCACAAACCAGGCAGGGCTCAGCCCTTGACGAGCAACAGACCCGTGCTTGCGACATCGTATGCCCCTTGAGCAATGCCCTGGCACCGGCGACGGCCAAAACACTCGGTCTTTCCTCCTTTGAGTGCCTACCTGTGACTGATGGCCCGTGCACAGGCACCTCGCTGACACACCCCGAGTGCGTTCCCTCTTCCTTGCAAACAAAGTCCAAACCCAAGGGACAGAGCCAGCCTCCGCCTCCCCGAGTTAGCTATTTACATTTATTTCCTTATGTTGGCAGGTTTTCCCCTGTTAAGCTCTTCAGAGAGGCTTAATCGGCGACACATAGTCGTGCAACCACGAATCGAAGGGAAATCTCCATTAATGCCTTTCACATGAGGTAATAGATTGGATGTGGGAATCTGAGGGAGGTAGCCACTCGCTCGCCACTGCCAGAAAGTGGTCCCGGCAGCAGCAGGAGGCAGAGCACGGCAGTGCCGGGCACCGAGCGCAGACGCTGTTACCCCTTTGAGACGGCACCACCTCAGCCACCTGCCACTCTGCCATGAGGGGCACAGAGGAGGGCATACCCCTTCCAAGCAAGGACCACCGCTGCGACGGGATGGACAACCCCGCGTTTACGGTGAGTGGTCTGCTGGCATCTGCCTTGAGGCGAGGACGTCAGGGAGTCGTACAAAGGGGGTGGGAGGCACTTCCATGTTCCAGAGTTATCAATCTATCACATGACATAATTTCATAGCACTTTAATCTGGCTCTGTCATTTTTTAGCCAGCAGCATGTTGCATATCAGCCAACTGTCCCAGCTCCATGCTGTGAGTCGGTTGGCCAAGCCCAGGTTAAATACTGGTTTAAATAAGACTGCAAGTCCCAGAATTCTAAGAAAAAAAACTAGCATGCCCTAATTAGCCACCATGGGGCATAGGGACCTTGACAGCTATGACATACTATAACTGATGCTTCCAAAATTCCTGCACTGAATAAAGGTGCGGACGCACGGTTACACATTCTTTTTTACAAATTTGTTGGCGTTGAAAAGACCAAGGGATAACCAATTCCATTTACCAGAATGCTTTGTAAATGAGTTGAAATGCAAGGATTATGATATAACTATAAAAGGTGGATGGCATAATGTTAGGACCACTTCCAGAATTCAAGTAGAGCCCTCATGTTGTCTAATGTCGGCGTGAGATGTTCTCCCTCATCAAAGAGGCTCCTTAACATGTCACATACGACACCTTGAGCCAGTCCTGGGTTTCAGCCAACAGCACATTGCATGCTAGGACTTGTAGTTTCAATTCTAACACTGTAAACAAGGACTTACAAATCCAAGCATTTCAAGTGCTGATGGCTGTGAAGCTATAAAGGCAGGACTGGCTGAGAGTGTCAAACACCTATTCCCCTCAGCTATGACTCTATATCACTTGTCACTTTACAAATACTTACATGCCAGATCTCTCGAGCTTCCTTATTCCATGTATGAGCAGCTCATCAGGCAGTTTTTTCCCTTTGCATTTTGGTATTTGTAGTCCAGTTTGCCCATTCGAAGTTCAGTACCATAACTGTAGAATGCTAAGAAAAACCTGGACTGGATGAGCTACCCTGCCATTGAAGCATGAACCTCCAGAGCTCAGGTAGTTAGCTGGGCTTTTATAATGGTAAAATAAACTACAAGTACCAGAATGCAAAGTGATTCGAGCTCCGGAGACTTAGCACAACCGGTTATTCACAGGATCGTTCCAAATATTGACCTTCGTGACATGGGGCCAGAAGTGCACCCGTCACCAGACACCTTGAGTTTCGGGAGAAAAGGGCATAAGTAGCTAATTAACTCCTGGTAATTGGATTTAACACAAACCCACCCTCGCGCCGAGATAACCGGTTTACGAATAAACCAAAAGATTGGATTGAGCTGTAAATGAACAGTGGACAAAGTTTGTTTGAGGAAGCGAGGGCCTGGCTGTGGAGCAAGAAGTCAGACTGGAAGAGCCACCATCTCCCTGCACCTGCAGCGGTGACGTAGTGGCCGGGTGCAGGGGAGAGGTGGGAAATAGGAAAAGTGGGTGTGCATAGTTTTTTACCTAATATTTACTCTCGTAGAATGGGGCCATTAAATGGGCAGAAACGCAGCTGTCACCGGACACCTCGAGATTTCGGGAGAAACGGATCTAAGTAGTTAATTAACTCTAGGTAACTTGAGTCAATATAAATTCACCCTGTAATGAAAGGAGCCGGGTTGGGAGCTAAGAAAAGGGTGTGCGCAAAGTTTCCTTAGCTAATTAACTCTAGATAATTTGAGTCAACATACATCCACAAAAGGGGGTGTGCACAGTTTTTACTGGTGCACACAAACTGTCAGGGACTTATTTATGAGGCCCTTACGCCGCCGTTGTGTCACGTTTTGTGAGGCTGAGGCAGTGTAAAAAATGCGCCACGCTGCACCATTTTTACGAAGTGACACATCTAGTCAGATGCATCATTTTGCAAACCCCTACCTACATTATACCGGTGACAGGTATAATGTATGCGCGGTGGGCGTTTTGCCGCAGCTAAGCCACGTAGAAGGGACGCAGTCAAATCTATGAGATCTCACTGCAACACTTTTATGGCGTCAGTGCGTCAAATCCTTACGCCTGCTTAAAGTAGGCGTAAGAGGTGACGCAGTGCCTTTCACATGGCGCTTGCCATACCAAATGGTGAAATGAAACATTGCTGGAGTTGCGTCTGTTTTCAGACACACTCCAGCGATGCACCATTTTTGCACCTACAGACACGTCCGGATTACTGAAGTATCTGTAAATCCTTGCGAAATGGAGCGCTGTACGGTAAATACGGCGCATTCATAGTGTCGGAAGGATAATGGTATGAAGAGTGTTGCATTGCTGTTTTCCCACAGCGATGTGACACTTTTCATTAATGAGGCTCTCATTGTTTACTCGCAAGTGTTTTAAGTAACGCTGAAAATAGATGTGCGTTTTTCTTGCAAATTAACTTTAAAATACTATTCCACAAGACATCAAAACAAAACTGATGTTGCAGAATGCAGCAGACATAGAAAAAGGAAAAATAAGGATAAATTAAGATATTTGTCCTCGATGTGTCTTCCTTACGTCACCCCTTGGCCGGCGTAAGTTTTTGGCGCTGCCTCAGAGTTACGGTTTCAGGTAAATCTGGGGCTGTGTCAAAAAACCAAGGATGTTCCCGGGAACACCTATTGTATGCCCTTTAACGCAGAAAATGGCATTAAAGGGAACGATATTTACAAGGCAGCATTAAGCTGAAAAAAGTGGCATAGTGGTGCCTGGTAAATATGGAGCATGCTCATGCGCCACCTCAGCGTCACAAAAAGTGAGGCACCCGCGGCACAATGGGCTTATAAATAAGCCCCCCGGGTGGTAGTTGTTGCTTTTCCAAAGCTCAGTAAAGCTCCTGAAAGAAAAACGTTGTACTTTCATACATTTCCGTAAATAGTAGTATTGCCTATACTCAGAGCCACTGGAAATATGCGGCAGAGGAGGACCAAATTATGTGGCATGGTTGACTAAATTATGCGGCAAGAAAAAACGAATTATATGGCATAATGTGGCATATTTTGTGATAGTATTACTGAATTATTTTGTAATTTTATAACTGGCAACACTATCTAGGAAAATAGTTCACCTTTGTAGTACCTATTTCATACACAATTACACCAATAAGCAACTGAAAGAGGAAAAATCAACCTTTGTGAAGGGCCTTCAGATATGCAGGAATATGAGTGGCCATGTTTTTAGTCATTTTTGATCCATTATAGCTAGTAATATTTACTTTTTTTTGGTTAAAAGTTTATGGTTATGCAGAATATGATAGATCACGTAGCAAATACGAGACACCCATAAATATGCAAAACACATTGCAGCCGGAGAATCATATAACTCCCATTACTGTGGCTTTCAGACCCAGTAGTTGACAGTGGCCATACCGGTTCCCTTCTTGGTAGGTGTGTTGCTTATTTAGCTAAGTTGATCTTTTAGACACACCATACTTATTAACTAGCACAAAGTGGTCTAAGGTGGAACGCCGTGCTTCCAAGAACAGCTGTAGATGCCAGGGGCAGCTTGTACATTGAGTTCCTTTATGGCATACTGTGCCAAGGCATTTTAACAATAAATATTTTCAAAACCAAAGGGGCCGGATAAGACTTTACAATGGACTTTAATCAATTACTGACTGCAAGAAATAGTGATATTAGTTGAGAGGGGAGGAGGCCCACTCAAATAACAAACAAAATCCTTGTTAGGGTGAACCACAGCAGGCACTAAATTAACCTGTGCTTAAATTACCAACACAAAAGCAGTACAACTTAAATTGGAGGTAATGCGTAAAGTATGTATGCAGCCCTCAAACAGTAACAAAGTGAAAACACAACACAAGAAAAATACTAAACCAATTTAGAAAAATAGAGTAAATTGTAATAAATAAATGTTCTCTAAACAACAAAAATTCATTCAGTTGAAAAATGGGGTGAAAATAGCACCAAGAAGCACAAAAAGCCCACTGCAGTTATCTGGTCATGCTGACCAGGGGAAAGCCATAAGTTCACGCCGACCACAATGGAGCTCAGGTCGGATACAAGGACCAGGTTAGTACCAATGAAGAGATACTTTCCTAAATCTGCATGAAGAGTGCTGTTCGCTTTGGTGGAGGCTGCGAGCAGGAAGAGGCTGTTGGTTGTAGGGTGCAGGTCTAGTGTCACGGACAGTCGTTACTGCACTATGAAGAGCCAGTAGTCGCTGGAGCTTCGCGTTTGTTGATCATGGATGGGCAGTCGCTGTCAGCACAAAGACAAGGTCACGCTGGAAATGTGAGTTGGCAGTCGTCACTTGTAGTCGATTCTCAGCATGAAGAGGTCACTTCACCGTTTCAAGGAACCCAACACATCTGTAACTTTATCCTTTCTTCAGGTGGAGTTCGCACTGCAGGCCATTAAAGGGTCCAGGGCCTCTTGGGAATCAGGACTCTTGAAGAACAGGATTCACTCCAGCCGAGGACAGCAGCAGAGACGAGGCAGGGCCAGGCAGGTTCAGTTGGTGATAGGCAGATGGAAGAAAACTTCTGAAAACCTATTGTGTCCTTGAAGCTCACACAGGAGGTCGACCAACTGATTTGCGAGTCACTCTGGGTAGCCTGAGTACCAGGCAAGTAGGTCCACTCTTCTGCCTCCAGTCTTCAGTCAGCAGGGCGGTCCCTCTTCCTCAAACAGCAGGACAGTCCTTATTCTGAATCTTCCTCAGGTCTATGAGTATTCTGAGGAGAGATTCTGAATGCCCTACTTTTATACCTTGCACCAGCCTTTGTGTGAGGGGATTCCCTGACCTACCCCTCAAAACTAGTTCTGGCCAGTTCTTCCACTTCCTCTGGTCTTTGTTCCAAACTGGCTTGGGTGACAAAGGCCTGGTGTAAGGTGCTGTGGTTACGGCCCTTTGAAGTGTTACCAGAGCAGGTCACAATCCTCCCCAGCCATCCTTTTAGGATGACCCTCTTCCCTCACACCCCGGCCTATTTTGTCTCTCTGTCTGGAAGCAAAACACAACCCACAACATCAGAGCCTTTCACAGTCATGTGACCCAGGACAATGGCAGAAAGGCACAGTTGGATTAGGCAAAAAAATGCCAACTTTCTAAAAGTGGCTTTTTTCAAATTGTAACATAAAATCTCACTTTATCATTAAAGAGGATTTTAAATTACAATCCATTTGAGTGTAAACATAATTTCTCTATCTGTTCCCAATTTGGAAATAGCACTTGAGTGTAATAAGGTAACCACGTGTTAGACTATGGGAGAGATAGGCCGAACAACAGTAAAAAACGACTTTAGGAATATGTTACTGTCAGAGCATTTAAAACTTAAATACTCATGTCCTACTCTTTAAAAACCTTGCACCCTTCCCTAATGTTTTTTAGGGCCTACCTTAGGGCTGATTTATAAGTATTAAAAGGAGGGATTAGCCTGGCAAAAAGTTTACTTCTCCAGGTAGAAATGGCAGTTTAAAACTGCACTACAGGCTGCAGTGGCGGGCCTGGGACACTTTTTACAGTGATTCTTTAGTGGGTGACACGAGTGCTGCTGCCAACTAGTAGCATTTAACCCTTTCGATGCTATTGACGGAACGGTTCCGTCATGAGCGTCGGTTGGCCTGGGCTCATGATGGAACCCTTTCGTCATGAGCCCGTTGGCTCATTAGAACCTTCAGCACAGCGTGAGAATTCGCGCCACGCTAAAGGTGTTAATTTAGCGAACCTGGGTACAGGAAGTACCACATACAAGGGACATACATTATATTAAATGTGCCAGTTAGGTGTAGCCCAATTTTACCATGTTTACACACTTATTAGCAGGTAAAAAGTGCACAGAGCCCTGAAAGCTAACAAAACCGGATTCGGCAAAGGAAGACAAAATTCTACAGCAACCCTTCAGAATATGCCAGATCCAACACTGACCTAAAGCGTTATGGGACTTGTAGTCTTGCTTTGCTTTAATTGTCTGTCTTTGTACTTGTATAGCGCACAGCTACCCGCAGTGGGTCTCCCAGCGCTTGTACGAAAACCGCAAGGGAACCCTTCCTGGTTTTCCGTGTGAAGTGTCCACTCCTGGGTACCCCCATGGTGAAACTAGGCATCCCTGGCACTGTGGGGGCCGTTATGGAGACTAAGGAAGCTATTGCCCAGAGTTGCAGCGTGGGACCCATGATTAGAATAGGCACTGAGGCGAGAATATCCGGTCAGAGGAATTTATGAGCCCAAGACCCGCAGAGGCTGGGAATCGAACCCTGGTCCCTGGCCGGAGCTCTGCATCAAGGTCTGCCTACTCTAACCATTGAGCCACACTTCTCCACTTGAGCCACACTTCTCCACATCATATATGGTGTACATAGATTATAATGTGTTGTAAAATGAAAGCACAGATTGGAAGCTCTGTTTACCAAGTGACTTGGAAGCGTCTTGTACCCTAACGTGCCTAACGTGCCTGGGGCAAATAGATTATTGCACACAATGGCTGCAACTTCTCTGCCTAACTTTGTCTGCTTGGGGAGCTACACACTCACATGTACGTTTATATCAGGAGAAGAAGGGGTGTTGGAATACTAAAAGAATGGCACCAGGCTCAGTCCACTAATTTAGTATCCAATATCTCATAAACCTCCGCTTTTCAATCTTCAACAGGGATACCAAACCATAGGACCCAACAGCTAAGTCCAGTGCAGTGGCTGGTAGTCCAATGTGCCCTTGAGATGGAACCGACATAGAAATGTGTTGTTATGCGAATAACCAAGTTCTCCAGATATGCTCATACAGAAGAATTTGTATGAACAACATATGTATTCTCAAAGTTGTAGTACAGTAGGATAAAATTATGCATTTCAACTTTATAAAGAATACAAATAAATGTGTACTTTTATATGACTTAATATAATAGAGATTTATGATGATGAAGAACAGTAAGGGTTTACCACTCTTATGGATACAAATAGCATCTGTTATTCCTATGTACACCATATAGTTCCTTACTTATGCCTCCACCAAATAGGCACTTCGTGAAGTAGTCTTCTATGGGCGAAGCACAGCTCTAACTCTTGTTTTAAGGCAATTTAAGCTATATATATGTGACCCTGCTTAGGCGTCACAAAAGGTAAGCTATAGCTCATAGCTCTGATTGGGCTCACAAACAAAGTAAAATAAAATAAATTGGGGGACACTTAGTAACCACCTGTGGTACTGCAGGCTTGTGTTGCTAACTCTTGGGACACCTAGTAATAGCCTGTGGTACCGCAAGCTTCTGTCATTAACTCTTGGGACTCCTAGTGACAGCCTGTGGTACTGCAGGCTTGTGCTGCTAACTTTTGAGACATCTAGCAATAGCCTGGTGTACTGCAGGCTACTGCCATTAACTCTTGGGACACCTAGTAACAGTCTGGGGTACTGCAGGCTTGAGCTGCACAGGGGGGAGGGGTGGGGTCCTAGTAACAGGCTGTGGTGCTTCAGGCTTGTGCTGCACCCTGGGGGCTCCTAGAAACAGCCTGTGGTACTGCAGGCTTCTGCTATTAACTCTTGGGACTCCTAGTGACAGCCTGTGGTACTGCAGGCTTGTGCTGCACTCCGAGGACTCCTTGTAACAGTCAGCGAACTGCAGGCCTGTTCTGCACTCTCTGGACTCCTAGTAACATCCTGAGGTACTGCAGGCTTGTGCTGCACCCTGGGGGCTCCTAGTAACAGCCTGTGGTATTGTAGGCTCGTGCCATTAACTCTTGGGACACCCAGTAACAGTCTGTAGTACTGCAGGCTTGTGCTACACCCTGGGGACTTCTAGTCAGAACCAGTGGTACTGCTGGCTTGTGCTGGACTCTAGGGAATCAGAGTAACAGCCTGTGGAACTGCAGGCTTGGGCTACCTATTAGGGACTCCTAGTAACAGCCTGTGGTCCTGCAGCAATATGTAGATCACTGTTGGGACACCATGAATCAACCTACATAACTGCGGCCTTGCACTGCTAATTCTCAAGGCACAATTAGGGTTGTATATTTTAGAAATGGGGATTTCCGGCTGGCTAAGGCTTGCGCCAAAGTCAAGCAGAAACCACCACTCTAGTCAGGGTAAGGGAGTTTCACGCCAAAGATAACCTGTGCTCACCCTCTAGGTAACCTGACGCGAGCAGTAAGGCTTATCCCGGAGGCAATGTAGGTTAAATATTTGCGCACGCACCCAGCAACAACACCCAAGGCCCACCACAAAGGAAACTCCACACAAGGTTATATATAAAAATAGCCTTAGTATTATACCAAACACATTAGATAATAAACACACACTTTACAATGTGCCAACAGGCACAGCCAGAATTTACAGGGGATATCTGTACAGGAAAGGGCCACATGGACCACTGTCAGGAATAAGCAGTTTTAGAATTAGCACTTTGTAGAACATAGAATACTTGTAGGAATAGCGCTTAGAACATAGAACATATAATAACTGTAGCACCAAATAGCAAATGTAGCACACAACCAGTAACCACTGGTAAGAGGTAAGTACCACCTACGCAACCCTAACCACCTTAGGAAAATATCACGCAGGGAACCATGAACTCACTAGTATAACTATACTAGGAAAAACAACCACCTAAGAATAAAAAAACACATTCAGAGGTATAGGCACAAAGACATAATACATGATGCAGAAATCACAGTAGGCCGGTCATTTCAAATTGCGCAAAGATCACATAGGCCAGAAACATGTATCCCACGCAAGGGCACAACACATGCACTGTCCCCCAGGCCAACTGGCCTCTCAGGGGCTGAAACGCCCTGTGTCCAAAATGTCAGGGCAGGCTGCGCGGGCAGCCAAGGAAGATTCACCAGGGCCTAAACGTAGCAGCTGCCCACTAAGTGCTGGGCAGCTGGGGATCTCCTCTGGGCTTTTCACATAGGCAAGGGGGCCCAAAACAACATGGGAGGTGGGGAGCCTCGTGGGCTCTAAACAATAATGCCCTGACGTTGGAGTCCCCCCTCTGGGGACTCGGAAACCAAGAAAAATGCCCAAGAGCCCCTCGGGCTCTAAACAACAATGAAATAATGACCCCGACATTGGAGTCCCCCCTCTGGAGACTCGAAATCAACAAATGCCCCCTGAGCCTCTCGTGGGCTCTCCACAACAGTGTGCCTTCGTTGGAGTCCCTCTCGGGGGACTCGAGATGCGAAATTGCCCAGGAGCCTCTCAGGGATCTCAACAACACTGTGCCCCGGTTGTTGGAGCCTCGGGGCTCTGAATGCAGTCACGTCGGAGCCTGGTAGGCTTTCAATAAACAATGCCCGCTAAGCCTCTCGTGGGCTCTTCAGAAGAAGCGCTACCGGGAGCTGAGGAGCGACTCCGGGGACGCCCGCACTCACCGGCTGTTGGGGAGGCTGCGGCTCCTCTCGTCGGTGTTTCCTCTCTGCAGCGAGCAGGGCGGCTAGACTTCTCCGGTTGGCGGCGGCGGGGCTCTCTCCCTAGGGAGAGCCTCGCTGGGGGAGCGGGGGGGGGGCAGAACTTCTCCTCTTCACAGGGCAGGAGCGCGGGGTGGCCTCCCATCCGCTTTCTGCCTGGCCCACAGAACTTCCGGGTCGCGGCTGCGTCAGCCAATGGCAGTGCAGCCCTTGGGTGTGGAGGCGGGCACAGCGCCTCACAGAGGATCCCCGGGCCGGCAGGGGTGATTTTAGCACAAAATGAGGGGTGGGCACCCTCGAAACCCACAATAAAAGTAGAAACGGAGTGGGCACCCGTTAAGGCACCAAAAGTCAGCAAATGAGAGGGGTGGGCACGCGTGCCGCAACAACCACCCTCATGGGGGAATCCCTCACCAGGGGATTCCCTCTCCAAGGAGGCACACAGAGGCCAGGTACAGCACTCCCTGGGCGCTGGAAGGGGCAACCAAACCCTGGAAGGTTCAAAGGCCCAGCCCGAGCTTTCCAGGGCCAAAAAAAGTCTTTAGAAAGTCAGGGGGGGGGCAAAGGCTGGGCCCAGGGGCCAGCTCACAGGGCCCTCCAGGCAGGGAGGCAGTCCCCAGTGGTGGTCCTCCTGGTACCCAGCAGCAGCAGCAGGCCCCCCTCAGAATAGGATCAGGAGAAGAACATTTTCTTGGGGTCACAGCCCCTCTTTTATACACCTTTTCCCTTTGTCTGTGTCTACAGGGTGGGGAAAAAACCAGTAGCAGCTGGTTTTGGAGCACTCTAGTGTGCTCGGCCCCTCTTCTCATTCACTGGCTATGCTAGGGACATTGGAAGCACCACAGGGGGCGGAACCAGCATTGTGTGGGGAAAGCCCAGCCCTATTCAGGTCCCAGGTGCCCTCCTCCCTCACATCACTCATGCAGATCTCTCCACTCACCACCAGGGCAGACCCATCATGACTCATGGAGCCAGGCTCACCAGCCAGCACCAGCCAATCACAAGCCAGACAGCCAATTCACATAATTTACACAGACAGGCCAACTTCTAGAAGTGGCACTTCCACACTAGACACAATCATGCTGCACACATCATCGCGCAGCATTTAATCACACGAGTCCGCACATGCCAAACTCGCACCGGCACTCCCCATTCATCAGGAACTACCAGGGTCACATACATTCCCCATGCATTCCTTTGGGAGGGCAGGCCAACCTTATGACACACGCGCACTTTACCCTTGGACACTGTGGTAAAGTGCGCAGAAGCCAAAAATCACTGAAACCAGGTCACCATTAAAAGCAAAAAGTTCAGGGGTGAACCTGCCAGAAGTGCCAAGTCCAACATGTATGCATAGTGCTAGTTTACACTGTACAGTTAATTGGTGATTGGACCCATTGCTTCAGAAGTTTCCCATAAAAAGATCACTTGCAAAGTACTTTATACATCCTGCATTGTTCATGCACACATTATCCCTAGTCAAGTAGAGAATACGTGACTCACCTTTATGTCAGACTACTGACAGTGTTTGCTTTAACATGTCACCAAAGAACAACCCACAGACCCTTAAGCTAGCCATGAACCTTTAATCTACACTCAGATTCAATTCTAAGACACAGACCAGTACCCAATCCCATCTCTTGCACCCTGGTGCACATCCCTGCACTAGGCTACTGACTTCCTCACCCACGCACAAATTTCAGACCCACCAATAGACTCTGCATGACACTTCATTCTGGTCCAGTATCCTCACCCCACTTTTCACATACATGTTAGCATCCTGCACGATCCCCGACTCCTGGCGAGGAAGTATCTTAAATCCAATACACAAATTGGGCTCAAGCTCGGATCCTGCTAACTATACATTGATAGCAATAATTGACGTTGAGGATAAGATTTATGCTTTGAACCTCCTGGTAGATTTAGAGGACTGGGTCAGCCACACAAGTTTGAAGCCATGCAGGCAAACCGGATTTCGGGCCGTAATGGGCACCCTTACTAACATCTCCGCGGTCACACTTCCAGTTAATCAAGCCTATGCAAAATCCTGTACCCTGTATGTGTGCTTCATCGACCTTAAAACACCTTAAAGCAGCGTTTGACAAAGTACCAAGAGCGAAGCTATGGGTCAAAATGCAAAATTGGGGGGCACCAACTAAACATTTGGAGGCGATAATCAACTTCTACTTAGATATGTGGGTGCAGATAAGGAAAGGAGACGGGCGCAGCATAACGAACAAGATTCCAACTAAAAATGGGCTAAAACAGGGGTGCGTGCTGGCCCCCGTCTATTCAATATCTACACCGCCGACCTTGAGAAGCATCTCCAACAAGTTCAAACTGACCACCCCAAACTAGGCAAAACACCAATCACCAGCCTCCAATACACAATATCGTTCTTCTAGCACAAACACTGATAGGTCTGCAGAAGACTCCCCAAGACCTGGCTCTTCGAGCAGTAGTGGCACCACCTCCCCTCAGCGCCTTGAGACCCTCCCGGGTAAGTAGCGTGCTTTACAAGTACTTTGATTGATTGATTGATCGATGACCCGACGAGGAGCTTATACCACCACTGCTCAACTAATAATAAACCTTAAGAAAACCAAGGTGCTATGTTTCTCTAAACATCACAAAAGAGGGTCAAAAGGCAAATTCATCTGGAAACCAGATGATAAACTAATACCTAGGGTTTCAACTCAACCAGAACCTTAACTTTAAGCAATACCTGGACCAAGGTCAAAATTAAAGCAAAACAACTCCTATGCGCCTTTAAAATCTTACAGAGGAAGCTACAAGGCTGCTCAACTGGTCACCTGGTTAAGGTAATTGTAGTAAAATTCATACCAACCATATTGTATGGCTCAGAAATCATGAACACAAAAAATGCCGCCACCTTAAGACAAGACCAATCGAGTTTCTTGTTTTACATTTCTTGGTACATCGCTCAGGCACACATTCGATTGGAATACGGGCTTAAAAGCCAGAATCCAGCCAGACAAGGGGCTGTGGTCAAATATTACTAGTGGATGAGGCAAGCAGAAGACAATACTTTAGCACACTTTTTCTAGGAAGATATTGAAAAGAAAGCGCTGCTTAATAATTCCATTGTTACAGTTTTAAAAGAATCACTTGTGGACCTACACCTTGGCGAGGCCTGGCACACAAAAACCTCTTATTCTGGGTTCAAAAATACCGTGAATAGCGCAACCAAACTAATCTCATTGTTAATGGACAAAACTGTCTTCTCCAAGAAAAATCATGCATGGGAAGTGATCCAGTCCTATCAGATGCTGAAACCCCAACCGTATTTGTCTGAACACTTCTCCCATTATAAAAAGCACTATCTGACACTGTTGCGGCTGGGTCCCGCAGAATTCTGACTCCCATGGTAGCGTATTGGCCCAAAGGAAATAAAGCTCTATGGGCCAATCAGGATGCTGTATTTTTTATTTGGACCCAACCTCTCAGATATACAAATAGTTTTGACTCTTAATTTCTAACAAAACTACTGAAATATACAGCAATGTTGGTGGTAGCGTTTCTCAATGAGAGAAAACGTCCGCACCTTCTGTTAGTGACTATTTCCTCTGGGCAGGTCGTGTGTGAAGTATCAAAAGAAGAGGTGCACTGAGAACCTGGTAAGACACCCACCACCCGGGGTGTTACACAAAGCAACTTAATGCCCGTATCAATACTCAGGAGAAGACCAAGTTACAACAAGCACCCTCTTAGAAGTCCGATGTCAAGGAACATTTTTTTTTTTTTTGTTTCCTAATACAATAGTTATATCATAGTTTTTTTTCACCAGTTTCAACAATGAGTTTATAAGTAATAGGGAAGCTTCAAAGCATGGATCCAAAACCGTACGTAGTTCTTCAAAGATCTTTATTTCAAACACATTAAAAGTTTTCCAGCTTTGCACTGCCGACACGTGTTTCGCCCACTGGGGGCTTTTTCAAGGCAATCTCGATATGGATGGGCAGGTCTTGTTATCGAAAAGTTCTTGTCAGATGGGCGATTCCAGCAGTGGAGATCCGTGCCATACACGCACGACAAACAAGACTTATCAAGGTCTACGGGACTCTAAACTACATGAACAAAAGAACTGATCTCCACTCAGTGACTTACGCCACCCTTTTGATTATCAAATTGGAATCTACACCTATATCAGCGTAACCGTCAGCATCTTAACAAATAGGATCAGTAATATTTTCACACCATACCTGCTTCGCCCATCTGACAAGAACTTTTCGATAACAAGACCTGCCCATCCATATCGAGATTGCCTTGAAAAAGCCCCCAGTGGGCGAAACACGTGTCGGCAGTGCAAAGCTGGAAAACTTTTAATGTGTTTGAAATAAAGATCTTTGAAGAACTACGTACGGTTTTGGATCCATGCTTTGAAGCTTCCCTATTACTTATGAACTCATTGTTGAAACTGGTGAAAAAAACTATGATATAACTATTGTATTAGGAAACAAAAAAAAAAATGTTTTCCTTGACATCGGACTTCTAAGAGGGTGCTTGTTGTAACTTGGTCTTCTCCTGAGTAATAAAACTACTGAACTGATTTAAACCAAATCACAATAAGCACAATCTACTTACCAATATCTAGCTTCCTGTCAAATTAAGGGTAATTCAGTTCAGCAGTTTTTGCTGTAGCCCTGTCTAAAGTCCATAGAAAATGCATGGGGATTTTGCATGTTGGGACCCCTTTTTTCTCAGCCCCCATATGACAGATCACCCCTAAATTTTCTATGCACAAAGTAGTCAAAATAGAGTACTTTTTTGGAAAGATTTGTGGAGATTTGTCAAACGGTACTAAAGTTATTAGTAATACACAAACATCCTCACCTAACTTGGAACAGGTGACCTAACTACACACATATATATGATCATGTAATCTGTCCCCGACCTGTTTTTGTGTTTGATATATATGTATATATGTGTATATATACATATATTGATATATATATATATATATATATATATATATATATATTTATATTGATATATGTGTGTGTGTGTGTATATATTATTATTATGCTGTTTTGTAACACGCTCAATTACTGCCGGAATATCCTGGCGCGAAAAGAAAAGGAAAGAACAGAAAAGGAGAAGTAAACTATAAGGAACAGCTAAAAGGCCAACCTGAACAGATGGGGTTTCAAAGCTTTTTTAAACAGACCAAAGTTCAGGGTAGATCACAAGAATAATGGAAGGTCATTCCAGGCAGAAGCGGCCTTCACCGCAACCGACTGCCCTCCCAGCCGGAAACGCCGGAAACGTGGGACCTGCATTAGATGTTGAGCAGCAGAACGCAGCGGTCTGTTGGGACAGTAACGGCTAAATCGTTTCATCAAATAGGCAGGACCATGACCATTTATAGCTTTATGAGCCAGTGTGAGAATTTTAAAGATGATCCGTTGTGGAACTGGCAACCAGTGCAATCTCTGCAAATGGTTCTTTACGTTCACACGGCTGGAGATATTACATAGAAGTCTGGCGGTAGCATTTTGGATTACTTGGAGACGCCTCACCAGATAAGCCGGGGAGCTGCTCAGCAAGGCGTTGGCATAGTCAAGGCGTGAGAGAATTAAAGCCCTTGCTACTGACTCTCTTGCTGTGGAAGGAAGATAAGGAAAAAACTTCCGTAGCGCTTTAAGGGTCCCAAAGCAACCCCCGTCAGTTTCTTAATGTGCGCTTAGAACCGGAGGTCTTCTCCGAACCAGACCCGCAAATTCTTGGCGGGAACATTAACTGAGCAGGGCATCTGAAAGCCAGCCGGCCAAACTAATTCTCTAAAGCTAGGGGAAAAATGACCATACAGAAAAATTTCCGCTTATCCTCATTACATTTCAATTGTGAGGCAGCTAACCAATTAAAAACCGAGGAAAGACAGGACTGAATCAGCACTGTGTCTAGGACATCGCTAGGCCACGTAAAAAGCAGCTGCCTGTCATCTGCATAGGCAATAATTTTGGCCCCCAGTTGTTCGGCCATCTTTATCAGGGGGGTCAAATAAACATTAAAAAGCAAAGGACTCAACGTGGAGCCCTGAGGGACCCCCGTTGAAAGAGGCTTAGCCATGGATGAAAAGGGGGGAAGCCAGACCTGCTGGGATCTGGACGAGAGAAAAGAACTCAGCCAGTCTAAAGCCAAGCCTGTGACCCCAATCTCAGTAAGCCGAGCGAGAAGGCGTTGGTGTGGCACAGTGTCGAACGCGGCAGAGACGTCCAATAAAATTAGAGCCGCTCTGCCGCCACTGTCCAGACACTCCCTAACCGCTTCAGAGATCTCCACCAGTGCAGACTCCGTGCTGTGAGCAGCACGGAACCCCGATTGTGCCGGGTGGAGAGCCCCTGACGATTCAACAAACTCGTTCCGCTGCCGGAATGCCATTTTTTCACCAATCTTTGCCATATATATATATATATGGCAAAGATTTTGTTGAATCGTCAGGGGCTCTCCACCCCGCACAATCGGGGTTCCGTGCTGCTCACAGCACGGAGTCTGCACTGGTGGTATATATATATATAACACAATTAATACATTTAAAAATTGTCATTTACAAAACCTGTGAAATTCACAGAAAAAAACATAGGTTTCAGACATGTTCTGGTTAGGAATTAGCATTTAAAAAACCTTAGAAATTCACTGAAAAAAACATAGATTTTAGAGGTGTTATAGTTAGCTGGACATTTCACTCGTACAAAACCATTGAAATTCCTCCGTTATAGTTAGTTGTACTAACTATAACTCGCGCGCCCGCAATCCACTGCTGATGATGTCACATATTACATCATTCATGACATGGTCAGTGACATCACTGATGACATCTCAAATGACTCACTGATGACGTCATTCACGTGACAATCTAATACATCTCATCATAAACTAGTATAACCTTTCAACGCTCAACAATTTTGTAAATGACAATTTTCTTTTTTTAAATTCTTTTTTTTCACAAAGGTAAACTTGATGGTCAGTAAACACAGTGATTGCATTTGTTACAGTGTTGTTTATATAGAATGATAGTGAAATACATTGCTGCTGGTGGTATGAATACATGAGGCAGTTAAAGCTCCAATGGATCAGCAAGGGAGGGGACAAGGGGAGGTTCACACAAATTACCACGGTATTCATTCCATTTCGACCAAACTGCTACCCACTTCCGGGGGCAACCCCAGGCCACAACGACTGTTTTTTCCTGTAGCATGCACCAGTCCATGTCCTTCCTCCATGCAGTGAGCGTTGGAGGTGTCACCGCTCCCCATAGGCGAGCAATATTTCGATTTGCAATTATTAGTCCCAGTGCCACACTGCCTTTCGCTGACAGATCTGTGGGCTCCCATATGTTTAAAAGACACCTTTTTTCTTCGGGCTGCAATCCAACCTCCCAGACCACACGCATACAGTTGTGCACTTTCTGCCAGTACGTTTGTATTAGAAGGCACTCCCACAATATATGAAGGAAAGTCCCCACCTCCCCACAGCGTCGTCTACAGAGCCCATCCTCACTCCTGCCCATCAACACCAATCGGGAGCTGGAGATATAAACTCGGTGTAGAACTTTCAATTTTATCAATCTTAATTTAGCTGATATTGCTACGTCTTCGGGCGAGGAGAGTGCTTCCGTCCACTCTTCGCGTCGATCTCAAGACCGCCCGCCTCCCACTTTCTCCTGAGTGCAAGTAAGGGGTCTGGGGTGTGATTTATACGTTTTTTTTTATGTGAGGGAGATAGCCTTTTCCGGAAGGTGTCTGTCCAGTAGTCTATCATCGAGGGGGGAGGATTCTGGTAGTGTCATCCCGGACGGGAGTGCCTGACCTGCATATATTGAAAGTGTTCCGTTTGTGCTAAATCATATGTTTGCTGTAGTGATGTGAATGGAACCACCCCATTAGGTCCCTAGAAGTCTTTTATATGTGAGATCCCTATCAGATCCCAGTTGCGAAACCCCTTGGTGTGACCCAACATACCCAACTTTTCGGAGACCCAAAGCTAGGTAGCCAACGTAAGTTTGTCAGCCCGTCCCAGTTTATGGTTAACAATATACCAAAGTTGGACAGAGTGTCTAGTGGGCCCCGTGAAGGATACCTGATGGGTTCAGAATAGAGTGCAGCTTCAAAGTTCCCACTCAGGAGGAGCCACTTACATCTCCACCACAATACCTGCCCTGATTTATAGCCGAAAGGTGTGCTGCTTAATAGTATTTCCGGATGTCTGGAAGTGCTATTCCCCCGTTATACCATCCCAGCGTGAGTTTCTGGAGTGATATCCAAGGCGCACCGACCCACAAAAGGTCTCTTTGAGTGGCCTCAAGTTCCGCAAAATAACAATGCAGGACTAAATCTGTATAAGAAACGTGGCAAAGCCATCCTTTTGAAAAGCGCTGCCCTATCCAGCAGGGACAGCGGGAGCTTCTTTCAAACTGTGGCATCTCTTCTGAACCTCTGTAAGGGTTACAGGAGGTTTGCTTTCATATTGCGTCGCCATATCTTTGGAGATGAAGATTTTCAGAGGAATGAAAACCTCCGTGGCCACTGTAATCGGACAAGTGGGCGAAATTGCCAAGGGCCCACCGTGGAGGATGTGTAGGAGTGACTTCCCCCAGTTTACCCCTTTGACGTAGGGCTAATTCCCCTGTGGCACTGGGAGTGTGGGGGGCGCGTGCAGTGCCACGGTGCTTGTGACGAGCTTGGCTCGTCACGCTGCACGGTGGCGCTGTGCTCATGACGAGCTGAGCACGTCATGACCACGCCCGTTTTGGTGGAACGCTCAGCACAGCAGGGGAATTATCCGTGCCTCATGACGAGCTGAGCTCCTTATGAGCTCGGAAGGTGTTTGTGATATACCCTGAGTTCCTCCCGAAACTGGTAAAGATGCCTAGGGCAACTCTGAGGGACTTGTAAGGGGATGTGAGGTATAAGAGGATGTCGTCCGCATAAAGTGAAATCCTGTCCTCCCACCCCTCTGCCCATCTGAGCCCCCGCAAAGAAAGGTCTTGCCGTATCCAGGCCGCCACTGGCTCTAGGGCGAGGGCAAAAAATAGGGGGGAAAGGGGGCAGCCTTGCCGCGTCCCCCTTTCCAAAGTAAAAACCTCCGAAATGTTATTGTTCACCACTACCTATGCTAAGGGCTCAGTATAGAGGAGACACACCCAACCTATAAAATTTGGACCAAAGCCCAGTTTCTTGAGGACCGCTTTCATATAAGGCCACTCGAGCGTATTGAATGCCATCGCGGCATCCAACGAGACCACTACTGCGTCTTTCTGGATCGTGTGGCAGTATCCTAGCACTCCATGGAGGCGTCGTAAGTTGAGTGCGGTATTCCGGTGTGGTATAAAGGCCGTTTGGTCCGAGTGGACCAGAGTTGTGATGATCGGCTTGATCCTATTAGCCAGCATTTTTTCGAGGATCTTGGGCTCGGCGTTTACCAATGATATGGGCCTGTAAGAGGTGCACAGCTCTATAGGATTCCCTTCTTTAGGAATGGCCACCAATGTAGTGATGTGCTGGTCTCTCTGTAAAATCCCTTGATCTTTACTGTCCTCGAACATAGTTTTAAGATGACGACTCAGGCAATCAGGCTTGAGCTTATGGAGCTCAATAGGGAGGTCATTGGGTCCCAGGGTTTCTCAGGCCGGAGGTCCTTGATCGCCTTAGCCAGTTCTTCCACTGTGAGCGCACCCTCCAGAGTCTCTCGATCTTCCTCAGAGAGGGTAGGTAGCTTCATGTCAGTCAATAGCGCGGAGGAGTCTTCCTCTGGGAGTTCCGACCCCCTGCTATACACTCTTTGGAAATGGGCCGCAAATTCGCTAATTATCTCTTGAGGTTCAACAAGGAGGGCACCCGAGACGGCCCTAAGCTCAGACACCACCTTCTGTGCCTGTTTCTTTTTGTCTAACCAGGCTATTCATATGCCCGCTTTGTCCCCTTGGTCGTACAATCGACCGTCCCTGTCCCTCGCTAGGGTTTTAGCAGCGTCGGTGACCAATGCCTTGTATTCAGACGCTTTAAGCTGCATCTGATGTGGAGTTCCTGAAACCCTGTTTCTTTGCGCTGCCCCCTCCAATGCGAGCAGGTCTCGCCCAATGGTTAACATTTGTGCCTCCTTTTCTTTGCGTTGCTCAACAATTGCCGAGAGGGCTTCACCCCTCAGCACAGTTTTAAATGCTTCCCATAGGACAGCAGGGGACTCCATCGTCCCCACGTTTTCTTGAAAGTAGTGTTGAATCGAGCGGTGATCCTCCTCTTAGTCTCAGAATTGTGAATGTACCCGGGGTTTATGGGCGCAACACAGCCTACCCTCTTATCCCCAACAGTAAGGTGTGCATATAAAGGGGAGTGTATTTTTATAACCCAAAGGAGTTAGGTCCTTTTTGGACATGGACTAGGCTGGACCATCTATTTTGCGCATGGCAGATGTTGCCGACCAAATGCGTTTCCTGTAAGAGGACAACATCCGGGAGGTGCCTTTTGAGAAATTGAAGGACTACGCTTCTCTTGAGCTAGTCCCCTAACCCATTGACGTTCCAGCTCTGGATTTTAAGACACTTATCCCACCTCGTAGCCATTGATCAAAGCTAATCTAGCACGCAGTCTGAAGGTCCTGCAACATCGAACCAGCACCTCATTACATTCTCTGTGTGACCAACCCAAACCCCCCTCCACCCCTGAAGAATACCAAACAACAATACATAACCATGACCCCCCCACCTTCCCCCTCACCCTGCTACCCTGCCACGTAGGTTTTGAATGATCCACATCTCCGACTAGCAGAGCGCCTTTCGACCCACACTCCCAAGGAGAGAGAGAACCCTCCCCCCGAAGAACTGCTTAAATGGGGAAAAGCGACGGCCCCAGCTCCAGCCGACAAGCACCCTCCCTCACAAAGTTAGTAACTTGCCAAGCATGTGCACACATGTTCAAAGTAATTCCTCCTGGCACCTATACATCGCTCTCCCCTCAAACCAATTGCTTGTCTCACTGCCCCATTGGCTGACCGGGCCTGTAGGCCCATGAAGGACGAGTCGTTAAAGGCACGTAGTGGCTCTTGCCCAGGGTCTTCCCCATTACGGATCTAGAAAGCCCTCCACCCGATTGGACGAAACCCTCCCGGGTAGGATCATAGCCCCAACATCATAGAAGTATGTATACATTACATTACAGCTCGTCTGGGTCCATATTTGCAGTCCCTCAATCAACTAGAGTCCACTAATGTCTCCGGGTGTCGCTCATATTAGGGCTAGCGGATCTAGTATCCCTCCACTCATCTCCAGCGGCTGACGTGGATGATTGTGATGCTCCTCTGTCCAACCAGTCTTGTACCTCCGATGGCAAAGTAAAGAAGAGAGTCTTGACTCTAGTAATAATTTTGAGCTTGGCCGGAAAGAACATCATGTACTTGATTCCCTTACCCTGAGGCGCCGCTTTAAACCCCATCGAAGGAGCATCGTTCACATTGTACTTTGAGCGTAACGTCTGGGAAAAACCTGACAGTCGCATTCTCATATCATAGGTCTCCCATTTGCCTGCCAGCCTGCTGGATAGCGTCCCGGTCCCTATAATTGAGAATCTTTGCAATGATTGTCCTTGGCTGCGCCCATGGCTTGGCCATGGGAATCGGCGCACGGTGCGCCCTTTCAATGGTGAACATGTTTTGGCTTCAGACAGTTGAGGATCAAGTCCTCCAGGAAAAGGTCCATACTGGGCCCCTCCGATCCCTCTGGAATGCCCACCATACGGATGTTATTTTGGCGGGCCCTCCCTTCCTGGTCCTCCAGCCGTAGGGCTACCTGGTGGTGTTGATGTACGAATTCATTGACCCTCTGCTCGAGCTTTTTGGAAGAGGCCTGGAGCTCCTGGATGCCCGTCTCATTGGCCCTGGCCTTGTCCGAAGTCTTGCTGAGATCTGTACTAATGAGATTCATCTCAATTGACATCTTGTCGTTATTTGTCTCCAAGGTGGTCCTCAAAGTTTGATTTGCCCCCATAATGGAAGCAAGGAGGGTTCCGTAGGTGCAGGATGGCCCCCCGTTGCTCCCTCGGTCTGAGGGGCTGCCAACAGGACCCCATACTTATCTAACTTGTTCGTTTGCACAGCTGCAGCACCTTTCGGTTTTCATTTTGTAGTCCCCAACGCCCGGATTGCAGCCCGCCCAGCCTCCAAAGGCCCTATGTTGATGTCTTGCAAAACTCGGCAGGTACTTTCGGGAGTCGGTTGCTAGGGCGTCCCGCTGCACCCGACAGCTCTGCGCTTCAGCTCCTTTTGGCCCCACCGCAACTCAGTCAGTTATCCGGCTGCTCTTCACTGGCGGGCGCAGGGGCTTTCACTCCCAAGTCACAGGTGTATACCACGCGCCACCTGGGACTCTGTTCACCCCTCAGGGCCCCAGTTGTTACTCAGGTGCGACGGGCCACAAGTTTTGAAAATTTTGCGAAGATTCATCAACCGGCCCGAAAGTTATTCCAAATAGAATGTTGCGGATTTCCTATGGATAATAGGTCCTAACTATAACTACCTACTGGCGACCGCCAGTCGGTAATACATAAGTATATGTATATATACAGTAGCTATAGTTAGGACCTAGTTTGTTTTGACAATAACTTTGGCTCCATTTGACGGATCACAAAATATTCAAAACTAATATAACAGGGGCACAGATGTAGATTTTAAATATATTAGGGCTTCCCCACAGTCCCTTGACTGCCACCTACCTGGCACAGTAAGTTAATTATATGCGTGGTAGCCATGCAGCTCTCCTGCTGCTCTGGGGACCACCACCTCCCCGGAGCTAAATCAAATAATAATGCCTGGGGGGTCTCTGGTTCCCCTACGCAGAACCGGGGATCACCATCTCCCTGGTACAAGTCTTTAAAATTACATATGGGGGCTGCACCTGTAATTTATCGGTCCGCTGAGTTGCAGTGTTGTGGGAACATGAGGGTGCGCCTGCTGGCCAGCATTTATGTTGGAATATCACAATGTGTGTTTATTTTTTACCTTGTTGTGCTGTTGCTTATTACTATGTCCCAATGTCTCCAGAGGGCATCAATTTGATTCATGCGTAAATAACTGTGGAGCAATTATCTTTGCTTTCCGGGCAGAGAACAGAGATCGTACAACAATTAACCTGTGACCCAGCTTCTTTGAAATTGCCGGATTTAAGGGGTGGTCTTGCAGAAATAATATGGTGACATTTAGCAGCACAATTTTAATCTGATGTCTTTAGGCACATATTTCTGAGCGATTGACAGCCATGAGTGTATATATTTCAAATATCCCCATTTAGGCAGGTGAAATTGACATGTTTTTTTCATGTAGGTGTTTAAGTATACGACACAAAGAGAGGCAGGCTGCTTCGCAATGGATTCCACTTTGCAGATATTTAGTCATTTTATGTTTTGTGCAGATATTGTAAATAGTGCAAATGTCTGATCTGTTTTAAAGATGCCAGTGTGATAATGCCTATGTGTTTACTCAGATACCAGTTACACTTTACAAACAGAGCATATCATTGCATTTCATTTGCGAATTAGTATTTCTTCTATGTCTACCCTGCACCTGTGGGCTGTGTGCTATATATACTCACTCTGTTTGGGCTCCAATTCGATTGACAAAGGCTTTTGAGAAGCCAAAACACGTCTCTTTGAGCTAGGGGTCGAGGAAGACCAAGGAAAATAAATGTGCCATATTCCAGCAGTGTTTCAAAAATTGAGAGAGACCCCTTGACAGCCAGGGGAATAGGGTACTTTTAACAGTAAAGAGAAATCTTCCCTTGGCGAACTAATTCACGTAATACAACCAATACGGTATTGGTTCTATTACGTGAATTAGTTCGCTAAGGTAAGATTTCTCTTTGCCATATTCCAGCAGCCTTGTGTACAAGCCTTTATTTTTGGGAGTAGGAATGGTTGTTCATATATAAATAAATAAATAAATATACATACACACACACACATATATATATATATATATATATATATATATATATATATATATATATATATATATATATATATATATATATATATATATATATATATATATATATATATATATATATTTTACCTATAGTCCTAGTTTGTTTTGGCAATAACTTTGGCGCTATTTGATGAATCTTCACAAAATTTTCAAAACGAATATGACCGGGGCACAAACGAAAATTATAATAGGGCTTCCCCACAGTCCCGGAGACTGCCACCTACTCGGGACAGTAAGTTAATTATATGCGTAGGAGCCATGCGTCTCTCCTACTGCTATGAGGACCACCACCTCCCTGGAGCTAAATCAAATAATAATGCATGGGGGGCCTCCGGATCCCCCATGCAGTGCCGGGGATAGCCAAATCCCTGGGGCAAGTCTTTAAAATGACAGACTGGGTCCGCACCACTCTGCAGCCTCCCTTAATTACCAATGGAGAGGGGCCATGCGACCTCCCTTGTGGAGCCCTACATGGCCATGCAGACTGCCACCCCCCAGTGCTGGCTCGAGCAATGTCCCAGCCCACCCCTGGGACATTGCAGTTTGCTATTGCTTGGCAGAAGAAGCCATTGCAAACACTAATGTCTGATTCCCTGCCAGTGTCAAGCAAGCCTCTGGGACCACATCCTCCCCGGGGCTATTTCGAAGAAGGGAGGGGGGTAGCGTGGCTTTCTGCATTTAAGTATAGTAGTCCGAGGAGGTGGAAGTCCCCAAGGCTGTAGTGGGCCTATGCAGGGCCCCCCCCCCCTATCATTATTATTTATTTCCATTGGGACTTGGCCCACCCGGGGCTTAATTAAACAAAGGGCGGGAGCCAACGCTTTGTTTTTTTAAATTTGCAGCCAAATTCGCAGATCCACTGCGAGTCCTGCTGAAAAGAAATAATTTTACAGCAAATATTGCAGTGATATTATCAATGAGGTCATAAAAGATGTCATGAATGATCTAAAATGTGGGTTAATTAGCAGTGCATGGGGAGGGAATGAGTTATAGTTACCTTAGGGCACGCATTATATTTACTTGAGATAACTCTAACTATTACTGCATTATTTCTTTGGCTTTGTGTGTGTAAAATCTGAACCTAACTATAACGTCCCTTTAACCTGTGCTTTTTTGAGTGCATTTCTAAGGTTTTTTTTATTCTATTTACGAACGATAACATGCCTGTAATGCTTTTTTTTCTAACTATAGTCTGAGTGCCTGAATGTGTCTGCCAGTTTTCCAGAAGTGTCCGAGTGGGACTGAGAGTGGGTGTGTGAGTCTCTGAGTGGACTTGTGAGTCGAAGTGTGAGTCTGACTGGATCTGTAAGTGGGAGCATGAGTGTCTGAGTGGGTCTGTGAGTGGGTGCATGAATGTTTGAGTGGGTCTGTGAGGATGTGTGTGAGTGGATGCATGAGTCTTTAAGTGCATCTATGAGTGGGTGTGTCAGCATCTTAGTCGGTCTATGAGTGTGTGCGTAAGTGTCTGAGTGGGTCTATGAGTGCGAGCATGAGTCTCCGTGGATTTGTGGCTGGGTGTAAGTGGGAGTGGGTCTCTGAGTGACTGCGTTAGTGTCTGAGTGAGTATCTAAGTATACATTTTTTTTTAAATGTCAGCGATATTTGCAAATTCATTGCAATGTTACACGTGGGCCACACGCGGTGCCTTGATAAATTCGCCTATATCACATGTGGGAACAAAAAACTTTTTTCAATATCTTGTACACATAAGGGGTCTGACAAACACCTCTTTATTCCTCTCGTGGGGCAAGGTACCTTTACCCTTACCTCTTCCATCACTTTCAGTTTTTATTTTGAGTCCCCCTGGAACCATGTCCCATTAGATAAAATGGCGGTTGCAAATTTCTCCACAGGTTGCAGCCAGCGAATCACAGCATTCCTGTTGGTGTGTGCATTCGCAATTCATTGCAATATGGTTGAGAAAAATGTGAGCTTCTAATATATACATTTATTTTCCCTTCCTATCTGAAAAACTACTTAACGGATTTACACCAAATAACAACAAGCAATGGCATAGCCAATAGGTCTCGCCTTTGGGACCTTATAAGTGTTTAGCCATGCAACAGTTGATGTTGTTGCACCAAGGATATTGTGCTGGATAACTAAACAGTTATAAGGTCCCAAAGGCGAGACCTATTGGCTATGCCAATGCTTGTTAGGTCTGGTATTGGTCAAGAAGTTTTAACTTTACTAAAATTATATTTAAAATATACTGACAGGAGCCTTCAGCCAGGCCTCCTTAGCCTTTGGTCTAATATTGTGTTATTCACATTTCTCTTTCGTCCACTACAGCACAGGGCAATGTGTCATCCACTAGCTAACGTCTCGGTGAGAGACAGCATTATCTCCTTTCACAACAGTTCATGTAAACACAAGTAATTATTTTCTGTGCCAGGAATTACTGTAGCATTCTGTGCTTTTTGAGACCAAAAAACATTTTAAGCCAACTTATTTTCTTTATTGGACTGACGATGCCCGAGCACCTTTGCCAAAAATAAGGGTTTGCAAAAATCCTGACAAAACAAGCCTTAATAAAGTCAAAAGGCTAGCGGCCAAAGCAAGACTTAATGGCTTTGCCAATGCTTGTTAATTACTCGGTGCTGAACCAAGATTTGACTTATGCACCAAGGTGAAAGTTTTACATTTATTTTTATTTTACACTGGAAGCAAGTGAAAACATTCTCATACCAGAATGTGTGTGGTGTATCTATTACAAAGAATACAACCCCCGCACCAAAGATTTGAGACCTACATTTTCTTATGTATGTTTTGGTATTCCACTATAGAGACCATAAAAAAGAAATCCTCTTCCTCTCCATATGGCCTTGGCGACCGTAACTCGTTTCACCCGACAATAATGGACATATGGAATAATGGAAATTTGAGTCATTCGCCTCTTCGTTTAGGCCGTGGTTACCCTTGATGTGCTTATTTTAGTGCCTAGTGCTAAGCTGCTCATAGACTTGCTTGGCGCTTTCGAAAACTTTAAAATAAAATAACACACGGAGAAGACTATGTGTCCATTGAAATAAAGCATGCCTATTATGAATATTAATGAGCTAATGGTCCTCTAAAGGGATGCATGAAGCAGTTGCTTCGACCCATTACATTTAACACAGGATCACCCTAGAAGCCATGGGCTGGTTGATGATGACTTGTCGAAGGGTGAATGTGTGCGACTCGGGTGTAGCACACCGAGCACTGCCCATATGTTCAACTGTAAAGGATTCACACATTTCCAACGTAAATATATCAAAAAGTGTTTCAACGGGCCATCTATGTTATGATGTCACAACTGGTCACAAAGCAAATCAGACCTCATAAAACAAAAGTACATTCTTGAAGGCCTGTACAGGCACACACAATGTTTTAACTTATGCAAACGCGAAACAGACTATTATAACATTTCTAAAAAAGAACGGCGTTGGTGAGGTGACCTCTCTGTTTATCTAGTGACCCGTTAGATGCCCTCTGAGCCTTTGATTCACCTACTCCACACAGCATTTTGGGATTTGGAGTTTTGTTTTCGTATTATGACAATTACAGAAACCCTAAAAATACCCATAAATGTATGAGTAACTCACACCTAACAAGGGGAAGCTGGAGGCCCCGTTGCTATTGTAAAAAATGATTATGTGCAAAGCGCCTCTCTGGCTCGGTAGAGGAGGAGTGAGTGCCCATGCCCATTCAACCGTTGGCCTCTTATAAAATCATCATGTGTGCATTAGTGCTACCCTTAAGAACTCTGGCCATAAACTAATTTATCACCGAACACTGCCCAAATAGTCAGGTCAGCTAAGTAATCTACAGGACTCAGGTTTTTCTTATCACTCGATTACTTGCGCTTGGAGTGCCACAATTATGAATTTAGGAGCAAAAGCACAAGGAAAATCCGATGACTGGGCAAACGAGTTACACCTCACCTGGGCCAACTTGAAATCTGTGCTTTTGACCAATAGCAGTCATATTTAACTTAAAACAATCTAACCAAAAGTTAAAAAGTATTACTTAGAGGACCTCATACTCCAGCCCTGCACATTCATTTAACAACTAAATACACTCTGGGAGTTATATCCTTCATAAACTGGAGTTGAACTGAATACACTGAGCAACAGTTTAGAATTGATTTTAAGTAGTTTGCCCAGGACTGGAACCAGATGACCTCTGTGCCACGGAGGTTTTTTTTTTGCAGTATTATATAGCATGAACTCAACCAGAAGGTTTCACAACGCTTTACATGAGCGCCAGTTGCATTACAGACGTACACGGGGAGATGAGGTGATTTGCAAAGAATCCCAGAATGTTTAATCCTCCTGTCAGACTCGAACTTGATTCCCCAGCTTCGAAGTCGGCCGCTCTAGCCGTTAAGCTACATCTTCAGTGCTAACACTTACCATGGGTTGAAAGCACAACAGTCAAGCTGGCACCCATTTGGCACACGAACGATCTCAGGAAATAAATACTTGGATAGCAAACTAATGTTTACAATAACAACAATGTCTACAACACATTCCCTCGGGCCTGTGGCGCACACATCTCCGGCACGACGCACTCTTTCCAGGTAGGAAACTGCATTACCTCATCGTCCCTTCCTCGCTTCCATTCCTTACGTAGTCGAGGCAACCCTGCCTCACCAGACACCCATACCACGTGATTTTATCACGCAGGGGCGATAAGTAGCCCCCACCCCACTCAAACCTCCTGTTTTCTTTTGTTTCACCTGTTGAGACGCGCGTACCACGCGCTGGCCGTCTGCGGTGCTGCAGTCTTGTTTCTTCTTTGCTGGATTTCTTCTTGACTGGATTCCTTCATGGGTGGATCTTCTCCCGCGATTTCTTCTGCCTGTGGGGCCTGGTGGTGCCGGCCTGGGCAGTGCTGTGCCTTCCGCGCAGCGTCTGGGGTTTGCGGTGCTCCCTTGGCGGTGGAGTGGGCGGGTCCGGCTGACGGAGTCACCGGCCTTGTGTGGCTGGGGATGTCTTTCCAGGTTGAGGAGGTCTTCGAATTGGAGGGAGTTGGAGGCGGTCCGTCTGGCTCTGTTGGCCTTCTCCCGGTTTCTGCAGGGTTCAGTTGTTCTAGTTCGGATGGACAACGTCACTGCCATGGCTTACGTAAACAGACAGGGGGGGACCCAGTCCTCATCTCTTGCTCTGGTGGCATCTCAGTTGTTCGGTTGGGAAGAGTCTCATCTTGTGGCTCTCTCGGCTGTTCACATTCGGGGGTGTCCAATTCCCTAGCAGATGCTCTCAGCAGGGCCATCCCGTCCTCCGTCAGGAGTTGTTTGTGCATCTGACGGTGTGTTGGGGTGTTCTGGTGGTGGACCTCTTTGTTTGTCGGGCAATGCCAAGGTGGCCCGGTTTGTGTTCCGCAGTCGGGAGAGTTCGACCTGGGCAGTGGATGCTCTCTCTTGCCCCTGGCTCGCGGGCTTCTATTTGCCTTTCCTCCCTTCCCTCTTCTTCTCCGCTTCCTTCTTCGGGTCTGTTCCTTTTGGGCTCAGGTGATTCTGGTGGCTCCGGCTTGGCCTTGTGCCTCCTGGTTTCCTCTCCTGGTGGAGATGAGGTCGGCGGTGGAATGGTTGCTGCCTCTGTCTCCGTCCCCTTTGGTGTTCCCGATGTTTTAGAGGGATGTTCTGGTCCGGATGCGCTTGGCGGCTTGGAGGTTGAATGCTTAGGTTTGCTGAGTAAGGGTGTGCCGGCTGGCTTGACCTCTACTCTGCAGGCGGCTAGGCGCCCGTCTACCAACAAGTCTTACCTGCGGCACTGGCGTTCTTTCAGTCGGTGGTGTCATGGCCGGGGTTTGGACCCTTCTTCCTCTTCCTTGTTTGAGGTGATGCAGTTTCTCCAGGAGGGTTCTGCTTTGGGCTTGAAGGTTTCTTCCCTTCGTTTGCAGTGGGCTGCGATTAGGGCATTTCGGAGCTCTGGGGGCAATCTCTCCGATCCGGATGGGTTGGTTAGTCGCCTTTTTAAGGGTTTAGGTAATGTTCTTCCCGCCCCTCGCATTTTCCCACCTGGGATCTGTCTCTGGTCCTGGACGCTCTAATGTCCCCTTCCTTTGAGCCCTTGCCTTCTGTGGATCTGCGCCATTTGTCCTTCAAGACCTTCTTTTTGGTGGCCATTTCCTCTGCTCGCCGCTTGGGTGAGCTGGGCGCTCTCTCTTCCAAGCATCCTTTTTGTAGGGTTTTTGAGGACCGGATTGTTTTGAGGCCTCTCCTTTTCTTTCGTCCTAAGGTGGATTCTCAGTTCCACCGGCATCAGGAGTTGATTCTTCCTTCCTGTTCCGCTCGGTCCTTGGCGGCATCCTGTGCGGAAGTCCAAGGGGCTTCCCATTTCGGAGATTTTTCGGGCTGCCTCCTGGGCTTCGCCGTTGACCTTTGCCTCTCATTACCGGATTGGCCAGGAGGTTGACTGTGCTGATGTTTTAGGGTACAGAGTTCTTTAAGCTATGATTCCTGAATATTGTTTTTTCCCTGCTGTCTGTGTTTTTTAATAAACCTGTTTTTTGCATACCTTATTTGGTTGTCCTGTTTGGCTTAGTACTTCTCGACTACGTAAGGAATAGAAGCGAGGGAGGGACGATGAGGTAATGTTTCAATTACTTACAGATAATTGCATTACTCTGAGTCCTACTCCCTCGCTTCCATTACTTACATCCCTCCCTCCCTCCCTCACTGGTAGTCCGGGCCAACCAATTGGTATGGTTTCGGTCTCTGTGGTATTACAGGAGGTTTGAGGGGGGTGGGGGGCTACTTATAGCCCCGCTTGATAAAATCACGTGGTATGGGTATCTGGTGAGGCAGGGTTGCCTCGACTACGTAAGGAATGGAAGCGAGGGAGTAGGACTCAGAGTAATGCAATTACCGGTAAGTAATTGAGACATTAGACCTCAAGATGCATCGTCACTGTGCCATATAGTAATCAAAGCACAGGGGTGATGAAACCCCTCCTCGTGCAAAGACTTTAAAATAGTTTTATTTACGGAAACCAACACACCAAAGTGACAACCTATTCTTTTCAAACTCCCTCAAGGATATAGTTATATAAATTAACCTGTTTACCACGGCATAATGTACCCATTGCATGCATTGTCCAGTGAAGTGCATGCTGGGGGTTGCAGTGGTCGATATTATCCCTCGATAGGGTCCGTGCTAGTGTCCATTATCAAACACTCCCCAATGTTTATCACAATGATTACATTTCACTGGAGAATGCATGCAATGGGTACATTATGCTTGCGGCGTACTCCTTGGTTTGTTTGTAGCCCCGCCCTATGATGAAGGTGAAAGTCACCGAAACGCGGCAGGAACCCTTTTATTGTTTGAGAAAGGGTGTTCTGCTTCTGAAATAAAAGGTTCTGATGAACTATTCTCTGGTGGAGTGGCGTCCTTAAGCTCTGGGGCACTTTGGAAGATATATATATATATATATATATATATATATATATATATATATGTGTGTATATATATATATATATATATATATATATATATATATATATATATATATATATATACACATCAAAAGGTTTTGGCTAATGCCAGACCAAACAAACACTGGTAAATGCAATAGATTTAGCCTATGTGTTTAATAGTAAGCTTTTTCTTTTTTGTAGCTTGGTGAGCAGTAGTGCAATATAAGTTACTGAAGCCCCTTTTAAGATTTATAGTAAATACAATAGATTTCACTAGCACAGCTCAAGCACTGTGCAGGTGAAACCTAAAAAATAAAAAACAGACCAAGCAATTAACTATTGGGCATTTGCAAAGCAGATACCATGCTTTGGGGCATTTAGTGTCAGAAGAGAACTATGCCCAGCCTCATCTATTTACTTAAAGAACAATCAACACATCGTGAAAGTAAGGCTGTGGGAGTCCCTAAAAAAACATTCAAAGGTATTAATCCTATACAATGTTTAAAAACTAGAACACCATTTTCAACAAAACGATGCTGTGCATTGGAAATCACTAATTTGACGATACTTTGAAACCTTTAATGTTCCCCAAAAAGAAGGAGTCTTTTAATATAGATATATTTGATTAGGCATCCCACGTGGGCTGAGTAGGAAAGTGTAAGATCACCAGAAAAGACATGAAGAGCAACAGGAAATGCGGCGCCCGCTGACAATCCTTGTGCGCCTGGGAAAAGCTTATCTTTTACTGCCTCAGTTAAACTAATTGTAATTGGTAAGCGCCCTGTAGCTCGACCTTAGACTTGGTTGATTACCGTAGGCTGTTGTAGGAAATTGCTGACTTCAACTCTTCATTTGAGGTTCTTTTTAATGTTATGGGTAAACTGTACGGCCAATTAAAATGTTTAAATTATGCATGCTTTAAATGTAAACTCGAAGCAATAAATACAAATTATGAGTTCTTATGTTTAAACATTTGAGAGCAGCATGTGTATAATTTGTGCTTGACATTTTTACATGATTTCGTGTTCTTTCATGATTTTAACACACTTAATCTCAACTCCTCAACACATGTCTAAAGGGATGTCATCTACTATAGTGGTCATATGAGATGTATTCTCACCACGCGCCGTCTGCTAATATTACAAGCATCGTGATTTTAGGGGCGGAATGCATCCACTTTGCGCTTAGAGATCCGTTTGTGGCTGGGTTGTTTTCAGAGTATTTATGTGGGTGCTTTAGTTTTCTTGTGATCTTTCAGTTCGGCGCTGCTTTAGTGACGGTGTACACAGGGCTTTAAGTGGGCCGGGTCTTACCAAGTCTGAGCACCAGCAGTTATTTAAAGGGGGGCCTCGAAACCAGGGCTGGTGCTATGCATGGGCAGTGTGGACGGCTGCCCAGGGCCTCGCACTCAGCCTACCAGCACGGGGCCTGCACCCTACCAGCATGGGGCCCCCGCATCCTACCAGCATGGGGTCCCGCACCGGTGGTGTATCCTGATGTTTCCCTAGAAATCAATTTGGAAGAAAAGTGTCTCCTTGCAATTAGGGTCCAGGGGAGCCCCCCCGCCACCCCCTCCTTGGGCCTCTCAGGGATGGTGTCTGGAGGCCTAGGGAAGGGAGATGCTTCCTCTTGTCCAGATTGCAAAGACCCATTCACAGACACTGCGGGATGCCCATTGTCCAGCATTCTACCGCCCCCATAGTTTTAACTTTTAGCTCACAAGCAATTCTCACACCTATTGGGCTGAGGGTGCGAGAATTGCTTTTGAGTTGAAAGCTATAACTGTGGGGTGCTAAAATGCTGGACAATGGGCCTCCCCTAGTGTCTCTGAATGGCCTCCTTTCAAGGGGTCACTTATTTAAATTAGAGGGGCCTCGCACATTCCTTTTTGGCCCAGGGCCCGCAAATCCTAGCACCAGCCCTGCTCGAAACGGGTCTCTATAGGGCTCTGTATTGTGCGCCGGCACAGGCGGTCCATTTTTTTCTGGACTTCAGTAACAGCAGGCACATCGATGGGCGTGTGCTCACACTGCTCACTTCTCACTCGTGGAGAAGTTACGGCATGACCTCATGACAGATGAGCGTTGTTGTTGAAGGGAAATCCTTTAAAGAGAGTCATTTTCTCTCGGGATTTCCCTTTTCTTTTTACAACTCAGGAGCAGCAACATTGTCCTGATGTCACCAGGGCTTTAAGCGGAAGCTTTTTCAATATTATATACAAGCCATAGTTGCTGCTTATTCATCTTTAAGCATGGGCGGAAAATCCGTTCCGCTCGCGGATTTTCGGTAAATTCGCAATCCGTGAACTCTTGCGAATTTACCGAAAATCCGCAAATTCGCACGCAGCGGATTTCTTTGCTTGGTGATACAATATTGCGGCGTGCGGCGTTCACTTACCGTCATTCAGCGTTTGCCAAGTTGTTTTTTTCGATATTTTGCGAGTGCTGCGCCATTTTGGATCTTGCTGCGGGATCCCGCTGGAGTTTAGCGACACATCGCGAGAGTTCATAATTGCGAACATGTAGATGCGGCGGGCAGCAACAATCTCGCACTTGCGAAATTACAAAATTTGCAATTCTGCACAAGAAATCCACTAGCAAGCAGCATAAACCTTCTGAAAATGATGATTTTTATCAGAATAACTCCTCAGGTTGACATTTGCCTGCACTTTTTTGGATTTGAGGCCTTTTTGACTTTCTTTGGATCACTTTTGGATTAGAAATCAACTTTCACAAGTAAGTTTGTTTGGGGCATTACAGTTGCTGTTCTGCAGAAAAACGAGTTTTGCAAAACTGAAAGCACTCAGCAGGTGCAAAAGTTCAAACTCATCATTAGTAACCATTCCCTGTAGTGCTTCTTGAGGGGCCCCTCCAGAGTTCAGTTGCCTACTTGCAACTATTCTATGACCCTGCTCTGACACTCACAGCAGGCTCATAGAATAGCTACAAGTAGGCCACAAAGGTCCTGGGAAAAAAAATTGCACTGCAACAGAAAGCAAATTACAGATAAGGAAGCAGGTGCCAGACAGGAAGTTTAAATTCAGTGACACATTAATCAACCCCAAATTAATTCATGTCCGTTGAAGCAGGGCAGGTGTGCTTGCTTCCCCCCCCCCATATTCTACAGTGATGAATCAGAGGGTGGCAGTGATGTACCAGAGGGTGGCATGGGTGAATCAGAGGGTGGCAGTGGTGAAACAGAGGGTGCTCTGAACCTGTGCTGATGAACCAGACGTAGAAACAACAAAGTCCCGACCGTTGCGAGCCGACAAGTAAGTTCGCAATGGCGAACTAGTACAAAACCCTCGCGAACTGGCAGAAACCCTTGCGAACACAAAAAAAAATCCGCAAATTTGCGAGAATTCCCGAATTTTGCGGATTGCGAGTTCGCAAATACGCTAATTCACGAACGCCAGATTCGCAAAATTCGCCCATGCTTATTCATCTTATGCAACTAACAGCCATTGAAAAACCCAATAGTCATGACTTGTAGGTATTATGTTACTTGTTGTATCATGTATCTGGGTGTAGTGACAGAAACAGCAAAATACAAGTCGGGCGGCGCACTATCCTAAGCACAAATTTTTAGCTTATGTGTTTTAAGCCATGCCCTTAATTACATTGGCCACGCCCCTTCCAGAGACCCCCCCCCCAGTTTTTGTATCCCACTTAAAGCCCTGGGTATATGAGCAAAAATGATTGAACGCTTGCCCCTGACCAATAAGTTCTTCCTCGGCATGGCCACGTACTGTGGGCGTTTCATTCCCAACCTCACGGCCATGTAGGATCCACTCCGGGTCTTCACACGCCATGATCACGAGTGGGAGAGGAGGACGGCTGCCGACAAAGCGTTCCAGGACATCATCAGCTGGACTTCTAGACAAGACGGTGATGGCCTACTTCCATCCAAGGCGACGCACGGAACTGGTAGTCGACGCCAGCCCAGTGGGCAAGAGGCAGTCCTCCTTCAGGAACATGGACCGGAGGTCTGGAAACCAGTCGCTTACACCAGCAAGGCCCTCACCGACACGGAGACCAGGTACGCTCAATTCGAGACAGAGGCGTTGGCTATCAAATGGGTGTGCCAACATTTCCATCTTTATCTATGCGGCCAGGAGTTCTATGTTGTGACCAACCACACACCACTACTCCCACTGTTTGCAAGCTCATCCCAGCTGGAACCCCCGATGATTGAATGGTGGGCAGTGCAGTTACAGTCGTACAACTTCAAGGTAATCTTCGTCAATGGGCCCACAACCCAGCCGACTATCTGTCTCATCACCCAGAGCCAACGATGCCATTAGACCCGTCGGCGGATGCATGTACCACCGAAGCCTTCGTCACCGGGCCACCCAGGAAGACCACACTCTGTCCCGAGTGAGAGAAGCACTGGAGAGCAACGGATGGGACCAACTTCATGGATGGAGCTTGTGTCCTCCAGCCTGAAGCCAGCCATAACCGACAACAGCTCTGGAAAATCTGCCATGAACTCAGTGTGGTGATACTAGGAGTTGGGTTAAGAGGACATCTGATAGTAGTCCCGGAGAGGTTGCGGAAACGGATCCTCACGCTAGCACACGTTGGCCATCAAGGAATGGCGAAGACAAAGGCCCGGTTGCGGAACAAGGTCTGGTTCCCCCGATGGACTCCATGGAGGAGGAAATGGTGAGACAGTGCCACGCCTGTATGATCACCGGAGGAGATTCAACACCTGCACCCGTGATCACTGAAGAATCGAGCGAGACCCCCTTGACACACATCTGCCTGGACTGTGGGAGTTTTCCCGATGGACGTCACATGCTGGTCATGGTTGACTCATTCTCGAAGTTCCCCATATTGAAGTAGTGTCGTCAACAGCATTTCCCCAGGTGATGAGGGTCCTGGACAAGACTTTTGCAATGATGCGACTGCCGGCAGAGGTAAAGTCCGACAATGGACCCCCGTTCCAGGGCCGAGAGTTTCAGGAGTACCTTAAGAACAAGGCGCTTCGTCACCAGAAGATCACCCCACTATGGACACAAGCAAATGGGGAAGTGGAACATCTGATGAGGACACTCAACCGAGCGATGCGCATCTCTGTGGATGGGGAGAAGACGCCGAAACAGCTCTCGACCAATTCCTTGGTGCATATCGACAGACCCTGCACAGCACAACCAAGTGTGCTCTGGCCCATCTACTGTTCAAGCAGGCCCCATGAGACAGTATCCCGTCGGACCCGACATGGGTGCCCGTGGAACGGGACGATGAGGCGATCCAAGCAAGGAGGGAGACAATAAATCAAAAGGCCAGCGAAGCCCGAAGGGCACAAGAAACTCAGCTAAGAGTGGGAGAGGGGTAGTGATCAATAACCGACACCCCGGTTAGATGTTCTGGACGCCCTACGAGCCAGAAGTATGGATCGTCGTGGGCATTCAAGGAACCATGGTCACGGCTCAGAAGGGACAGCACTCTGTAACGAGGAATGTGTCCAGCTTCAAGAAGAAGGCTGACAGGGAGATGGGCCAAGAAACATCCGACTACCAAGACCCACTTCCAAGCTTCTCCCCTCCTGCCTCACCCAGTATGGGGAGTCCGCCACCGGAGTCACCCTGCAAAGTCAGCTAAGGTGTTGCTGACGCTGCCAGGTCAAGTCCTCAAGACACCATAACTGAGTCATCCGAGAGTCTTCCATCCAGTGCTTTGGCCGGTTCCAGTTCCCGGAGCCAGAAGTATGGTCTCCGGCCGAATCCAGCGCCATGTCAGAGGCTGAAAGACTTTGTATATATGTCTCCATGAACTGGGAGGACTTGATAGTCCAGAACCGAAAGAAAGGAGGGATTTAGAGAGCCACCCGGGCCCGCTACTACACTGTTGCAGTTTCTCATGCATCCCTACAACCCTCGGGGTGGCCTCGACCTGAGGGGATAAATAAACGGCCGGAGACCGCTCGGGGTCCACTGGCCACAAGAGTGAAAGTGTTTGCCTTGTGTAATTATTATAGCGTTGCTGCGGCCTAACTTTACACAGGCCCCGCCGCCATGCTACATTTATATCATATTTTTGTTTACTATACCTGAATGCACAAGGCCATGTATAGATAGCATGTTGGACTTTACACCAGGCCCATGCATATACACTAAGGTGGTCCCATGCTATGTTTGATACAGTCGATCAGTCCTGGCTTTTTTACCAATAGACTTGCAATGAGGGGACAGAGGGACCAAAAGTGCAATTCACAGAATGCAAAGTGCATTTGACAAAAAAGTTAGAATTAGCTGAAATTGATATTAAGGACAGGCAGATGTATTTGAGTTAGTACCCCGCTGAGGGAAGATGGTCCTAAGTGAGCCACTATTCAAAATGCCAGTGTATTATATTAGCAGTATATTACGCTGTAGAGGAGAAAAATACGACTTGCTTCACGGACTCATATCTTATTCTACGCTATTGAATCTCTATCAGGGACATATATATGTCCGTCTAGAACCATTAATTGAGTGCTTTCTAACATTTAGCCCACAACTTCAAATACCAATATTGTGGTATCTTTCTTGTAGCATTCCTCTACTGAGATTAATACATTTTTACATATATTTTATTCGGGATGCGGCCGTAATGAATTGGTGCAGAATAACAAAGTAGGAATCATTGACTCGACGGAATTGACTCTATGAGGTATGCCGATGTGTATTAACCCAGTAGAATAGTAATTAACATCCGGCGGCCTTGGCTCTATATCTTTGGACAACATTCTTTTCATATTCCCCTTATAGGATACGTTGCTCTATCGATAATATATTTGCATTGATGCTTCACCCATTGCACAGCGCATAAGAGAAATTTTGGTAAGACGTTAATGACCATCGCTAGACTTTTACTATGGTATATAATTTGGTCATTAGAACTTATGATAAGCATTGCTCTATTTACTCACAACAGAGTCCGGCCACAGTACTTGGAAAAAGATTTCCTAAAGTCGATAATAGAACTCTGGTGGAGTAATATTGGTAGTAAGTACATTAGAGGAGCTTCTATCCTGTATATAAAAAATGCTGTCCATTCTCTTATACAGAGTTACAGGACACTTCTCATTACCAGTGGTGCTCTTATTCTGCTCCACTCTCTTGTTGTTCTGTTTTTCATGACACATTTGTGGTGGTGGTGGCACAAGAATTATTAATAATCTTTTAGACTTTAATAAAATCCTCCCTGAGTAAGTAGGTGTTAGAACCGGGGTCACCCGATTCTGACACAGTAGCTCGTCACGAGGCCGGAAGGCATCCGAAGGCAATGTGTTAAGCAGTGGTGCAGCACACACTCACACTGACACAGTAATAGTCACGCAATGAAGAGACACCATACCAGGCTGTTTTATAGAACAAGACACTTTTTCTACTTTTGGTTCAGGCACGTAACGCTAGGTTCTCACTTGAAACAGGGTAACCAGTTCTCATAACATTAGATACATGCAGGTAACACTTCTTAGGCACTTGGCTAATGTATGTAACATTTCTTAGGCATAAATTCAGTCCAGGTAACAATTTCCATATTCAGGGACAACAGAGGCAGCATTCCTCAAGTACACATCAATTAAAGTCAATATTTCCTAAGCAGGTGCACTCTAAAAATAACAGTCCTTATGCAAAGGTTAATTCAGGGTACATTTCTTAGGCAGTATAAACACAACTGGGCAACACTCCTCACTCACCAGGCGATATAAATTAACCGTCTCAAGGTTCCTACTTAACGTGGGCATTCAGGCTCGTTTAGGTTAGGAAAATCAGTGACAATGCCCATTCTAAAGGAGCAGCTAGGTAGCAGTTATATTGAAGGCACCCCTTATTTACCAGCAACAACTCTTAGGCAGGCCTATCTTCAATTTAGGCCCCCAGGCCCCGCCTTGCACGCATTCAAATAAGGGAGCCGTCAGGAACAGAGGTGCCATGTAAGTAACTACTCCTCGGCCGTGGGTCAATGCAGGCGATGTGCATTCTGTGATGGTTTAGGGCAGGGTTAAAGGAGACCCCTGCGCCAAGGTAGGCCAGAGGCAGCAATACATCTCCGTAGTGCAGAAGGGGGGTTGAGTTCAGTCCTCGCAGGTTGGGCCCAGATCTCCCTCAGCAAGCGGCGGTCACGGGGCTGCCTCCTCCCTCCAGCCGCAGTCTCCAGCAGCCCGCTCCCCGCTCCCCGCGTACGGAAGCCTCCTGCCCAGGGTGTTACCTGGCACGGGAGGGGGGTCAGAGCCCCTACGGTCTCTATTTCCTCCTCGGAGCTGAATCCAAGATCCCAGAATCAGCGCCTCCCAAGGTAATCGGCGGTCTCAGCACGGCCTTCCCCCAGGAAGCCGAAGGCAGCGGGGGTGAGCCTCGTGAGAGGCTCGGTTGCTGGAAGACGCTCCCAGGAACACCACTCTCAGCGCTGCTCCCCTGACGTCATAGGGGGAGCCTGCGCAGCTCTCCTCACAGCGCCCTGGCCGGCGGTGGTGATCCCAGGCCCACATCGCTCCACGGACACAGCGCTCCTCTGGAATATAGCCAGCACCGCGGCAGGCCCTAGACAGCACAGTGAGTTCGCGACTACCTGCACTCCTTCTCTTTCCTCCTTCCCGGGCCGTGGCGGTGATCCTGGCCAATTAGCGTGTCTTCGGGCACAGTGCTTACTCCTTAGGGCACAAGCAGGACCTTGGGGATGCAGCGCTTACAGCGGATGACAAGGTCTTGACATGCCGCGCTTAGTCGGCACAGCACTCGCAGCAGGGGGGCAGTTTGTTGAAACGAAGAGCTGGGAGGACACAGTACCAGCAGGAGGTGACAGATTTTGGCAATCCAGTGCTTGGGGGGGACACAGCTCTTTACCTGGCATTTCTCAGCTGAAGCAGTACCCACAGGTTCCTCAGCACCAGTTGGGGTGATCCAGATGCTATGTAGCCAGTGCTGCTTCTCTCAGCGCTGGCAGTAGATGGCAAGGGTTAGTTGTAGAACTTAGTTGCAGTGGGAGGGGATGTTGGTAGGCACGAGAGGCAGGATGGTTCCCTGCGGCACACTGGAGTTGGTCTCCGGGGTTTCCCCCTCACTAGGCAACGTCAGCAGGCTGGCAGAGTCCCTCCGCTATCTTGGGTGCAGCAGGGCCTAAGCTCAGTCAGACTCAGTAGTGTAGGTTCCCCTCTAGGCCCAACCGCCTATACTCCAGCAGAGGTTCCTCCAGGTCCAGTGGTTCCCCACTGACTAGTTAGGTTTCCCTCCTTTCCTCTTATACCCCTAGGTCAGGTGACCCTCCTAAAATGCGGCAAAGTATAACTCCTCCCTGGGCTGGAAGGTTCCAGGGGCTTCTACCATGTCTGTCTATGTGACAAAAAGGTGGGACGCCAGAATACAGTAACAGTATGTCCCAGCCTGATCCTAACTACTGGTGCGTGTATGTACAATGGCCACTCCGCAGTAGCAGGGGCCTGTTGCAGCCATATTATTATGGGAGAGCACCTACACCTCAGCACTGTTTGGCAGTGGTAAGGCACCCAGAGGCCTAGGTCCAACAAAAAGATGGTGGCAAAACTGAGGCGAAAAGGGAAAAAAACGGGGTAAGACAACCCTAGGACTGACAGGTCTAACAGTAGGGATAAGAGAAGTTGGAATACTCTGATGACAGATGGGATTCACTTGTCAGTGCTGTGCACTGTCTGTGTATATGTAGTATGTCTGGTCACAATCCACGTGTATGAGGGTCCAATCAATAAATTATGTTGTAAATCATGGGCTGTGAACCTACTTTACTTATACCCTTTCAGGTAACCACTGGGTTAGCAAGATTGGTCTGATATCTGGCAGGTCCTGAGGAATGTGGTGTTATCCATTCTTCAAGCCACCGAAACGAGTTGACCCATGCTGTTCAGATCCTGCTATATGCAGTTGCTCTTAAATGGTCGTGGAGACTTGAAACCACTTTTTGTCTCCCACTCTCCGGATATATGTTTTATTGAATGTGGTATGAATGTAGTTGAGGAGGTATGTATGTGAGACAGCTTGTATGAATGATTTATTTTCTTTTGTCTTTGTACCCGGGGGTCTAAGAGGATGACACATGAAAATTACATGTCATTATACTGCAAAATTGTGTGTATATGTTGATGAAATGGGTTTTATATGTAAAAATATGTAAAAGAAAGTTTAAAAAGAATTTTGATAAAACAAAGAAAATGTAATAAACAATGTGAAGATTTATAAATATGTTTATGTTCTTGAATTTTGTTATTGCCTAAATCTATTTCAGCCCATGTTGAATTCATTTTCAAACAGATAAAAGAAATATAAATCACAAGGGAGCATTCTCTGATTGTATTGTTGTTCTCCCCTCTTCTCCCTGACCTCAAAAGTTCTTGTGTAGAGGGGGTCTCCTTATTTTGCATAGCAAATGTCAATTAAACTCCTGAAGGGCTGTCCCTTTGTTCAGGTAGATAGGCTAGCAGCAGGAACAGAGAGGGGAAACCACTGCCCAAACTGGGTTTTCTGTGGACGTGTAGCCCCTGGTAACCAGATTTCTAGGGTTGAATACCAACCTCCTAACATCCAAGGAAGCTTTCAGACATCTGGGCAGTGGGCAGTATAGTGCAGTCTAGGATTGATAGAACCACACATAGCCAGAAATCGTCATAAGGCGATCCTGGTAGCCTATTGGATAGTGACCACATCATCCTCCAAGGGCGCTTTCTGGGCAAAAATATGGCACCCTGATCCTCATATCATGTCAGAACTTGAGAAAGGACCCAAGAAGGACTCCCCTGATGACCCATGGACTTGGCAAGAGAGGCTGCACAGTCTGCTGGACTGCACCTGCCGAACCTTGAGCAAGCACAGAGAGGACTGTGGCTGTGGCTCCAACGTTGAGGGAAGTCGCTCTCAAACCCCAGACCAAAGAAGTGACTCCAAGGGTCAATCAGCTGACACCCTGGAACCAGCAACAGGCCCATCAAAGCTGAAGAAGCCCCATCTGCCAAAAGTTGCATCCGAGTACTCTGGACCCAGGAGTGTTGTTTGTGTCCAAGTTAGTCACCCACAATGGACACTAGCCTCCACAAAAGGATACCGCTGACCCCTGTTTACGGAGACCGGTAGCCCATCAGCAGATGACCCTCTACTTCCTTAAAGAGAACTTTGAGGGACCCCCCAACCTCTGTGGCTGAAGATGCCCCCCCCTCATCCGTGCACCAAGGAATACCCGCAAGGATACCCCTGCTGGCTGACCACACCAAACCCAGAGCATCCTCCGCATCCTGCACCCCTAGCATCAAGACCACTCAATTAATGTTTACGGCACTTTTGATGTAAAGTGTGGAACTGGATTTGAGACCGCTTTTGTGATCAGGTAACTGGTGGATTTTGCTCATCTTGGTGTCTAAAAAAACCATAAAAATAAGATCTATTTTTATGAATTGGTGTCAGATTTCTTTTGTGTTGCATGACGTTCTTATTTCGTTGTTTGGTGTTTCTAAATGCTTTAAACTAGTTCTTTGTTTAAGCCTCGCAGTTCGAAGACACAACTACCCAGACTATAGATAAAGGTTTTACAAACAAGCATGACTGGACCCAAGACAGTTTGCGAGTGTATTACACGGTAACGTTGCACAATCACTCTATATAATGTTATGTTATGTTATGTTATTTATATTTTTTATAGCGCGCAGCTGCCCCAGCAAAGGGGCGTCCTGGCGCTTAGACAGGCACTATAACATAACACACAATAAAAGAAAGGGACAACTATTCAGAAACGGGAAACAAGAAGGTTTTAATCGCCTGCCTAAAGGCGAGCAAGTCATCAAGAGCTCGGATGCGTACCGGGAGCGAGTTCCATAACCCTGCCGCGAGCACCCGAAAGGAACGGCCACCCATTCTGCTCAGTTTGAAACGGGGGCAAACTGCCAGGTGGAGCGCCTCAGATCTCAAAGATCTCAGAGGGATATAAAGAGTGAGTAAGTTAGCAAGTGCCGGCGGCGAAGAAGATTTCAAGAGTTTAAAGGCCAGACACAGCGCTTTAAACTTAATTCGCTGTCTGACCGGGAGCCAATGTAGAGCCACGATGGTACCAGACAGCGAGCAATGTCTGGGGAGGCCCACAATGGCCCGTGCCGCGGCATTTTGCACCCTTTGGAGCCTAGAGGCCTCCGCTTGATTCATCCCTATCATCAGCGAGCTGCCATAGTCCAGCCGAGATAGAATTGATGCCTGGACCACAAGCTGTCTGGTAGGGGGATCAAAATACTTTAAGACCGGCCTGATACCCCGCAGGATGCCATAACACATGGCAGCCACCTTCTTGGTATGGTCGATAAAAGTGAGCGCGGGGTCCAGCCAAATACCTAGATTTCTCACTCCAGCGGCTGGAATCGGAGTGACGCCCAGCTCTGGTGACCACCACTGGTTTCCCCATAGCTCAGCGTGCTTCCCTAATACCAACACCTCAGTTTTGGTGGCATTCAACTGAAGGCAGTTGGTGCGAAGCCAGCTTGCTACTGCCACAAGACCCGCTCGGAATCTGGGGGCCTCCACCTCAGGGTCTCCACAAAGTGTCACCGCTAGCTGTGTGTCGTCAGCATATGAGGTCATCGTCAAACCCCACTGTTTGACGACTGCAGCCAGCGGTTTCACATAGAGGTTGAACAATGTAGGACTACACGAGGAGCCCTGTGGGACTACCAGCTCCAAGGAATGGGTGGCGGATGGGCCTGGTGGTATAGCCACTTTAAAGGTACGATCCGATAGAAAAGATCGAAACCACTGGAGAGCGATGTCAGTAACTCCAGCCTCCTGTAAGCGTTGGATCAGTATATGGTGGATAATACACCACAATCCTCACAACTGCTGTATAGTTTTATCAGTAAAACTGTATGTCTGTGCAAATGTTATGGTCATTTCAATTGAATATGTGATGTCTATAATGGCAGTGCGCGACCACACCATGCATACTCCACACTATGCTACTTCCACTCTACACCACTCCACCCTATGCCTCTCCATCCTATGCCACTCTAGTCCCCTCTGTGCCACGATAATCCACTCTACACCACTGTATGATACACCACTCCACTTTACGACAGTCCATTCCACTTTACAACACACTCCAATCCACACTACAACACACCACTCCATGACATTTCACTCTGCCGCACTCCATTTCACTCCATGCCACTCTACCCTACACCATTCCCCTCTATGACCCTCCATTCTGCACCACTCCACTTTATGATACCCCACTCACCTCTATGACACGCCACTATTCTACGGTACAGCACTCTACTCTATGATATGCCATTCTACTTTACTGCAAGCCACTCCACCCAACACCACTCCACTCTGACACTTCACTCTATAACACTCCACTCTACACCACTCCACTCTACACCACTCCACTCTACACCACTCCACTCTACTCCACTCTCCTATACAACACTCTACACCCCTCCACTCTTTGACACTTTACTCTACTCCACAAAGCATCACACCACTCTACCCCACTCTAATGTACGGCACTCCACTCTATGCCACTCCATTCTGCTCCACTCCATTCTGCTCCACTCCATGACACTTTACTCCACTCTACACCCCTTCACTCTAAGCCACTGCACTCTCAGGCACTGCACTCTATGCCACCCCACTCTATGACACTGTACTTCACTCTACAACACTCTATGCCAGTCTGCTACACTCTATGCAACTCCCTCTGCCCCACTCCATGCCATCTTACTCCACCCTACTCTATGACACTCCACTCAACTCTATGCCAATCTATGCCACTCCACTCTAACACTCTGCACCCCTTCACTCTGTGACACTCAACTCCACTCTGTCACTCCGCAACACTCTTTTCCACTCTACTCCACTCCATGACACTATGCGACTCCCTCTACACCACTCCACGTCTCTTTACTCCACTCTACAACACACTACTCTACTCCACTCTCTGCCACTCTACTCCAATTTACTTTTCTCAAATCTATGCCACTCAACAACACTCTACGCACCTCCACAACATTCTACACCCCTCCACGACACACTACGCCCCTCCACGACACTCCATTCTACTCTACACCACTCCAATCTACGATACTCCACTCAACGGCACTCACTTTTAGCCATGCTGAACAGCAGCCAAGCTGGTGTACAACATGACTAAAACACATTGTCAAAAGCAAACCAATAGATCTTGCATAGGCTTGGCCCAATGGCTCTGTCAATAATTCCATAGGCAATGTTACTGTGTAACTGCATGCACAACATGTAGCATGAAAGAAGTTGGGGGCAAAGTTACTGGTAAATGTAGGTGCTGGAGTATGATTAACTCTTTGGAGTAAATACTACACAACACTAATCCAAGTGCCTCGAAAGCACTGGGGAAAGCAGGAAATGGCAATGAACATGCCCAGAGGTGAGCGGCTTCTCATGTGAGGCACTTTACAGACTCAACCGGATATTGTTTGGTGCTTCTGAGAGGCCACGTGGGCGTTCTAGAAGCGCCCCTTGAAGCGGGAACACCCGACAACCCATGTATTTATAAAATGCAAGTGGTCTTTTGAGGTTTGTTTAGGGGGCTCCCGCCTTAGCGTACGTTTGCAGATGGTATGTTAATTTGTTTTATTTATTTCTAAAGCACTCTCATCTCTGAGGGCATCAAGGCGCTGGGAGCATTAGATAGCCAGGCTGCAGCTGACAAATGTAACATAAAAAACTAGGGTTGTAAGGCCTTCGTGAAGGCCAGATGACTCTCATTATTTCATCTGTGTAATGGCACAATCACACTTCCTACTCACACCTTCTTGGGCTTTCCTCATCCCAGAGCTGCTGAAAGTCACTGGTGCCTCAGGGAACGAACAGGTTTGTAAAGAGTTTGTAAATTAATAACATTGTTATCACATGAATGGCCGAAGGGATTTTGCCCTAATGATCACAGATACAAGGACGGCAGATCTGCGACGTACTGGTGCTGACAAAAGGATTAATAAAAGATTAGTGTTACATGGCAGCAGTTCTTACCCTTTTGACTTCTTTGAAACCCCACTTAATCACTACCAGAAGTCGAAGGCCAAGGTAAACAATTTCTATGATTTGAAACTCAAAACACTACACAGAAAGAAACAAGTATACATCAAACAAATATACAAATATCATATATTTATTTGATTCACAAACAAAAAATATACAACTTTGGAAACTTTAATTTCAATGGGGAGGTTGGAGCTTTGCAAAATGTATTTTTATTTGTAAAAGATGAAGCAAACTTGCAACCATTAATCAATGAAGCTAAAGACACCAAATCGAATCCCTTCACATTTAAAAGGAATTTAAAAAAATCTATCTCTCTATCTATCCTTCATCAATCTGCTAATATTTAATATTCTAAGCATTTGCAGACCGGCTGAGTACACGTTATAGACTCCAGACTAAGTACCTATGTTCTATGGGTTCATTGTGGACTCCCACCGCTGGTCTGGTGGTTGCTTATATAATATTCTGCCTTCTGGAAATGAATCACTCATGGGGATGCTGCAGTGGTCCAGGAGGTTTTTTCTTTATTTTATTGTTCTCCCACATTAGCCACAGCTTTGTTCACTATTGATGCACTATGTTCATCCATACTTGGTGTGTTGTGCAGTGTGTCAGACACACAGCCTTCATGCTAAACTCATAGGAGGAGGAATCTTCGTTCGGATAAAAAGCAGCAATTCCCTTAAGGTGGTCCTCATAACTTTCTGCACTTGGCGTGCATGCAACAGGGTTGTGATATATTTATCAGCAAAAGGAAGGGTCACTGAATGTATCAAATGCTGCTTTATTTTTCAATTCGTTATACATGTGCCACACAATAACCATCTGCTGCATAATCCACTAATTGCAACAAAAATACAAAAAATCTGTGTCAAACAGCTGAATGAATGAGTTACCTTTATTGTATATAGTTAATTAAAACCGTTTACAAAATTCATGTTTAAAAATCAGATTAAATAAAATCACTTCCAATATTAATTTCATCTTTAGTTCGACAATGTTGTCATAAAAGAGATCACATTACATTGGGCAGTTAAACATTAATACATGTTATCATAAAATAGATCACATTAGATTGAACAATTAAAAATTAATATATTAGATTCAGATACACCTTAAAACTAAAATCATCACATGTCCTAGGATCTATTTCATCACAACGTGGTAGACGAGAAAAAACATAAGTAAATAAATGCATGGTCGACTGGTATGCCCTGCCCATCTGAAATTACAGGTCAAGCTCCCTAGCAGCTATACAGATGTTGCTACTGGATCCGATTTCAAACAATGTTCACGTATTTCCTTCTAATGTTCCACATGGCTGCTAAAAATTTGGTTACAGCAAAAACAATTAGAGGAGAGAGATCCATTTTAAGTATTCTACTTCCAATATTATAATAAATGTTTAAAGCTTAGGTTTTTTTTAAAGTAAAGATTAAAAGGTTAAGGCTGATAATCTTCTTGGTCGAATTGCCCTTGGCTTGTATACTTTCAACTCAATCAGCCATGCAGGTTCCCAGTGTGCGTACTTCTTCCATTTTATTATCTACCATATTTAAAAAGTCCACTAATTTGCAGTTCAACTTTGGGTCATCAGAGTTGAAGCACGCTTTCAGTGCTTGCCGTCTTGTGCGAATCCCCCGGGCATGGTTGTATGATGTTACAATGCGATCTTTTACATTGCGGTACATCACAACGCATGTTTTACAACGCAAGTCGTTACTACGACTTGTGCTGTAGGGTGCTGGACTTAGGAATAGTTAGATTTACTATTCCAGCACCAGCCTACGTACAGTAGGGAAGGTGTTGGAATAGTAAATCTACTATTCCTTAGTCTAGAGCGCCCTCCAACGCAAGTCGTGGCAACGACTTGCATTGTAAAAGACGCGTGGTAATGGCAGCGCGGTGTTTTGACCGCGTTGTCATGGATGTTCCCCCTGGGCATTAAATTCAGGTTTAAGTAGCCACGCCCTTTCTCGCGTAAAGTGCAGACAAGTACAAAATCAAAGGAGCCATATCCTCCGTCCCATTTCTAGACAGATGACAGTTAGATGTAGATTGCCCCCTCTGCAATGGAGGGAGGTGCAGGATGGATGGCAGCTTTCCTAGTCTGTGTTTGAGGAATTTTCTTTGAAGAGTACCCCAAACTGAAATAAGATTGTAAGGTGAGTGTTTTGTAGCTACCGATAGTCATCCATGTTTGGCTCCGCTTTGCAAAGGCGGTTTTGTCATCTATTAGCGAGAGGGTCTTGATTGTTCTGGGCACTGCTTTTCTGAAGAGTGCATGCGACGTTGGTATGGCCCAGAGCTCAGAGAGCCCTACAGTTACGAGTCTGCTTTTTAGATAGTTCCTGGCTGGCCTTTGTGAGCTAAACTGTAGTTCCTTCCATAGTAAATGGTTTAGGGAGTTCTCAGGGGCATCCCTTACTTTACGCTAGCTAGTTAGGTAAGCTCCCTGTCTTCGTTAGTCCGAATTCCATTCTGATCAGGGCTAGCGATGCGCATGTTGGAATTTTGAAAAGGGTCCTGTACGCTCTGATGATGGTACTGTCAAGAATTTTTGCATCTCTCCCTCTCAGAGCAATGCTTCCATATGAGATAGGTGGTAGGATTTTTGCTTGAACAACCTGAAGTAAGGAACCTGTCAGCGTAGATTTAAGTTGTTTCAGAGTTGTTGCTAAACCCAAGCCTTTTCTTCTAATTGATTTGAGTTGGTTAATAAATTGACCACTGTTAACAATGTTTATGCCTAGATATTTATAATTTTTAACATTCTGAATTCTGACATTTTCTCAGATGCCAAGCTTAAGAACCTCTTACAGATCTTTTTATGGACATAGTTTTCGTCTTGTCAAAATTTACTTTCAGGACATTTTCTTTAGCATAGCTCTCCAGTGCATTTAGGAGGTGCTGCAACCCTACTCTTGTGTGGCTAATCAGGACCACATCATACGTGTAGAGTATGTTGGACAAGGCCTTACCTCCTATCATTGGGGCATGTGCATTGGATAGGTTTAGGTATTGCGACAGGTCTGCCACATATAGTTTCAAAAGGGTCGGCGTGAGCACACAACCCTGTTTGAGCCTGTTGGTTGTGTGTGGATGCACCTTGATAGATGACTTCCGTTCCCCAATCTAATCCGAACCCAGGTATTAGTGTGTAGTTGTATAATCATTTCCAGGAGAGAGCTTGGAATATTCCAACGAGCCAATTTTTTCCACAGCTTTGCCCGATCAATGTTGTCAAATGCGGCTTTAAAACCTCGAAAGCCAAAGTGTAAAGAAAGATCTGTAGCCCTTGCTTTATCAATAAGTGACATTGTTAAGATGTTAGTGGTTGTGCCAGTTGATTTACAAATCCGGTCTGGTTGTATGGAATAATACGATGATCTTCAGCCCAAAAAAGTTTGGGGCCCATTAGGATGGCGGGTGCATCGCCCCCGCCAGGCATGCGGTAGCCACTGCTGGCCCGTTGGGGGCGATCCGCCCGCCATTCATGCCCCCGCCATATTAGTATGGCTGTGGGTTCGCGGCAGACTGAAAGACCGTCCGCCGCTTTTCCGCCGGTCGACTCATCGACCGGGCGGAAAAGGGGCATAATATGGTGGCGGTGTCTGCAAGACACCTCCATCCATACTATGTTGCAGGCGGAGATTGGCCTTTCCATGGCGGCGTTGCTGCCATGGAAAGGCATGCGGTCTCTTGTGTTGGGGGCCCGCTGTGGGCCCCCTGGGGGTTGTGTGGTGCACTTGGGTTGGTAATGTCACGTTGTACATGCAAATACACAACATGCATTTTTCACATTGCGGCGGCTGCTGCTTACAGCGCCCGGTGCAATGTGAAAAATGCGGCATGCGGCCGCAATGGTGGCGTTCGCATCCTGATTGGCGTGGCGCGACTTCCTCACCTATGGCGGGCGATCCCTTTTGCCATTGCGGTCTGCCCGCCATAGTAATGATGCCCTTTGCTTCTATATTGATCAAGGTGATGAGGTGATATTTTTTCAGAGAGGCTTTGTCCCCTGCTTTGTGGATTGGTGAAATAACCAAGCCCTTCCATGAGGCTGAAAGCAGGCTCGTTAGCCTGATTTGGCAGAAGAGTGGATCTAAAATGTCTGCCCAGAATATTACATCCTGTTTGAAGAGGGAAGGTGGAACTCCTTTTGGATCTGGTGGTCCATCTTTTTTTCCCTTAGATATTTGTTTAATTCTACCTAAGCGGATTGATTTTGCTACCTCCAGATGATGTTTGGGGCTCCCCTGAGTACTTCTATTCTGCTGTGTACTATTTGCGGTAGGCGCAGAGATTATGGAGGACCGTAGGTTCCCTGATGTAGGCTTAAATTGGAATTCCATATGCTGAGCTCATGTCTCCTCAGGTATATATGATGGCAGGCCACCATGAAAAGGGCGCAGTGCTTTATTCACAAGGAACTAAAACCACTTGCTATTTTTTTGTTTTGGAGTCATGAAGCAGTCTAGCCAAAACTTTTCTTCCGCGGCTCTCTTTATTTCCCATCTGATTTTTTTCAACTTTGATGGGTGCTTGCGTAAGGATAGGATTGAGAAAGAATCTCCTGGATTATATTGCAACAGCTGAAAAACCATGTGAACGCTGCATAAGGAATCAACGAAGATTCTGCGCCAGGTTCAGCTTGCTTAGAGCCCACATTCCTTAACTTTGAAGGCAGGGTGTTCTCACTGACTGTTGCAATAGGGCCTGAGTCTTGCCAAAAGCCACAGAGTGTTGTGTTGCAAGATCCAGTACCACCCTTCTACAAAGGATACTCTTGGGCGCAGTGAGAAATTCGGGAGGTAATAAAGGAGGTTGCGTCTCTTATGGGTACTTGGAGTAGGCTTGCAACCCTGCTCCATAAGTATTGTCTCATCCTAGAAAAGGAAGCGGAGAGTGGGTCAGAGGCTGGGGAAAGGGCACTCTTATGGAAGCAGAAGCACAGTGGGCAGGCAGGTAAACCTACCACAGTGGTGAGGGATATTGGCAAAGGAAACCCGCATCATAGAGGGACCCAGGGACAAACTCATTCCCTGCACCATCTCCGATGTAGAGCAGGCATACAAATGGGCTGTGCACGTCTGGAAAATTACTGCACACTCATGATGTTCTGTAACTTCCGAAACATTCTCTAGTAGGGGGACACAGCCATGAGGAGAGAAAAAACAACAGTATGGGCCCGATTCACAGAACTAACTTAAGACAAAATCCTAAACTTACTACTTTTGGTATTCACAGAAGTTAGGATTTTGTCTTAAGACAGACTTAAGACAGTCTTAAGTTAGGATTCTGTCTTAAATCTGTCTTAAGACAAAATCCTAACTTCTGTGAATACCAAAAGTAGTAAGTTTAGGAATTTGTCTTAAGTTAGTTCTGTGAATCGGGCCCAATGTTCCTTGTCTTTCAAGTCTCCATGGAGAGCAGGCAGAGCAAAATTAAGCAGAGCTTCCTTTGCATTCCAAGATGGCAGAGCGATTTCCTTGGACCGATGGTTATTCCGTCCTCCACCTTTCATCTGACAGACAGTGTAATGCAAAGAGTTGATGGAAGAAAGTTGTGTACACGGATTAAAAGCTCAAGTCATAACCGTAAATTAAGTAATCAAGGCCTAAAAATAATTTGAAGAAAACAAAAATAAGATAGTGGGTTACTTCTTTCAATGCGAGTCAAACAGGTCTGTCTATGGCAACCAGTGGAAGTTTATGGGTCATGGTTAAGGAGTCCGAAAAAATGACTTCCAAACGTGGGACTTTAATCTGGATATTGGAATATGTGTATTTCCAAAAATAATAACCAACATTCTTACTGTGTATATTTTGTCCCACTTTATTTTTGACTTGATATTTTTGACACAATATTCTTGTATCACCATTTAATTTCCACGATTTTTTGGTGGAATACCTTCAATTGGCATGCATGCTACATTTTAAAGAAACTGAACTTCAGTTGCCCCTTCCTGAGACCCTCTCCATGATGACTCAAGACAGTGCACCATCTGTGAATCTCATTGAGATTATCTCTCACACATGCAAAGCGAGTGACCCTCCAGTGGGAACAGAGAACAGTGATTTTAAACAGCCGGAGATCAACCCTCCCTCCACTAAATTAACCCCATATGTACTGAAATACATCCTTGCAAGAGAAGATGGAAGGTCTTAAGCCGAGGGGCCTAAAGCCAATCTTAGTGTGACAGTTGACCGTATCACTATATCTGTAAAGGTTGTAAAACGTACTCAATTTGTGCATCCTCAATGATTTAAAGAGACCCCCAGATACTAAGTTTGGAACCATTTTGATGCCTTCTAATGGCAAGACTGTCCAAAAGTCGTAGTTCAACTCCAGTCTTAAGTTTAGCGTTCCTCCACAATGGTGCTTCAGTGTGTAAATGTGAGTGTAGCTTGCAGAGCTTGTGCACTGTTCACAATACATGCATATACATAAAGCATATGATAGGATTTTAGGGCCTCACACTGTTATGAGCCTCTCTGTCCATTCCTTCTCTCACAGATAAAGTGTTTATCAATTGTTAGCCAAAGTAGGGTGTTACCCACAGTTCAGAAAAACATGGCATAGTTGTACCGATCTATCTGATGAGTAAGTGGATTAAAATTGTAGTAACCATAGGTCACCCAGTTTTGCGTGCAGTTTTGACATCCTGAGCCTTAGTGTTATTCCATTCCACAAGAACCTATTAATTGTAGACTCTGTCTCCCTCACTAGGGACCAGGGGATCAACAATTCCAGGAGAGAAAATATGCAATTCATTTTGGGCACTGCATTAATTTTTAGCTCTCGCTAGAGCCAGCGCATGCGCTGGTCTGGCGAGACATTTAGTAAGTGGGTTTTTCAAGTGCTATCAAGGCGTTTGTCGGCCAGAAACCTGCTATTACGCGCACAAGCGCTAACGCCTCGCTCCACCTCTCCAATGTTCTGTTGCTGATCTCTTTCGCGCGTGCGTGCACGTGCACACAACTCCTGTTCGCGCCTGCGCATATGTTTACACAAACATTACCGGCTTGTTTAACTTGTACTTATTTTGTTTTGCATACATGTGCATGCCACCATTGGAGGAAGTGTTTGTTTTTTTATTACATTTTAACTTTCAATGCCTAATGCTTATGTTTGGAATTTTCTTTAAAAAATTGCAGTTTTGTGAAGGTCAGATCTATTGCATTTGCAATGATAATGTATATCATTTTATGTAAAGGCACGCAAAAACGTGACTAAATCACCATTTTTTAAAATAAATCTCTGAAAAAGGAAACACTCCAGATTGCTCTGACGCACTCCTACGTCTACAATACAGCCAGCATCCCCACGTGAAATATGATTAGAGTGGGCGTGCACAGCTTCTCATTTAAATATGAATACCGGGTCCTCCTGCCACTGGCGAAACGTGTCAGTGAGTTAATCCCTCGGTGCTGCCATCTGCTGTTGTCTGCTTGAGGTTAGGAGTTCGAATTCCCGCCAGATCCCTCGGGATCAGAACACCGAGTGCCAAATAAGGGAGTAATAACACCTATTATTTACACCACCGATGACGTGCAATGGAAAACTTTTTTTTTAGAGAACTGTTTGGAAAAAGCCGAAAGTGCTTCTGTTTTTCTTAAATATCTGGAAATGTAGACATCCTGTGAGCGCCAGGTTGTCAGTGTGGTGGGGGCACCTCAGCAGTAACAGAAGCAGGCTTTTGTGTAAAATGTGTCTATCTGACTGCTACACCCCTGCCCGGCCGCATTCCAGACACTACCCTCCCACCCCAAAATGTTGCCCACACACCATCCACTGCTCACCTATTCCCACAGCCGGCCCCACCTCATTCACTACTCACCTGCCTCCCTGACCACATCTTAGTCAAGACTTGCTGGTCTCGACAGTCACTGCCCACCTTCTCCTCTGACACTGCACTACCACAGTTGCACCCCATCAGCTGCCACCATCCTGCCCCAACCTTCCCAACCATCCTGTCGACCAAACCCTGCCTTACCTCAGTCACAATCGACCAGCCCACCTCAATCACTACCAGCCTATGCCAAGACATACCCATACCCCATCTGTCACTGGACACCTAACAGCCACACCTCTGTATCCACCTAAGCCACTACCACAATACACCTGCCCTCAACTTAGTAACTACCCCTCTGCTGCCACACCCCTGCCCCACCTCAGCTACTGCTCTCCTGACCCTACAGCCCGCTCAGCCCCACCCGGCAAAACACATATGACTGCCACACCCCTTCTCCACCTCACCTATTACCCCATTACCCTGCCCCCGTACTCCTGCCCCTCTCGAGCCATAATATACATAGTCCAACCCCACTAGAAGAAAGATCCCCTCAGGATCACCCCTGTCAGCCCCACATGCACCACAGTTCAGCCTTCTGGAGTATTGTAACTTACATGATGGCATGTTTATTTATTTATTTTATTTTACAAGTTTTATACAGCACTAGATTGACCCGTGGGTATCAGAGCGCTTTACATATACACAGGAGATAAAGGTTGCATTACATAGCCAATAGGTCTCGCTTTTGGGACCTTATAAGTGTTCAGCCATGCAGCACTTGATGTTGTTGCACCAAGGATATTGTGCTGCATAACTAAACACTTATAAGGTCCTGAGGTCACTTATTAGACCTATTTGCTATGCCAATGCTTGTTACTTTTTGTATTCTTCCCCTGAGTGAAGGTCTCAGATGCTCCTTTGTCAGAAAGGAAGCCATTGCTTTTTGCAGTACGGGTTTTATGCTACCTTGAACTATGCCTTTTAGTCCCTATTTAATCAATACATAAAGATATTTCTAAACCCACTGTAAATGACATCCTTTTATTTATTACTCCCTTGGTGGGGACCGATCTATATAGCAGCGTCTATTTCCGATGGCCATGTCCATTGTATGGTTAGAGCTCTATCAACCTCTGAAAGAAAGACCACATTTTATGGATAGTAGTAGTATTTTGCTTAAGTTTCATTGTGGTCATAGAGACCTCTCTAGGTGCTTTCGGGCCAGACAGTGAGGTGTGCTTAATTAGGATGTCACAGGGAAAGGATCCACTTATGGAGTCCATTAAGGGAGTTATATTGGCTATCTGAACCCTCACAGCAGTATGAAACTGGGACATAAAAAAGACCCAGGCACCAAACTAAAAGTGGCCACCAGGAGTTAATTAAATGGCAAAAAAAGTGGCTCATCTTTGCAAACTGGGGCAGTTTGAACTTGCATAAGTGTTTCACAAGGTATGGACGACGGTATGATTTGAGCTTGCTGCAGGAAAAGTTTGTTTTGAAATTAGACAAATTAACCGCTTCCATGCTCATGACGGAGCCGATCCGTCATGAGCCTCGGTTGAGCTGTGCTCATGACGGAGCGGTTCCGTCATGGCCCGCTCGGCGCGCCTGCGCGGCGTGAATTCCGCGCCTGCGCTGGACGTTCCATTGAGCGGGCGGGGCCATGACGGAACCGCTCTGTCATGAGCACAGCGCAACCGCGGCTCGTGACGGAGCAGCTCCGTCACGAGCATGCGAGCGCCGCTCGCCCCCCCCCCCCTAGCGCTGCGGCGGAATTGCCGCTGCAGCGAAGGGGTTAACAGTAAACACTGGCCCAATAGACCATAACACAGGCCCACAAACGGCCAAAACACCGGCCCACATGCAGACCTATCAGCCCAGCCCATCAGGCACTTCCTGTTAGCATCCTAAGCAAGGATGAGCTCCATACTTGGGATACCGAGGAAGACGCCTTCTTTTGAAACCTGGTGGGACACCAAGCTTCCATGTGGCTACCTGCCCTCGGATATAATGATGTAAACAAGCGGTAGGCCACAAACCTACATTTGGTGAGCTAGTCAAGCTAGCCTTGAAAAAAGCATAAACCATTTAAAGTGCCAGTTTCCATATTCGTTAAGAATCCTTGAAAGGTAGATGAAATGTGAATAATGCAGGAATCCTGGTTTAAGACTGTTAAGCGATAGAGAGCTCCCCAGACCCTCTGGCAGCTCAGCCTCTTGAAAGAGGTCTGCGGAAAAATAACACAAATACTTTCTATCTCACTCGTTCAACAACCAATAAAAAGCCCTTCAACTTGCAAAAAACAAGACCAACTGACTTTGTCAATGCTTGCTAATATGTTGTTGATAGGCGAAAGGCTGGCTGTAGCCTTCTTTACAAATAAGTCCTGCTGATCCACTTACCCGACTGGAATATTTCCCCCACCCACCCTTCCCGTCACACTACACAGTGTTCCACTCTTGCCACTTGCATCGGCGAAGTAAGGATGCAACGGGCCTCTTACACGCGATACCCAGTCCAGGGTACCGCTGCACCTGCTGCACTATTGAAAGCTACGACACAGGATATGGAAAACACTCTGAAAAAGATTAATGTACATACATTTTGCTTATTTCAAAATCACGTTGTCAAATGTATAGTTGTGTATTCCAGACTGTAAACCTGGTTGACATTGCACGTCAAAATGTTCCTGTGTAGAAAAACTGCGGTGCGCGTAAACGTCATCTCCATGCACTTTGAACGGCGCAACTGCCTAACAACTGGCGCCAGCTGTGCCAGGGGACAGTGGGCTGTCTCTCCCACGCCGCTCCCTTCTCAGTGGGACAATATTTAGTAGCAGCGCTGAACTGACTGCCCCCTGTAAAATGAACACAAACCCTCGTGAGCGGCTCCTTCCTGACACCCGTATCCAGACTGTAGAGGAGGAAACGGACGGACGTAATTCAATTACACAATTAAAGCACGTGCAGGGTGGACTCCAGGACGCCTCGCGGACCCTCTCTCTCTCGCCCGCTGTCCTCACAGTGCAAGAGCTGCACGTGGCCTCACTGATTCGGACAGTTCCACCCGCCATTCAGAAACGGAGCAATGTGGGTTCCCTCTGCCCGCAGTTTACAGTTGACTCGGGGAAGCTCCCAGATAAATGTATCCAATCCATGGCACAAACAGGCGGACGGTTGTACCTTGTGCAATCTTAGCTCGTACCGCACTTCATGATATGCCCCCTTGGCATTTTTAGGGCTTCCTGCATATGCTGCAAGTATTGCCGTTGTAACGAGTACTATTATCAGTGAGGTATCCCAGTATCATCCTCATGCAGAACCTGCGGACTATCAACAAAATATGCGCAGTGGTTCTGCCACGGAGAAAGAAATTTCTTTAAGGAGATCGTTTTGTTCACTCAAAAGGTCAGCAACAATTGATGATACACCCACACTGACCAAAAACATCAACAATGACTCAGAAAATAAATCAGACAGTATAAATGGTATACACTATATTAAACTTCATATCTCATATGTGATTAAAGACATCAATATTGATAAAACACATGACTAATGCACATTAAGCAATACATAACATTACAGATACAAAAGATTTTAGCGAACTCCTGAGTCCAGAGCTGGGACTGTGATGCCCCTTGACCATCTGGTCTGTGGTTGTTGCTGGCACCTCTAAGCATCCGTGGCAACCTTCGGATTTTTAAGATTTAAAAATATGATTTATAATTCACTATTAGTTTATTAGAAACAGGACAGAAAACAAGGATGGTGAAGCACTGAGGGTGAGCAGCACCTTCCTCTGATTCAGATTTCCGAATGCACCACTACAGGTGCCCCCAACTTCTCCTAGCAGGCAGACCGCCAGCCCGGCAGACATCAGGACTTGTACGCATGTACACGACCACCAGAAGAGCTATCTAGAACTTGATCCCCCTCCCCCAAAAGGCTTGTACAGAGCTCTTTGGTTCCATCCAATGTTTCCTTCACTCCCCTTCCTTCTCCCTGATAACAGCATCTACAACCACCACAACTGTCGCGGTGTTGCACCAACCACATATTGTACATCAAGGGCGCTTTCCCTCAGCAGTGTCACATGGTGAGCGCTACGGGGGCCCCTTAGTGGTACAGAAGATGTCGAGGTTAGTCCCAGCAGAGCAATAAAGGGTAGAAGTGAAGAAGGAGGTAATCTTCAAAGGATGTGATAAGTGATCTGTCCTTTGCGCGTCTATGGGATCTGAACACAAACTTTTGTACTGAACATTACAGCAGGTTAGTGAAGGCATTTTTTACATTTAGCTCCAGCACTTTGATTTAAAAAAATATATATGTTGAGACAATAGGCTTCCGCAAATTGTAGACAGGTGGATAACACCGTTCAGACATAGGGGTCATATGAAGTATGGCAAGCAGGCAGTTTGCCAAGTCCCCAGGACAGTGGAGGCCATCACCTTCCCAGGGGATGACTACTTTCCGTAATTGGAGATGCCTACCAGGCAGGCAGGGATCTCTCTGCCTTCAGTGGAGCTGCTGGAACTTCATTGGAGTGTGATTTGGCAAGCTGGCACCATATCTGAATTGTGCACTCAACTAAGTTTTTTACTTTTCAAAAATAAACTACCAACGTGTTAACTAATTCTTGACAAACAAAATATTAAACGACCCAGCTTCACGGGGAGCCACTGATCAATTTGCTTGAGTTTCCAGCTGTTCACTTATAGTTTGAGCATATATGCCCATATATTACCACCTAATGCCAAGGATGCCCACAATATGCGAAGAACTACCACCAATATCGCAAGGCCACATTTTGTTAGCTAGCTTTTTACCTAGGGTGGGCACCATCGCGCCGTGACCTTGTCATACTATTCTTTTAACCCACTTCCAAATTCCGCTTTATCTGTGCATGCTGCTTATGTAGGCATTGATGTCATATTTCTTTCAAGATTCTACATTTTGTGTCATATCTTTTTTATACAAAGGAAAAAATATTTCAATGCTTTAATAAAACAGAAACCAAGCAGACTCAATGCAAAAATGCTTCTGTGCTTGGCACCATTTGCCTGTTGAAATCAAACAACTTATTGCAAAGAATATGTGACGCTTATATATGAAGGTCAACCTGTTGCTATCATTTCAGTTCTTCAGACAGATGGTGATATCTCCAGATAGACTCACTTACATTGTTTATGGGTATAATAATTCCCAGACAATATTTCAAAGTAGGCCCATTTCACTCCTACCTATTGGCTATGCAATCTACCACTCTGATCCTGATATATTGAGTCATAAAGCTGTATTTCACTGCTTGCGCGACCTAGTGACGCATAGTATTCAATACAAGAGCACGCAATACAACTATATAACTCTGCAAAAATAGTTTTGTGTCCGACACATGCTGTCACCTATTTAAATGTCGATAAAACACACTGTATAAACTCGGGTCTATAGCCAGAAGTATATGTTTTGTGGAGGGGGTGGGGCACTTGTAATCACAATATAAACGGGATATAGGGGAAGGGTCGAGACAGTTCCCTGGTTGAATTGTTTTTTAACTATTATATACCATTTTTAGATTTTAAGGGACATAATACATTTAATTGTATGTTTTATTTTTACTATTCTACCGTGAGACATATTTTGAAAAATGGTGATTAGGGCACTTTTTGCCTGGTACGTCGGTCAACAGTGGAAATCATTACACTTTTAATGTAAAGTACATGTAATGATTTCCACTATTGATTGATGTACCAGGATTTTGTGCTCTTAAGCGTTACTAGGAAATTTGTAGAAATCATTTATTTCAAAGCAGTTTAGAGTGGATTTGGTGAAAGCTGAAACTAATTTAAATACATAACTGTCAGAAATGGGGGTCTCTAGTTAGAAGATGTATGCACTTTGTCCAACTAGGGACCCTTGCTTCCAGTCAGGATAGGGGAGTTACAAACTTTAGATAACCCCTGCTCACCCCCTTGGTAGCTCAGCACAAGCAGAAAGGGTTATCTGTAAATTATATGCAGCCAGGCACACAGTAACACAGTGAAAACACTACAAATGATACAAATGAACACCAGACCTGTTTAGAAAAATAAAGAATCCTTCTCTAAACCGAATAAGACCAAAATGCCAAAAATCCAACATACACAATTCAATATAACTTGTAAAGGGATTACTGCATAAAATAAAGCTCATAGAAACATATAGCTCTAACTGAGACTTTTACAATATCTTGACCAGCAAAAATCCAAAGTACGGCGCAAACCACGAGGTGCGTGGAGGTGTGTGGATCAGCCACGGAGACTCACAGACCCCGAAGTAACAATACCTTTGAGAACGAAGTCAACAGATGGTGCCTGGCGTCGTTAAGGTGAGGCTTCGATGGTCAAGGCAAGGTCGGCTCCTTACTGCAATAGGGGAGGCGAGGGATCAAGTCCAGGCTGGCAGTGGAAGGGTAAGGCGGCTTTGGTGGTGAAGCTTCGGTTCCATTCAGCAGTGCTGTGTCAATGAGTTTGGGAAGTCACCCACGTCAGTTACTGACTCCGTGATGTCGAGATGAAGGCGTTGGCAGCAACCGGTGCCAGTCCGAGCACTAGAAGGTATTAAATAACTCATTACATTAGGCCTGACTTGTATCTCAAGTCAAAGTTAATGTAACTTGTTGCAGTGGGCAGCTTTAGCCACTGCCACTTTGTTGCCTTTAATACTCCTGTGCCTTCCCAGGCACACATAGAGCCTGCTCCAAGAGACAGCTTTCGGCCCTCCTGGAGAGTCATGCCAAGGACTCTCAGGAAGGAGAATAATGAGGGATCGCAGGCCAGGGAGATGTCACCTGCCTCCTACACTAAGCCAATTAGGTGTTAGCCCATAAGGCAGGCTTCAAAGAAAAAGCTGCCTTAAAGAGCAGATGTGGTTCACCAACAGGGAGGGCTGCCCCATTGTTGAGGTAGACAGGCTCACACAGGGAGCAGAGCTGGGAATCCAGTTGCAAAACCAGTTTCCCCAGGGGCGTACTTGTCACAAGGTGGGCACGTTCAGAGCATAGAGAGGGCACCCCCCGGCACCCAGACCTCAGATCTTGACGGACTCGGAAGGTGGACCAAAGAAGAACTGCCTGATGCACCGAAGGACCAGCAAGAAGAGGCTGCCCCGGTGGCTAACAAAGAGAGGAACTGTGCCTGCTGTGTGCTGCTCAAGGAGAAGTTGTCTACAGAGCCCAGTCAAACCAAGAGAACATCAAGGGTCAACTGACTGGCCTCATGTTTGCAGCAAAGGGAGACAACAGCCGATGCAGTCTGCTGGGGCAAGTTGGTTGACCAAAGTCATCAAGCCGCTACCACCACGGCTGTGCAGCACTCAGGACCAAGAGCCGATGCACAGAGTTGCACCTGAGTTCGCTGAGACCAGTAGTGCTGTCATATTTGCTGAGGTCCTCAATAGGAAACGTATAGACCCAGGACGGATTGACCTGTGACTCCAACAATGGGGAACTGGTAGTCCAGTGGTGGCTGCACTTTAGTTAGACTCTAGAATATTTCATGGGACGTCAGCCCTGCAAACTGGACCCCCTCACCATCTCTGTGGACTGAGGAATCCTTGCAGGAAGGCCCCCGGAACTTGTCGCATCCACAGCATACTTCGAGCTTCTTCAGTATCCTTCATCCATTGCATCAGGAACACTCTATTGGAACCCACTACAACACGGATAAAGCACCTGGAACTGCTGAAGGACTGCTTCATCTGTGAAGGTAACTGTTCTTGAGGACGTTGCCAGTCCCCTTGAGTAACTTCCTGCTGGAGCTGGTCGCCCCAAGTACTTCTAACCGACCGCATTGACTCTTACCTAGGTTTTCTTTTAAAACGTTTTAAAGTGTTGAATTTGTTCACCTTGCCTAGGCTTATTTTCAGTTGAGTGAAGTTGCTTTCATTTATTATTGCTTGTACAATCTATGTCTCTGGGACACTCCAGTGGATCTTTTTTATTCTAGTGTCGAAATTCTTATAAAAATACAGTCTATTTTTATAAATTAGTGTCTGATTTCTTGAGTGTCGTGTCAATTTCTTCTTCAATTGTTTTGGTGCTGTTTAAATTTGTTATACTTGATCCTTTGTGTAAGCCTTGCTGCTCAGTGCCACAGCTACCGAGGGTTGGGCTAAGGGTTTTACAGTTGAAACCTACTGGAACTTGAGGGGACGGAAAGTATATTACATGGCAAGGTTGCACAACCAAACCATATAATACAACCCATTCCCTCACAGACCCGTATTTTTAGAGATAGGATGGTGCCTATCCTACTTACTGTGGTTGCGCCTGCTAAGTGGGTAGAACATTTTACTGAAGTATACTCTTAAACGTATATTTTAGTGATTTTGTTATGGAGAAGCCTCCCACTCCAGTTACATTCGATGAAGAGGAGGTAAAAGAAGCAATTATGAATAGCTCAAGAGGGGAGACACTGGGACCCGTTGGTGTGCCAGTTGACCTCTTACAGACTATTGTTGATCTCTAGGAATTATTACTACTAAAGCCCTTAGGACAGCTGAGACAGACCACCACCCAAAATCCTGGTCTGAATCACTAACAGTGCCAATCTATAAGATTGAAGAGTAGCTAACCCCACCTGCTACCTACAGGCCAATTTCCTTACTTGATTCCATCATAAAGGTGGCAGGAAGAGTCCTTCTAGCAGAGTTGGAAACATGGGCCCAAGATGACACTATTGTGTCTTAGGTCTAATTTGGTTTCTGACAATGGCTTTGTACCATAAAGCAGTGTCTAACTCTATAACTTCTAGTCTCTAAATACAGAGTAGTAGAGGCTGGTTCTCTGCACTTGCTGTTTATGGACTTGTCAAGTACATTTGACTTGGTGAACCAGTTCAAATGAAAGCAAACAATGTTAGTTGATCCACCTATTGTTTTGTACCAGTCCAGTTGCACAGAGACATGCCTGCATGTGTGTGTTTTGGACTAGGGGGTGAATGCATTACTTCTTTTAAGATCGGTAAGGGTTGTGTCTTGGCCCCTTTGTGTGTATTATTGAAAAAGAGATTTTTTTTTTTTAGGTTAAGAGGTTAGGACATGACTCAGGTGGCTCATGCTGACTGCCAGTGGTTCTTAATGGGGATATTGCAGTCCTTATGGTTCATTCTTTGAACGGCCTGCAATCATTGATAGACCTATATGTTAGTTTTACGGAAAATGTGGATTTGCAGATCAATGTCCCCAGATCCTTCATGATGGTCTGCAGCCCACTATCAACCAAAACTAGGTTACATCATACTGATGAAGCCCTAGTTCTGCCTGTAAAAGATTTTCAGTACCTTGGAGTTATCTCTGGATTAAGCCTTAAGTGGGAGAATTGCCATAATGCCAGAGCATGCCATTTCAAGAAGGCCATTGAAAGTGTTTTAGATTTTCAAATTAATTCAGCTCAAAACTGGTTAAGGAGATGTTAGAGATTTACAAAACTACAGGCATTACCATTGCTAACTATGGGGCTGGAATTTGGATGTATAGTGATCCTAAGGCACTTCAGTTAGCGAAGAACACCTTTCCGGAAGGATTTTGTTTGTACCTAAATCAAAATCTTCTTGTATCTGTCATACCTTATTTAGAAAATGTTATTTAGTTGCACCCATTGACTATGGGGTTACAGATTTAGGGCTTGATTACGAAGCGGTCGGAAACAGCTCTGACAGTTGGTCGGAACCTTTCCCACCGCATCGTAATATGCTAGTCGGATTCCTTCCCGACCGCCTCATTACGATGGAGGCAGTTGGAAAGGAATCCGAATGGTCATTCCGACAGGCTCAGAGAGACCGACCGCCAGTCGGAATGCGGAGAGTAATCCCAAGGGCGGCTCTTTCCAATCCTGGGATTACGATGTCGGGTTTCAACAGCCTTTCCGTGCCGGGATTTCCAAGTCAGGAAGGCAGTCATAACTCTACTTTGGGGGTCCCCAGCATGGCCCCCTTAGGTGCATGGCTCCCAGTTGGAGGCCAAGGGGGCACCATGCCCTCCTGTTGAACCCTGTACCCCGTGTTAGGCACCTTGAGGTGCTTGCCACTGGGTGAGGGATGAACTGCACCTCCTATTTTATAATGGGAGCATGCATTCTGGCCGGAATACATGCTTCCATTGTAGGGTATAGGAATGTGACCGACCAGTGTTCTGTCGCATCCTTAATAGTTGGTTGGGACTGCCGACTGGGTGTTGGTCGGTCCCTTGATCGAGACGATGTTAGGCGGTCTAAACTCCGCCGACTTCGTAATCAGGGACCAAGAGTGAAAACGAAACCATGCTCAACTGTAAAATTACTATGGATTATTTTACTCTAAACTACGGTCACTTCATACCCTGGATGAAATATGTTTAAAAGACCTTTGAAAAGATTGGTTTACTGGGAATTTTTTATCCTCAACAGAAGCAGGAAATCTTTGTTTCAAAGACATTTTAAAACCACTCTTACTGGGGAAAATCAATGAGGATAAGCTGTTGCTGGAGACAGACAAACCCAATTGTTTGCGCTTATTTCCACACATCACTGCAAATTTGATTGAACTATATCTCAGATGTGTACCTAATATCTATCTTAGAAATTTACTAACAAGGTTTTGTTTTAACATTGGTCATTTTCTAGTAACGTTTCCAGAGTAGGGGCTTTGAAATGTTAGACTGGGTCCTTGCCTTTTTGATAAGAAGTCTGAACAGCCTACAATGCATTGTATTTTATTCTGCAATTTTTATAAAGTATTAAGAAAAAGGTTTTATTACCCATATTTCTTTCAAACGATTTTAGGAACCGCCTTCCTTCTTTTTTTACAATGAATATAATCTAATTTGATTATTTGTGCATCTGTTGATAGCTTTTTACATTGCTCAATCAAACTAAGGAATCATTTGTTTTTACATAAAATGCTTTTTGGAAATAGAAAAAAACCTGCACTCATTCCCTATGCTGCTATGCCTTTTACAGTTTCGAATCTTTGCAAATAGATGCATTGTATTTTCTATTATCTATTTGATGTATTTTATGTGTTTTTAAATTATGTATTTTATGGCCCATACGAGCCAAATAAACAATATTGACTGACTGAATGCTATGTAATCATACAACAAACATCAGGTAAAATATGATAAAGTCCCTTCAATGTGTTTTTTAAGTGTATTTCTGTTGACATTAATATATCACATTATAGTACCGCACTGAGAAGTACTTTTTTTTTTATCAGTGATAGCCTTTAAACACGAAGCTAGAACCATTCCTACCCCCATCCCCAAATTGGGGGTAGTGCCATTGGTAATCTAAGAGGCAAGCCAGTTTTCATGTGAAGCCTGTATGTGGCCCCGATTCTTATATACAGAGCAACATTTTGGTCTGTTAAATTAAACCCAATGGTTTCCTTTAGAGCTGTTATTCTGAACTCATGTATTTGAAAGAGCTTTCTTACGCGATTATGAAGAAAAAGGGGCTTTGGTGAAATAAAATATTTGGCCAAGATCGCACAATTTAAGCGAAGAAGCCGAGATTTAGCCAGGTTTTCTGGTTTCACTTTGTGAAATCAGCTACTAAATGGGTATCTATTTGCCTTTCATTTTTATGGTAAAACTTTGTTTTGACTTTTTTGTACACTTTTTGTCAACTTTTATGTAGCACAAACTCGACCCAAAGGTATTGGAGACCTTTGCATGAGCACCAGTTACATAACACATGGTCACTCACATTCATTCTTTCAGGCATGTGGTGATTATGTAATTTTCCAGAATGACAGAAAGTTACCGAACGTCTGTGTTTTACTGAAGTTGGGCAATGTACGTTTGTGCCTCGTTATTATTACAGTGACAGAGTGGGTACACTCAGGGCTTTAAGTGGGATGGGGGGTCTCTCAAAGGGGCGTGGCCACTGTAATTAAGGCTGTGGTTTAAAAACATGCAAGCTAAAAATCTCTGCTTAGCATAGTGTGCCGCCCGGCTTGTATTTTGTTGTTTCTGTACTCTATGTGGGGACTCTAGTCGAGCCCATTTCTTTATCCGAGGGGGCGGATTGTTTTTGTTGTATTGAATTGCTCTTGATTCCCCTGCCCGTCCGCCCTGTGTTATTGTTCTCAGGGGGCCCCTTTGCTTACCGACCGGTTTCTGTCATGGCATCCAGATACGATACAACAAGTAACATCATGCCTACAAGTAAGGACTATTAGCTTTGTCAATGGTTGTTAGTTGCATAAAATAAATAAGCAGCAACTATGGCTTGTTGCATATAATATGGGAAAAGCTTCCACGTAAAGCTCTGGTGACACCTCAACATTGTTGCTGCTCCTGCGTTTCAAAAAGAGAAGGGAAATCCAGAGAGAACATTACTTCCCTTCCCCTACAATGCTCACCTGGCATGACGTCATGCGGTAACTTCTCCTGTAGTGAGAAGTGAGCAGTGTGAGCACACACACATCAATGTGCCTGCTGTCACTGAGGTCCGGAAAAAGCGGACAGCCTGTGCCAGGGCACACAACAAAGCCCTATAAAGACCCCTTTTGAGGCCCCCCCTTTAAAATTCTGCCAGTGCTTAGCACTGGTGAGACCCGGCCCACTTAAAGCCCTGGGTGCACTTGATTTGATACAATCTTTATGTAGAGCTGGTGAAACTGTAAAGTGATGTGAGATGAGGTACAAGTGACCTGTATTTCCACTGGGATGCAGGTATTCTGCTGCACTGAATTCCTCTTCCATCACAGAACTGGTCCTCGCTAATTTGAGGAAATGAGAGCTTCCCTCTCCTGGTAATCTAAGACAGAACCAACTGGCCTATTCAGAGTACTATAAGCATGGCGCATACCAGAGGGAGTGTGGTGCTCACTCACCTCTGAGACAGGGATCTGTTTTAGAGACTGTGTGTACCAGTGCTTAATTTGAACAGGTGGTTTCCGGTGCTCAGCACCAACACTTAATTGTCAAGACCGGTGCTTGTGACAGTCTGCCATAGGGTTCTCTTTGGGGGCCTGATGTAGCCTCCCTCAGCTAATGCAGCAGCAGGCAGAATACCTTGCTCTCAGATGCTTGTGTATTTGTTCTCAAGCTTCAGATGTCTTCCACATGTCTTTTATTCCTCTAGTAAGAAATAACATATATCCCATAAGTCATTATGGCTGCACTAACAATGCATATACTATAATTGTCTGCTATCTGTCTTTATATTTTTATTTTTGAGTTGTCCTTTCTGATGCTCTGCCTGCCATCACCATGCCTCGGCCAATTTGACACATATTTGTTTTGCAACATTATTTAAAATATTGTTTGTTAGAAATGGGGGTCTCTAGTTGGCAGTGGTATGCACCATGTCCAAGTACAGACCCTTTCTTCTAGTCAGGACAAGTGGATTACACACCCAAGATAACCCCTTAGTAGCTTGGCACACGCAGCCTAGCCCATCTCAAGGACAATGCGTAAATTATTGGTACATAACACACACTGTAAATCCATATTTAAATCTATATTTGAATTTAAATCCATATTGGTAAAGTGTGAACATATCACCCCTTAAGGTTTAAAGGCGCTGATGGCCATCTGGGAGAATAAGTGAGATTTTGCCCAGAGTCACATGGTGCTGAATTTAGCTGCCGCCGGCTCTGGGGATTGAACCATGAGCCTTGCGCTCATGGTTCAATCTTGCCACTCTGGCCGCACCACACCAGTTTAGAAAAATTAAGTATCTTTATCTAAACCAAAAAAAAACCAGATAAAAATCCAACATACACAACTCAAAATATGACCTTTAAAAGGTTTTACGAATTCTGTCCATAGGAAACTATGAATGCGGTGATTTTACACAAAGTACCTACAGATGCATCAATATTCACGAGGCAAACAGCAGCAGAGGAGGCAAGCGTCGTAAAACACATTTATGAATTTGTTCCTGAGTCCGCGGGAAGAAAATGCCTCAGTTCTGCTGCACAAAGAAGAAGTGTTGCATTAAATCTGGACTGTAGGGGGAATCGATGCTTCAGAATCCAAGACGGTTCTGGTCTAATGGTGATATGTCGGAAAAACTTGGCACAAAAGTGCGATGTGTGGAAATCTAGATATACTGGAGATTGATGCATCTGCAGCAAACAAGCTCTGTGTGGATTGTATCCGCTGTGGTCCCACAGTGCATCAATGTTCTCGGACGAACAGCAAGGCCTGCGTCGGAGTTAGTGTTGGTGTCTCGGACTTCGAAGACACAGTGCACTGAACCCAGGCTGCAATGGATTTTTTGGCTGCGGGCTGGTGCTGCGCCAATTTCCCTGATTGCCCGCCGGTGATGCATGGAAACTCCTCGTGAACTGCATCAGAAAAACAGGTGCTGGAAGGGGAATGCGTCGATTTTTATGTCTTCTTGATTCTTTTTGCAGCAGGAACTCCCTCCAAGGGCACAGAACTTTAATTGGCACCACTAGGCAGGTCAGAACTCCCAGCAGTGGAGTTCAGGGATGCTACAGATGAAATCTTTGTGTCCCTGACACTTCTTAACAGGAGGCTAGCTCTTCTTCAAGCCCTTAGGGAATCTTCTCAGCGAGGATACAGCAAAGTAAAAGTCCAGTGCTTTCCACTGCCCACAGACAGAAGCAGCAACTGCAGTCCAACCCAGCAAAGAGAGACACAGCAACGGGGCAGTACTCCTCCTGACAGCTATTAAGTTCTTGTTCTTGAGAGGGTGTCTTGAAGTGTGCTAAACGTCTGGGATTTTAGGTCCAATAATTACACCCCTTTTGGACTTTGAAATCTTTGTAGTTTTCAAGTTCCTGCCTTGCTTGGCCTTGGCACAGACACAATCCAGGGGGGTGGAGGCAGCATTGTGAGAGGACAGGTGCAGCCCTATTCAGGTGCAGGTGATGGCTCCTCCCACCACTCTAGCTCAGGAAGGCCCACCAGCCTGGTGATGGGCTGTCAGCATATGCAGAGCACACCTAAACTCCCTTTGTGTGACTGTCTAGAGTAAATACAAAAACAGGCCCCTGTCAGCCTAAACCAGATGTTGAATCCAAACAGGCAGAGGAACAGGATAGTTAAACAAGAAAATGTCTACTTTCTAAAAGTGGGTATCTAAATGGGGGTTACGTCATTAAGGGGTCAGGTGGGACGTGAAATAGTTTTAGAAAAAAGAAGAACCGGGCCACCAATTTTCAAGGCTGCTAATTATTTCAGCAAACTATGAAGTAATGCTGTTAATCATTGCATCATGCTTAACATTTTGCCAAGCTTAACACATTTTTTGTACTCGTTTGAATTTTCAGTGAGGCATTCAAAGATACACAACTCATTATTAAATGAAATAACTATGACATAAAAACTCAACACATAGTGAAAAACACATGAAAGTTGTGAAACATGAATTCAATACATTACAAACAATTACACCAGTACAGTGTACAAATAACACATTGAGCTCTCTCTAACACACCCTCTGCTTGGCTTTGTTTTTAAAAGAGAGAAACTATCCACAGGGTGAGGCACTAGGTTTCTGTGGGGATATATATGTGCACTGGACTCTCTCCAGAGACCGTTATTAGTTAGTACACCTTCGTGGATAAAACGGAAATGCCAACGCTTTTCCAATCCCCAGACTGTTTAAGGGATTATCATCAGGTCTGAAACGCAGTGTAATCAGTGAAAAATGAGGAAAAAATAAAGGAAAATGTGCTTTAATAACGTATTCCCTTTCCCTCTGTTTAAATATTCCTTAGTTACCTCATTTAGTGGTACCCATAGTTTTTAATGCATTCTTTCCGCCTGAGTGTTCGGTAATTGAAACTTGGATCTGCAATAATGGACATTATTTTAATTTAATGTATTGTCCGCTGTCTAACTTTCTTATATACAGGCGTTTAATTATTTCAACAGTGACGCTTACTTGTTTCAGGGCCCCGACTTTGGTTTAGGTTTCACAACGAAGGGGCAGTGGTGTGACGCCGTCAGTAACAACTTCGTGTCGGCTGGGACACCAGCGTGCAGTGTTGTCAATTTTATGGGACTGATTTACTTCTAGAAACAAACCGGAGAAATAGTGTAACATTGTATCACTTCCATTTTGAACATTACAAAATATATTTCCCTTCACCCTGACCAGGACGACTCATGCTGAAAAGATGTCTACTTACCCTTTGTGCAGCAGTAGATCAGATTTGTGAAATTGGGCTAGTTAAGCAATAATACTGATATCTTATCAACAGTAGAGAGAGTGAAAATGGCAGAGGTCAGGTCTGCATACCTTGTAAATCGTGTTTATGTAAATGCCTGTGATTACCGTTATTCCAGGAGATAAAGAATAATGTACTATTATAGGATTGCCAAAATGTAGAAACTTTGTTCTGGTGGAAAAATCTGATAAAAGTGTTTTATGGACAGTGCAAGCATAGGAAGGAGAGAGAGAGTACTTGACTCGTATCTGTTTGCCGTTGAATCTTCTGCGGTTGGATTAGTATGTAGGCACGGGTATTTATCCACCAATGACATAGTGCCATGCAGTAGAGCACAGCACATCAGGGTATAAAGAATTCAGAAAAGTTTTAAGATTGTGTACATTCTAGTAGTAAATGGAGTGGGCATTAGCAGTTTCTTTGCTAGGATCAGATGAGTTATGGGAGCCGAGCGGCTCCTACTCGCAGACAGATGCGTCTTCAGCTATCTTCTTACTTGGGTCAGGCTTGTTTGCTTTGTAGGGAATGTAATTACAAAGTTTCGCGACTACGAACGACTGCTAAGAAACCTAGGGACCGCCCGATCTATCCTTGCCTTCCAGGCTAGTAAGGCACCTGCTCTTTCGCCATACTCAAAATTTTACCCACACTGACTTTCCTTTTTGGCGCAGTGCCTCTTACTTTGCCCCAGAATAATATTAGTAAGATTCAGGGCAAAATTGGTAGTTTTATATGGGGTCAGAAAAGTGCTAGGCTATCCTGGAAAAAACTAAGAAGGAAACTTTTAAAAGGTTATTTGGCACTTCCTGATATTAATTGGTATTTACTGGTTTTTCAATTTAAGGGCATAAGGATGCTGTTGTCTACTCCGGAGGAAACTAGATAGGGTAGACTTTTGGGTGAATTGGCCATAGTAGAAGGTGGCAGTGGGCAAGCGGTGTTTTTATATAAATTTGGGGCACCCAGATTCTTCAAGCATGTACATCTCAAGGTTTTGAAAGCTGCCTTGCTGACTTGGCACAAATTAAATCGTATTTGGGGCATAGGTTATTTCTCCACCTTTGCACCAATCTGGGATCCCCCCCCCCCCCCCACCTGGGTGACAGCTTGGCGAATCCGGTATGAAGAGCAGGTTTGGAGAGGTGGTCGGATCTAGTGGACTCAGTTGGGGTTCTCCCTTGGCAGATATTGAAAGATAAGATCGGTCCCTCATTCTCAAAGTTTAGGTACCTCCAGTTAAGATCATGGCACGAGGAGGAAGCTCGATAAACAGCAGGGAACTAGGAACTTGAGCAGTTATACCAAAACTCACGCGCAAGGAAGAAAGAAATATCTTTGTGGTACTTAAGCCTTCTCGAAGCAGAGGCTCAAGAGGTGCCCCCTCAGTCATCGGTATGGAATTCTTTCCCACTTGCCCACAATATAGAAAGCTTTTTTAAAACCTCCCTTAAGTTACTGTATAAATATATCAAGCCTGCTAGGCTAAAGAAAATAATTGTTTTGTATTAAACAGGCTTTATTACACCCCAGCCCAAATCGCCAAATTTGCACCTGTTCCCCGCTCCAGTATGCCCGAGGTGTTCTCTCAGTAATGCGGATGACATCCATATGTTTTTTAAATGCGCAGAGCTAGCCCTATTTTAGAAAAACGTGGGGGAATCCTTCACAGCCATTTTTCAAACGCATTTAGAGATGGATCTCCCCCTGGTGATTTTTGGTATAAATATTTATGTAAAAGGGTCGCTTCTACAGACCCATATTGGTTTGCTTCTTTATCTTGTGATGCTGGCTAGGAGGGAGATATGCATTAGATGGAAAGATCCGTCTGCCCCTAATAAAGAAAGCTGTCTGAAAGCGGCATTGCGCATGGCATGTCTTGAGCAACAAGGTGTATTGGGATTGCACAATAACATCTGGTCTCCCCTGTTAACCTCGAGTCGCCGCCTGCATCTGTTAACCTGTTAAGAACTCTGGCTTGGTGGGCGTGTCCAATGATTACACCAGTCCTCAGGATCAAGAGGAAGGCCGTAGTGGGCCAGGCTAAAGCAGTGAGTCGAGGGCCGCCCAGTTAAACCCAGCCGACTTGTCAAAACTGCAAGAGTCTTTTGGTGAGATGAGGACAAAAAAAAAAAACCCCACGGACCGCAACAATCGACCACAGCCCGAATCTTCATTGGTAGATAGGGTGCAGTAGCTCACCAGTGTGCTTTCATCCGTATATGGAGATTCGTTTGCCATATATGGAGCTTCATAAGCCATGGCCACGAAGAGCGGCTAAACCAGAATCACAAATATGTCAAAGTCGATACTGTTTTACTTGGAAACAAACGTCTTTGGCAGAGACTCAAGAGGAAGCTACCTCATGGTAAGTCATTTATTATAATAAAGAATGGAGCTGCTCGAAATCACTGAATTAGTCGATGGCACAATTACGCAATCAATTATTAACCATTTTCTACAGCTCTTTAAGTATCTAGAAGTTGCTTTAATCTTTGACTGTGGAGCTCTGTCCCAAATAGCCCACATGCACAGAGGTCCTGGGTAGCATCTTTGCTCCTTTGTGAGGAACCCGTCTTCTCAAGCTGTGAAGTCCGCCTCATCAGAACAATAAAGATCTTCCATTTTATCAAAGTGTGGTGTTCCTTTTAGGTATAGCAAAATAAGTGAGTATTTTTGGAGACCAAGGGGCAGATTTACTCGTTTCTCATGCAGTGCAGCAGCAAAAATACTGTGCTGCGGGGGAAGAAGAGAGCAAGAGAGCACCATATTTACAGAAATATGGCACTCTCTTCCCCTGTCCGTAGTGCAGAAATATGCTGTTGTGAGCCACGGAGTCACCTTTGTGCTGTAGCATAGATTTTCTACTGGAAGATTAACCTTCCGGTACAAAACTACCATGCTTAGACTAACTTGAAACCTTCCCCCACTTTGTATGCAGGCTGTACAGTGCAGCACACATACAAAATCTGAAAAGAATGGAGAAATAAAAAAAATCTACTTCATAGCGTCTATTTGAAAATGGCGCTATTGTTTCACACTAAACCCAGTCTACTTTTTCTTTTTTACTCTTTTTATTGGTACATGTGTAATGGTTTGTCCATACAGGTATTCAATATACTTCAGTAACATTGCGTGTCTACATTTCTGCACATTATTCAAGTTGCAACCTCCGTTCTTGGGAAGAAGTGTGAATCTTGTTACATCACACTATTTATTTTATAGACTTCTGTTAGTCTTCCAGGCCCCCCAGATTTTCTCCCCTTTTTTGGGGCATCCCCTGCTCTTATATATATCATAAAATCTGCTTGCCAACTAGGCATGGGCGGATTTTGCGGATACGCAATCCGTGGATTTGCGAATTTGCGGATTTGCGAATTCACAAAATCCGCGGATTTTGCGAATCCGCGGATTTGCGGATTTTGTGGCGGGGAGGTCTTCTGTGCGAGTTCATGTGCCTCTTGTGTGTATAAAAGGTCAGAGAAAGATCAGTTCAGCTGATGAAGAGAAAGAAGCTCCTGGTCACAGGAACAGCACGGGTATTGCGCTCGTGAAAGTCAAGGATGCAAAGGCCTCTATCCAGCATCACAGCTGATTTTCCACGGTAGATTTGGGAAGAAAGCAGACCTGTGCCCAGCGTACTCATGTAACTATTTTACAATGGCGCCAGCAAGCTGCCAGCGCTGTTGTAAAATAGTTACAAAGTCAGCTTGCACAGGAAGCACTTAGATAAAATAAAGCAGCACCTGCTTCGTTTTATCTAGTGGTTCCTGTGCAAGCTAACTTTGTAACTATTTTACAATGGCGCTGGCAGCTTGCTGGCGCCATTGTAAAATAGTTACATGAGTGGGGGTTCAACATTTGAACCCGTTACGTCCGCAGATTTTTTTTGCGGATTTTGCGGGAAATCCGCAAAATTCGCGTATTGCGGATTTCCCAAAAATCCGCAAAATCCGCGGGCGTAACGGATTTCCCGCTCATGCCTATTGCCAACACCAGTCCAATCGTATTCCAACTCCTCCTGTGTCGGAACTGTGGCCACCCGCCATCTCTTTCCCACATTTCGCCTTGCCACTACTTCTGCTAGGATTAGCCACTGTTGCACATGCCTCGGGACAGTCTTTGTTTCCAGCAATTATCAGCAAGAACCATTTAGGCTCTAGTGGGACCTCCATTCCTGTCACAGCAGCCATTGCCGCTGCGACTCTTTGCCAGTACTCCTGTAGGATCCGACACTCCCAAATTAGGTGGTAGAATGTCCCTTCTTGACCACATCCCCTCTGACACTGTGAATTTCCACTCCTTCCCATCCGCTGTGGCATTGACCTTGGGTAATATACCCTGTGTAGCACCTTCGGCTGTATCAGTCGGAATCCTGCTCTAATTGCTATATCTCTCGGACCTTGGAGCACCTCCACCCATTCCTCTTTCTCCTAGGGGCCCATGTCCCATTCCCAGGTCGTCCTGAATGTACCCATTGGGTCTGGAGCCTTATGTGCTATTTTTTTGTAAAGTAAGGAAATAGTTTTCTTCTGCAAGTGGTCCATCAGGATCCAATCCTCTTGTGGTGTGGCAGCTGTTAGTGTCTCTCCTTTTATCACATGTTGCTTAAGCGCGTATCCCGACTGGGTGTATCTAAGCCTCTTCCACCTCCCAAACATATATTCCTATTGTAGGACAGAGAACATGATGCATGCTCACCCTCTCCATATATCTCCTAGTGTCTCTAGCCCTAGCAGTTCCCATTTGGCAAAGTCCCAGAATGTGTTAATCCCTTTCAGACGGTCGCCCGTCCAGAGGGGCGTCATCTCTTTGAGTTCGTCTTCGCACCCTAGATATTTTCCCGCTGACGTCCATGCCCTGACAACTGTTTTTGTATGATTTGGGAGGTTCCTGTCCATTTATCTAGTGTAATAAATTGCCCTCGGACCTCTTGCGCCCATGGCAATTTTATCCACCAAATGTTCTGGGTCCGCTCTATCATCAAACATCCATCCATTTACTGTTACTAATTGGCCTTCCCAGAAGTAATTACAGATGTCGGCCACCGCCAGAACCCTATCTTATATCCCTCTGTGAAGTTTCTTCAAGGCTATTCGCCCGCCCCACAGCATCAAACGGATTTCTGAATTCACTCGCTGGAAGAAAGATGGGGGCCACTTGAAGGGCGTGTTTTGCAACACATATAGCAGTTGGGGGAGGGCAATCATTATAAACATAGCTGTCTGACCCATCATTGTAAGGGGCAGGGCCCGCCAGTGTTTAGCATCCACTATGAATCTATCTAGCTGTTGGCCCACGTTCTTACGATAGAACTCGTTGGTTTCTCTTGTAATGTGAATCCCAAGGTATTTTAGGCCTTTTGTCTCAATAGGTACCTCACATCTAGATGTAAGGGCGGGCGTTCTCCTCAACAGGAGGTATAATAAAGACTTGTCTGAGTTGATTCGTTATCCCGAGTATTCCCCATAAATACAGAAAATCTGCAATATTTTATCTATCGACTATCTCGGCTTTATCACATATAGGGGAACATCATCCGCGTATAATGCGATTCGGTCCTCTCACTCCACCCCAATCGCTTTCCCCAAGATCAAAGGGTAGTGCAGCACCCATGCTGTGAGAGGCTCCAGGGCAAGCGCAAACAGGATCGGAGGCAGCGGCCATTCCTTTCTAGTCCCCCTCTGGAGGGTGAACGCCTGGGATACCGTGGCATTGACTCTCACTTTAGCTAGTGGTTGTTCATATAGGAGTCTGATCCATGTTATACATTTGGGGCCCATGCCTAGTTCGGCCAGGACCGCAAAAAGGTAGTTCCACTCTTCACTGTCAAATGCCATTCTGGCATCTAAAGACAGGAGAGCTGATTGCTCTGTAGGGTATTTTTCGGTGAGTTGGAGTATGCCAAACAGCCGACGGAGATTTAGTCTAGTCCCTCTGTGATGCATAAATCCCGATTGGTCTGGATGTATAAGTGTGGCAATCACACCGGTCAATCGCATAGACAGGAGTTCAGCCAGTACCTTAACCTCATAGTTTAGAAGTGAGATCGGTCTGTATAACCCACACTCTGTTGTTAATTTGCCTGATTTTGGTATTACCACTATTACCGCAGTTCTTTGGTCAGCTGGAAGTGTGCCCTCTTGCTGTGCCTGTTCAAACATTATTTGCTACTGTTCTGCAGTTATGTCCAACACCCTGTCTACTTTTGTAAGTAAATAGGATTTAGCATCACAAACCTTGGGTGGTTCCATGGGAATGCCAGTGCACCACCGTAGTATGCCAGCTTAGCACTAACTAATGGAAAATAGTGCAATGCTCTGCTTTGCGCTACTTTTGAGTGTTTTCCAGCGCAAAAAAAGTTTAGCGCTGGAAAGTAAATTAGTAAAAAAAGGTTAAACATAATTTTGCATCACTTTTGTGACGCACACATCGGGTTAAATCTTAGAAAATAGAACGCTAAGTCTTTTGTCCTTGAGGGTGTGATGCGTCCAAGAGCTGTAGAGGGTGCCCCAGTTAGTGTGCCTGTGAAGTGAGGGACATCATAGCTGAGTGGCAGGAGTAAGTTGACCAAATATTCAGAATAAAAAACGACAATCGTAGACATAGAAAAAGGACTATGTTATGCTGCTGACGGATCATGGTCACAGAAGGTGTACACTAATCATACTTAAGAATATTGTTAGAAATGGGATTCCTCGTTGGATGACGTATGCACCTAGGCCAGACAGGAACCACCTATCTACTCAGGGTAAGCTAGATACACACTAAAAGATAACCTGTGCTCACCGTCTGGTGGCTTGGCACAGAGCAGTCAGGCTCATCTAAAGAGGAAATGTGTTAGGTATTTGTGCAACACACCCACACAGTAACACATGTTTAGAAAAATAGAGAATATTTATCTGATTTTGGACATGGTCGAACAGTCCCTCAACCCGCTGTGATCATGGGGAAGAAGGTAAAAGCCAAGGGGGATGCTTTGCACTTGGCCTTTATGGGCCTGTCAGTGTGTTCTACCTCGTGGACAGTGGCAGGTTGTGGACATTAATGACTGAGTTGGGAGTTGATATAGGTATAATCAAACTTTTAAAATGTCTGCATTGGAATAATCTGGCACAGGTTTGATACAGCCCAGTGGGGAGTGTACATCAACCTTTAAGGTCTTTAAGGGGGTAAGACGGGTGCATTCTAGCCCCCTTTTTATTTTTATTTTTATAATGATTCTTTGGAGTGCTTTTTACAAACCAAAGGAAATGATTTGCCTAGAATAGGAGACAGGCCAGTGCTTGTACTTTATTATTTTTTTTTTTGTAAAATTTTTATTTTGAGTTGCAGAAAATAATGAACAAAGGGCTGCGGAGGAGCCGCACAGTATGCAAGAGTGATTCAAAAGCAGTAATCACATAACAGCACAGCTCCAATACATAGCATAGGCATATCCAGACCAGAGGCGGAACAATACAGCTATTAGAACCACTTCACATACCGGTCGACATGCCTGTCAGTAGACCAGGGCAGCTAAGAGAGCCAGTACCGCATTATGCCAGACCCCAGTCCTGTATTTTCCATGTAAGCGGGTCAAACATCCAGGTAGCAGAACCTCCACAGCCCAAAAGACCAAAAACAGAAAACTCCCCCCATCCCTCCCCCTCCCTCCCCCATGGTGGTGACGCCAGTCATACATACACACATTCCACAACCACATTACACCTGGAAGAGGTGCAGCGACCTCAATGAGGCTGGACACACTGCTGACGGTAACCCTTTAGAAAGGAAGTCAACCAAGGGGCCCCACTGAAATCTGAAATTCTTGAATTGGCCAAGGAAGATGTCCGCCACTCTCTCCAAACTGAGCAGCCTCCAGAGTCGTGCATGCCACAGCGAGATCGCCGGTGCCTCCTTCTTTTTCCAGGCCGCAGCCAACGTGAGCTTCGCCGCTCCGAGGCACAGCCACAAGATCTTTTTATCTGCCCTGGTCTGGTAGGCAAGGCCAGGATCCCGCAGACCTAGCAGGACACAGGCCATGGAGTCGTCAATAGGGTAAGTCAATATGTCCTTGATATGGGAGAGGATTTCCTCCCAATACGGTCGGATCACCGGGCAGTCCCACCAGATGTGGCGAAAGTCACCCAGTAGTCCGCATCCCCTCCAGCACTTATCGGAGGTCGCCGGAAAAATGCGGTGGAGCCTAGTCGGGCACATGTACCATTGCATGACCGTCTTGAGGTGGGCCTCCCTCAAATGCAAGGAATGGTTAAAGTGTGTCAGGTCACGCCAGAGCGCCGACCATTCCACATCCGTGATGTCTCTCCCCAGCATGTCCTCCCATTGCCCCATATAACGAGGTCGAGGAGCTATCGTCGATTGAAGTAACAATTGATACAGGAAGGAAATGGTTCCCTTCATGACGGACGTCCGTAATATAAAGGCTTCAAAAGGCGTCGGCGGTCTCGTAGCCGCCCCCAACACTCCGGGAGACGTAGCCCAGTGAAGCAATTGAGCATGCCGGTATTGTTCAGTCCGAGGGACCCCATAATCTCTCATACAGTTAGTGAAAGTGAGGGTGTCCAGACCATGGAACAGATGGGTCAATGCTCGACAACCCCCCTCCCTCCACACCTCAAACGGCCCCTCTAGAAGCGCCGGTGGGAAGGCCGGGTTGAAGTGCAAGGGTGTAAACGGTGAAGGGAACGTAGTCCAGCGGTCGTCCCCAGCTAGTGAGTCCCACACCTTCAACACCGTGCTCGTAGGAGTGCTTATGTATGCGTTGAGGGGGCGGTCCTTCTTTGGTTTCCAAGCTAAGTCCCATATCGATCTGCCAGCCACGCATCGGTCCATATGGAGCCAATGTTTCTCGGAGGTTTGTTGCGACCACTCCACCAACACTCTTAGCTGAGCCGCTTTGTAATATAACTGCAGATCAGGGAGCCCAACTCCACCCTCGGATCTCGGTCGGCGTAGAACCCCATAGGAAAGACGTGCCTGACCCCCCTGCCATACGAAGCGCAGTATATGAGTTTTAAGCTGCCTAAAAAAGTCACCATCAATGGGGATAGGCAATGCCTGGAATAAATACAAGAATTTAGGGAGGAGAACCATCTTCACGGCATGGATTCTGCCCAGCCATGACAAAAACTTTGGTTTCCACCTGTCCAGTTCCGCTCGGGATTTTGCCAACAAGGACGGAAAGTTGGCCTGGAACAGCCCGCCCACGGTCGGGGTCAGGTGGACTCCCAGGTAGACGATCGAATCTGTGGCCCAGGCCAACGGGGTCAGCGGTCGTACCCTATCCATTTCGACCTGCGAGAGGGTAAGATTCAGGATGTACGACTTGCCATAGTTGACCTTGAAGCCAGCCACCTCCTCAAAGTCCAACAAGACCTCCTGAATGCAACGCAGCGAGCGTTCCGGGTCCGTAACGGAGAACAGGATATCGTCCGCAAAGAGCGAAATCTTATGCTGTTCCCCCGCGAACGGCAAGCCTCGGATCCCCTCATGCTCCCGTACCACCACTGCAAGCGGCTCGATGCTCAGCGCAAACAATAGGGGGGACAGAGGACAACCCTGTCTAGTGCCTCAAGTGTGATCGAAGAACGCTGACACATGACCATTCACCGCGACCCGAGACCGGGGACAGCAGTAATTAGCCTTAACCATAGTGATGAAGGATTCCGAAAATCCGAAGGCAGTCATGGTATTGAACAAGAAGCCCCAATCCACCCGGTCAAAGGCCTTCTCGGCGTCCAGACCCACTAGTACCGCCGGTATACGGAATCTGTCCGCCTTTTCTATGAGATGCACCACCCGACGCGTGTTATCATGTGTTTGGCGCCCCTTGATGAAGCCAGATTGGTCCGGGTGGATTAGCGCCGGCATAAGGTCTTGTTGCCTACGCGCCAGGATCGCCGAGTATAGCTTGGCGTCTATATTAAGAAGCGCAATCGGACGAAAGGAGGCGCATTGTGCGGGGTCCTTCCCCGGCTTCGGCAACACTGTAATCATCGCCTCCGCCATGGAGCCAGTAGAAGAACCGGAGGTGGCCATGTCATTAAATAGGGTGACCAAGAAATCGCACAGTTCGGAGGCGTAAGATTTATAGAATACGGCGGTGTAGCCGTCCGGGCCAGGAGCCTTGTGAAGCTTCAAGTTCGTGATGGCATCCAGCACCTCTTCCCTGGCTATCGGAGCCCCTAAGAGCTCATTCCATTCCTTGGACACCCGTGGAAGGGGCAGGCGCCCCAGATACTCCTTCTGAGCGGCCGAATCCAGCCCATCCCCCTTGTATAGGTCCGAGTAAAAGCGGCCGAAGATGTCCGCCTTCATTTCGTCCCTATGTTGCAACAGTCCCGCACCATCGCGGATCCCCCCAATGTACTCGCGTTCCCGCCTATCACGAAGCTGACGGGCCAGATGCCGTCCCACCTTGTTTCCGCAAGAGTAGGACTGTCGGCCCAACCTCAATAAGGTGAATTCCGCCCTGTTATTATAATGCGCTCTCAGTTTCCCTCGTACCGCCGTCAGGGGCCGGAGGGTCACCCTCGTGGGGTTGAGTTTATGCGCCTGCTCGAGGGGGGCCAGCTCAGCCTCCAGTTCCTCCCGCTCCTTGCGTCGCAACCTATTGATTTGTGCATTGAGGCCCAAGCAGGTGCCCCTGATGGACGCCTTAAAGGCATCCCATGTGTTGGAGACTGAGGTATCGGACGTCGGATTGAGGGCAAAGAACTCCCTAATGGCCAATCTTAACGCCTTATCAGAAGTATCGTCCCGTAGTACCGATGCCGGGAAGTACCACTTCCGCTGCCCGGCGCTGGTCGACGACCAGCGCAAGGTGAGCACCATCAGGCTGTGATCCGAAACTGAGAGTGGCAAAATGGTAGAGTCAAGGACATCTCCCCTAAGGGCCTGGCTAAGAAATATATGATCCAAGCGTGAGTAGGAGTGGTGCACATGAGAAAAAAACGTGTAATCTCTTGACGTTGGATGTACAAAACGCCACCCGTCAACCAACCCCAGCTCCGCAACCTTTTGCTGTGACAATGCAGAGAATACACCAGTCTCTGTTCTGCGAGCGCCAGAGCAGTCCAACGCCCTGTCCCATACCAGATTAAAGTCCCCCATGAGGAACAAGTGCCCTTCAACAAAATCACCCACCTTGTGCAGTAAGTTATGCAAGAACTTATTCTGACCCGTATTGGGAAGATAAGTCACAACAAAAGTACACAACCTCCCCTGAACCAGCCCCTTCACCATCAACCAGCGGCCCTCCCTGTCCGCGCGCACCGCAACAGGCTGAAAATGCAGCGCAGCACGAAAAAGGAGAGCCACCCCCCTATGCTTCGTGGATGCGGAGGATCTGTATATTAGGGGATACGACTTATGCTTAAGGCGTAGCTCATCTTTGCGCGCCAGATGGGTCTCTTGAAGCCCCACTACATCCAATTGGTGGTCAGTTATATATTTCCATACCTTTTGCCTTTTCTGCGGAGAGTTCAGCCCCTTAATATTCCACGTCCCTAAGCTAACAGGCATCGTATGATAAAAAACAAGAACCCTCGATAGATCCCATGGCAGGCCCTCCTCCCTTGCCTGAAGGTCCCCTGATCACAGACCACCCAAAAATCAAGCTCCCGCCAGCCCTCCTCCCCGCAGTCCCCTCCCTGAGCCCATTGCCAAATTGCCCCGCATTTCCCGCACCAACAGCGCATCTCATCCTCCCATTCACCGTCACGTGGCACATTCCACAGCACATCCGCGTCACCACCAACACCCCCCCACCCCCCAACCCCAACTCCCCAAACTGTCCCCCCAAGGCCCCCCCCCCCGGAAACCCCCTCACAAACCATCGAAAGTCCAAAAGAGTCCTCCACGGGATGGCGAGGAGACATCAGCCGATGTCCCCCACAGATCTCGTACCTGGGCGTCTTCCCACAAAGTACATACGAACCCACGGTACCTGCACGGGTGCGCCCCTCCGACGCCAGTCAGATCATTCTTCAGAAATCACGCCGCCCCGGAACCAAGCTGAGAGGCAGACAGCGTGACGGTGGCAACCGAGGCCACCGCGTCGTCCCGTTCTTGCATGCTGGTGGTCCTGTCAGGCACCCTCCTCCACCCTCCACGCCCACCCTGTGCCAGGAGGGGGATCGTTGCCGGCCCCTTGCAGAAGGACTCCTATCGCCAGGTGAAGTATCCGGTCCGTCGATTCCCAGTAGATCCATTGCCACTTGAAGGGACCTGATCTGCTCAAGCCTATTGTTCCATCGAAATATGATGCGAAACGGGTGGCCCCAGGAATAAGCAATGTTGCGGTCCCGCAAAAAGGTAGTCACAGGTCTGAACTCACGCCGTTTCCGCAGAGTGGAAGCTGCCAAATCCTGGTACAACTGCGGATGGTGTCCACGAAACAGGATAGACGTAGCCTCCCGAGCCTTCTTCAGAATGCGCTCTTTCAACTGAAAATCGTGGACGCAGACTAGGATGTCCGGCGGAGGGCCCCCCCACGCCTAGGAAGACCAACCCTATGGGCCCTGTCCATCTTGACATCAGTGATTTCGTCGTCGCCCAAGATCTGCTGGAACAGCGCCAGGACATAGCCTCTCAGATCGCCAGACTCCCCGTCCCATGGTACCGACTTGATACGGATGTTGTTCCACCTGGAGCGGTTCTCCAGGTCCTCCGCATGGGACTGCAGGTCCAGATTCTGTTCCCTGAGACGCAGCACATCCTGTTGCAGCTGATGGACATCATTAGCCAGATTAAGATCATGGTCCTCTAGGGTGGCTACCCTCTCGCCTACCCCATCCAGGTCTCTCCTCACCTCCCTAAGGTCCGACGCGAGCTGGGACCGCAGCTCGGAGATGTCATCTTTAATGGATGCAAACAGCTCAGTCATGAATGCTTTGGTGACCGGCGCCTCATCTTCCTTTGATGCGGAGGAGGAACTCGCCCCAGGTGACGGCGGGAGCTGGGAGCCCCTGGTTAGGCCATCCTTGCCATTCTTCCCCCTCCTCTGGTTGTTCGCCATCGCAAGGTCGATCGTGAGCGTCTCCCCAAGCTGACCACAATCCACCGTTGATCACAACCCACTGCGCCAGTCGCCGTTTGCGAGGCGAAGCGATCGAGATGGGCTCCTCTCCCCCGCTCCACACCGCGGGCCTCCCCGTGCCCTTCCTCGAGGCGCTAGAGCCGCTGTAGCAGGTCCGCTCCACTTCACGGCCAGCCCTTCTGATCCAGCGATAGCCCCCACTAGGTCACAGTTCGGCGGGGCGGGTGCTCCCAGAGACCAGAGGGCGCCTCACGCGTCCGGGCCACTGCCCCCCGATATTATGGCGCTAAGGTCGCAGTTCGGCGCAGGTCCTCCGAGCAGGACCTCACTCAGGACGTAGGCCGCAGCTGCGACTCCAGATGCCTCGCTTCTCCCACTACAACAGGCCGCCGCCGTTCGAGGTGTACTGCATGCGTAGGCTACGTGTGGCCGCAAACCTCCATTGGCCCATTCAGAGGGGGGGTGCTCAACCTGCACCAGGCCGTCCTCGCCACTCGGCCAGAGCGCAATGCCACCCCCTCGCAGTTCCTGCCTAGCTGCCCAGCTTCGGGGGCGCCCTCCGCGCTCCAGATCGTGATCCTGAGCCCTCTCCGGCTGCCTCCAGGCGCTCACCTTCTTCCGCTCGGCGGGCCCACTGCTCCTCCGGGTCGCGCACCCTGTGGCCGATCCGCGCTCAGCCCCCGGCTCCTCCCTCGCCGCTCCTCACAGCGCAACACACGAGAGGGGGGCAGCGGGGAAAATGCTGACCACCGGCAATCCCGCCGGCTACTGAGGTCCCGCTCCAGGCTTCGGGCCGACCTCCATCCCCTTGCGGCGTCCGCCCTGCCTGCACTTCCGGTCGGCGGTCACTTCTACGCCAGTCCGGCGTCGGCCAGGCCTTCCACCACCTCTGCTCCAAGAGCGCGCCTCTCCGCACGGGACGCTCCGAGGGTCGAGCGCCGCCACCAGAATGCAGCCACTAGGCTCCGGTGCCCCCCAGCATCAGAACCACCGGTCAAAGCACGGCTCCGGGGGTGCTATTCGGTGCTTTGTCGAAGTCGGCGCCGGAGGGAACGCAAAGAGCGCCTCACTCCGTCGCCATCTTGGCCACGCCGTGCTTGTACTTTTGTACGCTGATGACGCAGTGATTTGACCACATATTGCAAATGGGTTGCAACTTTTATTGAACTCTTTTAATAATTTTATGAATAACTTGTTATTGAAGGTGGGGCGAGGCTAAGATGGCGACCACAGTGGCACGCAGCCTAGTGAGCTCCATCACCATTCCATGCTAAATCCTTTATTTATCCTCCCCATCTAGTCTAGATCCACTCGCAAATGATGTCCGGGCTACTGCACCGCTTGGAAGATGCTACATGTCTCGAGATTCAGGGGGAATAAATGAGCCGCCATATCCCTGAAACAGTGATAAGGCGATCGGCTGGTAAGGCCTCTACTGGAGTGGGAGCGGGCCCGAGCTGGTGCTAGAACCCAGTTGCGCTGAGATGGTTCCTGGAGTGGGTGATCACCGCTGTGGTTGGTGCAACTGTTCCTAGTTGCTTCGATCCCTGTACGGGCAGGCCCTTGGATCTGCCAGGCTCCATGGGCAGTGCCACGAGGCAGGAGCCAACTACCCTGCTCGGCCATCCCCTGATTACTGGCCTGGCACTGAGAAGATTTCTGTGCTGGAGGGTAAGGACCGCCTCTGGGGGATTAAGGATTCTCGTGCAAACTGATGCCTGCCCTCCCCACCGGGAGGACTGAGGTGAGCGCCACGCTGTGTGAGGAAAATGGGACTGTGCATGAATCCACGGCAACGCCTTTGAGGGTGCCTGCAACTGCTGCCTTGGGAGAACCTCTCCCAAGACTACGCAACACTTTGGAGGGCTCTGCAGGGGCTTGCGGTGCTGCCAGCACACCCCAGTCATTCCTGCAAGTTTGAGACAGCGTGTCCTCCATTTCTGTGTGACTGTGCTCCACTGCTGGGACTGAGAGAGACCAATAGAGTGGAGGAGCGATCAATCAGCTACTCTCTTTGCCACAATTGGAGAGCATGTAACTACTTCTCTCTCCTTGGTCCCACTTGACTTGATACCTTCTGCACTGCACTCCTTGCTGCAGTGGAAGTCCTTGATGAGGCTGAGCAAATGACTGCTGCAGCAGAGGTCGGACTTATCAACTCATGAACTTGTTACTAACTATACCGGTTGCTTCAACCTGGGGGTGTTCCCTTCCTGCTGCACCCCTTGGGACTCTTCTGGCTCTACCGGTGTCCCAGCCTCTCATATCCCTGTCTCGGCATGAAAGGTCCTGCACAGCTTACTTTGAGCCTGTCCTTATAATACAGCACTTTTTTGGGAAGCAATTGAGGTTTTAAAGACTGTCTATCCTCCACCTCTTGTGCTACAGGAGAGCACTAGAGGCAACAACGGAGACTCCTGTTGGCTCCTCTGTGCCCTGGGTTAAGACTTTTTGTGGCCAACTGCCTGCCTCGAGGCCCTGGGTATACTGTACTCATGGGGAAACCAAGGACAAAAGCTGCCGGTGCACAATTGGGCACTGGAGGGCTCTCTTAATCCCTGGCTGTAGAGATCGAGGAGACAGACGAGGAGTTGATTTCGATTCACCTTCACCTGGATAAAATACTGGCTGTCATAGCCGACACTAAAAATTGTCTGACAAAGTGCGCATCTTGAAACACCGCCTTGCAGATGTGGAAGAGCGCAATTGATGCAACAACATTCGGGTGGTTGAGCTTCCTGTAGGTAAAGAAGGGGACAATATGGTGGCTTACCTCGAACAAAGGCTCCAGACGGAGGTCGTCCCCAACCATCTCTCTTCCTTTTCCACTCTAAAACCTGCCCACATGGTCCTGGCTTCCCCCCCTGCACCTGGCCACCTGCTGTTACATTTTAAGGACATGTACACTATACTGCACAAGGCGCAGACAGCGGAACCATTTACCGTGGTAAAGTATTGGTGTTTCCTGACTTCACAGCGGCTGTGCAAACCAAACGGGCCTCCTGCCGGGAGGTTAAAAAGGCTCTCAGGATGGAAGGCTTGCAATACTCTCTGATGTTTCCCTCCAAGCTGAGGATTGTGCTGGACAGATGTACACACTTTTGTGAAGACCCCAATACGGCCTGGGACTGGTTGGAGGCCTATAGAGCAGGGACCTCTTTGCCGGCGCCCCGACTCAAGCCAGATGCATCTGAACATAGACCCTGGAGGCGCACGTGAAAGGCTCCGATTGGCCAACTGTGGAAGAAATCATCCCCCTCACAGACTGACTCGAAGTGAGGTGTGGCACTCTAGGCTGGGGTAGATAGGAGATCAGAGGTCTTTGAATCTGGGACTTCGGTCATGGATAGTACTGTCTTACCGGTGGTGACTCGCGAGTAGTTGATTATCTAATCTGAAATGTTGGATTGCTGCCTGGAGGAGTGGGGGGGGGGTGCTACATGGCACTGGTGGGCCATAATGTCCTTTCTCTACTGTATTAGTCAGGTGCGTGTGGAGGACTTAATAATAGGATGGTAACCACTGAGTAGTTCTTGTTGCTTCTTTGTGAGTTCTGACGATTCTACCTGGTTGAGGAACTCAGCTGATGAGAGGCTTGAGTAAAGGGCTGACTCGGAGCAGGCTCCTACTTTCCAGTTTGGCCTACCCCTCTAGGATTGGAGCCTACCAGGGGACTGGAGGTTACTTTCTACTAACACTGTTTTTCTTTACCACGTTTTGAGTGGCCGGCCAGCCATTGCTGGGCTGCTCCTGGGTTGGGAAGTTGATGTTGGGGTTGTTATGGTTTATCTCAGGACCTACATTGCCTATTGATGATGCGGGAGGCGGGCCTGCTGGGAGATACCGTTGAGACTGGCGGAGCCCTTACAAGTTACTCACTTCGATGCCTTGCAATCACCATACACTAACCTTCCTGACCTGTAATATCCAAAGACTGGGCTCTGCCTCCGTGCGCCATACTATTCATAGGTATTTGAGATGGCGAGTAGTGCAAGTGGCCATGCTGCAGGAAACTCACCTTGTTGGGAAGGAGGTGGAATGCTTAGGGCGTAAATGACATGGCCAGTTGTATGCTTCCTCCTACTATGCCTGCACGTGAGGGGCCTTGATCTGGATAAGGACAGGGGCTCCTTTTGAACTCACACAGTCTTTCATTGACGGAGAGGGCCACTATGTTCTACTGTTTGTGGGGCAGGGAAATCACCTTGGGGAGTATTTATTCCCTGAATCGAGAACCAGGTGGACTTCCTTCACTCACCCTCCACCCCCTTGGTGTCCCTGGTGACGGATGACCTCTTGCTTGGCCGGGATTTTAACTGTCTCCCGGATATTCACATGGACCGATCGACCCCACTGTTGCCCGAGGCATTGGCACACAGGATAGCTGAGGCCTTAAGTGACGGGCTGGATCGGTGGGACCGTTTGGTTCCCTGAAGACCCATTATGGTCAGACACAAGACTGCTCCTTCTATTCCCATGTTTATCAACTCCGCACTTGCCTAGAAAAATTTGTCTGCTCCGACAGGCTTACCCAATATGTAACGAGTAGAAAATACTTAGGTCGCACCCTCACAAATCATTGTACCTTGTTGTTGTGCTTTTGGCTGGTGGAGGAACGCCCAGATGTCCCCATGTGGTGAGTAAGCACTCTCTCCTTGGACTCACTGGGACTCCCTGGGAGAAATGTTTGCCCACTACTTCGAACTCAATGAGGGTTCTGCTTCCACCAACCTAGTCGAATGGGAAGCCTTTAAGGTTGTGCTTCTGGGCCACTGTTTGGGTCACTCGATTGAGGTCAGGAAATAACTAGATCAGGAATTGTGGATGCTAGATGGCAAGTTAAATGATCTAGCTAACACTCTGGGTACTGATAGTGATGTGGCAATTTGCCTTCTGGAGGCTCGAGAGCAATATACTGCCTCAACTGTCATGACTATAGGAGCTACATTGCCAAAGCACATGATGAGGAGGGATGACCGGGGAGGCTACTGGCCTGGTAATTTCACCCGGAGTCCCGTGGAGCTCCTATTATTCAAATCCTACTGGTGAGAGGAGTGCCACTGTACTCTCCCTGGGCCATTAACACCTTTTTTTTTAGAATACCATGAAAGGTTATATCAGCGTGAAGAGATTCATCTATTGGACACAAAGGCTGCCTTTCTTAGACAATTGCAATTAAAGGAGGCAACTTATGAGGTACGAGAAGCCCTGTGAGGCCCAGTGATGGTGCAGAAAATGAGACGATGGGTATAGGCAAGACCCTGGGCCTGATGGTCTACCTGCTGAGTTCAATTCCCCTTTTGAGCGTACACTGGGCCCGAAATTGCAATTGCTCTATGCAGACTCATTGAAGAATGGAACACTGCCTGAATCCACTCGAAATGCGGTGGTGATTCCACTCCCCAAGTCTAAGATCCATGGTCTCTGTACCTCAGCGTTCCGCCCTCTGTCCAAGTTAACATGGACTTTAAAACTCTTAGCAAAGTTCTGCCCTCCAATTGCTCCCTTCCATAATTGCGCAGATCCATGAAGATCAAAGTGGCTTAATTCCCTCTCTAAGCATGTCACTCAACCTTAGGAGACTATACCATGTCCTTCATTACCTGGAGAAACGGTCCAGTTTAGTAGAACTCGAGGAGGCCTTTGACTCTGTGAGATAGGATTTCCTGTTTTAGGCTATGTGGTGGATGGGTCTGGGAGATCACTGGTTCAGCTGGCTGAAACTGCTTTACTCTGCCCAGACTGAGTGTGTCAGGACGGGCACAACTATATACTCACAGTACAACGTCCTTAGAGCTACTAGATAAGGGTGACACTGTCCCCCCTCCTATTTGATTTGCCCATTGAGCCGCTGACTGAGCTATTTTACCAAGAGGGAGTGGGCACTGGGGTGGTAGTGGAGGGTAGGGAATACAGTATTTTCTTTTATGTAGATAACCTTCTGCTTTACTTGGCAGATGGCTCTACAGAGGCTGCCACTGCTTTGCGGCACCTGGGTGTGTTTGCGATCCTTTCTTGACTTCGGTTCAACAGAGCCAAGACTTGCCTGTTCTCCATGTCGCTGGGAGCCCAACGACCACTGGACATTCCGCTAGAGGTGGGCTGGTCCCCCACAACTTCTAAGTATTTAGGAGTTCAATTATTCGACTCGCTAGAGGACCTTCTGAAGGGCAATCTCGGAAAAGCCATTAGATCACTTAAAACCTGTGTACCCTTCTGGAGATCTTTTAAACTACCCATCATGGCAAGGATCTCAGTGTCTAAAATGGCTATGCTCCTGAGACTACGCACTTTTTTGTTAATCTCCCATTTGGAGTGCCTTCTCCATGGTTCCGACAGTTAGACTCGCTGCTACAGGAACTGATCAGGGTAGGAGGTCACCATAGGGTCTCCCCAGAGGTCCTTCGGCGCCCCACTTTGAGATATGTTTCCTGGCAGTACAACTCCAATGGGTCACTCAGTGGCTTGACTTGAAGATTAGGGTTCAGAGGGACTTGCCCACAGTCCGAGTATGCTCTTGCAAAGTTGCTTTGCCCAGTTACAGTCCTTTTTCGACCTGGAGTGCCTTTGGCAACAGCCCTATAGTGTTGGAGGTGTTGCATGCAGTGGACGGTGGGGACCCCCCTTTGTGTGCCTCCTCTGCCGTTGGTTGATCTCCCTCATGGTGACTCCCTCTCTTTTTTCACAGCCGGACAAATGTCGACGTAGACAGATGCTGGCTTGATAACAGTAGGATACTGCTTTCGATTAGGGGTACTATTCCAGACAGAAGGCATAAGGACCCAAAATGAGCTTTCCCGGGCCAATTACTCACTTACGAGGCACAGACGCTGTCTTTTTGGGAATTGTGGGCCAATGGACAGGAACCAGTGCAACACGAAGTACTACAACTATTGGTGTCTATGGGCACGGCGCGCCACTTGGTCTTTGATCAATATGGTGCGAAGGCCTCTGCTGGTGGCAAGGCTCAGATGGGGAGAGATATTGGGTCACGCCCTTACTGACTCAGAATAGAATACATTTCTGGCGCATCCTAAGAAAGTCTTGAGGAACATGAGACTGAAATATACTCAATTTAATTATATCCAGATGACCTACCTGACACCTCACAGACTGCAGGTCATTTATGGAGGGGAACCACGCAGCTGCCCCAGATGTACACTCTTGGATGCAAATTTTTATCATATGACCTAGAGCTGCCCCTGATTGCAACCCTTCTGCATGGCAGAGATTAATGCCTTAAATACCACCCTGAACTGAGCACTCAATTGCAGTCTGGAGTTTTGCCTGCTAGGACTGTTTCTTAGACCCCAAAAGCGTAAGGTGGTTCTCAATTCCTTGATTTTTTATACTCACTAGGAGGCGAATTACGATGGCTTGGAAATCAGCAGTAGGGCCAGCTGTGGGTACCTGGACAAACAATGTCACTGTATGGACTAGGGCAGAGGAGAGGGCCCTGCTTTGTGAAGAAGCCAGGGAAGTGCAGCAGCGTCCAATAGTGGGTTGTATTCCGATGTTTTAGAGGCCAGAGGATACTGCAGCAGCGTGTCCCGACGGGACACCCAGGACAGCTGAGAGAGATGGAGGAGACTCCTCTGGAGACTCGGAAGTTGAGGAGAATCGTTCCTTGAGATGACAGCTAGGTGTGCCTTTGGACTGCTCTTCCCTCTCCCCCATAGGACTTCTTGGCACCCGCCCTGGCATACTGGGATCTCCTTTTAGGTCTTTTGTGGTGTTATCCTTCCTCTTCCATACTGCTCTGTTGTCCTCCTCAATTTGCATATGCGACCCCTGAGATTGTTTTCTTTGTTTGTTACTCGTTTTACATGCAAGCGCATTGATACTGCCCCTTTTCTATTCTCCAGAGACTGAGGGGCCCATGTCCGCCCGCCACCATAACGGTAAATGGGACCGAACCGCCAGAGGTGCGGCGCTCCCGCTGTGCCCATTAGGATGCGACCACCACCCTGGCAGTCGCATCCCGCATATTCAACATTGTGGTGGGCGGTGCTGTAAGCAGCACCCGCCGCAATGTTGAAAATGCATGTTGTGCATTGACATACACAACGTGCCAGGCACCACGCGGTGCCTGCCACTTTGTGAATGCCCATGTAGGGGGTACCGTGGTTACCCCCCCAAATGCAGCCACCCACCCCGTGGGGGCCCACAATAGGCCCCCAAAGTAAACTCTGTGGAGAAGTGTGGCTCACTGGTTAGAGAAGGCAGACCCTGAAGCAGAGGTCAGACCCGGGACCAGGGTTCAATTCCCGACGCGGCAGGGTCTTGAGCTCAAATGTCCACGGACTCCATAATTCTCGCTTCGGTGCCTGACCTAATCATGGGTTCACACTCTGCAACTCTGGGCATTAAGCTTGCTTAATCTCCACAACGGCCCCCCGTGGCGGGATGCCTGGCTTTCACCTTGGGGATGCCCTGTAGGGGCTATCTCACAGGAAAAGCCAGGACGGGTTCCCAAGGCAAGCGCTTAGAGACCCCTGGGTGATAAGCGCTATATAAATCCAACATACATACATACATACTCTGCATGCCTATCCATGGCAGAGTCTCCGCCATGGAAAGGCGTTCCACCGCACACATCATAATATGGAGGCGGTGCTTGCAAGGCACCGCCACCATATTATGGGCCTTTTCCGCGCGGCAGGCAATCATGATGATTGCCTGCCGGTGAAAAAGAGGCGGAAGGTCTTTCGGTCGGCCGCGGTACCCCCTTCCATGCTGGGGTTACCGCAGGGTGTTTTGGTGGGCGGATCAAGACTGCCAGTAGGGCGGTGGCGATCTGCCTGCCATGATAATAGCCCCTTACTTTGTAAGGGGATGAGGACTAGACAACTTGGTGAATTTTCTCTATTTTTCTTCTACTCTTTGGGGCTTTTCATGCGGTAGATACTGGGTTAAAGCCTGCAATGGGACAGAACAAAATGAAAATGGGCTCAAATTGTATGCTCCTCCTGTTCCCAATTAAACCTCCATTATGTACATCACGACCATCACATAGGCACATCAGATGCATGTGTGTCTTGGTGATCTGATTGTATGCCTGATGAACCGCTTGGTTAATATGTATTGTTTGAAATGTTACATTGTGGATCAAAATGTCAATTCGTGAATGTACTCACTGTTCTAAATGCCAATAAACATATGTTTAACAAAAAATTTGAGACTGATCTTTTATTATGATATGTAGCCCAAGGAATGCCCGCTCACGCAGATTTACCATTGAGGAGACTCCCATTATGAAAGGCCTACATTTGAATTATTTAGGGATCATGATGGATGCTAATTTTGACTGGGACAAGCTATTGACTCAGCATGGGCTTAAAATGGAAAACACGCCTGATGCAATATTTCTGTTTGCTAGAAAACTTAAACAAAAACCTATAAGGGATTTAATTGCCCTACATAAAGCAAACTGCTTTTCCTTGGGCACTTATGGGGCGGGAGTCTGGGGTTATGCAAATTCCAACTATTTATAAACCATTGAAAATAAATCTCTCACTAGACTACTGGCAGTCCTAAAGAGTACTTCCACATGTTTTACCCATATAGAGGTCAATTTGTCTTATATTGAGGATGCAAATAAAATGGCTCCTCTTTTACTCTGGGTAATAGTCTGGAGTTCTCCATTTACTCATTTTTCCCACCTTTTTCTTGCATTGCTGTAGATCTCACCAATTACTTTGCATGATTGGCATATATTAGAAAATCCTTTTTAGACCCTGGTGGGCCACTGTTTTTTTATACTCCTACTCTAATTGACAGTAATAAAAATGCTCTGATTCATTCTCTTTTTTTAAGCAGTAGTACTTTGAGCTAGTCTATTAAATCCTTAGAGATGGACTCGGTGAGCTATTTCATGGAGATTGTTACTCCGGATCGATCCAAATCTTATTTTTTAACTGGATCTCTAATCCAGACCATCGATTTTATTTAACTCAATTTAGGCAGAATATTGGCCATTTCCTGGTTGTTTAACCACAACAGGGCAACTGGTTTTAAACCCTACCCTTTTGCTTTTGTAATGGCACTAGCCACCAAGCTCCCTGCATTTTATGTTTCTGTGTAGATTTTATTCCACTCATAGAACTACATTTTTACATTCTATGCTACATTCATATGACTGTAGATCTGCCAGAGTCTTACATGTTTCCAGTGTTTGCCATCTAAATTTGTTTGTCATTCTGTTAATATTTTTATTTGCACTGCTATTAGGATTAAACATGCCATACGACAGGGACAAGTCCTTGTTTTGATTTTGCCTGAATGTATTTTATCATAACTTCTGTATGGCATAAAAGTTCTGTATACATTTGTACTGTGTTTCTTTAATGGCCCTATGGCCGAACTAAGTTTATTTGACTTAAAGTGTTAGAAGTCTCCTGCAAATTAAACATGATAACGTTTGATTTTTCTCCTGGGCAAAGTTTACTAAAGTACCATTGACGAAACAGAGTCCAGGAAATAACTACAGTCAGATAAACAAAGGCAACTGATAAAGGAATTTATAACAGCATTGGCAAGAGGAAGGATCTGATAAAGCTGGAATGGGATCTTTGCTCACTTCAAAGGCATCCTGCTGTCACATCAGGCAACACTCAAGTAATGAGAATGTAAAAACAAAAATATTGCCACTTAAGAGAAACCACTACCTTGTGTGCAGATATGCTTGTATAGAAAGAGCAAAATGCAGTTTCTCAGGTTAAGTTATCTAGTGGCTTAAGTGGACTGACCCCCTGCCCCATGATATATGCTGTACTGGGTTGAAGCAAAATGTGAAGGACAAAATACCTGACCAATGGATGAAGAGAGTTGACGGAGAGCCCATTTAAGTAAGTTTATTATACATTATTTTAGTAAAATCAAACAGTCTTTGCTAATGCCAGGGCTATAAGTAGGGCAACAATAAAGCGTGTTGGGGAAAAGCATTGAGTTGCTAATAATGTTGGTACAGTTTCACAGATTTGAATGACACTTGGCAGGCTCTTAGCATGTTTAGTTGGCATGCAAATCCATTAGGTACGGGCATAGTTGATGGAGGTTGCAGGGGTCAAACTATTTTCATCTGTTAGCTCAGCACTGTGATGTCCGATTTCAATGGGATCTGATAAGAACAAATATAAAGGGGTCATAAACTTTTTTTAAGTTCAAGAAAAATAATTTATTGAGTAATATAAAGGTGTCAATAAGAAGTACAACTTAAAATCCTCATATTCAAATATCTATCATAAGCAAATTTAGGAACATACAAATCAGACTCACAAATGACAATAAAGAAGATGCAAATAACATTTCAAATCTGAATACTAATGAAACATAAAAGAAAATAGGAACAGTTGGGGGATCAGGGAGGTTTAGGAACTTTTTGCTGTTATGGATGTGGTTGAGAAAAACGTTGAGCACTTACATCGAGGAATATTGTAATAGGTGACCATAAATCCAAATGTTTTGTTGCTAGTTTTAAAGGGTAAACAAAAGCTGTATCTAGTCTGTGGTAATACTGTACCACCAGGCTCTATAAGAAAATGTTTTAAAGTCTTTCCAGTTAATGGTGATTTGCTGGAAAGCTACAGCTAGTAATAAATCCATCATTTTAATGTTAAGCGTCATATTTTCCCATAAAGGTGAAAGGCTTCGCAAGAAAGCATTGGTGAAGGAAAAAGGAAACTTACTACCAAAAATTAAGTTGATTTGAGTCCATACTCGTTTCCAAAAATTACAGACAGAATTACAAGACAACAACATGTGAAATAAATCGGCTTTTGGAGAGGAACATGTCCAGCATACATCTAAAACAGTTGAAAAACTTTTTCTTAAAACATATGGTGATAATAAAAGTCTATTAGAAACACAAAAATTGTGTTTGCGTTATATTTGCTGCCCTAGAAGATTTGCGTAATTTGATCCATAAATTCCTCCATAAAGGAATTGACCAAGAGTTCTGAAAGTCATGTTCCCACGCTACCTCAATTGTGGATTTTTGTCTGGTGATGTCTGTGCCTTGTAAAAAATTATAAATAGTAGAAGCTCTATGCAAATTTTTGAGTATGGTATGTAACTGCGAGAGGGAGTTAGAGTCACTCGATATAACAAGTGTAGTTGATAGTTGAGCGTAAGTATTCATCACAGCATCCTTTAAAAGAATATATTTGGTGTTAAATTAAGGAGGTAAATCAAACATTTGGCTAAGTGAATAGAAAGATAAAAAGGACCATTGAGAGAGTAGCTGATGAACCCATATTAGTCCTCTCTGTTTTCAAGTCTTCGAATAAAAAGGTTTATTACGAATCAGAAGACTTTTTTTATGCCAAATTTGGGAAAAAAGAAAGGAATCTATGGTGTGGTTTGAGGAGGAGGTGATATCTGGAGAAGGTTAGAAGTGAATTTAAGTATGGGGGTGGAAAGAATCTGCTGTTTATGTGTAAAGGAGAGATACTCTTGGAATGAGAAGGGAGATAAGAAGAGATTTTCAACTGAAGCCCACAAAGGTCGATCAACCGTGGGTTCAAGTAACCAAAAGGATGCTTGACGTAAAAGAAATGCTTTCTGATACATTCAAAAATCTGGAAAGTTGACTCCACCTTTTTCCTTAGAATGTATTAGTCTTTTCAGAAACATTCTGGGCTTTTTGTTATTCCATAAGAAGGAAGAGAGAATTGAATTAATTTTATTAAAGAATTTAACAGGAATTGAAAGTGTTAGATATAGTATATAAGATTATGGGCGTCAGCATAATTTTAATTGTATCTAAGCGTCCCCACCAGGATAAATAAAGAGGGTGCCATTTAGTGGTTAGGTCCACCAAATTTTGAATACATTTATTCATGCAGAGTGCTACAGTATCAGATATGTTAGAAGTAATATGAAGTCCTAGGTATTTAATATGATTTGAACTCCATGTAAAATGAAAGGCCTGGAAATCTAATTTAAAAGTGTATTTAGTTAAAGGTAGGATTTCGCATTTATCATTATTTAACTTATAACCAGAAATAAGAGAGTATGCTTGAACTTCAGCTAAAAAGGCAGGAATTGATTCATTTGGGTCAGAGATGAAAAGTAAAATATCATCAGCATAAGCTGCTAGTTTAATATGTGAGTTAGCCATCCTGAAGCCATGTATGTGTGGGTTCTGACGGAGTTTGGAAAGGAAGGTTTCTAAAGCCAAATTAAACAGAAAGGGGGATAAGGGGCAACCTTGACGGACCCCTCTACCTAAATCAAAAAAAGAGGAAATCAGACCATTTGCGCAAACTGCAGCCCGGGGATTGGAGTAAAGGAGAGAAATCAAAGAAATAAATTTAGGGCCGAAACCAAACGACTTAAGAGTATGAAACAGACAAACCCACTCAACTCTATCAAACGCTTTTTCTGCATCTAACGCAATGGCGGCCAGAGAGTGTTTCAGTCGGGAAGACTTGGCCAATATATTGAAACTGAGTCGGGTATTATCAGTGATAAAACAGCCCTTAACGAAGCTGGACTGTTCCTTTCCAATAAAAGTGGCAAGGAAGAGTCCAATCTGATAGCTAATGCTTTTGAAAAAATGTTGTAATCGATGTTAACTAGTGAAATGGGTCTATGATTTTTACAAAACTTAGAATATTTACCATCCTTAGGAATAAGGCAAATGTGTACATCTGAGAAAGATCCAGAAGATTTGTTTAAAGAGGTGAAAAAGGTTGTTAAAAAGTGCAATTTAGGTAAAAGGAATTTGGAAAAATATGAATAAAATTCAACTGTGAATTCATCTTGACCTGGTGCCTTATCTTTTTTCAAAAGATGCAATGCAGACAATAATTCCTGTTGTGTAATATCTGATTCCAAAGAAGACAAGTCCGGGGAGGAAAGATGGGGTTTTGGTATATTAGAGAAAAAATGTAATAGGGAGCTGCGTTTCGGAGGAATAAAGAGACTTATAGAAAAGGGAGAATTCATTTAGAATGTCAGCGTCTTTAAATTTTAAGTTCAAATTGTCATCATATATGGATTCTATGTTTAGTTTGTTCTGTCTGACCTTTAAGTAATTAGCCAATATCTTGCCGGCTTTATTTTTTCCTCCGTAGAACTTAGCAGTAGATTTTAACAAATACAGTGAGGCGTCATCAGTCGACTTCCTATTGAATTGCATCTTAGCGTTTATAAGAGCTGTTGGGCATTCTTGTGAGTGTGAGGTATAATGGGAGTGCTCTAACTTCTTGATATCTTGAAGAAGATTCTTCATGTGTAAACGGGCAGATCTACGTTGCTTAGCAACAAAACTGATGATGAAGTCTCTAGCTGAGGCTTTGTAGGCATCCCATATGGTTGAAAATGGGATATGATCAGTTTGATTTAATTCAAAATATTTATTGGAAACATTAGTAAAAGAAGTATTAAATTCTGGATTTAAAAGAAGAGAGTTATTAAAACGCCATCTCTTAGGGATTGAGGATCTAGGTAAAATATCAATGCCAACTAAGGCAGGAGCATGGTCTGAGATTAGAATGGGGCCTCGAAATTAGATTAGAGAGTGACTCGAGATTATCTACTGGCCCCCCCTTGCCGTTGGTCTGGTCAGACCATCTTGCAGTGCCACTAGAACTTGCTCTCCCTGCCTCTGCATCGGATAACCAGGTTGCCACCATATATGCTCTCAGGAGAAATTATAAAAACATTACCGACGAAGCTCTTGCACCTTACGTTTGGGCCACAGAGCTCCTCTCCTCAAGGGAGGCCGGTGAGGCAGCTCAAGAACTTGCTGACTCCATCGCTACTGCAGTTGAAAAGCTTGCCCCCGCCTCTCTCCGCTATGTGGCGCGGCAGAGGCCCACAGCTCCCTGGTTCTCTGAACATCTTAGACTCTTGAGGCAGAGCTGTAGGAGTAAAGAGAGAAGTTGGCGGAAATCTTGGGATCTTAAGGACCGGGAGGAACACAAGTCCGCTTTGCGGGAATATAAACAGAGAGTGATCATGGAAAAGCAGGAGTACTTCTCCAATCTTACAAGTTCTCTAACTTCATCTAGTGAACTTTTCAATATCGCTAACTCCCTTTACTCTCTCCAACTTCCAGATCCAGTGGTGAGATCACAAGATCTCTGCAACAACATCTCAGATTTCTTTTATAGTAAAATTGCGGATATCTACATCTCCTTAAAAGCTCAACGTAATTCCTTGGATGATGATGTTCCTCTCACCATTTCCAATCTTGAAACTGTGGTTGGAGGCCCTCCCAAATCCTTTACCCATTTTCCAGCACTCACACTGGAAGGTCTTAATCTCCTGCTAGAAAGGACCAAATCCTCCTCCCCATTGGATCCTATACCGCTGAAAAAGCTAAAGGAATGTAGAATTAGCATTCTTCCGCCTCTGCTTGAAATTATGAACGGGGCTATTGATCAGGGTTCCTTTCCGCCGGTCTGGAAGAAGGCTATAGTGAAATCTCTCCTCAAAAAACCGTCTCTGGACCCGGGCCTTCTGAAGAATTTCAGACCGATTTCTCTACTTCCAGCTCCGGCAAAGATGTTAGAAGCGCACCTGAATACACATCTCTCCACCTTTTTGGATTCTAGTGAGTATCTTGATAGCTCGCAGCACGGATTCAGAAAACACCACATGTCAGATCTCATAGCGGAGGTTAGGCGCGAACCCTGCCTTGAGACGCGATCTAACACCTATAAACTACATTTCCCATGATTCCAGGTCCTACGCGCGCGACGCCAGTGTTATGACGTCACACGCGCAGAGAACATTACCGGAGAAGAAACCGAAGACGCCGCCGTTGATTCTGGTTCCGATCCTGATCTGGGTGAGATCGTGAGTTTCCAGCGTATCCTTTACGAGTGTACTCTACCGGCTGGTGAGTACAATAGAAGCCTTCCGCTTCTGTCTAGGGGTGGCGTCGGCTGGCGCTTCCCTTTTCCGTGGAGTTCCTGCGTATCCTTTGCGAGCGTACTTTACCGGCTGGTGAGTACAATAGATGCCTTCCGCTTCTGTCTAGGGGTGGCGTCGGCTGGCGCTTCCCTGTTCAGTGGAGTTCTCGGCTGAGGCTCTAGCGTCTCACTTGCTAGTGAGATGCCGGTATCCAGGCAGTGTTTACAGTGTGAGAAGGTCCAAGGATATTATTGGGAACACTGTTTTCTGTGAACTGCCATTCCGTGTTCTGGGTTCAATCTGAATTCAGATTTCCAGGGCTATTGATCTTTCTTACGTCCTCTGCATTCGCCTTGTGCTTGAGGGGTACAAACGAACTTACCTGCATTGAGACATTGTATTCCAAAGGTGCATATTCTGTGGTTCACCAGCCAAACGGATGACATTGTTGGTTTAGCTTCATTGGTGTACCTTTATTACTTCAGGAATCAGGACTTTGGTATTACTTCTTGTGTTCAGCAGAGTGTGTTGTCAGGTGATTTAACCGGGCAATCACATTAGGGAGTGAAGACAATAACTGTTGTTTCCGCTTTTCTCCTCTCTGACAACAGGGGCTTATGAGCTTCGCCTGGCAGGCTAACTTCCATACTGACCCCTGTTGAAGCCCCATTGTACATCTTTGTTGGTATGTAGTAATGTGCAATCTGTAATGTATTGTGGATCTTGCTGAGTTTAGATACTGACCATAGGTTCTTGTGTTCTAGGCATAACATCCTATTCAACCTTTTATGATTGCCAGGCAAAGCCAACCACTTATTCCTACCAGGTATAACTCAGTCAATTCACACAAAGGAGGGGCAACAAGTTGTTTGGCGCATTACATTGCATCTTTAGTCTGTGCTTGTCTCATGGTGCCTTGTTCTCGTTTCAGCTTCCCTTCCCCGCAGTTCCCACCCTTACCTTCCTGTTAATCCCTCGCTCGATCATTCCTGTGCGTCTGTTCCCATTCAGACCCAGGGGCTGTCGAGAGGTGGACCCAATAGAGCATTGTGAGATCCTGAGGACCGTTGGACCTGACAGAATCAACGGCCCAAGACATATTGTCCTCCCGATTTCACGATACCATGTCCACAAACGAGGATATTTTAGCAGCCCTAGCGCTGGTCCAAACAGAGTTGCAGGCATCAAGGGCTGAGACTGCTGCTTTGCAGGCTCAAGTGGATAGGTTGAGTCGTAACCCATTTAGTGCGGGTACTCAGCAGGCCTCCTCTGTAGTAGTGGAAGTTCCCACTCCGATCCCCCTAGCCCCTCCAGAACGTTTCCATGGGGACAGCAGCAAAGTGCAGGTGTTTCTTACACAGGTGTTATTGCACTTTTCCTGCAAACCCAAAGTATTCAACACCAATCACGCTAGAGTAGCTTATCTACTCTCATATTTAACAGGGGATGCTGCACAATGGGCTGTGCCACTGGTAAAAAAGGATGATCCTTTGTTAAGGGACTGGGAGGCTTTTAAGGCGGAGTTTGAAAAAACATTCAATCGCAGGTCAGCCACACTAACAGCAGATAGGGAGTTGTTAGGACTAAAACAAGGCACTAGAGACCTGATAACCTATCTCAACGATTTCCGAAGGCTTATCGCGGAAACGGATTGGCCCGAAGAAAAAAGACATGCAATATTTTATAATGGCCTCACTGACGAAATGAAGGATGTACTTGCCCAAATTGATCCTCAGCCTACCACATGTGAAGACATGATCAGCCTAGTCCTGAGATTAGATCATCGTCTGAGTGACCGTAAGGGTGACAATCGTAGAAAGGATCGGTTAACCCCAAGATATGAAAGTCCCAGGGGGTCAGAAGGGGCAAGCCAGTCTACACCTGAACCCATGGAAATAGGAGCAGTGAGGTCACCATTAACCACGGAAGAAAGAGAATACCGAAGAAAGAAAGGCTTATGCCTGTATTGCGGTAGAAAGGGACACTTCATTAGGGAATGCCCTAACAGAAACAAAACCAGAACCAATTACAAAAAGGTGTCGGTGGTGGCAGCTGAAAAGGAGTCGGGAAACGAGAATGCTTGAAGGTGGAGGAAGGGAGACCTTCAAGTACATTCATCATCCCTTCATTGGACGGAACGGAGAGACAGGACGGTATGCAATTTTTTGTGGATGTGAGGCTGGAAGTACAAAGGAAGACACTAAACATAAAGGCCATGTTGGATTCGGGAGCCACCGGGTGCTTCATGGATCATGCCAAGGCCATAGGGTTAGGCTTAGCTCTGGTAGATAAAGAGATACCTGAGGCAGTATATGCAGTGGATGGCAGAAAGTTGGATTCAGGTCCTATTCGACTGCAAACCCGAGAGCTTAGCATGACAATGGATGCTGAGCATCAGGAAGAAGTATGCTTTAACATCATTCATGCACCTCAGTATGGAATGATTCTGGGTCTTCCATGGTTGCGTAAACACAACCCCACCATAGATTGGGAAAACCAAACCATACATTTCGCATCAGAGTATTGTCATCAAAACTGTTTCTCTGTGAAATCAGGACCAGCTTATGGTTTAGCTGGAATACATCACATCGCCACCGCGGCGGAACAAAATGTAGAATTACCATTCGAGTATCGCGAATTGGCGGAGGTATTCAGCGAAAGGAAGGCGGAATCATTACCACCACATCGGTCGTATGACTGCCAAATAGAACTGATTCCAGGCGCGAAGATCCCAGCAGGGCGTGTGTATGCACTTACTGAGCCGGAAACCCTACATCTCCGTGAGTACTTAGACAAGCTCCTGAAGATCGGTTTTATTCGAGAATCTAAATCCCCAGCAGCCTCCCCGTTGTTTTTTATTCCGAAGGCTAATGGAGAACTTCGCGCTTGTGCGGACTATAGGGCTCTGAATGCCATTACAGTCAAAAATAAATATCCTTTGCCACTCATCAATGTACTATTAGAACAAGTTAAAAATGCAGTGATTTTCACGAGATTGGATCTCAAGGGGGCTTATCACCTGGTTCGGATGCGTTCAGGAGATGAGTGGAAGACGGCCATCAAGACCCGCTTTGGCCTTTACGAATATCTGGTGATGCCCTTCGGGCTCTGCAATGCGCCGGCCGCCTTCCAATTTTTCCTAGACGATGTACTCAAAAGATATTTAGACCATTTCGTTGTGGTTTACATAGACGACATCCTGATTTACTCCGACAACACCGAACAACATGTGGAACATGTAAAGACAGTATTGAAAACTCTATTGGAACACCAACTCTACTGCAAACTCAGCAAGTGCGAATTTCATTCTACGTCAGTGGAGTTTCTAGGGGTGGTGCTCACTCCACATGGGCAGGAAATGTCTGAAAGAAAGATCCTAGCGGTAAAGAACTGGCCCATACCCAAGTCCGTAAGGGACATTCAATGTTTTATCGGATTCGCGAATTTCTATCGCAGGTTCATTGAAAATTTCTCAGCACTGGCCTCCCCAATGACAAGGTTATTAAGAAAGAAGGTGCCATTCGAATGGACGGAGGAGGCCCAGAAAGGGTTCGATGACCTCAAGAAAGCTTTTGTTTCTGCCCCAGTGCTGGTGCACGCGGATCCTGGCAAACCTTTTATCGTTGAAGCAGATGCTTCTGACACGGCGGTAGGAGCAGTATTGTCCCAACGTCACTCTGAAACGGGCCAGTTACATCCTGTTGCTTACCTCTCTCGTACCCTAAATTCAGCGGAGCAGAATTATGTGATTGCTGAAAAGGAACTGTTGGCTATAAGAACTGCCTTCCTGGAATGGAGACATCATTTAATGGGAGCAAGACATGTAGTAACTGTGTTTACAGACCATCGTAACTTGCAATACATGACTGCTGCCCGTCATTTAACCCCAACACAGATGCGTTGGATGATGCATTTTGCAGACTTCGACTTCATCGTCACATTCCGACCAGGAAAGGATAACAGAAAGGCGGACGCTTTATCACGACAGTTCACCAAAACAGAGCAAAGCAACGCCAAGGAGGAGTCCATAATAGACCCAAAAAAGGTGATCGGAGTCACCTGTACCCAAATGTTCCTCAGAAGCGTAAACAGAAACATTCAGAATGAAGCATGGAAGAAATGGCTGAGTGAACACAACGAGTGGAAGATGGTTCAGGGTCTTCCAATGAGACAGAGACAGCTGCTGTTGCCCATCCAATCCTTAAGAAAACAGGTGTTCCAGTGGTGCCATAGTACGCCGTGCGCTGGCCATAATGGTTTCGGTAAAACCTTGGAGAGGATTTTAAGACAGTTTTGGTGGCCTAATATTCGGAAGGACGTGGCTGAGTGGGTGGCTGAATGTCCTATCTGCAGTCAAATGAAGGCGCAACACTCTAGACAGGCTGGTTTGCTACAACCCCTTCCCACTCCCGAGTTACCTTGGGAAAACATTTCCATGGATTTTGTAGTGGGCATGCCTAAAGATCAGGGGTGTACTGCAATTTTGGTGGTAGTTGACTATTTAACTAAGATGGCTCATTTCATCGCCTGTAAACAAGTTCCTTCAGCTAGTGGGTTAGCCAGACTTATTCTTATCAACATAGTACGGCTACATGGGTTGCCCCGAGTGATAATATCAGATAGAGGCAGCCAGTTCACAGCACGATTTTGGAAGACCTGGTGTACAGCCTTAGGAATTGCATCTAGTACCTCCACCAGTTTCCATCCCCAGACCGATGGGCAGACCGAAAGGGTTAATCAAACTCTGAAGCAGTATCTGAGATGCTATGTTGAGGTCACCAAGGAAGACTGGGTTGATAGATTATGGCTAGCTGAAATAGCGTATAACAGCGCGGTACATGGCTCCACCAAGACCGCGCCGTTTTACTGCAACTATGGTTTCCATCCTAATTTCTTGCCATTTCACCATCCTGCACCAAACACCCATGTCCCAGAGGTACAAGATAGGTTACAGAGCATTCATACGACATGGCAGCATGTCAAGAGCCAGTTAAGGCAGTCCAAAGCGAGGTACAAGGCCTATGAGGATAAGCACAGACGAGCGGGGCCCGTATACACAGTGGGTGATTACGTTTGGTTGTCCACCAAAAACATACGCTTTAAGCGTTATAGTGTGTTCAATCCCAAATATATAGGCCCGTACAAAATCATTAAGCTCATCAATCCTGTGGTGGTTAAACTGGCTCTGCCATCCTCCTTACGCATTCATCCTGCCTTTCATGTGTCTTTGGTGAAACCCGCGAGAATGCACAGAAAAATGGTGCAGGCTGAGATCGCTGTGGATAACGACGAAAACTATGAGGTGAGAGGTATCGTGGACTCTAAGATATACCGCACCAGATTGTGGTATCTAGTTGCATGGAAGGGTTATGGTAATGAAGAAAACTCCTGGGAGCCTGCCTCCAATGTCCATGCACCCAGATTTGTGAGGATGTTTCATCAACGCTTTCCAACCAAACCATGTCTCTGTCAGTGTTCTTCGGGAGAGGGATGTACTGTCAGATCTCATAGCGGAGGTTAGGCGCGAACCCTGCCTTGAGACGCGATCTAACACCTATAAACTACATTTCCCATGATTCCAGGTCCTACGCGCGCGACGCCAGTGTTATGACGTCACACGCGCAGAGAACATTACCGGAGAAGAAACCGAAGACGCCGCCGTTGATTCTGGTTCCGATCCTGATCTGGGTGAGATCGTGAGTTTCCAGCGTATCCTTTACGAGTGTACTCTACCGGCTGGTGAGTACAATAGAAGCCTTCCGCTTCTGTCTAGGGGTGGCGTCGGCTGGCGCTTCCCTTTTCCGTGGAGTTCCTGCGTATCCTTTGCGAGCGTACTTTACCGGCTGGTGAGTACAATAGAAGCCTTCCGCTTCTGTCTAGGGGTGGCGTCGGCTGGCGCTTCCCTGTTCAGTGGAGTTCTCGGCTGAGCCTCTAGCGTCTCACTGGCTAGTGAGATGCCGGTATCCAGGCAGTGTTTACAGTGTGAGAAGGTCCAAGGATATTATTGGGAACACTGTTTTCTGTGAACTGCCATTCCGTGTTCTGGGTTCAATCTGAATTCAGATTTCCAGGGCTATTGATCTTTCTTACGTCCTCTGCATTCGCCTTGTGCTTGAGGGGTACAAACGAACTTACCTGCATTGAGACATTGTATTCCAAAGGTGCATATTCTGTGGTTCACCAGCCAAACGGATGACATTGTTGGTTTAGCTTCATTGGTGTACCTTTATTACTTCAGGAATCAGGACTTTGGTATTACTTCTTGTGTTCAGCAGAGTGTGTTGTCAGGTGATTTAACCGGGCAATCACATTAGGGAGTGAAGACAATAACTGTTGTTTCCGCTTTTCTCCTCTCTGACAACAGGGGCTTATGAGCTTCGCCTGGCAGGCTAACTTCCATACTGACCCCTGTTGAAGCCCCATTGTACATCTTTGTTGGTATGTAGTAATGTGCAATCTGTAATGTATTGTGGATCTTGCTGAGTTTAGATACTGACCATAGGTTCTTGTGTTCTAGGCATAACATCCTATTCAACCTTTTATGATTGCCAGGCAAAGCCAACCACTTATTCCTACCAGGTATAACTCAGTCAATTCACACAAAGGAGGGGCAACAAGTTGTTTGGCGCATTACATTGCATCTTTAGTCTGTGCTTGTCTCATGGTGCCTTGTTCTCGTTTCAGCTTCCCTTCCCCGCAGTTCCCACCCTTACCTTCCTGTTAATCCCTCGCTCGATCATTCCTGTGCGTCTGTTCCCATTCAGACCCAGGGGCTGTCGAGAGGTGGACCCAATAGAGCATCGTGAGATCCTGAGGACCGTTGGACCTGACACCACAGCACTGAATCCGCACTCACTGTCGTGGTGGATAACATTCGCCGCAAGGTTGACCTCGGCCAAACTACAGTGCTGGTCCTATTAGACCTCACGGCTGCGTTCGATACTCTGTCTCCCGCCACTTTAACATCTCGGCTTAGGGAGGCAGGGGTTACTGGACCAGCCCTGAGCCTTCTCAACTCCTTTCTCCATGACAGAGAACAGAGAGTCATGCTCGGAGATTTCCTCTCCCCTGCCAAGTCATTGCAATGTGGGGTGCAACAGGGGTCGGCCCTTAGCCCGACCCTATTCAACATCTACGTGGCCCCCCTTGCTAGATTAGTAAGATCGCAGGGGGATGGAGGTGGTGTCTTACGCCGACGACACCCAGATCATGGTGTCGCTGGCCCACTCTGTCAATACATCCGCATTCAGCTTTAGGTCATGCATGCAACACATGGCAGAGTGGATGATCCTAAACTCCCTAAAGCTGAATGGCGACAAGACAGAGGTCTTGGTCTTCGGTAAAGACCAACACGCTTGGTCGAGTGATTGGTGGCCTTCATCTCTTGGCACCTGCCCCACTCCCTCCCAATCGGCCAGAAATCTCGGCGTCATCTTTGACACTTCACTCTCCATGACTCTCCAAGTGAATAGGACCGTGGCCACATGCTGGGGTGTTATCAAGATCTTAAAAATAATACTCCACTATCTCACCTTCCAGGCGCGCAAGCAGATTGCGATTGCTCTTGTTTGCTCCAGGCTTGATTATTGTAACTCTCTCTATGTGGAGTCCAACAAGGGACTCATTCATCGACTGCAGACAGTACAGAACGCCACAGCGCGCTTTGTTTTGGCCCCTCCCATAGCATCTTCTGCCACCACTGCTAGGAGAAATCTCCACTAGCTCCCCATTCAATTCAGAATCTCCTTTAAGCTCCAATGTCTTACATATAGAGCACTTGCGGCTGGTCCGGCGGATGCCATTGGTGCTCTGCTTACCCGCTATGCACCTACTAGATGCCTACGATCGGCCGGGCTACACCAATTGGTAGTGCCTCGTGCTAGGAGGTCCAGATGGGGAGCGAGAGCTTTTTCTGTTGCCGCCCCTCAGCTCTGGAATTCCCTCCCGGTGGAGATTAAAACTCTACCCTCCATCGATCTGTTTAAAAAGGCCCTCAAAACCTGGTGCTTCATCAGAGCTTATCAAAGAGATACTGTTGCATGACCTGGCTAGTGCCTTTTTGGTATAGGCGCCTTGACGCCCATTGGGCTAAGTTTGCGCGTTACAAGATCCAATTCATTCAATATCTGCATGTGTGAGCGGTTGCGTTACGGTGTGGAAACAAAGATGTAATCAATTCTGGACTGGGTATGATGGGTAGGAGAGTAAAAAGTATATTCCTTAGTAACTGGATTACAAAATCACCAAGCATCTAAACGTTTATGTTGACTTATAGCATGAACAAAGGATTTATGCGGTTTATTGGGAACACAGGGAAATCTAGAATTCCTATCTATGAATGGGTCAAAAACCTGGTTACAGTCACCCGCTAATATGAAGTTGTCTTCCATAGATTGTGCAATCTGCTTGGATAATGTGGACCATAAAGAGGGTTCACCACAAGAAGGGGCATATACAATAAGAAGAGAAACTGGGAAATTATTTAATAACAATTTGACATTAAGCCATCTACCATTACTGTCAGATTCTTGTGACAAGAGCGAAAGTGGAAGTGATTTACGACACAGTATAGTTACACCATTGTGTTTCCAGTCTCCTGGAGATGAGAAAACATTTCCTACCCACCCTTTTTTCAATTTCTGCAATTCCATATCTGTTAGGTGAGTTTCTTGCAGAAACACCAAGTCAGCATTTAGTTTGGCTAAATGAGTAAGAACCCTTTGTCTATTGATAGGTGAATTCAGACCCCTAACGTTCCATGAAATAAGTTTCAATGACATAGGCTATTAAAAGCAGAGGACAACATAATTATGAGGCAAAAGTCTAATTCGTTCTAACAACATTGTAGAAAATTAATTACGATTAAGCAGAAATGTAATGGAGGCATAGAGGTAAGTGTGAAAAAGAGACGAAGTATAGAAGGTGTGAACCATAAATGAAAGATAAAGTTGGTGGGAGAGCGAAGAAAATAAATAATGATAAAATGAAGACAGAATAGGAAAAATAAGATGTTGAATGAAAAAGTAAGAAATGGTAAAGTGGGAAGATAAGAAAAAAAAGAATAATGGATAAGATTATATAAGACACCAGAATTAAGAAAAGAGAACATATGCAAACAATACAAAAAAAAAAAGACAAAACGAAAGACGTACCTACAACGAAGGAAGGAAAGAGTGGGTAGAGGTGAGACCACATGGAGCGACGAAACATCCAAAGAGGATCGGACTGGCCTTGGAGGGAGCATGCCATAACGTAAATCTGGCTACATAAAACAAGAGGAAAAACAGAAAAGTTAATTAATAGGATTAGCTCCAGCATCCAAGTTTAGCATAAACAGAAACATATGAAACTACATGGCAGAGAACAAAGTAATGAACCAAATGTAAGAACATGTAGTGGTGAATACAACGTAATCAACATGAAAACGAACAGTCCAAGTAATAAGCTCAATAAATCAATTTCCATGTGAGGAGGATGGCCCTGAAGAGTCCATGGGATCCGTGCTACGCGCATTGATGAAACTTCGTAAACGTACTGGGTCATCATATGAGATAGTATTGTTGTTATAGGTAACTTTGAACAAACATGGATGAAAAAGTCCATATCTGGCGCCCATGGAGCGAAGAGTTGGTCTCATATCAAGAAAAGCTTTACGCCTTGACGCAGTAGCTCTAGAATAATAGTGTGCAAAGAATATTGTAGCGCCAGAACAGGTGACCTTTTGGCAAACCCTAACCGCAGACAGGACTTTTGACAAATCGGTACACTCCAAGAAATATAAGATGACACTTCTTGGTTTCTGTGTAGACGTTGTAGCTTTGGTAACACAGTCTAATCTATGAGCACGTTGAATGTCTAGTATCTTCTGGCATATGAAGAACCTTAGGAAGGAAGGATTGAAAGAAGGCAATAGGATCCGTCCGTTCGACCCCCTCTGCTAGGTTGTAGATGTGTAAATTATTTCTTCTGTTTCGGTTTTCAAGGACCTCAACCTATTTTTGAAGAATTGACACTTGAGACTTTAAGGAGGAAACAGAATTAGTGGTGTCCTGAAGAGAAGAAACACTCTGTTCCAGAGTTGAAACTCTAGCATTGAGTTGCGACCAGTTATCAGACAGAGATTGTAGTTTTGTGTTTGTTTCCTCAATAAAAGGTCTGAGAGCCCAGATTTCCTGTAATAAGAGATCCATAGATACTGGAGAAGGCGGTTTTCGTGGTGAAGGGGGTCTTTTTTTAGTCTTTTCATATTTGACTTGCCTGTAGATGCTTGCGTAGACTCCATATCAGTATCACATTGGTCTAACTCAAGGAAACCTAGACTGTCCAAGTTAGAAAGCTCTGAGAAGACCTTAGAATTTTTGATAAAGATATGTTTAGGTTTGGAAACAGCAGAGTTAATGCCTTTTGTTCTTCCCATGTGACATTAATGCAGGTCGTCTCCAGCCAGAATATACAGCCAAATAGCTGGAGTAGTTCGAGAAGGCTTTATGAGTATTTCAAAGCAAATGCAAGGAGTAGGTGAGCGCCTCACAGCAGGAAAAAGGGGTCATGCATCAACTTTCAAATTGCTACCTTTTTAACTTCGTAGAAAAATCGCCACAGAGACCAAATTGAAAAACTTGGATTGTTATGTCACCACAAAGCTCCAACACTGTGAAAAGTAACATGAGGTATAGCAGCGAAGAACAAACAAAAGTGCACAAGAATAGGCACTATCATGAGGACGAAAGGCAATAGCATTGCGCATTAAAACTAATGTGTGAGACAGTAAAACCACATTGTGTTGACTGACATGACAGTATTACACCAATGTGCTATCAATAATAGGGGAGAGTTGCTGAAAATAAGAACAGTACTTGAAGTGCGCTTTAAAATGAGCATACATTAGTAATTTGTATTTATGCCATCACAACTGCAACATGGTGAAGCATTCAAAAGTCCCAAAATGTCCCAAAATGGCGATTGGATATGCAGGTCTTCAGAGCTTATAACGAGCAAAGAAAGAGTCAATAAGGGCACTTTGTCTTGTTGCCAGGCTACTGAAGGGAAGCCTTACATCCAGGGGGATTAAGCAAAGTTTTTGCTAAAAGCGGGGCCAGCGCCTCTAAAGACCGCAACATGAGGTGATTTTCGCGGTGAGCACCGATAAAATAAAATGGCGGCCATCACTGCAAAGAAGATCGCGGGTGCGTTACCTGCGATAAAAAACTGAAACGCCGATGCGGGAGGTCCTGGAAAGTGTCCCGCTTGTGTGAGGGCCACTTCACATCGCTTCGTAGCCGGAGAGCTCCACGCTGGAGATTGAATTTGCGCGTCTCCTCCACGCCGGACCGGGATCCTCACCAAAGCTCCGCCATCCCCGTCGGGCTCCAAGCCACGCCCCCGGGTCAGAAACTTTTAACTTGCTAATAGCATTGGTGTAGTTTAATGGATCTGTGTGAAATGTGGTAGGCACTTTGCGTGTTTAACTTCTAATATGTTGTGTTTCATGCAGATTTTTCAGAGTATGCATGATAAGGGGAGGTCAAACAAGTTCATTTGCTGATAACTTTGGCACCCTTTGACAAATCCGCATAAAATGTGTCCAGAATGTATATGTCATGTTAACTTTGACACAATTTGACAGATTTACATGAAAGATGAGATAACAAAATTGGAGTTAACTGGGAAACTTCATTACAGTTGATGACTGGCTGCATGGTTAGCAACAAGTTGAGATTGGGCCTGCACTCAACCTTTGCTGCTCACAGCTGAAGGCATGTAGAACAGAGGAAGGCTTCGCCACGTTACAAAGGCATTATCATTCACCTCCACATCAACCACACATACATCACATATGTAGATGCCAACCGCAAACCACTTTCACATTTCTATCTAAAGAACACATAATTAACATGAAGTTATAGTCCAAACCAAAAAAATAAAAAAAAGTTAACATTCTCCAGATGGTCAACTCAACAACCCATAGTTACTACACCTGCTATGCAACCCATAACTCACAAACCAAATGCAATGCCATGACCTAACGGTCTTTAGGCATACCACATCTTCTAATGTCAACCTTTATGTCACCACTCTTGCCACTTTAATAAAGTCATTTGGCTTTACGGTGGTGTCATATGCTGATGACATGCAGAATGTTGTTTTATTGGCGGGTAATCAGGAGGATATCGCTCTTAGATCCCATGAATGCATGCATGAAGTTGGGAAATGGATGTCCAGAAATTGGCACAGGCTGAATTCAGGAAAGACAGAGGTTCTTTTGTTTGGACTTGACACTTTGTTCTGACACCTAGTTGGTGGCCGCATGAATTGGGAGATTTTCCTAACCTGGTCTCTAAGGTAAATAATTTAGGTGCCTACTTCGACAATAAATTGTCATTCGAAGGCCAAAGAAATGCCATCACCTCCTCCTGCTTTTTCATGATTGAAACTCTCAGGAAAGTTCTACCTTTTATTCTTTTAGATCTTCAGAAAGCTGTTATTTTGGCACTTACTTTAATCAAAGATGACTATTGCGTTGTTTACCATAGCTGGCAAATTTCATAATTGTTTTTTTCATTATATGTTTGTTAAACCATAACTAACCTTTAACTGTAATTTATTCTTTTGGGGGGCTGGAAGGTCTTGGAGTTTTTTCAGGAGCTACTGCATTAACACCTGCTATGTAACCATTCCACATTCACCCTGTCATACATTCTACCATTTTACTACATTCTGCACCTAATTATAGAATGAATGGCTTTACTCCTTTTTTTTTCTTTTGTAATTCACGATTTTCTGTAAACATGCAAATTTGGTGAAACAGTGGCCGTTTCTTCTTACAAAAGGATGGCCATGTGCTTGCGAATTTAATTAAATTCTTAAATCCATCATTTAACCAATGCAATTTTTGCTATTTTGCTTATTTTTCAAATCCTCTGTGATCCTATTTTACACTGTGTGATCATTATGCCTACCCTTCTGTCTGTGATCTTTTTTTCACAACACCAAATTAGTGAATTTTGCTGAATTTGCAAATTTCAAGATGGCTAATGAAGATTGAACTCATTAATCAGCCAATCAAATTGCTTGTTAAAGCTCACAATTTCATAGCTCGCAAGTTTGAACAGCCAAGATATCTCTAAATTTGAGCTCTACAATGCCCAACATATTTTTCAAACGCTGATACCTTGAAAAATACTGAACAGATTTATACCAAATTAAAAAAAAGCTTGCTTTCTCAGTGACATTCTACATTCTCACCAAGTTTGTTGTAAATCTGTTTAGAAGTTTTTGCTGTAGTGTAGAGTAAATTTTTCTATGAGAGCTTGAGTGATTATCATAAATTCCCAACCCCCATTTCACTATTTTCTTCTGCATGGTTCTGCATAAAACATGCCAAACCTTAGCCACTTTCCCAGAGAGACTGAAAATTTCATGCAGATTTCTCAAACAGCACCCAAGTTCTTTGCAATGCATTTTTTTTTATTTTAAATGGAAATTAAGAGTGACCAATAACTACATAGTTTTATTCAGATGCAGTAATATATATGCATATATAAGTTTTATGAAAATGGGTAAGTTTAAGATTTTGTTTTTTAATTGCGTATACTTGCCTGCAGGGTAATGGTTATTGTAATGTAGCAAATCTTGGTGGAAGTTTTATTAACAGTTGCTTTGGACATAGTGACTCCTGATATATTGCCTGTGAAGAACTGACTCCAGATTTTGTGGTTGCAATGTAATGGCAGAGCACCACATAAATCCATCAATTTACTGACACTTCTGTGTTTGTCCCATTGTACACAGTTCTACACAAACAGGGTGATCAGCTTATGTGAGACAGAAAGGCATGGCTATCTCAAAGGTTTAGTCTTATGTTATCATCATGAATCAGTTAAATTAATGAGCAGAATAAGGCCTTCTGTGTAGAATGCACCCAGGTAACCCTGAGAAATAAAGAGCATGGAGGCCATTAAACCTCTAATTGAGTCAGAATATTTATGAACTTTTATGAACTTCAGGAATAAATTTTGGGAAGGAGGCCAACAAGTGAAGAACTTGTGATACTGAAGGCGCTTATCAGATAAGTCAAACGCTGATCGAATTGCTTGGCAACGCGTGGATTCCCTGCTTATGACAGATCATCTGAAGCCTTTAGCCCCAACAAGGGACTGTGGTTATCGATGTAACTCTTTGTAGTTATATTGCCTTTCAGGAAATAAATAGAGCTGTATATATAACAGATTAACTGTGTTTGCCCTTGATAAAGTACACTGCAGAAGGCTAAGTAAGGGAATCAGTACAAAGGGACATAGTTAAAGTCAGATATGGAGGCCACCCAAGTGCTTAATTTGTACAAATAAAACATGCGGGGTTCAAAGGAGGTGCTGCCTAATGCTTGGCTGCTAAAAAATACCAAGGATGCCTGATCTGGTCTTGAACTCACCTCATGACTCTTTCTACCACCCCCCACATGTCCTGTCCTTTTACCTCATTTTTGCAGGTTATTTTTCAACTGTGCTTTCTCTCATCAGCACTCTTTTCCCATCTTATTCAATTTTCTACCTTTATCTTTCTTGCTGTGGATCAAATCTGATTATGAAAAATCAGTGCCTGGCCCCAAATCGGGATGCCCAAGAGGATATTTTCTGAACTATAGAAGTAAACTATTGGACATTTAAGTTCACTTCCTCGATTTTACCATTCTTCGGGATTTTAATCTGCATCTCGAAGATACTTCAGACTAGGAAACTGCTATTTTTTCTGATCTCTTGGAAAATGTAAGTCTTACACAGTTGGTTAAAGGCCTACGCATGCTGCCAGCCAAACCTTGGATGGTATTTTTTCAGATAATCCCAAAATTAGATTTTCATCTATTCTTCCTTTAGTCTGGTCAGATCACTCAGCTGTGATGTTCCACATCTCTTTGGAAGCTGCAGTCAACACTGCATGCCCCCTTAGCTAAAATGCTAAATCGCCCATGGCATAAAATTATCCCGGAGACCTTTAGGCAACATCTCATTTGCTCTAAACATGAAACTCCAGCCAGTCTGGATGAGGCCACCATCATGTATCATAATTGGATTACGAGCAATCTTAAACTTTTGGTGCCTTTAAAAATCATTAATAATAAAAGGATGTCTCCATCTGAACCTTGGTTCGATAACAGCCTCATATTGCAGAGAGGAAATGGCATACGCAATACGATCATACGATCTTGATCTGCCCTTCCCAGCGAAGATTGTAGAGAAGGCAATGAACTTTGAACTATCACAGTTCTTTAAGGATCACAATCTCCTGGACGGCATACAATATGGGTTTAGATGCCAGCATAGTGCAGAGCTGGCATTGATAAATGTGTCGGAGGAGATTAGGGAAGTATTGGACAGAGGTGGGAAGATGGCCTTGATCCTGTTGGACCTCTCTGCAACGTTCGACATGGTCAATCATGGTCTACTCGTCGATCAACTCTTTACACTGGGCATAAGGGGTAGGGAACTCAAATTACCTAACTCGTTCCTAGCAGATAGACAGCAATCGGTTGAGCTTGATGGATTTATGTCCACCTCTTTCTCCTTCCCCTGTAGGGTGCTGCAGGGCTCAATGTTAAGTCATAAGCATTTCAACCTTTATGTCACCCTTCTTGCCACTTTAATAAAGTCATTTGGCTTTACGGTTGTGTCATATGCTGATGACATGCAGATTGAGGCATCATTGGTGGATAATCCGGAGGGCACCGCTCTTAGATTCTATGAATGTATGCATGAAGTTGGGAAATGGATGTCCAGAAATTGTCTCAGGCTGAATTCAGGAAAGACGTAGGTTCTTTTGTTTGTACGTGACACTTCGTTCTGGACACCTGGTTGGTGGCCACATGAATTGGGAGATTTTCCTAACCTGGTCTCTAAGGTAAATAATTTAGGAGCATACTTCGATAATAAATTGTCCTTTGAAGGCCAAATAAATGCCATCACCTCCTCCTGCTTTTTCATGATTAAAGCTCTCAGGAAAGTTCTACCTTTTATTCCTTTAGATCTTCAGAAAGCCGTTATTTTGGCACTTACTTTTATCAAAGATGACTATTGTAGTGCACTACTTTATAATATTCAATCAAGACTTTTAAATAAACTGCAGATCCTCCAAAATGCCAGAGCACACATTTTGCTTGCCATACCAAAATATCAATCGGTTTCTCATGCTCTTCCAATACTGTATTGGTTGCTAATTAGAAGGCAAATTGAATTCAAGTGCCTCTGCATTGATTTTAAAGCACTACATGGCCTTGATTATTTTAAACACAAATTCCGGAAGTATGTTACAGAAAGGCAGCTTTAATCCTCTTTTTCTTAGAATCTGGTAATTCCGTGGGCTAAAATAGAATCGCGGTTGGGTAGACGTTTCATGGTAGACACAGCCAGGCTGTGGAACTTACCTCTGCTGGTACTTAAGAAAGAAAGTGATCTTTTCTCTATTTGTAAACTTTTAAAAACTTTGTTATTTAAAAAACAATAAAATAAGGTATTTTAACAGGATCTTGCCACTCTATGCAAAAAGTCTTCCTTTCCATCTGTTTGAGATCTTAGTTCTCGCGCCTAGACACCCTTGGGTATAAGTGCGCGTTTCAAAAAAAAATAAACAGCACCCATTAACTACAACCAGAGATACTGATTAATCACTGGGGCTATTTCCTAGTAAACATCCATGGGAGTTTGGGATATGATTTAATTGATAGATTCTGTTTTATGATTTATATGAGTTCCCCATGTTTGCCTGTGGACCAAGCCATTTCCCTACTTCCAAACTATTTCCTGTTTTCACTTCACTAAAACCCTTGTTATGTGGGCTTACATGCTCTAAGCCTGGACTGGCCCTATCAGAAACCAAATGGAAAATCAGAAGAAACTCTGGCATGGCATGCTTGAGGATAGTGGTTGGTCTCAGTACTTTCTAGGCAAGGACGGTCTTCAGCCCATACGCCCTGCAGACAGACTCCATGCATGATTTGCTTCAAAATATTGCACTTGTGACAGTTCAGTGTCTGGGTATTTCATCTCTTAAATGTGGGGTTGTCTTTTTTCTGCTTATTTACAACGGCAACATGCGGAAGGAGCTTCAAAGAAACCAAATGTTAGAGTAAGAGCGGCTGTGTTTTAGGTAGAGGTTACCACTTTTTTAGTCTGTGATAGAAAGTCATACTTGTAGCAACAACTCAGAGATGAATAGTCACCTCTCACCATGCTTTTAAAAAAAGTTTTTACCTAAGAGGGCCTTCAAAAATACATTGACATCCAGCTGACGGTCTCTGGATGCCTTGTTCTACCTGTTGACTTCTTTACAGTGATAACTTTGGCTTGGAAATGTTTTATTTTCTAGAGACGTTTATTTCAGTTTTCTTTTGTGTGTGTCCAGTTTTAAAGGTGGGGACTGTATAGTAACGCCATATGTCAATTCTTTAATTAAGAAAAATGGAGTGTATTATGACAAATCCCTCCATAGACGTGGCATTCAACGCAATATAGGAAGGTGTATTCTATTCTAGCAACTACCAATTCACGGTGTCTATGGCCTTATGGCTTGCTGCCATTAATTGCACATTGGTAAGGAGGTAGGGTGAGAAATTGGGCACTTTCACCAATCTGAAGAAACATTACTGCTGCTGAGATGGTGATGTGGCCTGAATAAAATGGTAATGTGATCTGACCATTTTAAAAGTGGTTATTAATTTCATTGGCCCGGTAGAAACAACCTGTATTTTAAGCGAACACTGACCCAGCCAGTGCTCCAATTACTTACCAGTAATTGCATTACTCTGAGACCTTCCTCGCTTTAATTAATTACTAAAGGAGACAGCCTTGCCTCTCAGACACCACCAATCCGATCCCAAAAGCAATTATAAAAGCCCTCTCCTTACCTCATCCTGTTCATACACAAGCCACAGCAACTTCAGTTTGCCTGGAATACAACAGGGTGAGAGGGAGGGAAGCAATAGAAGAATCAGAGTAATGCAATTACCAGTAAGTATTTGAAGCATTATTTCCTTGCCCTTTCAGTTTAATTCTTTACAGAATTGAGATTTATCAAGCAAATACGCCTAGGACAACTGAAGATGCATGTCTAGAATTTAACATATATGATTTGACCCTCCCCTATTCACTCCGTTGAGGAAAATACCTTTGAACCAAACCATATTTAATGTCCACCTTATGCATCTTTCTATAATGTTTTACAGTCGTGGAGCAGGTTGTCTAGGTTGCAGCCCTCCATATCTCAGCCAAAGTGGTTTACATTCCTCTGGTTGACAGCCTGGACTCCTAGAGTGGAAGGACGCCCTGCCTCCTTGTAGGCCAAAGCATACAAAGATGTCATCCATCTACTTAGGGTCTGCACTGTAGACTTGGGTCACTTTTTTGGCCAGACTAAAGCTTACAAAGCGAGAAGAAAAAAGCCTGAAAATTTACACCCTTTCTAGCTTACATAGTACAGTTCTTCTCCATCTAGCTAGTGAAGGCCCTCCTTTTATGAACACTTAGAATAAGTAAAAACTGGGAGAATTAAGTCTTGATCCCTATGAAATGCAGAGTTAACCACTGGGGCAAAGGAGGTACCTCAATGTAGAATGCTTCTGTCATCAAATACTCTAAGAAAAAGGGGCCCGATCCACAGAATGAACTTAAGACTCAATCCTAAACTTACAACTATTTTGGTATTCACAGAATGCACTTACTACTTTTGGCATTCACAGAATGAACTTACTACTTTTGGTATTCACAGAAGTTAGGATTTTGTCTTAAGTCTGTCTTAAGTCTGTCTTAAGTCTGTCTTAAGTTTGTCTTAAGACAAACTTAAGACAAAATCCTAACTTCTGTGAATACCAAAAGTAGTAAGTTCATCTGTGAATGCCAAAAGTAGTAAGTGCATTCTGTGAATACCAAAATAGTAGTAAGTTTAGGATTGAGTCTTAAGTTCATTCTGTGAATCGGGCCCTAGGTGTCTATAGAACAAGGAACCCAAATACCCCATCTTTTGGCTGATCTTAGTACAACTAGGAAAAAGAGTTTTAATGTCAAACTCTAAATTTACACAGTTTCAAATGAATCAAAGGGGGATCCTAAAGACCCTCTTGGACCAAAAGTCAATCCCAGGTGGGAAGGCATGGGTCCGAGTGAGGTCTCAAATTGTTTAACCCTCTAAGTAATCTCGGGACTGTGCTTTTGCGCTGAGATACCCCTTCTGGGGTGATGCGCTGCGCTATATTAAGTTTGGATAACATAACAAGTCTAATTGCAACTCACAACTGTTGTCTCTGCAGGGTCCCGAGCTAAACACACTGCTTATCCTCTAGACGTGGCAGGAATGCAGGCCTGTTAGAATGTAATCTCGGCTCAAGTGTCGGCTACGATTGACTTGGCAGTGATGCCCTCATCAGAACAGGCGCTGCTTCATGACATGCAAGACATAGGGGCTGAATAATCACAAATAGGTGGCTGACCCTGCTCTCTCTGTTGTTATGTATGCTATGTATCCTGAGGCATTCGAACTCGAGAGATCCACTGGTGTTATCACAGGGGACAGAAACACTGTAACTAATGACCTTATTCGAGCATATGATTTATAAGCTGAATGATTATTTTTGAAAAAGTGTGGGGATCACACATTAGAAGGCACCAGACCCAATGTAGATGGATTTAGAACTGTACTTTACTCCCGCCATGGCAAGGGTGGTCTGTCTGCCAAAGTTAGGGATGTATACTGGCCCAGCGGACATCTCGTGCCTATACGGAACAGTGTCATGGCGGTTCCTGACATGCACTGAAAGTTTGATGAACAGCTTTGTTAACATGACAAAGCCATACGAAAAACTTTCAAAAATGTTTTTCTACAAAAGAAAATCCCACAACAAGATTTTTTTTTTTTTTTAAATCTTTATTGACATGAAGGCATAATTTACATACAAAATATTGCTAGCAGGATTCAGATTTGTTTTCTGTGCAGTTATATTCCGGTAGATCAGTATAGTAGTGCATAATCCAACAGCTGCTAAATGTAGTCCCAACAGTAACATGGATAATCAATACCAATTGTCTTTAGCACATTAGTTGGAGCATTACGTGTCTGTCTCATATTATATACGGCATATCCCCTTAACCTTCAAATCATGTTCATTAATTTGCAAAGGAACGAGTAAATGGAAATATAAGAAAAGAAAAACCAACTATTTGTCATCACATTACAGTATGTCTCCTATACACATTATCAACCAGAAGCCACCCTACATACGTGGAGTGTTGTGGATCACTGGTTAGAGGTGGCAGACCCGGAAGCAGAGAACGGCCCGGGACCAGGGTTCAATTCCCAACGCGGGAGGGTCGTGGACCAGGGTCAGCGGACTCGATAATTCTCGCCTAGGTGCCTACTCTAACCAGGGATCACACTCGGCAACTCTGGGCATTAGCTTGCCTCATCTCTTCAACGGCCCCCCACATTCGCCGGGGATGCCTGGTTTCACCTTGGAGATACCCAGTAGGGACCATCTCACAGGGATAGCCAGGACGGGTTCCCCAGCGGTCTACAGCGCCACAACGCCTCAGGGCAGCAGTGCGCTTTACAAGACCACATACATTACATTACATAATTACAAATTGGTTCACAATTAAGCTACATTCGTGCGACAGCCCGGTGCAGGAAGAAACCAATCTCCCACCCCCCTACTCATCCTCCCCCTCAGAGTCTAGATCTTCGTTTTCTGGCAAGGGTTCACAAATTTCCCCCCTATAAGTATTCCAAGGTGCCCAGATTTTGTTCCACTTCCGGGGGCAGGCCCTAAGCACATACACCGCCCTTTCCGTCACCATCAACAAGTCCATATTTCTGGTCCATCTAGCCGCCGTAGGTAGTTCTGGAACACCCCATTTTTGCGCAATGTCTCTCTTGGCTACTGTTATGGCTAGTGTGACCCACAGCAGTCCATATCTGTCCAGATCATTGGGGTCCCAAATGTTCAACAGGCACTTTCGGGGTTCAGGCAGGATAGAGACCTTAAGGGCTTGGGAGACAGTGCGCATAATTTGCTTCCAGAATTCTTGTTTCTGCGGGCAATCCCATAGAGTGTGGAATAAAGTCCCTTCCTCCCCGCATCCCCTAAGGCAGAAGGGGTGTGGTGCCCTTTGTATCTTGTGAAGTAGCGTTCTAGTGTAGTAAACACGGTGCAGAATTTTGAGTTGCACTAATCTGAATTTTGCCGAAATGCCTCCTTCTCTCGGCGAGGCAAGCGCTTCATTGCATTCCGATTCATATACCTCTCCTATTTCCCCCACCCATTTTTCTTTAAGTTTCAATGTTGGGTCCGCCAGGTTGTTAACCAGCTTTTTATATGTGAGAGAAGTTGCACTTTGTGGCATAAAGTCCGTGAGCAGTCTATCCTCTAGTGGTGAGGATTCTGGTAGTTCAGTGTCTGGTGGGATTGCTTGGAGTAGCGTGTGGCGTATCTGCACGTATCTGAACGTCTCGGTGGGGCCTAAGCCGTATTGTTGTTGGAGTTGTGAAAACACAATCACTGTGCCTTTTTCCCACAGGTCCCCTATCGTGGAGATTCCTATGTGGTCCCACTGTGTGAACCCTTTGCATGATCTGAGGTTACCCAATGATTTCGCATCCCACAGTGGCATCAATTTGGTGAGTTTCCCTGTCCAGCCCAACCGTGTTTGCGCTATATGCCACAGTGCCGCCGTGTGCTGTGTCGAGTCAACTAGTTTTCTAACTTGGGATTTGTTATATAAAACGGAGAGCATGCCGCCTGTCCCCAGTTGAGACCACTCCGCTTTGTATGCTGGGTCCTCTCGTGGGGTGTGGATCCACTGATTAATTATCTTAAGTTGGGCCGCCCAGTAGTACAATTGGACGTTGGGTAGTGCAATCCCTCCCTCATACCAACTTTTCACCAATTTGTCATGCGCTATACGTGCCGGGCCATTGTTCCAGAGTAGGCTGGAGACCAGCGGCGCAAGTTGTTTAAAATAGCGCGGTGCAACCAAATAAGGGGTATTTTCCAGCACATAGAGAAATCTGGGGAGTGCCATCATTTTATACAGAGCCGCCCGTCCAAGGAGGATCAGGGGCAAGGTCGCCCAGTGTTTAACGTCTGCACATAGGCGATCCATGGGTGGCTTTAAATTTGTGTCAAAGAAGTCAGTGGCCTTATTCGTGATGAAAATACCCAAGTATTTAAAGGAGGTTGTCGTTAAAAAAGGGGCAGTCTCCCGTAGCAATGGTTCTGGGCCCCTGAGCACGTACACTACCGACTTAGACCAGTTCAGGGTGTAACCCGACGATTTCCTGTGTGTGTTACAGAGATGTAACAGGGCAGGGATCCCGTTGTCAGGGTCAATCATGTAAATGAGCATATCATCAGCATATAGGGAGATTTTATCTTCCCATCCCTCTTCCCACGTGATACCTCGAAATAGTGGCGTTGTTCTAATCAGGATCGCCAGCGGTTCAAGCACCAGGGCAAAGAGCAGGGGAGACAACGGACGCCCCTGTCTAGTCCCCCGTTTCAGTGGGAACGATGCTCAAATGTGTCCATTCGCTACTACTTGCGCTACCGGTGATGTGTATAGTAGTCGCACCCATGCAATATATTTCGGTCCAAAGCCCATACGTGTAAGTACTGCAAAAAGATATTCCCATTCCACTAGATCGAATGCCATTTTGGCATCAAGAGAAAGGATCACCGCCTGTTCAGCAAGAAGGTGCGCACATGCCAAAACCCCATGGACCCTCCTGAGATTCATTGCTGTACTCCTGTGGGGCATGAAGCCCGACTGGTCAGGGTGTATCAGTGTGTGTAGGTGTTGTGTCAGACGGCTGGCCAGGATCTTTGCCAGGATTTTAGCTTCTACGTTAAGCAATGATATGGGGCGGTAGGAGGTGCATGCAGTTGGTGGTTTATCCGGCTTAGGTATAGCCACAATAGTGGCTGTACGCTGGTCAAGCGGTAGTGCCGCCTTTTCAAGGCTTTCGTATACATATTTAGCAACGGTTTGTTTAGTATAGGAGCCACTGCTTTATACCACTCTACAGGCAGTCCGTTGGGGCCCAGTGCCTTACCGGATTGTAAAGTTTGTATCGCCAATTGGATTTCATCTTCTGTCAGATCAATCTCTAGTTCTTGCTGTGCCTCCTGTGTGAGTGTGGGGATGGTAATGTTTTCGAGTGAAGTTGTCGCCGTCTGTACAGTGACGTCCTGTTCTGGGGTGTATATCTCCTGAAAGTGACGCGCCAGGGTGCGCACTATTTGCTCAGGGTGTGTCTGAGGTTGACAGTAATGTGTGTAAAGTCTCTGTATACCTCTGTTACTGCCCCCTCTCCTGTCCAACCATGCCAGCCTTTTCCCAGCCTTATCGCCCACATCATATATTCTATGTATTGTGTTTGCCAGATAGCCCTTGACAGTTGTTTTGAGATGGTCCTGGTATTGTTGTTGACGGAGTTGTAGTAAGTGCGTTGACTCCGGTGTGGGATTTGACATGTGTGTGACGTTCGCGCTGTGAAGTGCTAGTTCTATTTATTTATTTTGCGGTTTTTATAGAGCGCATCAATCATCCCGAGGGATATCACGGCGCTAAGAACCAGAGAAGCTACTGAGGTGAAAAGCTGGAATTTATGGCTTGGTGAAGAGATACGTTTTGAGATTCCTTCTGAACTGAAGATAGTTGGAGGTGTGTCTTAGGTTGGGGGGGAGCTCGTTCCATCTCTTGGCTGCTAGGTGGGAAAAGGAACGTCCACCTGTTCTGACCTTATGGATGCGTTTAGGCTTTGCTAATGCAGAATGGCAAGATCGCAAATTTCTGTTAGGTCTGTAGAATTTGATCCTTCCCTGAAGTATCGAAGGGCCTGTTCCATGTAGAGTCTTGTGGGCATGGCTGAGTAATTTGAAGGCAGCCCTCTGACGCATTGGGAGCCAGTGAAGTTTATTTAGGCATTCTGATGCTGAGTCACGCTTACTTTTGTTGAGGATGAGTTTAGCCGCCTGGTTTTGCACAATCTGTAGACGTGAGAATAGGTGGTCGTTCATCCCATTGAAAAGTGCATTGCCGTAATCCAGGCGGCTGACCAGTAGGGCCTGGGTGACGTACCGTCTGCAGTCCAAGGGTAACCAGGGGAATATTTTGGCAAGGAGTTTGGCAAGGAGTTTAAGTATGGCGAAACTTTTCCCGCAGAGTAATCTGACATGATCTTTCATGGAAAGTGCATCGTCCATGATGATTCCCAGGTTCCTGAGAGGGGGCCGTTTCCAGTGAGGGAGGCCACCATGTGGCATCCCACACATGTTTTGCTCCCCCAAACAGTAGGATCTCTGATTTCCCGGTATTCAGCTTCAGGGAATGCTTGTGCATCCAATGGGCCATTTCTCCCAGACAGTTGTGTAGTTTGGATTTAATGACCTCAGGGCCTTCATCCATAGTCACCACCAGCTGTGTGTCGTCTGTGTATGAGCAGACTCCAATGACCCACTTCCTCCCAATGTCGGCTAAGGATGAAACATAGACATTGAAGAGGGTGGGGCTCAAGGAGGCGCCTTGTGGTACCCCGCAGCTGATGGTGCTTGGTTTGGAGTGAAACTGTCCCATATGTACAGCTTGGGTACGGTTGGATAAGAAGGAGTGGAGCCAGCCCAAAGCTTTAGATTGTACTCCCTTACTTCGAAGTATGTGAAGCAGGCGTTCGTGGGAGACCGTATCAAACGCCGCTGACAGGTCGAGCAATATCAGTGCCACCGCCCCACCCTGGTCGGTGGTAGATCTGATACTGTCCGACACTGCCAGCAACGTTGCTTCGGTGCTGTTGTTGGCTCTAAACCCAGTTTGAGACGGGTCTAGGAGGGAGTTGGTCTCCAGGTATTTGGTCAGCTGTATGTTGACCAGTTTCTCCAGGGCTTTTGAAAGAAAAGGAAGCTGTGATATTGGTCTATAGTTCTCGGGGTTTAGGATGTCGGTTCCTGCTTTCTTTAGTAAGGGGGTGACAGAGGCGTGCTTCCAGGCATGTGGGAAGGTAGCTGTGGTTAGTGATTTATTGAACAGTTGGGTGATGAGGGGACAAAGCGTGGATGCAATTTTTGAAAACACAAAATGGGGGCAGGGATCTGAGGGGGATCCAGATTTGATTGTGTTCAGCACTGCAAGGACCTCCTCGGTTGACAATGGCTCGAAGCTGGTGAGGTGGGGCCCGGTGCCTAGGTCTAAGGAGTCTAGGAAGTCTATGCAGGATTCTGACGGAGGGACATTTATGGAGGAAGAGTCGAGCGAATTAATGTTTTGGGGGATGAAAGAGGAGTAGATCTTTTTGATTTTATCCGAAAAGAATGTACTAATACGTTCACAAGCCTCTGTTGAGGGGGTGAGAGTTTGTGACGTACTGGGGGGTTTGCCGAGTTCTTTGACTCTTTTGTTGAGTTACAGTTGTCTTGGATGCGTTGTGTGAAGTAATCCTTTTTTGCTTGTTTTATGGCAAGGATGTATTGTTTCCGAGCGTTGACGTAATTTAGTCTGGCTTCACTATCTTTGGATTTTCTCCATAGATGTTCCTTTATTTGGCAGGGTTTTTTTAGGCTTTTTAGGTTGGGAGTGTACCATTTCCCAGATATGGTTTTGGTTCTGGCTGTTCTTAGTGGGGCTAATGCATTAAGTGTTTGCAGTATGCCCTCCTCGAGTAGAGCGGCATTCAAGCAAATAGAAGAGTCCTCCGGAAATATGACCTTGTCTTTAGGGAAGTTGGAGTCAAAATTGGTTTCGTTAATCAACCTCCAAGCCCGTTTGGATATCTGTTGAGCGGTCTTGGTTTTGGGGGGTCGCCCAGGAAGAGTGAGAGAAAAATCTATAAGAAAGTGGTCTGACCAGGGCAGTGGGTTGATCTCTTTAATACTGGTGGAAGTGGTATTGGTGAATAGTAGATCTAATGTGTGGCCCGCAGAGTGCGTGGGGCCCACAATCCACTGTTTAAGTTGAAGAATTTCCATATCTGATTTGAGTTCAGAAGATCCTGGGGTATCTGTTTTTTCGAAATGAATGTTAAATTCACCGACTATCATGTAGTTTCTGTGTTTTAAACATATTGGCAGGAGTTGTTTTAATAGGTTTGATGTTTGTCTGATGTCCTGGGGGGTTGTAAACCACTGCGCCTGCTAGCATGGTAAAGCCGTCCAGGAGAATTTTGAACGGTAAAATTTTGTGTTCAGGTTGGGCGGTTGTTGTTTCGATCAAGCAGGTTAAGTGCTCTCTGAATATGACAGCAACCCCGCCACCTCTCTTTTTCCCGGCTCTATCTTTGGAGATGATTTTTTAGTTGGGGGGAATGGCAATCGCCAGGTCTGGAGCGTTGGACTCAGATAACCATGTTTCTGTTACGAAAACCAGGTCCGGTGACTTGGACGTTAATAGCTCCCAGATATCTAAAGCATGTCCCGGTAAAGATCTGGCGTTGAAATATAAGCAGTTTAATACAAGGTTATTATTCATAAGGGGTGAATGGCTATTGAATTGGGCTGGAGCCATACTGGACCAGTGACAGGCCATGCACAAGATGGGTCCATGGGTGGAGCCTGGTGTCAGGCGGGTACATTGGTGTCTTTCAGCACCTCTGTTGTCTTTCTGAAGAGTTAGCAGTTCGCTACGAGAATAGTGAATGGGTGTCTGCAGGCGTTGGGTTGAACTTGCAGGGGGTATCGCCCCTGGCCCCGGTCGGACGCGGACGGGCGCAGACGGGCTTGCCTTTGGCGCACCTTCGGCGCGCCTACGGTGCGCCCGCTGCGCGCGTCCGCTGCGCGTCCGAACTTGGCACATTTTATCAGGTAGAGGTGAGGGGGTGTAGCCTCAGGGCGGTGGGCGTGTCCCACTGTCCTCGCAATTTAATCAACAACTAATTTCCCCGCAGCAGCGTTTAGTCGGCTGCGCGGCGTCACACTGCGTTTCCAGATAGCAGGGGAAGTGCACAGAGCAACGTGGAGGTGATTTAAAAAGGGTGTCACAAACAATTTATACAGTTTTAAAAATAGCAGTAATGCTCCCGGCTTCCGCCTCAGGAGCTGGTCAAGTTCTGACACGCTAGTTGTTTTGGCGCGGTATAAGTACCTGCAGGGGGCGTGGCCTCAGGGCGGTGGGCGTGTCCCACTGTCCTCGCAATTTAATCAACAACTAATTTCCCCGCAGCAGCGTTTAGTTGGCTGCGCGGCGTCACACTGCGTTTCCAGATAGCAGGGGGAAGTGCACAGAGCAACGTGGAGGTGATTTAAAAAGGGTGTCACAAACAATTTATACAGTTTTAAAAATAGCAGCAATGCTCCCGGCTTCCGCCTCAGGAGCTGGTCAAGTTCTAGTGCTGTGAGTTCACGTCTGGAATCCCGTTTGTGCTCCGTTATCACTGCTATCGCTTCACCTCTGAGGACCGTTTTGTAAGCTTCCCAAACTACCGAGGGCGAGGACACCGTCCCATGGTTTTCTTTGAAATATTGCGTGGTTGCTAATTTGAGTTTCTTCCTGATCTTAGGGATATTCAAATAGTTGGGGTATATTGGGTATAATCTAGCACATTTCCTCTCTTTGGTGGTGAGTAATAGAGATATTGGGGAATGGTCAGACACACCTCTAGGTAGGATATCTATTTTATCTACCGATCCCAGTCCTACCCCCAGAAACAAAAAATAGTCTATTCGCGAAAGGCTATTGTGCACTGCGGAGTAATATGTGTAGTGGGTCGCCGTCTGGTTCAACTGTCGCCATAGGTCTGTAAGGCCCATTGCCTCCAGAAAACCAGGGAGTGTGGAAGATCCCCTTGGGCGGTCTCTCATGGGAAAGGTGTCTAGCGCGGGGTCCATTATTGAATTGAAGTCCCCCCCAATAATTGTATCACCCTCTGGGAGGTCTAGGAGAAATTTACCAAGTGCCGGTAATGCCGTAGAGTGGAGTGCCGGGGGGATGTACACGGAGACCACATTCAGAGGCCTCCCTTCCCATTGGCCATGCAAGGCCGCAAAACGACCCTGATCGTCCGTCCTGCGGCGTTCCACCAGGAAAGAGGATGTTTTTTTCATGAGTATCCCAGTCCCCCTGGAGCCTGTTGTGAATTCTGCATGTAACGCCATTACATACCCACGTCTGTTAAGTGCTTTACATGTAGACCCTGCGAGGTGTGTTTCTTGGATCATCACTAAGTCAGGTCCCTGGCGTTTAATGGCCTGCAAGACCAGACCTCTTTTAATTTTATCCCCTAAGCCTCTAACATTCCAGGTAAGCATGCGCAGGGGGGGCACTTCAGCCGTCGCAGGGGTGCCCTCAACGGGTGCAACGTTTAACTGTTGGGCCATTGGGTCGTGTAATCAGTGTCGCAAGCGATCGGTGGCCGACATCAACACAGATGCGGCGCCACGTGCTAGTGTGCGTGAATCGTGTGGCTTTTGGTGTGATAGCATACCATAAAACAGAAGTGATGACCAATAACAATAACTTGAACATTCGAACTCCCCCTCCATCCCCCCTCCCTGCTCCCCTGCTCCACGGACCGTTTCCCGCCCGCTTCCCCAACTTGGCAGAGTGCTTCACCCCATTCCCAGCTATCTTACTTGCTCGTGGGATTGGTGAGTCCCCTACAGGCACCGGCTATTGCCCACCCTACTCAGCTTAACCAGCTCCAGGTTCCCTCATTTCGCAAGTGCTTTGTCTCTTACGAAGTCCACATCTAAACCAGGGCCGGCTGCCCAGAGTCAAGTGGGTCCCGCTCCAAATCGGATTCCACTCCCGCTGTATCATCTTGATGTGAAGGACGGCTGGTCGGCTCGTCTGTGGGCTTGCCGTTACGATGGTTTGGCCGATCTCTGTGTGGACGCTGGTGCTGTCCCGCCTGTCTCCAACCATCAAGCCAGTCTCGTGCCACTTCAGGCTTGTCAAAGAACCACGCCTTTCCATCTGCCACAATTCGCAATTTGGCAGGGAACAGCATCGAATATGGTAGGCCTCTGTCTCGCAGCGTCTTCTTAACCTCCGTAAAGGACTTCCGGCGATTGGCCACCTCCGCTGTGTAATCTGGAAAGAAGGCCAAAGTTAAATTTTGGAGCTTGACTGGTGGTGAAACTCTTGCTGCCTGCAAGATTGCATCCCTGTCTCTGAAATTAAAAAGTCTAGCCAGTACAGGCCGCGGCGTTGCTCCTGGTTTGGGCGTTCCACCTGGCACCCGGTGCGCCCTCTCAACGGAGAAGAAGTGTGACAGGCCTTTAGGCTGCAGTTTATTTTTTATGAGGTCCTCGATGTAGAGGTCCATTGCTCCTTTCCCCTCTGTTTCCGGTAGGCCAAGTATGCGTATGTTATTTCTGCGGGAACGCCCTTCTTGGCCGTCCAGCTTTTCTTGTAACATCTTGGTGACTTTTTCCATGCGTTCCATCGCTATTTGCAGTTCTGAAGTGTCTTCAATAAGTGACTTTGTAACCACCTCGACCTGAGACACCCTTTCAGTCATTTTCTGAAAGTCCGCCCGTAGCAGAGTAACTTCTGAGGAGATGGAACCAACTGTTGTTTGCACCTCTGAGAGGGTCTTCATAATGTCCTCCAATGTCACCTTTTTTGTACCTTCCGTGTCTGGATTAGCACCTATGGAGTTTCGCCCACTGACTTGGGAGTGTCCGTGTTGGCTATAAGCAAATTTATCCAGTTTTGCCTGCGTCGAAGCGCTTCTGGTCCTTTTGCCCACCATGGCTCGAGGCGGTGTAGCGTCGTGTCTCGCTGCCCCGTGATTTGAGGCGTTGGCCGGGCGGTGTCAATGTCCGTTTCGAGTCACCTCCAGCCCAGCACACAGGCGTCCCACGATTGCAGCGTTAGGATTCCGGTCAGTGTCCAACCGGCGTGTCGTCTGTCGGGGCTTCTCCTACTACTCCGTTCCCGGGTGTGGTCGACACCGCCAATGTCACCTCAGCCACTCTACTTCATGCGGTGCTCCGCGGTCAGGGATCCAGGGGCTCCGGACCGTGTTTTCGGCAGCCTCGAGAATAGTCCTGTTCGCCACCGCCACGGCTAGTAGGCGTCTGCACTCCTGGCGTGCCTGTTCTTTTCCCGTTCTATTTGCGCCGACCAGGCCTCATCACCAATATGGCGCCCGATGGGGATCCGAGGTGCCGCCCACAGTGTGGAAACTTTCACTGTTCAGTCACCGCCGTGGTTTCTCTGCGGTTTTTCGCAGCCCCGGCAGCCGCTCCCGCCTACTCAAGCTTTGACGGCCCCCCAGAGGCTCCCACCATTAGTGCTTGTGTTGAAGCGTCTCTCGTCGCGTCCCTTTCTGGGGGGGGGGGGGCGGCAGTTGCCACCGAGTTCAATCCGGACAGGTCGCACTTCCGCCAGGGCTCGATAAGTACGCCATGCCAATGTCGCCAGGCAGCCGTAGGCCCTATTGCGCAAATGCCGGATGGTACAGTTCCCGGCACTCTATTTTCGTCGAAGTTGGATCAGGTGGTGCTGCTTTGGTCCCTGAGCTGGTACCGCCACTTCGGGCAGGCGGTGTGACGGATTAGATTATCGGATTTAACTTAAGGCCATTATGCCGCAAGGAGCTCCCGCTTCACGCTGCCGCCATGCTTGGCCGCTAGCCATGCCCCCAGGATTTTATTTTTGAGAATATGAAAAAAATAATGTCATCGTCACCCCCACCACTGGATATTTTCCGATGGCATGGGGGTCATTTTGTAGTTTCTACTGGCCATGTGTTCGCCCACTCTAGCTAGGGTGGCCAAACACTTGGCTAAACCTATGATGGGCCTTACTCCATTGGGCTGTCAGAAGTGTATGTCGACGGCTGAAACAAAGTAGTCTCCACCATCTACATGCTGAAATTCTGCTGCACTCTACATGATGTGGGCTGAACTTTGCTTTGGCGGAAAGGGTACTCCATAGTCATTGCAACGGAGTACCCTCACCACTAAAGTCTAAATTAGGCCCTTATTTATTATGGCAGTTCCTAAGCCCCTTAGGTTACAGTCACAGGAGCTAAGTCCTGTTAGGGCTCCATTCTTCCTTCAACAGTAACAAATACCCAGCCCTCCCCTACCCAGCACACGGACACCAGGAGCCATAATATGAATACAGTGCACTTTCCTTGTTTGTTCCACTGCACACCTTTCAAATGGTTTGCCATGCGTAAATAAGGAAAGTGCGCTGTATTACAAAGAATGCATTTCCCCCATGGCAGCCGTGAACTCGCACTGCCACCAGGACCGTGAACTTAAGTGAAATTCAGCTGCTTTGTCTTTCACAGTGCAGGCGGCAACCCACCTGCAGATGAGTGTAGTGAGTGACTGCATCAGTCTGCAAGGGAATGTCTGGGGGATGGTCCTTGGGTCACCCTTTATCTCCACCCCCCAGAGGGCTGCCTTCAGGAGGCACACTGAAAGTGTGCCCCACTAAACTTGTGTTTACCCCACAAGTCACTAATACATTGTGGGCACAGAGACCAAGTGATTCCATCATTTGCATGGGGCCCTGCCCTCATACAAGTAAGGGAACACCCTCTCATGATAGCGCTGGTGCTACATGTGCGAAAGCGCTATTGGTATTAAGGAAGTTGACACTCAAGTATCTGTGGCCCCTTTTGGTATACCATTGTGCCCCGGGTGCACACAAAGCAGGCACACATGCCTGTTGTACCACCAGGGCACAATTTATTATACCGCCCCAAAAGGCCATGCATCATCACATTCTCCCAGCATCCACTCATCATTCTACAGCATTCCTATTCAGCAAATGCATACAGACACATCATGTCACTACCGTACTACATTTTGTTGTACGCTCTCGGTCCTCCTTGAAGGGATTACCATACAGTAAGTTGTATAGAGGGTTGGGAGAGACAATTTGCTAAAAAGTCAATCTAGCGAAATCCTCGGAATCTCTTAATTAGCAACACAGGGTAAAAAAACCAATCTTCAGTGAATTATATAATTGGAATTGGAGAGCCCGCTCGGAATTGGAGACTTTGTGTGTGGAATATCCTTTGCCTGCCTGCCATACCGGAACAATCTCCTTATCTGCCTTGCTGGACCTTACGCCGATTTGGGGCTAACGTAGGAGTGCGGGACTGCAAGGACCAGTGGTCTTTCCAGCGAGTGACCTGCCACACCTGGGCCCTCTTCCCGCCCCTCCTCCCTGCACTTTAAAACTACCTGCGGCTCCCGCCTTGCGGGTGCCGCTCGGAATTGGAGACATAGTGTGTGGAATATCCTTTGCCTGCCTGCCATACCGGGACAATCTCCTTATCTGCCTTGCTGGACCTTACGCCGATTTGGGGCTAACGTCGGAGTGCGGGACTGCGAGGACCAGCAGTCTTTGCGGCGAGTGACCTGCTGCACCTGGGCCCTCTTCCCGCCCCTCCTCCTTATAAATAAATACGCCCATACCTGCGTTCGCGGGACGCGCGCGCCGGGCCAAGGGCGGGCCCGTTTAAGGCCGTTCCAGACCGGACCGGGCTCCCCCTCTTTCTCTTGGTCGAGTGGAACTGTATGTACGCTCTTAATAATTGCTCAGTTATTACTATTTGAATTTGGGGTTTTAATCTCTGTTTACTATTATGTCCACACGAGAAAGTAGGAGTAAGGCTGCTGCGGGAGGGACACAGCTAACGGGTACTCTAGACAATTTTATAATAAGGGCCAACTCAGTCATAGACCAAGGCATTAGTTTAATGGAACGCAGAGTGTCCCAGGATCTAGCTTTAGCAAAAAGATCATCTATGGGCCATTTTGCTACCGCTCGGACGCCCGAGCACATAAATAGAGTAAATACCGTAGAGATCCAAGCGGTTGTGCGCAGTATACCTAATGCGTTAGACCAGTCACACATACAGTTTTTAACTGACTCACAAGCCCCCCAGGTACTAGACAATACCCCAGAAACTGTTGTGGTTGGTTCCCTGGAAGACACAAACACAAGGCAACTGCGGGAGAGACGGGAGGGGGCTATACCGAAAAGGAAACGGCTGAACACAACCGTCCCAGGCGGAAGAAAACCTAAGGTAGCTAAAGCCTGAGGTATCAGTGACATATCTAGTAAACAAGGGGAGGAGCACGAGCAAGGTATACGGATTGGGACTGAACCCTTGGAGTTAGATGTACTTAATGAGGGAACAGACCCTGGTAGTGTAGAAGACCCCGCAGCGATTAATGAGGGTGCCGATAGTCAATTATTAAACAAAATGGGGAAGTTGATTAAAACTATTCTTTCACCCCTGGAAACTAGATTATTGCGAATTGAAAAGCAGCTCCTCGAACTGGATAAGTTTACTAGGAACCTGACCAACTCGAGGACAAATAAGCTACCATGTAATAAATCTATAAGCACCGGTTTGGATGGCCAAATAAATAACAAGCCTCCGCCATCAGCCCAAAAACCAAATCTAAACCCCACAATAGCACCAGGGAAGAAACTCCCAGGAAGACCTTCTGGCCCAAACCAACCCCCACAGGGGGGAACTTATTTCTCCTATTGCTTCAACCACAAATCCTAGAAAGAAACGGTTGGGGGTTTTATCCAGGGGTAGTTTTGCTCTTAATATGCCACCAGAAGCCAGCCCGTTCGTAGTTGTATTGACCGGGGTCCCGGAACTGGACGACCCTAGTGAGGAACAAGTTTGGTCATTGAAGAATAAAGTAACTCATTGGCTCAACACCAATCAACCATTACCACCGCATTTGACGAGTAAAATCTTAATGGTTCGCAGGGCGTTTTGGGTAGGCTACGACAGAAAAAAATCTCACAGGGACTGTGTGGTGGTTAAGTTTGAGGACCCACGCATGGTCGACTATATTTGTTCTTGGAGAACTCAAAGTAACAGAGCAGTTATTGAAACTAGACCGCTTTCATATTTTTACCCGCCCAGAGATCTGTCTGATTGTGGAGGGAACTGGTTTAAGGCTAGACACCAGGTGTGGGGAGGGATTGTAAACAGGGGCACTGAACATGTTGACAGTTGGAGAGGTGCTCCCACCGCCAACAGGTTCCGTTGTCTAGAAATGGTAGATTGACTGCACTCGACCCGCGTAAACAACGTTGGCTTTAATGAGGGACAACGTAAATTATACTACACTGACACTTATGGCTCAAAAAAGGAAGTGAAGAAATGGGCTACTATGGTGCTGGTTGTTCTATCATGTGTAGCCCATTGTGCAAGGGAGGAGAAACTACTGCTGTTTCACCAGTGAGCAAGGATGGGGCCAACCGTGCACAGGGAGACACAGTTATTGAGGTAGACCAAGTTCAGGCCGTCTATGTGGAGTCAGGTGAGTTTGATGAGTGCTTAGTCCCTGCTCCTTGTGTTAATGACGTGGGTAAGGGAGGAGATACGACCGTTGTTTCAGCAGAGAGTAAGGATGTGGCCAACCGCGCGCAGGGAGGCACAGGTTTGAGGTAGATCAAGCTCGGTCAACTCGTGATGTTTCAGGGGACTTTGATGAGTGTCTTGTCACTGTTCCTTGCGTAAATGGCCTAGTTGCCCCTATCGCTGGAGATCGACAACGAGAAAGGACAGAATCTAGGGGAAAAGTTGCCCTGCTATCCTGGAACATAGCAGGACTGTCAAATAAAATTAAGGACCCTGTATTCTTGTCTTTTATAGACAAGTTTACTATAGTTTGTCTTCAGGAATGCTGGGAGCAGTTCGAAATGCATATTAATGGCTGCCGAAACTTTTTCATACCAGCTAAGCAGTCAAGTAGGGGCAGACATTCAGGAGGTCTTTGTACCTTTATCTCCAATACCCTTAACATAACGGTTAAGAGACTTAACACAGGGTGGAATTACTATCAGCTACTCTCACAAAAATTAGGAGGAAATCAACACACTACTTTGATCAACTTTTATAACAATATTCCAAGGGGTGAATCAAGCAAAGTCTTTGAGGTTCTAGTAAATACTATGCATAACACATCTGAATCTGGCCAGGTGGATAATTGTGTCTTATTAACGGGTGATTTAAATGTTCATTTATGTCCCCACTGCGACTCAGACACATGCGGGTTGGTTAACCTCAAGGGAGACTCTTGCACCCATTTCGAACATACAACAAGTGGGAGTCTATTTAATGTCCTATTATTCCTTTGGGATTTGCAAATGAGCTTTGCAGCCCACAGGCTGTTTTACAGCCCACTTTCAATGGGCGGGGACATCGGTCAGTGATTGACTTTATATTGGTCTCTAATAGCCACCAATGAAACATTCTCGGTTTTAGTACTGAGGACACCGCAATGAGTGACCATTTTCCGATTACTACAACTTTTAACCTGGGTTGGAGCGGTAATCAAAGTAGCAACGCAGTTGATAACATATTGCCACGGGATAGCCTTGGCTAGTGCGAACAGCTACTCTATTAAATGGAATAGGGTCGAGCCCAAAGATTTCTTAGAGAGTTTAATAAAAAGTCAGTTCACAGATTTTATGATCTGCTTATCGGAAAGTTCTGATTCTACTTCGGTTCTATCGAATTTCCAAAAGATTTCTGAGCAGATCTGTAAGAAACTAACAGGCACGGCTCGGGTAAGTGCGGTGTCCAAGGCGGAGTGCTGGTTCGATTCTGAGTGCAGTAAAGCTCACTCGTTTCTATAGAAAACGCTTAAAATAGTAACGAAAAATATCCAAGACATAAGAAGCGCTAGAGCATATTATTATTCTGTACTAAAGGAAAGGAAAACCGTTCTGAAGGAAGCAGCGTGGGAGGCGCTTCATAAGGCCTGCGCCCTGAGAGATAATATTGCCTTTTGGAAGGCTGTGAATGCCCCTTTTTTTGTCGAAAGGAAAACAGACTCAATTGAGATTGCCATAGAGGAAGTCACATGGGTAACTCATTTCACTGAGGTGTACAAGAAGGACGACTTAGTGATTTCAGGGCACTCTGATTACTTGGGTCTTTTGGAGGCTGACTATCCGGGGCTGTTTCCCCTAGACATTGTTTTTTCCCTATCTGAAGTGGAATTAGCTATTGCAGAAAGTTCTATTGGTAAAGCGGCAGGACCAGATGGTGTCCCGATAGATACTTACAAGTCTAACACTAAATTATGGACACCTCTCCTGACCAATGTACTTAATAGTTGTAATAAAAAGGGATTCCCACCGACCTGGCAGGAAGCAATTGTAGTACCAATTTTTAAAAAGAGAGATCGAAATGATCCGAAGTGCTACAGGCCCATTTCACTATTAGATTCGTTAATGAAAATAGCTGGCAGAATAATATTAAATTAAATAGATTACAGTCATGGGCAGACGACTCAGGTGCCCTTTCCAAATTCAAATACGGCTTTAAAGCAGGCCTGGGCACGGTAGAACAAGGATTACATTTGGCCCTGATTACAGGCAAGTATGTGGTGGCGAAAAAAGGTAACTTATTCATGACATTCGTCGATTAAAGCTCGGTGTTTGACTGTTTAAGTCATGATATTTTGTGGGACACCTTATTACTCCTTGGAATTGATCGTAATATTCTTAATTTTATCAAAGAACTGTATAGAGGCGCTGGGGCAAAGGTGCGATTCGGGAGGAGGGGGAATGTACAGCTAAATTCCCCATAATGAAAGGCGTATGACAGGGCTGCATTCTTGCACCCTTTTTATTTAATTTATATACTAATAGCGTGGCCGACCATCTAGCGCGCAATAACTTGGATTTTCCCCGAATTGAAGGAGCCTCAGCACCTATTCTACTATACGCAGTTGATGCAGTGATAATGGCAAGCACCCAAGTGGGCCTCCAGAAAGAACAAATTATTTTCTCAGACTCCATGGGATCTTGGGGCCTAAAGATTAACATTGGGAAAACCTACACCATGTGCTGCTCATCCAAATCTAACGTTCAATGTAACACCTTTTTTGAACAGTCAAAGATAGAACTAACTAGTACCTTTTCTTATCTAGAGATAGTTTTTAATAAAAAGGGTACCTGGTCAACAGCCGTCACGACAAGAAAGTTAGCACTTTCCTGTGCGATTGGGGCAGTTAGACAATTTACTAACAAACTGGGGGCGGTCGGCCGGTACGCATCCTGCTGGATATTTACAAAGCAAATGCGTGTCGACTGCTATATATGGAGCGGGTATCTGGGGGGGTCGCAGACTGTCAAGAAATCCAATCAAGTGAAAATGCGTTTCTGCAATACTTATTAGCCGTCCCCAAGTCAACATCCACCTATGTATGCCATAAGGAGCTCGCCGTGGTCTACATTTCTGATTTAATCAAGGTAAGCCCTGTTTTGCTATGGCATAAGGTGTGGACCTCTATAGCAACTGAGTTCAACATGGCAACTATCCAGGACTGCCTTAAATACCAAGGAGCACATAAAATTGTCTGGCTCTCCTATGTAAAGGGATTTTGAACAGACTTAGGGTATCCTGAATTTTTCGATACTCCCTCCTCGCTGACCTCCATTACAAGAAAGGCCTTGAAAGATCTGTGCCTCACGTTCTTAGAGGACAAACGATGGAGGATTGAGGGGTGGAAGTTGTCAGTCATTCAGAACCAATTATTCCTACAGGATCCCGGCATGCAGGGTTATTTAACGTCTGTTCAGAGTTGTTACAGCAGGATGTTGTTATCACGGCTAAGGACAGGTAGCTTTTTCAGGCTGATTACTTTCCCAAGACACAAACAATTGGTCTAGAAATCTAATTCCGTGCCCGTGTGATGAGACTTCCGATCAATCCATGCTACATTGTATTTTATTCTGCAGGTTTTATTCATATTGCAGGAAAAGATATTTGTTACCATTATTGAAGGATTGGCGTTTAAGACAGTGTAGACCAGCCCTTTTGAAAATCCAATTGTTACAAGATGGAATGACAATGTACTTGGTTTCAATGTTTTTAAAGAGTATTGTTAGATGTAGACCTACCATGCACTGAGTTCTTCTAAATTGAACCGTACCTGTTATTGTAACAATGGTTATTGTAACTCTAACTTTTATTATGTATTTTGCTGTTCTTTTATGATTCATTTTTTGAAATCGAATAAAGCTATCTTTGATTCATTGAAATATATAAACGGATGGATTTCTGACCTGAGCTGGGAATTCCACAATGGTTCATGGAAGTACCACCTGCTGTTGGCTTTTTGTGCTCATTGTAGTGCATATGAACCTGGCAAAAAAGTTGGATTCATGGTGTGACTACCATCCATGTGCTGCAGATAAAACAATACAATATTCTGCTATAGAGATAAACACACTGCAGGCTTAATTGAGGCACGAAGGGGAGTAATAGGGGTGCAGCATCAAGGCAAAAAAGTTGAACTCATTAACAATTATGGGTAGAATCCTGGAGAAATCCATTCAAAGTCGTTTATATTTGTATTTCCCTCCATCACATGAGCGCATTGCCCTGGAAATGTGTCATGAAATCCCTTCTGAAATGTCAGTTTCTAATTTCAACACCTTAAATATTGAAAATATTTTTAAATATGGAACATTTAGAGGTTTCAGGCTAAGACATGGGCTGCACACGTTTTACCTCAGCAATGTTTTGCGAAGGTTTAAAACATTATTTCACTTACACAAGTCTGAAAATGACCGGTTCACCTTCTCCCGTGAAAATGTGTTCTCTATATAGAGAGATACTTTTATATTTGAGGAGATAATTTTCACTCTTTTCGAAACCAGCCAAAATGTATGCAGAATTATTTATTTGCTAGTTTTCCTTCTGCTGGACTTATCTATACATAATGTCACTGTAGATTTGTAAACTAATGCTCCAATCACCAACTGGGTGCACATTCAGGTTCTGGTACTGACTCCTGTTTGCACGTGACATTTTTGTTTAATCCTGGTGCTATTTGTGTAATATGTGGGGGTATTACCTAACAGCTGTTTTGCTAGGTCAAACAGGGCTCCAATCGGTTGGGTAAATGAAACACGTGCTGAGTGCAAGGATCGGAATGAGGAACAACGTGCTCTTAGCTGTCACACCCCATTCACTAGTGTGTGTGAAGCAAAATGCGTTGCAGATTGCACAGCAGGTACATTCGAATCCTGTTGAGTGTGTACTTACCCGGTGTACAGTTTCACCCCTTATGAAATCGGAGCTAAATAGTTTCTCTGAGGTATACTTTATACAAAACCAGTTTGACAGTTTAAATAAGGTTACACGCAACATAAATTGCAACCGAATTCAGGGTTTTGAAGTGGATATTACTGTAAAAAGTCAAACTTCACACAACATATCAATTTTTAGTCACCTTCGTGGCTGTCTGTCATAAAATACACTGGTTATCGGTATAAATGGGTACGGGGCACCTGTGTTGTGTCTTATTCGCATCGGACTTGGAGTGTCTTCTATTGAAATAAATTAGGTGCAGCATTTGGTGTGAAAAATACAACTTCGTTAAAAAAAGATTTCCAGCAGATAGACTAAAATAAAGTAAGGTTTATCAATGCAATCATATAGGGTAACCTATTACGCTAGCCCCATAACTATAGTCCCCAAACCATTAACCATATACCATTTGTCACTTATCTATAACCTTAAGCCTATCCTTATAATTTACAGAAAACATTTAACCCTATTTCCTTAACCATATACCCATTTCCAACTAAACTCCTTTCCCCATACCCCTAGCCTATATACGCTATGTCCTACACCTTTAAACCTATACTTCTAACCATATACCCATAAAACCTATACCCCAAAAACATTATCTTGCCTTTACCCCTAACACCCCTAACACCAAGACCATACCCATAAACCTGATGCCCTTCACCCATAGCTCTTAACCCTTAACTCAATACCCTAAATCCTTTAAAGGCCTTATACCCCAAACACTTACCCCTGTATCCTTAACTCCGAGCCTTATACCCTACGCACCTAACCCCATTCTCTAAACCCTTAATCCTATATTGCAAGCACTTAAACCTAGCCATAACCATATGCATTTAACCCTACATCCCTAATCTTGTACCCTATACTTTATACTGTGTACCCTTAAATTCTAATCCTTAATCCATTCAACTCTTTTTGACTGTCTTACTTCAATATATTTTGGGAGCAAATTCTGTGGGGAGTGCTCTTTTTTCAAAGTATGTTTACCCTAATAATGTCCACATGCTGTGAAAAAGAATGTTTCAAGTCTAAAGAGCCTGTTGGCGGAGTTGAGATGTAAAATGATCCATAACTTTCATCTGTTGCCAAACATACCTATCCAATTCTCCAAAACCTGATAGGACTCTTCTTCTTCTTCCTAACAGAATGAAGATGGAAGCCTTTACTGTGTGGTCACAGAGACTAAGGCAAAGAATGGAAAGGCGATCAAAAATGGCAATATAACCACTCACGAAAAGAAGGACTCAAACAAACTTGCCTACTGCGTCACTGACGTACCACCGTGGTACTTGTGCATCCTTCTGGGTATTCAGGTGAGAAGAGTCGGAGGCAGGAGATGGAGGTTGGTGTGGACTGACAACCACCGAGACAGACATGTCTTTTGGATTATTTGAATGGTGCATGGGTCAAAAACGTGATGTGGGTACACATTTAAATTTTTTCCAGAAGCCATCATCACCTGGTACTAACTACAAGTATAAGTGTAAGTTCTCCAGGAAAAGAACACTGACATGTATTGCACATCTGGAAGTGTTTAGTAGTATGGCCACATAAACTACATTATTCTTAATAAAACAAACATACTCACTTTAAATAAAACATTTGTAAATAAATTTAGCTATAGGAATGCGGGACCCTGAAAAGTGTAGGAACTTAGATATAATTCCGTTTCTGCCCTCCCCAATTCCTTGTGTCCGCCATGGGGTTATGAAGTAGAAGGAGGGGAATGCAAGGTCTGACCAATGAGAGGACGGGTTATCGGCATGATAATGGTTTTTCTTCCTTTTCTTAGGTGATATTACATTGATTTCAAAGGTGGTGAATACACTTGGAGCCTGATTTAGATCTTGGCGGACTGGCTACTCCATCACAATGGTGACGGATATCCCGTCCACCGAAATGTAAATCCCATTATATCATATGGGATTTATAATCCTCACGCTTCTTTACTGCAAACCAGGAGTTTACTTTTGTCACTTAAGAACTGAATTTATAAACTATTGATCTGTAAAAGTGGGGATTGTCCCTTCTCATACTGTGTGTTTTATCTCTGATCACCAGCACTACCTGACTGCCTTGGGTGGTATTGTGGCCATCCCACTGATCCTGTCCAAAGGGCTGTGCCTGACACATGACCCACTGACTCAAAGTCACCTCATCAGCACCATCTTCTTCGTCTCTGGAATCTGTACCCTGCTTCAAGTCGTTTTCGGAGTCAGGTTAGTGAAGCTTTGAACCGTCTGAATTAAGACGCTTGTTTTAAACTAGACTGCCAAAATATAGACCATTTCCTTGACAGTCTATACCCTCTCACTTATACCCATTATTTAAAAGAGGACCTTCCCCTGGATGGATCCCAATCTTTGAAGTCATATTTTGCAAATGCGCTAGTTATAGTTGGAGCGGATCGACGGACAATTGGCATTTGTAAAATAACAAAAGGCACACAAAGACAAGTTTGTTTACATAGGTGAAAGGACTGCCCATTATACTCCACTTGGGATTTTACTGAATGTTTTGACTAGGAAAGAATGGGTGACTGGGTGCTTTTGTGAAAGGCAGAATAAAGTGGTATGCTTTTCATTCTAAACTGTTTGCATAGTTATAGAACAAGAGTATTGAATCTGTAAAATTGTGGAACCAAATTTATCAAAGCACAAATATTGACGACCAAAATATCAATACATTAAAGATGTATAGGTAAGTACAGGTTAAGTATACTTAACTCTAAGTACATGCACATTGATAATATACATCTTCAAGGCACCTATATGTGGAGTTAAGTGTTTTAAATACATACATACTCTTTGCTGCTTTGCCTGCTACACGCTAGTGCGACGGGGAAGAAGGAACCACCATCCACAGACTGCTTCGCTGCGTGCACGTCGCCAACGTACTTCCTACGTGCCAGGAGGCGCTCAAATCCAGGCCAGGGCTCCTGCATCGCGTGACGTGCTTGGGCATGCCCGGGCCATGGGTGGGCTTGTCTGCGCCCGTCCGAGACTGGAAGAGGCTGGGCTGGGCCTACCCTCTTGGCTGTCCTTGGGTTTGGATGATCGCCTTTTACCTCATCTCCGATAACGCATTGGTGGCCTAACGTAGCAAACCAAGCTTCCTACAGTCCTATTTGCAGTGATTGAGGCAGAGGACCAGGTAGGAAGGCAGTTTGCCTTATTTTTAACTTATTGACATTGGCATCGTGTGAGGTGGTTATAGGGTGTATGTAAGCTGAGGGACCCGGTACTTTGAATATCTTGGTTACTCTCCTCAGCATAAGGAGGCAATGAGTGATAGATTTTGCCTGTTTGTTGGGACCAGAGACCTGTTATTTCATAACATTCATCTGAGGACAACATGGGGAAGTGCAAGGTGACCTTAGCCCCTGGGAGGACCCCGCCAGGAACTACAGCGTCAGTGGTAACCATGGACTCGTCTCTGCTGCAAGCCGCAGCACTGCTGGATAAGGAGATTGAGGTGGTGAACCGACGGCTCTCTAGGGCCCTCATTATTGCTCCATCCCTCATGCTCGCAAATACACAATTGACTTTGGCCAGTGCCGAAGCATCTTTAAATAACCCTAGGCTACAAGAGGACGCACAGAGGGCCGATAAAGCACCTTTAAGCCAAGGGCAAGTGGCAGTCACCTCCAGCGAGCATCCAGTTAATTTAAAAGCTGCTGGTTCTTCTACGTGAGAGAGATCAATAGTGGCTGAGTTTGTCAGTTTAGGGACAAGCACAAAATGAAAGACCCAAACAACCCGGGGTAAGGCGAAAAGATCAAGACTTAACCCAATACCCCAAGAGTCACCGACTCCTCAAGTACTGGTCAAGGCAGACTTTGTGGGCATTTTGGAATCCCAGCAATTAGAGAATCGGATACATGCTCGACACCCTGTATCCACTTTGGGTGTAAATCATGGAAGTATGGATAGGCAGATTATGCGGGATTCAACTGCCTTGGGGAGCTACTTACCTAGGGGGCAATTGCAGCGGGGAGGGGAGGTTCTATGCAGAACCTACCTGGTATTCTTCTGCCAGCTGAATCAACTCCCTATAACGTGATATTGGGGAATGTGCCAACTCTCCCCAGGGTACCAAAGAGGACTTCTTTCAACTAAAGAACAAAGTCCTATTCTGGTTATTATGTAATACCACTCTTGGAATGAGGGTGGGAAAAAACATCAACATGGTGTGAAGGGTTAACTGGATCAGCAGTTCCTTTAAGTCTTGCAAAGGCGATTGTGTCATCATAAATTAACAGGTCCCACAATGGCTTTACTCCTTGGCTTTTTTTATAAACCAGAATCATCGGGGCATAACTATATGAATATTGTTAATAGTGTCCCACTAAATGGATGCTCGCAATTACATTTTCCTACCAGGAATGCTCATATTAATCTGCCTCCTACATCAACTCACCTGAATTATATACTCCAAAGTCGGCAAGATTCTGGTCCACCCTCTCTGGAGTTGTCAAACCGTTTCACTTCCCTAGCTGGCATGGATGCCGGTGATTGACTTAGTGGACCCTCTTTTACGGATTTAGAGAAACCTAATGGCCAGGGGGTTTCTTTAGCTCAAAGTCATGGGTCTGTGGGCGATTGTGGTAAAACTTTATATCCTGTAACATCGCAAGGTTAACCAATAAGTTTTCTGATACGCCGTGGATCGCATTTGTGAAACAATTTAGTCTGATAGTTTTACAGGAAACATGGTTGATGGATAGTAGTTTATTTCTAGAAGGATATAAGTCATTTTTTGTCCCGGCCTCCCCCTCTATTGTTGGCAGACCCAAGAGTGGTCTCTCAATTTACATCTCTCTGGCAGTAGAATGCGAGATATTGGTCTTGCCAACATTGAGTTCATGTATACAGACTCTGGTACTAAGCAAAGGGTCGAACAAATTGGGTCTCACTCATTTTTATAATTCAATATCATGCTCCCAGGGTGATTGTAACATCAGTTAGTTAGGCTCCTTGGTCCCGATTCACAGAATGAACTTAAGACTCAATCCTAAACTTACTACTATTTTGGTATTCACAGAATGCACTTACTACTTTTGGCATTCACAGAATGAACTTACTACTTTTGGTATTCACAGAAGTTAGGATTTTTTCTTAAGTCTGTCTTAAGACAGACTTAAGACAGACTTAAGACAAAATCCTAACTTCTGTGAATACCAAAACTAGTAAGTTTGTTCTGTGAATGCCAAAAGTAGTAAGTGCATTCTGTGAATACCAAAATAGTAGTAAGTTTAGGATTGAGTCTTAAGTTCATTCTGTGAATCAGGCCCCTTTATAAGGCAAGATTGGGAGGCAGTACTCCAAAATTTCCTGATTGCCTGGGATTTTAACATCCATCCAAGTGGACACCCCAGGGTCTCAAGATTGACTGATCTGGGTTGTCCACGGGTGAATGGAATTCACTTTAAATATTCTTTACCGGGGGACATGATGAACAACTGTCTTCAAGAATTTGATTTATTGTCTCTCATGTTTTTGTTTGACCCTTTAGCAAGGCTGCAGTCCCATCTTTTAAAGGGAGGGGTGGTGGCTCATTTATAGATTTTATATTAATTTCAACGACTTTACAATCTTTATGTGTAGCTTTCACCATTCAAGCTAGCATTCATAGTGACCACAATACTTTGTGTGTTGATTTCCGTGGACCCCTATTGTTGTCCGATGGAGGGGTTGGGAGGAATGGGACAGTGAGACCAACAGATGGTAAAAGACGACTAAAGTGGACCCAACTATCTCCAGGTGCATTTTTCGAGTCAGTAATAGGTTCATGTGCCAGAGAGTTAGCTTTGTGTGCCTCACCGTTTACACCCCCGAAGGAGGTTACCACTGCTTTTAAAACCATTTCTGTTAAAGTAGGCAATTTCTTAAGTATGCCGGTAGGACGAATAGTTATTCAGACCCCTAAATGGTTTGATTACTCCTACTCCCAGGCCGCCACAGGAAAACTGTGGGAAGCTTTAAATAGGAGCCCAAGAAACCAGATCCTGGTCAGATCGTGTCGGAGAGATTATAAACTAGAACTGGCTAAACGCAAGTTGGCCTTGAAGGAGTAAGCATGGAGGGGGTTAATCGAGGCTAGTACTCTGAAGAATAGCTCTAGATTTTGGAACATTATCAACATCCTTTTTCTAAATCAGGAGGAGAGAAGCGCAGTAGCTGCACATATCACAGAGGAGGAGTGGGTGCTTCACTTCGAAACTATGAGAGTCCCCCTGAGGTAAACTGCCTGCTTGACCACTAGACAGACACCTCTGACCTAGGGCTGGACAGGTAACCAAAACGGGCCCTGGCAAAGTGCTCAGCCGCCCCTCTGGGGGAGTTGGGGGTGCCGCCAAGTTCTTTGCCAGGGCCGGCTTTCGGCTGATTTTGTTACAGGGGCAAATTTGCAGCTATGCTGCAAAAACGGCCCTGTAACAAAATCGTCCCCCTGGGACCAAAAAAACGGCACCCACCCGTGCGGCGCACCAGGGGATTGCCCGGGGCCCACTACGGCCAGTCCGGGCCTGCTCTGACCTGGATGAGATTAAGGAGTGTATTACCAGATTGACAAGCAACAAAGCCACAGGACCAGACACCATCCCGCCGGATCTTTTTAAACCCTTGCGTGCGGCCGCGATTCTGCGCCTGTGCGGCGCTTTTAAAGGGTGGGCGGGTTTATGACGGCCCCCAGCTGTCATCAGCACATGAGCACAGTGCTGCATGACGGACGGGGCCATCATCAGCAGGCAAGGGGTTAAATCAGATCCCACATTTTGGGCTCCTGTCCTTGCTGCAGTAATTAATGCTGCAGTAAAAACTGGATACTCTGAGTCCTGGGCTACTTCGACTATGGTGCCTGTTTTTAAAAAATGTAACTGAGATAGCTCTCATTGCTATAGACCGATCTCGTTGTTGGATTCGGTGGTTAAGGTAGTGGGTCGAGAACTCTTAGACAGGCTGACCAGTTGGGCGGCAGAACATACTATTCTATCAGATGTAGAGTGCGGGTTCCGCCCAAGGCAGTCTACCGTGGCCCAGTGCCTTAACCTAACCATGATCCTTAACAAATACATGGTCGCCCGTCCTGGCACTATCTATTTAGCTTTCAAAGATCTGTCTTCCACGTTTGATCACGTGAATAGGGTCATACTCTGGCAGTCCTTGTTAGATATTGGTGTTGATGGCAGTATTGTTTACTTTTTAGAAGATCTTCACTGTGCAACTAAGGCCCATGTTAGATTCTCTCAGGATTTAAGAGTCTCACGTAATTTCGATATAACGAGAGGAGTACGCCAAGGGTTTATTTTAGCCGCCTTTTTCTTTAATTTATACATAAATGATTTGGATAAAGCCCTATTGATGACAGGAGTAGATTACCCGCAAGTACTCCAATGCGGTCTGCCAGTTCTATTACGTGCGGACAGCGCGGTTCTTATATCTAGGCCCTCTAGGGGGCTACAAACTTTGCTGGATGCTTTCTCTGCTTTTATGTGGTATCGGGACCTATCTATAACCGAAAAAGTCTATTCAATTTACGGTAGGATCTGCTCAGGTTCCCCGCACCGATGTTTTCACGTATCTGGGGTTCATAAAGGACGATCAGATGAAATGGGACCCTCTTAAACAGAGAAAGAGGGGAGGCCTGGTGAGGGTGAATGCGGTTATTTTCAATTTCGCCTTAAAATTAGGTAAGAGACCGATCGCGGTGCTTTTAAAGATCTATCAGGCCAAGAAGGTTGCGATGGCCTCTTATGGTAGCGAAATATGGGGGCATGTTACTATAGATAATAATAATAATAGTAATCCACATTTGTAAAGTGTGAACAATCACCCGTAAGGGTCTCTAGGCGCTGGGGGCCATCAGGAAGTTTAAGCAAGCTACTGCCCAGAGTCACATGGTGCTGGGCTAATCTGCTGCCGGCGCCGGGGATCGAACCGTGATTACCAGATTCCAGCGTCAGTCGTCCTGGCCGCGGCGCCACACCTCTCCCTAGATGACCTACAAGTAGCTGATAATGCATTCCTAAAGTCCTTATTAGGCATCCCTCGTGGTACTTCTACTATAGTGGTTCATGAAGAATTGGGGGTGCATTACCTAAGTTACATATTGGCCCTCTGACCTCTAACTCTCTGGATGAAAATCTGGCTGAGCGAAGGATCATCATTGAGTCAACTGATATTGAAAGAGTGTATGACCCTTGACCATTGCCTTCCACATACCTTGGCTCACGTTTTTTACTGACCAGGTTTCGCCTGGACTTTTTTCGATTTTTGTTGGCAGAGCAAAGGGGGAGGGGAAAAGGACAGTTGTTAGCACCCTGTAGCCGCAACGATGAGTCTCCACAGGATTTGCTACACTTTATGTTATTTTGTACATTTTATGAGGTCCCTCTGAAAACTTTTATTGTTCCTATTTTAAAGAGGATGAATTTTAAGGAGGCCTGTCCAGCTCTTATCTATTTACAATAGTTGCATGAAGATTGTATCTTTTTGTTCTTAGTTTCCTGAAATCTGTGGTGAAAGCCTGGGCCTGCCTCGATTAAATGTTAGTACTGGATGATATATACATATTAGATAAGAGCTTGGGACCCTACTTTTTAATTGTTCTAATTTTTATCCGAGGATCTTGGTAAAGCTTATTTTATTTTGTATCTATTAGCATTGAATAATTTTAAGTCCCTGGTGGAATCTAGTCAATTGTATGATGAAATGTGTTACTATTTTATGAACTTTTAAGTATTGATAACTTTTATGGTCTATAAGCTAAAACCGAATAAAGTTAATTGATTGATTGAAATACATTTTTACCATCATATTTTGAAAGGTCGATATTAATACTCGATATTCTGACAGGCAGTTGTTTACTTGTGGAAATGGTGAGCTATGTCACTGTAAAGATGCATTACTAAAATAAGAGGCCCTGATGGCTCACTAATCAGGGCCATACTAACCATGGAAGGACCTGACCAGAGTGGTGGCCATCTGTCGGGTTTGGTGTGTGATATATGATTGACTCCCAGCCTCCAAATGCAGGCTCTTTGGACTCTTGATCCTAAGAGGATCTTCTGATGTTCCTGCTGGGAGCATTCTTTGTGTGTCTATCCTTCTGAAGGCTCCAAATGTCCTGATTGGCACTACAAATCTCAGCCCATGCCAAAGGAAAGATTCCAAGATGGAGGCACACATCTATTCTTATACATTTCCTCAGTAACCAGCCATCTGGCCTAGCATGAATCAACATGTGGCAAGTCTAATGTAACTAGGGGATTTTACTCCGGGTCAGTCTCCAGAGGTGTCTAGCGGATCACAGGCCATACCTGGTTTCTTCTCAAACTCCTTCTCAGAGAAAGCCTACAGGGTATTCTAAATAACTGGATGTTAAAGTCTGGGCTTTTGAGTTTAGGTGCACACAGGTAGGGTTCTTTGATATCAACTAACTTATTCATGACTGAGATCCAAAAAAAGCCCGAACCATAATGCTATTTGCGAATAGCATTTTTTTTGCAAGGACAAAATAACTTTTGGAATTCTCAAAAGTTAGCTTTTCAGTTTTAAAAAGATTTACACAGAAAAAGATGGTGTGTGAGTGTTGGACTTGGCCCATTTTGTAGGGTCATCCCTGAACTTTTTGTCTTCCTCCTAGCCTTTTTTCTGACATGGAGTTGGTGGTTTTAGGACTCTTGGCACTTTAGCACTGCTGTCCAGTGTAAAGTGCGCGTACTCTCTGTGGTGGCGCACCAAAGGCTACTTTGGTGCGCCACACACCAAAGTAGCCTTTCAAACCTGTCTCAGGCCTCTGCCATTGCAGAGCCTGTGCACACAGTGTTACTGCCGCTGTGACGTGGCACCTGAAGTGTGTGCCATGTCTGTGACCCCCCTTTCACGGCATGTCAGTCACCCCTAAGGTAGGCCCTAGCTAGCCCTATGGGCAGGGTGCATTGTAGGTGAAAGGTAGGACATGCACCTTAAGTGTGTGACATGTCCTGGTAGTGACAAACAGCCATTTTAGTTTCTCACTGCTGTGTGGCTGCCCTCTCATAGGAATGCATTGAGGATTCCCTAATAAGTGTTTTAGTGGTATTTCCTGATATAAGAGGAGCACCCCCTATATGTGTCTGAGGACAGAGCTCCATCTGATAAAGGAGGATGGAAACAGAGTGCTCCACTGCCCTCGTAAACCAGTTGAGACTGGTTCCCCAAGCCCTGTGACAGGGCAGAACAGAGGAAAAAGGAGTATTTTTACTGGGGCTGTGACCCCATGAAAGTGTGCTTCCTTATGCAGCTTGGGGTGCTACTGGTGCCTGCTGGGTCCCAGAAGGAACCGCCACGAGGGACTGCCCCTCTGCTGGAGGGCCCTGTGAGCTGGCCTGCCTGGGCCTAGCCTGTGCTCTTGAACTTGGATTCTTGCACCTCGGAGCGTTCCGAGGGAATACTGGAGTGGGGATTCCCCCACCCTGCTTATGATAAAGTGGAAGCCTACCCCGCATATGTGGTCCTTTTGAAGTGGGAGCCTACCCTGCATTTGTGGTCATTTGGAAGCGGGAGCCTACCTCGCATTTTTCGGGACTTCGGAGAGAAAGTGGGAGACTACCCTGCCTTTTGGTACTTCTGTAACGGAGCGGGAGCCCACCCCGTATTCTGGCGCTGGGAGGCTTCCGCACCACAAGCAGCAACCCGGAAACCAGGCAAGCTGCCTGGTTATAGGCGGGACCGGGGAAGGAGGCGCGAAGACCAGAAGTCTGCACACGACTGAGCGGGGTTCCCGTGAGGAGAGGGAGAGCCCTGAGTGTTCCCTGATGACCGGCGGTAGAAGAAGAAGCAAGACAGTGGTCGCTTGACTTTGGGCGGGGTTTGGGACCTGAAGTCTGCGCCAACCTGAACGGGGCTCCCTTGATGAAAGGGAGAGCCGAGGGTACTGCCAAGGGAGCGAGAGGCTGGTACCTGAAGAACCTGAGCCTCGGGGGCTCCCAACCAAAGACCGGCGGTTCCAGGAAGAGTCGGAAGAAGGACCCGGTGAGTGGGGTCTGTGCAAGGCACTGTAGGTGCTTATTGGAGACTTAAATTGCACCCAGAGGTGCCCCGGAAAGGAGGGGCTCCCCAGGCACTATTGGTGCATGTTTTGGCTACACAGCTGTACCGTCAGATTACGGGGCAGCTGTGCAAGATGGGGGCAGCTGTATTAAGAAGTCCCGGAGTGGGACTTCCCAGGCACGGTGGTGCCAAGAATAAAAGTTCCTCCAGCTGCACTGTTAAAAGGGGTTCCAAAGACAACCGGTAACCAAAGACCCCTTTATGTTGCCCGGCGGTATCGCCTCTATGACCCACCAATATTAATCAATGAAGAAGCAGGCGCTGGAGACTGGAAGGCGGGAAACGAGGATTTTATTCTCTCCGGAGGAGAACACATCAATTCAGACAGCAAGTATCGTCACGAGGTGCTCTAACCACATCTCTGAGGCCTGGCCTCTTATACTGGAGTTTACGACCTTTATTACACATAACACATTCTCGCAATACTTTTAGTACTAGAAAGAACATCCTCGGAATCTCCCCTTCAGACCCGTTCCCACATACATTTACAGTCGGATTCCCCACCCCGGTCACAACAGGTGATAGTTGTCACACAGCAGGGCATTCCGCCGATTCACGGAATGCATGGGGTTGATCGGATCTCATGGGGTGGGGGCTTTGATCGGTTCGGGGGTCTTTTGATGGGGAGGGGAGGCTTCCTACTGTACGGGGTAATAAACAGTATCCGCAGAGCCAGGTGGCGGTCTGGGAACAGGGAAGACAAACGGGGATACAGGAAAAGGGGGTTTGCATCAAAAGGGTTTGAGGCCATGAAAGGAATGAGGGGAGGTGTCGCGCTGGGAACAGGATGAGATTCAGTGGTGAAACTGCGCTGGAGAGGGGTTTATGACCCAAGACATGAGAGAGCGGGGGTTGTCAGTGTGCGGGGGAATGCTTGTGAGGTTAAGAGAGAGAGAGAGACGCGCTGGCTATCAGCGAGGGGCAGGGAGGCCATGGCATTCAAAATGGCTGCCGCTTACGCGCACGACTGGGCTCGAAAAGGGGCAAGATGGCGCAGATAATGTTCACCAAGATTGTATTCATTTTTCACAGTCCTCCCTTTAACATTTCCAAGACATCTTGCTGGCCTATTTCCTATCTACACCTATATGCAGCAATCACAAGTAAGGGAGAGGGGACTTAGGCAAAGGAACTGCGCATATACATCATTTTATAAACATCACATTGAAAAATCTCATCATCTAGTAAGCGGGTTCATTGTTAAGTTGGTTGCAGGAAAAATCATCATAATGCAATATCAGACTAGAATTACACAGTGAGGGCGTCGGGTACAGATCATAGAATAAGAACTGGTGAGTTATCATATAAGTAAGTCCTTTGTATACGGCGGGTGCATAGTCAGTCCAATGGCGATTGGGAGAGAAAGGAGATACAGTAAAAATGTCAGAGTTCTCGTTGTCCTTTGTCGTCTTCTGTCAGCACTGTTGAGCATCTGGATTACCTATCAACAGAAATGTTCATGTGGATTGAGTCGTTGGAGGTCTGCGGGCAGGGGTACTTTTTGTTTTGTTTCGCCAGACCCCATAGGAGCAATGCGTTACGGTTTTGGAACAGGTGCACTTTCTTTTGTAGCGCAGAGCATTGATTTGCAATAAAAATGCGATTGTTCCAGAATTGTGAGATCTGTTCGTGTCTTGAGTCTCTGTGATGGGCATTTCCTGTTGCTTCCATCATCTTCAGGGTGTTTGGTAGCGGGCAGAACCACAGACTTTGTTTATCTTTTCTTCGGGGGCGACCCTTGGTGGAGTTCTAGGTCACCGTTCTGGGGTTTAACATAGTTCGTGGTCTATTTAGTCGGAGCTCCCTCCCTTCTGACGCAGGGAGTACTCTTCTCTGGGTAGCTCAGTAGGATTTGGAGGAACTTGGGAGTTCGGATGGAAAGGTGCAGGTGTGAACAGTCCTTATGGTAGGTCGGAGGAGGAGGGGATGGAGCAAGGCCAGGTCGGGAACAGATCAGGGGGAGGCGGAGAGTTTTCGACAGGCGAGTCCGTAACCATGTTCAGAGAGCGGGGGCTTTTGGCACACGTTGATCATATAGCAGGGGCTTCAGGTCAGCCCTTTCCTTAGCTTTGTCTGAAACCATGCCCCGTCCGGTGTCTCCTTACTGCTGTGGTCTCGCCTCGGCCTCCGTCGCTGATGTTCCACAATCCGCTGTCAGGCCGCGTGCTCCCACATCCGGTCTCTTTCTCCTCCGACAGTGATACCCTTAAATGAGTTTTGAAAAGACAGTCTTTAGAGATATTGCAGAAGAAGGTAATTACATAAGTCTAATTCTCTCCCAACACCAAGCAACTGGGGTAAGCACTCGCTACATTGGAGATTCTTGCGGCTAGCGTATAAGCAATTGATGATGGGTTTGCTGGATTCCTTACAACTTCCTTTTGTGGCTAATTCTTTGGCGCTATGATGGTCATTACGTTCATTTGTAATAGGTACGAGGTCTGGTACTCATGTATTGCATAAGTCTATTATAGTAGATGTCAGTTCTTCTGGTAGAGACCTATTTCCCTAGTACGAGTCTTGCAAGGCTAGGCTGGTCTTCAGGGCCTTGTATTTTACGAAAAAGTGTAACGTGCTATTCACCATAGTCTGATAGGCATCCTTCTGAGGGGTGAACATAGGCTAAACAAGTTTGCATTACATAAAAACATTTTATTATCAACCAGGCTTACTGCAACAAGTTCTTTCGATTTTCAATCTAATTTTCAACTTTGCACACATCCTTCTAACTTTCTATATAAATCCTCGCAACCTGGTTACTACAAAAAAAACTCGGGAGGGGTGGTTTGAAACAATAATTATTAAACTTATCCTCCGGGAAGGAGGGATCTTATGGAAAACGATGAGGAACACAGCGAATCGGAGCAAGGGGCATTCTTCAAGTCCTCGTTCAGGGTGGCTGATACCAAACTGGGGGCATTTTGGGCAGATGGGGGTGTCTCGATCATTTCTTACAGCTTGGGGTACGGAGACAATTTTCAATGGGAATGGTCGCATTACCACAGACACATTTTATCATAGAGGCCACTGACAAATAGTTCCCTGAGGGTGGGTCAAATTTAGGGAACCTTAGTCGTCTTACCTGTCCCTTTCCTATCGGTCAATTTAATTTTCATCCATATTTTAGCAGAAAGGGAGAGGTAGTAACGTGGTGCCGATACAATTTTATTTAGGACAAATTTGTGCAAATACTTGTAGTATTTGGGGCCAATCAGGAGGTGCACCAGGTTCGCCAATTAGGTGCCAGTTGCTAGGAAAAGGGAAAGCGTGGAGGGGTGGAAGAGTGAGTGAGAGACAGACAGAGACAGAGAGAGAGATAGAGTAAGAGATAGAGAGAGAGAGAGACAATAGGCAAAACAGTACACATGGGACATAGAGAATGACCGTGTATTGTTTGGGCTATTCAGTGCGTTACCCGACGTTTAGGCGTTTCGGGTCTGTGTTAGGAGGTAGAAGGCATGCAGTTTCGGGACAGAAGAGCATTAGACCAGGTAAAAAGGCCGTGAGAGCGTCCTCATTGCGCCGTTTTGCAGCGCTAGTCCGTCTTCATGCATCGGGCGTGACGTGGTTCCAGATTCCTTAGGATACTCTAATCGGGATTCTAACGTAACCTGCAGAGGGAAAAAGGAGGGAAAAGGGGGGAGTGGGAGGACAACATTCAAACACATCAAATGTATGGGCACGAAAGTCCTTTACTTACTGCATACTCGTATTCATCTCTTCGGGATATAATCCCTTAGGGTTCTGGTTTCCTAAAGTCATGGGGGCAGGTAATGTGATAGGTTGTTCATGGGGAGGTTCGAGGAAGGCATTAAGGATCGTGTGTAGTGAAACGTTAAAAAAAAAGTGAGAATCAGAGGTGCCTAGCGTGAGGTACCCGGGTTTGTAGATGTATCCGGCCTTCGGGATCCCTAAATCATCCCCAAAGCTGTGATGTTCTAAAGCATATCAGTTCGTCGTTCAACCCTGTACCTTAGTACCTTCGATTACCATATCTTTATAACAATTTATCAATCACCCCGATTTACTTTACCCATTCCCAGAAGTCGAGGTCCTTCTTCAAACGTTAGTTCCTGGGCTTAGTCGCATATTTTGGAGGCAACGTATCATACCTTTGATTCGATCATTAATCCAGGGCCGAACAACCACTTCTTCAGATAACCTTAAAAAGAGGAGCAGAACGGTTGCACAGAAAAACCCTCCCACCGATACCCACATTTACAAAAGTATGCGATGCTTATTCATAGTTGTTAAAACCTTTATTTGCAGAATTATTCAGTACGTGAAATGTGAGAGCGTAATTCATATTTTGGTCTGATATGTCGTCGATGGAAGCACATACAGTAGGGGGTTATTTTGTAGCACAAGAACATGTAAAAAAGGTCTAATTAATTATTTGCAAGTAACCAAAAAACATTTCATTGCGTGACGGAGAAATCAGGGGCATTTCAGTTCATAAATGGAAACACAGTCGAGCTCATCGTAATCACATTTCCTAGATATATACCGTGGGTATGCATCATAAGCGACGTTATGTATCAGTTACAACAAATATCGAAAATAGATTGTTCATTGAAATCAACATTTTACGGAACCCTTCTTAAATGTTCGCCAAGTGAACCCTCCTCCCTTTAACATCGAGTGCGCAATGGTTCGTACATATATATATATATATATCTTAGTACATCAAGTTTCATTAGCTAAGGAACACCACGAGGCATTCGTTAGTTTCCATTGATACCAGCGCCATTTTGGGCGAGGCCGGTTTAGTCCGGAAGTAGCATCAGGGGCAAAATATCCCCGACAATTGGCGGTTTGGACCAGAGTCCCTTTCGGCAGTTCAAAAGAAAGCTGTGCTAACAGAGGGGCTGGTGGTGTGGACTGTCAATCAAGAGAGGGAGGGAGTAGAGTCTTTCTTACCGGGTCATGTTGATGTTCAGCCGGAACTTACTCAAGTTCGTTAGCCCATAATGTTCCTGGGTGGTTCAGACGGAAGCTGATGCAGACACAAGAGCACCGCCATCTTGTTGCTGTGCCGTGGTTATTTCATTTGAGATCAATGCAACTGTTCCTCACCGGAAGCCTGAAGGGGTCGAGGGCCCTTGGGACTTTGGTAGAATCTTCAAAGTCGAGGGGATGTTTGTCGATGGTGGGGGCTTGCGCCCAGGTGGGCAAGTGCCCGAGTTGCAACTTTGGACAAAAGTTATTCCAGCGGCCTAGACCCGCCTTTTCGAGGGCCCAGACGCCATTTTGAGATCCTTGTGGCAGCCACCTTTGCCGTATCCATCAGGAGTGGAAGGAACTTCTTGTGATGGCGGAGGACAGAGCATCATGCTGCTGGAGCTGGACATTTTTGGTTCGGGGCGCCAGGGTGCAGCAGTGGAGCCTTCGTCTGGGGAGGTGAGAAAGGCTCGTCTGTGCCGCCTTCCTTTCCCGGCGCATCCTACGCCGTCCCTTGGAATCAGGGGCGCACATGATGACCACCCTACACCCCTGATTCCGACTCTTGGGGGACCACTGTACATCCGGTGCTCCGTAAATATGCCCGTCGGACATTGTATGTCCTGTGCTGCGTAAGTATACCAGCTGGGTCTTGTATGTCCTGTACTACGGAAATATACCAGCCGGACATTATAAGTCCTGTGCAGCGCAGGTATATGGCTGCCGTCCGGCTGGAGGACATCGGCGCCGGACCAGGGCAGGGAAGCCTCCTACCTGTGGAGGTGGAAGAGGCTCGTCCGCGTCGCCTCTTCCTCCCTACCCACCCTGCATCCGTTCGATGGAGGAATTCGTGATGGCCGGACCAGAAGATACGAGGGAGGGGGTCATTTGCAGCCGCCCCCTCCCTACCTGCGGCCCGGGGACGCCATCCCTGGAAGGGCAGTATGGGAAGACCATTTCATTTGCCTGCTTGGTGGAGCCTCCAGGACCTTCTCGCCAGCAATCTCCTTTTTGGCCCATGGTTGCTGGCAGGCCCCGCCCCACACGTGCTAGGTGTTCCGGATGGGCGGGACCATCGAACTGTTACATTGGAGGACTTCCGGAGTGAGCATAACACGTTTTGTATTTTTCCTATCAGTAAAGTTTGTTTTAGTGAGAGTTCTACTAGTTATTCTATTTACCGTTGGTTGTGTGTCTTCTTTACCGTAATTAAATCCTAAGTTTATATAATAGACGCTTGGCTTCCTTGAGTCTTTTCTTTAACGGGGGGTTGTTTACACTGACCTGCAGTTGTGTTTGTTTTTCAGAGTGGGGGAGCAACAGAGAGCAATCAGTCCCAGAACTCTAACATGTTGTTAAAATTGGCCTGACGAAATCTGTGCCACCGAGCATAATCAAACGGGGTGGTCCTGTCTGTTCTGTCTGCACTAGTCTGATTGGTTTTTATCTCACGTCTTTTTCCTTTCTGTCGGTCCGTCCTTTCTGTCAACCCTCCATTCTTACCTATGCTTTGCAGAGTCGGGCATTGGGCTTTCCAGTGTCCAAGACATTTACAGAAAGCACATTGGTTTTGTTTTAAATCTGTCCGTCCTGTGCGTAATGTCGGGGGATTACCTTCGGGTCGTTGTGTTCCGGGGTTGGCTTGTCGGCACATCCCTTTACACCGTTCGCTTTTCATGTCTACTCCTCGGGGCAGTGCCATCGCTGGCCCTTCCCTTTGCCTACTAGACGTTTGGAGGGTTATCCGTCGTGTCCCCTCACCTTTTCTGAATTCGTCGCCTTCCCTTTGTTGCGTGGCTTCTTTGCGCCACATACCGAGGCTATCGAGCATAATAGGTGTTGTTTCATTCCTACGAAGGGCTATTTCTACTGTTTCTATTTTGTCGAGATCAAAGGATCCTCTCAGTGGCCACTGTTTTTCTCGATCCCTTTTTGTATAATTATGCCACAGTTCACTATAGGCTATAGCAATGAATCCATGCTTCATGAACATGTCCTTATTAGGGGTGCCTTCCAGCGGAGCCGGATGGTTCATCTCTAATAAGCGGTCCGGGTTAAACAGGCTACTGACCAGTGGGGAGAAGACAGGCATGACGGATCACAATGGGATAATAGTCAGCACTACCTATCTTATCACTGCGCGCAAAGACTAGACAGAATATTTCTATTCTACGTTGTTTGCACGTAGTGAATACCTCATGAACCAATTCTGAGCAATCAATCAACGTTAGGTCAAAAAATAAAAAATCAATATGGTCAATGGGGAGAATAAGTAGGCTCGCAAAGGTTCGCGTCACCTACCCTTTCACTATCTGTAAAGAGGGGACCTAATCTTCCCTGTTTTCAGACAGAGAATCTCCAGAAAACAATCTATAACAGTTAATCAATGGGGCGAAGGGGCAATTGTTCAGTGGGGGAGAAAAATAGGTCCGACGGGTGCGTACCTATCCTTCGCTGTTTATAAAGGGAGAGCCTGTTGTTTCTCCGTTTGTAGACAGTGAATCTCCAATAAATTAACAAAGAGTAATACTAGTATTTTCTCAACAATTATCAATTACTTTCAATTATCTATCACTTTCGCAATTCGTCGTGTTTACACGACCTTACCCGGACCGCATGGACAGTTTCTCGTCTTCCGAATCCAGCGCCCGATCGTCCTCTTCTCTCCGTACTTCTCGTGGCACTCCTGATGGTTCCCAGTCAGGACCGCAGATCACTCGAGAGAGGTCTGTTCGGAACCAGTGAAGTTCGGATGATCGGCTGTCAGACGAGGGTCTATCGGACAGGGTACCTTCCGATCGTTGCAGTCGTTCACTCTGTCGTCAGGACCTCTCCCACTGGATCCACGAGTCGCTGATGGGCCCCACGTTTGGGACGCCAATTGTTAAAAGGGGTTCCAAAGACAACCGGTAACCAAAGACCCCTTTATGTTGCCCGGCGGTATCGCCTCTATGACCCACCAATATTAATCAATGAAGAAGCAGGCGCTGGAGACTGGAAGGCGGGAAACGAGGATTTTATTCTCTCCGGAGGAGAACACATCAATTCAGACAGCAAGTATCGTCACGAGGTGCTCTAACCACATCTCTGAGGCCTGGCCTCTTATACTGGAGTTTACGACCTTTATTACACATAACACATTCTCGCAATACTTTTAGTACTAGAAAGAACATCCTCGGAATCTCCCCTTCAGACCCGTTCCCACATACATTTACAGTCGGATTCCCCACCCCGGTCACAACAGGTGATAGTTGTCACACAGCAGGGCATTCCGCCGATTCACAGAATGCATGGGGTTGATCGGATCTCATGGGGTGGGGGCTTTGATCGGTTCGGGGGTCTTTTGATGGGGAGGGGAGGCTTCCTACTGTACGGGGTAATAAACAGTATCCGCAGAGCCAGGTGGCGGTCTGGGAACAGGGAAGACAAACGGGGATACAGGAAAAGGGGGTTTGCATCAAAAGGGTTTGAGGCCATGAAAGGAATGAGGGGAGGTGTCGCGCTGGGAACAGGATGAGATTCAGTGGTGAAACTGCGCTGGAGAGGGGTTTATGACCCAAGACATGAGAGAGCGGGGGTTGTCAGTGTGCGGGGGAATGCTTGTGAGGTTAAGAGAGAGAGAGAGACGCGCTGGCTATCAGCGAGGGGCAGGGAGGCCATGGCATTCAAAATGGCTGCCGCTTACGCGCACGACTGGGCTCGAAAAGGGGCAAGATGGCGCAGATAATGTTCACCAAGATTGTATTCATTTTTCACAGCACCATGAGAGCGCGGGCAACTGCCACATGAAGGGGCATTGTTTCTGGTCTCTGGAGAGACCCGGATGGATCACACCCTCTCCCTGATTTCTGGTGCTGGCCAGGTGGGGCTGCGCACCACTGCTGAGGCAGCCAGAGGGCTACTTGGGAGGCCCTATAATGTCAAGCCCTGACTTTTGGGGCAGAGGGCATTTGGGCCCCCAGGAAGGCCAGATGGCCTGGGGTCATTTTTAGTGTATACTGATAGGGTGCAAGGCCCTAAAATAGTGCTTAATGTGTTTATGCTGAAGGTGATGTATGCACCTGAGGAGTGTTACTACGGTGCACTCCTAAATGGGATTGTTGGATGATGTGTTTATGCTGATGATGATGCCTAATTTCATGCTATGATATTTATGCTTAGGATGATGCCTAATGCTAATGTGATATGATGCTAAGTACAGTATTTTTACCAGTAGTTGCTGGTTGACTTATATTTGCTACTTGTGCATTGTGATGGTTATGACAATGACCCGATTGGCCCTGTCATATATATAATCCCCTGTGAATTTCTACCTGGTGCCAGTTGGCACAGTGTAGGAAAGTGGGTTTCTGTTGCAGCAACCTCCCCCCACTTTTAGCCAGACTACTAATGCACCTTTTCTTGGTGTGTCCTGTGTCACTGCCAATCAGGTTCTCAGGGCCTGTGTTCTTTCCCCAAAACTAACCCAATTGACATCTCTGGCCACATGTCAGCCCCTGTTAAATGGTACCACAGGTACCCAAGGCACTGTGACCAGAGAAGGCCTTTTAGGGCTGCCGCACTTATTGTGCCACCCTTAGAGGCCCTGTACCCTGATACTCTTGCAGGCTACGTGTCTTGGTGGAGAACAAAGTGAAGAGTCTACATGGCACACAACCCTGTGTGCCATGCCCACAAACCACTGCCCTGGCATATATCAGTCACCCCTCTAGCTTGGTGCCCAAAGCCAGTGGTGAGGGTAGAGGTGCATGAGCCCTGTACCCCTACAGTACCCAGGTCCATTCCTGGGCACTGTAAGTGCAGTGCTGCCATTAGGAGTATATGGTGCTGGAAGTTTGTCATTACAAACTCCACAGCACTATAATGGCTGCACTGAAGATTGGGAAATTTGGTATCAAACTTCTTAGCACATTAAACCCACACTGATGCCAGTGTGGGATTTAATGTAAAATGCCCAACAGAGGGCATCTTAGAGATGCCCCCTGAATCTCAACCAACCTCTAGTGCCCTGACTGAGTGGCTGCTTAGGCTGCCACCACCAGACATGCTTCTGGACCTCTGGGTCGAGAGCTGCTGCTCTCGGGCCTGAAACAATGCACATCCTGGCACGAGGTGCCAAGCTTCCTACCCCAGGATGGGAAGGGTTCATGAAGGAGGAGCTTCAAAGACATGCCACCATTGTGAGCCTCTCCAGCCCATTTGCTGCTTTCAGTAAGTGGTCCCGACTGGTTCAACCCTTCACTTTGGGCGGGAGAACCGGCGGGAAAAACAAGCGAGGAGGAGAGGTGTGCCCACCTCCGCCAACTCCACCCCTAGGATGGGGGAGGCAAGTTGAAGCACAACCTCGAGTACCGGCCATCTTGAGAATGGGGGGACCCAGCCAACCAGGGACAGGCTCCTGCCCCCTCCCACTAGAGAGTGGCAGAATAGGGGGGTGTACCCACCCCAGGGAAGGGACCCATTGGTCCCTGCCCTTTACCTACCTGTAACGCCCCTAAATTTTGTATTTAGAGGCACCCTGAACCTTCCTTCCTCAGATCCAGCAACCACAAGAAAAGAAGAGAAGAACAAGAACAAGAAGTAGTGCAGAGCTAACAAAAGGAGGACGCCCACTGACTTGGCCCCAGCCCTACAGGCCTGTCTCCCCTTGAACCTGCTCCTGCGAAACTCCGACGTGTCCAGCAGCTAGCATCATCACAAACCCTGGAAGACCTGCCTGTCTTCACTTTCAAGACTGTTTCTCTTATGAACACCGGACGTATTTAAACTGTAGCTTCTAGTGCCTCACAGAATCCGCGAATCCATCTCAGTCTGCACCCGCCGAACCCGGCCCGATCTCGAGTAGAAAAACCCCATGAGGAGGTCCCCCCGGCGATCCTGACCCGAGATCTGGCGACCCCTGACCTGCCTCAAGCCTCAAGCCTCCAAAAGACGCCTGAAGCCTCAAAACAGAAGACACCCCCAATGCTACAAGAGTGGGTAAGAAAATCCGACGTCCCATGGCACCCCTGCACCCGACGCCCCACGGCCTTGTGTGCCCAACCGAGCAGTGCCTAACCAACCCTCTACATCCCGACTTACCCCTCAAAGTGGTGGTCGCTCCTGGAAGATCCTCGTCCCCGAGCCTGCAGTGTTTCTTTGCCCCAGAAAATCTCCATTGAAATCAACAGGGCACCCGACCTCAACACAGCACCCAGCACCCGGCCACCCTAGTGCCGCTGAGGGTGCACCTTTGGTGCTACTTTGGTCCCTAACTTGCCCTGAGCTAAACCCTAGGAGCTTTGCTCCCACAGCCTTGTGGCCTGCTAGCTAGCAGCCACCAACCGGAGCCCCCTATCCTCCATAGGATAACATTGGGCCTCAACACTCTGCACCCGGCCGCCGTAGTGCCACTGAGGGTGCAATCACAGTGCATCACTGACCCTGGGGGACCCCTTAGTCTAAACCCAGAACCTAAACTTCCACAGTTGTTTACTTACCCGCAAACTGATAACCTGTTTTTCACCAAGGAGTAACATTGACAATATTTCTTCAGAAAAACGACTGGGTGACATCCATGACAGACAATTGCTTGATCTCATGTTGACACTGGCGTGCAAGGTCATCCTTTATAAATGGAAACATTTTACTGAAGTCAACTTTAAAATGTGGCTGGAATGGCTTTCCTTCTTGAGAGGGGCGGACAATCCGGCGCTACAGTCGGCCACATGGAAGCCTTCGAACAACAAACTGTGGTCCTCCCTAGATGCGTCATCTTCCCACTTTGAGCCCCCATGATGCACACCTCAATGGACAGTCTGCTTATATAGAAATTAGTGTGTTTTAATGTGCATGCTTTATTGTGTACTTCCAGTTGCCTACACCGCGGCCCAGGTCTCTGTAAACCGATTACTATTGATTTATGGATACATCTGTCCTCTCTCTTTCTCTTTTTTCCTCTCTTTCTCTCTCCCCCTTTTCTTCTTTCTTCTTCTTTGAATTTGATTATTGTAAGTGTTATTGTGCCAACCCTTTATCCATCTGTACCTTGGAAGATTTATTGTATTGTCTTTATTTTCAATTTTATCTTCAATAAAAAAGATTTGAATTAAAAAAAAAAGAAAAACGACTGGGTGTGGAGGTTTGAAAACTCGAAATATTCCTTAAAAATAGTAACAATAACCTAAATGCATTTTCTCAACTGTTTTTAGGAAATGTCCCATTGCTGAATCTATGCATCTGGCACGGAGTTATCTTTCCTCCACTCATGTATGCTCCATGTAAATATATATTTTTTTATATACAATAAAAAATTACAGAAATAAAAAAAAAAGAAAAAGTATTGTAAAAGTCACTTACTTGCAAATATTGAAAAAGCCCATTCATTCGAAAGTACTATACCTGCTAAGTGTTGCAATCTGCTTCCTTAAACTGTAACCAAAACCAGTACAACTTATACTGCAACTTTGAACTGTGTTCACACAAGTAATTTATTACTGCAAAGTGTTTGTATGCTTATCTGTACCAGGCTTGCTTGGTTCTAGAAATAAAACAACAGTCTATTTTTTATACAAAACCCATTGGCCTAGAGTTCAGTTCTTGAGTGTGTGAATTCATTTTCTGACTGAATGGGTACATTAACTGCTTAACACTGTCCTCTGATACTGCCTTAGTGCTCGACCAAGCTACCACTTTAGAGAGTAAAGCTCTATCTAACTTTAACGTCTGCCTACCTCTGGGGACTCTTGGACTCTCTACACACTGTACCTCACTTTGGTGCAGCATATATAGAGCCAGTTTCTTACACACAGTGTATATTGTGTGATTATGATTCTAATGTGTTTATGATAATACAAAGGCTATTTTTTATATAACCTTGTGTGGAGTTTCTTTTGTAGTATGTCTGGGGTGTTGCTGCTGTGTTTGTGTGTAGCGCAAACGCTTTACACATTGCCTCTGGGATAAGCCTGACTGCTCGAGCCTAGCTACCAAGGAGGTGAGCACGGGTTATCTTCAGCGTGTAACTCCCTTGCCCTGACTAGAGTGGTGGCTTCTGCCTGGCTTAGGCGCAAGCCCTAGCCAACCAGAAATACCATTTCTAACAGTGAGTAAATCGCTCAAAACGTGCAACTATCACAGATTTCTAGGCGTTATCTGAGAAAATTCTGTGAATTAAAAAAATTGTAAGTTTACATCTATCCAAGGTTGGAAACCTCCAAGCATTTCTCAGAGAATTAGGTATAGACCTCATGTTTTCCTTGATGAAAGCCAGTCATGGGATACTTACTCATTGTGCCATTGGACATAAGCACTAATGAGTCTGAAAAGCAATTAAACTGGGGTGGAGTTGCCTATGTTACCGTCTGGAGCAGACCCCTCCTGTTAGTTCAGTCTGGACTTTCCTATGGGTACAGGACCAAGTCTGATTTGCATATGGCTAGTCGCGTGGAATCGTGGACAAACATTGAAGGACCGAATTGGGGCCAGTGACTGAGATTAATTCAGGCCCTTTTCTCATCATTTTTTTGATTTTCTTAGAAAGATGCCTTAAGTGTGACTGATATGCCCAGAAGTATGTCAACGGATTCAAGTTGCTCCACAGTGGTGAGGTCCAACTGGTCTGGTGTTGCTTGTGTTCCAATTCAGTGGGACGTGACCTGTCAGTTCGGGCTGGACCAAGGTTGATTTCTACATGGTTGCACGCTGCCTGAAGCGGACCAGTAAGCTAAAAAAGATGGACTAGAATGTGGCCAAGTATTCCAACAATCTCGTCTCACTGTATCCCAATGAGACCTCAATCATATATTTATCCTAAATTCTTGTTTTTTTTGTTCTACAGTATTCTCACATATCAAGCCTACTGTCTCTGGAGCCAGGGGCACGAGTTTAAACTTTTTTTCGTTCATTGGCCCTGTGAAAACCCTTTTCGGTCAGAATGGAAAAGGGAATTGTTGTAACTAGCAAAACTGTGTTACTCGCTGCCCCATGTTTCCCGCCCCCCTCTTTCTTTCACAGGTTTGGTACAGTCCACTTGTCAGCCCGGCGCTCGCTATGGAATGTTGACATAGCAGCAGGGGCTTCGTGTGTTGACAAGCTGACGGCATTCTGTGAGATTACTTGAGCAATAAATTAACTTGATTATCAGCACAAGTGCCCCTCTTTACTACATTTCTTGGCGACGAGGAGGAGGACACTGGGCCAGGGACAGTGGACAACGTGAACACAAAAGCTTTAATCGATTTCCTTAAGGAAGTGTTCTCGCGCGAAGGCATACCTTCAACACTGGTGACCGACAATGGTGTGCAACTGATCTCAGAAGAGATGAAGGAGTTCCTCAAAGACTGCTCTGTGGTCCACATCTGCACACCACTGTATTGCCCTAAAGCAAACGGAAAAGTGGAGAGGGTAAACCGAATGTTGAAGGAGTGCATACAGTTGGCAAATCAAGCGGGAGAAAACATTGAGGAGGCCATAAGAGACAGGTTGTGGGCATACCACACCACCCCTAAGTCTACGACAGGATGCACGCCCTTTGAATTGCTGAAGGGAAGAAAAGCTGGCACTAAACTCACACCAGGTTGGATGGGGAGAAGGCAAATGGAAGAGACCGACCCCAAAGAGATCAAGAGGAGAATTGAAGACAGTCAACAGAAATACAAGGAATGGTACGATAAGAAGTGGGGAGTGAAGGAGAGAAGAATTCAACAAGGACAAAGAGTCTACATAAAGAAACCAGAGAGACTAAGAAAGGGGGATGACAAGTTTTATGCCCCCAATACCGTCAAGCAACAAAATAGGAACTCAGTGGTCATGGATGACGGAAGACTTTGGAGTCACGATCGTGTGGTTCCAGCTGAGGGAAGAAATCCGAAGACGGACGCTAGAAGGGCGGAAAGCGAAGACATCAGCGAAGACCCCAGGCAAGGCAGGAGGAGTGATAGACTTAGGATCTCCCTCAGTGGCACAAGCATTACTTAATGAGATAGCTACGGGCAGGTGGTCCCCTGGTGCCTTGAATGATCCTCTGTGTAAACAACCCAGAGTCAGGACCCCGGGATCTTAGCTTACTTTCCCGCCACTTTAGGGAAGACATACATCCACGCTCCCTCTCACTCACTCTCCCACTGTTCAATACTATTTCTGTTCTCCCTTAGGGAGGATGATGTGTTGTAACTAGCAAAACTGTGTTACTCGCTGCCCCATGTTTCCCCCCCCCCCTCTTTCTTTCACAGGTTTGGTACAGTCCACTTGTCAACCCGGCGCTCGCTATGGAATGTTGACATAGCAGCAGGGGCTTCGTGTTTTGACAAGCTGACGGCATTCTGTGAGATTACTTGAGCAATAAATTAACTTGGCACAAGTGCCCCTCTTTACTACAGGAATCTTTTTATAGTGTTTCATCTCACTGTCTGGTGGTGTGGTGATAAACTTTCTTCTGGATGGCAGGCAGTTTTAGGCCATGATTGGTCTCTGCCCCACCCTGCTGTGTTACTGGTTTACTCTAGTTTCATCTGGGTGCACTCAAGCATTCACCCATCGTCATGGGTAGAGTCTATCCTACCTTCCACTAGTCAGCAACAGGGAGTCCCAAAGACCAGGGCAGCAGTGGCAGGATCAGAGAATGAGGCTCCCCATAAAGAAGAAGATTGATTTTAAAGCTCTTTGTACTGCCTTCAGGGCACTACACAATGTTGGACCTGATTATCTCAAACACCTGTTCTCCCACTACATCCGTCAAATAAATCTTTGCTCTTCTTCAGTCAACTAGGTCAAAGTTCCAAGACATCAGCTCGAGAGATTGGGTGGGAGGAGCTTTGTCTGTTTTACGTCTAAACTTTGGAACACCCTACCCTCTCTCCTGAGACCTCACGTGGGCTAATAGCATTTAGAAAATCGCTCAGAACATGGTTTTCACTCAGTAAGACGGCCTATGCATGTGTTCAGTTCCTCTTTCAGTCGTCCATACCTGTTAATTTCGCTATTCAGTCTGGGTAGCGCCTAGACGCCTCAGAGCAATAGTATACACTTTATAAATATAAAATCAAATCAGAGGTGACCTTTCTCTACCCCTACAGGAACAGAGGAGATCACAACAGAGGCTGGGGAGGTGGCATACATTTCGCAAATGAAGAAAAACCAGTGAAGTGTGTTTAGAGTGGCACAAGTTTTGCACAACTGGGGACAAATCTCGTGTCTAGAAAATCATAATTCAACACTCTTCTGACCAAGACCCAATCGGGGGGTGGAGTGCAACCAGTCTGCGAAGAGGGATGTGCAGAGCTGCCATTTAGTGCAGCATAAAAGGAGTAACACTATATTGCACTATTTTGTGCACCTCTACAAAGGGTTGCCACCTTTCCCAGGAAAAAATACTTGCCTTTGGTTTGTGTTTAGCTGTTCTGAAAGGGGCACGAGCTGGTATGAAACAAACAACTTTGCCTGCACAGTCCATGGCAGGGGCACGCAGCGACACTGACCCCAGGGCCGTGAGGAGAACAGCCACGAAGACCGGGAGAGCCGTGAGGGAAACGGCAGTAGTTCCCATCCGGTAACTACACGACCCAGCAGTCCCGGGACCGGCGCACACCTGAGGCATCACCAGCGCGCCCGGAGGCGCTTCATAGCTCGCATCCTCGGCGAGCCCTGGGGGAAACAAACAAATTTGCCTGCACAGTCCGTGGCAGGGGCACAGAGCGACACTGACCCCAGCGCCGTGAGGAGAACGGCCACGAAGACCGGGAGAGCCGTGAGGGAAACGGCGGTAGTTCCCATCCGGGAACTACACTACCCAGCAGCCTCGGGACCGGCGCACACCTGAGGCATCACCAGCGCGCCCGGAGGCGCTTCATAGCTCGCGTCCTCGGCGAGCCCTGGGGGAAACAAAGAACTTTGCCTGCACAGTCCGTGGCAGGGGCACGCAGCGACACTGACCCCAGCGCCGTGAGGAGAACGGCCACGAAGACCGGGAGAGCCATGAGGGAAACGGCAGTAGTTCCCATCCAGGAACTACACTACCCAGCAGCCCCGGGACCGGTGCACACCTGAGGCATCACCAGCGCGCCCGGAGGCGCTTCATAGCTCGCGTCCTTGGCGAGCCAAGGGGGAAACAAACAACTTTGCCTGCACAGTCCGTGGCAGGGGCACGCAGCGACACTGACCCCAGCGCCGTGAGGAGAACGGCCACGAAGACCGGGAGAGCCGTGAGGGAAACGGCGGTAGTTCCCATCTGGGAACTACACTACCCAGCAGCCCCGGGACCGGCGCACACCTGAGGCATCACTAGCGCGCCCGGAGGCGCTTCATAGCTCGCGTCCTCGGCGAGCCCTGGGGGAAACAAACAACTTTGCCTGCACAGTCCGTGGCAGGGGCACGCAGCAACACTGACCCCAGCGCCGTGAGGAGAACGGCCACGAATACCGGGAGAGCCGTGAGGGAAACGGCGGTAGTTCCCATCCGGGAACTACACTACCCAGCAGCCCCGGGACCGGCGTACACCTGAGGCATCACCAGCGCTCCCGGAGGCGCTTCATAGCTCGCATCCTCGGCGAGCCTTGGGGGAAACAAACAAATTTGCCTGCACAGTCCGTGGCAGGGGCACGCAGCGACACTGACCCCAGCGCCGTGAGGGGAACGACCACGAAGACCGGGAGAGCCGCGAGGGAAACGGCGGTAGTTCCCATCCGGGAACTACAATACCCAGCAGCCCCGGGACCGGCACACACCTGAGGCATCACCAGCGCGCTCGGAGGTGCTTCATAGCTCGCGTCCTCCACTCGCCCCGCGAGTCGCGCGCGGGAGCTGCCCGGGAGAAGCCCGGGACAAGGGCGGGGCAGTCTTTGGCAGTCCAAGGCAGAAGGAGGCGGGGCGGGGCCACCCCCTTAACATCATCTCAACCACGAACTATGGGTAAGCGCAAGAAAACACCGACTTGTGAGGATGAATGGAAAAATGCTAAAATGCCCAGACACTCTAAGTCCATTTTGTCATATCTTTCCTCAGCAGTGGGGGCCCTTACCAAAGAAATTGCTACCGCTGAACAAGAACTAGGTCTGACATTGCCTGAGGTAGCGGAGTCCCCTACTCCCGAACTGTCCCCCAGCAGCCCAGCGGGCACAACGATAGTGGTCCCCCTAATACCTTTGGACCCCGTGGTAATTATCAACACCAATCCCGCCCTCATAGCCACTACAGCAACCGAGCCCAGTACCCCCATTGAGCCATCGCAGCCATGTCAACAGGCAGCCCAACTGCAAAAGGGGGCCAGAGGGAAAAAAACTAAAGCAGCGGCTCTGGCCATCAAACTAACTGAGCCCCTTGGGGACCAACTGGAGGCGCTTTTTGATGCTAGAATGGAGCCATTGCTAGTGGGGATTGCTAAAGATATTGTTGATACCCTAAATTCCTGCTTGTCCGATCTCCTCAAGAAATGCCGCTACCATGGGTTCCGTCAACGCCTTGTTCAAATTTCAGAACCCATATCACTGCCACTACCAAATCAAGGGCCGTGTGATGCACCATCAGTTAGCGGGACACCCACCAGTAACCATTTCGCTCCGATCCCAACCACCTAAAATGCATCCTGCTCAACACCCGCTCAGTCAACAGGCACGCCATCGACCTCTGGAATCTACTAGACACCATCTCTCCGGACGTCGCCTTCCTAACAGAAACATGGATGAACGCCTCCTCAGCCCCAGACATCACCATTGCCATCCCGGAAGGATATAAAATCATCCGTAAGGACCGGACCGACCAAACAGGAGGAGGCATCGCTATCGTCCATAAGAAATCCATCCGCTTCTCAACCAGCTCAGACGTCAATCTCGCCAACACTGAACACCTTCACTTCCAGATCCACATCGACCCCAAGACCACACTCAGAGGCACCCTCCTTTACAGGCCACCAGGACCCCGCGCACAATTTAGTGAAGACATCACGAACTTCATAACTCCAAACGCGCTCCCCTCCGAGGATTACATCCTTTTGGGAGACCTCAACTTTCACCTTGAAAAGAACAACGACCGCAACACCACCTCCCTCTTGGACAACCTCGCCAACCTCGGACTTAAACAACTTGTCACTACCCCCACCCACATCGCAGGTCACACTCGACCCTATCTTCACCTCCAGCAAACATGTCTCCTTCAGCCACACCACAGCTCTCCTCTTCACTGACCACAGCTGCGTTCACTTTACCTACAACAAGTCCACATTCAACAACCATCCCCAACCCACTCTGCGAAGAAACTGGAACAAAGTCACCATCGACCAGATCTCCTCATCGCTTCTTCAATACCCCCCCGCCCACTCCTCAAACCCCGACGAAGCAGCCACTAACTTCACCCAATGGTTATCCAACAGTGCCGACATCCTAGCACCACTGAAAAAACGACAAATCAAACTAGGCAGCAAGAAGACCTCCTGGTTCAACGATGATCTTAAGAAATCCAAGAAACTCTGTCGCTCCCTTGAGAAGGCCTGGAAAAAAGACCCAAACACCAGCACCAAAGACGCCTTCAAAAACGCCATCCGCATACACCACCAACTGATCCGGAATGCCAAGAAAGCCGCTTCCAAGGACCGACTAGATAGCAACGCCCACAACAGCAAGGAATTATTCAACATCGTCAAGGAATTTACCAACCCCTCAGCCAACTCTAACGACATCACCCCCTCTCAAGCCCTCTGCGACTCCCTAGCCTCATTCTTCCACAACAAAATTGCAGACATCCACAACAGCTTCGACAACCGACCCGAAGACCAACCCACCCAACCCCCTGCAGGACCCCCACCCCCCTTGAACACCTTCAATGACTGGAACCCTATCTCCACTGAAGACACCATCCGTCTGATGAACTCTATCCACTCAGGATCCCCCACAGACCCATGCCCTCACCACATCTTTAACAAAGCAGACTCCATTATAGCACCACACCTCCGAGACGTCATCAATTGCTCCCTCAACTCCGCAACCTTCCCGGAAAGTTGGAAACACGCAGAACTCAGCGCCCTTCTGAAGAAACCCACAGCTGACCCCACCGAACTCAAATACTACCGCCCTATCTCGCTCCTTCCATTCCCGGCCAAAGTCATCGAGAAAGCGGTCAACAACCAGCTCGCCGCCTTCCTCGAAACCAACAAATCCCTCGACTCCTCACAATCCGGCTTCCGAGCCAAACACAGCACTGAAACCGCCCTCATCGCAGCATTAGACGACATTCGAACTCTACTGGACAATGGAGACACAGTCGCCCTCATCCTCCTCGACCTCTCCGCAGCCTTCGACACAGTCTGTCATAGCACCCCTCTACAGCGCCTCAGAAACATCGGAATCCAAGGAAAAGCACTGGAATGGATCACCTCGTTCCTCACCGGAAGAACCCAGAGAGTCCGCCTTTCACCATTCAAGTCAGAGGCCTCTGAAGTCATCTGCGGCGTACCACAAGGATCTTCACTCAGCCCCACCCTCTTCAACGTATACATGAGCCCCCTCGCGACCATCGCACGCCAACACAACCTCAACATCATCTCCTACGCCGATGACACTCAACTGATCCTATCTCTCACCAGAGACCCTAACACTGCCAAAACCAACCTGCATGAAGGAATGAAAGAAGTAGCCGAATGGATGAAGCACAGCCGTCTGAAACTGAACTCAGACAAAACAGAAGTCCTCATCCTAGGCACCTCCCCCTCCGCCTGGGATGACTCTTGGTGGCCGGAGGCCCTTGGAAAAGCACCCATCCCGACGGACCACGCACGGAACCTGGGAGTCATCCTAGATTCCTCACTCTCGATGAACAGACAAGTCAACGCCGTTTCTTCATCTTGCTTCAACATTCTTCGTATGCTCAAAAAAACATTTAGTTGGATCCCCACCGAAACTAGAAAAACAGTCACCCACGCACTGGTCACGAGCCGCCTGGACTATGGAAACACCCTATACGCCGGTATCACCGCAAAACTCCAGAAAAAAACTCCAACGCATCCAGAACGCTTCAGCCAGGCTCATATTAGACATCCCGCGTAAAGAACACATCTCTGGGCACCTGAAAAACCTCCACTGGCTCCCCATCAATAAGAGGATTACTTTCCGTCTCCTAACCCACGCACACAAAGCACTTTACGAAATTGGACCCGAATGCCTCAACACACGACTGTCCTACACCCCCTCCCGCCAGCTACGATCCTCAAACCAAGCCCTTGCCACTGTACCTCGCATCAACAAAACCACCATGGGAGGGAGATCCTTCTCCTACCTGGCAGCTAAAACCTGGAACTCACTTCCCACTCACCTTCGCCTTACTCAGTACCACCTAGCATTCAGAAAGCAACTTAAAACATGGATATTCGAGAAGTAATTCCCCCACCCTTCTTCAAGCGCCTTGAGACCCTCTGGGTATGTAGCGCGCTATATAAATCTGCTTGACTTGACTTGACTTGATTATCAGGCATGGAGGGCCTGGAGGGTATGGAAGGTTTGGAGGAGGTCGATTGACCATTAGCTCATGGGCGACCCCCCCAAACAGGACCTAGTGAGCGGGGGAAGGACTTGGTTTGCAAACTCGCTAGCTGGAATGTGGCAGGTATCAAAAGTAAGGTAACTAATGAGGATTGGGTGGGAGTGGTCCGCGGATACGAAGTTATCGCCATGCAGGTGACTTGGGACACAGCAGATAGTTTTTGCCTGGACGGCTTTATTAGTTTCATTAAGGCCGCATCCCCAAGTAGTTCAGGTAGAGCCAGGGGTGGGCTCATAACCCTTTTTTCCCTGAAACTTAAAGGCTCGTTGAAACTGGTCAACAATCCCTGCCCAAACCTGCTAATAGTTGAAAGGGCTGTTCCCCATTCCATGAGCACCTTTTATATCAATTGTTACAATTCAATGAATAAGGATACTAGCAACAACAGTATTTCCAGCCTGGGCGCTTTTTTAGTTACTGTCAGCCAAAACACATGTCTTACTTACGAAATTATTCTTTTAGGAGATTTTAATATTCACCCATGCAACGGCCCATGTGGTTCAACGATCAGGGCAGACCCTGCAGGGCCAGTAGGGCCACATTTTGAGCATTCTATCGAGGGGGCAGAGCTAGAAGACTTAGTGTCTTATCATAACCTGTATGAACCTAACTCACCCGAAGGCACCATTAGATCTCATACCTACAAAGGCACTATCCCTGGGCCCACCATCGACTACATATTTATGACCCCAGGGATCCTGAATAGGGTAATGTCATATAACACGCTGGTGTCTGTACATAGTGACCACAACCCGGTAGTAGTGGAGGTAGCCTGGGGGCAGCATATGGGCCCTTTGCCCCATCCACAAGAGGCACACATCTCAGTACGCCCAATCGACCAGGGGAGAAGGCTCAAGTGGGCCAATGTAGTGCCAAATACTTTTCACGCTGAGCTCCTACCAAAAATCAACTGTTATCTAGAGGTCTGCCAAAATACCTCATCTCCGGCCATTGAAATTAAGGGGACCTTTGAAGCAATCTGCAACCAAATTGTGACAGATCTTATGGTTAGCACGAGACGGGGAACCAGCAAACCCCATCGCTGGTTCGATGCAAACTTCTCCAAGGCCCATAGACTGTTGATGCTTGCCTTAAAGCAACCTATAATGGACACGAGGAATATAGCATAACTTAGGAAACAGTACAAGTCGGCCATCAAATCAAGGAATGAAATGATCAAGTCAATGGCCTGGGATAACCTTTTGAACGTAGACATTCTAAGGGACAGTAAAGAATTCTGGAATGTAATAAACCAGCCCTTTTTCACGGACACACCCAATTCAGTCATGGATTGCGTGATTCCGGATGAAAAATTGATTAGTCACTTTAGCGCGGTATATGGTGGCGAGAGCATGGACAGTACCCTCAATCCATCAACCGCCCCGAGTCTTACGCCCTGAGCTTCAACATAGGTGAAGTGGAAAAAGCCATCCACGAAACCTCAAAGAACAAAGCACCAGGCCCTGACGGAGTACCGGGCGATTTGTATAAATCTGCCCCTGGCACCTGGGCAGGCGTTCTGACCAATGTATTTAACGCGGCCACCAGTAGTTTTTATCCATCTTCCTGGGCAACATCCATCATCGTCCCAATATTTAAGAAAGGTAACCGGGACGACCCAGCCTGTTATAGGCCCATATCCCTCCTGGACTCCTCCGTCAAAATCTTAGGCAGAGTCCTCTTAACCAAGCTGAGGGAGAGTATAGAGAAACATGGTGGGCTAGCCGAAATACAATATGGCTTCAGGGAAAAGAGGGGCACAGTGGAACAGTGCTCCAATCTACATCTTCTGATCGCCAAGTACACGGTCGCCAAGGAGGGGTCCTTCTTTCTAGCATTTATGGACCTCTCCTCGGCTTTCGATTTGGTGAACAGAACAAAGCTGTGGGCCATGTTACTGAAGATTGGGATAGACATGGACCTGGTAAGATTCATGGCCTCATTACATCAGGATCTGTCCGCTAAGGTCAGGGTCACCAGGGAGGGAAGATGCAGTGCCAAATTTAACTCTAGGCGTGGGGTAAGGCAGGGATGCATACTAGCCCCCCTCCTGTTTACCATGTACATCAACGGCCTGGGGAAGTGCCTAGAGAAGACTGGGGGTGACGTTCCGCGTGTAGGAGTATCTAAGATTCCAGCACTCCTATACGCGGACGACGCAGTCCTTATTGCCCGTACTGGTAACGCTCTGCAGAGCCTGCTAGATGCATTTGGTACCTTCATGGACGATCTGGACATGAATGTTAACGTGGGCAAATCGCACACAATGGTAGTAGGAGCACACAGACGCAAAAGTACGATTAAAACCTTTAGATGCAAGGGTCTGGAGGTCTCCAGAACGGTAGTTTTTCCCTATTTAGGGGTGCTCTTTGACGAGAGGGGGATGTGGGGCCCACAGGTTAGAGCAAAAAGCCTATCGGTGTCCAGGTCATCGGCTGCCATTATGGTCTTTTCCAAAAGACTGGGCGCTAGGCAAATGAAGGCCCTATTGAAGGTTTACACCTCGAAATTCTTGTCAATAGCCATGTATGGTGCGCCAATCTGGGGTTATGCACAGCTTGATCCTATCCAGAGAGCAGAGAACAGGTTTTTACGCTCATTACTATCAGTTCCCCCATCTACCCCAACTTATTCAATTCATTCGGAGGTGGGTTTGGATTACATAACTGACAGGATAAACCTGGCTCCATTGATTTACTGGCTAAAGACGTGGCTTAATAAAGAGGTAACCTTGAACCACTCTATTTTGGAGGACGTCATGTCACTGGAACACCATAAAAAGATTCCTTGGCTGGACTATCTGAGGAGGTCATTTCATCGGTTAGGAAGATTGGAACTTTTTGAATCACCTAAAAGCATAACAAACAAGGACGTAGTTTTGATCAAAAGGCAATTTTTGTCCCTGGCAAGATCTAACCGAGAGGAAATAGAACTGCAGAAGACCTCGGTCAAGACTCATTATCTAACAAAATGATCCCCCGCTATGGAACCTTATCTCATAATAGTCACAAGACCATTCCATAGGTTCCTCCTGACTAAATTCAAGATAAAATCTGATCCCGTACCTACTGGAATTATCCATCTTGGGCCAAGCCAGAGTCAGCCCCACTGTGCTCTTGCGACAATCATTCAATACAGGATACCACTCACTTTGCTCTGTTTTGCACACTGTTCTCAGTGCCCCAAAAGAAATACTTACTCCCAATTTTAAGGGAGGCGTGCTTCAGACAAGTTAAACCAGCACTCCTATATTTACAATCGATGAGTAATATTCGTATAATCTTTTGTATGGGAAGTTTCTTGGCCGCAGCAGCGCGCATTAAAGCTAAACATGTACCTATCGACAGCATATAATGACTTCCTCTTGCCGTAGACCAAATTGCTTATTTGCACTGCACCTGCAGTTGCGGATATTTTTTAGATTTTTAAATATGTAAACTGCCTTTTATAAGGTTGTATTGTAAAGCCTTGGTCATGTATTTTAATCTCTTTTTAACATGATTGTACTTGATGTATCTGTAAATGTATTCATGAATTTTTGTATGAAATCTCTTTTTATGATTTTTATCAAAATCGAATAAAAGTACTTTGACTGACTGACTGACTGGTATGAAATCATGAGAAATATTTTTTCAAAATGATAAAATCCCTCTGATTGCTTCGATAATAATTAGGAAATAATTTAGAGGGCTCTCAAATATCTTTCACTCAATTTGTTTATGTGTTTGCTGTATTAAGATTTAGAACTCAACGGGTAAAACATACCGGTTTTCACAGAATTTCACAATCTTCATTCTGGCCTTGCACCAACAAATACTGCCCAGCCCTTTCCAATTCAGCCCTGCTGGCACGTGCCCTACCTATTTACTCTCTGTGTAGAATTACCTAATCCCAATAATCCTCTAAAATTATTTGCTAAGGTTTATATAAAAGATATGCTTACGTAAGACAAGCCTGTTGTTTGTAAGACACTCTCGGGAAGTGCTGGCTGGTAGGGCATCTCTAGATGACCGCAATGCAGCTCACCGCCCCGTGCTGGTCCTTTCAGCGGCTCTCGCCGGTATTCGCTGGCGACGGAAGCTGAGATGGGACACAATAAGCTGGACAAAGAGCCGCGTTGTGCTGTCAGAACCCTGAGGCTCTGTAAGCAATGCTAAGCCGTTCCACGTTCAGCCTTGGTGCTGCGCCAGCGTGCCTGCTTCACAATGGTTCTTTCAGTCGGGTGACCAGACGACCTGGATTGGGCCGGAAAGGCCTGTTTTTTTGGATACAGTCCACTTTTAGTTCAAATTAATACATGTCTTGGTTTCTGAGAAAGATCGGATGAGAGCGCCCTTTAATTACCGGACAAGTGCATGCTCACGTGCTCACCGGCCCTTTTCACACCAGGGCAGAAGTTGAATTCCTAAATGAATCGCCTGCCGTGCTGCCTCGCCTCTTGCACGCAGCACAGCAGGCTTCAAGGAGGGGTTTTGCCTTCTGGTACCTGTAATCTTTCATCATTATAAATACAAGACCCCACGTTGCAGAATGTAAACAAAGTGGACTATGCTTTCCATGTGTGATATTAGACAACTTGAATGCTTCGCTCTTTCTTGTACTGTCCATTTTTTTTAAATAGAAGTTCGCAGCATCTGAAATGCAGTTCTTTTGTATATGCAGTGTTTTTATAGGTTTGTCCAGTGTGGCAGTGTAGACCTTAGTCTGTGTTGGTGAGGGCTGTACATTGTAGCCCTTCAATCCTGTCCACAGTTAGTCCTGTGTCTGTGGCCTTCCCCTTGTTTTCGGTTCTTCAAATATGGTCACCATTTCGTGGAGTTCTCCCTCTGGCTGTCTTTAGTGTTTTTCAGATTTAGGTTGTCCTTCACAGGATATGAGCTCTGCTGGACTTACAGGCAAAGGGTAGGAGAGAGGCAGGGGGCAGAACTCGAAAATGGTAAAACTTCTTAGAAGTGAGAACTTATCATATTTGACCAGCGCGCAGGAAGTGATGTTACACAAACATTGTCATTGATGACAACATCGGAATTGACATTGTCAAATGATAAAAAATCAACATTAATGTAAAATGAATAGAATAACATCAAAACCTCTCTTAGGTAGATAAAAGTCAGACGACAACTGTGTCCAAAGCTGCTCCTCCCATCAAATGGCAACGCCAGTAGGAGGAAGCGCCACTGGTGGTGTTTCTTCCTGAAGCTTCTGTGTCACTTAGAAGCTGCCCTCCGCTAAGCAGAGGTCTGGACAACGATACCTGTAGATATCCGGGTCTAGCCATCAACAGCAGATGTGCCATCTGAGATGTTTTTATAACCAGGGCCATAAGAATAAGCGGCAATGGAAGATCTAGTTAGGCATCTGGGTTGACTAAATTATATGGCAAGCAAAGGCAAACTTGATTTAGTCTAACCAAGGGTTATTATGGTTTTGTCTAGATTAAACCAGGTCTGAACCTAAAGTATTTCTTTGTTTTCATTTGGAGAATCTGTTAGTGTGCGAAAGGCGCCTAGATTTACAGTGTTTCAGTACAGTAGTAGCCGATCATGTGACCCAGACCCACAGGCGAAGGAAGATGCTGGGTTGACAGGATGCATGTACAGTTAGAAATTCCTGAAGAGGCCTCCCTTCAGGCAGAAAGTCAAGGGCTGGGCTTGCTTTGAAGTAAAACCTTCCGGACCTCTTGTGGCTTTCATTTGACGGCCCCGGCCATGGTGCCTGAACTGGTAGAGTCCTGCCAAGTAATGAATCACTGCATGAGAGAGGTAAACACCAGAAGCATAGCCTAACTGGTGGTCTTCTAGGATCCTAATAAGATTGGCAGTCTGGGGATTATGTTTTTATATCAACCTCATTACAATTTGTTTTAGAAAAGGCTGAGGTTTTATTTACTAGCCAAGGTGACCATAATCCTATTTTAACAATTTTAAGACTTTGTTCCAAATCTATTACCCAAAGAGAAATTGGGGCTAAAAACCTTGTGGTATCCACGGATAAGCTCAGGCTGATATGGAAGGGGATAGACAATAAAGCCTTACTAGAACGTACGATAAGGATGTATCCCACACTAGTAGACACATGTTTGTCAAGTAGCTCCGCAGGTGGGGATAATATTGAAGCTTTTAAGGGCCTCTGTATTGGTATTAAGCGGATAATTTCTAAACCAATTACCTATACAAGTAAGATCCCCAGGTGGTTTGATAATTCGTGTTCTCAGGCCAATAGAGACCTGCATGAAGCATTAGCGGCTACACCCAGGGATGTATCTCTAGTAAGATCTTTAAGAGCCCGTTATAAGATAGCCACTAAAATTCGATATAATGAGTTACTTATAACATGTTGGGATAATCTAGTTAAAGCTGCCTACCTAAAGGATACATATGGATTCTGGAGGGAAGTTAAAAACATGAGGTCTATGGATACAAACATTACCCCAACAAGCTGTAATATATCTAGCGAGCTACGGGAGAAGCATTTTGCTGGAATCTACACTGCCCCCCAATAACATCCAGCAATACTTCCTGTAATCAAGCTCTAAATGTCACTATAACTATATCCGAGGTTCAAGAGGCCTTACATCAAAGTTTAGGGAACAAAGCGCCAGAACCGGATGGGTTATCCATTGATCTTATTAAACAGGAACCGGACCTTTGGGCTCCCCTTTTATGCAATGTTTTTAATAATCTGACTAACGCAACCATCCCGAGCACTTGGTCAACCAGTATAATCCTGCCCATTTTTAAAAAACCGGACAGATCGAACCCCAGCTGCTACCGCCCCATTTCTCTGATCGATAACACCCTGAAGATTTTGGGAAGGGTCGTTTTTAACAGAATCAGGCTTTGGGCGGAAGACAATCTAATTTTAAACTGTTGTCAACTGGGCTTCAGAAGCAATGTTGGAACTGTTGAACAGTGCTTAAATTTGAATCTTATTGAGGGGAAATATACAGTTGCAAAAAATGCTCCTTTTTATTTAGGTTTTATGGATTTATCCTCAGTATTTAATTTTGTCAACAGATCACGTTTATGGAAAATTCTTTTAAATTATGGGTTGGATGAGGCACTGGTTTGTTTTCTGGCTTATTTGCACAGGGACTTGAAGGCACGGGTGTGGGTAAGTGATGACGGGGAAGTTTCTAGGGACATAGTCATTGGCCGTGGGGTCAGACAAGGTTGTGTTCTGGCCCCCCTGCTTTTTATTCTTTATATTAACGAACTACACAACTCCCTTTCAAGAACGTCTAAGGATGTCCCCAAGATTAATGGTAAATTACTGCCCGTGCTTTTATACGCAGAGGTCCTTATGGGTCGCACGCCAAATGCACTCCGCACTTTAGTCAAGGGATTTGTGTCTTTCATGGTGGACCTGGATCTCTGTACAAATTTTAAAAAGTCTTTTATCATGAGTTGTGGTCCTAAAAAACACTATATTAAATCTATTTCAGTGGGTAATGAATTGTTGACTTGCACCAGCACTTTTCCCTATTTGGGTTTAGTTTTTTCAGAATCTGGCTCTTGGAAAAGCCCATACGGCCCTTTGTAGAAGCAAACTAACTAAAGCAATACATTCTATAATCAGTCTTCGGCAATCGAGACATTCTGAGGTGGTGGTACCGTTGACGCAGATTTATAAATCGCAATGTGTACCGACGGCCACCTATGGGGCCGAAGTCTGGGGGCACGCAAACAGTAGTGGGATTCAAACCGAAGAGAACAGGTTCTGTAGGAAAATCCTTGGTGCGTTTATATAATCTTCTAGTTATATGACCCACAAGGAATTGAACATACACTACGTGGAGGATTTCATAAGGTCATGCCCAGCTAAATTATTGGTGAAATTATGGCAAAACCCAGTGGCCATTTTGACCAGAGATATAATCACTGACTGCCTCAAGTATGACAGAGGTAGCGGCATACCCTGGCTAGCTGCAGTAAAAAACAGTTTAGCCAGTTTAGATATGGAGCACATTTTTAATCATCCACTGGAAGCGGAAGTAATAAATATAAAATCAGTTAGGGGTGCACTTTACAATCTATATCGTAAAGAAAGACAAGATAGTGAGCACCAAAAACCGACTGTGGCTAGATACTTGCCCCTCCTGGATTCACCTAGTACCCAACATACCATGCTAAAATTATACCTTAGAAAGAATATGGGGAGATGGAAAAGCTGTCTACTCTATCGTCTCAGGGACGGAAGCATTAAATATTCTCTTTGCTTCCCTATAGGTTTTAACAAAAATCTAGGGCAACTGATTTGTCCCTGTGGACATGGTAGTAAACAGACCCTGTTACATTTTATATTCTTTTGTAATTTTTATGTGACATATACTAAATGGTACATGTCCCCATACTTTAAAGGTCGGGCTACAACAGACTTTAGATTGGCATACCTTGAAATATTAAAACTAGGAAATGACGATCTGATTTTTAGAGTAAGCTAATTTCTCCAAAGCGCAGTACGTTCCTGTGCTTCAATGAATGAACCCTAACATGGCATGCCCTTACTATATGCTCTTATTTATTTTTTATCTTAGCGAAGGGCGACCAGCTGTACATTGATGCTGCGATTCGCTCTGAATATGTTTTGGATATTGAAGACCTATGTTCTTATCTGTATTATGAAGTCCGCACGTAATTTAATGCACTTTATCCGTACTTTTGGCTGATTGCACAATTTGTTCCAGATGTATATTTATTACCCCCATGGTCCCATTGGAGCTACTCTGTTTCTTTGAATATTCTTTGTATCTCTATCGTAAATTATTGCTGATGTTGCACAAATCCATTTACACTATGAAGTCTTATCGTTACCTAATGCTTTTTATTATTATCATTATCTTCTGGCCGATTTGCACAAATTGTTTTAGACCTACATTTGTATAAATTCTGCGCAAATGCCATTTATGTTGTTAATGTTTATATTCTCGTAACGTGTATTTGTACTGGATGGTATTGCATACTCCTATGTTTTTTTATATTTTATTGTACCTGTTTGGATGTGACGAATTGTACTTTTATGGATATCTTTATCCAAATAAAGTTTATTCATTCATTCATTCATTCAAGATTGGCAGTCTCAGTGAGCTGCAGTTGCTGATAGGTGGCTGCCAGCAGGGATGTTGTAAGGTGCTATGCGCTTTCCCTACTAGGCTGAAATGTTCACCAGTCTTCTAGAATTGTAGGCGTCCGCTTGAATGTGGGATCATAGAGATTACAGCTGAGACAGTTGGAGACTGGAGCTTTAGCTGAGAACTGCCCTATTCAGTTCATGTCTTCCATATACCAATAAATCTTCAGGACACTTTCCTTCCTGTGTGTCTTCATTGTGAGAGCACTGAACACTGGTGATGAGCTGCCTGGAAGGAGACAGGCACTTTTGACTACGAATTTCTCCTGAAGCCACAAGTTTCAGCTGTCACACTGCTCATCTGAAGGAAATTCTTTGGAGCTGTCATACCTGTATCCAAGGTATTGAGCAGGTTGGGCATGACTGTGGCTTTGAGGCAGTTTTGCGATGCTAGTGTCTGAGGCGCTGCCTTAGCAGTGCACCCCAGTTGCAACAGGGCTTGCGGCTCGGTGGTTGGAAAAGCACCGGCATTTCCCCTGCATGCGTCAGTGACATGCAACGCAAGTGTCTGCTGTAACGTGCTATGTTGAGGAAGCCATTGTGCCCTTGGCGTTCACGTCACTGACGACACGCAATGTAGCACCATTTTGAACTGGGAAGCACTAGCAATTTTCCCTGTATGTGTCAGTGACAACCATTGCCTACATCTGCTACATCATGCAGCTTTGAGGGAGCCATTTTGCCTTGGATATTCGCCTGAGGAACTATGGACAGCCCAGAGGGCAGGGTGCAGACTATTTAAAAAGCAGGACATGTATGTTTAAGTTTCATATATCCTGGTAGTGAAAAACTCAAAAATTCGATTTTTACTATTGCAACGTCTAAGTAGGTAAGTATAGTTTTTATAGAGCGCACAAATGCAGAAACATCTTGGTGCTAGCTTCCTGGAGCAGTGTTGTGTGTTTTAGAGAACAGTGGTCCCTATTTTGGAAGGACAAATGGACAAGCACTATAATCATACGCTAAAATAGATCGTATGTCTTTCGTCCAGCCGTCAAGAATTTATTTTGATATAAGTTCAGTTGATTGTGATTTAAAACATTAAATGACAAGTGGGTACAGCCGTGACCCACAGAACACAAGACAAACCAACGAAAAACAGAATGGTCAAAGGCAGAGTATAAGATGTGTCTGTTTGTTTGTAATCACTGTGACAGACTTAAATATTCATTTTCACACCATTGATCATTACAATATTATAAAATCATATTGCATATGGTGCTTTTAGTGTCGACGACGTTTCGATGCTATTCACAACAATATAAAGCATCATCTTCAGGACAATGGATAATTCATTGTTGTCTTAAGCTTATTCACATATTTTGCCTATATCGCATTAGTTTGAAGGATGAACAAAGTTCAACGGTAATTGCACGCTTGTAATACGGCCCAGTAGATTCGTAACGGGGCTGTCAGCCACTAAATCGTCAATAGGCTATGGGCCTTCCTTGTATGGTTTAATTCTTGATATCATAAACAAAAGGAATCCACTAGGTGGACGGCGGTTGTTACCACAATGGTGGGGAGCAACCAGTGTTGTTAAAATACCCCTCACACACCAACAGGCCCCTTGGTGTCATGCTTCATCATCGGGGTCTTCGCAAACCTCTACGGAATGCGGCGTGCTACGACTTCACGACTACGCAGGAGCACTTTATGAGTGAACTATGTGTTTGGTGTGTGAAGGTACCAATAATGTGAGTGGTGAGGTGAAAAGTGAGGAATTAAAAAATACCTGGCACGTGAGTGCTGAAAAAAATTTTTATTTAGTCTCCGGCTGGTATTATTAAAAAAAGTGCTAGAGTGGTTGTGGTTTACTAATTAGGGTAACCCAACCAAATTAGTGCGTCGACATGTTTCGGAGTACTGGAACTCCTTCTTCAGGACGGGAATATGCACTACTTATCCCCACCTTACTCACATGTGTGTAGATATTAAAAATTGTGCTCTACAAAAATAGATATGGTGAATAATGTACCTATCTATGTTGGATGTACGGTCCGTTGCTGTATGTTGTTGTATTTACACAGTAGTAACATAAAAATATGTATTATCTTGCTTAGTAGTAAAAATTTTTTTAGGGTTCCTGGACCTTCACTTTTGTTCCTTATGACCCTTCTGTGTTTTTTAGCACAGTATGGACACAACAATATGTGCCATCTTGTTTTACATAACCTTTCTGTTTACAGGTATCCTGAACCGCCAACTGGGCGCAACGGACCGTACATCCAACATAGATAGGTACATTATTCACCATATCTATTTTTGTAGAGCACAATTTTTAATATCTACACACATGTGAGTAAGGTGGGGATAAGTAGTGCATATTCCCGTCCTGAAGAAGGAGTTCCAGTACTCCGAAACATGTCGACGCACTAATTTGGTTGGGTTACCCTAATTAGTAAACCACAACCACTCTAGCACTTTTTTTAATAATACCAGCCGGAGACTAAATAAAAATTTTTTTCAGCACTCACGTGCCAGGTATTTTTTAATTCCTCACTTTTCACCTCACCACTCACATTATTGGTACCTTCACACACCAAACACATAGTTCACTCATAAAGTGCTCCTGCGTAGTCGTGAAGTCGTAGCACGCCGCATTCCGTAGAGGTTTGCGAAGACCCCGATGATGAAGCATGACACCAAGGGGCCTGTTGGTGTGTGAGGGGTATTTTAACAACACTGGTTGCTCCCCACCATTGTGGTAACAACCGCCGTCCACCTAGTGGATTCCTTTTGTTTATGATAGTTGCCAGGGGAGACAGAATCCACTTTTCCCTCTCCATCCCTCCTTTGTTAAAAATTAATTCTTGATATAACTATATGCCAGTGCCGGATCGCACTTGAGGCTTTTGGTTAAGTATCAATTCCGCTAGGTGCCAGGTTGCACCTCTTGAATAACGGCGGGAAGTCAGGGCACGGGGGCTCCTGCTGGCGCTGGATAGCGTGCTTCCTAGAGCACGGCTGACAAAAAAGGAGAGTCTACTTCTCTCATAGAATATCATTGGAGTTACCTTATTACATTTAATAAGCTGTAATTTCCAATTGGAAGCAGGTCACTAGATTGTTTGGTGTCTTTAGAATTGTAATGAAAAATGATTCCTTATGGTAAAGTCAGATTATAAATAATAATTTTGAAAAGGCCTGTTTTCAAAAGTTGGCATTTTCCTGCCTTAGCTATTTAGTGCCTCAACCTGTCTCTGGGTCACATGACTGAGTGTAGCTGCCCGTTGGACTTTATGTATTCCTTCTAGAAAGCCATAAACAATAGAGAGCGTGGGTGTTTCTGGATGGGCTGTCACTGGCAGGATGGGAGAACGGAGCTGGGCAAAGCTCTACTTACACATGAATAGGCTATGTCCTGCCTCCACACAAAGGGTTACCTGCCCCTGTAGTTAGGCTGACTGGAGCCATGACAGGGAAGACAAGTAGCATGTGCAATTCAAAGAGAATTTCTAGAAGCGTATCTCACATTCCAAAAGAACACCAGATATAAATATTGGACCTCAGACACCACCTATTCAGTACACTTCTGGACCTGTGGATATTCTACCATGAAGAAGAAATGCTGTGCTGCTGAAAGGACTGCAACTCTGCTGGACTGCTGCTCTGGGGGACTGCTTCCCTGCTGTACTGACCTATTGCCCTCTTGCTTGATTGAGCAAGACTGGGCTTGCATCTGTTGAACCCAAAGTGATTCCAAGGGCAAGTTGGCTGGCCTCCTGTCTAAGTCCTCTGGGGCAGAAGGATCCAAAAGTCTTTGAACTTAGCACATGGACTCAGCCATCTATGAGTCCTACCATGCCAAGTGGTGCCACCCCAGTCCTTGAACCTTGAAAGTGGGCCAGAAGGTGCTCTGCCACTCCATCTGTGGATAAAGCGGAACCAACGCACCTCCTCTGCTCCATCGTGAAACCCTGAGCAGACCTGACGCATCACCTTTGATGCAAGGTTTCTCCCGCAGAACTCCGCTTCAGCCTCGCAGCCGCATTGGAACTGCTGCCTGTACGAAGATTTTCCAATGCAGGCCCTCATATCGCAAATCCCTTGTAAGTGGCAGCCTCAAAGACGATGCAGGTTCTCGCATCGCAGCCTCACAGCCCCTCAGAACCAACGCATCGCCTTGACTGCATGACACATCCTTGATGTTGGACTTCACATTGCAAGCCTTCCTTGACGAGATCCTCGATTACTATGCACCTTGCATCGCTGCTCCACAGGACCTCGGAACTGACGCTTCACCTCGAATGCGTGTCCCATCTTCTTCTTCCCCAGGTGATCCAGTTGCAGAAGTGACCAATGTGAGTGGAGGATGCAATGATGATCAGATTTCAAGAGTGAAGGCTGAAGTAAAATTACTGATTGAAAAAAGAGAGAACAAAAATGTTAAGATGAAATGTTACTTATGTTGTACTGATGTTGTAATCCTAGTCATACTGTTAGTAGTGCCCAATGTTACGCTACGAATTCTAAGTGTAGGAAGTGTGGTAAGAAATTCCATTATTTCCAAGACTGCAAGGGTGACTAGGGTCAAGGAGTTGATATAGTGTCTGTTGATCTAACTAAATTGGTTTTGTATACCAAGCCCAGTCCAGGTGATGTAGATGTGGGCCCCATTATCTTGCCTGAGTGTCATGTCATATTGGATGGTAAGGAGATTGTGATTAAAGGAATTGGGAAAAAGTGTTTAGTGGAGAGCATATTTCCCTTCTTCCCCCAGATTTTAACCCAATGAGTTTCAGGGGATTGATGGTTGATATCTTTGGGGACACCATCCTAAGATTTTTAGTTTAAGGTAAAGAAACAGTAGGGAAAGTATATGTGGCCAGTTGTGGGGACAACTTTTTGGGATGGCGTCACCAGCCGGACATGGGTATGTAAATGTAAATGTTGTATTATTTGTATAGCGCCCGAATCACCCCACATGGGGTCTCTCCGGCGCTTGTACAAATACCGCTGTGGAACCCTTCCTGTCTTTTTCCCTGTGAGGCACCCACTCATGGGCACCCCCAAGGTGCAGCCAGGCACCCTAGCACTGTTGGGGCCGTTGTGGAGATTAAGCAAGCTATTGCCCAGAGTTGCAGAGTGGGGCCCATGATTAGAATAGGCACGAGGAGAGAATTATCAGGTCCAAGGAAATTGAGCTCAAGACCTGCCGAGGCGGGAATTGAACCCTGGTCCCGGGCCAGACCTCTGCTCTGCATCAGGGTCTGCCGCTCTAACCATTGAGCCACACTTCTCCATGTATCATGTTGAACCCTAATGGTGTACAGCATGGTATGACTGTAACAAGGTCAATGGACATGAAGATATAATGTTACAGTTTCATGAAGTTTTTAGTGGGAGGTTGGGTCTCCTTAAAGACTTTGAACATAAGATAATCTTAAAGGTTACCGATGTTCTGAGTGTACACAAGGTTAGGAGGGTTCCTAATCTCATTTTGGAGCCTTTAAAAAAGAGACTGAGAAGTTGACAGCTGAAGGTATAATAGAAGAAATTAAATCCTCGGAGTAGCTTGCTCCGATAGTGTTGGCACCAAATGATGGAGCAAACAAATCCGAATGTATGTGGATTGTAAGGATTTGAACAAACATATATGGGTTGATCTTCAACCTCTTCCCAACATCTCTGAGACTTTGACTACGCTTGGTGGTGGGTAGGTGTATGGTGTGATAGACTTGTCGTTAGCGTTCCATCAAGTGTAGCTATTTGATTCGAGAAATCTCACAATATTTGTTACCCCACTTGGTGCTTATTGCTTTATCAAGATACTATTTGGGTGGGCATCAGTGGCAGACTGTTTTCATTGGGTAACGAAAAAGGTGTTGGAGGGTCTACCTAATGTCCTGTTATTTCAGGACAATATTTTGGTTTATAGAAGGTATTTGGATGAACATAATGTAACTCTGCACCTAGTCTTGAGGAAATAGGCAGAAGCTGGCCTTACACTAAAAAGGAAGAAATGTATGTTTTGGGTTACCTCTGTGCCCCATTTGTGTCCCACTATCTTGGTTGAGGGCGTTAAGCCCAAGTTAGAGTTAGCTTATTTAATTTTAAATGCCCTAGCTCTGGAACATAAAGATGCAGTTAGGTCCTTTCTCGTGCTGGCAGAGTTTTACTCCACATTTGTCCAAAAGTTTCAAGTGTAGCTCAAGCTAGGAAGTCTTTTCTCAAGAAGCGTATCAAGTTTGATTGGTCTAATGATTGTGAGATGGCTTTCAGAATTATTAAAAGCAGCATTAGCAAAATGCCTACTTTGGGGCATTTTGATGTAATGAAGAAAACAATCTTGACTACTGACGCTAGTTTCAAGGGTCTTGGGGCTGTTTTAGTGCAAGTTGAGGGTGGTGAGGAAAGTGAGGAAATTGTAGTGGCATTGGTTTCGCGTTCACTCAAAGGTGCTAAAGAACGCTATTCAGTGACCGAGAGGTAGGCCTTCTCATCTGTGCGTGTAATCAGCCATTGTATATTTTATCTATAGGGATTTTCTTTTGTGGTTCGATTTGATCACAGAAAATTAACACAAATGTTTTACCCCAAAAGAACGATAAAGTCACCCCGAGGATCAAGAGATGGTTGGAAGTGTGTGAGTGATTTTAATTTCCATGTTGAGCATATTCCTGATACAAAAAACAGTGTTGCTGATTGTTTGTCCAGATCACCCATAAATTGGGAGGTTGAAGTGCTGGATGTATTTCCTCTCAATTCGTTTTGTGAGAGTTCTATTTAAAAGGTTGAACGTGGAGTGTCTATAGAGGAAGACACTGAGGCCAAGGATTTCAGAGAATGTAGAGTATAAAACTGTTCTGAAAAATTTGAAGGATTTTTGGAAAGTGAGATAAAAGTTGAATTGGACAGGAGGTGAGTTGTTTAAGGCGAAAGAGTTATTCCACACATAAGGTCACCTTGGGAGAAGTCTCACCAATGCAAGAGTAAGAGAACTCTACTGATGGTCAGGGTTGGATCGTCAAGTTGAAGAGGTAGTCAAGGATTGTGTTTCTTGTGCCAGGAATTATAACTGCAAAGAGGTGTTGTATGCTCCTATGTCTCCTGTTGAAATTTCAGTAGAACCGTTGAAGAAAATGGGTTTGGATTTTGCGGATGCTTTCTATCTCTTTCCTGTGGGAGAGCGTTATGTCATACTGATGGTGGATTACATTTCTAAATGGGTTGTCCCCAATTGTGTAAGTTTCTTAGATAACAGAGTGGTGATAGAATATCTAAAGGAGGAATTTTCCTGGGAGGGTAGACACAATTACATTATTACAGACTGTGGGCTCAACTAATTCCACAAGAGATGCAAGAGTTTTTAAAGAGCCTTTCCATTGTTCATTTCAAGGCGGCTCTATATTCTCCACAAGCGAATGACTTGGCTGAGCATTTGAATAGGTTAGTCAAGTTGTGCCAGCAAAAAGCTGTTGATATGAGAATGACTTTGCCTAAAGTGTTTGATGAATTATGGTGCACTGTAACACCCCAGACGGGTAACCTCCAAGTCATATTTCTTTTGGAATAGAGGAAGAGTTGTAATACCAAGATGAATGTAGATGTTCATGATTCTGGAAATCTGTATGACAATGAGTACTTGAGGGCTTGTAAGAATAGGGGAACATTTTTGTGAGAGGTGCATTAAGAAAGATACAAGTGGAGGTATAGCCAGAGAAAGTGTGTGAAGTTGGTGCCATTGTTGTTTGGTAATACTGTGTTAGTGAAAAAATCAAGGTTTGTGGAGAAAGGAAGTTCAAATTTCAGGTGTCCTTTTGTAATAAAAATGTTGTGGATTTGGAAAATGGTGATATTTGGACTATGTGCAGGCAGTTGAAGAAAATGGGGATCAATTTTGGTTCCACTAATGTTCCATCACAGAATTGTGATTCAAGGGCTCAGACTCGCTGTATAAGTGGGACAAGACTTCCTCGCAGACGAGTTTGGTGGAAAGATTTTGAAATGTCTCTGTGTGTTAAGTATTTTATTTCTGCTTATGTTACATTAAAAGCACTTCTAAAGCGCATGTACACCAAACGGTTTCATGGTGCTGAGAGCGGAGAGAAGGGCAACAGAAACTAGATTAAGTCACAAAAAGCTTGAGTAAACAGTCGAGTCTTAAGCAGTTTTCTGAACTTATGATTTATTTGTTCGATCCTTTTATTCACTGTTTTATTGTATTTGCATACATTAGCTTATGGTCAACTACCTATTCAAGCATCATGTCATGTATTCCTTTAGTACACTTTTGAATTTTTAATACTATGTACATACATATTCAGTTAAGCTATTTTCTTTACTTTGTTTCTTCTTGTTCTTCGTACACTTGTATTCTGGAATATTGTTCCCTTTTACCTTAATATATTTAATTATTTTTATTGTGAAGAGGGGCGGTGCTATGATCTTAGCTTGCTAGGGTGAAATGTTCACCAGTCTTCTAGAAATGTATGTGTGAGCTGGAATGTGGGGTCGTAGAGATTCCAGCTGAGACTGCTGCTTGAGTGGAAAACTGCCCCATTTGGTTGGTGTCTTCCACATACCAATGAATTTTCAGGACGCTTACCTTCCTATGTGTCTTAATTGCGGAAATACTGTAACATAAGGCTGAAAGGGAATGGTTAGTGATAAAAATGGGTGCCACTGATGCAAAAACCAGGACTGAGTTAAATGGTGTGTGCTGTCTCACAAGCAGCCCAGAGTGTGGAAAGTGTTTCTTACTAGAATACTTTGTATAGTTGTAGTTCTTTATAGAAGGGAGATGTGTTGTAATCTACCTGTTGGAAAACGAGGCAGCATCTGTGAGGCCTGCACAAATAACATGACTACATTTGTCCTTCACTGAAAACCAAACCCCAACTTGGAGCGCCTGACTCTCATAGGGTAGCGTTGCAGAGCAGTCAGAGGCTTACTTAAGGGAGGTGCTGTGGGCTAGTAATCGCCCTTTGCAGGTGTGCAAAAATAACATTTAATAATTGATTGTCCAGCCTGTACTTTGCTTTATAAAAGTAAGAGTACATTTATTAAACACAAACACTACTCAGTACCATGCACCAATTTACAAATATACATAAGCTGTTGGAATTACTTTGTGACATTGCATAACCCCGCAGAGGGGGTGGGGTCTGGTACCACCACTCCCGTGTATGCACATTACCTTGCCCCCAATGCAGTTAGTTGATCATAACCTGGAGCATGGGCCCTTCGCACTGGCACCTTCCCAGTGGGGACCCACCCCATTACCTCAACCAGCATTAAAAATGGGTACACCTGCCTTGGCGACACATTACCCTGACTGAGCATCTCTTACTGACCATAAAGTATGCACCTCAACATCTTAAGGGCTAACAATCTGAGTTGTTCCTCACCTAAGAGCAGCAGCAAGAATACCTGTTTAAGCATCACTTTAGAATTACAGTACTCATCACATTTGTGTATTATTAGAATGCATTGCAATTACAGCCCCTAAAGGCATCACAGATGAAATCACAGTATTACGCCTATACAGCCAGACACCCTAGCAGGAATGCCTCAGAACATAACTCCTCTTTACTTATGACATCACCTCTATCATGTACCTCACATTACACATGTGGCCTTCAGTCCCTCTAAAAGAAATAACCAAAGTAAAATTACACCTCTTCACCTCCAGGGGATGCCCTTCTCCAGACATCCTCAACTCAGCCCTTCACTCCTCAATACACCCTCAGCTGTAGAATAAAAGTTCCAGCCCAGAAGGTATTTAATTGCTGGCTGAGACCATGAGGGGTTATTCTCTGCAAGTCCCCAGGACACTGAGGGTGGGACTTATCTTCGTTCTGTGGGGGATACTGTGTTTCTCCAGCAGCTCCCCCCAGCACATTTTCACGATGGAGGGTGATCCCCCTCCTCTGGGGGGCCACCACACACCAAAATGATGAATTCCCCATGCCTTGCAAGGCATTTTGGGGAGCTTCAGCTCCTCTTTATGAATATCTGATGAGCGGCTCTCCCTGTGTCCCGGGGAGAGCCGCGCTATGCTGCCTGTGACTTCGCCGCATCGTCAGGCCTTGTTGGGGGGCCCAGTCCCACATGGACCACCAGGTGAGGGAATGTGGCTCTGGGAACCCACCCCCGGCCGCTTGGCCCGTTTTCGGGGGCCCGCTTCCAACCCGGTCCCGTGAAGCTCCTTGTATCCAGTTCGGGGTCCTGGTCCCACCCGGGACACCCACTGGCCTTCGTGTTGGAGAGTAGCCTGGGGAGCCCACTCCTGGCTGCCCAACTGGCTCCCCATGCAGCCAGCACCCTCGTGTGCTGCCGCGGGAGCCAGCTAATCACTTCTGGTCTGCCAACTTCAGCGGGCAGACGCGTTCCCGTAGCCAGTCCGGCTGGATTGCTCCACCAGACCTCTTGTTTTGCGGGGGCCAGGGTGGGCTCCTGGCACCCCAAGGGGGTACCTTCTCTTAGGGGCAGAAAGGTTATCAATCCATCCAGCTGAGGTCAGCCCTCAGTCTGGCCCTGGTTATGACTGACTTAGAGAAATGTGACATTTCTGGATGACCCAAAAGCAGTACAAATTTAATTTTGGACTCTGCAGAATACTCCTTATCACATCCGCTACAGTGGACTTTAGTGCGTGTCTGAAATCTGTAGGCCTTACTAAAGGTAATATAGCACATGGGCTCCACATTCTCATAGGAGAATAATGAAGTGAAACACAGTAAAACACACTGACATTCCCTGGCATGTTCCTTCCCAGTGTATAAAGCCTATTCCATGTCACCACTCAATTCTGCACAAGTCCTGCCACACCCTTCATCTTGTAGCTGCTCCAGGACTGCACACGCAAGGAATCTCCTACACGTGTGCACACATATGTACATATGTGTCTGCATGTAACCAGCCTTGTGTCCCTGTGTGCAGTGGCCTGGTCATGCCAGGGGATCACCAGTAAAATCCCATGCAGTCTCTTACATCTTGAATTCACTAAGGGTGAGTCCCAACTTACAAGGCTCCCCCACAGTAAAAGCTCAACAATTGGGTGGTCAAAAAGCAAAAAATATGGGCGTCCCATAGTGTCACAACCACCTTCTAACACTACCCAATAGTTATATGTATTTCATGTTACCCCACCTACCTCCCTCAATAGCTTTTTTCACTCCTTTCACTCTCCCCCCTTTCTTAACTTCATTTTGTGAGATATTCCACCCTGCTTTGCCACTTGAAGATTCTGAGATACTGGTACTGACAGAGTGGTGCTTGGAGTTTCATTTTCTCAACAGCTCTGGTTCTTAAAAAAAAATATTTAGTTACTTCAGACTGCAATCTTAATTCATAATATATACATATTGTGGGTTGTTCCGATGTGAGTTATCCGCACTGTTTTACTCCTACTGCCATTTTAAGATACCTTACATTGAGTACCAACGCTAACTTACACAGTGGTTTTAGAATGCAGATTTTCCATTATCAAGGTTCGAATTAATTTTAGTTCTGCTTATTTTTGTTGAGCAAAGCATGTCAGAAAGGTGAAAAGCAAGGTTCTAGTGTCTGAAATTGACTAATAGTTTTCCTTTTTGGTGAAAAGTTGGTGAAGAATGGTGGTTTGAACCTTTGTAGCTGGCCTTCTCTCAATCCACTAAAAAGGAATGATGTATGGTGATCTTCCTACCATTTCTATAAATTTGTTTGAAGCATTTTTGTTAAGATTTTTTGTCTTTTTCAGTGAGGCTAATATGATGGTGTGAGCAGCATCATCCATCTTTACTGCTTGTAAACTGGTATGGTGATGCTGTTGGTCCATGTTCAAGAAAGGACAATTCATGTAAGCCCCAATTAAACACAACTTGTAGAATAGACATCTAGGGCGCTCTAACAAGAGCAATGCTAATATTGTCACTTCCCTGCACCTATTGATGAATATGCAAATTATTTGTATGCCGTTTTGCAATAGTTGGGGGTAGAGGGGGATAGGACAAGAGAGAGAAACAGATGCACCAGAAATCTTCAGGTTCAGCTCTCCTGTTCTTCCTACCGAATCAAGTGAAGTAAACAAAGTCTGCACCATAGAGTTTCAAACACAAGAAGAATGACAGTATTGAGTTTGTACTTCTATCCAGCATATAGTTCACATTCTCCAACAAGATGACTTTGCCATAAAGTGTGTGTTACCAAACTGGATGACTCTGGCACTGACTTTGTAATTCTAAACAAAATCACTCTTTTTTATAGAGTTCTTGATTTCAAATAATATTCTAGTATAGAGTTAAGATGATATTGTCAGTGCTTAGTTTCTAATGCTATTCAGCATACTTTTCTCTAATCAATTCCCTAAATCACTCTGACATGAAGTCATAACGAAATGCCTCTTCTGGAGGAAAGTAAAGATTCTAGCTGCAGCAACTAGTGTATCGATTGCCTGAAATATGGGCATTCTTGTTGGTAAACAAGTTGGAGAAGCCCATGCTCACCATTCTCCAAAATGTTTAGCAGGCTGTGTTTGTAGAATCAAGGACAAATTCTAACCAGTTTCTGTGTAAGACATCTTTTTTTATTCCTGTGAAGTGGATCTTAATAATAGTTTTAGAGGACTTAATTTTTACAGCAGCCAAGCATGAGTTAACTTATTTTTGTTTGCATTTGCTGTGTAAACAAGATAGGCCAAATATTCTTTTGTGATGAATTTGGATGCCATTGTTTCCTCAAGAACAGATAACAAATGTAATCAGCTACTTAGCGAAAAATAAGTTACTGGAACCTTGTTTTCTTTCTTTACCCTTCTCTCGAGGAGACTGCTTCAATGAGAAGCATTTTAAGCCAGAATCTCGGAAAAGTGGGCAGTATTTTTTTTTAACCTTTATTTTCCGTTTTCAAAAAACAGTTGTCAGAGGTACATATACAAGGTATCAGCAGTTCGATTGAATTTATTTATTTATTTTGACGGTTTTGTATAGCGCGAACAAGACCCTTGCGGGTATCAGAGCGCTTTACAGGGCAAATATAGGATGACAAATACATATACAACATAGAATTATGCAAGTACAGTACTGATAATTATTAAAAATTAGCATATATCTACAAGAATGTACACGTAACATAAGAAGTTAATTTATTAGCATTCCATCTAGAGTGGGCTCTTCGAAGAGCTTCCTCAACCCTGTAACACTGTGGACATTCACAATATCTTTCAGGATGAACAGCCCCCCTCTTGCTCCCTTTTCCTCTTCTTCACTTGCTTCCATACCCATGCACCCCATGGAGCCAGTGTCTACCCCCGGCCAGATAACAGCTTCACTAAGCTCCCTCCAGTGTCTGAAGTCATCTACCAATTTGTCAGCCCCCCAATGCAATTTCATATGTGACTCTTGAGCCCATTTCTGTGCACCTCTGTCCCAGCATTCTACTGTGGGGTAGTGCTGCCCCATCCATGTGATGGCTACTCTCGGTCGGGCTAATACTAAGACCAAGTGTAAGAATTTGTATACCATCCTATGTTTCTTCAGTTTTCTAATATGGCCTAACAGGCAATGCAGTGGTGTGTTGTCTACATGGATACGTGTGATCCTACGCAATTCCGTCACCACTTGTGTTCAGTACTCCTGTACTGCAGGGCACCACCGTGCTAAGTGTAAAAAGGTGGTACTACCAGCTCTACTACTTGCATAACTATCAGTTCTTATAGGGTTTATTTGATGTAGTGTCGATGAATAAAATTATAAAGAATACATTTAAATACCATAGCTCTCCACTCACTATCCTCCACTGGGATACTGAGGTCTGTATCCCATGCTACACGAGGCCTAGGTGAAGTACAGGAAGGGTCCTGCTTTATTTCCCTATATAGGTGGGTGATCAGGTGGCACCCCTGCCACAGGTCAAATGTAAGTCCAACGTATATATGGTTTGTGGGGCAGCAGGGTATTCGGGCGAAGTCGCTCTGGTAATGTCAAGCAGTCCGGCATAATGTAAGTATTGTCCCTGCCCTAGTTTAAAGTCCTCACAGGCCTGCTTGCACGTCAGGGTATGGGTCTCCCAAGCACTTACACCCACCCTTATGCCATACTTGGAAGGACACATGGTTCATCGTTTGCCGAGCCGTGGCTAATATCAATATGGGGAGTTTCCAGTGAAATGAGCCATGTTTCGGTGTTGTTTCAACGTACTGTTGCCATATGTGTGCAGTGTGATGCACCATGTATTGTTGATCCTGGATAACTCCTGATCCCTCCATAAGAGCCACAGGCACGCGTTCTGCCATCAACATTCCTGCAAGTAAGCACTTTTCCCAGTTATCATCAGCCTCTAACCATCTGGCCGCGTGTTGCAGCTCGTTGGATAATGTTACTGTTAGAAATGGGGGTCTCTAGTTAGCAGAGGTAGGTTCCTTTGTCCAAATAGGGACACTTTCTTTTAGTCAGGGAAAGGGGGAAACACACTTTAGATAACCCCTGCTTACCCCCGGGTAGCTTGGCACGAGCAGACAGACTTATCCCAAAAGCAATGCGCAAAGCATTTGTACTCAAAACATACAGCAATACAGTGATAACTCCACAAATGGACACCACACCAGTTTAAAAAATAAAGTATCTTTATCTAAACTCAACAAGACCAAAACGCAAAACTCAAACATACATATAATAAGAATATGACTTAAAAAAGGTTTCAAGCAACTTGGTCCATAGAAAACTATGGATGCGTGATTCTACACAAAGTGCCTGTAGATGCGTCAAAATTCACAAGGCAAAACAGATGCAGCGAGGGGTAGTGTCATGAAACAAAGAGATGCATCAGTTCCTGAGACCTTGGGAAGGAGAAGCCACAGTTCTGTTGCGCGCAGGAGAAGCTATACATCAAATCTAGTCTGTATGGGGAAGTGATGCGTCGACTCCAAGACGGGTCTGGTCAGCAGGTAATGTGTCAGGAAGAGTTTCAGCACATGTGTGATGCTGGAAAATCTGGGATGCATTGTCGATCAACGCAGCGGCATTGAGCGACGCTGCGTTGGTTTCTTCAGCTGTGATCCCTTGATGCATCAGTTCTTGCAGCTGCAACAGGCACTGCGTCATTTCTGCAGTGGCACAGTGATGTGTGGAGATTCTTCTCGCGCAGCTGTGCTGCATCCAGGAAAACAGCCGCAAAAAGACAGATGCATCGAGTTCTTCAGTTGTCTTCCTGCTCCCAACAGCTCCACAATGGGAATAGGCACCTCCATGCAGGTCAGAACTCTCAGCAGCAGCATTCAAGGGAGCTGGGGGTGAAGTCTTTGTGCCTGAATACTTCAGAGCAGGAGGCCAGCACTCAAAGGCCATTGGAGATTCTTCTTCAAGCAGATTCACAGCAAAGTTCCAGTCTTTGTACTTTCCTCGGCAGAAACAGCAACTGCAGGCCCACCCCACACAGCAAAGGGGCAGTACTCCTCCTTACAGCTCTTCAGTTCTTCTCCTTGGCAAAGGTTCCGCTTGAGTCCAGAAGTGATCTAAAGTTCTAGGGTTTTAGGTCTACTACTTATACCCCATTTTGTTTTTGTTCTCTTTGTGCAGGCGTGTCTGGGCCCAGTCCAAAACAGTTCTGTCCTCATGGGTGCAATATGACCACTGGGTGTGAAGACCGCATTGTGCAAGGGAGATGGCCCCGTTCAGTAGCAAGGAAATTTCCCCCACTACTCTAAATGCAGCCAAGCCGAATTAAGCTCTGCTCTGAGTCATTCAGGAAGGGCAAAGCACAGCTCAAACCCCCCAGTGAGTGTCTACAGTGAATTCACATCCCCAGCCACTCCAAACCCAGACAGTCAATCCACAAACAGGCAGAGGCACAGAGAATGGTTATACAAGAAAATCCCTACATTCTAAAAGTGGCATTTTCAAACACACACTTTAAAACCATCTTTACTAAAATATGTGGTAATAAATTCTGAGTCCGAGGGCCAAAACTTTATTTCTCTATCTTGTCCTAAGGGGAAGTTATACTTGTAAGATATTACAAGCCTTCCCCATGCTATCCTATGGGACATATAGCCTTTCAATAGTGAAAAACAAAATTGGCAGTATTTCACTATCAGGACATGTCACATACACCAGTACATGTCCTACCTTTCACCCACACTGCACACTGCCCAGGGGGGTACCTTGGGCCTACATAGGGGTGCCTTACATTTAAGAAAAGGGAAGGTTAGGGCCTGGCAAGTGGGTGCACTTGGCAGGTCGACATGGCAGTTCAAAACTGCACACAGAAACTGCAGTGGCAGGTCTGGGATACTTTTGCAGGGCTACTCATGAGGGTGGCACAATCAGTGCTGCAGGCCCACTAGGAGCATTTGATTTACAGGCCCTGCTGCACATAGTGGACTTTACTGGGGACTTACAGGAAAATCAAATGTGCCAATCAAGGAGAACCAATTGTAATAAAAATTTACACAGGGAGCACTTGTACTTTGACACTGATCAGCAGTGGCAAAGTACCCAAAGCATCTAAGCCAGCAAAAACAAAATCCGGCACAGCACAAAAAATACAGGAGGTAGAGGCAAAAAGTCTGGGGAAACCACGACAAAGAAGCCAAGTCTAACTAATACAAATCTAGTCGGGAACCTCAAGTCCCCCCTCCTCATATCGCAGGGACAGCTTTCGCAACACCACTCTACAATGTCTACTGGCCTTTAGCAATGAGGTAAGTGCTGATTGCAGTCAAGTAAAAATCATCATAGATATGGGGCAAGGTAAGTTCTGCAACACGCATAGACATTGGGGTAGCATCACCATGTTCGACACTACCTCTCTTCCCATCAATGATAGCGGTCGAGTATTCCAGAAAGCTATTGACTTCCATAATATGTCAGTCACTGAAGTCTTCCAACAGTGCCCTGGGGCGTTCCTTGCGTGGTAACGTTATATATTAAAATGGGCATCCTCTGCATACAGCTTGATCACGTGGTTAGCACTCCCAATCTGAAACCGCAGTTATCTGATTCCCGGCTCTCCCAAATTGCTAAACGTTCTATGACTAAGGCAAATATTAGTGGGGACAGAGGACATCCCTGCCACGTTCCTCATCCCAGTGGCCCTGTTGCAGAGTGACTCTGCCCAACCCTAAAGTGGCCAGTGTTTATTTCCATTTCAGGGACTTCTGAAAGGCTATGTCAGTGGTATTTGGCATGGTCCATAAAAACAATATTTAGGATCTTCCTTGTGAGTAAAATTGGATTACGATCATTTTACTCATCCATTATTTGATGGTGGTTCCATGTCATTTGGCATCTCATTTGTGACTTCATATCTGATGTCATGAGTAGTGCACTGGGGAAGTGTAGGAATCCTGCTCTTTATATGATAAATCAAAATGAGATATATTGTGCAAAGAGTCCAGGTATTCCCTTATGAGAGGATAGGAGCTTGCTCTAAGAATCCCAAGGTGCTCTTTGATCACCATCCAATTTTACTCACAAGGAGGATCCTGAATGCTGTTTTTATGGACCATGCCAAATACCACTGAAATTGCCTTTCAGAACTCCCTGGAATGGAAATTAACACTGGCCACTTTGCCAAAATTAAGATGGCAAAGTGGTGTCCTCTTCAGCTTATGCAAACTTAGGGGTGGTACCAGCCTGGGGGGTGGGCACCTATACATGACTAGCTAATTTTCCCCCTGCCATAAGGCTGTGGACAAAAGGGGTCAGTTTGCTCTCCTGTGCGGGAAGCCAGACTTGAATTCCAAAGGCGGTAGCTTGTTTGAAGCTCCACTTTCTTGGATTGCCAATCAGCATGTCATCCTGTGGGATAAAGTGTGAACACCCTCTTCCTGAGCAGGCTTTGTTTCTGACCTTCTGAGATCAAACGACTTTTACCTTTGGGTGCTAGAAAGTCGTCTCTGGTGGGAGGCTGGCAGAAACTAGTGAGCCAACACACCCAGTGCTGGTAGGTTTTCAGGGGGCACCTGTAAGGTGCCCTCTGGGTCCATGTATCAATACAGCCATACCCTGGAATCAGTGTGGGTTTATTACTATAAGATGTTTGGTACCAACCATCCCTATTTTCAGTGAAGCCATCATGTATCTGGGGAACTCATTTTCACCTGTGTCCATTACATGTTTTAAAACGCCTTCTCTGCTCACTTACACTGGCAGCAATGGAACAAACCAGCACAGGGGCATATCTGCTCAGGCAGATATGTCCTCATATGTAATATAAAGAACCCTGCATTAGGGCTGTAAGGCCTGCTGTAGGGGTAACTTATAAATATTACAAGCAATTTTAGGGGACACGACACAATTGGATGAGTGCCCTGTCGTGCTTTTACTTTGGTCCACACCAAAACATGCAGCCTGCAGTGACAGTCTTGCATGTGTTTGCTGAGGGGTCTCCTAGGGTGGAACAATTTGTGCTGCAGCCCATAGAGACCCTCTTTGGTAACTCAGGCCCTAGGTACCAGGGGAACCATTTAAATGGGACTTATGGCGAGTGCTAAAGGCATTGAAAATTGGGGGGAACAATTATACAGTTTTGGGAAAGAGATCTGGAACTGGGGACTTGGTTAGCAGGGACCCAGTGCACCTTCCGTCGAAATCACATCGAATACCAGACAAAAAGTGGGGGTGACCATGTCAACAAGCATTTGCAATGCAATAGTTCTCGTTTTTGGGACCATGTATCTATTTAGCTATGCAGCACATTAGCCTGGATGCTGAAACATCTCCTGTTCTTTAACATGGAGGTAAAGTGAGCACCAAACACGCTAGGTTTGTGAACACATGGAGAGAATATTGCCTTTCAGCGGGAAATGGTATTGTCCAAAGCTCTGTTTTAATATAAAATCAGGGCCTTTGTTGGTCATATCATTGAAAATACAAGATTTGAAAAAAATATTATAGTCTACGGATGCTCGTGGAAGACAATTTCTATGGACTGGAATCTAGAGAATGATTCTGATATTTTACTGACCTCTGACGGTCGTTTTCTATCAAGAAAGTTAAATAGAGGCAGTTGCCAGAAAAGAAAGCAATTCTGGTATCTTACTGACCTCTACTGCTCGTCTTCAATCAAGACAGTTAAATAGAGGTAGTTGAAGAGAAAACAAAGTCCCTAGGCGGAATTAGACAAGTCCTAGGGCTGATCTCCAGAGTCCACAATATACATACAAATGTAAGCATATACCAAAGTATATACAAGAGATTTCGAATGCTTGACCTAAAAAGGGGCACTTTCCTACAGGAATTTACAGTTGTGTTGTTCATCAAAACTGGGAAAGTTCAGCTTTTTTAATGATTTTGCAGTTTAACCCTAACATCTCTTCAACATTTGGATTTTGTAGAGAAATATATTTCTCAAATAGCTAAGGAACTCTTTAGAGTAAATGTGTTAAGTTCAGTATATATTTTAAGTCCTTTTCCCTTTTAGTCAGTAAAATATGATAAAATACACATGATGTGGTATTGCATTGCGTAAATTTGTCAGAAATACCAATATATGCAAATACAAAACTGTGAAAAAATACAATTGATCTGTAGCCATGGAAACAAAACACATAGGACTTGATTATGAGTTTCTCATTATAGTACGACCCAAACATAAACCCATGTTTATGCACTGGTCGCAATTACGAGTTAAAAATGTATTTCACGCATGCAGGAATTATCGAATGGGTTAAATACCTCAAGCTTCGCTAAATTTTGGCAGCTCAAACCTGGTCAAATTTAAGAGGGGAAATGTGTATGGTATTTACTGTCCCATGCCGATTTTGATGTTTTAAACGCCAAAATGTGCATGTTTTTTCCCAATAACTCATATTAGATCCTATTCATCGCACCGATACATAACTAACCCCGGGTATCGTTATTTACCAGGTGCGATAAATAGCACCTTTACTTGTAACAGACCCTTTCGTGAAGACCGATTGATTATTAGTAGTTGGGTGATTCATGACCAAGGACTTGCTTTGTTACCATCACTCTTTCACCCACTATTGCAGATGGCCTGGGCCAATAACTATTCGCCTTAATGTTTTTCAGACTCCCAATCCTGCAAGGTGGCACTTTTGCCTTCTTGACCCCCACCCTTGCCATGCTCTCCCTGCCGAAGTGGCAATGCCCGGAGTGGACGCAAAATGCTAGCCTGGTAAATGCCACATCCCCGGCGTTTATTGAAGAGTGGCAGTCGAGAATACGAGAGGTAATATTTTTCATGGTTCTTTAGCCTGTATTGTTTTTGGTGAGCCTTTGAATAAATTAGGGAATTAATGATGTTGACAATACTATATGGCAGGCTTACCTGAAAGACCACCTCTGCATATGAAGCATGATCATTCGAAGTTAAAAATTCCACACTACGTACTCTGCTTTAGCATTATAAGAGCACTGGTGCATGCAAAACTTGAATATACCAAGCTACAATAGAGACACTCAAGCTCCTTAGTAATGTAGGAGATTGCTCGGTCCTTTCTAACATCTTAAGAAAGGGGTTAGAGAAGGGCTGCTTCCATCCTTTAAGTCTCAAGATATCATTTTGATCTAGAGATACTGGACAGAGGCTGCAGCTCTCGTTTAGATGTGTAGGCATCGAGTAGATGTATGTACACCCAGCTTGTCCATTAAAAGATTCCTTTGCACCATTTACCTTACAGTCCACCGATGACACAGAGTACGTCCATGACACTGACATCAACCAGCCTAAAACACAAGCACATAGTCTGAGCCGAAACTTCACCTAACCAAATGCTCCTTTGCTAGCTGCTAGTCCGAGGATGGACTGGGAATCTGGTAAGCTGGCAAACTGCCCCCTAAAACTAATAAGCCTGTCAAGGTGCTATTACCTGTTTTTAGGATATGCATTTGGCACTCAAAGTTGGTTTTGCAAACCCTTGTGTTTACAAATCTAAACGTTGAACATTAACACGTTGTCTGTTCTTAGCCTTTGCTGCTTTTAGTAAGTCTTTGCATTTTATCATTCACTACTTAGTGTGTAATAGATTGTTTAAAAACTTACCATGGTGGTACGTCTAGCTCCTTGAGGACAAATACGAGAATAGGTTAACATTTCAAAAATAAAAGAGAAGACGAGTCAGACAACGAAAACATTAGGAAAGAATTTCTAAGAAAAAATACATTTGTTGGAGTGAAAATGAGAAAAATCGTTGCAAACAATAGAATAAGAATTGGCAAACAATAAAATAGGAACTGGTAAACATAGTAGGTCTGGCTATTTTCTGAGTGAACATGGTATTTGTTATTTGATACGTTTGTGGGGTTGGGAATGGGTGAGCAAGAGCGGCCTGTGCAGGTCAGAGCGGTTGGGCAGAATGGGGTTTGGGGGGAGAACTCGACAGACCACGACGAGACAAAATTAAAGAAATAATTAATTTTCCCTCTACATCGTCTGCGGAGTACCCCCACCCACCCTACCGCTCTTACCTGCATGGGTCACTCATGTGGGTGAGTAAATGAATCTGACAATGCATCCATGACTGAATGGATGAGTTAGATTAGTAACTGAGTGAGAGTGTTTTGAAAACTGATAAGTGAGTTCATGCAAAATGGCTGAATAACTAACTGCCTGGATGAATGGATAAGTGCATGGGTGAGTGCATGAATGGATGCATGGGTGGATTGATAGATGCAGATGGGTTCCACCAGTCTTGGAACTGAGGCCACAGACAGCAGTACTTATAATGCTATTGCAAGCTTGGTCGTAATATGTTTTCCTAGATATTCTCTTTACTGAAAACTTTACAAACAGACTTGGGGTCAGATGTATGAAGCCTTTTTATGGTCACAAATAGCCCGTTGCACAGAATTGGCCCATCTGCAACTACTAAAAAGCATTTTCTGGTGTATCAAATTCAAATTATGATTCGGTAACACATTTTCGAATCGCATGTTGGTGTTTGGGACCAGATACAGCGTTTTGAGGACATCCCTTCCAAATACCAAATTGGAATGGCATGTATTAACATATTGAGACGGAATTCCAGTCGAAAATGTTTCCTCTTTTACCATCTCCTTGAAGGAGATGGTAAACCATTCTCAAACTGAAAGGGATCCCCAAGGCTCCCCCTTCCTCTTTGTGAACATTCAAAAACACATCTTTTAAAAGAAGGCAGTGGTGGAGTGAACCACTGCCTAATCTTAAAATTGAAAATTACAAATAAGTATTTTTTGTTGAAACACATCCTGTTTTCCTTTAAGGAATGGGTTGTATTTAAAGAAAAAAATGCATTATATAAAAGCAATCACAGACCTGGTGGTCTGCTGACTTCAGCCCGGCCACCATACTTGTGATGGCTGCGATTCCTAGTGGGTTGCAATTTGCGATCTACCTCATTAATATTCATGAGGTGCGACCCACTAGAAATCAGTAATTTGCGAATCGACCTATTAGTACATAAGCTAATTTGTAAATTAGCACTCTGGTCGCAAAAATACTGGTTGGAAATTGTAACTGGTATTTTGCAACTAGATTAGTACATCTGACCCATAGTTTCATAAATCAAATAGAGATCACACCAAAAAGCTGCAAAATGTTCTGAATTAAACCAAAGTTATGTGGATTTGGAGATAGGATAAAGACAAATTTCAAACAGAAGATGGTTTATAAATTCTTACTGATGCATCAAATATAAAATATAAAAAGGCAGAACATCAAAAAGTACAACCTGTAGACAACTAATTACTGATGCAAATAGTTGCTACGCTTGCTACAAAGACAATGTGTCTGGATTGGAGAAATCGCAGAGAAGGCTTTCAATCAAAGGTGGATAAGAAACAGGCCCTGGGATTTGGCTACCAACACAACAGAAGCTAACAGACGTGTGGTTGGGGAAAGTGTAGTAGCTGAGAAGTGAAATGCATGGTGGCTGTGTTGAGCTCTCTATTCGTACTAAATGTCTTCTTCATTTAATTGCATTTTTATTAAGAGAAATATGTATTTCGATCAATAACTATCTCAAAGCAGTTTTAAAACACATGGGTAGAAAAAGATCTCAAATTTCTAAATGTCAGAATCTGTTAATTCATTGCATAAATATCAGTAAAGGTAGAGTTAATTATATTCCAATTGCATAGAACAGCTAGCATAGAAAATGCAGCATATTATAATGTTCAGTTGTTGCCCTAATTGGAGGTCTCTATTGTAGTGTTGTTGCGCATGTATACACAACACCGACACATTTCTGTAGTGGGAGCTTTATTCAAACACAACCTCTGATCTGCTCTAATTTGCCCTCCCTCACTCCTCCTCTTCCGCCACCCATTCTCCTCCCACCTCTCAACCTCATGTGCTCGTCCTAGCGCCCAGCACGTCCCACAATATTACATCTTCTCCCTTCTTAAACAACTTGAAATACCTCAGATGTGTCTGTGTGTACCAGAGTAAATAATAAGAGAAAACATCATAGTTACAGTTCTTTAATCAGGGGAACGGGTATTCGATGAGTTTGCTGCGGCCGGAGAGCTACCTCTTGAGTCACCTGCTCCCCTTCATCAGGAGACGTGGACGGTCGATGATCACTTACTGACTCAGGTGCGTCTCCCCTTATCACACTGCGGGTGTAGTCAACGGTTCTCTGACATTGGGCATGTATTTCTGAAAATGCGTCACATTCCTTGTGATCCTCTTGTCCTCTGACGCAGCCGTGATCATGGTCCCTTTTTGTTTTGTCACCAACAGTGGGTATGCATGATATCGACTGTCTGCATTTCTCTGTTGTTCTTGCCGCACCAATACCCAGTCTCCCTCCTGGATGGATGGCTGTGCAGCTTTTCTCCCTCTGTCTGCGTAGTCCTTCATCTTCTCATTTTTCAGGTTGCCTCTTGCTGCTAATTCTTCGTGCTCAGAGTCTTGATGAATACCACTAGCTACTTCTTCCCAAGCTGGTATTCTTGTGCGCACTGTGCGACCAAACATTAGAGCTGCAGGACATCTGCCTGTGATAGCATGTGGTGTAGTTCGATAAGCTCTTGATACCTCATTTAAAGCCACTTGCACATCACACTTTGAAACTTCAGCCTGCTGGATGGTTTTCTTTAGAGTGCCCATAAATCTTTCCACAATTCCATTGGCCTGTGGCCTCAAGGGAGTAATCTTCCGGGGTCTGAAATTCAGGTGGTTGGCAAATGCGGCAAATTCTTGCCCATTGAATGGTGGCTATTATCTGTTTTCACTATCTTTGGTATCCGCATGCTGCAAAAACCTCATCCAGTACAGGTATGATGGTAGCAGCTTTGGTTGACGCTATGAGTTGCGCAATTGGGAAACGTGAGTATTCGTCCATTATGACCAGAATATACTTGCCAGATTGTAATGGTCCAAATATGTCTACTGTGACATGATGCCAAACACCATCCGGCAGTTCAGACATTTGGAGAGGCGCAGGTGGATCCTCTCGACTTACTAACTGACATTGTGGGCAGTCTTTCAGTGTAAGTTCAACCATCTGATCAAGCGTAGGGAACCCGACTCTCCCCCGCAGCACTCTCTTCATGGATACAATACCTCTGTGCCCTCCATGCACTGGGTTGATGACTGGTTGGCGCAACTGTTTTGGAATGATGATCCATTTACCTCTTAGTACAAGACAATCCGAGGTGATGGACAGTTCATCCTTCACATGTCTGAAAGAGGACAGTTTATGACTGTCAATTTGTTCACTCTGTCCGGATTCCTCCAGATGCCTCCAGCTGTTTGTCAGAACGCGATGTTGTACATTTTGTAGTGTGGCATCTTGATTGGTAGCATCAAGGATGGCCTCCAGCAGCACTGCGGGTGGCTTGGCTTGAGCCACTACAAAATGGATGTATTCCTCAGCTAATGGCGGATTGGATTTGGACGTTGCCTTGGGATGTCTGGACATATAGTCAGCTGCATTTGCAGCTTTTCCCAGTTTGTGGATGATGGTATAGGTATGCTCTTGAAGGCAGATGCACCAACGCTCTATTCTGGGTGGCCTTTTGGCTTTGGGGATTTCCCAAGATGGTGATCAGGGCCTGGTGGTCCGTGATAAGTGTGAAGTGTTTTCCGTAAATAAAGATGTGAAAATGTTCGCAGGCCCAGACTACCGCCAGGCTTTTCCTTTTCGGCCTGAGAGTATGCGCTCTCTGTGTCCGTGAGACTCCGACTGGCATATGCTACAATATACCGCTGATCACTCTCTCTGTCATATTGAGCTAATATAGCTCCAAGACCTATGGGACTCGCGTCCACTGTGATTTCAGTTTTTTGTCGAGGATTAAAATATGCAAGGTTGTTGGCAGATTCAACCGCAGCTTTGATCGCGTGAACGGCTTGATCACATCTCGTGGTCCATTGGAATGGGTGGCCTTGTTTGGTCGGCTTTCTCAGAGGGTAACTGATAGTGGCATAATGCTTGATATAGCGTGCACAGTAGCTTGCCATGCCTAAAAGTGAACGCACATCCCCAGCGTCTCGTGGCCTTGGTGTATCAATCAAAGCTGCAATCTTTTCCGGATCAGGTTTCATGCCAGCGCCTGAGCAGATGTGTCCGAAGAATTTCAGTGTGGATTTGTGAAATTCACATTTGTCTTTGTTTAAAGTGAGATTGGTATCCACTAGAGCATGACAGACTCGGTCCAGCACTGTGTCGTTTTCTTGCATTGTTTCTCCATAGACGAGGATGTCATCACTGTAGTTTAGAGTGTTGGGAATGTGATGGATTACCGATCTTTCTGGAGGAGGCATGAGGTAAGATTCAAGAGATCCACAAAGTCATGTGAACCAGCATTTCATTCTTCCATACTCAGTGCAGCACATGCACATTTGTATAGTTCAGTATTGGCCCAAATTTAGATCAGTCAGCTAATGGAAAAGCCTATGGTATTAACATACCAGCTAACACACCAACTAGCAAAAGGAATAGCATGTGTGGTTTAGGGTAGATCTCTGGAATGTTACACTACGGGACCTATAACATCTTTTTGTTGAGTATTTGTATAGAGTATGTGAGTTCCTGTGTTTTTCATATAAGTATAAACTCAAATAGCATTTCAGAAAGAATTAGGTCCTGTTAGGAGGCCATCATGTAGCAAAGAGGGGTTGTCTAGTCTCACAGGAGACTCCCTGGAGATGCAGACCTCTGGGACAATGGATAGTATCGGAACCAGAAGGACTCCGATCCAACTTGAAATTAAATACCAAAAATATTTGGGCCAGTGAGCTTAAGTTACCCCCTGTCCAAAATTTGAAAGAGGACCACTATGGAGGACAAGCGACTCAATGAGAATGGATGTCCTTAACATGTCAGTTGATGTGTTGTGGATGGTCACAAAGGACTTTTCAAGGCATCACAGCTGACACCTGCTTTAATTATTTCCCAAAGTATGTGACATTGCTGGATCTAGGTTCCACCTTGAGAGTTAAGGGCCACCTCGGGTTCAATGACTATTTGGTTGTGGCTTAGCTCACAGAAGACCAGATTGAAGAATGCAGGGGTTTACACAACATTCTAGTGACCGGAATAGGCGTGTGCCATCTCCTCAATTGCTTCCTACGGACAAATGAATAAAATCATGATATGTAGTTTCTGTCTGGTTGAAAATGAACATGCCCTGAGACAAGTCGAGCCCTTGTAAAAGTGCCTCTATCATTCATCGACTTAAGACAAAAAATAGTCTTAACCCTCTATTCCACCTTCAGCACTGGTTGGGACCCGGCTAAGTGTCTTCCCTTAAAGGGCTTTCTCATCCCTCCCAGACACTGTGCACACCGGTCTACTTTGCTTTCTTTCCCTGTATCATCAAGACAGCTCGTAAAAGGGTGCGCCCCATTCCAAGTCACCAGTCACCTTAGAAATGGGAAGTGATCATGGGCATGACCATGGTGCAGGGAATGAATCACGAGCCACAAACAGAGAGGAAAGACTGTCACAGTACCACGGAGGCCATCTTAACCACTTGGATGCTAATGACAAGGGTAACTTGTCATGCACTGCCCATTCATTTCAATGGAAATCTCATTAAATGAGCTGAATTCCCTTAGCGTCCAAATGGTTAAATGAGTGGATTTTCCTTACATAGCAGGGTCATCTGCAAGACCTGGGTCAACTGTGTGCTTCATTGGTCAGGGGTAGGTTAGTAGCGGGGTAGGTTATTAGCATAACTCATGTAGCCAAGTCGAGGGAAAGGCATGGCAAACCTCCTAATAGATATGGCATTGAGATGCTGGATTTAATGTGTTTTTAAGATGGTCAATAGTCATTTTATGCACACACTTAACCATTGGTGGAGTTACCAAATGAACTGTTGAATGGAGTCTGGGTTACTAGCGCTTGCTGACCTACACAGGGCAAGACGACTTCTCACTCTAACCGACTTGAGGATAAATCTGGGTTGCCACTCCCTCAGTTCATGACTTGTCCAACGCTATCCCATAATGTCAGATGCTGCTGGGGATCCTATGCCACTGAGCCGATGACACATGGGGTTTTTCACTTGTCATACACAACCTAATATGACCACAAATCACTACTTAATATGACTAAATCTCCTTTGACGCAGACTAAAACCAAATGGGAAACTAACCTGGGTATGGAACTGTTGACCAAAGAATGGGATAGGGTGGTACATTATGTTAAAAGAGTCTCTAGGAATGTATATTCAAATTCACTCAGTTTAACTACCACCACATGACTTGCATGTCCTCTAGGAGGCGAAACCTCATTAAGGTTGTGCTATATGTGGTCTTTGTGATGCTGATAATATCTTTATACTTGCTTAAAATTCAGTTACACTAGAGGGATATCACTAAGTTCATGTGAAGGGGTGGTGCATACACCCGAGGCCTGTCTGATGAGCTTAATAGCCAAACTGAGCAACAGTCCTGCTGGCAATAGGTTTCTGAATTTGGCCACGATGATGGCTCGGCAATGGCGATCTGGATCCTCTGCTCCGAATCATAGATGCCACTCTGACCTGAGTAGGTGAGCTAACTCCGAAATGTTGGCAGTGGAGCTCCTTCTGGTGTGGTGTGAAGTGAGTTCGGCATCGGAGGTTGAGAGTGATTCTGACAGCCGAGTTCTGAATGGTCTGCTGCCTTCTGGTGAGTTATTTTGTTGATCTGGGTATAAAGGGCGTACCAGTATCCCGACTTGTTTGTGATCAGGGCATGTGTGACGAGTTTCCAGGTGCTTATAAGGAGCCATTTGAAAATCTTCCTCCACATCTTCAGGGTATGGAAACATGAGACAGTAAAGGCATTGACTTTGGCGGTCATGTTAAGTTTGCTGTTGATGATGGTTCTTGGCGTGGTCGTTGGAGATGGGTGTTGATCCTTGCTCTATTACCCTTCTCAAAGATTACAATTTCAATCTTGTCAGTTCTCTGCGATGTGGGCAGTTTCCATGCTGTGGTTGGGTCTGAAACCAGACTGATTGGTGTTGAGGAGTTGGTGATCAATGAGGTATTTGGTGAGGTGGGTAGTATGTAAATTGGCCTGTAGATGGTGAGCATTGAAAAGTCCACAGTGAGTTTCTTCAGTAATGGGAGTACAATTGCATGTTTTCAAGCATCTGGGAAGGTCGCAGAAGAATGGGAGACATTCAGAATGGGTTTGAGCATTGCGCTGATAGGTTGCAGTCTTTTGGAGACAGCCTATTGGAGTCAGGGTTTCGACGGGGACCCTTAATGGATTGACTTCAAACTGGTGGCAGTTTCGTCTACGGTGATGATTGGCCATGTGGTTAGCATTAGTTCTTTGACAAAATAGAGAGTTGTTTGGAGAGGTCTGTTGGGCCCTAGTTAGAGTTGATGTATAGGTCGTTGCTTGTCACTAGCATGCTAACTGCAGTACTTGTTGCCCCCTCAACAACTTTATAATTATTTATTTATACTGAGTCTACATGTGCCATTACAAATTGGGTATTTTTTACTGTTGCTATGTTCCTATTAAAGAAGATCCATAGATGAGATCCACCATATTCCCAAAGCCATGATAGAATGCATTACTACTTGAGACAGCTGATCAGACTGTTTGCTGATTTATTGTGATGCATAATGTAATAATAACAACAAAAGTCATTAAACAGATTTTTAAAAAAATGATTGAAGTTGAGGTGGAAAGTGAATACAAGTTAGAAGTGAGAGGTGACTATAGTTTGTGAGGCCTATTGGCATGCCGGAATACAAGAGCATATGTATTGAAAGGAGAAGCTAAGATAAAAAGGTGATACTTTTGTACATGAAGAGAATGAAGTGAATGGTAGGATTGGTTAGGTACATAAACAGAACTCAATGGCGTATGGTTTGGGTACAGGAACAACAGGGGCTTCAGCTAAGGAATGAGTTAACAAAAAGGGCAGAGACTTCAAGTTAAGATGTAGAGATACATGGAGTACAAGGGATTTCTGGCATCACAAGGAGAGGACTGAAGTTGACCTTGTTTGGTTACTGAGAGTATAAGTGTGTTCAATTTGTTTTCGTTTGTAATTTGAATGTTCTTGTTCCCTTTCCAAATTCCTTTTTCTCATGTTCCCCTTATACCACTCTCTCATCTTCAAACTGCTCCAATTGGCTCTTTTCCTTTTCAAAAATGATGTTCCTACTTTTAATCTAATCTTGCCTTTACTCACTTCAATTCAATCTTTGTTTCTTCCCTTTCACAATGAACCAATCCTTCTTGCCTCTTACCTCCTCTTTTCCTCTCTAATCATTATCGTTCTCATGCCATGCTGAAAACTCATCTTCATTTATGCACTCCCTTTGATGAATGATGCTTGCTAACATTCTTACTTTACTCCATATTCTTCGTTTACTCTTCCTTATGCCTTGTGTTTATCTTTCTGTCTTCTCCTCCACCTTGTTCTTTCTCTATCCTATTCTGGCCTACTCCCATTCAAACTCATTAAACCTCTCTCCCACAATTTCCTCTCTTGCATTCTTCCCACTTGCACACCATTCCCAGATTCAAGGTGCCGTCATGGTTGCTTCCTGTTTCCAAATCTTCGTGGGATTCACTGGTCTGATTGGACTCCTCATGCGCTTCATTGGACCATTGACAATCGCCCCAACCATCTGTCTTATTGCTTTGCCTCTCTTCGAGTCTGCAGGCAATGACGCCGGTTCACACTGGGGGATCTCAGCCATGTAAGTTTTACCACTTGCCTCTTATCCATCCTTTCCAGGTTCAAAGGACCATTGTGTACATCTTACCCCCCCCCCTAAAAGCACATGAAATATGTGTGCCATGGTGGAATATATTGCTCCATGAATCGTATATACAAGAATAAAAAAGTGATTCCTCCTGACCAAACCCTAAAGGGGATAACATTGCAGTTCTATTTATTCCTTCAAGCCACAGGAGAAACCAATCGTATTAACCATGTTATTGACTAAAGAGAAGAACTTTACACGTAATTTGTACTTAGTGATTTATATATTTAATATACTTTTGTCTTTGTAAACACAATATGTGATATCCCCAGTATTACTATCCCTACCTTTAGTGGTACCATTGATTTTGTGTTGAGTTCAACTAATCTAACTGATATTGTTTGTGGGTAGGTGAATTGCCTGAGTGACTATAACTCGACTGTGTGGGGTGTTTGGTTGGATCCAAACGTGGATAAACCTATATACTTTGTGAATGACATAGACAATTAGGAACCACTGAAGAAGCATCCAATGGGCAATCATAGACGGTGCTGTGTTTCTATCGACCTTGGTTACACAGAACGTAAATTATGTTTAGAGGAAGATGTGAGTGATAGCAGTGATAGAATCTCCTTAATGTAGTGTAGTTCCATTAAGACCTTCCTTATGAGAACGAGAGGCAAGTCAATGGAAAATATCAAGGATAGTTGTACGTATGAACACAAAAAGTTGATGACTGCTTTACGAGCAACTCTGTAGGAGTGTGAGGAGGTATGTTGCCTTACAAGAATAAATGGGTATTTCAATCCAGGGGAAACTGAATTAGAGAGGAAGCTTGGGAGAATTTGGTTACAGGTAGTGAGATTAAAAACTGTACCCTATTCAGGAAAACTGATATTGCCCCATTTTTTTGCGAAGCTGTAGGGTTCAGTACTGAGTGTTATATTCCTGCCTCAGATTGGGTTAATCATGTTAGTAATATTTTTGACTCAAAGCAGGAACAATTAACAACTAAAGTAGATAGTAATAGTAATGAGGAGCTCAAACGCACCACAATTCTATTTTTTATGGAAGATGTACGTGCTGCTATAAATAAAAGTAGCTTAGGACAAGCGCCAGGTTCAGATTGTGTCCATGTAGACATTTTTAAATGCAATATTAAACTGTGGGCACCAATTTTTACTTGAGTCCTTAGGACTGTTACTGCAGGACATTTGCCACTAACATGGACCCAATCAATAATAGTCCCTATTCATAAAAATGAAATAGGGCCAACCATGAATGCTGTCAGTCCACTTCCCTTTTAGATTCACCTGTCAAGCTACAGGGGAGAATTCTACAAGAGACACTGGACTCATGGGTGGTGAAATATTCCATATGATCAGATGTCCATTACGGATTTAAGAAATGTTTGGGCGCTGTAGAGCAAAGCCTAAACCATAATCTTTAATTGAAAAATATACTTAGGTTGAAAGATAATTCCTTCATCTTGCATTCATTGATACTACCTGTGCATTTGATTGTGTTCATCATGTCATCATGAGATAATTGGACCCAGATGAAGCCATAATCAGCTTAAGTCAAATATATGCAAACATTATGTTAGACCAGGCCTCCTATGCTTGGTTTCCCCAAAATATTTGGCCCTCTGATATCCTGCTTTGCTGACTTCATTTTTGCTAGCTTTAGGATTCTGGGATCTTAACCATTGCTGATCCATGCTAAAAGGCATGTGCCCTTTCCCTAAAATACGTTAACATTGGCTGATCCACAATTGGTATATTTAAGTTACTTAGAAGGCACTGATTGTGGCACTTTTAGATTTGGGGGTCTCTAGTTGGCAGAGGTAGGGTCCCTTGCGTCTAGTCAGGGTAAGGGGGTACACTCCTAAAATAACCCATGCTCACCCCCTTGGTAGCTTGGCACAAGCAGACAGGCTTATCTCAGAGGCAGTGTGTAAAGCATTTGTGAACACATACAGTAACCCAATGACAACACTACAGATGGACACCACACAAGTTGCAGTATAAAAATAAGTATTTTTATATAGACTTAACACAAGACCACAAATGACAAAAATCCACAATACTGTACTTTAAAAATGGTAGAAATAGCTTAGTTCTCTTTAGATGTAAAATGCGACACTTTGAGTTCAATGTACACGCAAGAAGACTGATGCGTCGGGTCCCTACTGATGCGTAGCGGATGCAACGGTTCTTCTCTGCGAGGGGAGGTGATGCGTCGGTTTCTTACTGCGCTTCCGTGGCGATGCGGCCCGCAACGCCGTGATGCGATGAAGATCCGGTGCAATGAAACAAAGATGGGGTCTTCTCTGCTATGTGGCACGATGCGTGCACGCCCAACTGCCGTGCGGTGACTCAACGATTCTTCTGAGCTGCGACAGGCCATGCAACATGCTTCACGGTGTCAGATTCATGGTGCCGGTAAACAACACTATCTGCCCTCCTAGGCAAAACCGGCAATAGCGGGACCATGACAGAACTACAGTTACCGGCATGCTATGCGGGTAACATTTTGTGTGGCTCGGAAGGAACACCGGAAGCCTGGATAAAGACACCAGACTCCAGATCACGTTGCCGATAATTCGACCAGGGTCACGAGAGAGGACGTCTCGTAACTGGCTTTGTTGGGCGGTAAGAGTGCAGTAGGCACATTCCTTCCGTACCGCCGTTTCTTTAAACCAAGGTGCTTTGTTCTTTGGTTCCCTGGAAATTCATCTGTTGGATGAAACGTGTGTTGTAACGGTCTCTTGCAGAGGAGTTTAGGTGCCATGTTAGGCACTTGGATTGCTCTCTCCCTGTTGGAGAAACCACTCGGATGAGTCGGTGTCATGCAGGGAGGATTAAAGCATCCGCGAATATCCCGGCTGTAGTGGTATTTCAGTCGGATTTTCCGTGACATTATATTGTGTTGATTTGAGCCTTTTGGGGGCATCTGAAACACAGCTCCCTATTTGAAGCTGGGCTGTGTGTTTTGCATTTGCCGCCCACATAATAATCTGCATTCTGGACAATAGGCAATGTGATTTAACATTTCCTCATTTTATATGGATTTATGATTACTCATTGCTTATTTTAAAGTGTCAAGACAGACTATTTGCACAGTATTTTTTTTGTTCTTCTTTTTATGTGCATCACAGGAGAGAGAAGGCTTAGAGGGGAATACTGAAGGCATTAACCAGGCAGAGACAAATTACAGGATATGTACCCTTGGTAGGAGTTTAATACACCACAGGGGGTTTAGTGAAGAAATAAGGAGAGGGGTAACCAGAATCACTCTCCTATATGTTTTCTTATTTTGTGTAAATCAATAGAGTTTCTGTTCTGACTGTGCCAATACCCTCTACTCTCTTCTGCTGTTTATTGCTTCACCTTTTATTGTTTCAGGTAGGAGTAATAGGTGTACTTGAATGTCATTATCAGCAAAGAGAATTGAGAGCAGAAATCTTATGGTGTTTTATTTTATTCTTCACAGATCTCCCTCCCCGCAGTTCCTACCCTTTCCTTCCCCGCTCAATTGTCTCAATAGTCTGTGTGTACATACATATTCCAGACTTGGGTCGATTCAGACGTGGGCCCCCTTTGAGCATCAACACAACCCCGAGGATATGGGATCGAGGCGTCTGACACACGGTGATGCGGCGGCATCTGATGCGCCGTCGATCCTCTTCTCCGGCGATGTGAGGCGCTTCGGCAACAATGCGACAGCGTGCAGCGGCAACACGCTTTCCCAGCGATGCAACAACAATGGCTGCGACACGATTCTCCAATGAAATGGTGGCGTCTAGTGCGACGTCGATCCTCTTCTCCGGCGATGCGAGGCGCTTTCGCATTATGAAGCGACTGTGGCAGTTCGGCGACACGCTTCTCCTTCGTGAGTCGCGCTTCCAGCTCCTTTCCCTCAGAAAACCCAGCACAACTGCAGGCACTTCCAAATAACTCTTGGGGAGCTGGTGGTTGAAGTCTCTTGTCCCTGGGACTTCAGCAGGAGGCAAGCACTTTCTCAAGCCCTTGGAGATCCTTCACAAGTTAATGGAAGTTCACACAAAGTTCCTCTCTCCTTTCTTTGGCAGTCAGGCAACCAATGCAGGCCAATCCCCCAAACAGCACTTCAGCTTAGGGATAGTCTCTCCTCAGTCTCTCTGGTTCCTCTCCTAAGCAAAGGTTTCTTCTTGTTTCCCAAAAGTGATCTAAAGTTCTGGGGTCTGGGTCCCCCTTTTTATACACAGTTTCTCTTTGTTTTGTGAAGGCAGAGAGGCCTTTGCCAAGTCCAAACCAGTTCTGGTCAGTCCTGGAGCACTTTGTTGACAAGACTCCTTCTTTCCTTTCACAGTGCAGGGCAGGGACATCAGACACACCACAGGAGGTGGAGCCAGCATTGTGGATGGAAGGCACAGCCCTATTCAGGTCCCAGGTGCAACTCTTCCCTCCCATCTACATGCAGATCTCTCTATTCAGCCCTGTGCTGACTCACCCAGTCTCCTGGAATCCCCAGCCCCAGACAAGGAATACACAACCTAGCAGAGGTAGGCTTGGATGGTTAGACAAGAAAATACCTACTTTCTAAAAGATGTATTTTCAATCACTGAATGTAAAACCAACTTCACTAAAATATGTATTTTATCATTCTGAGTTCAGGCATACGAAACTCGAATTTCTACCCAGTTCCCTGAGTCAGTTAGGATTATAAGATGTAATAATCAAACTTCCCATTCTGGCCAATGAGGAGCAGGTAGCCTTGCAAGAGTGAAAAATGAAAATGGCTGTAATTCACTATTAGGACATGCCACACACATCAGGGTTTGTCCTACCTTTTCCTACAATGCACCCTGCCCTTGGGCCTACCATAGGGGTGACTAATATGCAGAAAAGGGAAGGCTTAGGGACTGGCAAGTGGGTGCACTTGCCCAGTCAACATGGCAGTACCAGACTGCACACAGGCTCTGCAATGGCAGACCTGAGACACACTTTTACAGGCTGCTTCTGTGGGTGGCCCAACCAGTGCTGCAGGCCCACCGGCAGCATTTGATTTACAGGCCCTGGGCACACTCAGTGCACTGTACTAAGGTCTGACAAGTAAATCAAACCAACCAATCATGGAGTCACTAATCCATACATCAATTTTCAATAGGGCGAGCATATGCACTTTAGCACTGATCAACAGTGGTAAAGTGCCCAGAGTCATAAAACCAACAAAAACGTCAGACAAAATACAGGAGGGAGGCAACAGGTTCAGAGATGACCCTGCAAAAAGGGCCAAGTCTAACAGCCACCCACTTCAGTAGTCCTTTAAACATGTCCAGGCCTGCCACTGCAGAGCCTGTGTGTGCAGTTTTAAACTATCATTATGACCTGGCAAGTTAACTAACTTGCCAGGCCCATACCTTCCTTTTGAATAAATATAAGTCACCCCTAAGTTAAGCCCTGGACAGCCCCAAGGTTAGGGTGCCTATCTTGCCCATATGTTAACATTGGGATTGCCTTATTGCATCTTATAAGTATAATTTCCAAATGGGACAAGATATAAATTTAGAATTTGGTGTCTCTGGACTCTCAATTGAAAATCACAACTCATGGTGAAGTTGAATTTTAAATTGTAAGTCTAAAATTGCCACTTTTAGAAAGTTGCCATTTTCTTACTTTAACCATTCTGTGCCTCTGCCTGTCTCTGGATACACGTCTGAGGTGAATGACAGCTGAGCTTTGTGCATTCCTCTAGACAGTAACACACAAAGGAAGCTGAGGTGTCACATTCACATCCTGATGGCCATCACCAGGCTGATGGTCCTTCCTGGGCTAGATGGAAGGGTGCAGCTGACACTTGAACCTAAATAGGGCTGTGCCTGTCCCCACACAAAGAGCTGAATTCCCCCCTGTATTGAGTCTGGAGCCATGGCAGGAAGGGAAGGAACCTTGTGTACTTTAAGGATTCTCTTTGAAGTCTTCCCCACTTCAATAGCACAACTGGGTATAAGTAATGGACCCTGAAACCAATAATTCAGTTTTCCCTGGGCCTGAGGACACTCTGCCAAGAAGGACTGCTGTGCTGCTGGAAGGACTGATACCCTGCTGGATTTGCTGGACTCCTGCTGTGCCTGCCCTACTTCCCTTTGCCTAGTGGTGAGAAGGACTGGACCTGAATCACTACATCTCTAGAACCAAGTGACTCCAAGGGCTTGCTGGCTTGCCTCCTGTTCTGAAGTCTGAGGGAAATCAAACTCTTACTTCAACTCTGCTTCAGCTGCTGGACTCTGCCATCTGCGAGTCCTGCTCTGCTAAGAGGTGCAATTCCTACCCTGGGCCTGGAAATGAGGTTCTGCAGCTGTTTTCTTCAAAAACCCTGCAAGGCCTACTTTGCACCGGTTGGAAACAACATATTCGCCTTCGAGGTTGTCACAGCGCCGATTCAAGGACATCCCTGCATGACTTGACAATGATGTGGGACCCGAAAGCAAGGCTCAATGACTACGCATTGCCAGAGGCCCTCATATTCCGCGCTACTCCACCGCAGCGTGGGACATGCTGGTCACTGCCTTTTTGTCGCCGTGAGCGAAACGGCCAGCTTTAACATCTATATCTACTCGCCGTGAGGGGAACAGCTTGGGGACAACCCACATCTACCTGTCCCTTTGTTTGTCGTATCGCCATGAGGGAAACGGCTCGGGGGGGGCGTGGCTTGGATGCCGAGGAGGTAGGCAGCGTGAGCTCGGAGCTCCGTGCCCGATCCCGGAAAATATCCTGAAAATTCATTCGAACCCCGGAATAAAGGACACTATCCGGTACTGGACGGTACTGCGGAGGGTCCCGGACCCACGGAGGACGACACCGAGCCTTCCCACAGCAGTATCTCAACTTTGAAAGCTGAACTCAGCCGAGAAGTCGCGGACCCCAAAATGGCGGCGAGGGCATGAGATCGCTTGTGACTGAAACATCTGCCCGGAGACCCACTGAAGACCGCTCCCGGACACGCTAGAGGTGTTGGCGGCCGCGTCGCGCCTCTCCCCAGGTGCCGGATGGACTTTGGGCGCGCCCTTGGGCGGTGGTTGAGGGCCGTCTCCTGATTGGGGCGACAACGGTGCGACAGTGACCCGGAGACGAGAACCCCGGACCTCCGGCGCAACTGGCGCTGGCCGGGCCGCGACCGCTCGGTGCTTCTTGCTTCTTGGTGACATTTCTGGGCCTGAGAACCCGGCCGGAAGACGGTGCCCGGCGACGCTCGGAGGGCGACCAAGAACACACTTGAGGACCGCCGCCCATCCCGGCCCAGATGGGGAAGCCGAAGGGGAAGGGAGATGGCGCGACCGACACTGAGGCAGCGGAAGGAGCGGAGAGAGACCAAGCGGCGTTACAGCGGATGCAGGATCGTATCCTGGAAGCCATCGCCACCACAAAGGATGCCCTGCAGCAAGATATAGCTCAGGTGGCGACGGGCTTGGGCCTCCTGAAGGCCGACCACGACAAACTTAAGGACAGGGTGAAATCCGTGGAGGCCACGGTTAAGGACTTAGCCCCGGCCCAGGCAACGGTGAAGGCCCAGATGGCCGACGTGATGGACCGTCTGAAGGTGCTGGAAAGGAGGGCCGAGGATGCAGAAAACAGGAACAGGCGCAATAACGTACGCCTAGTGGGCCTGCCGGAGAAAATTGAAGGCGACGACATGGTGGGCTACTTGGATAACTGGCTGCGGACGGAGGTGGCACCAGAAGGTCTGTCCCCCTTTTTCTCCCTGGAGCGGGCACATAGAGTTCCGGCGCGTCCGCCAGCCTTGGGCCTTCCTCCTCGCCCGGTGGTATTCAAGTTGCTCCATTACCGGGACAGAGATTGGCTATTGCAGAGGGCGAGAGAGGCAGGGCCCTTTCAAGTGGAAAACAACAGAGTCACCATGTTCCCGGACTACACGTTTGAGACCCAGCGACTCCGGGCAAACTTCCTGTCCCTCAAGCGGGAGCTCCGCCAGGAAGGCATCAAGTACTCCCTGTTGTTTCCTGCCAAGCTAAGAGTGGTGGTGGATGAGAAGTCTTTATTCTTCACGACCTCCGCGGACGCATGGGACTGGTGGGACACCTATAAGGCAGGAACGGACGGTGCTAAGGCCAGGGAGGAAGAGGCTAAGGTTGCGAAGCCGATCAGGCAGTCCCAACGGATCAGAAAGAACCGCAGGAGGACCGGGAAACCATCGATGTCGCAGACGGAGGCGGAGAGGCAGGCGGCCCTACAGGCGGTGGTGGACTTATCTAGAACCGCCAGGACTCAGTCTGGGAAGGGTACGGACTCGGAGGACCCGGGCACGGGCTCTGAGACAGGACAATCGGAATTTGGTGGAGCCCGGGGCCCTATTGTGACGCCGCAGACCTCGGGAGAGATACTGGAGGCGTGTTGAACTGGTTTGGCGGAATGGACTCGCTGGTCGGACACCGGGGCGAAGGACCCGCAGCAGTGGCACGATATTGATTGAGGTTTTGGGAAGCTGTAATGTGGGGATTGTGGGGTGGAGCGCGCGGGGCTGATTTGTTGGAGGTCTTATAGCATTGAGCCGCGCCTTACTGGCCCCTAAGGTCATCGCAGTGGGGACTGCGAATATTACCACCTTTCCTTAAGGGGTGGTTGGGAGTGTTGGTTTGGATGGGGGTACTTCCAGTTGCGGGGGGGCCTGTCCTGGGGGGGTGGGAGTTGAGAGCAGTTGGGGTTGCTCAGGGGGTTGTAGTTGTTGGAGGGGTTTGGCTTCCTGTTTGGAGAGGGTGGGGGGGTGGCCCGTGGTCGCAGGACTTATGCGAACACTGTTCTTTGCTGTATGGTCCGGTGGTGTAGGGGGGAATGGCTAGTACTGGAGCGTTGAAATGTGTGACCTGGAATGTGCGGGGTATGCAGTCCATGACGCGCAGGCATAAGGTTCAGGCGTACCTCAAGCGTAGGGGGGTTCATATAGCGTTTCTGCAGGAGACGCACCTAAATAAGCAGGAAGGGGCGGCTCTACAAAGGCGCTGGAGGGGGCAGTTATTCTACACGACATTTTCAGCATTTGCGAGGGGGGCATTGATTTGGATACGGGCGGGGGTCCCCTTCCAGGTCTCGAAGTCGTCGATAGACCCAGAGGGCAGGTATGTGGCGGTGGAAGGAAGGCTGAGAGGCAGGATGATTTCTCTCTGTAATGTGTATGCTCCTAATGTAGACCTGCCCGCTTTCTTGTCTAACATCTCGGGCAAATTGGCGGGTTATTTGGCAGGGCCGGTCCTCTTGGGGGGGGACTTCAACTCAGTTGAGGATGTGCTACTAGATAGGTCCCATCCCCCGCTACGCGCGTCCCCAGTGCATAGGATCGCCAAGCGTAGATTAGAATGGCAGGAGAGCTGGGCCCTCACGGATGCATGGAGGGCGTTGCACCCCACCACTAGGGACTACTCCTTTCACTCGCACCTGCATGATTTGCATGTGAGGCTGGATGCGTTTCTTTGTTCGGAATGTGTGCTTCCCACGGTGGGAGGGGCGGAATACTTGGCCAGGACGATATCGGATCACAACCCCCTGTTGATGTCTCTGGAATGGATGGTGACTGTTAACTGCGTGCCAACATGGCGCCTGCAACCTGACACCCTGGACGACTTGTTGTTCAGGGAGGCCCTGAGTGAACGTATTGAGAGATATTTTGAGGAGAACAGTGGCTCGGCTTCCACGAGGGCGGTTGAATGGGATGCTTTCAAGGTGGTGGTGCGGGGACACTGTATTGGGCACACGGCAGGGGCGCGGAAGACTCTGTTGGATGACTTAGATAAGGCTGAGACACGGCTGAGGGAGCTCGAGAAGAGGCGCCCGAATCACCCTGAACTGCAGGAGGGGCTTAGCGGGGCACGGGAGGGGCTGGCGGTAGAGCTAGAGCGGCTGCGTAGCTTCGACCATAAGGCGTACGTGACGAGGGCGCATGCGGAAGGTGATAAGGCGGGAGCGATGTTGGCTTGGCTTGCTAACCCTATCCGAGGGGGAGGGCCGATCATGAGGATCCAGGAGCCAGGGGAGGAGCCTTGCCACTCCCAACCCGGGATCCTGAACAAGTTCCGAGCTTATTATGAGGGGCTCTATCTGAGTGGTGACACGGGAGGGACGGAGGAGCTTGAGGAGTTCTTGGACGGGCTAGAGTTGCCGCGAGTGGAGGACTCGGAGGCAGAAGAGTTAGGGCGACCCATCTCCCTCGGAGAAATAGGTTGCGCAGTAAAACAGATGGCTAGAAACAAGACCCCGGGCCTTGACGGTCTACCGATCGAATTTTACGGCAAATACCTAGAGCATCTTGCTCCGCGGCTGCGCGAGGTATACAATGAGGCGCAGGAGAAGGGCCGACTCCCGGGCTCGATGTGCGAGGCCCTTATGATCCCACTCTTGAAGCCGGGCAGAGAGGGTGCGGCGCTGTCCTCGTATCGTCCGTTGTCTATGTTGACGACGGACTACAAGATCCTCAGTAAAATTCTGGCCAACAGATTGCTAGTGCACATGACGGGCCTGGTTCATGGTGACCAGTGCGGTTTCATACCGACACGCAATACCACTCATAACATCCGTAGACTCACGAGACTGATGGGTGCGGACTGGCCAGACACCGTCTCCCCATTTGTTCTGTCCATTGACATTGAGAAGGCATTTGACAGCCTCGAATGGGGATACCTGTATGAGGTGATGCGTCGCTTCGGGTTGGGAGACGGATATATACAGTGGACCAAGGTCCTCTACACTGAGGCGGTAGCGAGGGTCCGGGTGGGTGCACTGATCTCAAGACAATACCCGATTAAGCGTGGCACTAGACAGGGTTGTTCCCTATCCCCGCTACTGTTTGCGCTGGCAATGGAACCCTTCGCTGCGGTAGCCAGACTGGGCCGCCACTACGCAGGTTTGCCTTTTAGGGGGAGGCCACACCTCATCTCCCTATATGCGGATGACTTGTTGATGTTTTTGGCCGATGCCGGCGCCGAACTTCAGGGGGCGCGGAGGCTACTGGAGCAGTTCGGTAGGCTATCGGGCCTGAGGGTCAACTGGCCTAAATCCTGTCTGTTTCCCCTGAGACCGGGAGAACCGTGCCCACTCACTGCTCAGGAACTCCGGTGGGAGCCGCGCTGCCTACATTACCTAGGGGTTTATGTTTACCACGCCCCATCCGACCTGCTGGATGGCAACATAACTCGCTGTATTAACGCCCTGCGTGGTTCTATGGACTTCTGGGCGACTCTACCGCTCTCCCTGGCTGGTAGAATTTCCCTGCTTAAAATGATAGCCCTGCCCAGGCTTTTGTATTATTTTAGGACACTGCCGGTATGGATCCCGAGCTCGGTTTTCAAACGCCTGAGGTCACTGATCATAGCGTTCCTGTGGGGCACGGGTAGGAGACGCATAGCGCTCGACACGCTGTTACGCCCCAAGGATGAGGGAGGTATGGCAGTGCCGGACTTTGAAGGATATTACCTAGCCGCGCAGCTGCAGACTTTTACTCAGGAGGTGGCGAGAGTATACAGAGGTCCCGAGGACGCGAGAGTCGAAGGCACCCCGCGACACGTTCTGGCCTATATTACGCTGCACCAGAAACTCCGAGTGGGAGATTTGACGGTCGAGGAGCAGACTTTCCGGCTATGTTGGGACCGGGCCCGTAAACGGGCGGGTGTCCACCTTATGTATGCCCCCGAAATACCGCTGGGAATGATTACTGCCCTCCCGCATGGAGGTGACTGGTCACGCTTGCTAGGGTGGGAGGAGGCGGGAATACACGTGCTGGGTGACCTCTACGAAGATGGGGTGTTGCTGCCGTTTCGGGACCTGCACGAGAGATTTGACCTGCCGAGGGGTGACTACCTGCTGCACGCGGCAGTCACGGGCGCCATGCGAGCCCACTGGGGGGAAGGGCTGCAGGAACCAGGCACCTCGATGGCTTGCCAGTACGCCATGATGGCGGCGGGGACCTTTAAGGCCGTCACATGTCTGTACTCGAGGATGCAGCGGGAGGCCTTGCAACCTTTGGCAGCCCTGAAGGCCAAGTGGGAGCTGGACCTCCAGGTGGAGATACCAGACACGACCTGGGGGCAACTGCTGAGGCGGGCGCGGAAGAGCTCGAGGAATGCCAGGTTCCAATTGATCCACTTTTATGTTATACACAGGGCATACCTCACGCCCGGGAAAATCCAACAGTACTTTGGGGCGACCGACGCTGCTTGCCCCAGATGTAATACAGCGGGGGAGGATCTATGTCATATGCTATGGGATTGCCCCTCTTTAGGCGACTATTGGCAGGAAGTTGGGCGGGCCCTTAACAGCGCGACGGACAGGGATATCCAGTATACTAAAGCAGTTGGCATCCTTCACTGGTTCCCACACACACCTAGAAATACGATGTCAAGTAAATTTATAGATTTAGGGCTTATCTTGGCCAAGCGGGAGATCACACGAAATTGGAAGTCCAGAGTGGGGCCCACGTATAAAAGATGGTACGGGGTGTGTCTGAGATGGGCCGCGTGTGATAGTACCCTACGATACCAGATGGCCTGGAGGTCGAATGACGAGAAAGCTCTGGAAAGGGCGACTGCATGGGAGGTGATGGTGCAGGCGCTCAGGGATGTGGACGACGAGGGGCAGGATGGCGAGAGCGAACTAGCTGGAGCAGACCCTAACACTATACAGGAGAACACACCTTAGCGATTGTTTGCTTCCTCCTACAACACACCGGGCACTAATACATGGTTACTCAAGCGCAGCGCGACCACGGGGGGAGGGCGGGTAGGAAGCTGGTTTGGAGGGATGTTGGGGCACCGAAATTTGGGGAGGGGGAGGGGTGTAAATCACAAAAGCATTCCAAGGTCATGTGCAAAATGAAGCAGTCGGACAATGTAAGAAGTACGAGACCACGACAGAGGTGAAGCCACCTGCGTCAAGAGCGGGGTGATTCCTCCGGATGAAGATCGAATGTCGTCAATAGACTCAGTTCATGTCATGCTATTTTTGCTGAATATCTTGTCTGTACATTTATATTGGTGATGCAATAAAAATGATGTTAAAAAAAAAAATGAGGGAAACGGCTCGAGAACAGGACTCAAAGTCCCAGGGGGCAGCGCGCTCTGTAGCGCGTGAGCATGTAAGAGGCCACCAGAGGCCCTCATATTCTGCGCCACTCCACCGCGGCATGGGACGCGCTGGTCACTGCCTTTGTCGCCCTGAGGGAACGGCCAGCTTTAACATCTATATCTACTCGTCGTGAGGGGAACGACTTTGGGGCAGCCCACATCTACCTGTTTCTTTTTTGTTTGCCGCATCGCCGTGAGGGAAAAGGCTCGAGGACAGGACTCAAAGTCCCAGGGGGCAGTGTGCTCTGTAGCGCGTGAGCACGTCAGAGGGTGCCAGAGGCCCTCATATTCTGCGCCACTCCACCACAGCGCGGGACTCGCTGGTCACTGCCTTTTTGTCGCCACGAGGGAAATGGCCAGCTTTATCATCTATATCTACTCACTGTGAGGGGAACAGCTTAGGGGCAGCCCACATCTACCTGTCCCTTTGTTTGCCGCATCGCCGTGAGGGAAACGGCTCGAAAACAGGATTCAAAGTCCCAGGGGGCAGTGCGCTCTGTAGCGCTTGAGCACGTCAGAGGGCGCCAGAGGCCCTCATATTCCGCACCACTCCACCGCAGCGCGGGACGCACGCGGGCGAAGCCCGGGCCAAGGGCGGGCCCGTCTGTGCCTGTCAGTGGTCGGAGGAGGCTGGGCTGGTCCACCACTCTAACCTTTGAAACGAACTCGGTCTGGACATTCAAAAGGTATTGAAGCTGCATTGTTGGGGAAAGGTTGCTAATTGTATTGCTGTTGATTTGGATTTCCACCACCTTGGGCTATAAGTCAGGTCACTATATTGAGGATTGAGCACTGTTAATTTCTCATAAATAATTACAACATGGCCAGAAGACGAGCCACAAAAATCTTGATGGAAAAACCTTGTACTACAATAGATTCATATCTAGTAAAAGTAGTCCTTGCCTTATCTGAGGAAATTGATCGCACTGAGAGGCGTCTATCTAGAGGGTCTAGTTTTGCTTTTGGAGACCAGGTTAGCCAAGAGTGTACTTTGGCCAGAGAAGATAGACAGAGTATATCATTGTTAGGTGTCACCCTAGAAGATGAAATCGGTACAGCTGTTAGTGTGACTAATAATAATGACGATCACTCTTGTATCTCTAATACGCCTACTCTATCTATACTGGCCAACTCTCTCTCCCCCCCCCCCTGCCGATCACTCTTGTATCTCTAATACACCTACTCTATCTATACTGGCCAACTCTCTCTCCCCCCCCCCCCCCTACCCCCCTCCTCCCCAATAAAAACAAGGGGATGTTAAAAGAAAATAACTGGCCAGGGAAATACAAAGGCTAAGAAAGATAAAATGATTATTACACTGGGGGTTCAGGAACCACAAGTAATAAACAGGGTTTAGATGTCCCCCATGGTACATTAACTTTAGAAGCCATCTCTGACAAGTTAATTGAGCTGCTTAGGCCATTTCACGATAGGTTAGACAACCTAGCCAAGGAAGTCCACAAGCTGAGTGGAACCCTTGATAAAATTAATGCAAGGACACAACAAGATAGAGTAAAGGTAGATGTGAATAGTGAGGTTATTACATTGGACCCTATTAGCAATAGTACTTTAATTGTACCCAAAACAAATAATCACTATCTGGAGAGACCACCCTTGGAAAACCCAGGCACCAGGGGAAAATTAAAGGAACTCTCTATGCCAACTAGAGGAATGTCAACTATTGATCCCAACCCTGGTATAAATCAAAGGGAGAAATTAACCCCAGGGGTCAGTAAGCATCCAGCAAAAGATACCACTAAATTAGGTTATATAGATCCAATGTCCTCCATTACAAATAAGACACCCACATCTATCAATTTACCACCTGAATGTGGTGCTTACGTAGCGGTCCTTGTTAATGTGCCTAAATTACGGAAAGACCAGACGGAAAACCATGAAATGCTCAAGAACAAAATTATACATTGGCTAACTAATAATTGTGGCTTTCCAATGGCCGGGGCAAACCAGATTTTGCTAACTTATCCCGATATCTTTACTCCCCTGGGTAAGCAAAATTGCGGAGAAATACATCAATCTCCAATTGGTCAACTATCTGGAAAGCAATCAGCTGTTAGACCCTACCCAGACAGGATTCAGGCCTAAGCATGGAACCGAGTCTGCCCTCCTTATGGTCGTGGAAGAGTCCAGGAAAATCACTGATCAGGGAGGATCAGTGGCAGTGGTCCTCCTTGACCTCAGTGCGGCGTTTGATACGGTCAGTCATACCACCTTACTGAACCGCTTGGCAAGCGTCGGCATTGTGGATAAGGCTTGGCACTGGATAAAATCATTCCTGAGCGACAGGTCGTTCCAAGTGTTCGACGGTCAAGCCGTCTCCTCCAGCATACCGATGAAGTGTGGAGTCCCCCAGGGCTCCTCCTTAAGCCCTGCGCTCTTTAATATCTACATGAGGCCACTGGCTGAGGTTGTTCGTCCGTATGGAGTTAAGATCATTTCCTACGCGGACGATACACAGCTGGTGGTCTCCTTAGCGCAGGAAGCCCAACATTCTCCATCAGGGGGCCTAACCAAATGTTTGGAGGAGGTGAAGTCCTGGATGACGCTGTCCTCATTAAAACTTAACGGGGACAAAACGGAGCTCATGCTGTTAGGCCCGGCCGACCCGACCCTCTTCAAGTCACTATGGCCCACCAGTCTAGGCCCCCCCCCGGCCCCGAAAGATAACATCAAAAGCCTGGGGATATGGCTGGACAAGAACCTTACCTTTAACACCCAGGCCACAAAGCTGTCCGCCACCTGCTTTGGACTTCTCCGGACACTGAAAAAGGTCCTCCCCCTGCTCCCATTGGAGGCAAAACAAACAGCTATTCAGGGCATAATACAATCACGCCTGGACTCAAATAACGTCCTATACTTGGGAGCTCCAGAATACACATTAAACAGATTACAACTGGTGCAGAACTGCGCAGCCCGCACCCTACTGCAAATTCCACGAAGAACCCCAGTCAGAGAGGCTCTGACCAGCCTTCATTGGCTGCCAGTACGTAAAAGAGTCACCTTCAAGGCAATGTGCATTGCCCATCAGGCCTTCTGGGACTCGGGACCTAAACTCATGCGCAGCCTGGTTAGCCAATACCATCCAGGACGTGAACTACGCTCTAGCCAGGCTTTCATGGCAACAGTCCCCAGAATCAAGAGGTCTAGAGCAGGGGGAAGGATGTTCACCTTCAATGCCTCAAAGATCTGGAACACCCTTCCCCTTCACCTGAGATCTAACCCTAACCTCGCCTCCTTCCGCAAGCAACTTAAAACCCATTTATTCAAAACCCCGTAATCCACTTAGCCCTTATCCCCTCCTCCCAGTCTCCGTCAGCCTCTTACATCACCTCCCTATGGTTCCTTAGCGCTTGGACGCCCCAGGGCAGCAATCGCGCTGTATAAATGTATTTTCATTCATTCATTAAAGGGTGGGATGGATCAGCCCCCTCAAGAAAAGTTTTGAGGGAGATTGCATAATTATTAATTTCAGAACCCTAGGGTGGGCACGGAATACCCTTGCGAGTGCCCCTTCTCCATCACACTGGGAATATAATACGACCCTCCTGCCTTTAGGATATCTTTATAGACATCTGATGACGACCAATAATTATGACTGCCCTAACTATAGCCCTAACTTCAATAAAATGCTACCACCACCAATACCACTAGCCTGTATTACTGTCCCAATATATAACAGATTTCAAGCACTAAGTACCTTAGAAGATAATGATTGACTCATGATAGTTTATGGAACATCTCAGAAACATAATCTAAATGGGACCTTGTATATGGATGTTGATGAATTAATTGCAGACTACCCTTTCTATCAATTACCGGTTAAGTCACCTTTTCCTTCAATGCTGCAAGAATGTAGGAAACCCCATCCAGAATTGGACATAACTACCATAAGAGAAATAAAAGATACACCTCCAGGGGTGTTAACAGAAATCCCCATAATTGTAACTGGGGAAACAACTGATATGACCCCTATGAAGACTCTTGGTACCCCTATATGTAAGTTTAAAAATGGTAACATAAATGAAGGCTATACCCTTGTAACATGGAACGTTGCAGACCTTAGAAAGAAACAAGATACGCCGTTCAGGAGGGATTTTATTACCTTAAATTATGATATAATTTGTCTGCAGGAAACTTGGTGCAGAGAACCGATTTTTGTAGAGGGCTATACCTCGCATTCGCTACCTGCTGCCGATTCTGTGGCAGGTTGAAAAAAAGGGGGCCTTTTGATTCTTGTCTCCAATAAATTGAATGCATGTAAAATTAAAAATTGTATAGCAGTTGATATGTATAGCCAAATAATGAGGCTCCACTTTTATACGGTCAAAGACTTGGTTTTAGTCAACTATTACAACAATATGTTTGATAATAGACGGGGGTCCGTTGTCTATACATTGGAAAAAGAAATTGAAAGAGTGATGGAAACGACCAGCAAGGTAGCTATCATCCTTTGGGTTGGTGACTTTAACATCCAAGCATGTCCGCTGGCACAAACTAAGATTTGTGGGTTTAGGAAGGGCCAAAATGTTGATGATAACGATGATCATATGCACTTCCCCCATTGTGAATACAGTACAGCCTTAAACACACTAATAGCAAAACTCGATCTTGAAATTTTAAGCTGTATCACGACTAGGGGAAATATAAAATGCCCAACCTTTACTGGTAGGAATGCCGCTACTGATATTGATCATATATTGATCTCTTGTAACAGTGATTATTCAAATTTGTGGATTACAGAGCAGGCGGTAAGTGACCACAATAGTATTTCCATATCACTGCTATGCTGGGGGAATAAATCACCCAACAATGACGATTGTACTCCAACATTGCCCCTATAAGACCAACCGGTATGAGGATAAAATGGGCTGGTGTTGACCTGCCAAAGATACAAAGGGATGTTGTAACAAAATGTAGAAGGGAAATTGATTATTGTCTTGGCGACAAGGCTAATTCAAATGCATTGCTTTCCAGTTTTTTAAAGATAAATAATACAATAGAAGGTCTATTAAACAAGAGCCATAGAGCAAAGAAACAGGAGCATGTTGGTTGGTTTGACCATAACTGTACTCAAGCTCTATATAGATTGAAACAGGCACTTAGTACCAAGCCTCGAAATACAGCCCATATTCAAGAATTACGTCTTAACTATAACCTAGCTATTAAGGCTAGAAAAAGAAAATTTAGCCTAGCAGCAAAACCAAACTAGTATATCCTGAGCTAAATTCCAACAACAATCAATGTTCATAATAAGTCAAAATTGACGCAATCTGCTTATATTCTTCATTTATTGTTCTTATTCAGTGATGATCTCCAACTTCGAGCCTAGCCAATACATGCTTCGTCTTTCGTGGTAACAACCACAGACTTCGTCAGGGCTAGAATGTTACAATACACATAGTCAGTATATCCAAGCATATCCTGTATGTACGTCATATATCACCATAAATTACACCTAATCTAAATTAAAGAGCTAGGTGTTGTCATGATAGCCAAAGCAAACCACCAAAAAGGTATCTGAACCACCAGAAGTGCAACGAATAAAACAAAGTGCAGATAGGTTACTGTATCCTTTTATCTTTATAAAAAAAGTGACAGAAGAGATACCACCGTTATTTATCCTCATACTCAGACAATAGGTGAAGAGTGCCGTGAATTTAGAAAGTAAAAAAAAAGGGAAAAGAAATAGTATATTTCACAAATAACAATTCAAGTTCGTAAGGAGTGGTGTTTAAGGGTTAACCACATTCAAACCCTATGCACGTGAGGCGAGAAAAAGGTAGATGTCCTAACAAGACTCACCTAATTCCTTTAGATTATACCGTAAAACCAATAAGACGCTTTCAAGTATAAATGGTAGAGAGCATTCCAGTTGTCGTAATTCTGTAAACCAGAATTATTTGTAAATACAGATAGTAATAATACCACAAAGAAACAGACTCTTATTGGCAAGTGGAAATTATTAGTGAGTAGAAACCCAAAAAAAAACTCACTTGCACTATGTCGGGTAAACCATAAAGGTGTGTGGCCTTTCCTAGTCTTGTTATGTCAATATTCAAGCAACATTGAACCTGTCAGAAGATACGATCAATAGGCAACTATCAATAATCATAAGCAGCTTAAACATATAGCTAAAATGCCATTAATAAAAATATATAATAAATATATGTGTCACTCGTGTGTGAGCACAATGAGTCTATCAGCGCCACTGTATTAAAGAAACTGAATTTAAAACCTAGTCGTATAGCGAGATGTTATTATTAGGTAAGTCCTAGATCAACACAGGGAAATATTTCTTACAGCGGGTATAAAAGGGAGTCAATAGATTCAGGAGTGTAGGTCACATGATAGACTCCAAAATTAAATCCAAAAAATCAATACTAATATCACTGAGACCCATAGTGTTATTAATCTATCAAACTCTTAGTAACACGTAGATTCATGTACAGGCTGATTGCAAAATACCTCTAAAAGTTATACAAACATCAAGCTCAAATTTTAATTCAGGGCGGTGCGCTTACCGTTCAGAGGAGTATTTCCAACGAGCACATCTAAATCGGCGTCTCGCAAGGGCGCCATCTTAACCTGTTCTATTTATTAGCCAGCCTCATCACCTCTCAGAAAGAGGACTTAGTTCCTCTAAAGGCGGCCGCCGGACTATGTATAAAAATAATCTCTATTCGCAATATTTAAGAAAGACAAGAAAATCCCGGAATTTTAAATCAAAAATAAGAATACACCCGTGAAAAGTTATAGTCAGGCAATCTAAAGACAAGTTATATAAGTGAAGAGCCTAAAGTAGAATAATACGTGTAATAGAATATATAAGAAAATACTCCGTGTGTGCTCATTCTATTCAATACCTCGTTTACGCTCAATTCATAAACTAACAAAATATTAATTTAAACATGAAGGCAACATTATTAATATCTCTATACATTCATAAGAAGTGACTTATAACATTAAGGCACACAAATTACATAATCTCTACATTGTACAACATATTACATTTGGAGAGAATACCTCGGTAGTAGTTTAAAGCATCATGATATGACACTTGTGCTCCTGTTAGAGACGCCAGTGTAAACACATATATTCCCCTGAATTCATAATAACCATCTCATTATTTAATAGCGTGCAATTTGACATGGACTAAAATGTAGAAGAACTACTTACCCTCATGAGTTAATTATTACATATAAAAACAGTAGGGACATTAACCATCTTCATCTTTTTTATTCTGCAAACCCTATCTCAATAGGTGTTATTAAGTTGTCATTGATGTTACAGATTTGAGTGAAATACCTAAAGTGTACACAGAGGTCTAACGCAGCTCAGGTCCCCAGAACATACTGAAGTTCATTATCGATATTCAAGCCCATATCGACCGCATGTTCTTGCATGATCCATCGTGCTTCTTTTTGCCTCAGTTTTAATTCACGACTCATGGGTGGTGAAATATTCCATATGATCAGATGTCCATTACGGATTTAAGAAATGTTTGGGCGCTGTAGAGCAAAGCCTAAACCATAATCTTTAATTGAAAAATATACTTAGGTTGAAAGATAATTCCTTCATCTTGCATTCATTGATACTACCTGTGCATTTGATTGTGTTCATCATGTCATCATGAGATAATTGGACCCAGATGAAGCCATAATCAGCTTAAGTCAAATATATGCAAACATTATGTTAGACCAGGCCTCCTATGCTTGGTTTCCCCAAAATATTTGGCCCTCTGATATCCTGCTTTGCTGACTTCATTTTTGCTAGCTTTAGGATTCTGGGATCTTAACCATTGCTGATCCATGCTAAAAGGCATGTGCCCTTTCCCTAAAATACGTTAACATTGGCTGATCCACAATTGGTATATTTAAGTTACTTAGAAGGCACTGATTGTGGCACTTTTAGATTTGGGGGTCTCTAGTTGGCAGAGGTAGGGTCCCTTGCGTCTAGTCAGGGTAAGGGGGTACACTCCTAAAATAACCCATGCTCACCCCCTTGGTAGCTTGGCACAAGCAGACAGGCTTATCTCAGAGGCAGTGTGTAAAGCATTTGTGAACACATACAGTAACCCAATGACAACACTACAGATGGACACCACACAAGTTGCAGTATAAAAATAAGTATTTTTATATAGACTTAACACAAGACCACAAATGACAAAAATCCACAATACTGTACTTTAAAAATGGTAGAAATAGCTTAGTTCTCTTTAGATGTAAAATGCGACACTTTGAGTTCAATGTACACGCAAGAAGACTGATGCGTCGGGTCCCTACTGATGCGTAGCGGATGCAACGGTTCTTCTCTGCGAGGGGAGGTGATGCGTCGGTTTCTTACTGCGCTTCCGTGGCGATGCGGCCCGCAACGCCGTGATGCGATGAAGATCCGGTGCAATGAAACAAAGATGGGGTCTTCTCTGCTATGTGGCACGATGCGTGCACGCCCAACTGCCGTGCGGTGACTCAACGATTCTTCTGAGCTGCGACAGGCCATGCAACATGCTTCACGGTGTCAGATTCATGGTGCCGGTAAACAACACTATCTGCCCTCCTAGGCAAAACCGGCAATAGCGGGACCATGACAGAACTACAGTTACCGGCATGCTATGCGGGTAACATTTTGTGTGGCTCGGAAGGAACACCGGAAGCCTGGATAAAGACACCAGACTCCAGATCACGTTGCCGATAATTCGACCAGGGTCACGAGAGAGGACGTCTCGTAACTGGCTTTGTTGGGCGGTAAGAGTGCAGTAGGCACATTCCTTCCGTACCGCCGTTTCTTTAAACCAAGGTGCTTTGTTCTTTGGTTCCCTGGAAATTCATCTGTTGGATGAAACGTGTGTTGTAACGGTCTCTTGCAGAGGAGTTTAGGTGCCATGTTAGGCACTTGGATTGCTCTCTCCCTGTTGGAGAAACCACTCGGATGAGTCGGTGTCATGCAGGGAGGATTAAAGCATCCGCGAATATCCCGGCTGTAGTGGTATTTCAGTCGGATTTTCCGTGACATTATATTGTGTTGATTTGAGCCTTTTGGGGGCATCTGAAACACAGCTCCCTATTTGAAGCTGGGCTGTGTGTTTTGCATTTGCCGCCCACATAATAATCTGCATTCTGGACAATAGGCAATGTGATTTAACATTTCCTCATTTTATATGGATTTATGATTACTCATTGCTTATTTTAAAGTGTCAAGACAGACTATTTGCACAGTATTTTTTTTGTTCTTCTTTTTATGTGCATCACAGGAGAGAGAAGGCTTAGAGGGGAATACTGAAGGCATTAACCAGGCAGAGACAAATTACAGGATATGTACCCTTGGTAGGAGTTTAATACACCACAGGGGGTTTAGTGAAGAAATAAGGAGAGGGGTAACCAGAATCACTCTCCTATATGTTTTCTTATTTTGTGTAAATCAATAGAGTTTCTGTTCTGACTGTGCCAATACCCTCTACTCTCTTCTGCTGTTTATTGCTTCACCTTTTATTGTTTCAGGTAGGAGTAATAGGTGTACTTGAATGTCATTATCAGCAAAGAGAATTGAGAGCAGAAATCTTATGGTGTTTTATTTTATTCTTCACAGATCTCCCTCCCCGCAGTTCCTACCCTTTCCTTCCCCGCTCAATTGTCTCAATAGTCTGTGTGTACATACATATTCCAGACTTGGGTCGATTCAGACGTGGGCCCCCTTTGAGCATCAACACAACCCCGAGGATATGGGATCGAGGCGTCTGACACACGGTGATGCGGCGGCATCTGATGCGCCGTCGATCCTCTTCTCCGGCGATGTGAGGCGCTTCGGCAACAATGCGACAGCGTGCAGCGGCAACACGCTTTCCCAGCGATGCAACAACAATGGCTGCGACACGATTCTCCAATGAAATGGTGGCGTCTAGTGCGACGTCGATCCTCTTCTCCGGCGATGCGAGGCGCTTTTGCATTATGAAGCGACTGTGGCAGTTCGGCGACACGCTTCTCCTTCGTGAGTCGCGCTTCCAGCTCCTTTCCCTCAGAAAACCCAGCACAACTGCAGGCACTTCCAAATAACTCTTGGGGAGCTGGTGGTTGAAGTCTCTTGTCCCTGGGACTTCAGCAGGAGGCAAGCACTTTCTCAAGCCCTTGGAGATCCTTCACAAGTTAATGGAAGTTCACACAAAGTTCCTCTCTCCTTTCTTTGGCAGTCAGGCAACCAATGCAGGCCAATCCCCCAAACAGCACTTCAGCTTAGGGATAGTCTCTCCTCAGTCTCTCTGGTTCCTCTCCTAAGCAAAGGTTTCTTCTTGTTTCCCAAAAGTGATCTAAAGTTCTGGGGTCTGGGTCCCCTTTTTTATACACAGTTTCTCTTTGTTTTGTGAAGGCAGAGAGGCCTTTGCCAAGTCCAAACCAGTTCTGGTCAGTCCTGGAGCACTTTGTTGACAAGACTCCTTCTTTCCTTTCACAGTGCAGGGCAGGGACATCAGACACACCACAGGAGGTGGAGCCAGCATTGTGGATGGAAGGCACAGCCCTATTCAGGTCCCAGGTGCAACTCTTCCCTCCCATCTACATGCAGATCTCTCTATTCAGCCCTGTGCTGACTCACCCAGTCTCCTGGAATCCCCAGCCCCAGACAAGGAATACACAACCTAGCAGAGGTAGGCTTGGATGGTTAGACAAGAAAATACCTATTTTCTAAAAGATGTATTTTCAATCACTGAATGTAAAACCAACTTCACTAAAATATGTATTTTATCATTCTGAGTTCAGGCATACGAAACTCGAATTTCTACCCAGTTCCCTGAGTCAGTTAGGATTATAAGATGTAATAATCAAACTTCCCATTCTGGCCAATGAGGAGCAGGTAGCCTTGCAAGAGTGAAAAATGAAAATGGCTGTAATTCACTATTAGGACATGCCACACACATCAGGGTTTGTCCTACCTTTTCCTACAATGCACCCTGCCCTTGGGCCTACCATAGGGGTGACTAATATGCAGAAAAGGGAAGGCTTAGGGACTGGCAAGTGGGTGCACTTGCCCAGTCAACATGGCAGTACCAGACTGCACACAGGCTCTGCAATGGCAGACCTGAGACACACTTTTACAGGCTGCTTCTGTGGGTGGCCCAACCAGTGCTGCAGGCCCACCGGCAGCATTTGATTTACAGGCCCTGGGCACACTCAGTGCACTGTACTAAGGTCTGACAAGTAAATCAAACCAACCAATCATGGAGTCACTAATCCATACATCAATTTTCAATAGGGCGAGCATATGCACTTTAGCACTGATCAACAGTGGTAAAGTGCCCAGAGTCATAAAACCAACAAAAACGTCAGACAAAATACAGGAGGGAGGCAACAGGTTCAGAGATGACCCTGCAAAAAGGGCCAAGTCTAACAGCCACCCACTTCAGTAGTCCTTTAAACATGTCCAGGCCTGCCACTGCAGAGCCTGTGTGTGCAGTTTTAAACTATCATTATGACCTGGCAAGTTAACTAACTTGCCAGGCCCATACCTTCCTTTTGAATAAATATAAGTCACCCCTAAGTTAAGCCCTGGACAGCCCCAAGGTTAGGGTGCCTATCTTGCCCATATGTTAACATTGGGATTGCCTTATTGCATCTTATAAGTATAATTTCCAAATGGGACAAGATATAAATTTAGAATTTGGTGTCTCTGGACTCTCAATTGAAAATCACAACTCATGGTGAAGTTGAATTTTAAATTGTAAGTCTAAAATTGCCACTTTTAGAAAGTTGCCATTTTCTTACTTTAACCATTCTGTGCCTCTGCCTGTCTCTGGATACACGTCTGAGGTGAATGACAGCTGAGCTTTGTGCATTCCTCTAGACAGTAACACACAAAGGAAGCTGAGGTGTCACATTCACATCCTGATGGCCATCACCAGGCTGATGGTCCTTCCTGGGCTAGATGGAAGGGTGCAGCTGACACTTGAACCTAAATAGGGCTGTGCCTGTCCCCACACAAAGAGCTGAATTCCCCCCTGTATTGAGTCTGGAGCCATGGCAGGAAGGGAAGGAACCTTGTGTACTTTAAGGATTCTCTTTGAAGTCTTCCCCACTTCAATAGCACAACTGGGTATAAGTAATGGACCCTGAAACCAATAATTCAGTTTTCCCTGGGCCTGAGGACACTCTGCCAAGAAGGACTGCTGTGCTGCTGGAAGGACTGATACCCTGCTGGATTTGCTGGACTCCTGCTGTGCCTGCCCTACTTCCCTTTGCCTAGTGGTGAGAAGGACTGGACCTGAATCACTACATCTCTAGAACCAAGTGACTCCAAGGGCTTGCTGGCTTGCCTCCTGTTCTGAAGTCTGAGGGAAATCAAACTCTTACTTCAACTCTGCTTCAGCTGCTGGACTCTGCCATCTGCGAGTCCTGCTCTGCTAAGAGGTGCAATTCCTACCCTGGGCCTGGAAATGAGGTTCTGCAGCTGTTTTCTTCAAAAACCCTGCAAGGCCTACTTTGCACCGGTTGGAAACAACATATTCGCCTTCGAGGTTGTCACAGCGCCGATTCAAGGACATCCCTGCATGACTTGACAATGATGTGGGACCCGAAAGCAAGGCTCAATGACTACGCATTGCCAGAGGCCCTCATATTCCGCGCTACTCCACCGCAGCGTGGGACATGCTGGTCACTGCCTTTTTGTCGCCGTGAGCGAAACGGCCAGCTTTAACATCTATATCTACTCGCCGTGAGGGGAACAGCTTGGGGACAACCCACATCTACCTGTCCCTTTGTTTGTCGTATCGCCATGAGGGAAACGGCTCGGGGGGGGCGTGGCTTGGATGCCGAGGAGGTAGGCAGCGTGAGCTCGGAGCTCCGTGCCCGATCCCGGAAAATATCCTGAAAATTCATTCGAACCCCGGAATAAAGGACACTATCCGGTACTGGACGGTACTGCGGAGGGTCCCGGACCCACGGAGGACGACACCGAGCCTTCCCACAGCAGTATCTCAACTTTGAAAGCTGAACTCAGCCGAGAAGTCGCGGACCCCAAAATGGCGGCGAGGGCATGAGATCGCTTGTGACTGAAACATCTGCCCGGAGACCCACTGAAGACCGCTCCCGGACACGCTAGAGGTGTTGGCGGCCGCGTCGCGCCTCTCCCCAGGTGCCGGATGGACTTTGGGCGCGCCCTTGGGCGGTGGTTGAGGGCCGTCTCCTGATTGGGGCGACAACGGTGCGACAGTGACCCGGAGACGAGAACCCCGGACCTCCGGCGCAACTGGCGCTGGCCGGGCCGCGACCGCTCGGTGCTTCTTGCTTCTTGGTGACATTTCTGGGCCTGAGAACCCGGCCGGAAGACGGTGCCCGGCGACGCTCGGAGGGCGACCAAGAACACACTTGAGGACCGCCGCCCATCCCGGCCCAGATGGGGAAGCCGAAGGGGAAGGGAGATGGCGCGACCGACACTGAGGCAGCGGAAGGAGCGGAGAGAGACCAAGCGGCGTTACAGCGGATGCAGGATCGTATCCTGGAAGCCATCGCCACCACAAAGGATGCCCTGCAGCAAGATATAGCTCAGGTGGCGACGGGCTTGGGCCTCCTGAAGGCCGACCACGACAAACTTAAGGACAGGGTGAAATCCGTGGAGGCCACGGTTAAGGACTTAGCCCCGGCCCAGGCAACGGTGAAGGCCCAGATGGCCGACGTGATGGACCGTCTGAAGGTGCTGGAAAGGAGGGCCGAGGATGCAGAAAACAGGAACAGGCGCAATAACGTACGCCTAGTGGGCCTGCCGGAGAAAATTGAAGGCGACGACATGGTGGGCTACTTGGATAACTGGCTGCGGACGGAGGTGGCACCAGAAGGTCTGTCCCCCTTTTTCTCCCTGGAGCGGGCACATAGAGTTCCGGCGCGTCCGCCAGCCTTGGGCCTTCCTCCTCGCCCGGTGGTATTCAAGTTGCTCCATTACCGGGACAGAGATTGGCTATTGCAGAGGGCGAGAGAGGCAGGGCCCTTTCAAGTGGAAAACAACAGAGTCACCATGTTCCCGGACTACACGTTTGAGACCCAGCGACTCCGGGCAAACTTCCTGTCCCTCAAGCGGGAGCTCCGCCAGGAAGGCATCAAGTACTCCCTGTTGTTTCCTGCCAAGCTAAGAGTGGTGGTGGATGAGAAGTCTTTATTCTTCACGACCTCCGCGGACGCATGGGACTGGTGGGACACCTATAAGGCAGGAACGGACGGTGCTAAGGCCAGGGAGGAAGAGGCTAAGGTTGCGAAGCCGATCAGGCAGTCCCAACGGATCAGAAAGAACCGCAGGAGGACCGGGAAACCATCGATGTCGCAGACGGAGGCGGAGAGGCAGGCGGCCCTACAGGCGGTGGTGGACTTATCTAGAACCGCCAGGACTCAGTCTGGGAAGGGTACGGACTCGGAGGACCCGGGCACGGGCTCTGAGACAGGACAATCGGAATTTGGTGGAGCCCGGGGCCCTATTGTGACGCCGCAGACCTCGGGAGAGATACTGGAGGCGTGTTGAACTGGTTTGGCGGAATGGACTCGCTGGTCGGACACCGGGGCGAAGGACCCGCAGCAGTGGCACGATATTGATTGAGGTTTTGGGAAGCTGTAATGTGGGGATTGTGGGGTGGAGCGCGCGGGGCTGATTTGTTGGAGGTCTTATAGCATTGAGCCGCGCCTTACTGGCCCCTAAGGTCATCGCAGTGGGGACTGCGAATATTACCACCTTTCCTTAAGGGGTGGTTGGGAGTGTTGGTTTGGATGGGGGTACTTCCAGTTGCGGGGGGGCCTGTCCTGGGGGGGTGGGAGTTGAGAGCAGTTGGGGTTGCTCAGGGGGTTGTAGTTGTTGGAGGGGTTTGGCTTCCTGTTTGGAGAGGGTGGGGGGGTGGCCCGTGGTCGCAGGACTTATGCGAACACTGTTCTTTGCTGTATGGTCCGGTGGTGTAGGGGGGAATGGCTAGTACTGGAGCGTTGAAATGTGTGACCTGGAATGTGCGGGGTATGCAGTCCATGACGCGCAGGCATAAGGTTCAGGCGTACCTCAAGCGTAGGGGGGTTCATATAGCGTTTCTGCAGGAGACGCACCTAAATAAGCAGGAAGGGGCGGCTCTACAAAGGCGCTGGAGGGGGCAGTTATTCTACACGACATTTTCAGCATTTGCGAGGGGGGCATTGATTTGGATACGGGCGGGGGTCCCCTTCCAGGTCTCGAAGTCGTCGATAGACCCAGAGGGCAGGTATGTGGCGGTGGAAGGAAGGCTGAGAGGCAGGATGATTTCTCTCTGTAATGTGTATGCTCCTAATGTAGACCTGCCCGCTTTCTTGTCTAACATCTCGGGCAAATTGGCGGGTTATTTGGCAGGGCCGGTCCTCTTGGGGGGGGACTTCAACTCAGTTGAGGATGTGCTACTAGATAGGTCCCATCCCCCGCTACGCGCGTCCCCAGTGCATAGGATCGCCAAGCGTAGATTAGAATGGCAGGAGAGCTGGGCCCTCACGGATGCATGGAGGGCGTTGCACCCCACCACTAGGGACTACTCCTTTCACTCGCACCTGCATGATTTGCATGTGAGGCTGGATGCGTTTCTTTGTTCGGAATGTGTGCTTCCCACGGTGGGAGGGGCGGAATACTTGGCCAGGACGATATCGGATCACAACCCCCTGTTGATGTCTCTGGAATGGATGGTGACTGTTAACTGCGTGCCAACATGGCGCCTGCAACCTGACACCCTGGACGACTTGTTGTTCAGGGAGGCCCTGAGTGAACGTATTGAGAGATATTTTGAGGAGAACAGTGGCTCGGCTTCCACGAGGGCGGTTGAATGGGATGCTTTCAAGGTGGTGGTGCGGGGACACTGTATTGGGCACACGGCAGGGGCGCGGAAGACTCTGTTGGATGACTTAGATAAGGCTGAGACACGGCTGAGGGAGCTCGAGAAGAGGCGCCCGAATCACCCTGAACTGCAGGAGGGGCTTAGCGGGGCACGGGAGGGGCTGGCGGTAGAGCTAGAGCGGCTGCGTAGCTTCGACCATAAGGCGTACGTGACGAGGGCGCATGCGGAAGGTGATAAGGCGGGAGCGATGTTGGCTTGGCTTGCTAACCCTATCCGAGGGGGAGGGCCGATCATGAGGATCCAGGAGCCAGGGGAGGAGCCTTGCCACTCCCAACCCGGGATCCTGAACAAGTTCCGAGCTTATTATGAGGGGCTCTATCTGAGTGGTGACACGGGAGGGACGGAGGAGCTTGAGGAGTTCTTGGACGGGCTAGAGTTGCCGCGAGTGGAGGACTCGGAGGCAGAAGAGTTAGGGCGACCCATCTCCCTCGGAGAAATAGGTTGCGCAGTAAAACAGATGGCTAGAAACAAGACCCCGGGCCTTGACGGTCTACCGATCGAATTTTACGGCAAATACCTAGAGCATCTTGCTCCGCGGCTGCGCGAGGTATACAATGAGGCGCAGGAGAAGGGCCGACTCCCGGGCTCGATGTGCGAGGCCCTTATGATCCCACTCTTGAAGCCGGGCAGAGAGGGTGCGGCGCTGTCCTCGTATCGTCCGTTGTCTATGTTGACGACGGACTACAAGATCCTCAGTAAAATTCTGGCCAACAGATTGCTAGTGCACATGACGGGCCTGGTTCATGGTGACCAGTGCGGTTTCATACCGACACGCAATACCACTCATAACATCCGTAGACTCACGAGACTGATGGGTGCGGACTGGCCAGACACCGTCTCCCCATTTGTTCTGTCCATTGACATTGAGAAGGCATTTGACAGCCTCGAATGGGGATACCTGTATGAGGTGATGCGTCGCTTCGGGTTGGGAGACGGATATATACAGTGGACCAAGGTCCTCTACACTGAGGCGGTAGCGAGGGTCCGGGTGGGTGCACTGATCTCAAGACAATACCCGATTAAGCGTGGCACTAGACAGGGTTGTTCCCTATCCCCGCTACTGTTTGCGCTGGCAATGGAACCCTTCGCTGCGGTAGCCAGACTGGGCCGCCACTACGCAGGTTTGCCTTTTAGGGGGAGGCCACACCTCATCTCCCTATATGCGGATGACTTGTTGATGTTTTTGGCCGATGCCGGCGCCGAACTTCAGGGGGCGCGGAGGCTACTGGAGCAGTTCGGTAGGCTATCGGGCCTGAGGGTCAACTGGCCTAAATCCTGTCTGTTTCCCCTGAGACCGGGAGAACCGTGCCCACTCACTGCTCAGGAACTCCGGTGGGAGCCGCGCTGCCTACATTACCTAGGGGTTTATGTTTACCACGCCCCATCCGACCTGCTGGATGGCAACATAACTCGCTGTATTAACGCCCTGCGTGGTTCTATGGACTTCTGGGCGACTCTACCGCTCTCCCTGGCTGGTAGAATTTCCCTGCTTAAAATGATAGCCCTGCCCAGGCTTTTGTATTATTTTAGGACACTGCCGGTATGGATCCCGAGCTCGGTTTTCAAACGCCTGAGGTCACTGATCATAGCGTTCCTGTGGGGCACGGGTAGGAGACGCATAGCGCTCGACACGCTGTTACGCCCCAAGGATGAGGGAGGTATGGCAGTGCCGGACTTTGAAGGATATTACCTAGCCGCGCAGCTGCAGACTTTTACTCAGGAGGTGGCGAGAGTATACAGAGGTCCCGAGGACGCGAGAGTCGAAGGCACCCCGCGACACGTTCTGGCCTATATTACGCTGCACCAGAAACTCCGAGTGGGAGATTTGACGGTCGAGGAGCAGACTTTCCGGCTATGTTGGGACCGGGCCCGTAAACGGGCGGGTGTCCACCTTATGTATGCCCCCGAAATACCGCTGGGAATGATTACTGCCCTCCCGCATGGAGGTGACTGGTCACGCTTGCTAGGGTGGGAGGAGGCGGGAATACACGTGCTGGGTGACCTCTACGAAGATGGGGTGTTGCTGCCGTTTCGGGACCTGCACGAGAGATTTGACCTGCCGAGGGGTGACTACCTGCTGCACGCGGCAGTCACGGGCGCCATGCGAGCCCACTGGGGGGAAGGGCTGCAGGAACCAGGCACCTCGATGGCTTGCCAGTACGCCATGATGGCGGCGGGGACCTTTAAGGCCGTCACATGTCTGTACTCGAGGATGCAGCGGGAGGCCTTGCAACCTTTGGCAGCCCTGAAGGCCAAGTGGGAGCTGGACCTCCAGGTGGAGATACCAGACACGACCTGGGGGCAACTGCTGAGGCGGGCGCGGAAGAGCTCGAGGAATGCCAGGTTCCAATTGATCCACTTTTATGTTATACACAGGGCATACCTCACGCCCGGGAAAATCCAACAGTACTTTGGGGCGACCGACGCTGCTTGCCCCAGATGTAATACAGCGGGGGAGGATCTATGTCATATGCTATGGGATTGCCCCTCTTTAGGCGACTATTGGCAGGAAGTTGGGCGGGCCCTTAACGGCGCGACGGACAGGGATATCCAGTATACTAAAGCAGTTGGCATCCTTCACTGGTTCCCACACACACCTAGAAATACGATGTCAAGTAAATTTATAGATTTAGGGCTTATCTTGGCCAAGCGGGAGATCACACGAAATTGGAAGTCCAGAGTGGGGCCCACGTATAAAAGATGGTACGGGGTGTGTCTGAGATGGGCCGCGTGTGATAGTACCCTACGATACCAGATGGCCTGGAGGTCGAATGACGAGAAAGCTCTGGAAAGGGCGACTGCATGGGAGGTGATGGTGCAGGCGCTCAGGGATGTGGACGACGAGGGGCAGGATGGCGAGAGCGAACTAGCTGGAGCAGACCCTAACACTATACAGGAGAACACACCTTAGCGATTGTTTGCTTCCTCCTACAACACACCGGGCACTAATACATGGTTACTCAAGCGCAGCGCGACCACGGGGGGAGGGCGGGTAGGAAGCTGGTTTGGAGGGATGTTGGGGCACCGAAATTTGGGGAGGGGGAGGGGTGTAAATCACAAAAGCATTCCAAGGTCATGTGCAAAATGAAGCAGTCGGACAATGTAAGAAGTACGAGACCACGACAGAGGTGAAGCCACCTGCGTCAAGAGCGGGGTGATTCCTCCGGATGAAGATCGAATGTCGTCAATAGACTCAGTTCATGTCATGCTATTTTTGCTGAATATCTTGTCTGTACATTTATATTGGTGATGCAATAAAAATGATGTTTAAAAAAAAAATGAGGGAAACGGCTCGAGAACAGGACTCAAAGTCCCAGGGGGCAGCGCGCTCTGTAGCGCGTGAGCATGTAAGAGGCCACCAGAGGCCCTCATATTCTGCGCCACTCCACCGCGGCATGGGACGCGCTGGTCACTGCCTTTGTCGCCCTGAGGGAACGGCCAGCTTTAACATCTATATCTACTCGTCGTGAGGGGAACGACTTTGGGGCAGCCCACATCTACCTGTTTCTTTTTTGTTTGCCGCATCGCCGTGAGGGAAAAGGCTCGAGGACAGGACTCAAAGTCCCAGGGGGCAGTGTGCTCTGTAGCGCGTGAGCACGTCAGAGGGCGCCAGAGGCCCTCATATTCTGCGCCACTCCACCACAGCGCGGGACTCGCTGGTCACTGCCTTTTTGTCGCCACGAGGGAAATGGCCAGCTTTATCATCTATATCTACTCACTGTGAGGGGAACAGCTTAGGGGCAGCCCACATCTACCTGTCCCTTTGTTTGCCGCATCGCCGTGAGGGAAACGGCTCGAAAACAGGATTCAAAGTCCCAGGGGGCAGTGCGCTCTGTAGCGCTTGAGCACGTCAGAGGGCGCCAGAGGCCCTCATATTCCGCACCACTCCACCGCAGCGCGGGACGCACGCGGGCGAAGCCCGGGCCAAGGGCGGGCCCGTCTGTGCCTGTCAGTGGTCGGAGGAGGCTGGGCTGGTCCACCACTCTAACCTTTGAAACGAACTCGGTCTGGACATTCAAAAGGTATTGAAGCTGCATTGTTGGGGAAAGGTTGCTAATTGTATTGCTGTTGATTTGGATTTCCACCACCTTGGGCTATAAGTCAGGTCACTATATTGAGGATTGAGCACTGTTAATTTCTCATAAATAATTACAACATGGCCAGAAGACGAGCCACAAAAATCTTGATGGAAAAACCTTGTACTACAATAGATTCATATCTAGTAAAAGTAGTCCTTGCCTTATCTGAGGAAATTGATCGCACTGAGAGGCGTCTATCTAGAGGGTCTAGTTTTGCTTTTGGAGACCAGGTTAGCCAAGAGTGTACTTTGGCCAGAGAAGATAGACAGAGTATATCATTGTTAGGTGTCACCCTAGAAGATGAAATCGGTACAGCTGTTAGTGTGACTAATAATAATGACGATCACTCTTGTATCTCTAATACGCCTACTCTATCTATACTGGCCAACTCTCTCTCCCCCCCCCCCTGCCGATCACTCTTGTATCTCTAATACACCTACTCTATCTATACTGGCCAACTCTCTCTCCCCCCCCCCCCCCCTACCCCCCTCCTCCCCAATAAAAACAAGGGGATGTTAAAAGAAAATAACTGGCCAGGGAAATACAAAGGCTAAGAAAGATAAAATGATTATTACACTGGGGGTTCAGGAACCACAAGTAATAAACAGGGTTTAGATGTCCCCCATGGTACATTAACTTTAGAAGCCATCTCTGACAAGTTAATTGAGCTGCTTAGGCCATTTCACGATAGGTTAGACAACCTAGCCAAGGAAGTCCACAAGCTGAGTGGAACCCTTGATAAAATTAATGCAAGGACACAACAAGATAGAGTAAAGGTAGATGTGAATAGTGAGGTTATTACATTGGACCCTATTAGCAATAGTACTTTAATTGTACCCAAAACAAATAATCACTATCTGGAGAGACCACCCTTGGAAAACCCAGGCACCAGGGGAAAATTAAAGGAACTCTCTATGCCAACTAGAGGAATGTCAACTATTGATCCCAACCCTGGTATAAATCAAAGGGAGAAATTAACCCCAGGGGTCAGTAAGCATCCAGCAAAAGATACCACTAAATTAGGTTATATAGATCCAATGTCCTCCATTACAAATAAGACACCCACATCTATCAATTTACCACCTGAATGTGGTGCTTACGTAGCGGTCCTTGTTAATGTGCCTAAATTACGGAAAGACCAGACGGAAAACCATGAAATGCTCAAGAACAAAATTATACATTGGCTAACTAATAATTGTGGCTTTCCAATGGCCGGGGCAAACCAGATTTTGCTAACTTAAAGGGTGGGATGGATCAGCCCCCTCAAGAAAAGTTTTGAGGGAGATTGCATAATTATTAATTTCAGAACCCTAGGGTGGGCACGGAATACCCTTGCGAGTGCCCCTTCTCCATCACACTGGGAATATAATACGACCCTCCTGCCTTTAGGATATCTTTATAGACATCTGATGACGACCAATAATTATGACTGCCCTAACTATAGCCCTAACTTCAATAAAATGCTACCACCACCAATACCACTAGCCTGTATTACTGTCCCAATATATAACAGATTTCAAGCACTAAGTACCTTAGAAGATAATGATTGACTCATGATAGTTTATGGAACATCTCAGAAACATAATCTAAATGGGACCTTGTATATGGATGTTGATGAATTAATTGCAGACTACCCTTTCTATCAATTACCGGTTAAGTCACCTTTTCCTTCAATGCTGCAAGAATGTAGGAAACCCCATCCAGAATTGGACATAACTACCATAAGAGAAATAAAAGATACACCTCCAGGGGTGTTAACAGAAATCCCCATAATTGTAACTGGGGAAACAACTGATATGACCCCTATGAAGACTCTTGGTACCCCTATATGTAAGTTTAAAAATGGTAACATAAATGAAGGCTATACCCTTGTAACATGGAACGTTGCAGACCTTAGAAAGAAACAAGATACGCCGTTCAGGAGGGATTTTATTACCTTAAATTATGATATAATTTGTCTGCAGGAAACTTGGTGCAGAGAACCGATTTTTGTAGAGGGCTATACCTCGCATTCGCTACCTGCTGCCGATTCTGTGGCAGGTTGAAAAAAAGGGGGCCTTTTGATTCTTGTCTCCAATAAATTGAATGCATGTAAAATTAAAAATTGTATAGCAGTTGATATGTATAGCCAAATAATGAGGCTCCACTTTTATACGGTCAAAGACTTGGTTTTAGTCAACTATTACAACAATATGTTTGATAATAGACGGGGGTCCGTTGTCTATACATTGGAAAAAGAAATTGAAAGAGTGATGGAAACGACCAGCAAGGTAGCTATCATCCTTTGGGTTGGTGACTTTAACATCCAAGCATGTCCGCTGGCACAAACTAAGATTTGTGGGTTTAGGAAGGGCCAAAATGTTGATGATAACGATGATCATATGCACTTCCCCCATTGTGAATACAGTACAGCCTTAAACACACTAATAGCAAAACTCGATCTTGAAATTTTAAGCTGTATCACGACTAGGGGAAATATAAAATGCCCAACCTTTACTGGTAGGAATGCCGCTACTGATATTGATCATATATTGATCTCTTGTAACAGTGATTATTCAAATTTGTGGATTACAGAGCAGGCGGTAAGTGACCACAATAGTATTTCCATATCACTGCTATGCTGGGGGAATAAATCACCCAACAATGACGATTGTACTCCAACATTGCCCCTATAAGACCAACCGGTATGAGGATAAAATGGGCTGGTGTTGACCTGCCAAAGATACAAAGGGATGTTGTAACAAAATGTAGAAGGGAAATTGATTATTGTCTTGGCGACAAGGCTAATTCAAATGCATTGCTTTCCAGTTTTTTAAAGATAAATAATACAATAGAAGGTCTATTAAACAAGAGCCATAGAGCAAAGAAACAGGAGCATGTTGGTTGGTTTGACCATAACTGTACTCAAGCTCTATATAGATTGAAACAGGCACTTAGTACCAAGCCTCGAAATACAGCCCATATTCAAGAATTACGTCTTAACTATAACCTAGCTATTAAGGCTAGAAAAAGAAAATTTAGCCTAGCAGCAAAACCAAACTAGTATATCCTGAGCTAAATTCCAACAACAATCAATGTTCATAATAAGTCAAAATTGACGCAATCTGCTTATATTCTTCATTTATTGTTCTTATTCAGTGATGATCTCCAACTTCGAGCCTAGCCAATACATGCTTCGTCTTTCGTGGTAACAACCACAGACTTCGTCAGGGCTAGAATGTTACAATACACATAGTCAGTATATCCAAGCATATCCTGTATGTACGTCATATATCACCATAAATTACACCTAATCTAAATTAAAGAGCTAGGTGTTGTCATGATAGCCAAAGCAAACCACCAAAAAGGTATCTGAACCACCAGAAGTGCAACGAATAAAACAAAGTGCAGATAGGTTACTGTATCCTTTTATCTTTATAAAAAAAGTGACAGAAGAGATACCACCGTTATTTATCCTCATACTCAGACAATAGGTGAAGAGTGCCGTGAATTTAGAAAGTAAAAAAAAAGGGAAAAGAAATAGTATATTTCACAAATAACAATTCAAGTTCGTAAGGAGTGGTGTTTAAGGGTTAACCACATTCAAACCCTATGCACGTGAGGCGAGAAAAAGGTAGATGTCCTAACAAGACTCACCTAATTCCTTTAGATTATACCGTAAAACCAATAAGACGCTTTCAAGTATAAATGGTAGAGAGCATTCCAGTTGTCGTAATTCTGTAAACCAGAATTATTTGTAAATACAGATAGTAATAATACCACAAAGAAACAGACTCTTATTGGCAAGTGGAAATTATTAGTGAGTAGAAACCCAAAAAAAAACTCACTTGCACTATGTCGGGTAAACCATAAAGGTGTGTGGCCTTTCCTAGTCTTGTTATGTCAATATTCAAGCAACATTGAACCTGTCAGAAGATACGATCAATAGGCAACTATCAATAATCATAAGCAGCTTAAACATATAGCTAAAATGCCATTAATAAAAATATATAATAAATATATGTGTCACTCGTGTGTGAGCACAATGAGTCTATCAGCGCCACTGTATTAAAGAAACTGAATTTAAAACCTAGTCGTATAGCGAGATGTTATTATTAGGTAAGTCCTAGATCAACACAGGGAAATATTTCTTACAGCGGGTATAAAAGGGAGTCAATAGATTCAGGAGTGTAGGTCACATGATAGACTCCAAAATTAAATCCAAAAAATCAATACTAATATCACTGAGACCCATAGTGTTATTAATCTATCAAACTCTTAGTAACACGTAGATTCATGTACAGGCTGATTGCAAAATACCTCTAAAAGTTATACAAACATCAAGCTCAAATTTCAATTCAGGGCGGTGCGCTTACCGTTCAGAGGAGTATTTCCAACGAGCACATCTAAATCGGCGTCTCGCAAGGGCGCCATCTTAACCTGTTCTATTTATTAGCCAGCCTCATCACCTCTCAGAAAGAGGACTTAGTTCCTCTAAAGGCGGCCGCCGGACTATGTATAAAAATAATCTCTATTCGCAATATTTAAGAAAGACAAGAAAATCCCGGAATTTTAAATCAAAAATAAGAATACACCCGTGAAAAGTTATAGTCAGGCAATCTAAAGACAAGTTATATAAGTGAAGAGCCTAAAGTAGAATAATACGTGTAATAGAATATATAAGAAAATACTCCGTGTGTGCTCATTCTATTCAATACCTCGTTTACGCTCAATTCATAAACTAACAAAATATTAATTTAAACATGAAGGCAACATTATTAATATCTCTATACATTCATAAGAAGTGACTTATAACATTAAGGCACACAAATTACATAATCTCTACATTGTACAACATATTACATTTGGAGAGAATACCTCGGTAGTAGTTTAAAGCATCATGATATGACACTTGTGCTCCTGTTAGAGACGCCAGTGTAAACACATATATTCCCCTGAATTCATAATAACCATCTCATTATTTAATAGCGTGCAATTTGACATGGACTAAAATGTAGAAGAACTACTTACCCTCATGAGTTAATTATTACATATAAAAACAGTAGGGACATTAACCATCTTCATCTTTTTTATTCTGCAAACCCTATCTGAATAGGTGTTATTAAGTTGTCATTGATGTTACAGATTTGAGTGAAATACCTAAAGTGTACACAGAGGTCTAACGCAGCTCAGGTCCCCAGAACATACTGAAGTTCATTATCGATATTCAAGCCCATATCGACCGCATGTTCTTGCATGATCCATCGTGCTTCTTTTTGCCTCAGTTTTAATTCACGGTTGCCACCTCTGGCATCCGGTAGTACAGTTTCGATCCCATGGAGGGAGAAGGATAAATGTATCCCTTGTGACGCGCACTGTGACGCATGTACTGCTATTGGATATCTCATGTCCCTGTTCTTCAGAGCCCTGAAGTGTTCAGCAATGCAAAGTCTTAATCTCCTGATTGTACTACCTATGTAGACCTTAAAACATCTGCAGATTACTGCATAGAGCACATAGGGCGTATTACAGTCTATGTGTGTCTTGATCTGAAAGTTAACCGAGCGATTGAAGCTAATATTTCGTATACCATGCTGCATTATTTTACACATGCTACATCCACCACTCTTAAAAGAGCCCTTATGAAGTGTATGTAGCCATGTAGGTTTCTGTCTATGTTCTCTCGGGTAGCTGGGACCGATCATGTTCCTTATAGTAAGACCCCTTCGATATGTAATCAATGGGTGATTTTCCACAAATGGGCGCAACATGGGATCAGATGTAAGCATGAACCAATATTTTTTCAGGATAAAATATACCTTGGCCGACCATGGGTGATAGTTGGTGATCATCCTGACTGGATTCTTACGTTCCTTACTTGGTTTTTTATTAGATTGTAAAGTTAACCTTCTGTTCAATTGCAGAGCTCTTTCGCTAGCTCTGATAACAATATCAGGTCCATGTCCTCTTGACAAGAACCTATTCTCAATATCCTTTACACATGGTTTAAAGTCTGATTCTTCACTACAGTTACGTCGTGCTCTATAAAACTCGCTATATGGTATGGCGTTGACTTGCGATCTTGGGTGGGCACTATTTGAATGCAATATAGAATTACATGAGGTGATCTTCCTGAAGATTTTAGAGCAAAGCATACCATGAGTAACATATAATTCTAGATCTAAAAACACAATATTATCATAACTGTAGTTAACTGTAAAGGACATATTGTAGGTGTTGTTATTCATATGTGCAAAGAAACTCAAAAGTTCAGCTTCCCCTCCTGTCCATATGAACAGAAAATCATCTATGTATCTTCCGTAGTAGTGTATATATTGATGCCAAATCGCTCCACCTGGGCCCCAGATATGCCCCGCCTCCAGCCACCCAATGAAGAGGCAGACGAAGGACGGAGCAAATATGGAACCCATGGCAGTCCCACACGTTTGCCTGTACCATTGTCCATTGAATAAAAAAACATTGTGTTCAAGGACCAGTCTGGCCATCGTAAGTAACATGTCTGTGTGTTCGAGCAGTTCAACAGGTCTTCTGTATAAAAAATATTTCAAAGCATTCAATCAATGTTCGTGGATAATGTTAGTATACAGTGCTACTACATCCATAGTAACAAGCATCATTCCAGGTTCCCAAGTAAAATCATTAAGGATATTTATGAGGTGTTTAGTATCTTTTATGTTTGACGGTAAATTGTCCTCATAGGGTCGTAAAAACACGTCAATAAATTCCGATAGTCTCTCCGTCGGGCCACCTATACTCGATACGATAGGTCTACCGGGTGGTGACACTGCATCTTTATGGACCTTAGGTAAGGTGTATAGGCAAGGATAACGGGGACGGTCAATGGTAAGGTACTTAAACTCATCATCATTAATGATAGTATCATTATGCCATTTCTTGAGATGACCATTAATAATGGCAATAATATCAAAAATGGGATTATGGGGTAATTTAGTATAGCACTCTGCATTGTCTAGTTGACTAAGTGCCTCAGCGTCATATTTGATCTTATTCATTAGGACAACATTTCCACCCTTGTCTGCTTCTTTAATAATGAGAGAGGCATTCGTTCCAAGGGTTTTAATAGGCAATCTCTCTTTATAAGTCAAGTTGTTGTAATAGTGTGATGGTCTGGTCTTTTTAATTTTTTCTTCCAATACAGCTAGGGCCTGATGTAGGTAATTCATATTTACCGACTCTTAAATACCGAATTTTACCGATTCGGTATTTAAGAGTCTGTAAATATGAAGGGGGGAGATGTAGGTATTACAGATTCTGTAAATACCGAATCGTTAAGATTCGGTATTTACCGATTCTGTAAATACCGAATCGGTAATGCCCATTGATTCCTATGGGCATTGAAGCCCATAGGAATCAATGGGCATTACCGAATCGGTATTTACCGATTCGGTAAATACCGAATCCTGCAAGGGTGCAGGGGGTGTCACTTTGACACCCTCTAGCACCCCAATTCCGTACTTGTGTGCCATGTGGCACACAGACATGCACTAAGGGCATGTCTGTGTGTCACATTGCACAGGTGCATGCACAGATGTGCATGCACACCTGAATTCTGTATTTTACCACCCAATTGGATTAGGTGGTAAAATACCGAATCTGTAAGGCCTTTGGGACTCAGAAGAGTCCCACCTACATATAGAAGTTACCGAATCGGTAAAAATACAGATTCAGTATTTTACCGATTCGGTAAATTTACTGATTCGGTAAATTTACCGAATCGGTAAAATTGTCCCCCTACATCCCAAACACCCATTTACCGGTCGGTAACGGCCGAATTCGGCCGTTACCGGTCGGTAAATGGCCACCTACATCTGGCCCCTAATTCCCTACTAACACAATTATAAAAGCCCTCTATACTGTCATCACTCGATAACTGTGGGGTCCATCTGGACTTCTCTCTTAGTCCACTGTTTTCACTTTCATTAACACAACAGTCTAAGTCTTGCAGTATCTGATGTAAGGTAATAGGGTTGTTCTCATTTTCTGTAATGGAGAGTAACATTTTCGTGTCATAAATATCTTGAATTGTAACGCCACCACATATTTTGTGTGCTGGTAGAACTTTATTAACAACATCATTTGCAAAAAATGTCTTGGTCTTAAGTTATCTCACCAGTTTATAGACATCAATTCTAACATCATTTATATCACATCTCATTGTTGGACAAAAATTCAAACCCTTTTTAAGAACTGATGACATTTCATTGGTAAGAGTTTGGCTCGAGAGATTGATTATTTGTATATCATTACTGCTCTCTATCTTTTCTGGTTCACTTTCCATGAACGTGTATGGTAGCGTTCCTTTTCGCCTACAACACCGTCCACCCCTTTTTCCTCTCTTGGTCCTCCTGTGGTATCCACCCTCTGTTCTCTCTGCCTTGAGTTTCCATGCGTATCCTCTGGACCTCCTTTAAAAAAGTGTCACTACCGGAGGGTTCACTAGTCTCATTGATGCCGACCTCATCCCCACTGCTTGAGATGTTACTAGATGAGGCCGTGTTGATACTGCTCATAGAGGGAGCCTTCTTTTCACCAGTTGGTATATCCTGTTTAATGAGGACATCAAAACGCTTGGCGAAGGTAAAAACCCTCCCATTAGTGTAGTCTTGCTCGTCGCGTTTAAGTTTACGGGCTCTCCTCTGTTTGATGTCCTCTTCATATTTATCTAACACCCAGTCAGGATCTCGTAGTTCTTCTTAGTCCCTTCCCCCTTATTCATTACAGCTATTTCTTTCTCTAAGATGTCTACCTCAGTTATAGTTTTCAAAACCTTTCTCTCTAAATTTTCAATGAGGAGATTCATTAATCTCATTGAGTTACCAATTAGTTCTATTTCCCAGATCAGCATTAGATCTTCGTCTAGATCGTCATACGTGGGGAAGAGTTGCAACCTTAGGCCTTGGGGAATCCTATCCATACTCTGGTATTCCTTTAGCGAAGCCCCATCCCACCACTTGCCTCTCAAGTCTAATACATTTTGATTTCAATCCCTCATTGGGTCTATTAGTGCCTAGAGCTACTGCCTTGTTCACTGAAGCACCAGCATTCAGGCTTTTGAATAAGTCATCTGCCACTTTGTTTCTGTCAGTTCTAGAACACATATTTGCACAAATGACACAGGTATCAAAACCACCCGCAGCACACCCAAATTTTAGCAAGGCATATACGAACAGATGGCTGGGTGAAAATTGCGCAGGGTAGTAATTGGTGTGATACTTAATAATCTCCAAGCTCAAAGGATAAGGTGATGGCCATCTACCATCAACCAAATAGTGTGCGCAAAAATATTCCACTATGAACAAAAACAAACTAGTATATCCTGAGCGAGTCGCAATTAAGGAATTTTAAGAAATCGCGACTTTTTTTGTGATTTCTTCATGCATTGCATTTTGCTATTCCTTAATAGCGAATCGTTATTTTTCGCTATTAAGGAATAGCAAAATGGGTTCTTGATGCATCTGGGAGATGGTGGCCATCTACAATGCCAGGTGTGTGTCTTCCGCACTTTATGGGGCAGGAGTTTGGGGACACTGCCATAACAAGTTACTTCAGCAAGATGAAAACACCTTCCTCAAACGTTTGTTGAGCGTGCCAACATCGGCATCTACGGAATTGGTACACCAAGAAGTGGGAATCAAATATATTTCGCACCTAGCTGCTCTACGCCCCCTTTTATTGTGGAGATCTATTTAGTCTAAAGAAGAAATACTATTTACCCAATCAATCATTAAAGACTGTTTGAAGTTGAATCACTGTTTTCGTATTCTCAGGTTAAGCTTTATCCATCATTCGTATAGTCTTTTGTTTAATTGCACCATTCAGGTAGAGCCCGAGTACGCGGCCTCAATTGCTAAGAACGAGTTAAAAACAATTTTTTTAGCATACAAAAGGGAGGTTTGTGGGAGAACAATCGGGGAACAACCTACTCTCGTATTTTAGCAGCAACTAAGCCTTAAAAATGGCTTTCAGATATATTTGACCGAAGTGACTAGAATTTCCCACTGTTTTGTACTGACACGCTTAACGTTAGGGATTGTTCACCATCTTGTGGCTTTTCCGACTATGAAAAGAAGTTCTACTTCTGTTTGCCCATGTGATAATATATCTCCCCAAAGTTGTTGTCACTTTTTAAGTTTTGTAAATGTTATTCTTTTTTAAGGAAGTTTTATCTGAAACCTATCTTTTTAAAATATAATGTAAGATCAACTAAAAATGCCAGGAAGTTATTGATCTCCCTGGAAGGTCCAGACTTATGCTTTTATGTTGCATCTAGTATTTTAAAATGTATAGCTGCTAGGAAATCTATTAACTTTTGAGTATGCACAATTATATGTTATGGTTTAAACAACTAGAAAGCACACAAGCATTTTATGGAATCTTTGGAGACAGGTTATGAATACGTGATTTAGAACATCTTATGCGATTATCTTGGGTTGTCACATACTGGTTGTAATATTTAATTCAGTATTAGTGGCACATTGCACTTTTTGCAAATTTGTACGAAATGTAAATTGATTGTATATGGCATTTTATTGCGAAATTTGCTTGAAATGTAAAATGGATTGTACATTTTACTCTATGTCCTCCATGCTGCTGAGATAATATTTGAGATTTCAAAGTAGGCTGCTTATACTTTTTGCACAAAATGTAAAATTGATTGCACTTGGCACTTTATGCGATTTTGTACAAAATGTAAAATTGCACATGTTGTTTTTATGTTACCCATGCTGCTAAGCAAATATTTGAGATTTTAAAGTAGGCTGTTAACATCAGTTTTTGTATTTTAACAAGATGCTTATATGGTTGTTATCGACAAACCGAATAAAGCTTTTTGACTTGACTTGACTACGAATCGCCTTAATCACAAAGGGGTTTGAAAATGACAAGGGACCCGTCTGCGTGATTTGGAACTGACTCAGTTGCTCCTCAACATCAACGTATCCTCCTGAATGATACTGTTTTCAGCCAGGCCTGCATGGCTTCTGTACCCGACCCAGGCTCTATTGCGATCGGCTTGACCTTGCATATTTGACCCAGGCCAGTGCAACCAGATTACCCCTGTTGGCACTTTATGACTTTACTCACTATATTTCAAGATATTCTTTAAAAATGTATAACTCCGGATCTACTTATTGGACGTTTGTTGTTTTGGTCTTGTTTTGTTCATTAAATTAAGCCACTGGCGTAACGAAACTTGAGGGGACCTCCCTGCAAGGTACATAGAGGGGCCCCCTCTGGGCTCAATCAGGAGCTCTCCGACCAGAATGCTGTGCTGAGGGGGCCCCCTGAAGCTTGGGGGACCCGCACTGTGGGGGCTGCAGGGTCCTTTGTTGCGACCCTGAATTAAGCTCCTCACTTGGTATGGCTCATTTTTTGTGTGGTGTTTTTCACTTGTTTACTGTAATAAGTGTTTTACAAATACTTTACACATTGCGTATTAGGTTAAGCCAGACTATTCTGTGCCAAGCTACCAGAGGATAAGCACAGGTTAATTTATTGTGTGTATCTGACCTACCCTGAATAGGGATTTGGTCCCTACTTAGACATGGTGCATATCTTTTTCTAACACACTGCTACTAAGGTTTGTTTGACAAAGATGGAGAGTGAATCACTACTTTCCAGATTAAAAGGGGTGATAGATATGGGTGTGTCCTTGCCCTCTATATATTCACTTCATAATAAAGAGTAAGATACACTTTTAACTGCAGTAAGTAATGATTTGCTTGCAGCAGGTGGCCACTAGATCCCAGTCTTACTATACACAGACAATGCAGTTTTAATGACAAGAATAGCAAATGCGCTTAACATATGTTTTAACAGGTTCACTTTGTTTATGGATCAATTTATACATCAAAATAAATGTTCACTCTGATCTGTGGACAGGGTGTAGACAATACAAGTATGCATACTATTAATGGTGTTCAGCTACTGGGTTGGACTATGGGGATAAACAGACTGCAAGGCCTTCCAGAAGTTGGAGAATGTATTTTTACTGTTCCACAGAGCAGCACATCTTTTATGGGTCATCAAGAGTTGGGAATAAACTATCCTGAAGACGATTCTACTATGGCATTTAATCATCTGGACTAACCAAGAGGCTTTTCTTACAATTATACATGACTCTTTATCCCATGAGCAGGGTTTTAACATCCATTGGCTTAGTTAGATTAGAAAATTTTAAATCAAACATCGTTAAACCAAGCCAAGAATGATGAGAGGGCAGTGTTTGAGTTCAGAAAGGCTGCAGTAAGAGCGCGCTCACTTTTAATATCTAGCAAAGGCATTTCACCTTTGCTTAAGATGATAGTGAACACACACTACAGATGTATTTTGACCATTTAATAAAATACAGTGCACCCTATAGTGGCTTTTCAGAGAATGGATCGTGGGCTGATGGACCACCCGCTCCCATGAGGTGGGTGTCCTGAACATGGCATTCTGTGTATTTTACAGATCCTACATAGTCTGATGGCAGCACTACTTGAAACAACTATTGCCTAAAATTAGTTTCCAACAATGTAGACTGGCTCTCATATACTTGCAATAAATAGACTCTCTGCCTACTTGGTTTGCAGGAAATTCTTAAATCAATTATTTCTTAGGCACATGTATTTGGTATTATTGAAAAGAATGTTATTTAGTAATGAATTTCCTTCTAATTAGAGTAAGAACTTGTCATTATTGTAGTTTATTGTACAGAGGTAAAATTCATACTTGATGTTTTTTTCATCTGACATATTTAATTCATGATTTTATCTTTTTATTGGTTTGTTTTCTGAACTGAATAAAGATTAATCTGGTTGATTAAAGATAAATCAGTGCACTGACCATGTAAGCCTGTCCCACATGACTAGACCCTGAAGGCTACAGGATGCTAATGTAGGATGCTACCTAAGAGGGAAAGAATTTTGATTACAACTATGTATAGAGTTAGAGATCGGAAATATTAAATAACAAAGAAGTTTTTCACCAATCGGTTCTGAGTGACCTCAACAGACGATGGCCTGAGCTAAGTTCCCACTGCCATGCTGCCACAAGTGAGTGATACATAATGGGATTTCCATTCCTTTCATCCCTGAAGGAAGTACTTATAATGGGCCCGATTCACATAACTAACTTAAGACAAAATCCTAAACTTACTACTTTTGGTATTCACAGAAGTTAGGATTTTGTCTTAAGTTTGTCTTAAGATAAACTTAAGACAGACTTAAGACAAACTTAAGTTAGGATTTTGTCTTAAGTCTGTCTTAAGTCTGTCTTAAGACAAACTTAAGACAAAATCCTAACTTCTGTGAATACCAAAAGTAGTAAGTTTAGGACTTTGTCTTAAGTTATTTCTGTGAATCGGGCCCATTGTGTCTGGTGTGAAAATAATTAAATAAAAGTAGCCATCCTATTATATCAATTTTTCTATATGATGGCTCATTGAACGAATGTGTACACTAAAGGGATATTTGACTCAATAGCCAGAATAATAATTCTTTATTTGATTTAAAACAAATCATAAAAGGGTGGACTTACCACCATGCAAGAGATATTTACATCATAAAAACAACACAGAATAAATTTTGAGTCGAGTTGAAAATTAATAACATGCTCTGAAAAAGTAGCAGAAAAAAAAAAAAGGTCTAAGAAGAGAAAAAAAAGTATAAAAGAATAATGGTTATTCAAACAAGAGGCTCGTTATCATTAACTCGTGCTGCGTAAAAGCAACCATTGGAAAGAAGGGAGGAAGAGTCTGTGGTCTGCCAAAGCCTGACCTATTGTCCAGGAACCTCTTCAGATGGTGCCTTTTTTTTCCAGCTCTATGGCGGCAAGGTTCAAAAATGTTAAGGTTCTGCATGATAGTTCTATCCAAGAACCGCTTAGGCATCTTATCACCGCCGCCCTGCAAGTTCTCACCTGGGCTTCTCTTAAGGGAGATCGAAGGAGCGATTTTCTTAGATTTTGGAGTGCCGGGCATATACATATGAGGTGCAGTAAAGACTCTGCACCGTTGCCACATAGGCGGCAATCGGGAGTTGCCCATTGCCGTTGCCATTTGGGAGTGAGGTCTTTGGACGAGAAGCAGCCCAACCTTAGAAGGCTTAGTTTCCTTTTATAGTGGTCCCTAAAGCATTCTTTCAAATAATCCTGTGGTTTTAGGTGGGTATATGACGGCAAGACGATCCAGGCATGGCTTTTGCCAGCCACTGCTGCTTTGTCCATGAATAGTGATAATTGTTTGACTGCTTTCTTGGTTAGCAGTTTGAAGGCAGAATATGTCATGGGCAGACGCCAAGATTCATCTAGTTTTAATGCCTCCAGCGCTTGCCTCAAGATCTTGTATATTGAGTCTGGTTGCCCGGCCTGTTTTTCAACTTCTAACCAGCAAAGGTGGGCCAGGGATTCCTCTTCTGCCTCCCTCATGCGCCAATAATATTTAACGAGTGCTCCTTGTCTTGCTGGGAGCTGGTTAGTGAGACCGTACTCCAGACGAATTTGGGCTTGCGAGATGTGTCTCGGAATTGAAAAAAGAGTTTTGAACAGCCTAGATTGGGCGAGATTTAACGCTGTAGCGTCCCGGGTTGCCAGTAGTTCGGAACCGTATGTCAATGATGGCAAAAATTTGGCAGTTACGATATTGAGAATGTGGCCGGTAGAATGACCTTTTAATTGCTTTTGGACTATTTTAAAGGCAAATTGGAGCTGCTTTGCCAGAGATCCTGGTTGCTCCACTCAGCCTATTTTCCTCAAGGTTGATAAAATGAGTACTATTGAGTTTCAAACCATAATAAACCTAGGATATAGTTCACTGTAACTAAATGCCTCTTTTTTGCATGATCATCTCTGTGTTTTGGTGCTGGCTTTACAACTGTTTAGGTGCACTGAGTCCTGCCAAACAGGCCTCTGTGCCAGTGCTCTGACCCTTAAAATGTGTATGTCTAATTGATTAAACCACAATTGGAATAAATTAACTTACATACATGTCCTTAGTATATAGTTCCAGGAGTACCTAGAGCTGCGCTGTACGTTAAGTGTCCCTCATGGACTGCAGCACGTATGTGCCACCACAAGTGTGACAAAGCAAAGCATGTCTCCCATTGCAGACAAGCAGGGCGTTTTTTAAACCAATTACAAAGTTCAAACCGTCCTTTTTAATATTTATAAGCCAGCCCTAAGGCAGGCCTACAGAGCCTTAAAGGCAGGGCACATTATATCAAAAAGATAGATATGTGTTTTGGCAACTTGTACATGTCCAACTGGGACTACTAAATATGACACTTCAAGGCATCATATTTGTTGCAATAAACCCAACTTGGTGCTGAAGTCGGATTTAATGTAACTTTGTACAAATGACAACTTTAGAAAGTTGCCAATTTGCTTCCCATAGTTGTCCAGTACCCAGTTACGGTTGCAAACAAGTTGAAGTCCTCGAGACAGCCTTTTGACCCCCTCCCACCGGAGAGAGTTTAGAACGACTCTCAGGAAGTAAAACCAAGGATCTGCAGAGAGTAGAGGCATCACTTCCTCCTGGCAGGATAGCCAATTTGGGTGCGAGCCCAAAAGGAGAGTTTCAAAGGGAAAGCTGCCTTTGAAGGGTAAATTGTAGTCACATGTGTGAGGGGCTACTCTTTTGTTTTAGCAGATAGGCTGGCATCTCGTACAGGGAGAAATCGTTGTCAACCTGTTTTTTCCAAGGGCATGTAGCTCCCAGTTAGCTACACCTCTGGGTTGGGCGAGATATCTCCACACACCAGGAGAAGGTTTCTGCCATGTTTGAAGTGGGCAGAGTAGAGCATTATGGGATAGCTAGATGCCATACTTTGCAGCCGTCTGGACTCCCTCCATAGCGGTCGCTCCCCCTGCTCTCTGCCTCCCAACAGACGCTTTGCTTCCTGCTGCCTGCTTGCCCTGACTGAGCGCATTTGAAGTGAACGCAGCGCCTGGTATCGTTTTGCATTTATTTCTTTGCCTGCTGCCTGCTTGCCCTGATAGAGCGCATTCAGCGCCTGGTATCATTAGCTTGTGTTGTTATATCTTTGCACATTGGCCTTGCATTGCGGGGAATTGAATAGAGCCTGAATAGTGTTTTGGCAATTTATGTACCTTGAGTCGCACTCCGGCTGTGCCCCAGTTTCGATTCAGGTACCGGGCTGCCATTTTGTGGAGTGTTTACTTGTGTGAGCCCGTGTCTCCTCCCAGCTCCCGCCTCCCAGCTGCCCCTCCCACGCTCCGCCCCCCTCCACTCTCCATTTAAAGCAGATGAACCAACGTGCAGCGTCCACGCGCTGCTGCCGCGCCGAAGGTGCGCCAAAGGTAAGCCCGTCTGCGCCCGTCCGCGCCTGGACCGCGCTCAGCGCCTGTCTCCCTGGTCCCCGTCGCACCCAGCCCACTAGAATCACATATGATGCCGCAACTCTCCTCGCCCTCAACCCCGGACGCGCACCACAATGCTGCGAAGTCACCCCAGGACGTACCCACGGCCCATTCGCCTGCCTCTCCTGCAAGTTCAACTGCTTCAGGACCCTCACCAAATCCCCTTCCTCCATACACAGCTCCGACTCTAACCGCCTGAAGTGCATCCTGCTTAACACCCGCTCGGTCCACAGACACACTACGGAACTCTGGGACCTACTCGACACTGCATCACCGGACATCGCCTTCCTTACTGAAACATGGATGAACACATCATCAGCACCCGACATCGCCATAGCCATACCGGACGGTTACAAGATTACCCGTAAAGACCGCACCAATCAAACAAGAGGTGGCATCGCCATCATTCATAAGACTACCATCAAAATCACGACCAGCTCTGACGATAATCTTGCATCCGCCGAACATCTCCACTTTCAGATCCACACCGACCCTAGGACCACACTTAGAGGCACCCTCATCTACAGGCCTCCAGGTACCCGCACTCAATTCAGCGATGACATCACGGACTTCGTCAGCCCACATGCCCTCGCCTCCGAGAACTACATTCTTTTAGGAGACTTCAACTACCACCTTGAAAACAAACACGACAGCAACACCACCACCCTTCTGGACAACCTGGCCAATCTCGGACTCAAACAACTTGTTGACACCCCCACCCATGTAGCCGGACACACGCTCGACCCCATCTTCACCTCCAGCAAGCACATCTCCTTCGATCAGACCACAGCTCTCCACTGGACGGACCACAGTTGTGTCCACTTCAGCTACAAAACCACCCTGACCCACAACCGCCCACAACCTATTCCTCGAAGAAACTGGAACAAAATCACCTCCGGACAACTCCTCACATCACTCAACCAAAACCCTCCTACCCTCTCATCAGACCCAAACCAAGCGGCCACCAATCTCAAGCAATGGATCGCCCACAGTGCTGACGAATTAGCACCCTTGAAAAAGCACCAGATCAAATCAGCCAGCAAAAAGGCTCACTGGTTCAATGATGACCTTAAAAATCCAAGAAGCTATGCCGCACCCTGGAGAAAACATGGAGAAAAAACCCAACCACCGAAAACATGTCCACCCTCAAAGCAGCCACCCACAAACACCACCAACTGATTCGATCCGCAAAGAAATCAGCATTCAAGGATCGTCTCGACAACAACAATCACAACAGCAAGGAACTTTTCAACATCGTCAAAGAACTCACCAACCCCACCGCAGCATCTAACGACATCACTCCCTCCCAAGACCTCTGCGATGCGTTATTCTCCTTCTTCTACAACAAAATTGGCGACATTCACAACAGCTTCGAGAATACTCCCAGCGTTCAACCCTCCCCACCCCCCTCAGATCCTACTCCGCCAACTAACAACCTTAGCGCCTGGAACCCAATCACCACTGAAGACACCATCCGCCTAATGAACTCCATCCACTCTGGCTCGCCAACCGACCCCTGCCCCCAGCACATCTTCAACAAAGCGGACTCCATCATCGCACCCCATCTCCGAGATGTCATCAACTGCTCGTTCAACTCCGCCACTTTTCCAGATAGCTGGAAACACGCCGAACTCAGCGCCCTTCTGAAGAAACCCACAGCAGACCCCTCGGAACTCAAAAACTACCGACCCATATCCCTCCTCCCATTCCCGGCCAAAGTCATAGAGAAAGCCGTCAACAGCCAGCTCGCCGCCTTCCTTGAATCCAACAACTCCCTCGATCCATCTCAATCCGGGTTTCGAGCCAGACACAGCACCGAAACCGCCCTCATTGCAGCGACTGACGACATCCGAACACTACTGGACAACGGTGAAACAGTGGCCCTCATTCTACTCGACCTCTCCGCCGTTTTCGACACAGTCTGCCACAGCACCCTTATACAACGCCTCAGCAGCATCGGCATACAAGGAAAAGCCTTGGACTGGATCACCTCATTCCTCGCTGGGAGAACTCAAAGAGTCCGACTTCCCCCATTCAACTCTGAGGCCACTGAAGTCATCTGTGGCATACCACAAGGATCTTCACTCAGTCCCACCCTCTTCAACGTTTACATGAGTCCACTCGCCTCCATTGCGCGTCATCACAACCTTAACATCACCTCTTACGCCGACGACACCCAGTTAATCCTTTCCCTCACCAAAGACCCTAACACCGCCAAAAACAATCTTCACGAAGGCATGAAAGAAGTAGCCGAATGGATGAAACATAGCCGCCTTAAACTCAACTCAGACAAAACGGAGGTGCTCATCCTAGGATCTTCCCTCTCTGCCTGGGACGACTCTTGGTGGCCTTCCGCCCTGGGTACAGCACCCACACCCACAGACCATGCACGTAACCTTGGCTTTATCCTAGACTCATCTCTCTCGATGTCCAGACAAGTCAACGCAGTCTCATCCTCCTGCTTCAACGTACTTCGCATTCTCAAAAAGATCTTCTGTTGGATCCCCCTCGAGACAAGAAAAACTGTCACCCACGCACTGGTCACGAGTCGACTGGATTATGGTAACACACTATACGCCGGAATCACAGCAAAATTACAGAAAAAACTACAACGCATCCAAAACGCATCAGCGAGACTCATATTAGACATTCCTCGCCAAGATCACATCACCGGACACCTAAAAGACCTCCACTGGCTTCCCGTCAACAAAAGAATTACATTCCGCCTTCTTACCCACGCACACAAGGCCCTTTACAATCTAGGACCCGAATGCCTCAACACTCGACTGTCCTTCTACAAACCCACCCACCAACTAAGATCGTCCAATCAAGCCCTCGCCGCTGTCCCGCGCATCCGAAAATCCACCATGGGTGGCAGATCCTTCTCCTTCCTTGCTGCCAAGACCTGGAACTCACTCCCCACTCACCTCCGACTTATTCAAAACCACATCTCCTTCAGAAAAGAACTTAAAACCTGGCTATTCGACAAATAATGAACCCCTTTCCCAAGCGCCTTGAGACCCTCTGGGTGAGCAGTGCGCTATACAAATGCCCGAACTTGAACTTGAACTTGCAGCATGTCTTCATGTTGGTGGGGGTGGACCTGGCAGCCCATTGGCTAGTTGGACACCACATCCTCGAGGCTTGTCGTGGGCATAAAAGCGGTACCCCTGGCACATAGAACTGAAATCACATCTGTCATGGAGAGAGGACTGCCCTACTATTCCCTGAACCCAGCAAAGAAAGGCTTCTCCAAAGCTGAACTGCACCTGCTGAAACTCAGGCTAGCAAAGAAATGACTGTGCCTGTGGTGTCCCACACAGCGGAAAGTTATTCCAGAGCCCCAGACAGAGAAGGTGACTCCAAGAGTATTTTGGCTGACTTCCTGTAATAGACATGTGCCCATAATAGCAGGGAGGCCTGCTCCTCTGAGAGCCCTGCACCAAAGGTCTGACTGCTGCTGAATGACGAGGTGCAGCCTGGGAGACAGTATCCCAACGTTCAAAAGTCACACCCAAGTATGATGAACCCAGGAGAGTCATCTGAGTGCATCTTAGTCAATTGGCACAGACGTTATTGTGAGTTAAAGAGAACTTCTGGTTTTGCTGTAACTGGGTACCAGTTGACAAGGGCAAATGGTTTGTGCTGGATTTCACCCAGACTTTGTGGGACATTGACCACAGAGGCCAAAGTCACCCGCTCATGGACCCAAGGGTGGCTACAAGAAGCCTCGCGACACCAGCTCAGCATCCTGAGCATCTTTAGCATCCTGCATCCCATGCATCAGGACCACTCTATTGACGTCTATAGCAGTTCACCCATGGGATATCCAACCGGACTGGAGACTGCTTAAACTTCAAGGTAACTATTGACCTGGTCCTGACTGAACCCTGAGACCTGCTCATTATCAGAGTTGGACCCCGCTAGAGTGCTATTATAGCTGTTTTCAAGTTACTTGTTGTGGCTAACCCTAAACGATGATTCACTGTATATCTAATTGATTTAGTGCATTGAGTTAAAAGCTGTAATTCATTGTTTCTTCAAACATTCATAGCTCTGGCAGCTTCCAGTGGATAATTGGCACTGAGGTGTCTATGTAAAGACAAAAATAGAACTCATTTTTATAAATTGTTGTCAGATTATTATTGTGTTGTGTTTTCTTCGTATTCAACTGTTTTAGTATTTCTTAATGTTTTACACTTGTTCCTTTGATAATGTCTGACTGCTCTGAGCCACTGCTACTTAGGACTGAGTTAAGATTTTACAAACTAACCTGACTGGATCTGATACAGAATTGTGTCTTTATTCCACAGTGAGGTAGCACAACCACACAATATAAAAAACACTTTCCTCACTTTTACCAAGAAAATACTTATTTGAAAGTGTGCTTTACAAATGAATGTCATTATTCTGGACATGTCAAATACTATTATCTGAATTAGAGAACATACGCTTACTTTTATTTCTATGGCACTGTAGAAGAAATGCTACGTTGTAGCTTATGCAATGCAGATTAAAGTATTTCTATCATGTCTGTAGTTCTATAGATAATGGATGCATTACAAAAGGTTTTCTATGGTGCAGCACCACTGCTGCTGGATGGTAAACATGGGCTGAAGCAACAATGAGTGGGCGATAGATTTGCAGGGGTATGCAATGAGCCCTCCTGAAGGCAATTAACTCACGAATATATGAGTTTCACCAATAGTTAAAAATGGTTTCCAGCAAATAGTTGCTGATCCGTTATTTTAATGTGTTCCTTGGCCTGGAACACCTGATACAAAAATTCTATTTGGCTGAATAAAAATGTGTAGACAAATGTACCTTCATTGAACTGTTCCAAGGTGAAACATAGGGACAGCACAGGTTTGTTATCTATATAAACAACTGTTGCCGCAAACCCTCTGCTGATCTCAAGAAATAATTCTTAATCCCCAACAAGGGATTCGAGAATTTCTTAAAATTGCATAAGGCTATAATAAATGTTAGCCATGAACTGATGCCCAAAGTTCAAATTAAAACACTGTTAAGTGACATAGGCAAGGATCAGGCAGGTGAGTTAGGAAAAAGATCTCCGACTCCAAACTGCTAGATATCATGTTCACCATAGGTTAAAAAATTGTGCAACTTTTTGGGCGAATACTGCTTTCAAATAGAGACTAAATGGCGGAACTTCCTATGCTTAGTTAATAAACTAAAAAAGTTGTAACGTTTCATACACATTCATCAATTAATGGAATAAGTTAAAACCTACCCTTCAACTGATCAACTGCAATACAATATTATTTAAGGACTTGTATGTGGCATTTCTGTAGCACAACCTAGCCAAGAGGCAGTGAAGATAAGACAAGCTTTAAGTTAACGAGTGATAGCTGCAGTAGCTGGTCTGTGGACTATTAATATGATGTAGTGTTCATTAAATAGGTGCATCTTCAACTCTTTCTTAAATTGGAGCAAAGTTGAGAGGGTCATGGTGGATGCAAGGATGTTGTATCCCAATCTTGGGTGCTTAGATGGAAAAAGCCTGCTGTTTTGTTTTTTAACTTTTTTACACATCTTAGTCTGCAGTCGGATGATTCTTTTGCGAGCAAGAGTGCTGACAGCTACCAGAGAGGGTGAGCTTGTCTGCAAGATAAGCGCAGGTGTTAGTCATGATGGCTTTGTAAATGATGTAGCTGGTTTAGAAGTTGTTGCTGGCCAACAAGGGGTGGCAACAGAGGTCCGTCACAATTGGAAGGATATGATACTATTTCTTTAGGCCCTGGATGAGATTTGCTGGCCTATTTAGGATGCCCTTAAGTGATGGCAGTGTGGTGAGTAGGAGGCCATGGAGCAGGACATTATTCCCATTCAGATAAAAGCATCCAAGTGCCTGAATAGCAGTACTGCAGTCACTTCACTTTCTGTAAAAAACTGATTTACTTTCTTAGAGGAAAGAGTTGGAACCAGGCATCTTTGTTTTTTGAAAAACAATCTGAATGTGTAGCCAATGAGTCATTGGCTACATCCCCTCCAGGCACACTAATATTGGTTCCTCCTAAATGAAGACTCCAACCATTTCTTAATTCTATGCTTTTATTGGTTATTCATTTGTTTTTTTGCGATTATTCTCATCGTAAACCTTCTTTAATCGTGTTCACATAATTTTTAAACATAATCCACTCCTGGATACATTTTGCTTTTAGAGCTCCAATGCATTTCGGGCATTATTTGCCCTTCCTCAGGGAGAAAAATCTGTTGGAAACGTAAAGTATAACTATGATCACAATCTGTAGTCATAATCACATCTAATATCACAAATAATATCAAATGATACAGTATAAACCATGCAGAATATCATAATAGTGCTCGTGTTGACCAGTGTTAAGTGCATTGTGACCCGTGCCCGCAAGTCGTGCCGGTAAAATAATAATACTAAGGTAGCACTCTTACATGTAAGCCGCTGGCTATGGGGCTTCAAATGCTGTTGAAAACGAAAAGAGTATTCGTTATTCTAACCGTTCGTATTAACGCGAGTTAGGCTCTATGTCCCAATGATGGGTACATGTAACTAACCTGGGTTCTGGTATTCCCGGTTCATCCGCGCCGTCTGTTCGTTAGATTTGCGCGGCGGATCAAGCCGCCTGCAGCGTCTATATCCTGATGTTGCCGGCAACCACAAATTACTTCCGTGTCACGGAGGAGTGGATTATGTTTAAAAATTATGTGAACATGATTAAAGAAGGATTACGATGAGAATAATCGCAAAAAAACAAATGAATAACCAATAAAAGCATAGATTTAAGAAATGGTTGGAGTCTTCATTTAAGAGGAACCAATATTAGTGTGCCTGGAGGGGATGTAGCCAATGACTCATTGGCTACACATTCAGTTTGTTATTCAAAGACGCCACGGCACGGAGAGCATCACCCAACAGCAGCCTCTTAACTTATGAAATACTAAGGAAACCAATCAATAACACAGCTGTGCATCAATCCCAATACAGATCTTTGTTTTTTGGCAATGTTTTCTTGGGGGTGAGGGTGGTGTCTAGAATGTATCCAGATCACTTCCATTCAGTGAAACTTGGTGTTCAAATCTGTAAACTTCAAGTCATTGAGCCAGGTTTTTACTATTTCTTGTTTGTTAATCTTGCTAAATAATAGGAAGTCTGTCTTGGGTAGGCTGAGCTTCGAGTTGGTGCTGGACACCCAGGTTAGGAGTATGTGCAAGCAGTGACTGAGGCATTGTATGTCTGAAGCAAAAGAGGCTTTCACGTCGAGTTGTGTATCATCTGCATGTTGCCGCTTGGTGAGTGGAGCACCAAGTGGCTCCATGTTGAGGTTGAAGATGACAGGGGACAGCATAGAACTCTGGGGAGCTTTGTATGAAATAAGGATCTTTTGGGACCTTAAGTTGTCCGCGTGAACAAACTAGTGTCATTTGGAAAGGCAGGAGCAGAACCAGTGATGGACATTGCTGGTGAAGTGCATTCAAGGCTCCAGGGTGCATATGAGGGTTAGATAGTTGATTGGGTTGAGGCAGCTGTCATCTTCCACTGTTGTCAGGAGCGCATTGTCTTTATAGATGTTTCTGTGCTGTATTATAAGCTGAAGACAGGCTGGTAGTCATGCAGTATATGGTTAGCATTAATTAGATCATTGAGTTGAACACAGACTGATTTTTCACTGATCTTGCCTATGAATGGGAGGTGAGTATTGAGCCTGTATCATCATGGTCTATTGTAGGTTTCTTTAAGAGTTGGAGGTTCTGGCGTGCTCTTAAGGGCTTCAGGTAAGATGCCTTGAGTGATGGAGGATTGGTGAGTAGGGCTGATAAATTGTTCCTAAGAGAAAGCATTGATGAAGGATTAGGGTAAGGCAGTGTATTTTTAATTTGCCATTGTCCTTTTCTGTGGAGTAATGGGTGGGCAGGCAATAGGTTGATGCAACGCTTGATTGTCTTGAAAAGTACTTTGCATATGTAGGTGGTTTCATTAATGGTGTTGGTATAGTACTTTGGCTGATATGATGAGCTGTCTGTGTGTTGCTCAGGGGGACTTTAGTATCATTAGGTCATTGGAAGTTCTTTTGTTCTTCCATTTTCTTTCCTATCTGTAGGTGGATTGTTTATTGGCAGCACAGACTTTAGAGTTCTAAAGCCTTTGGCTCGCATTTGCATGTTTTAATTGGGGTGTAGATGTTCACATAGGTTTCCAAAAATGTTTTAACGTTTGTTTAGAAAAGTGTTTGCTTTGGGCATCGGATTGATAGGGTAACTGATAAGTTCAAGCTTCACTTTGTCTACGGAGAAGGTTTGGAAGGATATGAAGGTTTGGTATTCTGCTTTGCGTTGACCTTGGTTTTTTGATAGGGTATTGAGCAGGAAGATAGTGATTGAAAAGTGGTCAGTTGAGCCCATGGGTCTGGGTAGTTTGCATTGGATTGTTGGTGATGTTGAGAACACAAGGTCGATCATGTGGCCTTCACAGTTAGTTGATTGTGCTACATGACAAACCACTTTGGAAATTCAATTATTGCACTCTTTGATTGAATATTTGATGGTGAACTCGACTTTGGTATAATAATACTCGCATGCCATCTCATCCTTCTCAATCACCTTGCCATGGTCTGATTTCTATGTGTGATCCCAATTGTGAGGAATTGGATTGTTAAACTACACAAGAGAGACCACAATCTTGATGTGAGCCATTATTGATCACCCATAAGTTCCAACTTATTTAACCCACAAAGGTATACCTTTTTTGTGAGGAATTCCTGGTTTCTCATTGGTAGGCAGTTGGTCATACTGAAAATGGTTGCTTTCGTATTTATTAACTTTATTTCGAGTTAGAAAACCTTAAGTTGGGCAAGCCGTGAAAATGTAGCCAGTCAGAGATCCGCAAGCTCAGGAACTTGCTTGAGTCGTTCCACTGTAGATTCAAACTTCCCACCCTTGTTTCATATTTAATATTTACATTTCACAAATCAGAAACATGTCTTATTGCTGTAAGGAAAAAAACATTATATATGTTAGTTGTAGGTTGGAGAAACATGCCTCTGTACACCATTGCTTTACTCTTTACAATTTCTTAGGCGACCTGCACACTGATAGTTGTCCTTTCAGAGTGATAGGCAACTTGGACATAAATAGAGTTGTCCATTTCAATAGAATAGGTGTATCTGACACATGGTTAGTAGGTCACAGCACTGCACACATTAGAAACCTCAGATCTGCAGAGAAATGTAAGGGGAGACTGAAGGAACATTGTAAACATTCTAGATTTACATCACTCTATTGTCAATATGCCCCATTTTCTCACGTCAGAGACTCCTAATTGATCAATGCTCTTCTTGTTCAATTTCATGTTAATTTGATCTTTCTAATTTCTGATGTTACTGAAAATAAAGGAAATAATCAATTCCAACAGAGTGAAGAAGTTGTCCTGGCAGTCCATTATGACTTCCATTTTAAGCATTGAGACTGTGCATTCTTGCAGTCCTTTCATCTGTGTTGTTCTCTTTTTCAGGACCACCTTTCTAATCATCTTGTTTTCTCAGTATCTACGCAACGTTCCAGTGCCCATGCCAAAATATAGCAAAACTAAGAAATGCCACTTTTCGATGATCAACCTCTTTCAGATCTTCCCAGTGAGTGCCGTTTGAGTTAAAATACATCATTTTTACGGAACAGCAATTACATAGTACAATTTTGGCTATGCCACCGTATTCTATGTTATGGCTTTCTTCAACATGGGTCTATAAAAGATTAAAACATACACTTTGATGCCAATTTCATTTCCTATTGACATATGAAAGTATTCCTAGGCCTCAATAAAGAAGGCAATCTAAAAATTTTTTACCAGTCACTTAATTTCTGGATTTTGTAATTATATACTTACTTTGACAATGTAATGGCAGCCAGTGTACTGAATGCAATAATTTTGTAGGTCAGTATTTCGAATATGATATAACGTCATACAACTGTAGCTGGGTGTGCTAAGAACGGTTATTACAAACAAAAATGTTGAATTTGTAAAAGTGAAAAAAATCCAATTCGGCTATGTGGCAAATGTCAAGACTTTGAGCCTTATTTAGAGTTGACCACATATTTAACAGGGTAAAGAAACAGTGGCAGCAGTGATCGATTGGGATACAGACCTTCTAAAGCTATGATCTGATTTGAGGATTAAGTGCAGAATCACGATAGCCAAAAGCATACAATAGTGATCTAGAACAAGTTTGGAATATGTAGGCTGATGTTTGCAGCTATAGAGGTCAGGCCAAAAGCTGTTAGCTTTTTTAACTGAATTGTAGAGATGCTGCTGTTTTTTTTAAATATATCGTTTGTGTACTTGTTATATTTTCTTATCTTAAAAATTTATGACCCTTTGTATCTTTTATGAAAGCACTCTGATTAAAAAAATGAATTGTAAGAATGCACATTTATATAACCCACCCCCAGGCAAAAAGCCATGGGACTACACCCAGTTATTGGAAGGGTTACGAAAAAGGGTGATATGTGCAGCTGTCTTATGTGAAGTTGTGGATGGTAATGGGAGTGATTAGGTATAAGTATCTACATTAATTAAAACGTATTACTTGTTTTTGCTACTGTCTTTCATCTCTTAACTTAGGTTTTTCTGAATATTGCAATTCTCAATTACAACCTATAAATAGATACAAGAATCCTCTTGTGGAGACCCAGTGATTTAGGCAAAGCATTGTCTTTATACCTCATCGATCTCCATCTGTGTACCCAGCATTGAACCCTGAAAACAAAAAATCACCTTGGGCCTTCTCACACACAGATCCATAGCTGGATTTTTAAGACTCTTTATTATACACTGGCAGTGGAGGCAAGATCATCTTAAATATTCCAAGTTTAACATAATTTCCCATTCTATCCTCACCCCTTTCATAGATCCCCCTGCCGTATGAATTGAAACTCAATTTTTCTGGAATTTGCTGTGCTTAGTAAATAAGTACAAGAACTTTTAATAGACAGGATTTGTATGGAGCAATTACATTTTAATCTTCATTCACATTCGTACTTGGCATCTCTTTAGAATAGGCACCGCCAATGAAGAATTAGCAAAACATTGCCTATGAGTGAATAAGAGAGACTTGCATCTTTATCTCTGTACAATCCCTGTCTTCCTTTGAGGTCTGAGTGCCTTTCAAGATTTCTATATCCATGCCCAGCTCGGTTTATATAATTGTAAAATCCTAGCATTCTGATTGGAGGGAAATTGTACTTTATATGAAAGGGAAGTACAGTCCTGTAAAAATAGACAGTCGTCTGTGTCCATCTCAAGTGGAATAACCTCAAATCGATGGAAGGATATGCTAACCTTGTTCAGTCCCAATGCCTGTATTTGCTAAGAAACAAAACTGGTACAATTGTCGATAACTTTTGCTGATGGAACTGGAGAGGCAATAACTGATCTAAGCCATTGAGGCACCCTGATGTGAACAACCTTACTTTCCTGGTTTAAACAATGCTGAATTACTGATCAAAGTATAGAATATACTGTGCCAATTAATTGTCTTCTTTCTGATTGAATAGGTTCTTTTTGGAATTGGCATCTCTTGGCTGGTATGCTTTGTCCTGACTGTCACCAATGCCCTACCTTCAAGCCCGCAAAGTTATGGGTACTTGGCTCGAACAGATGTGAAAGGAGATGTCCTGTCGCAAGCACCTTGGTTCCGTTTTCCATACCCAGGTACAGAATCAGTCTTTCTACTCTAAATGTTATTTTTTGAGGTTTATTAGCTATATTGTTTCCTGTACAGCCTTGCACATTTTGGGCCATATGTATGAAGGCAATTTCGTGATCGAAAACGCCGAAATTCACACAATTTTGGCGTTCGTGATCGCAAATCAGCAATGTCCAATGTATGACACAAAACATCCCTCGCAAAATAATTTTCGCATTTAAGGAATCACAAATTGCGATTCCTTAAATGCAATTTAAGAAGCACAGAAAAAGTGCAATTTGGACTTAAGAAATCGCAAATTACTACCAACTTCAAGTTGGAGGTAATTTGCGATTTCTTTGAAAAATGCACTTTTTTGTATTTTTCAAAGTGCCATATGACTCACATACATGCCCTTAGGACATGTATGTGCGCCACATCTGCACCCATGCTCATTTTTAGGGGTGCAATAGGGTGTCCTTTTGACACCCTGGCACCCTTGAAATTGCATTCTCAATTTGCGATTCTCTAATTGGGAATCGCAAATCGAGAATGTCTTCCTATTCATTCCTACGGGCCTCTAGGCCCATAGGAATGAATGGGGAGGTATTACTTAATTGCAAATCGCAATTTGAGATTCCCAATTGAGGAATATGTAGGATTCGCAAAATGTATTGCAAATCCTTCATACATAGAGTTTTGCGATTCTCAAAAAGCAATTCACTAAAAATTGCAAATGGACATTTTCATACATATGGCCCTTTGTACTGAATTAAAGGCTTCATATTCATTAGGCAATGGTTCATTGGAGAATCAGGAGAGCTTCTCAAGACATTGAATAATGTTGATAAAGCCATTATAGTTTAACAAAGAGATTGCATACTTCTGAACTGGTTGGTGCCATTTACCGAATTTCTCACACACCCTTTGAGAATGCTGTCTGGCTGAGGACCAGAAAATCATGAAGGCATATTTCAGCTTTTATGTGTAGCCTTCATTCGAGACGTCTTGGCCAAATTGTAGCCCACACCTTCACTACCATTCAAGCCAAGACAAAGCTATACCTTTTCAGTTTTGAAAGGATTTCATCTTCCTAGCTTCCCAACCCTGGCTCCTGGGCAGATGTCTTCCGAATCTTCAGGCCCTTTGCTCCTATTCATTGGGAACAAGAGCTATTCAAGAGCCTCAATGCCCCATATAAGACTAAAGTTAGCGCAAACATTCTCTATTATACAGGCTGCCACGAAGCCATACTTTTTCAGTTTGAAAATTAATTCATCTTCCTAGCTATCCACCCTTCGGCTCTTGAGTGAATGTCCTAACACTCTTTAGTTCAATTCTCTAGCCCTTTGCTTCTATTCCTCAGGAGCGACAGTCATTCTGGTGCCAAGAATAAAGCTCGGGACCAAAGTAAAACCCTGTCTGCCTTAGTAATTGAAAAATCAAGCACTTTCACAGTGTCCTCTGCAGTCAGAGCAACAAATAAACGGAATGCTCCCTGGCATCCTGGAGAAATATATCTAGACATGATTTAACCTGACACTTTTGGTTTATTCAACAATTATATTAAGGGTTCCAAATTAATTAACAGCATGGAAGAAGTTAATGTGATTTAACACAATAATGATAATATGAAAAACAATTTGACAGTTCTGGTATTTACACATTCCTGAAAATTAGACATCTGTATGAAAAAGAGTTGTGAAGTGTCTAAGACCAAAATAATTCAAATATGCAATTTGAAATGTTTAACATTAATAGAAATTACTGTGGAAGAAAGAAAACAATAAAATATAGAGGAAATGAGTGAAAGGTAGGAAATGAAGAAATAAGGAAAAGCAGTGTCAAATATACAGAGTTTAAGCATAAAATTATATATGTAGTTGAGGCAGAATGAAAAAAATATAAAACAAATACATCAGATGTTATTAGAAAATCAACGGTATCAATGAAGGATTTCATGGAGGGTTGAAAACTACTTCTGGAAAACAAGAAGGTTGGGTACAGAAAAAGGTTTTTGTGAAAAAAATCTAGTTAACGGTAACCAAAATATATCTCTTTTGGTGAGGTTTTGAGTGGAAGATGCATGTGCATATTTCATAGTTGTCAGTACTTTTAGTCTTGTCCAAAAGTGAAAGAGATCCAAAGACCACATTATTTTACAAAGTAAAAGGCACATTCAATTCAAGAATGCAGTTCACCTGACACCATATTAGGTTCTAGAAATTGAACACTTTACCACAAGAAAGCCACACATGACATAAGTCGTCTTTATTTTCATGACATGACTGGAATAAATTGTCCGCAATATTAGAAATCGTATATAACTTCAATATTGTACATATTAAATAAAAAAGTTACACCATACTATATATAAAAAGAATTGAGTGACTGTGGTGGCTTTGAAAATGTTAAACATTTGATCAAAATTTTATCTCATCAATTACTAGACCAACATACAGAAAAATCTAATTCTCATTGTGTTTCAATCGGAGATCTTGGAGCGATACGTTAGTGAAGCTCTGTATATATAAATTACATTTTCAATTTAGTACTGTCTCCAAAAAAGGAATGTAATTTTGTAGGAAAGCCGAGTAATTAGATATTGATGGAAATGAGAATTAAATATATTCTATATAATAATTTTTAATTTAAAATATTGTGGAAAGCTTTGTTGGGCAAATTAACCATCTCTTGTAAGTCCCTAGAAGGACTAATTTAGCTATTTGTCAATAGTTAAAAAATCTGAGAAAGATGCATACATCTTTCCAAAAAATAAACTGGTTATTCATTTTAATTGGCTTGTTACACCAGAAGAACTCATTTTGGAATCTTTCAATAGTTAAAAGAAATACAACTGCCTTTCTTGTATACATTTTTCCCAAACATTTATTAGTTATTAATTTTTATGGACTTTTAACACCACATGATAAATAATGTAATATTGTCTAAATTAGACACTTTAGAAAATATACCTTCTTGTAGTAAATACAAAATGTGTTTGATAGGAGTTTCTTTAATTTGGGCCATTTATTAATTTGAGTGCATTAATTCATTGAAAGAAAAATTAATCAACATCATATTTTCCAAAATAACCCATCTTGGTGTTTTATTGTCAGTATAATTATTTCATTAACACATCTACCATCATCGTCATGCTCCTGTGATATTACATCAGCATTTATTGATTTGTGAAATAAATTTACATACCACTATTATGAATAATAACTGGTGAGCAAATATTTTATACACGCATTGCTTCTTTAGTTTGAGAGAGTTATTGTTATCACAATGAGACTCTTGCAGGAGCCCTGTTGGGGCATTTAGGGGCCTATTAGGAAGGCGGACGGACCAGGTGGAGGGACCATCCGCATGGGCTGCGGCGGTCCCTTCGTGCGAATTCAGATGTGACCACAGCCCTGGCGGTCACATCCTGTATATTTAACATTGCGGAGGGTGCTGCTTTAAGCAGCACCCGCCGCAAGGTTAAATATGCATGCTTTCCATTTGCATGCACAAAACGGCAGGCACTGCGCGGTGCCTGCCGCCTTTTATATGCAAATGCTGGGAGGTACCATAGGTACCCCCCATGTGCACCCCCCACCCCCGACACCCAGGGGGCCCGCAAGGGCCCCCCAGAAGCTATTGTCCACATGCTTTTCCACAGCGATAAATCTGCCGCGGAAAAGCATGTTTCCAAACCCATTGTAATTTGGCTGGCGGTGTCTTGCAGACACCGCCACCAAAATACGGCCAACACCCAGCGGATCAGCGACGAACGGACCTGCCGTCCGCCGCTGATCCCACTGCCATCATAATCTGGCGGTAGGTGTTTTAAAGGTCCGCAGCAGTAATTCCGCATCCTCCGGGCCGGCGGTGGCTTCCACCGGCCCGGAGGATGCTGAATCACCGCAATCATAATCGACCCCTTAGTTTGAGTAAAAGTGGGAAAACCTTTTGTCTTTTTACGTGGTTATTAAGCTCTGTACATTCCAATGCACTACATTAAACATAGTAGCAATGGAGGAATGCATGTACATTAATTTATACATCATCAAGTACTGTTAATGGGAGACCATAAAGTGTTAGATTGTTGCATTAATTTCCATCTTGAGTGGAGCCTGCTTTTTCAGTGTAGTAAATTTATATTCTAGATTAGTGACTTGATCCATCCTCTACTGGATCCATCCTGCATATCACATTTGTTCATCATTTTCAACCGGTTTCTTCATACCTATTTCCGATCTGTTGCAGCTCTTAATTATTAATACCCCTTAACGATTGATGATCCATGATGTTGTTGAGAATTTTATCCAGTACATGGCTGGAAGGTGATTCAATAGGCGACGGAGGAATATTATGGATTCCTTTTGACTTTGTGCCTGAGAGTCAGGAACATTCTATATGATTAGCTGGACTGTGAGGTGAAACATGGCTGTTACTCCTTTTGTTTCTTTGTTTTAAAATGATGCCCTTGGATCTATCAATAGAAGCTTAAAACTCATAAAATAAATTGTTTAAGATTATTTAGTTCTAGTCGACATATACTACAATATACATATTGGGCCATCAATAAAAATATTAGAATAATATCAGTAAGACCGCCAGCACTTAGCATCACATGTGGCCTAGTTGTACATAGAGTTGCACTAGCTTAAAAGAAGCCATGTTTTCATATATAATGTGAAATATTATAAAACGTATATAATTGATAAAAATATTTAAAAAGAAGCGATCCCTAAAAACTGAAGCAATATTAGTATGGATATATCTAACGTTGACCGAATGTAAGCGAATACCATATGGAGGTTGTGATACGAGTGAGCACAAAGAAGCATGCTTTGTATTTATACTTTGAAGAGTCAGAATGCTGTTCATATAGATGAATTTGCAGTGTGTAGAGATTTGCTAAGTACACAAAGGCACAATAAAGCAGGTATAAAGTGGCAAATGTTTAGGGAACGGCTCGGGTGCTCTGAATGTGCTGCTCGTGGCTCCCGGAGGCCACACATCTTCCAGGGCGGTTGTATCCACGCACGGCCCACCAGCTGCCGAGGCAGCGCCTCACGGACAACGCGTGATCGCATCTGCACCTTCGCCACCTTGCGCTCTCTCACGCCCACCGAGAAAACGGCCGACGGAGCCGTCCCTGAATACCTGGGGGTGTACAGCACCATCGGGACAGAGGTGAGCAGCGGACCACGCGCTTCCAGGGACAAACCTAAAGGGATTTTCTCTCTCTGCAGCAAGGACATAATTAACACACGAGGGTAAACACCCAACCGTTGCTGTGGACTGCCTTTCTCCCCCCGGACTTGCAGCACTCTTCCTGGACTTTCAGACCTGGACCTCTATGTTCCCCGCCATTTTCTTTCTATGACTCACTTCTTCTTCTACCTTTCTCCTCCGCCTTTTTAGCGATCTCTGACCTCCCCCTCTCTGTCCTAGTGACCTCTCTATTGTCTCTCCTGATGCCTACTTGTTACTATCTGCTTCCCTCTCTGGCTTGTCTCCCTTTCCTGCCCTTCTCTATCCCTCCCTTGGTGTTGTGCTTTAGTTCCTTCTGGATTTTATGCTATAATGTCAATTAGCGCCGGGAAACCCTCACGGGTAGCTGTTCGCGCTCTACAAGACTAATAATAAATAAAAGAAATGTGACTGTATATCCAGTCTTATCCCCTCCCTATGTATATAGAGATAACTCTAATCACTAGTATATGCAGTAGATGTGACTTTTAGAGTATATCCATGTGTATCCCCTCCCTATGTATATAGAGATAACTCTAATCACTAGTATATGCAGGAGATGTGACTTTTAGAGTATATCCATGTGTACCCCCTCCCTATGTATATAGAGATAACTCTAATCACTAGTATATGCAGTAGACCGTTGTGCTCTCTTCCATTGCTATGTGACTCTTAGAGTATATCCAGGTGTATCCCCTCCCTATGTATATAGAGATAACTCTAATCACTAGTATATGCAGTAGACCGTTGTGCTCTCTACCATTCCTATGTGACTCTTAGAGTATATCCATGTGTATCCCCTCCCTAAGTAGATAGAGATTTCACTAATATATGCCTAGAGTATATCCATTTGTATCTCCTCCTTGTGTGACTTTATCTCTTGTACATTTGCAATTTTTTCTGTTTGTACCTTTTTATAACGCATGTAATCCTAAGTCCGTATGTTTTCAACTGGTTCTTATGTAAGTCAAAAATTTGCAAATTCTTTTTGTACCGTCAGTCCTTATGTTTGAAACTGGGTCCTATGTAAAGCGCTCTGACACCTTCGGGTAAAGTTTGCGCTATATAAAATTGCATAAATAAATAATAAATAAAGGGAACAGTTCAAAGCAAAAATCAGAGTACATCAGCAGGTCTTGAAAAGCATTTCAATTAGGATGGCTTCTTTCTGTGTGGCAAACCAGGCATATTCACATACACGTGTAGATTATGCAGAACTGAGAGTCTGGTGCAGTAAAACAAATGTACCACATCTCATAAAAGAAACATCAAGGGTTTCCAAATACTCCTTTAATTACCTATAGCATAAACCCATCACAAATCACAGTGCATTCCATCGTGTCAAGGCTCATAAATAATATTTATGTAGTGTGGGATTGAACTGGCAAAAAATAAGAAAAGTCCAGATTTAACATTGAAGTCTAAGAGAGGGTGGTCACTACATTCAGTGGCGTATAATATTAAAAATAATCACAGCACAGCATTTCATTTAACGTGAATTGATTTGACATGTTGAGAAAATATATTTTCACAAGCTCTTCTGAAAACAACATCGAGATGCAACTAGGCATCCATGTTAGAACTCATGAAAAGCATGTAAAGCTTTAGCAAGGCATGAAGTCATGTGCACTTCAGAAGCAATGCTTGGTTCTGCAATGGATTTTTTTCCTTGATGACCTTGAAAGCACTTTTGTGAACAGCCTCCTCCTTGGGCACCAGACCTGGTCCCTAACCTGCCTGTTTTGTGAATATATTTTCTGTGTTATATCAACTAAACAACTGGAACGCTTACTCTGCAATTGACCAACACTCAGCAGGCGCTAAATCATAATTACCGTAGTGCCATTGAAACCCCTTACATACTTTCTGACAAACCTATATTTAGAGAAACTTGAACCATGTTGAATAATTCATTTAATTGAGTTTCAAAAGTTACCATGGAGTTTGACCAAAGACGCAGCTCCTCTCACCAAAACACACACACACACACACACACACACCAAAAATATTGTTTAGATCTGGCTTGACAGTGCAGCTGTCACCAGAACCTGTGTGATCATCGGAAAAAGAGGCAACAGAAGCATTACGTTTTTTTTGCAACAATTCTTTATTAGTATATCAACATAATTTCAGTGTCAACAGAAGCATTACTGACAGAAGGGTGTTTGCTCTGCTCACATGTATATATCCTTGAGTGCAGCCTTTGATTGTGGAAAGGTTGGGTGCATTCACTGAAAATGAGTACTTTTGTTGCAGATCTTGAGAAAGTTTATACTCAGTACAGAAGGACTGAGTTGGTAATGGCACCAATTCAATGATAAATGTTAAAGGCCTAATCCCTTTATTATTTAATGTTTCTACAAATGTATCAAGCCTCGCATTTGTATTGTGAAAGGCACAGGCATTCTCCTGAAACATAGGATGGGGTTTTCTGGGCTTGTACTTAACTGGTTCTCCTGTTCCCTTCACAATAGATCACAATGCATCAAGGTGAACCAATCCCTATCTCACCCAGCTCTGGTTACTCTTGGAGTTCCACAAGGGTCAGCATTTTCTCCCACGCTCTTTACCATGTTCATGGAGCCTCTGACAGAAATCTTGAAATCATCCAACATTCATTATCACATGTACGCGGCCGATACCCAACTTTACCTGAAGATCGCTTCCGCTGAGGATGTTCAATCCCTCAACCTAATCCTGCTGGAAACACAATGCTGGCTGACACGCAATCAGCTGAAGTTTATCATAGAAATATCCCTGGACATGGACCAATGGCTGTTCAATATTACTGCCTTGAATTGTAGACCTCATGTAGTAGAGTCGGCATCCTCTCTGGGGATCATCTTAGACAAAATCCTAAACATGCAGAAACACATCAGTTCCCGCACCAAAGGAGCTAACCGCCAACTCAACATCCTCAGAAAACTCAAACCCTACCTTCCTGTTCCTCACCTTAAGGTTGCAGTGCAAGCCCTAGTGATATCAAAGCTGGACTATGGTAGTGCTTTGGTGTGTGGCTTGCCCAGAGTGAAGATGGCTCCTCTTAGGGCTGCCCTCAATTCTGCTGCAAGGCTCATAACTGACACAAATGTGCTTAGATGTTATACTTCATACTATAATGCTTTAGTTGTTCGTCTTTGAATATCACAAAATAATAAATGGTGAATGTAACAAATAGATATATATATTTAAGCAATACACTTTTAAGGGTGTATTGCAGTTTCACTTTGTTAAAGGCTGTAACCAGATATTTTGGTGAATGAAATCTAACAGATTCCCATTTTAGATAATGGTCACGCACTCTGACAAACCCCTGGATGGAAGATTTGCATTTTGATATGGTGAAAATCCGTGTTAGGCGGATTTGAGCAGGCTGCATGTTGTTTTGCCAACTGTAATTTTATATTTAATATGACCATATGCCTGATGGTTTCCAGTTTATGCAAAATACAATAGTCCTGAGCAGTTTAAGGTGATAAGCCAATAAGAAAGGCTAATTGATTGGTTCATTGGGAAACACTATGTCAGATGACACTAGTCTGATCTGTTTATGGTGAAAAGCTATGACACGGGCAATAGGACTGACTTATTTATTGTAAAAAACATTTGTTGAAGCCAATCAGCCATTTGAGTGCGTTCATTAGTATTACACTGTACTAAAGAACTTTGGTGGGTATTTTGTGACAATAAAGCCAACTGATCCCCCTACTAGGCAATCAATCAAACAATCAATCAAGGAATTTGTAAAGCGCGCTACTCACCCATTAGGGTCTCAAGGCGCTGGGGGGGGGGGGGGTTAGGGGTCGCTACTGTTCGAACAGCCAGGTCTTGAGTTGTTTTCTGAAGGCGAGATGGTCCTGGGTCAGATGGAGGTGGGTGGGGAGGGAGTTCCATGTCTTGGCTGCCAGATAGGAGAAGGATCTTCCTCCGGCGGTGGCTTTGCGAATTCGTGGGACGGCGGCAAGAGCGAGGCTGGCGGAGCAGAGCTGGCAGGTTGGTGTGTAGAATGCGAGGCGGTTGTTGAGGTACATGGGGCCCACGTCGTGGAGAGCCTTGTGTGCGTGGGTGAGGAGTCGGAATGTGATTCTCTTGCTGACAGGGAGCCAGTGCAGATCTATCAGATGGACAGAGATGTGGCTGTGGCGGGGGATGTCCAGGATGAGTCTTGCCGAGGCGTTCTGTATGCGCTGTAGTCTTTTCTGGAGCTTGGCTGTGGTTCCAGCGTAGAGGGTGTTTCCGTAGTCCAGGCGGCTGGTGACAAGGGCCTGGGTGACCATCTTCCTGGTTGCGGTGGAGATCCATCGGAAGATTTTCCGGAGCATGCGCAGGGCGTTGAAGCAGGATGACGAGATGGCGTTGACTTGCTTGGTCATCGTGAGGGATGAGTCCAGGATGAAGTCCAGGTTGCGTGCGTGGTCTGTGGGTTTGGGGGGCGGTGCCCAGGGCAGGTGGCCACCAGGAGTCGTCCCAGGCAGAGGGAGATGGTCCCAGGATGAGGACTTCCGTCCTGTCTGAGTTCAGTTTCAGACGGCTGAGCTTCATCCATTCCGCGACATCCTTCATTCCTTCCTGGAGGCTGGCTTTGGCGGTGTCCGGGTCGTTGGTGAGGGAGAGGATCTGCTGGGTGTCATCGCCGTAGGAGATGATGTTGAGGCTGTGTTTGCGTGAGATGGCTGCGAGGGGGCTCATGAGACGTTGAAGAGGGTGGGGCTGAGAGAGGATCCTTGTGGGAGGCCGCAGATGACTTCGGTAGCTGCTGACCGGAACGGGGAGAGGTGGACTCTCTGTGTTCTTCCGGCGAGGAACAAGATGATCCACTCCAAGGCCGCGCCGTGGATTCCGGTGTCGCTGAGGCGTTGTATCAGGTTGTGCTGGCATACCGTGTCGAAGGCTGCTGAGAGATCCAGGAGGATGAGGGCGGTGGTTTCCCCGTTGTCAAGCATAGACCTGATGTCGTCGGTGGCTGTGATGAGGGCGGTCACGGTGCTGTGGTTTGCTCGGAAACCGGACTGAGACTGGTCGAGGGATACGTTTGTCTTGATGAAGGCGGAGAGTTGTTTGTTGACCGTCTTCTCAATGACTTTGGCAGGAAAAGGGAGGAGCGAGATGGGTCGAAAGTTCTTGAGGTCCGTTGGGTCTGCGGTGGGGATACTTGTGCTGGCTACTCACTTTGCCAAGACGAGGAGTTGAAGATTTGCAAGGTTAGAATCCATGTTAGGGCCTAATAGGAGGTCTGATGGTTGAGCTTACACAAAATGCAGCTGGCATGAATTGGTTATGATGACAAACTGGTGATGAACGCTATATGCCTGAGTTTGCTCACTGGGAAACATGTTAGATGCCCCAGGTCTGATTTGTTTATTATATAAAGTTATGACAAAGAAAGCAGGCCTGGTATATTCATTGTGATAGGTATTTGTTAAATATAGTATATCTGTAAGAGATAATTGTTATAACATTGTGTTAATTGCTATAGGCAGGCATTTGGTTACATGGAATCTAAGATCACCATGCTACTCATAGGTTTCGGTTTTGTCAACCCCCACTGACCAACCCTGGAAGTTGACACTTTTCACTGTAATAATCTTTAATGACTCCTCTCAGAAAGCGCATACTTTTTGTCCACTACAGTTTTCTATATTTTTAATGTTATGACAGTGTATCCGATGGTCGCCTTGTGGGAAAGCTTCTGCACAATTTAGTAGACCTTTTTTTGTTAAATAATTTTTATTGATATAAAAAGGGAGTACCAAAGTTACATTTAGCATAAGGTGAAGAAATAGTATAATACTATATCATGTTCCCAGGTGCTACAATTATAAAAAATAATGTTATGTGATTGCCGAAAGGACATGAAGAGAAACAAACTTATGCTTTAAAGTGAATAAAAAAGAATTAAAGGTGCATAACAAACCAAGTAATGATATATAAAAGAGAGGAAGAGAACACGAGAAGGGAGAGGGGAAGGTAGTAAAAAATGATTAGCATAAAGAAGGGTGTGAAGATAAGAAAGAAGTGAAAGGAAGCCAGAGTAAATCAGATTTGATTTTCTGAGATAATGTTAAAGCAGAAACAGTTGAAATTCTATGCTCATTACAGATAAGATTTACCATGTTAATATACATACTTTGAAATTATCTTTCCAGCAAGTTAAAATAACTTTAAAAGCAAGAGCAATAAAAAGATCAAACTGTTTCAGCTTCAAAGAGGTGTCGTAAAAATCATTAGACATGGATCAAAGGAAAAATATTTTGAATTGATAATGGAATACAACAATGAAATATCTTAGAGAACGGAGACCACATGGAATTCCAGAATTTAAAAACATTAGGGCAGTAATAAATTAAATGTAATAGTGTACCATCAGAGGAAAGACAAGACCAACAAAGGGGGGAGGAAGAGGGATTAATCTTATGAATAAAAGCTGGTGTACGAACAACTCTATTGTATAGGAAAAATAAGGATTGAGTGATGTTAGCAGCTCTAGAAGTGGTAAAAATGTTATGCCATAATTTATCCAATCTTTGAGTCGAGAGGGTTAAGAGAAGGTCTAGTTCCCAGGCTAGTACGACTGATGATTTTTGTCGATCAGTTATAGGGGTAGCTAAAAGTTTGTATATAAATGAAGCTTTGGGGCAAGAGTCAGAGGTAATATTGTACAAAGGAGTCAGGGGGGTAAATGGAGTGGAGTCATCAGGAAAATCTTTGGATAACCGGAATGATTGAAGTACCAGTGTTAATTGTGGAAATTGGGATATATATGATAAGGGTAAGTTATAACATTCTTGTAATGTAGTAAAGGATATGACAGAGTTATGGGATACCAGTTGATGAACATGGAAAATATCCTTTTCTTTCCAGTGTTTGAAGTAGAAAGATTGTGGCAAAACCTAATGAATTTATTGTACCAGATGGAAGAAGCAAGGAAGGCTTGGTGAAAGTTAGAACTATCTGTGAATAAGGAGTATATCAAGTGTTTGGCGTATTTTAAAATGTATTTATTTATAAATTTATTTTATTTATAATCTTATAAAGCGCACTGTCGCCTTGCAGGCATCCTGGCGCTGATGCTCCATGAGAAGTGAGGGAGAGGGGAGTCAGGAAGGTACCAAAGAACTCAGACCATGAGGAACAGTCAGGTCTTCACACATTTTCTAGAGTTTGGCCGCAGCCACCCTAAAGGATCTTCCTCCTGCCCTGACTTTCTTGAATCTAGGAATTCTCACCAGCCGGGCCGAGGAAGAATGAAGCGCCCTGGTGGGGGTGTACCAGGCAAAATTGAATACTTGGAAATAAAAGTACAGTTGGACATAAAACAAATGTCATAAAAATAAGAATTCATGTAACAAGGAGCGTTCAAAAGTAATCCAGTGAGGTATCGATGAATCTTCATATTGCTTATTTAGAGCATAAAATTGTCTAATTAAAAAAGCAGTATGATATAATATAAAATTAGGAAATCGCACACCCCCTTCAGTTTTTGGTTTAATTAATTTAAATAAAGCAATGTGGGTAGGTTTGTTGTTCCATAGAATTTCTTTTATAAAGGAGGTAGCCTCTGAAACGTAATTTTGGTCAGATAATAGGGAGGTATTGCATCTCCATCGAGCATGCTTAAAAGTAGTAAAGAACAAATCAAAAGAGGCAGAGAAAGGGGTATGGTCAGAAACAAAAATAGACCCATTCTCAGAAGATTGGATGGTGGGGTGAACATTAGAGAAAATTGTGAACTCATATTATCAGGATTACTTGCCTTCCATAGATCATAGAGTGGACGTGAGGCAATAGCTGACTGAAATGTTTTCTGAGATTTATTGGATTTAAATTTACAATTTGATTTCCTGTCAGAAAAAGGGTCTAGCCAATTGTTAAAATCTCCAGAAACAATGATATTGGGATTAGTAATAGAGGACAATTTTAATTTGATCATGTGTCAAAAGTCTGGCTCAGGTTTGACCGGTCCATAGATGTTAAAAAAGGTGACCTGTTTATTATTTACCCTGGCATTAAGTATTACCCGTCAGCCACTTGCATGACATTCAGTAGATGAAATTTGAAGCTTTAAGGACTTGTGACATAGAATGGCAACACCTCCCTTCCGGTCAAGAGCAGGTGAGAAAGCACCTTGGCCCACCCATTGGCATTTGAGTTTGAGTGATTCAATACCATTACAATGAGTTTCTTGTAAGAAAGCAATTTGACAATTAAGTTTTGATAAATGAGAAAGTACCTTTTGACGTTTAACAGGATGACCTACACCATGGACGTTCCACAACACAACATTAAACATGTTGCAGCATAAAGACAAGGATACAGGAACAATGAAGACCCATTGCAAAGACATAAATGCAAACAAAGAGACCCTGTTCATGAATAATGAATGAATTAATATAAGAGGATTACAAAAAACATGGAAAATCAAATCAAAAATACCCTTATGGAATTATAAATAAAGGAAAAAGGGGAAAGAAAAGGAAAAAAGGAATGGAGAGGATAGGGAAGAGCGAGAGGGAATGAGAAACGAATAAGGAACATAGAAGAAAGAAGAGACAGATCAAGAAAATGAAACCAGATCTGAAGGAAAAAGCAAATGAGAAGAGAAACAGGCATGTCAGGACCCAAAAACAAGAACAACAGCGGAGGAAAAAAAGACAATGGTAAACAAAGAGCATTCCGGCAACGTAACCTGTAATTGAAAGACAGAACTTATGGAAGAAACTAGAAGCAAAAGTCAGAAGTTAATAACCGCACTGTAACAATTTAGAAACCTTAAATATTTGTGTCCATAGATGTCCTGGTGATGGTTTGCAGAAACAGCTTTAATTTGGTTGGATCTTCAAATGAGCGGGAGACACCTTCGTAGGTATTTTTGCAGAGAGAGGGATGTAATATGCTGTAGCGTACATTCAGAGATCTCATTTGAGGACAAAGTGCCAAAAATTCCTTACTGCGAGCGTAGGTTGCATTAGAAAGGTCATGAGAAATAAAGATGTTATGACCGGACCAAACAAGACAACATTTCTCTCTGACACTCTTCAGTACACGCATGAGGTTGGCGAATTCTAAGAAGAGCATTATAATACCACACGGTCTGGTGGAATGAGTTTGAGTCGATGTGCTCTTTCAATGTTTAGAGGGGCAGAAGACTGAAGACTTAAGAGTTCAGGCAAAAACTTCTTCAAGAAGGAGAGAAGATCAGGGCATTCAATATTCTCCGGTAAACCATAATGACGCAGATTGTTCTTTCGGTAACGATTTTCAAGATCCTCAGTGTGAAGCTTAAGCTTTTGGATTTCTAGTTCCAACAGAATAATTTTAGTCGTCAAGTCTTGGAGATGGCCCACACATTGTTCCATTTCATTGATTTTGCTTTCATGCTGATCCATCGGTCCTCAATCAACTACAGTTTTTCGTTGGTGGTACTCATGAATGGTTTGAGTGCACTTAGTTCGTCCAGGATTGTATCCAGGACCGGGTTTGAAGATGACTGAATCTGAGTTGGTGGTTAAGCTTGGTGCCAAAAGAGGATGCCCTAGAGAGGCTAAGCGAGTTGTTAGACATTTTAATGATGCATGCCTGACGTTGAGGGGGCTTTTTAATAGGAGAAAGTCTGTCCATGAAAGTAAAAGGAAAGGTTTGTGAGATACCACTTCACAGCAGATGTAAACACACTCACTACACCCCAGGAACAGGCACAAGAAGAAGTAGAGGCAGAATTGATCCAACAACGATTTATGCTATTGAGGCACAGCAGGATTATGTAGAAATATATGAAGGTAACAAAAACCAGCTCCTAATTACATGCTCTGTGGGCACCAAAAGAACACAAACTCCAGTAGTAGGTGCTTAATCCATCAAATTCATTCCTTACGTCATGACGGTATTGAGAGATCCCTAGAACCAAGTGGAATTGGAGGTTTAGGGAAAACCATAAAATTAAAGCACCGTAGAACTGGTTTGAAATAAAACCATGGCAGGAGTCAGAAAATCATAAAGAATGTTGAAAAAGGTGAGAAGTGAAGAGAAGCTCATCCAGATATCGTTGGTTGCATGAGGCATCTGAGAAAAAATAGCGCGAGCGACGCACTGCCGAAAATGGAGGACGCTCGCGAATGAGGAGAAAACTTGGCCACAACTAAAAGTGATGAAAAACGGGTATATTGAGTCTCCCGTTAACTCAAAAGCTTGCCACAACAATGCGCTGCAGGAGACCGGCTGTGAGAGATTGGGCATGGTCTCAAAGTAGTCGAAAATTAGGTCCGCCGCTCGGTGAATAGACGGAGCTCAGCAGATCGCTCCCTTGTTTGGATGCATAAGCCACACCCACAATTTAGTAGACCTGAGCTGCTTATGTGACAAGCCAATGATAAAGGCTAATGCTAGAGTTGGTTTACTAAGTAATTTTTTGTATGATGCCATAGTTTGGATCTTTTTATTATGAAAAGTTATGACAAAGCCAGTAGGACAGACTTATTGTGAAAAATATTTGCTAAAGCCAATTTGCCCTTAAACGAGGATTAGAATTCCACTGTAATAGAGACAGATGAATTTTGTAAAATGGAAGCTCACAGATCACACTACTAGGCAAGGACCCTAGTGTTGGTTACCCCCTTTGCCAAACCCTGGGGTAGAAGATGTGCACTGTTGGTGTCCATGTTAGACTCTCATGAGGCCTGATTGTTGCATAGTAGAAAAGATTATGCTCAGTAAAACAGGCCATAGCTGGACAATGCTCTGGGCCCTCGCTTGCTGCTGAGTTCATCTGCATTGCAACACAACCAGCACAGCCACTGCTTCTAAACAGGGCAGCCATCTTGGATTGGCATTGTTTATTGTATACCACTTTTTATCGTTCAAAGATGGCCATAATGTTAGAAATAAATGTGATGCCTATGTTGGATCTTTAAAACAATGGTAAACAATCACTGCATGGTGGCTGTCTACTGCTATGTTTATTTTTGTTGTTGTTAACAGCATATCGTTTAGATGAAAGCATGGTTTATTTTTTCTGCTTTTATTCTTTCTAATGTATCTTGCAGATGTTTGTTGAGCGTTTTGGTTTTACATTGGATAGGTAAGTGAGTGAATGCAAGAATGAGTCACTGGACAGATGAATGAATGCATGAGTGCAAGGATGAGTGTTAGACTGAATTAATGAAGTACCTAAACTTACTAGTGAGTAGAGTAGAGGTAGTAATAAGTCAGAAAATGCCAATGTTTTTTTGAAATGTGTCTCTTTATAACATGGACAACAATTATGCTTTCACAAATGTGTATTGAAATCTCCGGCAGTCCCCTTTCCCAATGTGGGATTGACAATACCTGGAGAAAAAAAATCACAACCGCAAAAATAAAGATCAACCTACTGCATTGCAAGCCTAATTTTGACCCTTTGCCGATCAATCTTCATGGTATGTGGCATTCATGCCCTTGCTATTGGTAGTCAGCTGCCTAACAAAAAGACTTTCTTTTATTATGTTTCTAGGTCAATGGGGGGTACCCACCATCAGCCTTGCTGGAGTGTTTGGCATTTTGGCTGGAGTTATTTCATCAATGGTGGAATCCGTGGGGGATTATCATGCCTGTGCCAGGCTTTCTGGGGCTCCGCCCCCTCCGAGGCATGCAATTAACCGAGGAATTGGTATAGAAGGTATTGGGTGCCTTCTAGCTGGAGCCTGGGGCACTGGTAATGGGACTACCTCTTACAGCGAGAATGTTGGTGCACTTGGGATCACCAAGGTAAGAGAAGAATTATCTTTTATAGTATCCAAGTAAGCATGTAAACGAGACTAAGTGAAGAGTTGAATAAAACATATAGTATGCAATTCATAAGTTACCAGAACAGTCAGTGTTTATATTTCTTTAATGCTACAGTTCGAAAAAAGTAAATTGCAGCAACACAAACGTGTTGAAATTCTGGGTGCAATTCAATTCCTCAGACTAAAAGAGAGCCACTTTCCCACTCCTCTGAAATTGCAGCTCTTTGCTCTTCTTACCTCTTCACTGAGAAACAAGGGACCACCATATCTAAAATAGATTATTGAGTGCAGCTTTGGATTACGCCTGCTGGGGTGCTTGCAGATTCTCATGCAACTTGGCTGTGTTATGCCTATGCAGGAGCACAACTGAGATTGTTGGGAAACATATGTGCCTGCGAGGTTCTCCTTAAGGGTCCAGCAGTGGCTTGTGCAGTGGACCTGGTGGCTTTTTGGCACCGCCATTTCAAGTTCCAACATCAGAAAGCTTTTTCTCTCTGGAAGGCCTCATGTCCGAAATTTGTTAAAGTGCAACAAGACTAATTTTCGAGTGGGAGAGAGACTTTGTATCAGACTTGGCTTTCTCGTGGGGGTTTCATCAAAAGCGCCTATTAAGAGTGGGGGGCTCAAGCCCCCACACCTTTTTACTAACATGAAGAGTGTCTGTCAGGCTGACATTCTTCGTATTCGATTCAGGCAGGCAGGAGCTGTACATATTCTAAATGCGCAGGCACCTCGCAGCCTGAAATAAACTTTGCTGAGCTGAAGGTTTCTCAGCCCAATGGGCGTGACCTCCTCAGCCCTGCAGAGTGCTTGGAGGTCCTCCCCCCACATGATAAGGGGACATGTCACAGATGGAGCCGGATTTGGGCACTTCAGTTTTAAGCCCTGGAGTGTCCAGGGCCGACTGTGCTTCAGTTTCGCCTCGTCACAGAGTGCGGTGGTGTCAGCAGTTTCACTGACCCCATCTCACTCTGTGCCAAGCAATGCACTGCCGCCTCCTTTCATTAGCTGACCCATAGCAAGGTCAGCCAATGAGAGGAGGCGCAGTCCCAATTGTCCATGTATATATGTTTGTTAATGGTGGCTGTCTGTGTGCATGTGATAAGGCCAAATTCTGCATCCTGAATCTACTTGAGAATCTCTGGCCGATGGTCTTTATTGCCTGCTAAAAAGTGTGAAGAGAATTTTACCAATTATACAATTTCCCTCCCATCCATATCCAATAACCACGAACTTTAAATTTAGCAGTTGTAGATTTATTACAAAGCCAGGAACAACAAAATAGAGACACACCTCAAAATCAGAGTATAAAGATACATGAAAACTAATAAAGATCCCAATATACGAATATGGTTCATATGACAAAATAGGCATAAAATAATACATTCCAATATAAGAACACAGCTGAGTATAGATGCTGCTTCCAAATCTTTTTTTTTTTTTTTAGAAATCTTTTTATTGAACAATCTCGACATCAAGGGACAGAGTTACAGTGATTAATGGGTAGGATACAGCTGGTTACAAGAGAAGGAGCACAAGAGTACAATAGCATATATCAGTGGAAATCACGGGGAGGGTGGATCGTTGGTCGTTGTCCCTACCACAGGGGGGGTGTACAAATGTCTTCACGATAAGCATTTCAAGTTGTCCATATCTTAGACCACTTCCGGGGGCAGCCCCGGGCCACAAAAACTGTCTTTTCACGTAGCATACTCCAATGAAGGTCCCTTTCCCATTCAGTAACCGTAAGTGCGCGGGCGGCCCCCAGAGCTGCGCTATATTTCTTGGCGATCATGCAAGCGCGAGTGACCCAATGTGTTGCATGTGTGGTGAGGTCAGTTGGTTCCCAGATATTAAGGAGGCACCTCGGTGCTGTTGGCTTGATTTCGACCCCCAGTGCTTCACTCATGACTGCATGGACAGCTGCCTGTATTCTTGGATTAAATCACAGTGCCAGAGAATATGGATGAATGTGCCTGTCTGTGTGCAACCCTGTCTACATGATTTGTCTGCCAATCCACCCATGAGTGCTAACTGGGGCCCAGTCAAATACACTTTATGAAGGATTTTGAGTTGTACTAGGTGGAGCCGCGCCAGGATAGCAACATTCTTGGGTGAGGAGACTGCCGCCTGCCAGTCCTCATCATCCAGTTCGAACCCATCTCTAGTCCACCTCTCACGCAGTGTCAGTAGGTGGTCGCCTATATTGTTAATCAGCTTACGGTAGGTAAGGGAGATGGCCCCTTTCAGGTAGGTGTCCGTCCAGCAGTCTGTCCTCTAGTGGGGAGCTTTCAGGGGGAGTAATGTCACGGAGTAGCGTTGCCTGGGGTGCGTGGCGGACTTGGAGATAGCGAAAGCGCTCCGAGTCAGCGAGGGAGTATTGGGTTTGGAGCGTGGCGAAAGGTTTCAAGCCCTCAGAATTCCATAGGTTTCTGACGTGGGAGATACCGATGAGGTCCCATTTATCGAAGCCCTTCGAGTTGCACAAGTAACCTAGTTTTTGCGAGTCCCATAATGGAGTGGCGAGAGTCAATCTATTGCTCCAGCCGAGGGATTTAGTTGCAGCATACCAAATTTTAATTGTGTGTTGCGTAGGGCCAGTGAGTGGGTACTTGTTCGGTTTAGAGTACAGTGCACTGGTAAAAGACCCGTTTTAGAGGACCCAGCGGTCCATATTGAAACCCTGATGGTGTTGGCAGCCATACATGCAGTGATTAATAGCCGTAAGGTGTGCAGCCCAGTAGTATCTCCTGATGTCAGGTAGCCCAATACCGCCGTCGTACCAACCGAGTGTAAGTTTGTGCAGGGCAATGCGCGGTAGTCTGCACCACAGAAGGTCTCGCAGGAGCCCCTCGATCTCTTTAAAATACGAATTCGGGACGGGGTCAGCAGAGTTCTGCAGGGCATAGAGAAAGCGAGGTAGTGAGAGCGGGAGAGTTTTCCAATGTGCGATGTCACTTCTGAGTCTTTGCAGAGGGGGGGCAAGATTACGGACATGTCTTGTCAGCGGGTCGAGAGAGATATATATGCCTAGATATTTGAAGCTGTCCGAGGCTATGGGTATGGGGCAGTTCCGGGGCAACGCAGGAGAGTCCCTGTGTAGAACATAGAGGATAGATTTCTGCCAGTTCACGTGGTATCCTGAATACCTGCAGAAAGTGGCCAATATGCCAAAAACTGCGATGAGGGATCTCTTGGGGGTCGTGAGGTATAGGAGGATATCGTCAGCGTACAGGGAGATGCGATCCTCCCAGTCCGCCAACCACTGCATCCCTCGGATCATGACTTCTTTACGGATCCATGCGGAAAGGGGCTTAAGGGCCAGAGCGAATAACAACGGGGAGAGGGGGCACCCCTGATGGGTTCCCCGACTGAGCTGGAATGACTCAGATTTTCTGTTATTGACAACTACTTGAGCCATTGGCCCACTATACAATAAATGCACCCATCGACAGAAGCCCGGGCCAAATCCCATCTTTCCAAGCACTGCGAAGAGATAAGGCCACTCAAGTGTGTCAAATGCCATAGTGGCATCTAATGAGACTATAACTGCATCCTCACGTATAGTGGAAGCCCTACCCAACACTCCATGCAGTCTGAGAAGATTTAGGGCCGTGTTCCTTCGTGGCATAAAGCCTGATTGGTCAGGGTGCACTAGGTCCCCAATTACTTAGATCAATCTGTTAGCGAGTATTTTGGCTAGGATTTTGGATTCCGCATTCAGGAGGAATATGGGGCGGTAGGAGACACAGTCTGCTTTTGGTTTCCCGTCTTTGTGGATTGTGACTATTCTTTGGTCAAGGGGCAGCGCTCCCTGTTCGAGACTGTCTTCATACATGCGTTTCAGATAAGGGGCTAATTTATTAGGGCAGAGCTTGTAAAGTTCGATTGGGATTCCATTTGGGCCAAGGGCCTTACCCAGGTGGAGTGTTCGTATTGTCAGCGCAATTTCGGCTGTGGTGAGGGTGCTGTCCATGAATGATCGGTCAGTGTCAGAGAGCATTAGGAGGGAGATATCTCTGATTAAGTCCTTGGAGTCCAACTCTGAGTAGGACGCAACCGAGCTGTAAACTGAGTGAAAGTGTGCTGCAAAAAGCTCAGCTATGGACTGGGGGTCCGAGACAGGGGATCCGTCGCTGTCTCTCAGTTCCAGGACGAGTCTACTGGCATGTTCTTTTTTTTCAAGTCAGGCAATTAATTTCCCAGCTTTGTCTCCCCACTCATAAATATGGCCCAGCCTGCCCTGCCCCAGTAGCTTTGCATGGTTGGTGGCTAGAGCCCGATATTCGTCCTGACACAGACGGAGTGAGTGCAGAGCTTCCGGGTGGTGTCAGTATTTATTTCTTGTTTGAGGCGGTAGATCGCTTGTTCTGCCTCTGAGATGGCTTTAAGCCTATCTTTCTTTGATCCTGCTATGAGAGAGAGAGCCTGGCCCCTAACCATGGTTTTGAAGGCCTCCCACAATATCTGGGGGGGATGATACCGTACCCTCATTTTCCAGGAAGTAGTCATCTATGGATTTGACGAGGTCTTTACGTAGTTTTGGGTTTTTGAGGTACCAGGGATTAATAGGTGCGATGCGTCCCACTTTTGTGTGGTCAAGAACAATGTGGACCCATAGGGGGGGATGATTGGATATACCTCTGGCCAGGTGTCGGATCTCATGAATAGCAGAGACTTGTGAAGCGGGGCAAATAGTAGTCAAGACGTGAAAGGCTACCGTGGGCCCCCGAGTGGACACCAAATCTTTTTTCATTTGTATTTCCAAATTTAAACAATAATCTGTCCCTACTCTGCTTCTAAAGTGGCATCCCTTTTATCCCTTTCTAGTAAGTTCCACAAAGGTATCACCATGTGTTGACTTCCAAAGAAGTACACTCACGTTAAATGGGTCAAGTAGCATAAAATTACAGACCTCGTTCTAAGGTGCTCTCCTGTCTCAGTCAAAAGCAGAAGTCCTGCAGATCTGTCCCTGTACCTAATAAAAAAGGCAAAGTTACACCCCTAACAGGTCAGATGGTACATTGTTCCGTGAACACTTTCTTGAGTAACTTTCCACAAAGGCCAATTAATTCACAGCTCTGTCCGCCAACCTTGGTTCCCAAGTTTCTCCAGGCACAGAAGGTGTTCTCCCTTTTCTCTGTCCGAGCACCTGAAAGATATTCCTTTCCTCCTATGTATCTCCTTAAATCTAAAATAACGGGGTCAAATTCCAGCACCTGCAGTAGGGGTGAAAAGAAAAGTTTCTAGCACATTCATTTAATTAGCTCCTGACCTCAAGAGCAAAGAAGGAGAAATGAAACCTTGAAGGAACGAAAGTCAGGCCTACAATTCTGGATAACTGAAAACACCCTTTAATATGCACTTGTTACACAGGTCTTTATATGAATCTTATAACAGTGAATACATCTGGTTGCTTATTAATCAACACACACGTGCAGCATTGCATGATTTCTCTAAATACATACGAAATATTAATCAGTTCTGTAAATCACGTCATGATTTTACTCAACAGATTTTCATACAATCCTATATAAAACATTTTAATATGCACGAAGTTCAACCAAAGATTGAATATACATGAGTGCAGTTCGTTCATGAATATAATGCACCCCGTACAAATTTATGAGCATTGAGCGCTCTATCACATGCTTGTGATATCGGCGGCCTTCGATACGGTTAGCCACGAGATCCTCATCACACGCCTGAAAACAGCACAACTACACGAATCAGCATGTGCACTCATCACCTCCTATCTAGAGAACAGAACGTTCTCAATAGAATCAGGAGAAGCAAAATCTAATCAATTCAACCTACCATGTGGTGTCCCGCAGGGCTCCTCGATTAGCCCCACTCTTTTTAACTTATATGTCACCCCCCTCGCAAACTAATAAGGAACTGTGGATTCACCCCAATATCCTACGCCGACGACACCCAAATTGTGGTGTCAATAAATGAAGACGTAGAGAACACAGCAGAAAAATTTCAAATCTGCATGAATAAAATCAGCCAATGGATGAGAATAAATTGTCTAAAACTAAATGGAGACAAAAGTGAGGTCATGATCCTAGGAGGAGACAAAAAAATTTGGTCCCACTCATGGTGGCCAAAAGAACTAGAAGGATGTCCTGAACCAACGGAAAAGGTAAAAAATCTGGGAATTACTCTAGACACCAATCTCTCCTTTGACGCCCAAGCGAATAAACTGGCATCATCACTGTGGTACATTCTAAAAATGATCAAGAAAATTCTACCCTACCTACCACTTGATTCACGAAAGACGGTGGTGACAGCACTAGCCTTGTCCAGATTGGATTATGGGAACGGCCTATATGCTGGAGCCAGGAAGAAAACTCTAATCAAACTCCAACGCCTGCAGAATGCAGCAGCCAGGCTGATATTAGGGATACCAAAATTTGAAAGAATCAGTCACAAACTTAGATATCTACACTGGCTACCAATCGAAAAAAGAATACAATTCAAAACACTGTGCTTAGCATATAAAGCAACCAATGGAACTGGATCCCAATTTTTAAAAACTCATCTAAAACTATATGAGCCAAATAGAACCCTCAGATCTGGCCAAAAGAAAATGATCGCGGTACCAAGATTCAAGAGAGCAAACTGGGGCGGAAGGAGCTTCCTGGTACATACAGCAAGAAGCTGGAACCAACTACCGTTAGATATAAAAACAAGTCCATCACTGAAATCATTTAGAAAGCAAGTAAAAACGTGGCTGTTCTCCGCATATCCCTAAATTTACATCATAAGAGTCAGAATCGAATCACAGCGCCAAGACGCCTATGGCAATTGCGCGCTTTACAAATGCTCAAATCAAATCAAATCAAATCAAAATGTGAATGGATGGGTGTGAGTATGCATGTACATGGGTGAGTGTGAATATGGGTGTCACACCCACATCCACGCTCTAATTATGGACCACCACTGTTTTTCATGCTTTGCCATTGCTTGGATGGGCTGATTGTTCAGCCACTGAATTTCTTGCTTTTCTCATGCTTTGCCTGTTGCTTGGATGGGAGGTCCATAAAGCCCATGGCAGTTAGAGGATGGTTACATTTTGCCATCTGGTTACCCATTAGGTTTTAGACATGGGGTTTTCAAGAACTCCTTATGGTACAATGCAGACGCAACATGATGTTTAACTTGTAATGGAGAGCCATTGCTTGTTCTTTGATATATCTACTTAGCTGACAAAATGACGCCGCCTAGTACAGCAGTGCAAAACATAACCCAGCTTACCTCTGCAGGAAATCAAATATAACACAGCCTCGCATAGCAAAGCAAACACAACACAATATATCCTAATATAGTAAAGTGTGACCTAGCAAACAGATCACAAGAATACTACAAGGCATAACGAAACACAAGATACAATATCACAGCATGACACAACATGAAAAAACACACAATACCATGAGTGAGTGAGTGAGTGAGAGAGAGAGTGAGTGAGTGAGTGAGTGAGTGAATTATTTTTAAAGCGCTCTTATGCCGAGCAGTCTTGGCGCTGTGGGACAAAAGAGGCATCAGGCTGTTATGGCATCATGAAGAGCCATGTCTTCAGTGCCCTTCTGAAACTGGCTCTGTTGTTTTCCGATCGCAGTGTGATAGGCATGCTGTTCCACAGCTTGGGGGCCAGGTGAGTAAAGGATTTACCATCCTACCAGACTCTCCTTATTTTGGGGATTTGAATTAGGTTTTGGCTGCAAGATCTTAAAGTGCGTGCTGGCACATAGCGGGGGAGGAGGTTGGAGAGCTCCACGGCGGTGTTCCCATAAAGTGATTTGTGAACCAGGCACAAGGCCTTGAATTTAATTCTGCGCCTGACTGGGAGCCAATGTAGTCCTCTTATGGCTTTAGAAGTAGGATGTCTTTTCGGGAGATTAAGTAAGACCCTGGCTGCTGTATTCTGGATGGACTGGAGCCTGGCCAGCTGGTTCTCACCTGCTCCTAAATAAAGAGCATTACAATAGTCCACCCTGGACATGATCAAAGCTCCCACCACTGTTTTCCTAAGTGGGAACGGTATGTAGGGTAGGATTTTCCTAAGTATCTTCAATGTAAAGAAACATGCCGAGGTAACCTGACTTATCTGTGCAGTAGAGGTAAGGTCCTTATCAATTATGAAGCCTAGGTTCCTGACCTTATTGGCTGGCACAGGGCAACTGCCCGCTTCTGGAGGCCACCATAGGTGGCTCCAGATGGAAGGTTTTTGGCGGAATTCGATCACTTCTGTTTTTTCGGTGTTAAGCTTTAGGAAGTGAGCGTTCATCCAGTTCTTTACATCAGACAGGCAGCTTCTGTAACTGGCTGCTGTAGCTTCCACCGATTGAGAGAGTGACACCACTAATTGGGTGTCGTCGTCGTATGACACTAAATGCAGGCCATGAGATTTTATTAGTGAGGCAAGTGGGGTGACATACAGATTGAATAGGGTGGGGTGATAGGGCCGACCTCTGGGGTACCCCACAGGGAAGATGGAACTCTGCTGATTGGATCCCACCCCAGTGGATTTGGTGTGTTCGGGCATTTAGGAAGGACTCAAAAAGTGCTAAGGCGGTGTCTATAATACCTAGCGCCCTCAATCTATTCACTAGGACCTCATGGGTAACGGTGTCGAATGCCGCTGTCAGATCCAGCAGGATCAAGGCGGCTCTTCCCCCGTTGTCCATGATCCTGCGGATGTCTTCTGTTGCTACTATCAAAGCGGATTCAGTGGAGTGACAGGCCCTGAAACCGTGTTGTGTGGGGTCTAGGAGATGGTTGTGGTCTAGGTGTTTTGTAAGCTCCTGGTTCATGGCTCTCTCCGAGATCTTGGCTGGAAGACAGAGGCAGGATATTGGTCGATAGTGCTTGGGTTCAGTTGGATCCAATGTATCCTTCTTGAGAATGGGCCTGATGCATGCTTTCTCCACCTATCGGGGAAGAGACCGGAGCTAAGCACAGTGTTCAGGAGCGGGGTAAGGACCGGGCAGATTATTTCTGGGACTTGATGTAGGATATAAGGGGGACAAGAGTCCACTGGTGATCCGGATTTGGTCTGTGAGAGCAGTCTGGCTACCTGAGTGTTGCTCAGTGATGGGAATTGCGAGAGATTAGAGGTGTTAAGTGCTTGGTCTGTTGTGGGAGGGGCTGACGTACTGACAATCGTAATGTGCAGGTCGTCCCAGTGGTGTGGCTCACTGGTTAGAGGCAGCAGACCTAGAAGCAGAAGTCGGCCCGGGACCAGGGTTCAATTCCAGACGCAGCAGGGTTGTGAAGCAGGGTCGGCGGACTCGATAATTCTCGCCTCGTGCCTACTCTAACCAGGGGTCCCACTCGGCAACTCTAGGCATTAGCATGCCTAATCTCCACAACGGCCCCATGAGCGCCGGGGATGCCTGACTCTACTTTGGGGACTACAAACTGGTTTAGTTGATGGCGTAGCGCACAGCTAATGGTTGTATTTGGTTGATTAGTGGGTTTTGTAAATATTTGTGTTGATGTTTGGAAAGTTTTAGGTGCTCCAACAAGTGACGTGACCGTCCATGCACGTCGTAATAAAGTACTGGTTCAGTGCGTTACACAGGGCGTAAACGCATCCTTGATGATGGGCACACTCTTTGGGTTCGTCATTTATAGACAGACTCCATTAAAGTTTTGTGAGTTGATTTATTTATTGTTCATAAATTCTTCATATTCATTTTCTCACAAGTATATTTTCAAAAGTATATTTTCAAAAAGTTTTTCCAAGTTTTACGATTCCGTCACAAGGAAATCATTTGTGATGGTTTCAACACAATGCTCCCTGCGTTGAAACCATCACAAATGATTTCCTTGTGACCGAATCATAAAACTTGGAAAAACTTTTTGAAAATATACTTTTTGAAAATATACTCGTGAGAAAATGAATATGAAGAATTTATGAACAATAAATAAATCAACTCACAAAACTTTAATGGAGTCTGTCTATATATGACGAACCCCAAGAGTGTGCCCATCATCAAGGATGCGTTTACACCCTGTGTAATGCACTGAACCTCTACTTTGGGGACTCCCAGCAGGAACCATCCCACAGGCAAAGTCAGGACGGGTTCCCCAGCGGTATACAGCGCCAGGACGCCGGCTGGCAACAGTGCGCTTTACAAGTAAAACATTACATTACATTACATTAAACCGCCTGAACCTTTTGCTGGAAAAATTGTGCTATGTTTTCCACAAAAGCCTGGTCGGGTATGAAGATTGTATCCCTAGGGCTTTTGGCTAGATGTTCAACCATCTTAAACAATCATTTGGAAGAATTGGAAGATTCTAAAATGTTATTTGAGTAAAAAGCCGCCTTAACTTGCTCTATGATTGTCTTATATTCCTGTAGGGCTGCTGTGTATTCTGGAATGAGAACTGTAATCGGCGCACCACATCCTTTCATGGCGTCGACATTTTATCTTTATTAATTTCCCCTCCGGGGTATACCATTGCGAGGTGGCTGAGCGTTTCCTAGGCTTTTTGGTTTCCTCCGGGATTTGCTCATCCACAGCATGGCTAAGCCATGTGTCGAAATTGTGAGCTCCGTTGTTGCTGTCACCGCTCTCAACTAAGGGAGGATCTCTTGACAGAATGCTCGCAAATTGCACGGCTTCGAGCTTCTTCCATGGGCGAATTTTTACTGGGAGGGAAAGATCTCTTCGCCTACTGTTTGCAGGAGTTGTCTTAAGATCAAAATGGATAACTACATGGTCGGACCATGGCACCGGGATGATTGAGGTTACCTTTATATGTTTGTTATTGGTAAAGATTGCATAGAGCGTATGACCCGCTATGTGGGAGGGCCCTACTACTAATTGGTCCATCCCAAAGCAACGGAAGTTCTCAATTAGAGTGAATGTTTCAGCAGAATTCTTGTCCTCAAGGTGGAAATTGAAATCACCCAGTACCATAAATGTTGCTAGGTCTAGGGTAGATTCCAGGAAAGGTAGAAAGGTGTTGGTAAAAGGACCCCTAGGTCCCGGAGGTCTGTAAAGCAATAGGCCCGAGAATATTATTTGATTGCTAAGTTTAACCATAAAGGATAGGGACTCAGCCTCCAGTCCAGTTTGCGGGAGGATACTACTTTTAAGGTGTGACCGGTGAATAAATGCTATTCCACCACCTGTGGCTCCTAGTCTGTCAGCGTGTGTCACGGAGTAACCCATGGGTACAGCTGTGCTCCAATCAGGCCCTGATGCTTCAGAGGCCCAGGTTTCAGTTAGAAAAGCTAGATGTGCCGCGTTGTCAATTATTAAAGCTTCTATTTCATGCTTGTGTTTGGGCATCGATCTTACATTTATGAGAATGTTTTTTAGAGTCCAAGTATTACAGTCGAGTCGGTTTCCCATACCCCGATAAAGAATTTTAGGCCTGCCGGCCGATATGTTCTGACTCTGCAGGCTAAGGGGGGAACTCTGGGACTTTCCATGTAGCCTGAAACCGCAGGCGGAACAGTTACGAGGTTCCAACATGCCGTTATCATGTAATAGAGTCACATGTGGGCAGATACTAGGCCTTAGGTTAGCTAGTGTTTCTCTAAAGTAGGTGATGTTAGACGTTAGCCTTGGCCGCTTGTCTGGCGCGGGCGGGCGCAGACGGGCTTACCTTTGGCGCACCTTCGGCGCGCCGCCGGGGCGCCTGCTGCGCTTGTCTGCTGCGCTTCCTGGTGATTGATGCCATATCTACCCTGGTGGGGGGGGCTGCTGCAACACTAGTCCGCACCCGCCCGTCCTCCCAAGATGTCCAACTCACCCCCAATGCGACCCTGGGCAGCACCTAGTCGGCTGCGAGGACCTGTAATCAAAGGAGGCGGTAAGTTAGCGTGCTCGCAGGCAGGAAGTGCAAATAGTGCAGGGCTTAGTGAGTTAAAAGATTTTAAAAACAGACTGGCCTAATTCCCCGGCTTTCCGCCTCAGGGAAGGAGAATACCTGAAAGTGTCCCATTACATGATGTAACATGAAATATTACAAACCCAAGCATAGCCCAACATGGCGCTATATTCCATAATGCATTGTATGTATAGTACATACCAAATCATACAATGAGAGAGCGTAGATGAGAATGCCACAGCAAAGAATACCTTAACATCACATGGCACGTCAAGATAAAAATAACACAGCAAAGTACCATCTGACAAACATAACACACCCTAGCATAGCAGATGGGTGAATGCAAGACTTTATCGTAAGTGTTCATACACTCTGATAGAGTGTATGATGACTCGTCACTGTTGGTGTACACCAAGGGTGCACAAGTGCTGTGTAGGGAACAACAGCCTTATCCAGGAGGAGAAGTGAAGAAATTCAGCTCAGTCTGAACAACAAAACCTTCAAAAAAAAGTGTCACCCTCGAAGCTTGTACATTTAATGATAAAAGACTGGTTGTTTACGTCATAAAGTAATACTTGAAATAATCCCGTTGTACTCATAACCAGTTTTTTGTAACTTTATTCAAAAAAGAAAATCGCAAACGAGATTTGCCAAAACGTGTTTTCACAACAGTAAGAATTACCATGTTGCTTTTTCCGGTCCTTATTGACCATTGTGTGTGCTAAAGAAGCGGTATCTCGCCATTATTACATTTGGTAAAAAGCTTTTCATTCTATGTCTCATTTGTGAAGGATATTTGAAAGAAATATTATTAATGGTCTGTTGAAACCACTTATGAGTTGAGTAAAGAGCATGACAACTCCTACTTTTCTATGAGGGTACGTCTTAGCTAGAGAATAGGGGTGCAAGGAATGAGTATTAGCATGCTTAAAGGCACAGGGAGAACAAAGTTCGGGGTGAACTAATGCTTACAACCCCCGCTCTTACAGCAGCAAAGCCAGGTTCAGTGTCTCCAGGCCTGAAATTATTATGTTTGCCGTTTTCGGGTGAAATATCCCAAATCATAATAAGGGCCAATGTGTTTTTGGAAAGGCAGCAGGTTAGAGTTGCATATTAAATGAATAGTTTTTTTTTAAAGATATGTGCTAGTTATTCTGTTTTATCATACATGCCAACAGTGGCGGTTCCCCCCATTGGTGCTTGAGTGCGTCACCCCACTGCTTTCTCATGGTGTGAGAAGGCAGAAACATAAACGGTAAAAACTACCATTTATGTTTCTGCCTCCTCGCATTGCGAGAAAGCATAAGTGCCTCTGTGCCTGGTTGGGGGCGGGAGGGTGGGCGGTCGTGCTCGAGGGCTGGGGGGAGTATCTTTCCCACTGTTGTGGGTACTGACTGTTTGGTCGGCCCTGGAGCCGACCAAACAGTTTGTAGCCACAACAGTGGGTAAGCCACTCCCCCCTTGCCCTCGAGCATGACCGCCCACTCTCCCTTTCTCGCTATGGCAGAGAAAATGTCCCGGATGGGGCGCTCACCTGATGCGCCTACCAGTGTTTTGATTGGTGTGAGTTGCAGGAGAGGGAAGCAGGAAGCTGCCTGCTGGCTGCTTCCTGCAGCAGGAACACGAGGACACACCAGTAAAGAGTGACCGGCCTGGAGCGGCTCTTACTCAGGTACGTTTTATTTTATTTTTTTTGTTTGTTTATTTCCCCCCCCCTGTACCCCCCTTACCCCAAGCATGTCAGCCGCCGCTGTCCAACGGTAGTGCAGAAAACACTCTAGCATTTTCCCTCCACAGTCCGAGAGTGGTCTCTCCTGCAGAGTCCAGCTCCCCTCACCCCCGCTACTCAGCCAACCTATGGCCCTCCTTCGCACCCTACGGGCCAACATCCAGCCAGGCACACACTTGATTTCTGCTTTCCTTTCTCTGTCACGTCCCTGGAGCTCTCCTCATTGACCTCAGACCCCCAATACTAATCTGTGTCAACAAACCCTTGTTACGAAAACACAGACGACTGTTCTGCAGGTGGCTAGTGCTTGTGCTGGGGAATCCTGCACCCGATTCCCTCTGTCCCGTGTCCACTTCCAAGCATGACAAGCGGAGGAACCCCCCTCCCCTAACTAGGTTCTAAGAGATGCGATGGATTTTTCAAGTTTTTGCACTTCATATGAAATCTTCCCTACGAGATCAAACTGTTCTGGGTACATCCTGCGGGGCGTTGTCTGTCCTTTGCAGGCTGTTGTTTCCAATCTGGTTAGCATGGCTCAGCTGGTTAATGTTCCTGCAGAGATCTGCGCGTGGTTAACACAACAATTAATATTGCTGCTGCTGTAGATTACAAAGCAGTCTGACTGTGAAGGGTTTTCATCCGGTTATCACTGCTGAGCTCTCTCTGTGATCTGCTGGTTGCTGGTTTCAATCTGGTTATCACGCTTCATCTTTTTAATGTGTTGCCGTAGAGATCTGTCTGTAATCTGCAGGTTGCTGGTTCTATTTACATTCTTCAGGACGTGGCAGCAATGAATAAAGAAAATACTGCTCACAGTCTAAATAGCACGTACAGTGTAACAACCGAAGTAAACGTGCCAGTCAACATGGGAGGTGGCAAATGAAGAGGAGGCGGTACTAAGGCAGGACTAACAAGCCCATTTTTTATCAGAAGCCAGCATTTAAGACAGACAATGACACAAGCCAATGGCAAATATGGGTGCATAGTGGGCGGGGTTTCTATTCACTATTCCACCACAAGTCTCGCAGAGCAGCGCATGCGCGCTGGCTCTAGGTTCAACCTAAAAATAAGTGCATTCTACAGGGGACACTATCTCCACTGTATAGAGTTTGCTGCCAATTAGACCGCTGTACAGTTAAAAGAGGTGCCCGCATAGGATGTTAGATGACCTTCCCTAGGTAGGTCTAGAACCCTGAGCCTGGGGACGCAACTTTCCAAGCATACGTCTGGCAATTTTTTATGAATAGAAAAAAGTACAAAAATATGTTCAGCTCGAGGCAGCGATCTCCACCCATATTTTAATTACTTTTGCCATGAATGTTGCCTTCTACTTTGCCTGCAGGGTTCTTGACTTCTCACATTGGTTCTCACATTGGTGTTCATCAATATAGATTTTTTTGGATCTGACAAAAACATATCACATCAAAATGCACACTATGATAAATCAGGGACACAACTTGCCTGATAAGGCAATGCATAGCCCCTTGAAGCATAGACATAGTTGTTGTCCAACCCAATGCAATTTACCTTGTTACATGTGACTAGTGTGCTTAATTGGTATGAGCACATAGAAAAATCGCTTTGAGGATTTATTTCTTTTTGAGAAGACATTGCTTTAGCCTGATGCAATGTGACAAGCCTCATTTATGGGGTCAACATTGCAGACACAGTATTTGAGTGTGTGATACTCTCCACAGTGTGCTTGTGGAGTACTGGGGAATTGTAATTTCTGGTTGAGGTAATAGGGGTTAACTGTTTGCATGTAATTGGTTAAACAAGTTATCAGTGCATCAATGCAATGTTGTTTTGATTTAGACTTCTGGCACTCGCTGCGAATAGGATAACAATCTAACAGGCAGCTGTGTTCATTTGGTACACATTTACATATTTAGTCTGAGGCCAACCTTGTTAAATAAATACTCTCCCTCATCCCAATATCTTATCGATTTCAAATTCTGAATAACTTATCATTCATAACACGAAAACCATTCTTGGCTGGGTGTACCTTAGTCAGTAATACTGTCGGGTTTGAGCTTCAGATTTTCTCGCTGGCATATCTTGATAAAATACATTATGTGAGAAGCAGGGCATGAGGGGGGCTTAAGGAAGAGTGGAAGAGGAGAACCATTTTTAAATCCTTCAAAATAGAGAGAGCGAGACTGTGTGTGTGTGTCCGTCCATCCGTCTGACCCCCAACCACCAAGCCAGTTCTTCGCTGGAGCAGAAACAAGCATCCTGGGACCAATTTCGGGGTATCATCCCTCATCAGTCAGGCTAGCTTGAATCCAGTGGCAAGGGAAAAATCTTCAATCCCAATTAACCAAACAGGGTTCCGGGAAAACCTGGGAACCACTACAAATGTCCTGGCTCTTTCACTTTTAGCCGACTCCACAAAAGCAACAAGAAAACCATTATTTATTTGCTTTATCGATTACAAAGCCGCCTTCGACAGTGTAGATTGAGGAAAACTATGGTCAAAGCTAGCTCGATGGGAAATACCTCCCGCCCTCTTGAACCAACTCATCCTACTACATTCCGAGACATGGGTCCAAATCAAACTGGGGAGCGGCACAATCGTGTCGAGACGGATTTCAACCACCAGAGGCTTAAAACAGGGCTGCGTTCTGGCTCCCACTCCATTTAATCTTTTTGTGGGTTATCTTTCAATTGACCTCGACAATTGTAACCATCATGCACCAAATCTGGGAGGCCTCCCTCTTTCAAACTTATTGTACGCTGACGATTTGATATTAATCAGCCAAACTCCAGTCGGCTTACAACACCTGCTTGACACCACGAACAACTTTGCCTTAAAAAACGGGTTAGAAATAAACCTAGAAAAGTCAAAAATAATGGTTCTAAACCACTGCAATCCAAAAATACGACTGAAATGGCTACTGGGCGAGAGAGAACTTGAAGTCGTCAAAGATTACAAATATTTAGGAATCATATTTGACAAGAATGGGTCGCACGACCAACAATAAGAGGCGATTCAGAGACGAGGGACCCTCCTAGCAATCACCCTGAAAAATCTTAAAAGCAAAATAACAGGACCAAACCTGCTCCTGCTGCTCGGGTGCTCCAAGCAAAGTTACTACCAATGATAACATATGGCAGCAAGGCCATGCGATGGATAGATGAAGAAACTCTGAATAAAACGGTCACCAAAGCCCTAAGAATAATCTTCAAGCTTCCAAAATACACCTCCCCAGCCCAATTAAGACTCGAATTTGGAATAGCAAACCAGACAATAAGCAGGAAGGCCGCATATGTAAAAAGTTGGTATAAAATAAAGAGCGCTGAGGCGGGATTGCTGAACTCATTCCTATGGAAGGAAATATCAAGGAAAAACGGCTCCCCCACAAAGGCCTACATTCAATCAGGGATTAGCAAGTTGGCCATGGAGAACATCTGGTAGTCAGGGCTTACTTTTAAAAAAGTGAAAGATCTGGTAAATAAGCTGACCAAGCTTGTCTCCACTGAAAATGATAAAGAATGGTTAGACAAGAGGGCCCACAGTTGGTTCGTGATACAAAGCTACTCAAAATGCACGCCACAATCGTATCTCAGTACTAGCTTTTCTGGATCATTAAAGGATGGCTTCTTGGCACTGAGGATGGGAATTTTACCTGTCAAACCACACATGCCCCCCTGGAAACGCAAATTCGCAACCACATCATGCAGATTATGTGTCGAAACCAAAGAAGACATGCTGCATCTTATATGCATAGAGGAGAAAGTTGTTAAAACCGCATATAAACCAAATGTAATTCTGGTCTTGTAGGCAGGCAGTGAAGGCGTGCTTCAAAGGGGCCAATGCTAAACTAATCTGTAGCTTTGTCCGCTTCATGAAAGCTGCACAAACAAAACTTTCTGCGGCAGGCTGAGTATAACTGCTTACGCCCAAGCCCTACAGTCCTGTAACTCTCCTTGACTCCCACCACGCTCTGACACTAATTCTAGTAGACTACGACCAAACAATAGATCATTTGATCCACAAACACAGACGTTGCCCCTCGACCGGAACTCATCTACACCCTTCACTCAAACTGTACACTTTTATCGCAAATATTTTTTGTGTATTTTAACTAGTCAACCGTTCAATTTTTATTATACAGCCACCTTGTTTTTAAGAAATATGAAATTCGTCTACATATGTATTCTTTTATATATTTTATATTGATGTATTGACTGCTAAGATTTTAGTTATTCAAGCAATAAAGATTACCTTACCTTACCTGAATCCAGTGGCACAGTGAGCCCGGGACCCACGTCTGGGTACACCCGAAGCACTTAGGGTGAGAAAGCTACACAAAAGATGGACGCAATGCAGAGCACATTAAACATTCACCCCCAGTCAAGAGATCTGGGTGAAATAAATCATTCTTTTGCTCACCATGCCACCCCAGTATTGAGCCAGCCATATGCAAATCAGTCTTGACCCTGTGCCTCCTGGGAACAGTAGAGTCCAAGCTGCCAAGCCAGGTCCTCCCTGGACGAGAAACACGCATACTGGGACCGGTATCGGGGTATCACCCCTCATCAGCCAGGCTAGCTTGAATCCAGTGGCACAATGAGACTGGCACCCATGTCTGGCCATACTCTGCACACTTAGGGTGACAAAGCAAAAGACGCACAGATGATGGACGGAATGCAGCGCACATCAAACATTCACCCCCAGTCAAAAGGTCTGGGTTAAATCCATTGTTCTTTTTCTCACCATGTCACCTCAATTTAGACCCAGCCATATGCAAATCAGTCTTGACCCTGTACCTCATGGGAATATTCCAGCATCAACTGCCAAGCCAGGTCGTCCCTGGACCGGAAACAAGCAATCTGGGACCAGTTTCGGGGCATCACACTTCATCAACCAGGCTAGCTTGAATCCAGTGCCATGGTGAGCCCAGACCCACTTCTGGGTATACCTGGCGCACTTAGAGCAAGAAAGCAAAAGACACACAGATGATGGATGGAATACAGAGCAAATCAAACATTCACCCCCAGTCAAGAGATCTTGGCTACATCCTTCATTCTTTAGGCCCAGATCTCTGTACTGGGGTGAATGTTTTACATTGTTCTGCATTCTGTTCATCAATTGTTCTTTTTGCATTTTTCACCCCGAGTGGGATGGGTATGCCCAGACGTGGGTCTCTTGCTCTCCATGCCACTAGAGTCAAGCTAGCCTGGTTAATGAAAGGTGAAACTCCAAAAACGGTCTCAATATGCTTGATTCCAGTCCAGGGAGGACCTGGCCTGGCAGTTCGGGTTGGACTGTTCTCATAGGGAGCAGCGTCAAGACTGATTTGCATATGGCTGGATTCAAACTGGAATGACATGTGGAGCAAAAAAAACTATGTATTTCGGCCCAGATCTCTGTACTGGGGTGAATTTATGTAATTGTTCTGCATTCTGTCCATCGATTTCTCTTTTTGCATTTGTCACCCGAGTGGGACGGCTATGCCCAGATGTAGGCCTGTGCTCTCCATGCCACTGGAGTCAAGTTAGTCTAGCCGATGAGAGGTGAAACTCCGAAACCGGTCCTAGGATGCTTGTTTCCAGTCCAGGGAGGACCTGGCCTGGTAGTTCGGGCTGGACTGTTCCTATTGGGCGCAGGGTCAAGACTGATTTGCATATGGCTGGGTTCAAACCCGAATGGCATGGGGCGCAAAAAAATGACCTTTTAGGCCTAGGTTTCTATACTGGGGTATAACATTTTTCTGCATTCCGTCCATCAATTGTTCTTTTTGCTATTGTAGCCAGCATGTATTTAGAGTGGGCTTTGTTATACCTTTCGATCATGATTTGATGGCTCCCTTGTCTATCATGGTCCCCTGTTCACGATTTGACAGTTTTTCTCCATATTATTGTGTTTGTCCCTCCAAAAGGCCACTTTGATTTTCCGTGTTTTGATTGGATGAGTTGTATCCTGCCACTTCTGGTGTGAGGGGACTATTTTGACTATTTTATTTTTCTGCTTTTGACACTCCAATCAAGTGCATTGCTTTCCTTGATACCTATCCAGTTTTCTTTTTCATTTATCTTATTTTTTGTTTGTTTTTTTACTTTTCGAGAGGGCCCAATACTGCACACTGCTACCGGGCCGCTTGCATTTGCTATCTGAGCACAACCACACAAACTTAAAAGTTTTGTTTGTCTTATTTTTGTGAGGCTCTGGCAATTGGACACTGCTACTGAGCCAACCTTTGTACTGCAATCTCATCACTGGATGTACCATGTTACAACGCATACCATTACAACTACCTACCATTACAACGCTACCATTACAACGCTACCATTACAACGCATACCATTACAACGCATAGCGCTTAGAGGTGCTGGATAGTGTTAAGTATAATTTACTATTCCAACTCCACTCCCCGTGGACACTAGGGAAGGTGTTGGATAGTAAATTAAACTTATTCCCTATCCTAGAGCGCCCCCCAGCGCAATGCGTTGTAATGGTATGCGTTGTAAAAGTTGCGTTGTAATAGTAGGTAGTTGTAAAAGTTGCGTTGTAACAGGTGTATACCCTCATCACTTTGTGTAATTGAACCATGTTAGAGAGTAACTCAGCTTGATTTGTAACAGAATTAAAAAATAGACTACTTTGTCACTGGTGAAAAGAAGAATGAGGGGAACATTGTTTATTTGGCACCTGAATTTTCCTGAAATCTGTTCTCAGATTAGCAAGCTGTCTATTGTTCGGCATCTATTTTTAATACCATAATTTAAACCAATATGTTTTTACTAACATTTCCATAAAATGTATTCATGAAATAACAAAGCTCATTCACTTACTTGTCTTCACTATTACCAGTTAATTTTGAAAATTAATTTGATAAATTACATATTTTCAACGTATTTCTTTATTTTCAGGGATAGATTTGCTGGTTACCATTTTGAGTTCCGATTGTTACTGAACATTGATAAACATCTCCCCTTATTTTGCAAAAGTAATTTCTCAATTTATTTTCCCACTCCTTGAAACAGGTGGGAAGTCGGATGGTAATAATCGCTGGAGGGGTAATGATGCTTCTGATGGGCGTCTTTAGTAAGATTGGAGCTGTATTTGCCACAATTCCAACGCCTGTGATTGGAGGAATGTTTATGGTGATGTTCGGCGTCATTGCTGCTGTAGGAATTTCTAATTTGCAGGTATATAAATTGTGTTTATGATTTCACGAATATTCAGTCAATATTTATTGTGGCACTGGTTTGTGGAGAAGTGTGTGTATGTGTGTGTGCATGCGTGTAGATATGCCCCTAAAAGTCACAGCTGATGGTGCCCACATGGATCCTTATTTGTAGTGGAGGGGCATCTGTGCCTCCATCCAGCCCCATTATCTTGCACCCCTCACACATCTCTCCAGATTCTCACCTGGACTTGGTAAACCCCAATTAATCATCCAGACCGCACAGTGTCTCTGGCCAGTGGAGCTGGAGGAAGCCCTTTGTATCTTTACTCCTCTCTGGCACTGGCAAATGCTTGCCTGAAATCTTATCTATGAGGTCACGTAAAGCCCCTCCGCATTCCTAGGAGATACCGACCAGTTACCTGTGCGGAGCTACTCAATGAGACGAAGCGGGCATTCTAACATTGGGGGACTTGTATGGTGATGGACAACTCCTGCCATATGACACCCTTATGGAAGAGAAAGACCTTCCCCATGGTCAGCGAGCTGCGGGGAACATGGTGCAAGATTACTTAGGAGCCGACCACGCACTTGACTGTGCAATATTTGCATGAACTGGGGGCGGAATTCTTAAGAATACATACAAAGTCACGACTGGAGTCCCTTCGAGCCCATTGGGACGCAGATTTGCAGCGCCCCAGCACTGACCGAGAATGGAAAGATATTCTCTGAGGCCCCACTCGTATCCCTCACAATGATAGATTTCAGCTTATACAATACTGCATAGTACATAGGGCATACTTGACTCCCACCAAAATAAACACATATTTCAATTGTGCTGATGCCAGTTACCCTCGCTGTGGCGAGCTAGGTGGGGACTTGCTTCATGTACTATGGTCATGCACATCCATACAGACATATTGGGAAACAGTTACCAGAAAATTGGCACAGTGTACTGGGCGCACTCTTACCTGGTCGTGGGAGGTGTGTATTCTGGGGCTATACAAGAGATCTAGTAAATACAAGGTGACATCCCACTATATTGACCTAGGTCTAATAGTAGCCAAGTGCCTCCTTACAAGACAATGGAGATCCCTGGAGCCCCCCTCGGTGAAATCCTGTTACCGGTCGCTAATATGCTGGGGGCAAGCCGAAAACCTAGGGCTGCGGCGAGAAGATGCAATAGGCATTAAGAAGCAACCAATGGCGGCACAGCGAGAAGCAATACTGGTGGACTTTTGCGCCCTATGGCAAAATGCCTCTGAGGAGTCAGGTACTATGTTGAATAAACGACAAACTAACAGCCGGAGTCTCATACAAAAAGCACATGACGAGCTAACACATAAGATATAGCTGCAGCGCTGCGCGTTGCGTGAAAGGGCTATGTGTTCCAGCGCCCTACACCCAGGTCTAACAATATCTTGCAGAATACTTATACATGAGATAGTGGGCAGTCTGACCGAGGCATGCACCTGTGCACTAGCGCAGCCAAGTGAATTCGCGTAGACTAACAGCAAGGAAGTCAAGAACGTATAATTCGGAAATAATGCACTACTACAAATATCTTCCATTCATTACATAAGAGGAGAGAACTGTGTTGTTCACCATGTTGTATCAATGTTATGTTGCAAACTGTTTAACAAAAGAAAAAAAAAGAATTTGGTTTTCATGATAACATATTGGTCTGTACGACCGCTCAGACTACCTGCTGATGTAACAAGGGAAGTAAGAAATAGAAGAGGGGCAAGAACCTTTACATTGATATGTAACTTCTGAGTGATTGTGTACCACAAAATGAGAAACAACAATAAACAAATGTAAACAAAAAAAAAATGAGGACACGCACAGCCACTTTACGTGGCTTTCAATGGCCTCATAGATACGAAGTAAGGCAATGCGGCGCAAATCACTCCATTACCTTACTTTGCACTCGGGAGAGGCATTCCAACGGAACACCCATGGATTTTAATGCTTCTCCATATTTACAAGACGGTGTAAACCTGGGGATGCACCAAAACCTTACATCTCCCGAGGAGAGGCGTAACTAGAAGAAATATCTTAATTTCTTTTAATTTTTTCCTCTTTCTATGTGTGCTGCATCTGCAGCCCATAGAAAAAGGAAAACGCCATTCAGGGGTTTTTTTTTTGCGCAGGAAGATGCACCTTACTGCACAAAAACAATCCTGCCAACAACACAGGCACCCTTGCACCATGGTGCATGAGTGCCTGTGTTGGCACTCAGCTTCCAAAATGGTGCCAGCGCAAGGGGAAAAGTAAGAAATGCACCGTATTGGATATATACGGTGCATTCCTGCCCTTTCACGTTGGCATAGGGCAGTGCAAAAAGGTGACTTGCTGTGCTGCCCTGTGCCAAATGCCCATAAAAGTTAGGTTCCCTGTGCTCCATTTGCCATACACAAAAAACGGAACTCCCAGAATAGGGAAGATACTCATATCTTTGTATTATCTGGAAAGAGAGTCACTTCTTTCAGAGAAGCATGTCTTAAACTTAATCAGTGCTGGAAGTTCCTAGCCACTGGCCCGTCCTGTGTGTCTCTCTAGAAAAACGCCACATCGCACATTTTCTAGGTTTGAAGGGAACAATCATTCCCTGAACACTAAAAGGAAAGAGGAAAGGCGTGTTCCCAATATTGCTTGCTGGTTGTCCGCGCTTACCCCCAAACCACAGACAGGAACTAAATAAATCCACAACACAAATGAGTCTTCAGTCAGCTGACACCAATAAAGTGAATTAGTACTGACACCAGTTCAGTTGGATATGCACTTTCCTAGTCCGGTTTCCACTCTATAGTATCTTTTGATATTCATCATTTAAATCAGTGTAAGTTGCCCATGGAAAGTAGATTTGGGGTGCCAAGACTCATTATGTTGAGAGTATAAATACATTTTAATGATTTCCAATGCCTCTATATTTTTGGGTAACAAGACTGTCTGTTTATCATTAAAAATGGATCCAGCCGTACTAAAGACCCTCTCTGACGCGATACTGGCTGACGGGCTACTAAACGAGTTTAATCATACACATATCTGCTTGTGCATGTACAGTATTTTTTCCTCTGCTAGCAAAGCAAGGGAGTATCAAACAAACCATCTAGCAGCATGTTTTTCACAGTGTAACTAATTGACAGTAAATCAACTATGAGGTCATCTAATGTAATCTGGATTTTTAAAGATATTACTAGCAAAATTAAGCATATGTAGCCCTAGTTACTACCGGAATTGACAGGACCTGATATATAATTCTTCTATCAATCCTGTCTGCAATAAGTTATTTTGTTAAACAGTTTGAAGATGGAGCAATAAACATTGTGGCAGGGTTTACCAAGAGATCCTCGTATTTTATTTATTTATTTATAAAGTTTTATACAGCGCGAAGAAGATCCCGAAGGACATCTGAGCGCTTTACAGTAGGCAGAAGGAAAGAAAAAGGGGGTAGTATAAACATCAAACTCAATTGGGAAACAGCAGCAAAAAAAGAAGATAGTACAGTAAACAAGTGTTCACATGTGGAGAAAAAAAAACAACAGAGGAGATGATCCATTGTAGCTGGAGGCACCAAGGTGAAAAAAACAAAGTCAGACAAGTTGGATTTACCTCCTCCCCTTATGGAAAGAATTCGCTCATCAGGAATCTTTTGGCTTCCAATTTGAACGCCCTCGTCGAGGAGAGGCTGCGTACCTCAGGTGCCAGAGTTCTGCACATTCTTTACAGACGCTGGGCCTGATTACGGGTTAAGATGTTATTTATCGCTCAGATAAAATACGGCAGCAAGGGCCGATAGATAACACCTATTGGGCGTTTAAGGGGGAAAACATGCATATTTTGGTGTTTAATGCACCAAAACCTGCATGATATAGTAAATGCTGTATGTTTTCCCCTGTTAAAATTTAACAAATGTTGAGATATTTAAAAATCTGATAATGATCAGATACATTAAATACCTTCAAACTCGTATTTAGAACCATGGATAAACAAGTTTAACCTGCCAAATGTAACGAATGTTGAGACATTTAACACATCCGATAAATATCAGATGCATTAAATACCTTCAAACTCGTAATTCAGACACGTGTGTAAGCAGAAGTTTACGCATGGGACGGAATATTACGAACAACCCGTAATCAGGCCCTATGACTACAATGGAGGTATTGTGCCCTTCAATTAATTATATGTGAAGCTATTGATACGTATAATGTAGTTCAGTAACCATGATGCCTGTGCTTGTTTCAGAAATCTAGTACGGCTTGAGACCTGTACTCTGCTTGGCTGACGACAGAGGACAAAGGGGAAAATGCCAGTAGGGTACAGGACAGGAAACTGCATTATGGGCAGGGTGGGATGCTCAGACCTCTGACCCTGCTCGCAGGCAGGTCGCTCCCCACACCACCACACCGCCGCCAGCTGCCTCGTACTTGCTCCCTGCCGCCCGCCTGTTTTCCCGCCATTTCCCGCTCCTTCCCGCCGCTGCTTCCCTGCGGCCCGCTCCCCTGTTCCCCATTGGACACCCCGCTTCCGCCTCTCAGCTGCTCCTCTCTCCCTATCCCCCTCCTATGGAGGCCGTGCAGCCGAAGCCGAAGGCGCGTCAAAAAGGCAAGCCCGTCTACGCCCATTTGCTCCTGGACGGCGCCCAGCGCTAGAACCCCTGGACCCCGCGAACGCCACAACACCAGACTCCGCGCCCACGCCAGCACCCTCTACGCACTCAACGCCGGCCAAAACCACACCTGCTTACAAGCCACCCCGAAACGGACTCACGGACCTTTCGCCTGCCACACCTGCAGCTTCATCTGCGACAAAGCCACCAAACCCCCAAGGACTGGACCCAACGCCCTCTGCTGCATACTCCTCAACACCCGCTCTGCATGCAAACACGCCATCGAGCTCTGAGATCTGCTCGACACCTCCGCCCCAGACGTGGCCTTCCTGACCGAGACCTGATGGAACGACTCCTCAGCGCCTGACATCGCCATAGCCATCCCGGACGGCTACAAGATCACCCGAAGGGTTAGCGCCAACGGAATCTGAGGAGGAATAGCCATCATCCACAAGTCCACCCTCAAGGTCGCCACCCACGCAGACGACACCCTCAACACTGCTGAACACCTGCACTTCCGGATCCACACCAACCCCAACACCACCCTCAGAGGAACACTCATCTACAGACACCCCGGACCCTGAGCTCAATTCAGCGACTCCATCACCGACCTCGCCAGTACCCACGCACTTGCCTCCACGGACTACATCCTCCTCTGGAACCTGAATTTCCACCTCGAGAACAACAACGACGCCAACTCCGCCACCCTGATCGCCAACCTCGCCAACCTCGGCCTTAGATAACTCATCACCGCACCCACCCACGCCGCTGGCCACATGCTGGACCCCATCTTCTCCACAGGCACCCATGTCACCTTCGACCACACCACCGAACCCCACTAGACCGACCACCGTTGCATCCATTTCACCTTCAATAAACAAACCATGCACCACCGCACCCAACAGCTACCTTGCCGCTGCTGGAGCAGGGTCACCGAAGACCAGCTGATCACACCCTTGTCCAAAACTCACCCACCGACCCCACCAACCCAGACACCGCAGCCCGCAACCTCAGACAGTGGATCGATGACTGTCCCAACACCCTCGCCCCACTCAAGAAACCCTCAAACAACCACGCCAGCAAGAGAGACACCTGGTTCACCGACGAGCTGCAGACCTCCAAACGTGCATGCCGGAAACTGGAGAAGATATGGCTCCACGAACGCACTCCGGACAACCAAGCAGCCCACAAGGATGCCACCCGCAGACATCACCACCTCATCAGATTAGCCAAGAGATCCTCCTTCAAAGAGCGCCTGGATAACAATGCACACGATAGCAACGAGCTTTTCAGCATCGTAAAGGAACTCTCCAACCCCAGCGCCAATGACATACTGCCCTCACAAGAACTGTGCAACTCACTGGCCATTTTCTTCCAACCCAAGATCGCAGACATCCATAACGGCTTCAACACCATGACCGCCCCGACTACGCCAGACCCCACCTCCCCTGTGAACACCACCAGCGCCAACCGCATGACCTCCTGGTCCAGCGACAACGACGAAGAGACACGCAAGGTCATGAACTCCATCCACTCAGGATCTCCGTCAGACCCATGCCCACACCACGTATTCAACAAAGCAGGCGCTGCCATCGCACCCCAACTACGGAAGGTCATCAACATCTCCTTTGAAACAGCGACATTCCCGGAAAGCTGGAAACACGCCAAAATCAATGCCCTCCTCAAGAAGCCCAAGGCGGACCCCAAGGACCTCAAGAACTTCCGGCCCATCTCCTTGCTCCCGTTCCCGGCGAAGGTCATCTTGAAAATCGTCAACATGCAACTAGCCCGCCACCTGGAAGACAACAACATCTTGGACCCGTCCCAGTCCAGGTTCAGACGAAACCACACTACCGAGACAGCCCTCATCGCCGTCACAGACGACATCAGGCTGCAACTAGACAATGGCGAAACATCAGCCCTCATCCTCCTGAACCTGTCAGCCGCCTTCGACACGGTCTGCCATCGCACTCTAAAGACACGCCTCCTAGAAGCCGGAATCCAAGAGAAGGCCCTTGACTGGACCACGTCCTTCCTCTCCGACAGAACCCAGAGCGTCGCCTCCCGCACTTCCGATCCCAGGCCACCAACATCATCTGCGGCGTCCCCCAGGGCTCATCCCTCAACCCGACGCTGTTCAACATCTGCATGGCCCCCCTCGCACAAGTGGCCCGCCAACACGACCTCAATATCATCTCCCACGCTGACGACACCCAGCTCATTCTCTCGCTCACCAAGGACCCGCACACCGCCAGAACCAACCTCCATGAGGGAATGAAGGCCGTCGCCGACTGGATGAGGAACAGCCGTCTGAAGCTGAACTCGGACAAGACGGAGGTACTCATCCTCGGACACCCACCGACCATGCAAGCAACCTAGGATTCATCCTCGACTCCTCCTTCTCCATGCCTAAACAGGTCAACGCTGTCTCCTCCTCCTGCTACAACACCCTCTGCATGCTCCGCAGGATCTACAAGTGGATCCCGTCCGAAACAAGAAGAATGATGACACAGGCCCTCGTCAGCAGCAGACTGGACTATGGCAACGCACTCTATGCAGGAATCCCAGCCAAACACCTACGACCACTACAACGCATCCAAAACGCCTACGCCCGACTGATCGTCAACGTCCCCCGCCGCAGCCACATCACCCCCACCTGAGAGAACTGCACTGGCTCCCCGTCGACAAGAGGATCACCTTTAAGCTCCTCACCCACGCACACAAAGCACTCCACAACGCCGGACCAGCCTACCTGAACAGCAGACTCAGCTTCTACACCCCCCACCCGCCAGCTCCGCTCCACCAGCCTCGCCCTCGCTGCTGTTCCCCGCATCCAACAAACAACCTCCGGTGGCAGATCCTTCTCCTACCTCGCCGCCAAGACCTGGAACACCCTCCCTACCCACGTACGGCAGACCCAAGACTTACTCGCCTTCAGAAGACTCCTCAAGACCTGACTTTTCGAGCAGTAGCGGCACCCCCTTCCCTCAATGCCTTGAGACCCTCACGGGTAAGTAGCCCGCTTTACAAGTACTCTGATTGATTGATTGATTGATTGATTGATTGAAGCTGGATCTACAGCCTATCCAGCTTCAAAAGCTGACACAAATTTTCTATAGCCACATACACGGCTTACAAATGCAGAGCATTAATGTCTCTGTCTCATTTGCATGTAATCCAACTGGCAGGCCACGTGGGTGAAGGGGCACTTTGCTTATCTGTGACCTGTGAATGATCTCCCATCCTGCCCAAATAGAAGCATCCTCAAGTCAAAACAAACTTGCATATGATAACTTGGTCTGAGCATCAAGGGAAACCTTCAGAGAAACCAAGGCAAGAACATATTTTTGCTACCGGTTTCTTCAGGAATACTTCCAGTGAACCAAAGACACTTCAGAAAGTTGTAGAGTAAGATCCCCAAAATTGACAACAGGTTTATAAAATCTTCCAAGTGCTCCACTAATTATCTGTCAGCAAACGTTCTCTGTTTTTGGACAAATGAGCACAAGGGAACTCGTGTGATGGACTCTACAGCATGTTGCAAGTCTCCCACATGAAACTGTTTTCACAGTCCTGGGATAGGCTCCGATCAGGCACAGATTTTAGCTGGGGAACCATTCAACTCTTCTGGTATTTCCTACTCCAGACAGTAAAAATAGTCTCCATATTCTCATCAAGCAGAAGTCTTTCTCCTTCATCTTCTCTTCATTCCTATGCACAATTCAGAGAGCAGAGGGGTCTGCGTATACCTTTCAAGGGTGCCAGCTAATATGTAAATAGTAGACATCTGAAAATGAATTCTAAGCCATCCCTTGTGGCATTCTCCAGCTTTTTTCAGCAATGTGATGTTGACAGAAGTATCAAACAAGTCAAAGAAGATAGCACCCTTAATCTCTCTATTGTTCAGGAAATGTTTGAAACTGGGAGTGGAAGATCAACACTGACAGGCCCATTAGCATACCTTAATTACTACTCGTTTGAGTCCAAAGGTGTAAATAGCTCATAATTTGCTTTTGGCTGGCGAAAGTATATAATATTTATCCCCCATAACTTTGTAACAATTTGATAGCTGACATCTGTTTTCACGTCTCTGACCCACAAAGACCACATGAGCTATATTTGCCTCTGTGAAATAAATGTGTCACTGCACAACCACAGAGTATCAGGCAGGTTCAGTGTGTGAAAGTACACACCAGTTTAACCAGAACATCTGGTGTGGTTGTTGTAACTCTGGATGTGATTCCTGGGTGGCTTGCTATTGCTTGAAATGTGATGTCAGTGGAATGGTGAGGGCACAGAATAGAATTTGCAACTCTTTGCCTGCTCAGGGCATCAGTTCCTACCATTATCATGGATGCTGGAGCTCGCTGTGGACATGGTGGTGGTGCATCTACTTGTGCTGCTTAGTATGATGGGCACCTTTAACAGATAGAACACACATTGAATTACAGAAAGCAGTCTATCTGGAATTATAAAAAACATTTTTCAAAGTTTTTAACATGGCTGGTCTCTGCTTCTGCCTTTGCCAATGCCGGTAGATTGCAAAAGCCCCCGACATTGGCAAAGCCAGATTGGCTAAAACCCTTGGCGCGAGAGATGGGCTGCGGAGGAGGGCGCCAAAAATATAAAATAAGGGGAACACAAAAAGGCACACAAATGCAGCAGAACAACTTTCTGGGCATCACTTATCTATCAACTGTGGAAGTGTGTGCGTGTGTGTGTGTGTCAAAATATGTATTTATGTTTTTAAGACAATGCCCATTTAGGAAAAAATCTGTTTTCTCTCCCCAGTATGCAGATTTGAATTCCTCAAGAAATATATTTATTATTGGATTTTCCATTTTTTCTGGACTTACCATTCCTAACTGGGTCAACAAGAATACAAAACTCATAGAGACCGGTGAGTACAAATATTCTTAGTGCTATATTTAGGAAACAAACATCTAGACAGAGGAATAGATGTAAAGAGCTTAGCAGCATAGGAAGGTGCTAACAGATAATATAAAATGACAAACATGTTATAACTAGACATGCTTACTTTCTAAAGCACCAGTCCTGTTCTTTGCTACTTTGATATCTGTGACAGGTGGGATTTAAAAAAAAATCAAAAACATTAATTTCATTTGATATATCTTGAAATTAAATATTTAATTAAAAATTAAGTGAACAATTCTATGGCTTTTTATTTGGTTCTACATTTAAATATATAACATTAATTTGAATTAATATTAAACATGAATTATTTTTAAATTTTTTGTAAAAGTGTAATAAACTGTTTTCATTTTCTCTATACTTTACTATTGGGAAAAGTCTAACCCAGTGGGGAGGACTCTGTTTACATGTGAAAAGCTAGTGGTAGTAATTCCACACTATTAACTTAATTGGGAATTTAATATTGAATTAATTTTAAATATATTAAATTAAATTGAATTTAATTTGTAAAGATTTATTAAAAACAGTTCCACCGAAAGTATGTTTCTATTTATTACTTATGTATTAAGAATTACAAAAAGTTATGTATAGAAATATTTAAATTAATTTGTGTTTTTTACATTTAATTTTAAATAAAAAAATTAAAATATGTTATCCATAAATATTTATTTATAATATACATAATTTGTTTAACATTAAATTACATTTAAAAAAGTTCAAATAAATCAATGTATTTTAACATTATTTTCTGTGTGGTCCTATTTGAAACCTGTTCCATTATTTTCTGTTGATGATTCTGTACGAATGGTTGGCTATGTGTGGTTCTGGACTTACTCCAGGGTCCTTTTTAGCTGTAGTAACTTAACACTCATATATGTGGCTCCACTCCCTGTTTCAGGGGGTGGTGACATGTTAGTATAACATTTGTAGTAAATTTACAATTGGAAATGATAAATAGCCAATAGTAGTAAATTTACAAAAATTGTAAGAGTACATTTACAAGTGTGAATATTGTCACGTATAAATTAACTTTGGTGAATATACCTCTATGAGTCTACAGTATACCACAGCAAGAAGTGCAAAATCAGATTGATGATTACTCATAACATTCTTTACTGATATGAATAATAACAAAGACATTTGTGAGAGTTAGCTATGGTACATCTCATGATTTTCATTTATGTCCTTTATAGGGATTGTCCAGCTTGACCAAGTGATCCTCGTGCTACTCACTACTGGAATGTTTGTAGGAGGGTTCTTTGGCTTTATTCTGGACAACACCATTCCAGGTAATTCATTGCATCACCATTCTTAATCTAGGATTCCCTAGGCTCTCTACACCATTTGCACTAGCAGGATTATCAGAAAACAATGGCTGTTTCTGTGAAGGATTCTTTTTGCTGTCGTTCACAAATGCCATAACCAATTGCTACTCTCCATAAAGTCTACAAAACTGCAATACCAGCGACTGATCAGCCAAGAGTCCGGAGAGGTATTTTGGGTGAATTATTGAATGTATCTGTGCAGGAGAAATGGATTTACAGTTAAGGACGATTTCTTTGTGTTTGGAATTGATTATTAGAACAGCTTTACAGTTAGGTTTTGATGACAACTGTGGGTATAATTACATGTCAAATGAGAAACTCTATTTGCGCCTGAAACAGAATTGCAAGTCAGGTGACATTTGCTCATATGCTAGTTGTCCTTTCACAAACTGTGTGCTGCTTACTGATTATATTAGAAATCTGAAAACTGTAATGTTAATGTGTTGGTCAAATGCCCATGGTCTTTTGTAAGTGTTGCTTCTATGCTCATGGATACACGTAGGTGGTAAAATATTAAAATAATTCTAAATTTTACTTTGAAAGGCACTTTGAAACATATGGGAATTTAGTGCATGTTGGTAATCGAAACTATTAAATGTGTGTTTAAAATGCATTCATCCCTCTGAATATATTTAACACCTTGTGCTCTGAGGCAACCCCCCCGCCCACCCATTAATGCGCTGGATAGCCGTTCTAAAAATTATGCAACATTTTAAATTCAGCAAGAGGATATTTGTGTAGATTGCTCATGATTTTCCAAAAGGTACCAATCATTGAAATAAAAAATAATGATCTAAGTGGGAAAAAATAGAAATAAATAGCAATAAGTAGCAATGGTCAAACTCTTCCAGTTGCTGAAGTATATAGTGGTTGTTGGTTGTCCAAAAACATGTGATACCCAGAACCATCAACAGAGCTATGGCTTATATTTTTTATTGTGGTTCTCCCATGCATAACTTCGTAAGGTGAAATCTAATACAGAAACGTTCTTGAGGTTGTTTAATCAAATGTGTTCTCAGACTTACAGTTGAAAGCCAGAAGTGTAGAGAAAACTAATAGATAAACATTCCCAAACTTCACCCAATCAAAATAGTATCCCACATACGTGAGAGAGCCTTTGACACGGGGGAATACTGAAAAAATTTGACTTGAAGACACCAAGATTTTTCTTTGAAATGTAATATTTCTTGGGATGAGGTTCGCAGTGGTATTTGTGCCCAAAGTCTGTCCACACCCAAGGCAACGTACCTAACTCAAACAGGTCCGATAACTAGAGAGGGCGGAGTCCATAGTGGTGTGGATTGTGTGTATCCCATCAGTTTTTCTCACCCAGACAGCTCTGCTTACATCAAACTTTGTGAAAAATTCACAGATTGTGCTGAGATTTCTTAGAAAGTTCAAAAATGTGCAGAGTTCACCAAAATACCATTGTCCACACACTTCTCCGGATAAACTGTTTTTTGTCTATTCCAGTCACGTGCATTAGGCCCATCTACAGATGTGATGTACTATGTTTCTCAGGAGAAATGTGGGAATGTGGGATAGTCCTGAGATTTTGTCACATAAATATGGGAAGATTACATAATTCGACCCTGACATTTGCAAGGAATTCTTTATATGAAAACATGATGGTATCCATGCTTGGTTTCCCTTCAGTTACTGGTTTTCAAAAATGCTAACAGTTGGTAGGGTTCCCTGGATACTGGCGGGCTCCAGACCCAAATATTGCTGCCATCTCTCGTGGATTGTTAACATTTGTAGGGCATGCAGGATAAGAAACCATGGGTTAAACCCAATATGCGCATACCCCAAGGACCTGTGTAGGCCCCTGCTACGGTGGTAAATCCCCCAATCTGCCCATCCCCAGAAAGGGCAGAAAGGCCTTTGAGGTTCTTGATGTGTGAAGGGAGAGCAGTTGTCTATGCATGGGAGGAGGGTCTGAATCAGTCCAAGAGAACCCTTCCAATCCTAGGCATTTCTGCAAACCTGCTTAGGCATCACCCTCCTGCGGAACGGGAGAGTATCGCTTTTCTATTCATACCTTTCCCATTGAGCTCAGTGTTTGAGGAGCTGAACAGCATCCCTGAACACCGATCAAACTGAAAGCAAATTGACCTTTTGGTCTCCAGCTGCATTCACTTTCACATCTGTGACATCTCCATTGATGCGGCGCTTTCGGCCAACCCTTTTAGCATTCGTCCTCCGAGGGACCTTTCTTTCCGACTGAGAGGTGAGGGGAGTTAACATTACATCAATCAATTCCAATTAACACGTAACCCATTTGGCTACACTATAAGGACCAGGAATTAGTGACTATAGTTAAGAAGGTTAATTACAAATTAGAAATCAAGTTAACATACACAAATCTCAACACTATGCTATAAAGATATAGACTATCAACTGGGAAACCCAACCTCCTAAAGATGTTTAGGCGTACAAGTATTAGGCAAACAAGAAGTTCAGTCACAGCAATACAAAAGATCAGCAATAAAATATGCTGCTCAGAGAAGAGTTTCTTGTCCTCTCTTCAATCCATGAGTAAATGTAGACTTGTCTTAGTTAAAGTCCAAACTAAAAGGATGGTTCAATAGGAAAATACGAGAAAGTACGGGAAGTGAGAGATGGTGTCAGTTTTACAGAAGCTCCGTCAAGAGTCTTATTGGGTCAGGGGAACTTTGAGTATTAGCCAAAGCCACACTCAGCAAGAATCAAAGGGAACAAGCATATAGGACTAAACCTCTCAAAGTGGAAGAGGTGTGGCGCCACGGCCAGGGCAACTGACTCCGGAATCAGGGGATCATGGTTCAATCCCCGGGTCCGTTGGCAGGGGTCTGCCCAGCACCATGTGACTCTGGGCAATAGCTTGCTTAATCTTCCCGACGGCCCCCAGCGGCTAGAGACCCTTACGAGTGATTGTTCACGCTTTACAAATGTGGATTATTATATAAAGTCCAAAGAAAAGTGGCTCTAACATCAGACAGTAGACTCCAGTTTTCTGGTCTCTGTTCACATCATCAAGGGTTCCATTGTCCTTTTCCATTCTCACATTGTAAGCTGTAACATTTACAATGCTCTTTATCTTGGGATCCAAAATCAACATTTGAGCAAGCTGCAACGCTTGCAGAACGCGGCTGCCAGATTGATCTTGAATATCCCCAGGCACGAATCAGCGGCTGGTAGCGCTTTACTGGCTGCCGGTTCGGAAGAGAATAGCATTTAAGGCGCTTTGCATTATGTTTAATGCACTCCATGGCAGAGGACCCTCCTACCTGACCTCCAGAATTAAGTACTACGCCCCTTCCAGGAACCTTAGATCGACTCAACAGAAGCTGCTCCAAGCACCTAGATTTAAGCAGGTTCGCTGGGGGGTAGGAGTTTTCTTGTAAGCGTGGCTAAACTCTGGAATAGTCTACCTTTCCCGATTAAACACAGCTCGAACCTTACTATATTCAGGAAATCTCCAAAAACCTGGATTTTTCAAACAGATATCTCATGTACCCGCTCCACTCTGACTTGACCTTTTAGCTGTCAGCGCCAAGACGCCTCCGGGCATTTGTTGTGCTTTATACATTTTAAAATCAAATGAAATCAAATGTTCTACACTGAACATGAGAACAACATCTTCCTTGTTCAACTAAGCCATGTTGTAACACTGCTGAATAGGACTCTTCGGTTAACGCTCAGTTTCTCCATGTTCATTCAGCAAGGTATTCTTCTCTGGCTCTTTCTTTATCGCTAATACAGTGTTGTATCTATTCTCAAACTAACACTGTGTTTGAACGTACCTGCAAAGGATAAGTCATATAAGCAGAATTGGAAAACCACAGTTTATGCAGAATGAAAACAGGCCTAGGAAGGGCAAATTGAAAGTATTAAGTCAATAGTGCACATTTGATATGCAAGTGCACTTTCAAATACAAATGATTATATAACTTGACATTAGATTCATATTGCATGTGGTATTCAGTAAATCCTAAATAAGCATGTGTAAGTGTGTCTAAGATCTATATTTTATATGAAATATGCATGAAACATTTGTGAGCACATTAGGTAAATTCATTATTGTTTCTAGAGTAAACACATTCCAAACAGTTGAGGGGGTTTATTCAAGTCTTCATAGAATATCTCATTTAATACAGTTAAGGCACACAATGTTATGTATGAATTCTCTAATTCTTTTGGAAGAAAGAGGCCCCTACCTAAAAGGATGAACCCTAGTAGGGATATAACACTTTTTGAAAGTTCACTTGAACACCGGGTTATGTGTGTATTTCTAGAACTCTATCTCATATTGTTATTATATAGATTGAAATACCCAAAATTGTGGATTTATAAAACTTCTTTTTAATTACTTTTTTTCTCTCTCAAATGTTATTTTGCTTTTTATCACTTTTTTTTAAATTCACTATATATACAACTTTTTACAATAATTTATACAAGTTTCTAAACATCAATATATTCCTAATCACCAGAATTGATAATCCCAGCACTAAAGCATAGATCAACAATTGATTATTATAGTCAAATACAAAACTGAATCCAACGCGTTTCGGCGAGTTGCCTTCATCAGGAGTTCTGTATTTTCAATTGCTGGTATGATACTGAGGTATCTACTAGGAATGTATACACAAATTATGTGTCAGCAAAAATGGGTTTCCGACGAAGGGATCTTGGACAAGGGGAAAATCTGTTCTGAGGTGTCAACTACAGCAGGTCTGATGGCTCAACGCTGCATCACGTTCTAAAAATAGGTATATGACTGGTAAGTATTTGAGGCGCAGGAGGAATTGCTTTAAAAATCGAGGTTTGTGGGTATCCTTTTTAAGTAATGGAAAGATACAGCTGAACCCATGGTAGAAGATTATTCCATGTGCGCAGGTGAAGATGGAACCCTTGGAAAGAGAAGCCGTAACGTGGATCCGTCTGGCTCGTACTGCTGCAGTACGAGCCAGACGGATCCACGTTACGGCTTCTCTTTCCAAGGGTTCCATCTTCACCATGCCGTCCATCTGAGCTGGGAAATTCGAAGCACAAGATTTATAAAATCTGGCAACTCATCAGAACCACATTTCAACAGAACGTTACACATCTATTCACGGGAACGTGTCGTGCCATTGAGCCATCATATTTACAGCATTTGAGATCACGCAACAGCCGCTACTACACCCGCGCAGGATCATACAATCAGGGACCGTCATATACCTATTTTTAGAACGTGATGCAGCGTTGAGCCATCAGACCTGCTGTAGTTGACACCTCACAACAGATTTTACCCTTGTCCAAGATCCCTTCGTCGGAAACCCATTTTTGCTGACACATAATTTGTGTATACATTCCTAGTAGATACCTCAGTATCATACCAGCAATTGAAAATACAGAACTCCTGATGAAGGCAACTCGCCGAAACGCGTTGGATTCAGTTTTGTATTTGACTATAATAATCAATTGTTGATCTATGCTTTAGTGCTGGGATTATCAAGTCTGGTGATTAGGAATATATTGATGTTTAGAAACTTGTATAAATTATTGTAAAAAGTTGTATATATAGTGAATTGTAAAAAAAGTGATAAAAAGCAAAATAACATTTGAGAGAGAAAAAAAGTAATTAAAAAGAAGTTTTATAAATCCACAATTTTGGGTATTTCAATCTATATAATAACAATATGAGATAGAGTTCTAGAAATACACACATAACCCGGTGTTCAAGTGAACTTTCAAAAAGTGAATTCTCTAATTCTACAGTGAATACACTTCAATAAAAAGGTCAAGTGCAACATTTCATAATACTGTTATTAGGCCACACAGGAAACGTGCTAAGTACACATTAGTGATGTGTAAAGGTGGGGTCAAAATTACGCTGTATCAGTGTGCATGGGATTCAGGGCATCACTGAAATAAAAAGAAATATCTATTGTAACAAAAGCTCTTCCCTTGCAGTCTGAGTTAAGAACTTCAAAAGAGAATCCCTCTGGCATGCTCAACGAACCAGAGGAATTCCCTTTTCCTGGTGTCAGGACGTGATGTTAAGTTCCCTGCACTGCAGAGGTTGTATGGAGAACCTGAATGTCATGTCACCAGCACTAAAAGAGTTAATGGTGATTATAAACAGTTTTTATTTATGAGAAACAGGAAATATATGACTCATTAAAATGTTTACTGAACTACTTAATAACCTTTGTGCATAGGTCAGGTTTTTCTTTTTCTTTACTGTTTGATGGAAAAATGTATTTCTAAAATATGCAGAAAACGATGATGATGATCACACTGATTCCCATTCTCCACCATAACATGTTTCTACTTTAAAAGTGAGAACCATTGCCAGTCACCTGGAAGAAGGGGACACATAACAGCTCCCAAACAGTATAACGTATTAAAAACTGTAGCTACACCTTAATCAATCAATCAATCATTGACACTTGTAAAGCGCGCTACATACCCGTAGGGTCTCAAGGCGCTGGGGGGGGGGGGGTGCCGCTACTGCTCGAACAGCCAGGTCTTCAGCTTCTTCCTGAAGGAGAGGTGGTCTTGGGTCAGGCGCAGGTCGGTCGGGAGGGAGTTCCAGGTCTTGGCGGCCAGGTAGGAGAAGGACCTTCCTCCTGTAGTCGCTCTTCGGATGCGGGGGACGGCGGCGAGGGCGTGGTTGGCTGATCGGAGGTGGCGTTTGGGAGCGTAGAAGTTGACTCGGCTGTTGAGGTAGCTCGGGCCTTGGTCGTGTAGGGCTTTGTGTGCGTGGGTGAGGAGGCGGAAGGTGATTCTTTTGTTGACGGGGAGCCAGTGAAGGTCTCTCAGATGTTCGGAGATGTGGCTGGTTCGTGGGATGTCGAGGATGAGTCTGGCTGAGGCGTTCTGGATCCGCTGGAGTCTCTTCTGGAGCTTGGCGGTGGTACCGGCGTAGAGTGCGTTGCCGTAGTCCAGTCGGCTGGTGACGAGGGCCTGGGTGACGGTCTTCCTGGTCTCGGTGGGGATCCACCAGAAGATCTTCCTTAGCATGCGTAGGATGTTGAAGCACGCCGAGGAGACGTTGTTGACCTGCCTGGTCATGGAGAGGGAGGAGTCCAGGATGACGCCCAGGTTTCGTGCATGGTCTGTCGGTTTGGGTGCGGTGCCCAGGGCGGGAGGCCACCAGGAGTCGTCCCAGGCGGAGGGTGAGGAGCCCAGGATGAGGACCTCCGTCTTGTCCGAGTTCAGTTTCAGGCGGCTGGTCGTCATCCACTCGGCTACCTCTTTCATCCCTTCGTGCAGGTTGGCTCTGGCGGCGGCGGGGTCGTTGGTCAGGGAGAGGATCAGCTGGGTGTCGTCGGCGTAGGAGATTATGCTGAGGTTGTGTTTGCGTACGATGGCCGCGAGGGGGCTCATGTAGACGTTGAAGAGGGTGGGGCTCAGAGATGATCCTTGGGGGACGCCGCAGATGACTTCGGAGGCCTCTGACTTGTACGGTGGTAGGCGGACTCTCTGTGTTCTTCCGTCGAGGAAGGAGACGATCCATTCCAGCGCCTTGTCCTGGATGCCGATGTTGCTGAGGCGCCGTACTAGGGTGCGGTGGCAGACCGTGTCGAATGCCGCGGAGAGGTCTAGGAGGATGAGGGCCGCTGTTTCTCCATTGTCCATCAGGGCTCGGATGTCATCGGTGGCGGCGATGAGGGCGGTTTCTGTGCTGTGGTTGGCTCGGAAGCCGGACTGTGAGGGGTCGAGGGATCCGTTCGTCTCGAGGAAGGCGGCCATCTGCTTGTTGACGGTCTTCTCGATGACTTTGGCTGGAAACGGGAGGAGCGAAATGGGGCGGTAATTCTTGAGTTCGGTGGGGTCCGCTGTGGGTTTTTTGAGAAGAGCGCTGAGTTCGGCGTGCTTCCAGCTCTCGGGGAAGGTGGCGGTGTCGAAGGATGTGTTGATGATGTCTCGCAGGTGGGGTGCGATGACAGCGTCGGCCACCTTATGGCTCAAATCTCTAAGATCGGAATAATTAGATAAGCTACTCTGAAAAGTTTTCTTACTACAGCCAAAACAAGCTATCAAACAATTGCTTTGGCCTCAAAAAGGCATTTACTCAAGATGTCTGGAGGGTCTATAAGAAATTCAAGCCTGTTTCCATTGTGCAGGCCCCCCAATGGACACTAGAAAACCACTGTTATGTTAACTCTCATAGAGAGCCTCTCTTTTATTTCAGTTTTGGAATTTCATAACCATCTGTTATACCATAGCAACATTTGATAACAAAACTGGATGGCCACTGTTGTGATGTTAAAAAGGCCTTCCAGGCCAGGGTGGTAGACCTTTCTGAGACCCTGTTGGCGCAGATCTGCTTGCCTGATTTGATTGAAAGAGAGAAGCACAGCTGCAGGAGGGGTAAGGAAGGCAGGGACTGTGGGAGGGAGGGGGGCGCTTGGTCAAGGATGGCAGGTGCTTTTGATTTTTTAATAACTTTTGGAACAGAGGTATATGGTAGGGGCCATATTACGTATGGCTCCTCCATTACTGCTTTGCCACTGTGTAGCAGTTGAAAGTAGGGGCAGATGATTTTGCGAGTCATTTACAATATAAAATATAGATGGGTAAAAATACTCATCTATATGACGTAGCAACAGTTCATAACAACACTCACTACCCCCTGCTGCTACATTTTAAAAGCCTTCCAGGCTTGAATGCCAGTACTCTTTGAGAGCTTGTCAGCACAGCACTGCTTATCTGCTTTAACTAAAAGCAGAGCTGGAAGACAGGGAGGGAAGGCAGGAAAGGTGGTGAGGTTTGGGGTTGGTTAAGGATGGCAAGTGGGATTTATTTTCACATTTGGGTCAGGGAGGAGATGCCATGTTATGTATGTCTCTCTAATACTCCTCTGCCCCTGCAGCTGTTGAAAGTAGGGGCAGGTGATTTAGGGCGCCATACATACCATAACATTATGAATGGGTAAAAAGTAGATTAAGGGGATGTTTTTCACCTCAGGGTTTGAGTGACAGAATAGACATCCCTCACTGAAAAATATCCCAGTAATTTGCTGTTACCCATCAATAATTCTATGCATTTTAGATAGAAACAGTGACAAGCCTAAAGACTACATGGGAAGTCGGAAACAAACAACAAACTGAAAAGTGTTTTTGCCTGTGGTAAAAAGCAGAATAAAAGGCAAAATGCAAGGGTTATGCACAAATTCTTCCTGCTGTTTGGATCCCTTTTGCCTTCCCTGAGAGTATGTGCCTACTAAACCCTACTTGGTTTAAACTTAGGCCCACCTGTACCACTTAAGACTGGACTTACTTCAGATGTGTTGTGCATTGTGCTCTGTGGACACACACAGACTTCAAAGATACTGATCCAAGGCTCCAAGTGATCGTTGGAATTGTTGGTCTATGAAGAAGGAGTCTAATGTGCTTAACTCTAGGTCGACATGATTTATTTTGCATATATTTTAGTGGTGAACTGGTGAATAGTGCAGAGATACCTTGACCCATACACCAACATTTACATTCAGGCACAAACACACAACTTATATACTGATTGGATGAGAGGCAATATAATCGAATAATAGATTACAGCATTTAACACAAAAAGAAAGGTCGTCAACATAGTCTTTTTCCGTAGTTTATTTTCAGATGTGCTTGGTTTGTGATCAATTGGACCAGCCAACGCATTCCTCCCAAACAAGGGCTTCTTCAGGGCGAGAGAGATAGCAGGTGGATAATATCCTCGGTTATGCAAGATGAGGAAAAGCTGTAAGCGAGCCTATGGCGTTCGTTAGTATGGTTCAGTCCTGGAGATGAGCCACACTCAGTGACTAATTTATTTCAATCGGTAATAATCGTGTCGAAAGTACGGAGCCGGATTGGCTTAATGAAGAAATTGAGGTCATGGTACCCATTGGAAAAATCTCAGGGAACCGTAACCCACCCTCAGCCCCTTGGTTTACTGAGGCCTTACGCCAGGAAAAACAAAAATGCTGCAGACTGGAAAGGCTCTGAAGAACAAGATATGATACAATAGACAAAGACAATTATAAATCGGCTTTAATTCATTTCAAATCACTGCTGATCGCAGAAAAAAAGATGTTTTACAAGGCAAATTGAAAAAGCTAAGAACTCCGCCAAAGAACTGTTTGGGGTAGTAGAGAAACTTTCCTCTTTGCCAAAGTAAAAATGCATGAAGAACAACCACAGTTTCTGTGAGGTAATTGCGGACGCTTTCAGAAATAAATTCAAAAATATTAATGATGCTTTTGGAACTGTCTCCACTTTAGTTCCTATAAACATTCATCCATGCTTAGATCCCAGTGATAGACCTGTCATAGTTTCACCCTGGTTAACACGGAACTAGTGGAAAAACACATTAATGAAATGAAATCTGGATCTCCTTTATATCCCTGTCCTCCCGCTTTTTTTAACAAGATAGCGAAGGAGGTTAGCCCCTCTCTCACAGAAATTTTTAACAATATGTTCACTTCTAGTACCTTTCCGTCCTTGTGGAAGGATGCATCAATACTGGTTCTGATAAAGAAAAACTATTTAGATGACTCTGATCCCAATAAATATCAACGATATCCAGACTCCCACCTCCGGCAAAAATAGTGGAGAAAATTATGAACAAGCAGCTATCACAGTTCATACAGGAAAATGACTTGCTTGATCCCTACCAGTTTGGTTTTCGCCAACAACACAGTACAGAAACAGCATTAATTAAGGCCACCAAGGAGATCAGGAAGGTGATGGATAAGGGGGGTGCTGCCGCCCTCATCCTCCTTGATATTTCGCTAGGGGTCAAGGCACTGGCACCAGCCCTGCTATCCTCCTTTCTAAAGGATAGGAGACAAACGGTGACACTAGGGCAGTCCAAATCAACACTTTATGTCCTTCCTTGAGGGGTCCCACATTTTACTATTTAGAAGATCTAACAGGGTGGATAAAAGTCAGAATTTCCTTCTGATAACTTGTGAAAGTTTGAGAGTATTTCATTTTATTTTATTTAATAGAAATACATGGCTGTTCCAAAATACATTTATGCAACTTGACTATCAAAATAGCAAATGGCATTGTGTTTTAATATGGTTCGCTCTTGTTGTCTATTTGATGTCACTTAAAACCCCTCAGTGAAAAACATTCGCGTAATTCACTGTTACCAGTTGTTAATTCTATATATAGTTTTTCTTTTCTGCGCCCACAAGTGGGTCCCATGCTTGCTGCACTACAGTTCGGACTGAACTGTTCCTATTCACCCTGAGGTTGGTCTCTTAAGTTATGTTATGTTATGTTATGTTATGTTATGTTATAGCTAATTTATATAGCACACGTACACCAGGATGGTTTCTTGGCGCTGCCCAGGAAGGTGGTGGGTGATAATTTATTCAAGTAATTGCGCGAATGCCTGTTAAAAGAGTCATGTTTTTTGGAGTTTGAGAGAGGTCAAGAGGTCTGTGCAGGATGTGATCTCCAGGGGCTTTGAGTTCTAGTATCTTGGGCCCAGTGCGGAGAACCTGGATCCTCCAAATCATTTCAGTTTAAAAAAAGGTATTGTCAGAAGGTGCAAATGGGCAGATCTCAGGTGGCTAGTTGGATTATATCTGTTAATCAGGCTGTTAATGAATTTGGGGTTTCTGCCATTCAAGGATTTAAAGATGATGCATCCCATCTTTAAGGCACATCTCTGTAATATAGGAAGCCAGTGGAGTTTATTCAGAAGGGGAGAGGCGTGTTGGCGTTTGTTTTCCTACAAAGGCAGTCTGGCCGCCTGGTTCTGTATCCGTTGGAGACGGTGGATAAAGTAGGCCGGGATGCCAAAATATAGGGAGTTAGCATACTCAATACGTGACATCACCATCGCGAGGACTGCCTGCAGTTTTGCTTCCTGAGTTAGGAACCTGCTGATTTTCTTAATTTTCCTTAATTGGAAGAAGCAGGTGGAAATTACAGATCCAATTTGGGTTTTCATGGTGAGGTCACTATTGACTATGACTCCCAGGGTTTTGGCATGATTAGATAGAGGCGGGGGTTGTCCCAGTTTTTTAGGCAGGAATTGGGGCTCCAGGGGTTAATTGAGCCTCCCGTGGGGATCAGTTCTATGTTATCTGGGTTCAGTTTCAGTTGGTTGCTGTTCATCCAGTCACGGATGAACAGCATTGTCGACTGGCATTCGTGGATGGAGGCCAAGGAGTTTTTGATAGGGAGTACCAATTGTAAGTCATCCGCATTGTTGAAGGTTTGAATATTCCTTTCTTTTAATGCATGGATCACAGGGAGAAGGTAAAGGTTAAATAAGTGAGGGGAAAGTGAAGGTCCCTGGGGGACTCCAGAGGTAGTTTTAATCATGGGGGTCGTAAAACCGCCAAGATGGACTGCCTGAGATCGGTAAGTTAGGAATGACCTAGTCCATTCGAGGGCTGTTCCTTCGATACCCGCATCCTTGACATGGTCGATCAAGATGTTATGGTCGACCCTGTCAAAGGCAGCAGAGAGATCCAATAGCACCAAGGCTTGAGGGAGACGTTTGTCTGCCTTTTCTCTCAGGGTATCCAGTGCTGATAGTATCACTGATTCTATGGAGTGAGCTGGACGGAAGCCTGCTTGATGTGCATCCAGGTATTCAGATTGCTCCAAAAAGGCGGATAGGCTTTTGGCTATATGGGCTTCGAGCATTTTAGCTAGATAAGGGAGCAGTGAGATCGGTCGGTAATTAGTTAGGGTTTTTGGGTCAGCTCCTGGCTTTTTTAGCTGGGGGATGATAATGGCCTCCTTAAAGGACTCCTGTACCTAACCCTGGAGAAATGACTCATTTAGGAGGGTCATGGCTTGACTTGGGCAGGCAGTAATGCTTCTTTTCAGATACAGGGGGGACAGCAGTCCCTTGGAGATCCCAATTTAATTATTGCTAGTAGGTCTGTGAATGTTTCCTGGCTTATTATTGGAAATTGTTCCAGCCTTTGTGATTTCTTTGATTTTGTGGGACATGCAGGACTCGGGCAGCTGGGGATACTTGTTTTAATGGTTTTGATTTCTTCAATGAAAAAATTATTTGAGGAAGTGGCACAACGATCACAGTAACAAGGGACTGGAATGTAGCTCAGAATAATTATCAGTCACATACATAAATTCTGTTATCTGTTATCCATAAAGTGGCCCCCAGAGAATGAGACACAGGATGAAGGGCAAAAGTTCAAACTTTCAGCTTTTGTCTGGTTCAGGGTGTCCTATCATATGCAGACTCAAGAAGAGTGGACTCTGAACCATAATCCCGCCCTACAACCCTCTTTCATTTCAGATTGTTGCCTGCAAGATTGCTTAGACTCTGCTGCTTTTCAAAAAATGTGCCAAGTTTGCAGAAAAGGTTTGAACTGTGTGGAAATAAAAAAAACAACAGCCTTCATCCCTGCGTCGCCCGATGCACCTCTCTACTGTAGGGCTGAATTTGTGAAATATTCACCCAAATAAACTTCTACTCTGGAACATAAACAGTATGCTAATCCTCTACCACTCTCCCTTAAGTGGGATGCCGAGGAAATGCTGTGCTAAGCAAATAATAATGTAATAGTGGTACAGACCACTGGCCCCATGCAGTTCAGAAAGAACCACTTGAGAAAACGTTGAGTGGTTCCATCACAATGCACTTCAGCTGGCCTCACATGTCCTTGGGTGTGAAAACAATTCACAGCCACCAGAAGGGTGGCTGTGGTAGTAGTACCAGGTCATTTGCAAAGTCCCAGGTAATTGATCTTCATCCAAGGTGTTCACTGGATCTTGTTTCTTCTTCTTGCTGTTAACGTCTTCTTGACCCAGTACATGGCCATTAGGAAGAGAAAGGTGAGAGCAAACAGACCTAGTGGGCTGCAGTTCTCAATTTGAAGGTTTCTGTGAGTTGTCCTACGTGGACTATCTTGCAAGGCAATCCCTCGTAAGAGTTCCTGAAGATTCTTACACACATATCTTGGACATCATGGTGGTGGAGGAGTTCCCAAAGGGTCTTTCTGTCCATTCTGGCGAATGCCTACTCATAGTCGATGAAATTGACATAGACGGTGGAAGTTCTGTTTGTTCGACAGTCAATGATGATGCGCAGTCTTGCAATCTGCTCTGCAGGAACTATGGGCCCGATTCACAGAACTAGCTTAAGACAAAATCCTAAACTTACTATTTTTGATATTCACAGAAGTTAGGATTTTGTCTTAAGTTTGTCCTAAGACAGACTTAAGTTAGGATTTTGTCTAAAGTCTGTCTTAAGCCAAACTTAAGTCAAAATCCTAACTTCCGTGAATACCAAAAGTAGTAAGTTTAGGATTTTGTCTTAAGTTAGTTCTGTGAATCAGGCCCTATCTTTGCAGAAGCCAACTTTTTTTTTGTTTAAATCTTTTTATTAGGGTTTTACATTTCAGATTCCCATGTTGAACGTGAGACTGGTCACATTTTGATCATCACATATGCAATTATTACACATCAGCGACAGTTATATAACATCATTTTCATTTAGGTTCTATTCCTCCAAGTATTGTTTTTTTGCAGAAGCCAACTTGCTGGTCTTGCAACTGAGCATTGACTTGTTTCTTCATTCTGTTCAAGTGTTCTTGATGCTCTTGAACACTTTGCCTGGGCTTGATAGGAGAGTTATCCCTGTGCACTTTGCGCAGTTACTCAGGTCACCTCTCTTGGAGAGCTTGATGAGATATCTCTCCTTCCAGCCTGATGACACCTTTTCTCTTCCCAGACTCTTCCAATTATAGAATAAAACAAGTCTACCGATGTTTCGATGTCTGTCTTCAATGCTTTCGCAGGAATGGTGTCAGGTCCTGCTGCCTTCCCCTTTCTCAGATGTTCGATAGTTTGCAGTATTTTGTCCTTGGTTGGTCTGTGGCAGTCGATTGGCAAGTCTTTGTGGGCTGGTTGTATGTCTGGTGGAGACTGCCTTACATGCTGCTTCAGCAGTGCTCAAAGAAACAATGATTTCTGCCAATTGCTTGCCTGCACATGTATCAACACTCATGCCCATGCATGGCTCGAAATGTTTGGATTGGTTTTTATTAAAGAAAACCCATTCTAAGAAGGCCACCGATGTGCACACGTGTTGTGATGCACACGTGTCATACTAAGTGTGCACATGTGCTTCTTGACTCGTACATATGTCATAACACTGACAAGTATTTTTATCTACTGCTCTAGCTTGATGAATGGCCATGTTAGATTGGAGAATTAAATTATTTTAAAAAAAAGTTGTGAGACGTTTGAAAAAGAAGCAAACACAGGCACTCCCATGGAGTGCTTAAAGCAAAATAAAAAAAGAGTAAGCTTAAGCATGTAGAAGATAGATACAACTTATCAGAATGCTGAGAGCTCTGAATGCTCCTGGGCAGAACAAACACAAGGAAAGGGTGGAGAGCTATCCAACCAGGAGCAGAAAGTAAGATAGACAAAAAGGCTATCCAATCATGACCAGGGAGCTGCCCTGAATCCCCCTCTAAGTATATGTAACACATTGGAGACAATAGTTCTTGCCAATTGACCACTAAAGCTGTTTGCAACCAAGACCTAAAAAGCAACAAATACATTGGCTCCCCGCTCTCTGCATACTTGATCTGCAAACATCCGCTTGTTCCTTCAAGCTCACATATTTACTACAGCCACACGTCATTAGACTCTGCCTCATATGTCTAAGTATCACAAACATATACCAACAGTATCCACCTTGACTCAGGAGTAGTTACAGAATGGAGGTTTGCTCTTCTTATGCCCAAGATGCCCAACTCAAGCCAAGGGTGGCCCCAATATGTAGAGTTAGTTAATATATTCATAGGCATCATTTAGCCAAGGCTAGCTATCATTCTACCGGGAACAGTCATGGCTATGCCTACGATGACCACAGCAAGCCAGATATGATTTCCATATGCCTGGCTCAGCTGAACTGAGGGAAAATGACTGTGATGCCAAAGATACTTACTACATGACAAGGCCACCTTTAAATCAGGACGCCACCTCAGGATCTGAGATATTTGGGACATTTTTCAGAATTGTTAAACTAATTCAGGACCAATAGTTTTATCATTAATTTTTCTGGGTATTTATACCATCTAAGTCTATGTTTAAATTCAAGTATTGTGCTGGTCTCTTAGCCAAATGTAAGCTATGGTAAGAGATGGAGGTTTAGGGTTAGGCAGCAATCAGAATGGATTAGGTGCCTTGCTTCCAGTAGGAAGAATAAGAAGGCCTATAAATAACTGAGTAGGACCTCAACTAAATAAATATTAGCAATTTAGATATGCATATTTATTCAACGTAAAGGATAATATTGACTGAATGATAATTTGTTTTGAATATTAAGCTACATTGACTACCTACATTTGGATTCAGCTTACCATATGACTTTATTAAATTGACCCGTAATAAGCAGAAATGTCTTTACTACATTTTTCAAAACCACATTCTACATTATATCCTTCCTGAGAATGCCTTTTAGCCATGATTTCTAGAAAAATGTCATGTGTTATTAAGCTCCTGCATACCTGTTGGAATTGACACCTGATACTCTCGATCAGAGACCTCTGCACAAGGTCTGCACATTTCCTCACCTAATGGTCCTCCCAGAGGATAATATATAGAGGCAGAACCCTAAGTGCACAAGGACTGAGACTCTGGAAATTCCTTGACCCACCCTAAAAGCGGAACCCATGTACTACATGGCCACTGACCCCATCTGGTTGGACACTAACAGAGCAACAATCAAGCAATGTTTCTTTATCAGACAGCACTCTGAAGTAACTGAGAGGCAACACACAGAACTTTACAAAATGCCTAAATGAATAAATATGATCAAGCACTTTATATTAATTTGGCAAAACAGGCTTCAATGTACATGAAGAAATATAATTGGGTCTACAAGCAATGGGCGACTAGCGGATCCAAAAAAACTGATTGTATTTTGTCACCAGCACATCTTATGGCCATTAATGAATGGAACAATGTATTATCTCCAGAGCAGTGGTAATCAGTACAATGCATGTACTAGGTTTCATCACTAAAGTTGTTTCATTTGTATACATTCTACTCTTGAAGATGTATACACTACCTATAAAAATGTCTATTTGTGCTGGTAGGAGATTCTGTGAACTAGGTATCCTTCTCTTATCCTTGCTTCATATAATATATGTTAGATCTGCATTCTATTACTAAGGATGTATAGACTGAGAAGAGGAGAAATTGTGTGTGGTTCATTGTCTCAACAATGGTAGGATGAGAGGGTGGGTCATTTTTGGTCCACAGCCCTCAGGTCCTGATATTACCAACTATAATCGTGGAGAAGCGTGGCTCAGTGGTTAGAGCGGCAGACCCTGATGCAGAGGTCTGGCCCGGGACCAGGGTTTGATTCCTGCCTTGGCGGCTCTTGGACTCAATCTTCACGGACCTGATAATTCTCGCCTCAGTGCATAGTCTAATCATGGGTCCCACTCTGTGACTCTGGACAATAGCTTGCTTAATCTCCACAACAGCCCCAGCAGCGCTTGGATGTCGGGCTTCACCTTGGGGGTGCCCAGGAGTGGACATCTCACAGGAAAGCCAGGAAGGGTTCCAGAGCGGTATGAATACAGCGCTACGAGACCTCAGGGTAGAAGTGCGCTATATAAAAAAAAAATAGAAACACATAATGCTGCCTTCTGCATCGTAGAAATATTATTGATATTAGAAGGCACATAACAGAATAGAAAACTCATCCAAAACCTGAAGACTTCACCAAATACAGCACCTCCAACCTAAGCTAAGAGGAGGTTTGGAGGTGTGTTCCTTTGCACAAAGGCATGGAGGAAAGAATTATGCATAGCGTGTGTAAGTGAAATGTTAACAACATAAGAGATACATTATTTGCATATTTATGTTTATATACCACACAACTATTAACTGTAAGAAGCACTTTATGGCTGGGGGAAGGAGAGTTTCCATTTTTGTATTGATTCCTAAGTGGGTATGGCAAGAAGTGTCTCTTAACCGATTTCAGATTTCCCTTCTGTGGTGTATAATAAAGCCTTAAAAAGAATTATGTATATTTTAACTATGGCAAAGATGTGCCAATGCTTGGTGACTTAATTACTGGAAGCCTGCACAGAGGCTCCCTTTGTGACTATTGAGTTGGAGAACATGGAAACCAAAGCTTAATTTTATGCAATATAATGTGTCGTTTGAATGACAAGAAAGTATTGGAGGACAGTGTTGTTGATTGAATCTTTAGAATACAGTGTCACTGTCGCACATGGCAGCCTAATGTCAATTACAGTTCTTACACAGATGAATGTATAGATATTTGAAGCTTGCTGTTTCCTTAGTCGGGGCATCTATGCTTGTCAATGGATTGCCAAAAAACAGAACTAGTACTTTGGTATTAATGTGCTAATATATGTTTGCCCTCTATTAGGCACACAAGAGGAGCGAGGTATTCTGGCGTGGAAGCAGGTCCATGAGGATGAATCTTCTGACACCCTGGATACTGAGGAAATCTACAACCTTCCCTTTGGCATTGGCACCAGGTTCTGCACGGGATCCTGGACTCGGTACCTCCCATTTTGTCCCAAACCCAGGAAGCAAGACTCCAGAAGCAGCCTTCAGCAGGAGGACAGCCATGACCAATCAAAAGACAGAGAAAATGAGACCAGGCACTGACTCACAGGGCATATTACAGTGACAATCAGCCCATCAGATTGACTCTACCTCTGAGATGCTGTTAGTGAATGCATTTCACACAAAAGTTGACCAAACACAAAACTGGATCTATCCAGGATTGATGTTACGACTCAGTTGTTCTCCCAATGTCAATAATGAAGTAGACTGCACTGATATCGAACACTGACTACATAGATCCAGAAATAATTTTAAAATGAGCTGTTGAAAAGGTGGGATAAAAGAAGTGTGTTGTGTTGGGAATTAGACCCCTGTGTTGCTCCTTTTCTACATCAGTTTATCTGGGTTTGTTGTTAATTATATTTTTTGCATACTGTGTCCAAAGAAGCTGTAAAGATGTGAATAGCTCACAGCCAGCTGAAGATCCATTTATAAATGACAAATGGATCACAGGAGAATTAAATTGTGTTTTGTAAACGAAAATAATGCAGTATTTTGCCTTCCTTAGTGTCTTTCCCTGTTTAATACCTTTAAGGTCAATCATCATAGAATTGTAAGATCTAAGATATACCATCAGGTAATCTCATGAAAGAAGAGCATTTCATTGCCTCTGATATCAAACAAATGTTTTAACAAATAGGTCTAATTCAAAGATACAACACAGCCATGGAAAGCTAAAAAAATCTATTTTGTCTACCCCTCTTTGCACTGGGTAAGTCCTGTCTGTTTTACGATCTACGATGATTGCACCACTACATAAGAAGCCCACTCTTTATTCCAACTACTGGTCCATTTCTAAGATAGGGTATTTGAAAATTCATTTAGATTAGCAGACTTCAATTTCAATTCAAAGTATTACAACCTAGATGACTTCCTAGCACATTTCCACCCTGAACATGGACAGAGTTGGTCCTGGTTTTTACATTATGACTCCCCACTGACCAGGTGTTCTCGTCAGGTCCTGTTATGCTTGACATATCAATGTCCTTTGCTACACTGACGGACATCCAGCTCGCACTAACCACAGCACGGATAGTCAAAACCCAGCTGGAGATCGATAGACAGAACACCAATCGTACGTTACACACTGATTTTATTAGACCTCAGTGCGGCTTTCAACACTGTGTCAAATGACTTCCTAGCTGAAAGACGGACTCAGATGGGTCTCCAAGGGATGGCTCTTGGATGGCTGACCTCCTGCCTGGCGGGTCTTACCTTCCAGGTCTTTTCAGATAATGCAGTTTCGAGCCCTCATGCCCTTACCTCGGGAGTCCCACAGGGGTCAGCCCTCAGCCCTATGTTATTCAAGATATAAGTCCAGCCTTTCATGGACCAGTTGGAAAGCTGTGGCCTATTCCTGTTCTCCTACGCAGACAACACTCAAATCATTTTTTCTCCATCGTCAAAGAAGCAATGCAATTCTGTAGATCTAAACTCCTGCCTTCGTTTTGTCTCCTAGTCAAAGGGGAAATCCCTGGAGTCAACGAGTCTACTAATCACTATAGGCCTTTCTTGTTGTAAAAGGAAAGGTCACAGTATGCCTTGGGTATTCGGACAAACATAAAAATAGGTTTCCACAAAGAAATAGTCTTGTTTACAATCTAGATTTATTAAAATTACATTTAAATAAACACTAAAAACAAGATAAATTCATACAATTCTTCCGAAACAATTAAAATCCAAGATTAAGTATCTTGGAGGGATAAAAATGATTATTCAACAGTATTACACAAACACAATATTACGGTACACGATAAATGGAAAAACAATCAAAATATGTTCACAATAAACAACAGACTAAATGTAATCAAAACAAACCCCTCATGTATAAGTGGCCCACTTGATATCTCTGCCACTGTATTTCACTAGATCCAATGGCCGTGGACAATTTGGTTACTCTAAAGCTTTAGTGGAAAGATTTGATACCCATCTAAAGTTTTACCCGGCCCTAACTGGATTCTTTTAGACCAAACAGTGCGTCGACGCGTTTCGGTGCTTAACACTTGATATCGTGGCACCTTCCTCAGGACTTCTTATTTCTGGGGTTTCGGGGAACGGATGGATACACCGTATCTGTAAATATATTAGGAAAAATGTGTGCAGTCAAATATCGTGCATTGAAACCTTTTGTCTCATTTACTCTAGGGGCTGGATTGCTAAGATTAACACATACCCACTCTGACTTTACACTATTCATTGTAGCTGCCATTGTTCTCTTGACAATTTATAATTCCTGACACAAATCCGCTTAATTATAAAATACAATTAATTACACAATGATGTATGCATTGGTTCAATTGCATGTGATTTGTCCTCTACTTTTTCTGTTTGACAATTCCATTCGCCAAGTAGCAAACATGTGATTCACATATGATATATGGGCCCTCCAAGTCTTTTTCATTGTGGAAGACCAACTGGTATGAGAGGGACAAATGAACCAAGGGGCCCGGGAAAATAGATAAGTATAGATTCTCACCCTCGGGACCGTGTAGGAAACGTTCCTAGATGGGGTCTATTTGAAGTATCACTTATTGGTACTACAGATGTAGTTCTTGGAGCCTTCTGTTAATTAAAAAAACTTTTATTAGGTGTAAGATAGAATCTCCCATCATCTACTCACTGGGGGGTGACTTTTCATTCTTATATTTACCTCTCTCCTGTAAAGGGAGCTCCTTTTGATGGGGTTCCTTGGTTTTTTGTTTATCAGGCGATTGCCCACTTGTCGTATATCTGTGGTGATAGAGTACATTGCACTTTTTCACTCTACTATTTCAAAGGTACTATTTCTTAAATCACATAGTTTTATAATGGTAGTGTCTTACCTCAAGTGTTTTTAAAACGTACTTAGAACGGGCATATAAAGTCGTTGGTCTACTCCTGAACTGGATGTGTTCTGTTGAGTAAAGACAAGTATAACACCATCATATGTCTATTCTGTACTATAAGATATTATGCTCTTAGCTCTGTTGAAGAGTTTATAATGTAACTAGCACCTTTCTATTTTTCATTTCAATGCCTGCTCCTGGTATTACCAGTATCTCCTGCTCAGTACCCATAGTGCCCAAGATACCTGTTTGGTACCCGTAATGTCCAGATTCCTATTTATTAACTCTAGGTTTTACTATTTAGATGGGCCAAATTTTTTTGTACAAGTGATTAGTTTTCCCACCTCCCGCCCAGGTTAGATTCTCTAACTACAAGTATTCAGTATGGAGTATAGACTTTGTAGGGCTAAGAGTATCCCCTGTTTGAGTTACCTACAGGGCCTAATGTACTGTCCTTAAAGTTATACTGATAAATGGTTCCCCTACTACATAGAAAAAAAGGGGGGGGGCATAGGGGTTTGGTCTCCACTTACCGGGTTAGCGCTGTTTGTTGGCTTCTGCCTCGTTCCTTCACTCGATCTAGAGTGTGTTTGTTTGGTGTGTGTTTTTATAGCTCCATGTAATTGACTGATTGTCCACACCTGTCAAGAGAGGAGCGCTGTTAACGCGCTGCCAAGACCGCCGTGAACGTGGGCGCCATCTTTGAATGGTGTAATATGCTTGCTAGTGTATCAGAGGACCTGCCCGTCTGATGTCTTCCTGAGTTTGCGCTTGGCTTGAAGTGTCTCTAATTGTATTTCCCATTTGTACAAGCAGTGCACAACAATAGTATATGAAAAGTTGCCCTCGCTCGTCGAATCGGCATAGAGAAACCTTTTCTGCCGCTTTACTCAAAATACTCTCTTATTATAACCCGCGCTGCGATTATTTGCTAATTGTCCCAATTTATGCTCTTAGGTAGAGATTCAAAGGTCCTGGGTTCAATACTAGTAGTTCTTAATCCGACCAATCGGTCGCCCTGATCAACCCCTGACTATGGGCGCCATCTTGGACTGGTGGTCAGAGTGCTTAATTACAATGTTGTCCCATCGGATATGGGTACAGGAAAAGGTTACAGGTTCTCATAGAGGTGATAACATTGTTCTTGAACCTCAGTATTTGTGTCTGAAGGAGGGTCCTTCACTTGATTCAGAAATGGATTCCAGTGTAGGTAGTGTTTAAGGTGCTACTTGTCTATGGTACAGGGTGGTGAAGAGGTAGTCACTGAATGGGAACGGCATACTAAATAAGAGCCTCCCATTCTTCCCTGGAGTTTAAACCTTTTCTGATGGTATTAAATTTAACCATATACCATTGTTCCTGTAACTTTCGTCTCTTTGTACTATCTCCTGATCTGGTGAGTTCCCTAATTCTTTCCAGAATGACCCATCTGAGGTCCTTTATTTTGTGTCCCTTTTCTTTCCAGTGGGCCACAAGGGGGGCATTTTCTTTATTGTTATTTATCGCAGACTTATGTTCCCCTATCCTGAGCCTCACTTCTCTGCCAGTTTCACCTATATATGCCTGGTTGCATGGACACAGGATCATATATATTACATTCTTTGTTTTACAGTTGTTCAGGGTGGTGATTGTGTGTTTCGCACCGTTATGTTCAACTGTTTTAGTCACTATACATAGCTCACAGATGCAACAGGTACCACATTTGTTGTTGCCCGTTGCTTTCTGTCCACTCAAGGTGGTTTGGGTTTCTGTCTTGTCCTCTCTGTATGTGTACACAAGGTTCGACCTGAGGTTCTTGTTCTTCCTGTACGCGTACAGGGGACGCTCCAGAGGAGTCACGTCTGGGCCATTATTTAAAATTTTCCAATTATGGTTTATAATATTTTTGATTTGGTTGGCTATGACTGAATGTTGGCTCACCATCACTATTTTGTCTTGTGTTTTCTTATTGTCTGTTTTATTGATCAGACAGTCCCTATTGTAGCATTGTGCTCTTTTGAGAGAATGATTTATCAGTTTTTTGGGGTAGCCCCGGTCCTTAAATTTCTTTTTCATTTCTTGGGCATGTTTGTGGAAATCTGTTAGATCCGTACAATTTCTCCTGAGTCGAAGAAACTCGCCAAATGGTATCGAGTCCTTCTGGCTCTTGGGGTGGTAACTGGAGTAATGTAGGATTGTATTCCTATCGGACTCCTTTTTGTACAGTTCCACTTTTAAATGTTGATCTTGGCTCTTAATACATATGTCCAGGAAATTGACCTTGGACCTGCTGTGTACTGCTGTGAACCTCAGATTTGGGTCCCCTAGATTAAGCCAACTGAGAAATTCTTCTAGGAGCTCTGTACTTCCCTGCCAGATGAAGAATATGTCGTCAATGAAGCGAGCCCAATTTCGAATATTTTCGAAAAAAGGACTCACTTCATTATACACGTGCTTCTTTTCAAATAAGCTCACGTATATACAGGCCAAGCTGGGCGCACATGTTGCGCCCATGCTGGTCCCCTTCTTTTGAATGTAGAGGTCTTTTTTAAAAAGAAAGATGTTATTAAGTAGGACCATCGACACACATTGAACAATGAACTCTTTATTTCCACCTCGTATGTCTGTCTCTTCTAAAAGGTTCCTAACTGCCACTATGGTGTCTTTTTGTGGTATGTTGGTGTAGAGTGACTCTACGTCGAGAGTCACCAACAGTTCATTTTCTTCGTTAAAGGGGATCCCTTCCACTTTGGATATCATATCTGCTGTATCTCGGATGTACGATTTTTGTTCAGCTACTAAAGGCTTCAAGAATCTATCTGCATATTGGCTTAGTGGCTCCAACAAAGAGTCAATAGATGCCACTATTGGTCTGAGGGGGGGGTCATTTAGATTCTTATGGACCTTGGGTAGTCCATAGAATGCGGGGATTTTTGGGTTAGTATTGTTCAGAAATTTCCACTCTTCCTCAGTGATTTTATCCTCCTCCAGGGCTCTATGGAGTAGGGTCTCTACGTCCTTTTTCAATTTATTTAGTCTCGATTGGGAGACTCTCGAATAGTGTAGTTCATTTGTAAGGAGGGTGAGTGCTCTCTGCTCGTAGTCAGGTGTGTCAAAAACTACTACTCCTCCCCCCTTATCCGCGGGTTTTATAGTTATACTATTATCTTCGGACAGGGATTTGATGGCCTCTCTCTGAGCTTTACTAATATTGTGCTGTTGGAAATGATCTTTCTCTAACAAGAGACCTATTTCTATTTTTACAATTGATTCAAAGGTCTCCAGGTTTTTGTCCACCATTCCTAAACTAGGGGTAAAGGTAGATTTCGTCCTAAGACCCGAATCTTGGGGTTGCTCTCTCACTGGTCTGTCCTCAAAAAACCTACGTAGTCGTATTTTGCGGAAAAAGGACCTCAGATCCTTTTCCAATTGGAATTTGTTAATTCCTGTAGTTGGAACAAAATTAAAACCCATCCCTAACACTTGCTTTTCTGTGTGTGTGAGTGTTCTATTGGAAAGATTTATAATGGGAGTCCTCTCTAGTGCCAATAGACTTTGTTTCTGGTTCTCTTGTATTCTTGAGGGGCCGGGGTCTGTTGGTACTCCTGATCCTGTTCTCTGGGGGCTGGTCTCCTCGGGTATTGGCCTCTCCCTCTGCCACGGAAGCTCCCCCTGTTTTTCTGTGGGCGCTGGTCTAAAAAAGGGGTTTCATATTCCCTGTTCTGGCCCGTATATTCTCCGTCTTCTCTACACAGTTCCTCCTCCTCTATGCTACTCTCAGATGTACCAGAAAAGTGTACATGTCTGGGTTTCCTGGGTTGAAATCTCGTTTGAAATCTGGGTCTTGGTCCCTCATTCCTATTATACTCAGCCTTGTCTGTGTAATAGTCTTTTCTCAGAAATGGATAAACCACCTCCTGGCTGAATTTATTAATGTCCTTTCTAAGTTTTTGAGTTTTCCTGTTGGTCAAATATTCACAGTATCCCTTCATATCTTGATTTATCTCTTCTAGCCTTTTTTTTGCATCCTCTACAATATTACTATCTAATAGGGCCTTCTCTAATTCCTCCATCTCTTTAATTTCTATCAATACTGTAGCTTGGGCGGTTTCAATAATGAGAAGCATGAGGTCCCTACTGCATCTATTACAGATGAAAGTCCATGTTTCCAAGAACTTTGGATTGTCTACGAATAAGCCTGGCTCATTTCGTATTTGAAGACCTATCGGTATTTTCCCTGCCCTCACATATTGTGTCATGAAATCCGCGTGTAATTCTGTTCTAATAATCTTCTTTTTCAGATTGATAAGTTGGTTCCATTTCTCGCCCCCATTAGGGATGACTGTGATGTTGTTGCTCCCTCTATTCGAGCTTAAGATTTTGTTTAATTGTTCTTCACTGAAGCCAAATGTCTTCAGTGTGTCCATTGTATGATTGGACAGGGACTATATGGTTTTATTGGGATAGGAAAAAACTGTGATAGTCTACACAAAAACCTAGACTCTCCAGCACGAGGCTGTACTTAACTGGTTTCAAAAAAGAGAGGGTACCCCACTTTCACCAGGGAACAGGGTAGGAAGACAGTTAGTCAAAGGGGAAATCCCTGGAGTCAACGAGTCTACTAATCACTATAGGCCTTTCTTGTTGTAAAAGGAAAGGTCACAGTATGCCTTGGGTATTCGGACAAACATAAAAATAGGTTTCCACAAAGAAATAGTCTTGTTTACAATCTAGATTTATTAAAATTACATTTAAATAAACACTAAAAACAAGATAAATTCATACAATTCTTCCGAAACAATTAAAATCCAAGATTAAGTATCTTGGAGGGATAAAAATGATTATTCAACAGTATTACACAAACACAATATTACGGTACACGATAAATGGAAAAACAATCAAAATATGTTCACAATAAACAACAGACTAAATGTAATCAAAACAAACCCCTCATGTATAAGTGGCCCACTTGATATCTCTGCCACTGTATTTCACTAGATCCAATGGCCGTGGACAATTTGGTTACTCTAAAGCTTTAGTGGAAAGATTTGATACCCATCTAAAGTTTTACCCGGCCCTAACTGGATTCTTTTAGACCAAACAGTGCGTCGACGCGTTTCGGTGCTTAACACTTGATATCGTGGCACCTTCCTCAGGACTTCTTATTTCTGGGGTTTCGGGGAACGGATGGATACACCGTATCTGTAAATATATTAGGAAAAATGTGTGCAGTCAAATATCGTGCATTGAAACCTTTTGTCTCATTTACTCTAGGGGCTGGATTGCTAAGATTAACACATACCCACTCTGACTTTACACTATTCATTGTAGCTGCCATTGTTCTCTTGACAATTTATAATTCCTGACACAAATCCGCTTAATTATAAAATACAATTAATTACACAATGATGTATGCATTGGTTCAATTGCATGTGATTTGTCCTCTACTTTTTCTGTTTGACAATTCCATTCGCCAAGTAGCAAACATGTGATTCACATATGATATATGGGCCCTCCAAGTCTTTTTCATTGTGGAAGACCAACTGGTATGAGAGGGACAAATGAACCAAGGGGCCCGGGAAAATAGATAAGTATAGATTCTCACCCTCGGGACCGTGTAGGAAACGTTCCTAGATGGGGTCTATTTGAAGTATCACTTATTGGTACTACAGATGTAGTTCTTGGAGCCTTCTGTTAATTAAAAAAACTTTTATTAGGTGTAAGATAGAATCTCCCATCATCTACTCACTGGGGGGTGACTTTTCATTCTTATATTTACCTCTCTCCTGTAAAGGGAGCTCCTTTTGATGGGGTTCCTTGGTTTTTTGTTTATCAGGCGATTGCCCACTTGTCGTATATCTGTGGTGATAGAGTACATTGCACTTTTTCACTCTACTATTTCAAAGGTACTATTTCTTAAATCACATAGTTTTATAATGGTAGTGTCTTACCTCAAGTGTTTTTAAAACGTACTTAGAACGGGCATATAAAGTCGTTGGTCTACTCCTGAACTGGATGTGTTCTGTTGAGTAAAGACAAGTATAACACCATCATATGTCTATTCTGTACTATAAGATATTATGCTCTTAGCTCTGTTGAAGAGTTTATAATGTAACTAGCACCTTTCTATTTTTCATTTCAATGCCTGCTCCTGGTATTACCAGTATCTCCTGCTCAGTACCCATAGTGCCCAAGATACCTGTTTGGTACCCGTAATGTCCAGATTCCTATTTATTAACTCTAGGTTTTACTATTTAGATGGGCCAAATTTTTTTGTACAAGTGATTAGTTTTCCCACCTCCCGCCCAGGTTAGATTCTCTAACTACAAGTATTCAGTATGGAGTATAGACTTTGTAGGGCTAAGAGTATCCCCTGTTTGAGTTACCTACAGGGCCTAATGTACTGTCCTTAAAGTTATACTGATAAATGGTTCCCCTACTACATAGAAAAAAAGGGGGGGGGCATAGGGGTTTGGTCTCCACTTACCGGGTTAGCGCTGTTTGTTGGCTTCTGCCTCGTTCCTTCACTCGATCTAGAGTGTGTTTGTTTGGTGTGTGTTTTTATAGCTCCATGTAATTGACTGATTGTCCACACCTGTCAAGAGAGGAGCGCTGTTAACGCGCTGCCAAGACCGCCGTGAACGTGGGCGCCATCTTTGAATGGTGTAATATGCTTGCTAGTGTATCAGAGGACCTGCCCGTCTGATGTCTTCCTGAGTTTGCGCTTGGCTTGAAGTGTCTCTAATTGTATTTCCCATTTGTACAAGCAGTGCACAACAATAGTATATGAAAAGTTGCCCTCGCTCGTCGAATCGGCATAGAGAAACCTTTTCTGCCGCTTTACTCAAAATACTCTCTTATTATAACCCGCGCTGCGATTATTTGCTAATTGTCCCAATTTATGCTCTTAGGTAGAGATTCAAAGGTCCTGGGTTCAATACTAGTAGTTCTTAATCCGACCAATCGGTCGCCCTGATCAACCCCTGACTATGGGCGCCATCTTGGACTGGTGGTCAGAGTGCTTAATTACAATGTTGTCCCATCGGATATGGGTACAGGAAAAGGTTACAGGTTCTCATAGAGGTGATAACATTGTTCTTGAACCTCAGTATTTGTGTCTGAAGGAGGGTCCTTCACTTGATTCAGAAATGGATTCCAGTGTAGGTAGTGTTTAAGGTGCTACTTGTCTATGGTACAGGGTGGTGAAGAGGTAGTCACTGAATGGGAACGGCATACTAAATAAGAGCCTCCCATTCTTCCCTGGAGTTTAAACCTTTTCTGATGGTATTAAATTTAACCATATACCATTGTTCCTGTAACTTTCGTCTCTTTGTACTATCTCCTGATCTGGTGAGTTCCCTAATTCTTTCCAGAATGACCCATCTGAGGTCCTTTATTTTGTGTCCCTTTTCTTTCCAGTGGGCCACAAGGGGGGCATTTTCTTTATTGTTATTTATCGCAGACTTATGTTCCCCTATCCTGAGCCTCACTTCTCTGCCAGTTTCACCTATATATGCCTGGTTGCATGGACACAGGATCATATATATTACATTCTTTGTTTTACAGTTGTTCAGGGTGGTGATTGTGTGTTTCGCACCGTTATGTTCAACTGTTTTAGTCACTATACATAGCTCACAGATGCAACAGGTACCACATTTGTTGTTGCCCGTTGCTTTCTGTCCACTCAAGGTGGTTTGGGTTTCTGTCTTGTCCTCTCTGTATGTGTACACAAGGTTCGACCTGAGGTTCTTGTTCTTCCTGTACGCGTACAGGGGACGCTCCAGAGGAGTCACGTCTGGGCCATTATTTAAAATTTTCCAATTATGGTTTATAATATTTTTGATTTGGTTGGCTATGACTGAATGTTGGCTCACCATCACTATTTTGTCTTGTGTTTTCTTATTGTCTGTTTTATTGATCAGACAGTCCCTATTGTAGCATTGTGCTCTTTTGAGAGAATGATTTATCAGTTTTTTGGGGTAGCCCCGGTCCTTAAATTTCTTTTTCATTTCTTGGGCATGTTTGTGGAAATCTGTTAGATCCGTACAATTTCTCCTGAGTCGAAGAAACTCGCCAAATGGTATCGAGTCCTTCTGGCTCTGGGGGTGGTAACTGGAGTAATGTAGGATTGTATTCCTATCGGACTCCTTTTTGTACAGTTCCACTTTTAAATGTTGATCTTGGCTCTTAATACATATGTCCAGGAAATTGACCTTGGACCTGCTGTGTACTGCTGTGAACCTCAGATTTGGGTCCCCTAGATTAAGCCAACTGAGAAATTCTTCTAGGAGCTCTGTACTTCCCTGCCAGATGAAGAATATGTCGTCAATGAAGCGAGCCCAATTTCGAATATTTTCGAAAAAAGGACTCACTTCATTATACACGTGCTTCTTTTCAAATAAGCTCACGTATATACAGGCCAAGCTGGGCGCACATGTTGCGCCCATGCTGGTCCCCTTCTTTTGAATGTAGAGGTCTTTTTTAAAAAGAAAGATGTTATTAAGTAGGACCATCGACACACATTGAACAATGAACTCTTTATTTCCACCTCGTATGTCTGGCTCTTCTAAAAGGTTCCTAACTGCCACTATGGTGTCTTTTTGTGGTATGTTGGTGTAGAGTGACTCTACGTCGAGAGTCACCAACAGTTCATTTTCTTCGTTAAAGGGGATCCCTTCCACTTTGGATATCATATCTGCTGTATCTCGGATGTACGATTTTTGTTCAGCTACTAAAGGCTTCAAGAATCTATCTGCATATTGGCTTAGTGGCTCCAACAAAGAGTCAATAGATGCCACTATTGGTCTGAGGGGGGGGTCGTTTTGTCTCCTCCTGGATGAATATCAGCTCTTTAAAACTAAACTGTGACAAGTCTGAGGTAATGGCACTGGGCAAAACTCTCGAGCCTTGGGGACTCCAAACACTGGCCTGGTACTCTAGGGGCTCTTCCTGAAACAGCACATAAGGTGAAGAAGCTAGGCTCCGGGTTGGATTCCACCCTGTCCATGAAGCAACAGGTGTGTAAAATAGCTTGACATGCTTTGTTATCATGAAATGGCTAAAAAAAGATCCTGTGTACGCTTCCTTTCTCGGCCCACAGCACAGTCATCCAGGCCGTGATCTTTTCAAGGTTAGATTATGGAAACACACAGTATCTTCTTGGGACAGGCAAGACTGTGATAAGACATCTTCAAGTGATCCACAACTCTGCCCACACGGTCTGTTCTGACTCCCTAAACAGGTTTCAGTGTCTGGCTTACTTTGTGACCTGTCACAATGGACAAGCAAATCCAGTTAAACGCACTTTCCCATATGTATAAAATCAATTCTAGGTCTGGACCACGTTACCTGCAAAACCTGGTGGCTCCTTACCACTCCTCCCGCACATTGCGCTCTAGCAATCGTTCCCTACAGACAGTCCCCAAAATCAAACAGATCAATCAAATCGCTGAAAAGCTGTACACCTCTAACCACTTTCCGCAAGGACCTGAAAACTTGGCGATTTTAAGCTGTTCGTGTCCATGCTGCCCTTCCTGCCATCAAAGCACTGCAAACCCCTTTTTTGATAGCTGGACACTATATAAAATATTAATGATAATAATACACGTTGCCACACATTTCTGTCAGACAGACTGAAGTCCTATTCTGGCATGTATAGGTCGATTGAGTTTTCTCCAACCCTCCACAACATGTAAGCTGTTGTTCATGTTCCCATTTTCTCCGATCTTTTTAAAAAAAATGTTTGGTTTCCTACAAACATTCATAGTTTATAGTCATATACAAAACTTCAAGAAAAAAGAAACTGAAAACCCCCATTTTTTCATACTTTTGTATAGTTTATTCATTTGTTTAAAATAAAAACATTTCTATTTGACATATTCTGTTCATTTTCTGAATTCAAGAATGGAACTGGAGAGGATTTTTCCCTTTCTGTAGTCACGGATTAAGGGACAGACCTCTTAGATTTTCAATGAACCAACTTCTGTGTCTTCCTGCCGGAACTATTCCTAGTTATTTTGAACACCTTAATAGTAATAGAATTGTATCTGGAGTCATTTATTTACAACTCAGATTGCCTATAAAAACATAAATATTGTTCCATTATTACTTATTTTGCGGGCCTGTCATTATACTATGAGTCAAGCTTTTTTAGTCTGAGCGTCTATTGGTTTGAAATGCCTGACTTTTGCTCATTTAGAAAAGCTGGGTGTAATATACGAGCCATTTGGGCAAATAATTGTAATTTTTTTAATAGATCTGGACAGACAGGGAGGGATGTTACACAGAAATCATAGGGTAGTGGAATGGGGAAACATAGTGGTGGTGCCCTTGTACTGTTCTCCAGGCTTACAATTAGTACTATTGGAGCGAATAGGGACATGATACCACAAGACCTACACAGGGCTCTTGATCAAGGCAGGGGACTTACCCCTAGATTCATCATCGGCATGTTTTGCGAGTCTGTAATAGCGATTAATAAGGAATCGCTATTACAGACTCACAAAACGGGATTCATGTAGGAATCGCAATATTTATTGCGATTCCTACAGCTTCCTTATTTGCGATTAGCTAATTGCTAATCGCAAATAAGGAATAACTCCCCATTCATTCCTATGGGCCTAAAGACCCATAGGAATGAATGGGAAGACATATCAATGTGCGAATCACTATTAGCGATTCGCATTTTGAGTTTGCGATTTCAAGGGTGCAGGGGTGTCCAAAGGATACCTGTTGCACCCCTGAAATGATATTGGATGCTGGTGTTACGCACACACATGTCCCAAGGACATGTGTGTGTGTAACATACAACTTAGAAAAATGCACTTAAGTGCATTTTTCTAAGTTTCCGCTATTTACCACGAGGTTTGACTTCACGGTAAATAGCGGCCCAATATTGCGAATTCGCAATTTTTAAATGTTTTATGAATTGCATTTAAGGAATCTCAAATAGAGATTCCTTAAATGCAATTCCTGGCAGATTTGCGAATTCTATAATAGCAAATTTTGCATTTGGGATGATGAATCCCAAATGCAAAATTTGCGCTCGCAAAGGGCCAGATTCTCAGAATCTGGCCCTTTGCGAGCCGATTTCGGCTTCATGAATCTACCTGTTAAACCTGACGATGCAGTGTGACCTAGATTTTCGACTTTTAGATCTCTGGAGGGGCACTCATCCGACTCACAAGAATACTCAAATGTAACAACTATCAGTCATTTACTCTCTAGATTTGTGACTATTTTACACCAATATAATTCAGGGGAGCAGAAATTGGAACATTTCTTTCTGCTATGAGGAATTTCAAACTCTCCCCACTCAGGACCACATTAAAATCCACAATAATCCAAGGGAGTCCTGAGGGGAAGCTAGGGCCATGGGCTGGGACATTGGGCTCCAAATGGGACAAACCACAGATAAATACTTTTAAGAGAATTCTGAGTCAGTAGCAGTAGTGACCCTTTGGGAATCATACAAAGTGGCTATTGGGGGAAATGTATAGCCATTTTAACTGGCAGACGTCGAGAAAGAAAAAGATGGTGCGGGAGATGGAACAGCCCCTGGGCCAGTGGGAAGCATACTACATAAAGGGTCAATAAATTGCACTGTCCCACCAAGTTGAGTTCATGGGAGAAGAATACATATAGTTAGTGGAGGAGGATGCAAACACACTTTTGTGCAAAGCAGTTTAATTTATAAGAGCTAGGCAACACGGCCAGCAAATTATTGGCCTGGCTGCAGGGCTGCTGCAATGTGGGGCCCAGCAGGGCCTGGCGCTCCCATCTTGAAGCTTGGCACACCAAACGTTCTTGGCAATGGGCAGATGACAAGGAGGTTTTAAAGAAATGCTTCGTACCATCCAGGCATTTTTCGCCTGGGAAGAAACACAGAATGTAAGCTAAAGTGTGCACCAGTCATGATTAAATATTTCTTAAGAAAAAAGCTTAGCATTCTTTTTATGACGATGAACAAATCAGTTTTCCTCTTCCATTTAGCCATTTCTGTTTCAAACCATGATGATTTGTGTTCCAATAAGTGGCTGGGAACTGTACAATTCACAATTTATATACATGCAATCTGGACTAGAGTAACAGTAAGAAGTACATATTGGTATTGTAGCTGGAAATTGAAATGCAGGTATGCCTGGGAATCACTTTCAGGAATGACTGAACTGCAGATTAGAATTAAAAACGCAATGCAGGGCTACAATAAATATAAATGGACCTAGAAAGAAAATAAATTAAAGCCTTAAAGCAACCAGGGTTTGGGACACAATGTTAGAATTCATAAAATGTAGATTAGACTTTGTAAAACAATTGTACTGAAATGTACTGTTTTTTTACGTAGCAAGGAGCCTGTCCCTCGCAAGGCCTCAATCACATTTCTGTGTTTTCTGGTTCCAATATTTATATACAGCAGTGGCGGTGCGTCCATTAGGGCGCTGGGGCGTTGACTCACAAGCCGCGTCCGCAGCTCCCTCAGCATCTCTGTCTGAACTGACAATGCATGTCAGTCAGCATGGCGCCGGACCACCCACCCCCTTCAGAGTCTGAAGTGAGTGGGCGGTCCGGCATCATGCTGACTGACATGCATTGTCAGACCAGTGGGTGGCGAGGAGCGAACAGCAGGCAGCAGCATAAGTGCGCATGTTTGGTTTAGGTCGGAGATTTTTTCCGACCAGCCCAGTCATACGCACTACTGTTTGCTCTGGCTGGCGGCTGCGCATTAGGAGAGAGAGGGCAGCGAGTAGCCCTACTAAGCCAATCCTGGCGCAGCTGGAGCAGCGTCAGTATTGGCTGAGAGGGGCTGCCAGTGACGCAGATGTTCCTGTTCAGAAGTTGAAGAGCGCCAACGCGGGACCCCGGCCCAGGAGCAGAGGCGGCACGGACCCGGACAAGTAAGTTTTCTTTTACTTTTCTTTTAATTTTAAACTCCCCCGGGCCCCACCCGACCCCCCCACGAGTATTGCGAGCCGTGACTGTTAATTACAGTTCACTGCAGCTTTTCAGCTTTTCAGTTTGTTCGTCATACATACATAGCTATTCACACATACTTTCATTGGTATTTACAGGTTACTGTGTGTGGGTCACACTCAGTTCTACAACTATTAACAAGATAGGACATTAATGACGAAGCTTACACTATTATTGGGTGTAGATTACTCTCAGCATGGAATGGTGATTTGTAATTTGTACATATAAACATATGTTTAGTGCATGCTGGGGTGCGTGTGTATCGAAACAAGCCTGGATGTCTCCGTTCCAATACCTGAATGTATGTGCGTTATTGTATTTACCCACGTGCTGGCTCCTCTTCACTAAAGACACAAATCCGCCTTGGTAGCATGGCTTGCAATGGTGCAGCACAACTTGCAATGGTGCACCACGTTACGTGCTCCTACCTCATTGCTGCCTGCTACCCTGCTGGACCCGTGTTCGAGCGCACTCCCTCAGCGCCTGGTATCGTTACCGCTAAGCGCTATCAGTGCCCTACCTGGGCTACATTGACTTTCATTTCACTTAGCCAGCCTGTTGGGAATTCATTCATTATTGAAGAAGCTGCTCACTTTTGGTGACGCTTGCGCTGCTCTGTGCCTGAGACTGCTCTTGATTAGGATTTAATTGTGTTTGCCGGTCCTCGGCTGTGCCCCGTTTCGTTTTCCCATTAAGAGGCCATTTTGTTGTTGTTGTTGGTTCCATCTCCCAGCCCGTGGCTCCTCCCCGCTCCCCCCTCCCAGCTGACCCTCCCGCCCACAGACAGAGTAAGACCGTCCCTCCTCCCCTCCTAGCGCTGTGACCACCTGGGCTTGTCCCGAAGCGGTCGCTCACCCACGCTCCCACGCCGGCTGCCAGCTTGCCTACCTCATTGCTGCCTGCTACCCTGCTGGACCCGTGTTCGAGCGCACTCCCTCAGCGCCTGGTATCGTTACCGCTAAGCGCTATCAGTGCCCTACCTGCGCTACATTGACTTTCATTTCACTTAGCCAGCCTGTTGGGAATTCATTCATTATTGAAGAAGCTGCTCGCTTTTGGTGACGCTTGCGCTGCTCTGTGCCTGAGACTGCTCTTGATTAGGATTTAATTGTGTTTGCCGGTCCTCGGCTGTGCCCCGTTTAGTTTTCCCATTAAGAGGCCATTTTGTTGTTGTTGTTGGTTCCACTCCCAGCCCGTGGCTCCTCCCCGCTCCCGCCTCCCACCTGACCCTCCCGCCCACAGACAGAGTAAGACCGTCCCTCCTCCCCTCCTAGCGCTGTGACCACCTGGGCTTGTCCCGAAGCGGTCGCTCACCCACGCTCCCACGCCTGCTGCCAGCTTGCCTACCTCATTGCTGCCTGCTACCCTGCTGGACCCGTGTTCGAGCGCACTCCCTCAGCGCCTGGTATTGTTACCGCTAAGCGCTATCAGTGCCCTACCTGCGCTACATTGACTTTCATTTCACTTAACCAGCCTGTCGGGAATTCATTCATTATTGAAGAAGCTGCTCGCTTTTGGTGACGCTTGCGCTGCTCTGTGCCTGAGACTGCTCTTGATTAGGACTTAATTGTGTTTACCGGTCCTCGGCTGTGCCCCGTTTCGTTTTCCCATTAAGAGGCCATTTTGTTGTTGTTGTTGGTTCCACTCCCAGCCCGTGGCTCCTCCCCGCTCCCGCCTCCCACCTGACCCTCCCGCCCACAGACAGAGTAAGACCGTCCCTCCTCCCCTCCTAGCGCTGTGACCACCTTGGTTTGTCCCGAAGCGGTCGCTCACCCACGCTCCCACGCCTGCTGCCAGCTTGCCTACCTCATTGCTGCCTGCTACCCTGCTGGACCCGTGTTCGAGCGCACTCCCTCAGCGCCTGGTATCGTTACCGCTAAGCGCTATCAGTGCCCTACCTGCGCTACATTGACTTTCATTTCACTTAGCCAACCTGTTGGGAATTCATTCATTATTGAAGAAGCTGCTCGCTTTTGGTGACGCTTGCGCTGCTCTGTGCCTGAGACTGCTCTTGATTAGGATTTAATTGTGTTTGCCGGTCCTCGGCTGTGCCCCGTTTCATTTTCCCATTAAGAGGCCATTTTGTTGTTGTTGTTGGTTCCACCCCCAGCCCGTGGCACCTCCCCGCTCCCGCCTCCTAGCTGACCCTCCCGCGCCCCTCCCCTTACTCCATCCTCTTATGACAGATGCATTTGCGCGCAGCATTCATGCGCAGCGGTTGCGCCACATGCGCGCCGAAGGTGCGCCAAAGGTAAGCCCGTCTACGCCCGTCCGCGCCAAGCCCGCGCCCAGCGCCAGTCCCCCTGGCCCCCGTACCACCCACCCCACCCGCATTACATAGAACGCCTCCACCCTCTTAGCCCTAAACCCCGGTCGACTCCCCAACTGCGCCCAAGCCGCTCCTGGACACACCCATGGACCCTTCAAATGCAACTCCTGCAAGTATGACGGCACCAAGACCAACTCCTCATCCACGAACACCAAACAGAGATCCGACACCAACCACCTAAAATGCATCCTGCTCAACACCCGCTCGGTCCACAGACACGCCATCGACCTTTGGAATCTACTAGGCACCATCTCTCCGGACGTCGCCTTCCTAACAGAAACATGGTTGAACGCCTCCTCAGCCCCAGACATCACCATTGGCATCCCGGAAGGCTACAAGATTATCCGAAAAGACCGCACCAACCAAACAGGAGGAGGCATCGCTATCGTCCATAAGAATTCCATCCGCATCTCAACCAGCTCAGACGTCTACCTCGCTAGCGCCGAGCACCTTTACTTCCAGATCCACACCGACCCCTAAGACCACACTCAGAGGCACCCTCCTCTACAGGCCACCAGGACCCCGTGCACAATTCAGTGAAGACATCACTGACTTTATCACCCCACACGCCCTCCCCTCCGAAGACTACATTCTACTGGGAGACCTCAATTTTCACCTGGAAAAGAGCAACGACAGCAACGCCACCACCCTTCTGGACAATCTCGCCAACCTCGGACTCAAACAACATGTTAATACCCCCACTCACTACGCAGGTCACACACTCGACCCTATCTTCACCTCCAGCAAACATATCTCCTTCAGTCACACCACAGTTCTCCATTGGACGGACCACAGCTGCGTCCACTTTATCTACAAAAAGACCACAACCCACAACCATCCTCAACCCACTCTGCGAAGAAACTGGAACAAAATCACCATCGACCAGATCTCCTCATCGCTTCTTCAAAACCCCCCTGCCCACTCTTCGAACCCCAACCAAGCAGCCATTAACCTCACTCAATGGCTAACCAATAGCGCCGACAACCTAGCACCTTTGAAAAAACGTCAAATCAAACTAGGCAGCAAAAACGCCCCCTGATGATCTTAAGAAATCCAAGAAACTCTGTCGCTCCCTTGAGAAGGCCTGGAAAAAAGACCCAAACACCAGCACCAGGGACGCCTTCAAAAACACCACCCGCATACACCACCAACTGATCCGGACTGCCAAGAAAGCCGCATTCAAAGACCGACCAGACAACAACGCCCACAACAGCAAGGAATTATTCAACATCGTCAAAGAGTCTACCAACCCCACTGCCAACTCAAACGACATCACTCCCTCTCAAACCCTTTGCGACTCCCTAGCTTCGTTCTTCCACGACAAAATCGCAGACATCCACATCAGCTTCGACAACCAACCCGGAGACCAACCCACCCAACCTTCTGCCGAACCTTTACCCCCCTTGAACATCCTTAATGACTGGAACCCAATCTCCACTGAGGACACCATCCGCCTGATGAACTCCATCCACTCAGCATCCCCCACAGACCCATGCCCTCACCACATCTTCAACAAAGCAGATTCCATCATAGCACCACACCTCCGAGATGTCATCAACTGCTCCCTCAACTCCGCCACCTTCCCGGAAAGCTGGAAACACGCTGAACTCAGCGCCCTTCTGAAAAAACCCACAGCTGACCCCACCGAACTCAAAAACTACTGCCCCATCTCGCTCCTTCCATTCCCGGCCAAAGTCATCGAGAAAGCTGTCAACAACCAGCTTGCCACCTTCCTCGAAACCAACAGATCCCTCGACTCCTCACAGTCCGGCTTCCGAGCCAAACACAGCACTGAGACCGCACTCATCGCAGCAACAGACGACATTCGAACTCTACTGGACAATGGAGACACAGTCGCCCTCATCCTCCTCTACCTCTCCGCAGCCTTCGACACAGTCTGTCATAGCACCCTGTTACAACGCCTCAGAATCATCGGAATCCAAGGAAAAGCACTGGAATGGATCACCTCGTTCCTTGCCGGAAGAACTCAGAGAGTCCGCCTCCCACCATTCAAGTCAGAGGCCACTGAAGTCATTTGCGGCGTGCCACAAGGATCTTCACTCAGCCCCACCCTCTTCAACGTATACATGAGCCCCCTCGCGGCCATCGCATGCCAACACAACCTCAACATCATCTCCTACGCTGATGACACTCAACTGATCCTCTCACTCACCAAAGACCCTAACACCGCCAAAACCAACCTACATGAAGGAATGAAAGAAATCGCCGAGTGGATGAAGCACAGACGTCTGAAACTGAATTCAGACAAAACAGAAGTCCTTATCTTAGGTACCTCCCCCTCTGCCTGGGACAACTCTTGGTGGCCAGAGGCCCTTGGAAAAGCACCCATCCCGACGGACCACGCACGGAACCTGGGCGTCATCCTGGACTCCTCACTCTCGATGACCAGACAAGTCAACGCCGTTTCATCATCTTGCTTCAACATTCTTCGCATGCTCAAAAAAACATTTCGCTGGATCCCCACCGAAACTAGAAAAACGGTCACCCACGCACTGGTTACAAGCCGCCTGGACTACGGAAACACCCTATACGCCGGTACCACCGCAAAACTTCAGAAAAAACTCCAACGCATCCAGAACGCATCAGCCAGACTCATACTAGACATCCCACGTAAAGACCACATTTCTGGTCACCTGAAAGACCTCCACTGGCTCCCCGTCAATAAGAGGATAACATTCCGCCTCCTAACCCACGCACACAAAGCACTTTAGGAACTTGGACCCGAATGCCTCAACACACGACTTTCCTTCTACACCCCCTCCCGCCAGCTACGCTCTTCCAACCAAGCCCTTGCTGCTGTACTTCGCATCAACAAAACCACCATGGGAGGAAGATCCTTCTCCTACCTGGCGGCTAAAACCTGGAACGCACTTCCCACTCACCTTCACCTCACTCAGAACCACCTAGCATTCAGAAAGGAACTTAAAACCTGGATATTCGACAAGTAATTCCCCACCCTTCTTCAAGCGCCTTGAGACCCTCTGGGTATGTAGCGCGCTATATAAATTAATTGACTTGACTTGACTTCATGTGTATGTACTGGGGCATTTCCAATGTGCGAGCTGTGGGACTGGAGTGTGACGCAGTGCATCGTAAATACACTCTCAGAGGTGCATCCTTCCCGGCTTGCTTAGGTTGAGCCTACCGAGCCGACAACCTGGCTGTGTCATTGTCTATTTCCTCTTGAGGAGCGTCATTCTTTTTGCGGTGACAACCCGCTTGTGCTGCAATATCTTAATGCATGTTGAGAAAGTCGCCTGGGAAGAGGAAACGTTCATAATAAGTAAATGTTCTTTATTGTGAATTGTTTTGGTCCCGGAAAATGTATTATATTGTGCTGTATAGGGCGGCCACTTTCCGTGACAGAGGGCGTCAGGAACCCTCCACCATAACAGCTTGAGCGGGGTGGAGGTCACCGGACAATCCTGTGTAACAGGAGATATTTACCTAGTTTGAAGCTCCTTTCAGTCCGGTCTCCCTGGAGCTCATAAATACAATCTCTTGCAGTGGAAAGAAGGAAGGGAAAAAAAGAGAGATAGAAGGAAGGACGGGAGAAAAGGAGAGATGAAAAGATGGATGGGTGATGGAGAGAAAGATTGATGGACGGATGGCAAGAAAGGTGAATAGATGGAGACAAAAGATAGTGATGGTACTGGGAATGTATGACACTATATCTGGGCAAGTTAGCAAATAAAAGGAAGAGCTCGACCAGAGCTGAGCCATTCACTGTCTTTGTTGGAACAAACTCACAAGTGCTTTATTAACCTTCCTGCTATCTCAAATTTGCTTGAAAATGCACCATTTGCCCACTCTTTTCTCAAAGTTTTCTCGGGGGGGAGAACCCTCCTGAACGCCTCCTCGCTCGAAACATTGCAGTCAGGCTATGGTTTTACACCTCACCACTTCGAAGGTCACCAGCCGCGACTGATATACAGCTTCAAACTAGTGACAAGAATATTGAAGCACGTAATTTCTATGAACTGCTTTGTTCACGGTTGAAAGGATTGTTGTGTGGTTTGACCTTTATTGGACATGTTAGGTGAAGAGAATGAGGTATGATAGGAGAGGATGTGCTGACACCCAAGTCTCAGCATCGGCTCAACATCCCTTGATTCCTGGCAAATCACTTAATCTCTCTGTGTCTAAAATAAATAAATGTGTCATTGTTTAATGCATCTGGTGCTCATGTCAAACACCCAATTGCCTCTGGGTTAAGTTTGCAAGATATAAAACTAAAAAAAATTAAGAATATAAAAAAAATCAATTAAAATGTGATGACATAGTGGGCAGATGTCACATGGAGTGTAGCGCAACATAAGTGTTGCAGAGGGTGTGAGAGACTCAGCCGCACCTGCATGCACTGTAGATGAATTCCACTTTTGATGTGCCTCAGGAGACCATATGTATTTTAGAGGCATTGTTAAATCACCAAATAGTATTATAAATGGGATAACGTTTCCACTGATGTACATTATAAGGATATTGCAAGTCACAAAGGTGTACCCAAACCATATAGAGGAGCAAAGTCGAAGGACCAGTAGAACTTCCCCCTTCCTCCAAACATCTTAAAACCCTGGGCCCAGATAATCAAAAATGTTACAAGATGCAGCACAGCAACCAAAGTTGTTGCGCTGTGTCACGTGACAAGGAAAGAGGAGAAAAGTGCCAAATCTACAGAGATATGGGGCTGTCCTCCTCTCTCCCTAGCTCCAACACACCATCAGGCTGCTGAGTGCCATGCACTGACATTTGCACCATTGTGCAGGGGTGTCTGCATTAGTCTTGTACATCTTGTGTACTGGAAGGGCACCTTTCCACTAGGCTTAGACTAACTTTAAAACATTTCCCACTTTGGATGTATGCTGTGCAGTGCAGCACACGTGCAAAGTGAGAAACATTAGGAGAAATAAAAGCATTTTTCATTTTTAACACCTGTTAAAAAGTGGCATTATTTTTACACAAAACCCTGCCTACTATTATTAATGGTAGGGTTTTTACATCAAAATATATTGGTGGTTGCATGAGAATGCACAAATACAACCCATGTAATGGCCCCTTTGCAGTGCAGCACTTTGAAGAGTTATGCAAAGCTCAAGGCTTCTTTGCGTTTCTTTGAGGGAAGACAAGTTTTGGGCTGGAGAGTAAATTAAAAAAACAATCGCAAAGGGTTGTGTCACTTTATGACACAAAAGCAGCACAAAATGTTTGGTTATGTGGGCCTTGGTGTCTTCCTCTTTCATGTTCATTACATATAAGAAGTATAAGAGCAGAATGCGTAGGGTGAAATTAAGCACAACAAATGCACATACAAAGTTTTTCAAAAACATAATAGAATCAGATAAATGCAAGTTGGGTTAAAAAGGCTGTGGATCACACTGTGCAGGGATTCTAACTTTATTGCAATTACCAACAGTGTGGAAAAAAATAAACACCTTGGCATGAATATCTCTTCATTGCTGTTCAGCTTTTCTTTTTAGAAAACTATATCAAAAAGAGTAGCTAACTCCCATTTTAATTGGCTAAACTGACTTTCATCGTGGCTGCTGGCAGCAGCCATTCGGATGTCTGAACTCAACTGTAGCAAATTATTATAGTAGAGCAGCTATGTTGTTTCTTTATTATAGATGACTAGATGCGTACCAACTCAACAGTTATAAAGAAATTAGGCATGGGCTTTTATATAGGGTTTGGAGGTTTCATCTTGTTATGTGGAGTCTGTCTAGAAGTATCAGGGAGAAACAACTGATAGGAGTTGCTGTTAAAACATTAAAAGAGTGATGTATAATGTTCACTCAGGAGAAACAAAGGAGGAATCCATTGGAGGGTTTGTTAATCTACAAAGGAGTCTATCTATGTGTGACATAGAATCAACCACCAAAACAGTACTACATGGAGTTCACCCAGGGTGGAGTGTGCAAGGGCTTAGAGAATAAGAGAATAGAGATGGAAGGTCACCAAACTTTGGCTCAAGCACTCACATCTGTCAGGCACAAACACTTTTATCCGTCTTCCTTTTAGTTGGATGCCTGAGATGGACACGTTGATGGGATAGTTAAAATAAGTGAGCTGAGCAACATTTACCAGTGGGAGGAAGGAGGGGCTGGTCTGCAGCAGGCTCAACTACAGCCCCTGCAGGTCAATAGAGACATTAAGAGACCAGCCATTGAGGTGAAGGTAGTCAGCTTAAGGTAGGGAGGAAGCAAGGGACTGCAGGGTATGAACATGGCCCTATAATTTGAACACAATGCTAGACACATGAGAGGAAAAACAACACAAAGAAGAGTAGGAACCATGTTAAACTTAAACTACTGTGGATTCACAATCACAACCATTGGATGACTTGAAACATTCTGACTATCTCGTACATAGGTGGGGTACCTAATACCACTCACACATAACACCAGGAGTGCACAAGTCAAAAGTTAAACCTGAGACATCTATGAGATTAGTTCATCACATGGATAGAAGTTGTCTAATTGGAATAAGGTAGCCTATCTATTTCACATGTACTCTCAAATATCTGTCAACTGTCACAGTTGACATTTATTTATTTGAAAAGTTTTATATAGCGCTGGCTAGACCCAGAGGTATCAGAGCGCTTTACACGAGGAAGAGCATTGTTTCAGAGCATAATTACGAGTTACATAGTTACAAGTTACACAGTTTCAGAGCATAGTTACAAATTGCTGAAGCGTAGTTACAAGCGTTAAAAACAAATATGTAAGGGAAAAAGCAGGCAAGGGTAGAGATTCAGGGGACAGGTTAGAAGCAGTGGAGGTAGACAAAGAATGAAAGAGGGAAAGAGGTGGGGAAGGGTGAAGGAAACATAACCAGGAGAGGAGGAAAAAACATGGAAATGATGTCATTCCCACACCTCTGCTGTGTGTGGCTCCCTTTACGCTGTGGATTCTCTCAGAGGGGTCTCTGAGACTCCAGGGCATAAATACTGTACCACTCCCCAACAAGGGGAGAGGGAGTGCTTTGGCAAGGGGCGCCATTTCCACACCTCTGCTGTCGTGGCTCCCTTGATACTGTGGACTCTCTCAGGGGGGTCTTTGAGATTCCAGGGTATAAATGTTGGATGTTCCTATGTAGGATCAAGGGAGGTTTAGCTGGCATGACCAAAGGTGTACACGTGGCACCTTGGGGCATCCATTGTGTTGGATGTATTTGCCTCACACACCCCGAGGGGTGTCATGCTTCATCATCGGCGTTTGCTCCTCGTCGGGGAGGCGGTGCAATCCCCGACGGGCTCACCTCAAGAGGGGCTCTTTGGCGGAGATCTTTTATCCAACAGCCTTATGGTGAAGTGGGGGTGTGTGGGCAAGAAGATGTAAAGTGATAAGCTGAGAGCTAAAATATAACTAAGGGTACCGGAATTCACTTTATTCTGGGGGTCCCCTAGTTACAATTAAAAGGTGGAACTAGCTTACTAGGTGTCAACACAATTAAGTTGAGTGACGCTGGTAAAGGCTAGAGGTCATAAGTGGTCGACATGTTTCTCGCAGTGGGGTAGATTACCCGCGATTCTTCAGGACCATATAACAAGTGAAATGTGTGTCAAAAAAGAGGGAACATGCTTGTGTCATGTATGTAAAGTGTGTTACCTCTGTGGAGTATCCTATGCCTAAACATAGGGAAAAGGAACAACACTGATTAAAACATTATTGCAACAGTCATAAATGAATATCAAGTCAATGCCAGTAGGTGGGAAATGAGTGGCATGCAGGCGGTGTTGTAAACTATTGAGCACAACATTAGCATGCCTGAGGACATTGAGTGAGTAGCGTGTATTTGCCAGGTACACTCAAAGTCTGTGTGAAGGGGGAGAAAACAGTGTTTCAAGGTGAAGTTTAAAAGCAGTAATTAAAAACAGCAAAACATGAGGACAGTGGTTACAACAGCACAAAATATAGGAGGGGTGTAATGCCCTGTCAAACTTCATGCATTTTGTAGGCACCCTTAAGAACCTGTGAGTGCTGTAAAAACGTTTCTTATGGTGAGTAACAGACAGGGAATAATACATAAACTCAATAATAAACACTGGTGTCTTTCTAGCGCTGTGCACACAGAAATTATTATGCTCCCAACTCACCATTAGGTTGGGGACTACTAGCCACATGAGGGTCGGCGGGAAAAGATATCAGGGAGGGCCTTTAGATGAGGCTAGAGGGAGATATTGAAGGTAAATACAGGTAAATAGAGTGGTGGCGCCGTTTTTCTGAAAGCGCTATAGCGCTAATGCTGCCTCGTTAAAAGAATGTAAACGCGGGAACTGGGATCGTTCCGCTCGTTGTATCACTCACCTCATCCTGCCTGTATCCAAGTCAATTGACCTACCCGTCCCCGCCGAGCTCGAGTAGATGATAGAGCTCGGCGGTCGGGATTATTTAACCAAACGCGATGATCGGCGAGTATGCCGCGTCATCGCCCAGGGGGTAGGTCACATGATAATCGCCGAAAGGGTGGCGGCCATTTTGTAATGGTAAAATCCCTGCTTACGCGCTGTTAGAGAGCAGAGATGTTGTGGCTTATGTCGTGTGGTGACAGTTCCAAAGCGTCGATTGTTCGTGTTTATACGATATTACCAGATATTAACAGCAGTACTGGTGTGTGTAAATAATGTGTGTGCAAGGAGGAGTCACTAGGTTGTGGACAATTGCAAGTAAAACCATGGCGGCCATGATGTAATGGGCAGGATATGGTTAGTGAGGGCAATTGCTCACAGACCCCTGCGTTAGAAATTCACACATAGGTGGAAGATGGAATCATTTTTCTAGGGTGTAAAGACCAACAGGGCAGGTGTTAATAGGGGGTGTTTCAGATAAGCAGACTTAGGTCAAATGTGCTGTATGACCGGTATTAGAGTGAATGCCAGGGAATTTCTTCATTTAGGCCATATTTATCAGAGGACAGGCGATGTATCCATCTCTGCTCTTTGTGGAAGAGGGCGTTTTTAGGGCAATTAGGGCTAGATTCTAGTACCACCCATTTCATAGAGTCTTCATTGTGGTTGTTGTCCACATAATGTTTGCACATTTTCGTATGGGTCTTCTTGCAGCGCAAATTACTGCGGTGTTCGGTAATGCGCACTTTGATAGCCCGGGTAGTCATACCGATGTATTGCAGGCCACATGGGCAGGTTATCAGGTAAATGCAATTGGATGTATTGCAATTTGTGTGGTGTCTGAGTTCCCAATTAAAGGTCTCAGAAAGCTGGATATTCTTAAGTGTCTGGGTATATTTACAAACCCCACACATGCCACAAGGGTAGTGGCCTGTCACAGGAGGTAGATGCCATAGGGTTTGTTGGGTTTCTTTTCTGGCCACCTTAGGTCTGGTACTGATTAGGATGTCCTTTAGGTTCTGAGACCTTTTGAACGCGAATCTCGGTTCTTCTAGCGTAAGGTCGCCTGTGTTTAAAATGCCCCAGTGATGTTTGATCGTATTCCTGATCTGGTTGGAGAGTGGGGTAAAAGTGGTTACGCAGGTCATAGGTTGGTTTTCGACCGGAACTCTTTCCCGTCGTTCTAGGAGGGCATCCCTGTTGTTGTTCCTGGCCCGTTTTCTAGCTTTAAAGACTTCGCTTTTCGGGTAACCTCTGTCTAGTAGGTTCCTCGATAGAACTGTGGACTCCTTTTTATAGTCAGTTATGGCACTACAATTGCGTCTAATCCGTAGGAATTGGCCAAAGGGCAAATTGTTACGTAAGGACCTTGGGTGATGGCTTTGGTAGTGTAGGAGACTATTCCTGTCTGTAGGTTTCCTGTACAGAGTAGTGCTAATGGATCCTGTTTCCAGTTTTATTGTTAGATCAAGAAAAGGGATCTCGTTTGGTGATGAGGTCATGGTGAAGTTTAGGTAGGGGTTCAGTTGGTTTACCCAAACGAGGAAAGCTTCTTGGGTGGCTGTGGAGCCTTTCCATAGAATTATGATGTCGTCGATGAAGCGTTTCCAAAGTTTGATATTTTCTCGGAAAGGGTTCGACTCATGGTGTATATGTGTACCCTCGAAGTCCGCCATGTACAGACAGGCTACCGAGGGGGCAAAAGTGCTGCCCATTGAGGTCCCCTGGGTCTGGTGATAGTACTTGCCTCTGTACTCAAAATAATTCTCGGTAAGAGCCAGTGTGGCGCATTCCATGACAAAGGCCTGTGGGGTGCTTGAGTTCCAGGGCTCTAGGCCTAGTCTTTCCTCAATGACGTCAAGGGTGGCCCTCTGAGGAATGTTTGTGTAGAGGGCCTCTACGTCAAGGGTCATTATTAGATCTATCTCTCCTATGTCCGGGATGGTATCAAGAATCCGTAGTACATCCGTGGTGTCTTGGACGTAAGAGGGTATGGCCTTCACAAGAGGTTGTAGAAAATGGTCACAGAATTGTGACAGAGGCTCCAATACGGAGTCTATCCCTGACACAATGGGTCTCCCTGGTACAGGTCTGGTGGCTTTGTGGATCTTAGGCAGTATATAAAAATACGGTACCCTCGGGTCCTTTTTCATTAAGAAGTCTGCCTCCTTTCTGGTGATCCATTGCTCACATTCTGCACTGGTGACCAAGCTACAGATCATGGTCTGTAGGCGTTTGGTAGGGTCATTGGGAATGGGTGTGTAATATCTTTGGTCATTCAGTTGTCTATTGCATTCAAGCTCATAATCCACAGTATTCATTAGGACCGTGGCGCCCCCTTTGTCAGCTTGTTTGATGGTTAACAGTGGGTCTTCTGCCAGTGACCTCAATATGTCCAACTCATTCTTAGAGATATTGGAGTGAGAGGATCTTCGCTCCAGTTTGCTGATGTCTTTTAGTACTGCCTGCTCAAAAGTCAATACTTCGTTTGGGACCATTCCATTGTGGGGTGTGAAGGTTGAAGGATTGTGTAACCCTGAGTCTGTCAATGGTTCACAAGGCTTACCTTCGAAGAAGGTTTTGAGTCGTATTTTTCTGAAGAATGATTTAAGTTCCCTGGTTTGTTGGAACAAATCGATCCTGGGGGTAGGTACAAAGCCTAAACCTTTTTGCAGTACCTCCTCCTCTCGCTCTGTGAGGAGCCGGTCAGATAGATTGACCACCAGGCTTATTTTGGTCCTGATCGGTTGGTGCTCCTGGTGTTCATTCCTTGGGGGTGTGTGTCCTCCCATTGCACCCTCTTCTCTGTCCCGTTCCCTCTTTTTCGCCCTCGCCCTCTGCCCCAACCTCTGCCTAAAAAAGGAGGGTGTGTAGGGTTTTGGGGGGGGTTGTAGAGTGGAGGATAATGTTGGACAAAGGGTGGTTGAAAGTGGGGGAATTGTGGGTATTGCCAAAAAGGGGGACCAATTGGTTGCCCCTGGTTGGGGTAGTGCGGGAAGTTATGTTGTCCCCGTCCCCTGCCTCTTTTGGCCCTCGGTGGCAACTGAGCAGGGTTATTTTCCCCGCTACTGTCCGGCCCACTGTTGGAACCCCTCCTAGATGAGGTCGTGCTCGAGTCAGAATTAGAGCTCGTGCCAGGGGGGGTGTAATCTTCCCTTAAATAGGGGTAGACCTTTTCCTTTGAGAACTTCTTTATGTCTTTTTGAAGTTTAGCAAGTTTCTGCTCCATTAGATATTCTTGATGTTCTGCCATTTCTTTATTAATTTCAGCCAGTTTTGTTTTAAAGCCCGGGTTTTGTACTGCCGTCTTTAAGGCTGCCTCTGCTGCATGAATCTTAACTAGAAGAGCATCTGCTAAACGTTTAGCTGTATTGACGATCAGGATGAGGAGGTCGTGGGTGCACTTCCATGACACTTGTGACCATTCGATTTTAAATTGTCCATCCTCCCAAAAGATTCTGGGGAAATTTTTCACAATTAAGCCATTGGGTGCAATCTTAGCTTTAAAATATTCTGCCATCATGGTCCCGTGGATAGTTACCCTTATCCATTCTCGTTTGAGGTCGGAAAGGGATTGCCACTCGGGTGTGTTACTGCCTGTTGCAGGTTCGATGTTAATACCAAATAGGGAGGGTGTCCTCATGATTGCTGCTGCATCCTCCTCGCCAAAACTCAAACCTGGGCCCTCCATGATGATGTGGCCCAAAGGGTTTTTTTGTCCTGGTGAGTAGGGTCCTTCACAGAAGGCAGAGAAGGAAAGAAGGGGGAGGGAAGGAATGTCCTAAACCTGAGTCAGGTGTGGACACAGTGGAGCCCAGTACAATGGTTTGGGCTTGAATGGTGGGGGATTTGAAAAACTAACCCGCCGAGAAGAGACTCCCACGGTGTGGCACCGTGCTGAAGTATTTATCAAAAAACAGGGAGAAGGGCTGATCGTTTGATCAACGGACACCAATTACCACTCAGGGTGGTGGAAGGTCCAGTATCAGCTTGTGTCCGTATCTGGTACAAGGAATGCAAGAGGGGGAATGCTGTACTGTTCCTATGTAGGATCAAGGGAGGTTTAGCTGGCATGACCAAAGGTGTACACGTGGTACCTTGGGGCATCCATTGTGTTGGATGTATTTGCCTCACACACCCCGAGGGGTGTCATGCTTCATCATCGGCGTTTGCTCCTCATCGGGGAGGCGGTGCAATCCCCGACGGGCTCACCTCAAGAGGGGCTCTTTGGCGGAGATCTTTTATCCAACAGCCTTATGGTGAAGTGGGGGTGTGTGGGCAAGAAGATGTAAAGTGATAAGCTGAGAGCTAAAATATAACTAAGGGTACCGGAATTCACTTTATTCTGGGGGTCCCCTAGTTACAATTAAAAGGTGGAACTAGCTTACTAGGTGTCAACACAATTAAGTTGAGTGACGCTGGTAAAGGCTAGAGGTCATAAGTGGTCGACATGTTTCTCGCAGTGGGGTAGATTACCCGCGATTCTTCAGGACCATATAACAAGTGAAATGTGTGTCAAAAAAGAGGGAACATGCTTGTGTCATGTATGTAAAGTGTGTTACCTCTGTGGAGTATCCTATGCCTAAACATAGGGAAAAGGAACAACACTGATTAAAACATTATTGCAACAGTCATAAATGAATATCAAGTCAATGCCAGTAGGTGGGAAATGAGTGGCATGCAGGCGGTGTTGTAAACTATTGAGCACAACATTAGCATGCCTGAGGACATTGAGTGAGTAGCGTGTATTTGCCAGGTACACTCAAAGTCTGTGTGAAGGGGGAGAAAACAGTGTTTCAAGGTGAAGTTTAAAAGCAGTAATTAAAAACAGCAAAACATGAGGACAGTGGTTACAACAGCACAAAATATAGGAGCAATGGATCACCAGAAAGGAGGCAGACTTCTTAATGAAAAAGGACCCGAGGGTACCGTATTTTTATATACTGCCTAAGATCCACAAAGCCACCAGACCTGTACCAGGGAGACCCATTGTGTCAGGGATAGACTCCGTATTGGAGCCTCTGTCACAATTCTGTGACCATTTTCTACAACCTCTTGTGAAGGCCATACCCTCTTACGTCCAAGACACCACGGATGTACTACGGATTCTTGATACCATCCCGGACATAGGAGAGATAGATCTATTAATGACCCTTGACGTAGAGGCCCTCTACACAAACATTCCTCAGAGGGCCACCCTTGACGTCATTGAGGAAAGACTAGGCCTAGAGCCCTGGAACTCAAGCACCCCACAGGCCTTTGTCATGGAATGCGCCACACTGGCTCTTACCGAGAATTATTTTGAGTACAGAGGCAAGTACTATCACCAGACCCAGGGGACCTCAATGGGCAGCACTTTTGCCCCCTCGGTAGCCTGTCTGTACATGGCGGACTTCGAGGGTACACATATACACCATGAGTCGAACCCTTTCCGAGAAAATATCAAACTTTGGAAACGCTTCATCGACGACATCATAATTCTATGGAAAGGCTCCACAGCCACCCAAGAAGCTTTCCTCGTTTGGGTAAACCAACTGAACCCCTACCTAAACTTCACCATGACCTCATCACCAAACGAGATCCCTTTTCTTGATCTAACAATAAAACTGGAAACAGGATCCATTAGCACTACTCTGTACAGGAAACCTACAGACAGGAATAGTCTCCTACACTACCAAAGCCATCACCCAAGGTCCTTACGTAACAATTTGCCCTTTGGCCAATTCCTACGGATTAGACGCAATTGTAGTGCCATAACTGACTATAAAAAGGAGTCCACAGTTCTATCGAGGAACCTACTAGACAGAGGTTACCCGAAAAGCGAAGTCTTTAAAGCTAGAAAACGGGCCAGGAACAACAACAGGGATGCCCTCCTAGAACGACGGGAAAGAGTTCCGGTCGAAAACCAACCTATGACCTGCGTAACCACTTTTACCCCACTCTCCAACCAGATCAGGAATACGATCAAACATCACTGGGGCATTTTAAACACAGGCGACCTTACGCTAGAAGAACCGAGATTCGCGTTCAAAAGGTCTCAGAACCTAAAGGACATCCTAATCAGTACCAGACCTAAGGTGGCCAGAAAAGAAACCCAACAAACCCTATGGCATCTACCTCCTGTGACAGGCCACTACCCTTGTGGCATGTGTGGGGTTTGTAAATATACCCAGACACTTAAGAATATCCAGCTTTCTGAGACCTTTAATTGGGAACTCAGACACCACACAAATTGCAATACATCCAATTGCATTTACCTGATAACCTGCCCATGTGGCCTGCAATACATCGGTATGACTACCCGGGCTATCAAAGTGCGCATTACCGAACACCGCAGTAATTTGCGCTGCAAGAAGACCCATACGAAAATGTGCAAACATTATGTGGACAACAACCACAATGAAGACTCTATGAAATGGGTGGTACTAGAATCTAGCCCTAATTGCCCTAAAAACGCCCTCTTCCACAAAGAGCAGAGATGGATACATCGCCTGTCCTCTGATAAATATGGCCTAAATGAAGAAATTCCCTGGCATTCACTCTAATACCGGTCATACAGCACATTTGACCTAAGTCTGCTTATCTGAAACACCCCCTATTAACACCTGCCCTGTTGGTCTTTACACCCTAGAAAAATGATTCCATCTTCCACCTATGTGTGAATTTCTAACGCAGGGGTCTGTGAGCAATTGCCCTCACTAACCATATCCTGCCCATTACATCATGGCCGCCATGGTTTTACTTGCAATTGTCCACAACCTAGTGACTCCTCCTTGCACACACATTATTTACACACACCAGTACTGCTGTTAATATCTGGTAATATCGTATAAACACGAACAATCGACGCTTTGGAACTGTCACCACACGACATAAGCCACAACATCTCTGCTCTCTAACAGCGCGTAAGCAGGGATTTTACCATTACAAAATGGCCGCCACCCTTTCGGCGATTATCATGTGACCTACCCCCTGGGCGATGACGCGGCATACTCGCCGATCATCGCGTTTGGTTAAATAATCCCGACCGCCGAGCTCTATCATCTACTCGAGCTCGGCGGGGACGGGTAGGTCAATTGACTTGGATACAGGCAGGATGAGGTGAGTGATACAACGAGCGGAACGATCCCAGTTCCCGCGTTTACATTCTTTTAACGAGGCAGCATTAGCGCTATAGCGCTTTCAGAAAAACGGCGCCACCACTCTATTTACCTGTATTTACCTTCAATATCTCCCTCTAGCCTCATCTAAAGGCCCTCCCTGATATCTTTTCCCGCCGACCCTCATGTGGCTAGTAGTCCCCAACCTAATGGTGAGTTGGGAGCATAATAATTTCTGTGTGCACAGCGCTAGAAAGACACCAGTGTTTATTATTGAGTTTATGTATTATTCCCTGTCTGTTACTCACCATAAGAAACGTTTTTACAGCACTCACAGGTTCTTAAGGGTGCCTACAAAATGCATGAAGTTTGACAGGGCATTACACCCCTCCTATATTTTGTGCTGTTGTAACCACTGTCCTCATGTTTTGCTGTTTTTAATTACTGCTTTTAAACTTCACCTTGAAACACTGTTTTCTCCCCCTTCACACAGACTTTGAGTGTACCTGGCAAATACACGCTACTCACTCAATGTCCTCAGGCATGCTAATGTTGTGCTCAATAGTTTACAACACCGCCTGCATGCCACTCATTTCCCACCTACTGGCATTGACTTGATATTCATTTATGACTGTTGCAATAATGTTTTAATCAGTGTTGTTCCTTTTCCCTATGTTTAGGCATAGGATACTCCACAGAGGTAACAAACTTTACATACATGACACAAGCATGTTCCCTCTTTTTTGACACACATTTCACTTGTTATATGGTCCTGAAGAATCGCGGGTAATCTACCCCACTGCGAGAAACATGTCGACCACTTATGACCTCTAGCCTTTACCAGCGTCACTCAACTTAATTGTGTTGACACCTAGTAAGCTAGTTCCACCTTTTAATTGTAACTAGGGGACCCCCAGAATAAAGTGAATTCCGGTACCCTTAGTTATATTTTAGCTCTCAGCTTATCACTTTACATCTTCTTGCCCACACACCCCCACTTCACCATAAGGCTGTTGGATAAAAGATCTCCGCCAAAGAGCCCCTCTTGAGGTGAGCCCGTCGGGGATTGCACCGCCTCCCCGACGAGGAGCAAACGCCGATGATGAAGCATGACACCCCTCGGGGTGTGTGAGGCAAATACATCCAACACAATGGATGCCCCAAGGTGCCACTTGTACACCTTTGGTCATGCCAGCTAAACCTCCCTTGATCCTACATAGGAACAGTACAGCATTCCCCCTCTTGCATTCCTTGTACCAGATACGGACACAAGCTGATACTGGACCTTCCACCACCCTGAGTGGTAATTGGTGTCCGTTGATCAAACGATCAGCCCTTCTCCCTGTTTTTTGATAAATATAAATGTTGGATCCCTTACCAACAAGGGAAAAAAGAGTGCTTTGGTGAAGGGCACACACCTCGGTGGTAACTTTAAGGATAATGGTGTATTGCTTGGTAAAACACTTTTAGAATCCGCCCATGAGGCATAGTCAGAGGTCAATTAGAAGATTCCATTCTCATGGGGGAAAGTTATTTGATTGTGTGCTCTAAGTTGATTCCGCCTCCAACACCAGATCACATAGAGGACTTGTGTTAAGGTTAAAACACAAGGGTGGTGGCTATCTTGAGGACATAATTTCTCCTGCGTCTGGGCTTCAGAGGTAAATGTTGTGCACTGCAAACATTAATTCTCCGAGTTACAGGTCAGAATTTCCTACGACTTATTGTGCCTTTGGACGTTGTTCTTCTTCTCTAGCAGCTGACATTGAACCAGTTATTGCACCAAATGACCAAACACCAAAATGAGCTAGAAATATTCTCCAGTCTGTGCTTGTTAAACTTATTCAAGTGTGTTGTGTTTATAGGTTTCATCACTAATCCCTGTAGTTAGCTGAAAATACTTTCCACAACACTTCCATATCCACCACAAAAGTATGGTTTCTCCCCTGTTTGTGTTTGTATAGTGCACTTGAATGGCTTTTCCCCCTAAGTGGGTTGCGCTGATGATTTCTTAATGTTGAAGGGGCACTAAAACTACTTTCACATTCACGGCAATGGTAGGGTTTTCAACTGTGTGTGTATGCTGATGTCTTTGTATTGCTGAGAATTGACTAAAGCACTTAACACACTCACTGCACATGAAAATTTTTTCCCCTGTGTGTGTTCGTTGATGATTCCTTAATTTTGAGGAACGACTAAAACTATTTCCACATTCTTTGCAATCAGATTGTTTTTCCCCTGCCTGTGTTCGCTGATGTGTCTACAGAATTGATAACAGACTAAAGCTCTTGATACATTCACTGCACTGGAATGACTTTTCCCCTGTGTGTGTTCGCTGATGATTTCTGAGATTTGAAGAATCACTAGAAGTACTTCCACATTCATAGCAATTGTATGGATTTTCCCCAGAGTGTGTTTGTTTATGTTTTTGTAGGTCCAATAACCGACTGAAGCTCTTCACGCATTCACTGCAATGCTATGGTTTTCTCCTGTGTGTGTTCGCTGATGTCTTCGAAGATTTGATAACACACTGAATCTCTTCACACATTTAATGCAATAGTATGGTTTTTCCCCAGTATGTGTTCGCTGATGTGTTTGGAGTTGTGATAACCGACTGAAGCTCTTCACACATTCACCGCACTGTAATGGCTTTTCCCCCGTGTGTGTTCGCTGATGACTCCTGAGATTTGAGGAATCACTAAAACTACTTCCACAATCATTGTAATAGTATGGTTTTTCCCCAGTATGTGTTCGTTGATGTCCTTGTAGGTGTGATAACTGACTGAAGCTCTTCACACATTCAGTGCAATTGTATGGTTTTACCCCTGTGTGTGTTCGCTGATGTGTTTGGAGTAGTGATAACACACTAAAGCTCTTCACACATTCAGTTCAATTGTAAGGTTTTTCCCCAGTATGTGTTCGCTGATGTGTTTGGAGTTGTGATAACAGACTAAAGCTCTTCACACATTCATTGCAATGGTATGGTCTTTCCCCAGTATGTGTTCGCTGATGTCCTTGTAGGTGTGATAACCGACTGAAGCTCTTCACACATTCATTGCAATGGTATGGTTTTTCCCCAGTATGTGTTCACTGATGTGTTTGGAGTTGTGATAACACACTAAAGCTCTTCACACATTCAGTGCAATGGTAAGGTTTTTCCCCAGTATGTGTTCGCTGATGTGTTTGGAGTTGTGATAACAGACTAAAGCTCTTCACACATTCATTGCAATGGTATGGTCTTTCCCCAGTATGTGTTCGCTGATGTGTTTGGAGTTGTGATAACAGACTAGAGCTCTTCACACATTCATTGCAAAGGTATGGTTTTTCCCCAGTGTGTTTTCGTTGGTGTGTTTGTAGATTTGATAACTGACTGAAGCTCTTCACACATTCACTGCAATGGTATGGTTTTTCTCCTGTGTGTGTTCGCTGATGGCTTTTAAGATTTGATAACTGACTGAATGCCTTCACACATTCAGTGCATTGGTATGGTTTTCCCCCCATTGGTGTTTGGTGATGATCATTCATTGCAATTGCACAATGCTTCTCCTGTGTGTGTTTGCTGATGGCTCATTAGTAGTGATGACAAACTAAAGCTCTTGTTGCTTGTGTTTTATTCTTCTTTCTTGGTTAGTGTCTCTGGGTCAGGTTTATAGTTGTCTGTATTTCGTGACTGCGTTTCCTGAGGAGCTAACATGGTTAATAAAGCACTCACCAACTACATATATTATAATTGTGGCAAGTAAAGCTTCTTTGTAGGTGGTTATGTCTTTAGATTGTAGAATGGTTTTGCATGTTTATGAGTGAAGATTGGTCTTCCTTCTGGTCGTAGCAAATTGGGAAAGTCTGTTGTAGATTAGACACCCTCTTTTTCCTTTACTCTTCAGTTGTCTGGCTCCACTCCCTTGTGCTTTTCTCTTGCTCCTGTGGTTTGGCCAGAAAGTGTTTACAATACACCTAGCGTGATAAGTTGTGATCTTCCATCCTTACAGGAAGCAGAGCAATGCTGTATCCACTTCATACCAAACACATGATCAGAGATGGTGTTTGACGTCTTTTTATACAGGAAGTGGTTTATCAGTGTTGTTGCCTAATTTTCTAGAGGTCGTTTCTTAGTCCTGTTGCGTGGAGGTGCACAGCTCAGACTCTTGCATCCACTGAATTGCTCTGGACTGACTCTTCCAGGATCTTTCAGTTTATGTTCAGGTTCCTCAGTCTCTAAGCAAATCTTTTCCTAAATATGATTTGCACGATTACTGTCATTATTCTTGATCATTTGTGCATTCAAGGTTGGTTTCCTTAGTAGAAACCTGTGCAGACATTTCCAGACTCTCTCCTTCTCATAGGGCAGGGGTGGGATAGGTGCACATCTGGGGGTTCTGTGAGGGTCTAAAGATGAAGATAACTGCACTGAGAGCCAGAGCATCCTTTGCCCTCTGCAGAAGGCTGGACACTTTAGTCAGACCACCTTTTAGCCAACACCTCTTTACAATCTGCAACTCCTACATTGTTTGAAAAAAAGAGTCTGCAAATCCCAGAATACCAAAAAGATGTTGGCTAAAAAGACACAACTGAAGGAAGTCAGCCCCACATTTTGGGGCCAGTAGGCAGTCCCGACCACCTCCTCACTGAGCTGCAGACATTAGGCCATTGCATCAGGCCTATTTGTTTTCTGCTGTCGGAATTATACAAATTTACCCCCAGGAAGAGAGACTCCCAATGAACAGCAGTGTAAAATACCCTGCCCATGCTCTTTCTTATGTTCCATTAAGATCTAAGGGGGGAAGGAACAGTTTCCCTATCTCTTCGAGCCAATAATAAAAGAAAAGTGATAATAATAGAAATATGTTATCTGTATAACCCTCTGCAAAGGACATTTACTATGCGATTATTATTAGCAAATCATAACAGAAACTTAGGGCCTGATGTACATAATTTGCAACATATATTTTTGTGGCAGCTAAATTATTTGTATTAATAGGTCAGTTCGTACAATAAGGAGTTGGAGTGAGTCCATTACTCTTCGTGAATTAGGTAGCAAATTGTGACTTACTCTAATGGATGGCCATTAGAGGAATGGTGGCCTGCTGTCAGCAGATCACCATGTCTGTGATCTCTTTTTCAATATTTTTTTGTTTTAAATACAGCTCTTTTGTCTTGTAGGACACAGTGCAGCATTTAAACGTTTTTTTTAAAGTTCCACTGGACCACTTCCCACTCAAAACATTTATTTTATATTCACAACAGGGAAAGTGTCTTAAGATGAATACTTCGCCTTTGTGAATGGGTTAGAGCCACCTTTGTGGAGTTGGTAATGTAAGAAAGGTTTGCGACCCAAATTATGGTCGCAAACAATTGTTACATAGCATTTTGAAATGCAATTTAGTAGGGATGCCGTACACGCCCCTTCCACATTTCGATTCGGTATGCTTTTCTAAACCCATTGTATGAATTTGCAAGGGAGTGCTTGGCAATCTATTGTTTCTGTGATGGTTAACAAAGATAAGGTCCTTGTGTACACTAACCAAACCAAAAACCTAATGTGAGCCCTTCACTCTATCCCAAAATGTATACACCTACTCTCAGTGCATGTTCTGCTTCCAGCAGTCTTTACAATCTTATCAAAATGTTAACAATTTTAAAATAATTCAACGAGAAAGCTGGTTTTTCCTTCCACTGAACAGTGGCGGCTCCTCTGCTAAGGTGGAGGAGCATCGCCCCACTGCTTTTTTGCAGTGAAACACAGAGAAAATAAAATGATAATAACTCCTGTCATTATCATTTTATTTTCCCCTACTTCCTCCCACAGCTTTGTGTGAGGGGGCAGGGGCTGGGGAAGAATGGGAGCACCCTCCTAAAGTGCACAATGACTGCTTTGACAGCCCTCCTGGGCCGCCCAAAACAGTCTTGCGCACTTTGCATGTTCTCCATGCAGGCTGCATTACAGCCTGCGTAGAGAACATGCACAGGCCTCCAGCCAGCATCTGTGCGCCAAAATTCGGTGCTCAGACCAATCACAACACTGCTAAGGAAGCATTGTGATTAGCTGACTGGAAGCCTGGATGTGCTTCCTGTGACCGTGCGAGAGAAGAACTACGGAGGAGAGACGCGGCGAGGAAGTGGTGAAAAGTTACTTTTTTATTTTGTATTCATTTTTTTATAGATGCTACCCCTGCATCTGCCCCCTCACACTTCCTCCCCCTACCTCCTGCGTCCCCCCTCCCGCCACCACCCCTCTGCCTCCGACCCGTGCCAACCTCAGTGCCACTGAACCACTCTTATGTTTCTGTCATTGCTCAGGCCATGCGCCTCCAAACAAATATTCCTGACTACGGGCCTGCTCACCTGGGCGCAGAGAGCTGGGGGACATAGTCCCACCCAAGCCATGTGTAGCAAGTTTGTGACAGTAGGTGAGTGAAGGGAACACCGGTTGCGGAGACCAGCACAGATAAAGAGGATGGTTTGTGACTAGAACGCGCTTAGCGTTCAGTTATGATTCTGCCTTGCCGTGACTGTTTAACTTAATTCCCCTCTTACAAGCCACAACTTCTGCAGTTGGCTCTGTTCCATTTCCGCACCTCGGGAATTTCCATCATGTTCCTCTGGATGTTCGGGATTTCCTCTTCCGGGTGGTGGCTTTCTCCTTCCTCGGTTCTTGTCTGGTACCGCTTCCCTGCAAATCCTTTCTGTTCCTCGAGCCTGCAGTTCGTCACCTCTCGCTCTGTGACTGTAACAGACGCGAAAGAGGATATTCAAGTTACAAAAAGAATCCTCATCTCTTGGGGTACTGACGGTAGGATTAAATTAAGCTCTGATTCTCTAAACTGCTTTACTTATCTGAAAACTCTGATTCCACAGTGAGTGGAGGTGTTGCTGTTGATTCATTTGATTTTCTGGCTGGGTCTATCTATTCTACTATTATAAAGAGAGAACTGTGTCCTCAAGCCAGGTAAACTCGAAAAGTACACCACCAATCCAAACACCCAAGACATCTTTGAAAACCTCAGGGCAAGCAGAAGGACATAGGCTATTAAAAATAAAAAATATACGTTGTTTAAAAAATTTAGAAATAAAAATAAAGTAGTCCCTTGCAAGTAGCGCCGGCTGCGATGTCTGTGTGATGACATAATTTGCGCTCCCTGGCAACACTTCGTGAAATGGCGGCGAATCGTGCTACCCGGGGTGTCCGAAGCTGTGCAGCTCTGCGGATCGTGCCCATTGACGGAAGATCACGACCTGCTGGGAGGACTGCCGCGGCCCTGCTTGCTGCTGGGCGAAGTGGCGGCCTGTGCGGGCGGGCGCCTGGAGGGGGACCGGACAATCCTTACAGCGCGGACGGGGGTGAGTCCTGGAGTGACTGGCGCTGCTTCATGCGCAGGGAGCGGGAGGTAGCAACAGAAGGAAAATCGCCTGGAGCGGGACCGGTGGCTGAGGTAAGGCTCAGGCTCTCCGGGACATGGGCGAGGGGGGCCGGGGCCGGGGCAGGAGGGGGGCGGGAGGTTGGCCCTGAACAACGGCGGCCTAGGTAAGGGTCAGGCTCCAGGACACGGACAATGTCGTGGCGGGCGGGGGCCGGGGCGGGAGTGCATGCAAGCCTGAAATGCTGCCCACAGCCCCCTTCTGCCCAGGTAACGCTGGGACGGGCTGCTAGTAGAATGATAAAACTAAACAAAACAAATTCAACTACAGGTTAGACACATGATTTTACAAAGAGCTGCATTTACTGTCAGACCAGGTCCTACACGTTGTCTGCTTTGCATTCCCAGCAGCAACGTGGAGGCAGCGAGGGAGCCTATTTTTTTCACCTTCAGCTGGGCAGAGATAAAAACAGAAGTTAAGGGGCCATCAGGCCTCCTTTTGATCAAGAATACAAAATTTTCTAGCTATCTCGACAAGAATTTTAGATTCTATTAAGGACACGGAGGTGAGGATTATGCTTTCTCATTTCTTTACTGCACAAACAGCAGCCAATGAAAATAAAGTACGATGATAAAAAACAACATTTCCCATGAGGCTTTGAACCACGCCTCTCATAACAATAGCCAATCACAATAGTACAAAGCATATAAAGTACAGAGACACTAAATTGGCCTCCTCTTTCTTTGCGCGAACAGTCTTAGTATAGTGAAAAAGTCTTTTTAACTCTCAACGGAGAGAACAGTTCCTTTAAGAATTCTCAACGGAGAATAATCCAGACCCACGAAGAACATCCTCCGCCAGGAAGGGTCAGCGATACAATCTAAGGAAGGCACTTAACTCTTGTTGGAATCGTTTCCTGAAACAGAAAAAAGAAGTTTGAGAAAAAGAGGACCACCAACTAAATTCTCATAGGGTGGGTAAAAGTTGTTAAACAACATAATTTCAAACAACTTTACAGTTATCTAACTGTCCCAATGGGTGGGATAATCCTTGCCTCCGTGTCCTTAGTAGAATCTAAAATTCTTGTCGCGATAGCTAGAAAATGTTTTATTCTATGGCAGGACCGGAGGCTTCTGATTATGCTGGTTCAAAGCTCATCAATCACAGCATCAGAAACATGAGGAATAGGTTTATAATAAAACACTTTAAACATTGAATCTGAAGACCAATCAGCTGCCTTTAGGATGTCCTCTAAACGAGAAGCAAGTAAGTAGGCTTTAGAAGCCATCGCACCCCTCGCAGAATGAGCACCATACGCAGATATATCGATGCCAGCTTCTGACATAATCCATCTAACCCATCTGGCTAAAGTAGCCGCAGCAACTGGCTTGAAGGGTTTCTGAACAGAGATCAATAACTGGCCTAAAGGATCAGCCCTGTGTGCCCTAGTACGTTCTTCATAACATTTGAGACATTGCAACACACACAGTTTGTTATTATGTGGAAAAGCAGGATACTCCACTGAGCGTGACATGGTCTTAGTCCGTCGAGTGATAACAAAGGAGACACCTTGAGGAGAAAACATTCTACCAGCTAAATCTAAAGCTCTAACATCGGAAACTGTACGACATGATATGAGACACAGCAACATAGTAAGCTTAGCAGAGAGCTGTTTCAAGGATAAATTCCCATTATCGGGCCAGGATTCCAACAGTGAAAGAACTTTAGTCACATCCCAAAGTGTGGAATACCTGGGTCGAGGAGGGTTCGCCACACGCACACCTTTGAGCAACTTACAAACCAAGGGATGCATCCCCACAGGCTTACCATCAATGTGATCGTGTCCGGCAGAGATCGCCGACCTGAAATTGTTAACTGACCTGTAAGCGAGCCCTGAAGCGGCACATTCAGACAGAAAATTCAACACATCAGTCACATTTGATCCCACGGGATCCACCTGTTTTGGATGGCACCAACCCACCCATTTCTTCCAAGATGCAGAGTATCGTTTCCTGGTGGAAGGAGCCCAAGCATGTTGCATAAAACTGGAAGCTTCTCGTGAAAGGCCTGTAAGGCATTCATGTCTCCGGAGAGCGTCCACACCATTAAGGTCAACTGGTTCTGCAGGACTAGGGGGTGACAAGCGCCCACTGGGTCCTGCAGAAGCGTCAGGAACACTGGGAGCCGGAAGGGAAAGTCTACAGTCAACTCCAGTAGCATGGGAAACCACGACTGTGTCGACCAACAGGAGTCACCAACACTACTGTCGCTCTCTGACGGCGCACCAGGGCCGCCACCCTCGGGATCATCACAAACGGAGGAAAAGCATAATTCCTCCGGTGCCTCCAATGGTGAAGGAACGCATCCGTTCCCATCGCCATCGGATCCGGTCTCCAACTGTAAAAGAGGGGAAGATGGGCATTGAGGCGAGAGGCAAAAAGGTCCATCTGACACGGGCCTCGCATAGTCATGATCTGGGCAAACAGCGCCGGGTGCAGCCTCCAGTCGCTGAAGTCTCGGAGGAAACGGGAGTTCCAGTCCGCTACCTGATTGAGCTTCCCCGGAAGGTATTCTGCCACTACAGAGATCTTGCGATCCAGGCAAAAGTGCCAGAATTCCTTCACAATATGAACCAACATACGGGACTTCGTCCCCCCCCTAACCGATTGATGTATCTCACCGCTGAGACATTGTCCATACGCAGGAGTATACAACAATTGCTCTTCAGCGGAGAGACAGACCTGATGGCAAAGGACCCTGCCAGCAACTCCAGGCAGTTTATGTGTAGAGATAGTTCGTCTGCTGACCACCAACCTCCTGTGGTAAACTCCCCACATCGAGCGCCCCAGCCCCATTAACTGGCATCCGATTCTATGATCTGGGGCTGCGCCGAAGATCGCACGGCCATTCCAGGCTGACATGTGATCCAGCCACCATTGAAGCTCCTCTCGGGCTTCGGGGGAAAGAGGAATGAGGTGATTGTAGTGAAATGGCATACCCTGCCCCCTAAAGGGGCCAAGGGACATATAGGACTTACCAGATAATTGGTTGTCGAATTTCTTGTAGCCCCTGTTGACACCCCGATTATAGCGGCCTCTGAAACCGCGGGATCTGGAAGGATAGAAACCGGCCTGGTCCGGTTCTTGCATGTACCCTCTGCCACGTCTAGGGGCGTATCCTCGTTGAGGACTGGTGTTGGCATAGCGGCCGTCCTCTGCCACGGCCGGCCCTATAAGAGACCTGGTGTAAGACTCTCTTTAAGGAGGCTTGGGATTTGTCCAGGGAGGCGAATGTGCTGACAAATTTAGCAATATCCTTCACAAAGCTGTCGCCAGAGGACCCGGCTCCGATGAAGCCAACTCGACCAGCTGAGGGTCGATCCGAAGCAAGACTGATTTCCGCCTTTCGGAGGCTAGTGCACAATTGGCATTCCCCAGCATGCAAATGGCCCGTTGCGCCCAGCCCGCTAGGACTTCGGGGTGGATGGCATCCCCCGTTTCTTGGGCCTGGAGGGCCAATTCCAATATTTTGGCCAACGACCCTGACAGGTCAAGGACCTTATCCTGGCACGCTCTGAGCGCGCGATCAATGCCTTTTTTGGGGTCTTTCTTATACTTTTTAAGAAAATTCGTCATGGAAGTGTCAATGTCCGGGGTAACAGCTACCTAGTGGGCCAGGTCAGGTCGGGGACATTCGGATTTAAGGCGGGCCCTCACCTCTTCGTCGAAGCTCTTACGGAGGTGAGCCTGCAGGTACTCCGCCACTGCAGGGGGGGGGGACCCAGTCCAAGGATCTTGGATGAACAATGTCGGAAGGGTCAAAGGAGAAGGGGGAGGGGTGGACAGGTGAAGCATGCTTCAGTTTCTTGGTGCGCTTGAGCGGAGCAGCGTCAGAAGAGTCCGTATCAGTGCCAGTGTCCGTGGTGGTAGTCTGAGGGGGGGAGTAAGGGGGGGACGGGACAGCAAGGTCTTGTCGCCTGCTGACTCCTTGGAATTATAAATCTTGTCGTAGGATTGGGAATGTGGCCAGGTGGAGTCTGAAGCAATTTTCTTGGGGGGGGAGCGGATCCGATCCTGATTAGGGAGAGCAAGGGGCTTCCCAGGGACCAAAAGCTCTAGTTTCTTGGCGAGCGGGAGCAGGGCGGAGGAGAGGGCCTTATCAAGCTTAGTGTCCAGTCTCTTATCAATGAGGTCCTCCATGGACTCTTCCTCTTAGTACTCCTCATTGCCCTGATAACTACACGCAGTGCCCTCCTCTTCGCAGAATTCCGTCTCTGCCATGATCGAAAGAATCTCTAGATTCCGCTCAAATCCCCAGAGGGAAGCGAAGTGTCTAGCCCAGGAAAAGGGCGTCAGTCAGGGGAAGTGCCAGGCGCAGGAGCTGGGAATACTGAAACAAGTCTGTCAAAAGTCCAATTCTTGGACCGTTTGAGGGAATAATTTCGACTCTTCGACAGTCGCTGTGAAGCAAGGCTCAAGTCTCGAGGCTCTGATGTGAACGGGAAACTGCTGCTTGGTATAAGAAACAGCCCCTCAGCTCCTGGCCAACTGCGTGATACCCCACTTCAGCCTGGGGCAGAGCGTCGTGTAGGCACTAAAGGGGACCGCGGGCGTAAACGGACGCGCACACGTTCCCTGAAGGCGTGCGTTGGGCCCCAAAGGGCTCCGCAGGCACCTCCTTCCCTAAGGGGGGGGCCAAGTCCCTCATAACCGCGGACCACTCTTCAGGCGGTCGCGGGCCAAGCAGCAAAAGGGGAGAGAACGGGGCCTACTGGCGCAACACGCGCTCCAAAAACTAAAGAGGGGACACGGAGTGGTCCGAAGAGGCCCAGCTCCGGAGTCGGGAGGGAAAGAAAAACCAAGTTGTCGTGGAAGCTGGAACCACTTAGCGGAATATGCATACGTCCATACACAAGGGTAGAAATACAATGTAAAATCCACATACAATATCAATAATGATAATCAAATATAAATATCTGCCAAAGGCGGCAAAAACAACGCATGCTACTAGCAAATGCAGTAGTAAGAGTAACAAAGATAAAGAGCACTTATCTGGGCTGCGGAGCAGCAAAGAAAGAGGAAGCCAATTTAGTGTCTCTGTACTTTATATGCTTTGTACTATTGTGATTGGCTATTGTTATGAGAGGCGTGGTTCAAAGCCTCATCTGAAATGTTGTTTTTTTATCATTGTACTTTATTTTCATTGGCTGCTGTTTGTGCAGTAAAGAAATGAGAAAGCATAATCAGAAGCCTCCGGTCCTGCCATAGAATCATACCGGAAGCGTCCTGGAACCTCATAAATGCACCGGCGAGGAAACAAAAGCACACAGCTTGCTATTTCTTCACAGGTACTTAAGAGAGGCATGCTTATTACTTTGTTGTATATAAGTGCATGCACTGTAAGAATGTCAGATGGGTCCCAGTATTTACACAAATAACAATTTAAATAGCATTATTGTATTTCTTTTATAGCGCTGCTCATCCCAATGCAGAGTGTTAGAGACCTTTACATAACATACACAATATCCATTCCAAATAAATCCTGTAAGTGTGTATCTCAATGTACACGATATATTATACTAGCAGCCCGCCCCAGCGTTGCCTGGGGCAGAAAGGGGCTGGGGGCAGCATTTGAGGCTTGCGTGCACTTCTGCCCCCGGCCCCCTCCCGCCCCCTCCCGGCCCGGCCCGGCCCCCTCCCATCCCGGCCCCCTCCCGCCCGTGTCCCGGAGAGCCTGATCCTTACCTGAGCCGCCGGTCCCGCTCCAGGCGCCCCGCCCGCACAGGCCGCCACTCACCAGGCGCCCCGCCCGCACAGGCCACCACTCTCCAGGCGCCCCACCCGCACAGGCCGCCACTCACCAGGGGCCCCGCTCGCACAGGCCGCCACTCTCCAGGTGCCCCGCCCGCACAGGCCGCCACTCTCGAGGCGCCCTGCCCGCACAGGCCGCCACTCTCGAGGCGCCCTGCCCGCACAGGCCGCCACTCTCGAGGCGCCCTGCCCGCACAGGCCGCCACTCGAGGCGCCCTGCCCGCACAGGCCGCCACTCTCCATGCGCCCCGCCTGCACAGGCCGCAACTTCGCCCAGCAGCAAGCAGGGCCGCGGCAGTCCTCCCAGCAGGTCGCGATCTTCGGCGCCATTTCCGGAAGTGTTGCCAGGGAGCGCAAACGCAAATGATGTCATCACGCAGACGTTGCGGCCGGCGCTATTTGCAAGGGACTACTTTATTTTTATTTCAACATTTTTTAAACAACGTATATTTTTTATTTTTAATAGCCTATGTCCTTGTGCTTGCCCTGAGGTTTTCAAAGATGTCTTGGGTGTTTTGATTGGTGGTGTACTTTTTGAGTTTACCTGGCTCAAAGGTTTGTGTTCTCTCTTTATAATAGTAGTATAGAAGATATAGATAAAATCTACCAGTCACAGAATGCAAAGCAAAAACCTGGACTGGATCAGTTACTGTTGCATGAATAGGCTCTGTGGAGTGTTGAGCTTGCAATCTAATCGAGTAGTTGGAGGCTCCAGTAGGGCTTCCCCTAGCAATGTTGGCACTTTCTGAGATTAAGCACACTGGAAAGTGTCAGCGGAGTGCATCGGGATGACGCACATTCACGACAACATTGCATGCTCCCAATTTAAATTACAACCTGTGGTAAGTCACCTATGTCGATAAGACTTCAAGAAAGCCAGATTTGTCACAGGAGTGGGTTCAAGTTGTGGAGCTGGAAAGGGAGGAGGAGAACATATAGCATCTGTAGAGAGCCATCCAGCCTCTATATCACACTGTTGTCACCTGTAGCACTCCTCTGGGCAGGCGCAGTCTGAGGATATAAATAAAGGGGTGTAAGGCTGCACAGGGTTTTTGCCAGCAGAGAATCTTTGTGTGCAAGTTGTTGTTGTTGTGTCACACACGGGAGGCCTGTGCAGCAGAGATGGGGAGTGAGCAAAGCCACCCCGCTACACTGTCAGCGAGGCCAGTACGGACTCATGCTGCCACGAGGACCGTCAGAGTGCGAGGCCCAACACTGCACCAGCCTTGCCGTGCATGCTGGAGCCAGGCGCCCCAGATTCTCCGGCACTCCCAGCAGGCTTACCTGCAGCTCCTGGAGCCCACGCTGTTATGTCTGCCTAGTCTGGTGGCTGCAAGTCCCCTCGTCTGCCGCGGTAGGTGCAGGGCTCGAGTAGGGGCACCACGAGGGTGGACGGCGTCCCCCCACTTATTTTACCGGGTGGACGCCATCCCCCCTGCTCAAAAGCTGTGAAGAAGAAACTTTCATACACGCCCCTTCGATGCAATGTAATACATTTACACATCCCAAGAGAGCCGTCGGAGTTTCTGGCACCCGCACTGTACGTGCCCGCCCGCTCCCAAGGGGGGGTCAATCTGCGTGTTTTTGTTATGGGTCCCCTGGCCCGTAACTTACTTACATACCTATTCACACGAATCGATCACCAATCATCTGCAGGTGACTCTGAGGTCTACTGTAACACTTTGGCTATTTGAAGGTTGAAATGCGTGACATCAAGACTGATGGGAAACCATTTCTTTTCACTCGGAGACTCCACCAGTTTCTTTTCTAAGCGGGTACTAATTCCGATAGCGACCTTCACACCTGCGAGCGCTAAGAGGCGCTTTCAGCAGCAGTTAACAATTTATCGGCCGCCCAAGAGGGCTACACGTTTGCGCAAGTTACTTGTTCTGGAACTTGCAGGTTTTTTGAAAGTTGTGAACAAACATAACATTGGTTGGGGGTTACATACATTAGACGCAAAGGGCAAAACAGAACAAAGCATTCGTTTTCTGTCACCACGGAAGGAAATACATTTGCCAGCCACAGCACCACCACACACATTCCATGCTGTCAGCCCTGCAAAGCACAACCACCATGGCCAAGGGTGCTGCATTGTGCACGTGGACACTTCTGCCCAGCTTTCTGCCTTCTATTTACAGATCCCAACCCTCCAGGTGACATTATACTTATGGCCAAATGTATCTAAAGTCATTAAGGGGGGCTCTAATACGGAAGGGAAGGAATTTGACATAATGTGCCAGACATTGATTGGTACTGCTAAACAATACACAAATTGAATTCTAAAAGTCTCAGTAACGAAATCTAACATGTAAAGAACACAGTTTAATAAAGTTAACTTCTATGGACCCCCTTACCCATGCATTTGCTGTATTTCCCCCCCAAAATTAATTGTTCTCCAGAGTCGCTGTCGCAGACTTCCATGTATGAAAATGAGTAAGGAAGGAAAAAATATCTGCCGTGCTATATATCCATTCATGGGACTTGCCTTTACAAACATGTGCCCTTCGGCATTTTCTGGAGAAATGTTTTTCAAATGAACTCACTGGAATAAGACACCCAGATAAAAGCGATTTAGAAATAGAAAGCACAAACTGTCTGCCCAGTATCTGAAGCAATGCAGCGATACAATGGCAATATTAGCCAACTTTGTCTTTAATTTAATTTTACCAACTGGTCGTTCTAAAATGTCCTAGGTCCAGGTGCGAGCTGTTCACCCAGTTCCTGCATTATCAGAATTGTAGCCCTAGCGATCTCGTTGTAAAATTGGACTATTACATGTCCTAAAATGCAAAGAGAAAACGTGGACTGGACCAGCTACTCGTGCATGGGCCTGGGTGGCGCAAGAACCCTGCCTCTGCCAGTGACACCCCCCCCCACGAATGGCTAATCCAATCACATAAATTAAAGTAAACTGCTTTATTATCAATGACGTTACATTCCACAGTGGGTTAATGGCGTGTAAGGCTGCACAGGGTCTTTGCCGGCAGAGAATCTTTGTGTGCAAGTTGTTGTTGTGTCACACACCGGAGGAGATGGGGAGTGAGCAACGCCACCACGCTACACTGTCTGCTCGGCCAGTACGGACCCATGCTGCCACGAGGACCGTCAGAGTGCGAGGCCAAACACTGCACCCAGCCTTGCTGTGCATGCTGGAGCCAGGCGCCCCAGATTCTCCGGCACTCCCAGCAGGCTTACCTGCAGCTCCAGGGGCCCACGCTGTTATGTCTGCCTAGTCAGGTGGCTGCAAGTCCCCTCGTCTGCAGCGGTAGGTGCCACCCCACCAAGTCTGACTGCAGTCTCGCTCCAGCCCTCCCCAGCACGCTTGTCTGCAGCCGGCTGCCACCTCTTCAACACCCCACAGCCCAAGATCAGCCAAGGCGGGCCCCTTGCGTGTCTCTCTCCTGCTCCGGCTGGAGGTCTGCAGCGTGCTGCGAGGCCAGGAAAGGAAATCCCTGACGCAGGTCTCAGCCACGTGGTTTCCCGCAGAATGCGGCCAGGACTGATGTTGGTTCAGGTAAGTGCACGCAAATGATGTCATCACGCAGACATCGCGGCCGGCGCTACTTGCAAGGACCTACTTTATTTTTCTTTCAAAATTTTTTAAACAACGTATCTTTTTTATTTTTAATAGCCTATGTCCTTCTGCTTGCCCTGAGGTTTTCAAAGATGTCTTGGGTGTTTTGATTGGTGGTGTACTTTTCGAGTTTACCTGGCTCAAAGGTTTGTGTTCTCTCTTTATAATAGTAGTATAGATGAGACAGTCAGGGTTACAAGATGTAGGAGTCAAATACCCTTCATAGCTCACTGTGGTCTACTAGAAGGAATAGAATTTATTAACTGCAAGTAACAAAAGTATCTTTGTGTTCAAAGCAGTAATCTACTTACGTATCTACATAAATTTAAATCTGTAATCTGAATGTTACATGATATGCTTTGCAGGAGACAACTTTTTTTAAAACATATTTTATTGCATTTTCAGTTGGCATATTTTATAATATAAACATATCAGAGCACTATTGCACAATTAAGTGGTACATTTATGGTCACAACATTGTATAGGATGTACACCATGCGTGTTGCAATATCATGAATACCAAACCCGAAGAAGGTGGCAACAAAATAGAAGTTCAACAATCCCCAAACGTCCCACCCCACCCACAATGAAAAGTGGATGATTATTATTTTGCAGGAAACAACCTATTCTTCAATACTACTTTGATTTAAATTTGGGACTACACAAAACACAGGTCTCTCTAACAAATGTGTTAAGCTCCAAAGTTATCTTACCATTATTATTATTCTCTGAGATTTACTGGGCACCTCTGCAGCAGATGCCTTCACTCCATAAAATGTTTTTAAAATGCAGACTTTGCAACCAATTTAGCAGAACAGATCTACTACCAGGCTATTCCTTGTTACCAATTTCTTTGTGGCAGGGTTTAAAAAAAATGTATTTGTCCAGATTTTGGGTCAGGATTGCACAGCTTTTTTGGCACAAACCTGACTCCAAATCTCATTTGTTTAATATCATAATGCATTTAAATGTACTCATGATGCACCTGATAAACATATGTGTGAGATCTTAGTATCTGATGTCACTTCCAGTGAGGTCACTTGCTGTGGTGCCACGTGGAATGTCACGCGTCCTAACGTCATGTGCTTTGATGGAATGCGTCATGATGTCATTTGCATACTGCCTAACTTGGTCAGTACCCCATTTCTTCTTGTAGTACTAGCACCCTGTGGTCAGGTGAGATCTTGCTTCCTCACAGATACACCAAAACAATTTCAATATGTGGAACGGTATACACATTTGTCAAGTGATAGGAAATGATGATCTGCTCTCCTGAACCATCACTTCGTTTCCATTGATAAGGGCCCCTTCCCCAGAATCCCCTCAGGAGCCCCATTATATGCCACACATACACCAGCCTTTTCGCTCTATTTTGCCAAAACCTTTAAACCAGCATATATCCTGTTCTATTGATTAAAGGTTTGTAATTTTGGTATTGTTTTATTTAATAAAAATTATTATATTTTTCTAAGATGGCATGGGATCCTTTTGTGGTGTTTGCCACTGTGCTACTGTTTGTATTTCTGCACAACTACTTTATGCAATGCCTCCGAGTTAAGTCTGACTGTTCTGTGCCAAGCTACCTGTGGGGTAAGCACAGGTTCATTTAGGGTTTTCTTGTGGCTTCACCGTGAGGAGAATTAAGGTTGATGCTTGAGAAGGGTTTCATACCCCTCAACCAGTAACCCAATTCCTTATAGTAAGGCAGTACAGAAAAGGACCATATCAGAGTGGGTAGTCCTCAGTATAAAGTTCTGCTACACATTTCCCAGAAAGCAGTCTCCAGAAGGTCTGAGCACTCATTTGACCAGGGCTAAGGCTGCTACCACTGTGCCAGCATGTTTAGTGCCTATTCTGGTTATCTGTCAGGCTATGACCCACCACCTGGGGAGGTACTGCTTTGGTATCTTTTCACAAGGGCAGGAATCTGCGTATAAAAGTATCCATCAGAAGAACAAGTTACTTACCTTTGGTAAAGCTCTTTCTGGTGGATGCTCTATCTAACCAAGGGTTCCTCACCGCCCTCCGTCATCCTTGTTCTATGGAATGGACTCTTTTCACCATCAATAAAAATATTCCAGAACAGAGATCCCTACCCAGTCATATCTGAACCGGCATCGCAAGGGGCTTATAAATAAGCGCCAGAATATGGAAAGAAACTGATTTCAGTCCTCGAAAGTGGCACTTATTTGTGGCTCTGGTGTCACTTCAAGGCAGGAAGAAGCCAGAGCAGAACTGCATGACATCACCTACAACAGCATCGGAGCTATTCATCGAAAATCTCCATACCCAGGCTGAAGTCTGGAGGAATTCACAAAGTGAGAAATCTGTGGTTTTAATATGCACCCAAAAGAGCATTACCAACAGTAACTAAGGCGATCATTATGATGGCGGAAGGCCCGGCACCGCCATCCATGTGGTGGCCTGCCTTCTTCCATCAGATCGTGATTTTCCACCGCCAAATTAGGATGGCGGGGGAATCTGACAACAACCGTGGCAGGCATAAAGACCACCCGCCACGGATCCGCCACAGGCAACCAGTCCGATTGCCTGGCGGAGTGGTCAGCATCCGTAAAATGGTGGTGGTGCCTAGCAGGCACCGTCTGCCAAATTGCAATGCTGCATCCCCGACAGCCGGTGTACGGCGGTGGCCGGTGTACGGCACAGGCTGGCGGGGATTGGTTTCGGGGGCCTGTTGTGGAGTCTATTCCATTGGCTTGTGTTATCGTGCATGCTAAACCCTGGCTTTCCATTGTTAGTGAAGCTTTTTAGTCCCTTCTTGTTACTGCCCTGTCTCTTTTTGGCCCCGCCCAACCGGAAGGAATCTTTTACTCATGGCGTGACACAGTGTCTCTTAATTAGCCGCTTAACACTTTTTTCTTGTATTAGAACAATGGCAATACCCTGCAGAGGAGCCCTCCATTATGCACTCTTTGTCAAAGGAGCTGCGTGATGCAGTGATAATGCGCTCTTTATGACCCACCCCCTTGTTTTATTTGTCTCTCCCCTCTCACCTCCGAGATCTCCGTTTATTTATATGTAAATAGGCTCGAACCCTGTTCTCCAGCTCCAAAGTCGGCAGCGTTATATGTTGAGCCACCTCCTCGCTTCGATTCTCTGCACCATTTGTTACAGATGCTGCATGTGCCGTGTTGTTTTTAAAATATATCTGCTGTACAACTTGTAAAAGGCAAAGGACTAGGCAAAACCCATCATGACTGCAATTTTTCGGGAGCAGTAGACGTTCGCATTGCACATTGTTTTAAGTTGGAGAGAAAATGCTTTGTCACTAGCTGTCCGGGCACTGTAGCTTAAGGGCACACTACGCTTGTTTTCTGTGACTTCTGTGGCGTCTCTGGTGTTCTTAAATCTTCTGCTAGAGTTTGTATTTTAGGCGCTTCTGTTTTCGCTGTCCTAAGTTGGTACATGGATGAACTTGCACGCCTTTTTCCAAGGTACATGCGTGGCAGGTTGTCTGCCGAAACATCACACGTTCCGGTCCATTATTCAGTGGCCTGAGCTATAATGAAATATGACACCCACAGTAAGTCCTTCCGGGGCTGGTTTCTGTGTGTGGAGCCGCAAGAGTTTCTGGTATTTTGCAGTTTGAAAGACATAACTTACAAGTGCATTTGGCGTCAAGAATGACTTTAAAGGCACTGGAACGCCCTCCCTGTTCATTTGAGAATGGAGCCGTCAGAAACTCTTTTCAGAGCTAAACTAAAAACTCATCTTTTTCCCCAATAATTCTTTTCTGCACTTCTTTTCCGGTGGGCTGTTGGGAGTTTTTTTGTTAGCAGTTAGCGCGGGGATACACAGTTGTGTAGCCATGCGCTTTACAAATGCCTTATTATTATTATTAGACCCAATTGCAGATGTGGCTGGAAATAAATGTGCGCGCTTTAACAGAGAATTCACCTCTAATCCTTTACTACTTGCGGAAAAGCGCTTCGACAGGGTAGTAAGCGCTATATAAATATAATTGCATACTTGTAATCTATACTTGGTACACTATAAATGTGGCATTGGAAAGGCACAAGTTCTTTTCAAGGGAAGAATGAGAAAGTGAAAACATATATTGCAGCCCTTAAAGGTCTGGCTAATACATGCAAGTTTGAGACCCTGCAAGACTCACTCATTGGGGACCAGTTGGTAAGGTGCACCAACAACACCAAAATTCAGGAAAGGCTCCTAGTTGCTACCCCTGACCTCAAACAAGCCATCGACATAGCGGTGGGGATTGAGCACACTGCTGATTGTATGGTAGCAATGAAAGGGGACGGGGATAAAAATGCAGATGTGCATGCCATAAGCAAACAAGAAGTCACTAAAGCCAACAGGAACAAAGGTCCCAGTGTTTTACCCACAGGCACCAAACTCAAGTGTTATAGGAGCGGTAGCCCTACTCATTTAGCAAATTTTACAGGGTGTCAAGCCAGATCCGTTACCTCCCATGAGGGCAGAAGAGGAGGTCACTTGGCAGGATGTGTATGGATCACCAACCCAAATCCGTATTTGCCATAGAGCAAGAACCTCCACAGGATAATAAACTAGTCTTCCAACTTAGACAGTGAAGAGCCTAATGAATTTCCATCCTATACCATCACCTTGGACAAAAGAGAGGTGAAAGTCTTCGCGGATTCATGCTCACCCTATACTCTAGTGGAAGCTGAGGCATTTACTAAGTTATTTCCCGCATGGCAACAGGGTATGCAACCCCCAGAAATACACCCAGGGGATTACAACGGGGACCCCATACCCCTGATAAGGCATGACAACCATGAACATTGGGTTCAAAGGAAGGAATACGGTGGGTAAAGTCTACAGTACACAGAAGGGATCCAACTTGTTGGGGTGGAAACACCAGAGGGAACTGGGCATCAAATTAGATCCCAACAGGCTTAACCAAGTCCTTCCAGTAGACCAGTCAATGGGGGGAAATGGAGGTTTGCAACGAATTTCCTGAGGTTTTCAGTGACAAACTGGGTCTACTGAGGAACTATCAACACTCTATTCAACTTAAAGCCAAGGCAAGACCAGTAGCCCACAAGGTTAGGCTCATACCACACATGATGCAAAGACCCCGCAAAGCAGAATTAGACAAACTCCTGACTCAAGGGGTCATTGAGCCCATAGAAAGCTCGCAGTGGTTGGCCCCCATTGTTCGTACGACAAAAGCATCCAGCAAAGAGATCAGTGTGTGTGTGGACCTGTGGGACCTTAATAGTAACATATGGGTGGATAGACATCCCTTGCCACGCATTCACGAGGTCCTCACCCTAATCAAGGATGCGAGCAGTTTCAGTGTGCTAGACCTCTCCTCCGCCTACCACCAGGCAGAGCTACACCCAAACTCACGTTACTTAAGCTCCTTCATAACCCCGCTGGAAGCTTTCCAGTACAAGCACATGCCCTTTGGATTGGCATCGGCAGCCGCTGCCTTCCAAAGGATCATGCAACACGTGCTCAAAGACATTCAGTGCACCATGTGCTTTCAGGACGACATCCTCATTTACGGAAAAGACCTGGATAAACATAATACCATTTTGAGGGAGGTGCTGACCAAACTGGGGCGGCAGGTTTAACCTTAAAGAGAGACAAGTGTCGCATTGGAGTTGGGTCTGTAGGGTACCTAGGCCATACCATCTCCCAGGAGGGAATTAAACCTAACATTGACCTTGTAGAAGCCATTCAAGGAACAGCTGCTGCGGGGTGTGTTGAGGAGCTAAAGTCGTTCTTGGGGTTAGCAGAATACTATGCCAAATTTGTCAGAAATTATGCTTGTATTGTTGAAGCATTAGGGCCTTACTCAAAGCTAGAAAACCTTTTGTATGGAGCGAAGATTGCCAAACGGCGTTCTTCACAGTGAAGGAGAGCATTGCTACCACCCCATCATTGGGCAGATTCGACCCCACCAAGCCCACGGTCTTATACACAGATGCGAGTAATAAAGGGCTAGGTGCCAGTCTCATCCAAATAGTCAACGGGAAAGAACAAGTTGTGGCGTTCGCTTCTTGCGCCCTTAAAGGAGCAGAAGCTAATTACTCTGTAATCGAGAAAGAAGCTCTTGCATGTGCATGGGCCATCAAACACTTCCACTTCTTTTTGTGGGGTATTCCCTTCACTGTGAAAACAGACCACAAACCCCTCATGTATGTGTTCACCACTAAGGGGTCTGAGAAAACTACACCCAGGATAGCAAGGTGGATCTTGGGTCTAGAAGGGTACAATTCGAATGTTAAGTACATGGCAGGTTCAAAAAATGTGGTGGAGGACTTTCTATCTCGTTCACCTATTAATGTTGATGACAATTCATCTCATGTTGAAACTGATGATGTGATCTTGAAGGTATCGTGTCTAAAAAAAGAAGAATGGGAAGAATGTGTACGCAATGATGAGGAAATGAAAATTCTCAAACAAATGATTGTCGAAGGGTGGTCCAATGAGAAAAGTAAAGTTCCTACTTTTTTGAGTGGGTTCTGGGATGTAAGACTAGAACTAAATATACAAGAGGGGACAGTTTGTAGGGGAGAGAAAATTGTTCCACCTGTAGCACTCAGACAGAAAATTGTGGATCTTGCCAATATTGGTTACCTGGGGCGCCGCCTCACTAAAAACAATGCAAGATTGGACTACTGGTGGCCGTGGATGGATACCATGGCGGAGAGAACAGTAAGGGATTGTCTAAAATTTAGCCGTTCCGACAAAATACAACAAATTAGGAAACCCCTCCTGTCGCCAGTAATGGTACCAGATAAACCATGGTCCAAACTAGCGCTGGACATCATTGGGCCCCTGAACTTTAAATCATTGAAGGAACAGTTCTTGCTAGTCATGGTGGATTACCACACTAAGTGGGTTGTCTACAAGGGTGTGCACCAGATTGACACTAAAGCATTGATATAGTTCCTAAAAAATGGTCTTCTTTGAGGAAGGAATCCCAGATACCTTGGTAACCAACAATGGGGTACAGTTTACTTCGGAGAACATGACCAAATTCCTCTCCGAAATGGGCATCACCCACCACAAGACGGCCGTATATTTCCCCCGCGCCAAAGGGTTGGTGGAACGCATGGATCGCATGATAAAAGAGTGTTTACAACGTGCAGAGATCTTAGACATTTTGTGAGAAAAAGGGTAGGGCTATGACCTTCTTCAAGATTTGCCCGGCGCTAACCGCCTTTGTACCATTCAAATTACCAAGCAATGAGGCAGGCGCCGGAGACCAGAAGGCAGGAAACAGAAGTTTATTCCGACGGAGCAGAACACATCAGATCAGACAACAAGGTATCGTCTCGAGGTGCTCTAACAGCCTCTCTGAGGCCTGGCCTCTTATACCCTGGTTTATGACATGTGAGCATTCTTTATTGCATAAGAGACTCTTTAAACTTATGAAATGACGTCCCCATAATCCTCGTGTCAAGCCCACCCCCACATACATCCACAATAGAGGTCCTCACCCTGCTGATAACAGGAGGGGGCTATCACGCGGCTGAGTGTTCCGCCGATTCTTAGGATGTGTGCGCCTGATCGTATCCCATGGGGTGGGGAGGCCATGATCAATAGTGGGTCCTTTGAAGAGGAGCGACTCCATACAATAAGGGGCAGTAAATGGTATCTCCCGGCTTAGGCGATGGCCTCGGACCTGTGTGGACAGTCGGACTCGGGGGAAGGGGTCATCAAAGGAGTGGTATTCATGCCGCGTGGACAATTGAACGCGGAGGGATGGCTTATCAACAGAGGGGTATTCATGGAAGGAGAGGAGGTGCTGGTCAGGCGCGGGCGTGACTCCCAAGGACAGGGTCATGCAGGAGGAGAAGGGTTATGCTCATGTGAGGGAGGGAGGGGGGAGCCAGGGTGCGCGGAGGATGCCTGCAGGGTCAGGGGAGCGCGCTGGCGATCGATCGTGGACAGGGACACCATGATACCTAAAATGGCTGTCGTGTACGTTGTACGTGGGTGACAAGCTGGCGCAGATGATGTTCAGCTCGTAAACTAAAATTCCACAGTCCTCCCTTTTAACATGTCTCGCCAACTTGTCAGTTCGGATTTATCCCCATAAGGCCACGTATTTCTACTTCATAGAGGGGGCTCATGTGCTCATTTCGGAAGTCCAAAGTCTTTGGGCACATACAGTTAGAAACGAAGCTGCACAAAGATGGCAGACATTGGACAACAACACCCACATAATATCACAACAGGTATCAGTACGAAGGAAAACAACCTCCAACCCCAGTCCTTCAAAGTGTCCCAAAACCAGCTCCCAAGCGACCATCCTTCTTGTTCTTGGTGAACCTCTGAGGAAAGTCTGTGGAGGTGTTCAATTGCTTTGTAGACTGAAGGCGAGTTATCTGGCACGTAGGTGCAGCAGCTAGATCCGATGATGCGGCACGCTCCTCCTCGATCGGCTAGAACCACATCTAGAACAAGGCGGTTTTGAAGGGCCACAAGGCGGACTGCCTGAAGCTCAGCCGTGTTGTTAGCGAGGATGCCAGCCGTGATGTTGATCGTTGTTTCTATTGCCTGGGTCAGGTGTCGGATAGCGCGGCTGTTTGCCATTGGGCCCCACAGGGGAACGAGTCCCTTTGCTGCATCCAGGAACTGTGCTCCAGTGGAGTCGGCTTGTCCAATGTCATCTGCACGCCTCTGCCTGTGATGGGTAGCAGGGGCTACATACGTTGGGGGAAGAACGAAGGCAATGTAGCAGATACCCTTCCAACCTTTCGGGAGCCAGGTGTAAGCTTTTGTGCCACACACAAAGTACATGTTTGGAGAAGCAACAAAGGAAGGGGGATCAACTGAGTCCAATGTTCTGATGATTCGGCAGGAACTGCGACCCACCAGCTGTGTTCCCTGGCCTTCGAGACACACAAGACCTGTGACATTGATAACAGACAGAGCCACAGTCAGAGTGGCGGTAGTTTGTTTTCGCAGATGAGAGAAGGTTGATCTAGCTGGATTGTGGAGCACCTGTACTTCGATACGTTCTTTGGCTGGGATGTCTTTAAGGAAGGTGGCGCCTGTGAGCGCAGGACACAGGGGAGCAGAGGTCTTTCCGGTTTTGTTCAGCCAGACCCCAGAGTAGAAGTGCGACACTGTCCGACTGGAAGTGGCGTTATCCTTGTGGCTTTCTTGCATGAGGATCAACCAGGCGAGGCAGGAGCCGTGAACTGAGAAAGGAGAAGGGTTGAAGGGAATGGAGTGTCCAGTGGCATGCGGGAGCAACCCGCAGATCCAGCAGTTCGTGGCATTTGCAGCAAGGTTGTGTTGGTGCAACAGTTGCACGAAGGAATTGTTCCAGAACTCCCTGCGTCTCTCTCGGAGCTGAGGTGACAGGGAGATCAGGTGGTGCTCTTTCATGGGGGTTGGTCGTGCAGTGGGCAGCAATGCTTGATGAGCCGGTGTACTTTCCTCCAGGATCCAGAAGGAGGTCATGAGGAGGAGGCAAAAGAGGAAGACAATAAAGAGGGCGATTGTCTTCGATTTGTGCAAATTGTCAGTCTTTGGGTTCCTATAGTGGGAATTTCCTGTTGTTTCCATCATCTTCTTATCTGGCGCTTCCATCATCTTCTTATCTGGCGCTTCCATCATCTTCAAGGTGCTCGGTAGCGGGCAGAACCATAGACTTCGTTTAGCTTCTCTCCCGGTAACCCTTGGTTGTGTTTAGGTCACCGTTCTGAGATTCAACTTAGTCCGTGGCCTACTTAGCCGAAGCTCCCTCCTTTCGACGCAGGAAATACCCTTCTCTGTTTGGCACAGTGGGATCAGAGAATTTTGCAAGTTCAAGTGCCTCAGTATCGGGATAACAGTTCAATGTTGGTCGATCTTTGTTCAGGAGCTCTTCTTGGGTGTTGACGTTTTCTGTCGTGGCCAGGGTCGCGGAGACCTTCCGGCAGTGGTGTGCGTGCAGCCAGTGCCTCTTCCCCTCCACTCGAAGCGCCGTCCGTGTGGTGATCAGCACTTGCCAGGGGCCCGTCCACCGGGGTTCCAGGCTCTTGGTCCGTTGGAAGTTGCGGACTAGAACGAAGTCCCCCGGTTGGATGTCGTGGCCTGGGCCCCTGGAAACATCGGGGATGGCCTGCTGCACCTGTTGATGAATGACAGACAATGTTTTAGTTAACTTGCACAAATAATCAGACAGTAGGACGTCCGGGACGTCATGAATGGAGGTTGGTTTGGGAGCAGTCCAGAGGTTCATCGGTCGCCCGAATACAACCTCGTAGGGGGTCAAATGGTGTTTGGTGGGAGTAGAGCGCATCGATAGCAAGGCCAGTGGGAGAGCGTCTGGCCAATTAAGTCCGGTGGTGGCCACTATTTTTGACAATTCCAACTTCAGTGTGGCATTATGGCATTCCACCAGGCCGGCGGACTGGGGGTGAAAGACTGCGTGAAATCTCTGTTTCACCCCCAATCCCTTTAGGATTAGTTGGATAACCTCAGCTATGAAGTGGGGGCCATTGTCGCTCCATAAAATTTGACAAAGGCCATAGTGAGGAAAGAATTCTTTCAGTAGTACTTTGGCAGTAGTCATGGCAGTGTTGTCACGGGTTGGATAGGCCTCTACCCATTTGCTGAAGGCACATACAATGACTAGTACATACTTCAAGCCCTGACATCTCTCCAGCTGGATGTAATCCATCTGGAGAATCTCAAAGGGGTGGTTGGGGGTCCCAAACCCTCCCCGGGGTACCACAGTTCCTTTCCCGGGGTTGTGTTGCAGACAGACAAGGCACTGCTGGACTAGGCGTCTGGCTGAGTCGGGGATTTTGTCTTTGTGCCAGACTTTGGAAATGAGTTCGATCATGGGTGCAGGTCCTATGTGTGCGGGGGAATGAGCCATCGTCAGTATGGGGATCAGGTATGAGTCAGGCAGCAACCATTTGTTGGCATCTTTTGTTCGCCAGCAGCCCTCATCATCCTTCAAACCCACCCCTGCCCACTTAGTCAGTTCGTGAGGGGTGCTGGCCGACTGGATGTCTCTAATCATTTCTCTTGCATCAGTCCATTTCTCTGCTTGTGACCTGGTCACATACATGCGTGTCATCGTCCTATTCTCAGCTGTGGTTCGTGTAGTGATGTCGGCCAGTGCATTCCCTTGTCCGACTAAGTCTGTCACCTTCTTGTGTGCCTGGCATTTTATCACTGCTAGTCGTTTGGGGAGAAGAACCGCTTCAATCAGGGCAGAAACCAGTTCTCCGTGAAGGATGGGGGTGCCGTGGGACGTCAAGAATCCCCTTTCCCTCCACAGGAGCCCAAAATGGTGAACCACCCCGAAGGCATACTGGCTGTCTGTATATACGTTCGCGGTGGTCCCCGTGGCTATAATGCATGCTCGTGTGAGGGCTATCAGTTCTGCTGCCTGGGCAGATCGTTGTGTGATGCAGGCTGTCTCAACCACTGTCCAGGCTGTCGTTACTGCATAGGCAGCTGAAGTGGTACCATCTGGGAGTTTGATGCATGAGCCGTCTACCCATAGCTCTCCATCGGGGTCAGTGAAAGCAGTGTCTCGGAGGTCAACTCTACTCCTAGTTTGTTCGTCCGTGAGGGTCACACAGTCGTGTATGGGAGGAACGTCGGGGTCATTTTCAGGCAGGGGCAACAATGTGGCAGGGTTCAAAGTCGTGCATCTCTTTAGTGTGATGTGGGGTGCAAGTAGCGTCAATTCGTACCCTGTCAGTCGTGCGCTAGTCAGATGTTGAGTCTTGGTTTTGTTCAGAAGGGTATCGACTGCATGGGGTACTAACACAGTGAGGGAGTTGGAAAGTACGATTCCCTCGCTCTGACGGATAGAGACAGCAGCGGCAGCTACTGCTCGAAGGCAGGCAGGCAAAGCTCTGGCTACAGGATCGAGAGTGGCGGAGAAGTAGGCACAAGGGCGCTGCTTTGGACCTATAGACTGAGTCAGGACAGACAATGCACACCCCTCCCTTTCGTGGGTGAAGAGGGAGAAGGGTTTGGAGTAATCCGGGGTTCCCAGGACGGGCGCTGAACAGAGGGCATCTCGTAATTCCTTAAAGGATGCTTGACACTCTGGGGTCCAAGGGAGCGGGAAGGGGGCATCTTTGGCCAACAGGGCAAGTAGGGGTTTTACAATGAGGCTGAAATTGGGTAACCATTGTCTGCAAAAAGAGGTTAGGCCAACCAAAGAGCGGACTTGCTTTTGTGTTTTTGGGACGGGGGTGTCTAGGATGGTTTGGATTCGGTCGGGTGTGAGTTTCCTCCCATCTTTGGACAGGAGATGGCCTAGGTATGTCACTTGTGGCTGGCAGAACTGCAATTTCTTTTTGGAAACTTTGTGGCCGTTTTCTGCAAGAAAGTGTAGGAGTTGAACAGTGGCTGTGATTGCAAGTGGGGTGGTGTCGGCCGCCAAAAGGATATCATCGACATACTGGATTAACACCACTCCATCCGGTAGCTGGATGGCGTCCAGCTGTCTTTTAAGGGCCTGGCTGTAAATACTGGGACTTTCAGTGTACCCCTGGGGAGCTCTACAAAATCGGTACGAGCGGGATTTCAGGGTGAAGCCGAAGAGATAACGGCTGTCTGGATGGATGGGGATAGAGAAGAACGCATTCTTAAGGTCGATAACAGTGAAGGTGGTGGCAGTGGACGGGATGAGGGTCAGAATGGTGGTGATATCTGAGACTACGGGGTATTGGGGTACAACCACTTTGTTAATCTCTCGCAGGTCGATGATGCAGCGGTACGCTTTCTCATCTCCTTCGCCTTGCTTCTTAACAATAGGTAGGATTGGGCTGTTGCAGACGTTGCTAACCACCTCTTCAACCACTCCTGCATCTACCAGGGACTGAATGATCGCTACCAGTGCCTTCTCGCCCTCGGGCGATATCCGATATTGTGGGAGTTTCGGGAGCATAGCGTCCTGTCTTACAGTTATATGAATAGGGTCAATCATCATTCGTCCCACATCAGAGTCATTTTTGGCCCATAGGTACGGAGGCAGGGTGTCAAGCAAGGACAGGTCAGCGTCAGTTATGGAGCACATGTGTCGTGAAGGGCAGGATTTGGGCATGCCTGGGTTGTCGTACAGGATGACTCGGATTCCATCTGGGGAACACCTAATGGTAGCTCGAAAATGCTTCAGTAAGCCAATGCCCATAATGGCGTCAGGGGAGTTGGAGGAGAGCAGAAATGTTGTGTCAGTGGTGTTGCTTTCTAGGTCAAAAGTGATAGGCACGGACAGGGGGTTAGTGGAGGGCGTCCCATCGAAACCTATCGATGTAATGTGTGAGCCAGACAAGGGTGCCCTTGGAATCAGTCGTTTTGATAACACACTACGTGTCGCCCCAGTGTCTACCAAAAATGGAGACTCTGTACCCAGGACCTTAGCAGTGACATAAGGACCTTGCTGGTCAACACAGAGCTCGACTGGATCCCTCCCTTGCCCCGGGCAGTCCTATGCAAAGTCGGGGGCATTCTCACCGTCGGATAGTTGATACTGGTTCTGTCGGGGACGGTCAAAGGTGTTCGATCTCCCTGATCTGTCATTGTTGGTATCGTTTGTGTGCCCTCGTCCTTATCCCCTATTTCTCGGTCCACCTGCTATATCCTTGGGGTCCCTATTTCTGTTCATCTCTAGCAAAACCGGACACTGGGATTTCCAATGGCCGAACCCTTTGCAGAAGGCACATTGGTCATCACTAATGTCTACGTCCAGTGTGGGGTGTTGGGGTGTGATCTTTAGGAGGTGGATTTCTAGGGATGGTCGATTGGTAGTTCCCCCTTTGGGGTTCCCGTCCGACCGCTATACCTTGTATCTGGGCTATCATCACCCTTTCTTTCAAATCGTTCTTCTTTTTCTCGGACGCCCTATCATTCTCATTCTTCTGGTGCTCGTAATACTGAGCCATCTGAAGGATAGCTGCGGGTTTGGAGGCCCCCCAACTACTCTCACTCGTCTGCAGTTTTTGGGAGACCTCCTGTGAGAGGCCCTTCACATAGTTTTGTGCAAACAGGTGTTGTCCGGTTGCGGTGGTCATGTCTTGGCCACTGTAGTCGGAGAACACTGTCTCGAATCGGGAGAAGTACTCTGATACATCTTCTTGGGGTTTCTGACGACAGGCCGTGACTATCGACCAATCTACCTTTTTCTCTGGGATCAGCGTCTTTAACTTCTGAACTAATTTGTCTGGGAGTTCTAATATGTCCTTTACTGGTTTCCTTCCAGGCTCTCGCTGTCTATCTAGTTCACTGAGTTGGTTCCAGGTATGTCCAAACAGATCTGTGTGGTCAGTTTTCCGGATTTGCTTCCACACGTCAGCTGGCAGGCATAACCCGAAAAACAAGTCAATGTCCGCTAAAGTCATTATCGTCGAACCCAAGGCTGTGCCTAATTCGGTATAGAATGCTGTCGGGTTCTTTCTTAAATCGGGCAGAGTTTGTCTAAAAGTTAGGATATCTTGTCGGTCCCATGGTTGGTAAACCCAATTGTACACAACCCTCCCTTTTGCATCTGCGTGATTAATATCATCGTTTGTTGCCAGACCACGCGGCGGGATCCAGTAAGGGGCCGCTTCTCTGATGGGCATCATAGTGTTGGCTATTTCTACGGAGGTCGTTTCAGGGACTGTAACCTTGGCTTCTGGTTTTTGTTCCGTGAGGTGGCGGAAGACCTCAAGCGTCTGCATGAAGAGCTCCGTCGCCTCACATTCAGTCCCATCTCCAACATCAATCTTCCTATACAGCGTTGTCAGTTTAGCGGGGCCCTTACTTCGATACCTATCCTCATATGCGTTCAGGGTGTGGTAGCTGAATCGCAAAATGAAATGCCGTCTGTGGCTGTCGGCATGCGAGTTATACATGTTCATTGTGTATTCTTCGCTCTCCCTTCATTCCACTAGTGTCTTTGCTATTTTGTCAATCCCATCCCGCTCATCTTTGCTCAACCTGTTTGGTCTGGCTGGTGGGTGCTCGCCAACCTCGGGGGCATCTGGTGGTGTTGCTAATGTGGCTGGTGCGGAGGCCGTGAGGGCTGGTTCACTAGCGCTAAGGCCGTTCTCATTCACACTCAGGGCCTGCAGGTGTTGTTGGCAGGAGGCATATGGAGGGGGCATGTAGATGATTGGAGGACCTAGCAGTAACTCATCGTTCGCCCGTTGTTTGGAGGGCAATTCAGGGTAGAGCGCAGAGGGGGTCCTAACAGGACATTGACCTGTTGACCCTGATTCTTGGTTTTGTGTAGCTTCCTTTCTTTCCTTTCTTTCTTCTTCTAATTGCTTAGCGGCTAGGTCGGCTGCCTTCCGTAATTCTTTCCCTATTTTTGCTTCTTCTCTTTTTCTTCGTTGTTCCGTTTCTTTGCGCCACATGCCGATACTATCGAGCATAGTGGGCGTAGTCTTATTTTTCTGGAGCGCTATTTCTAATGTTTTTATTTTATGCTCATCAAAGGAACCTATCAGTGGCCACTGACTTTCGGGGTTCTTCTTGGTGTATTTATGCCATAGCTTAGTATAAGCTATAGCGACTAGTCCATGCTTAGTGAACATGTCCTTATTAGGGGTGCCCTCCAGTGGAGCTGGATGGTTCATCTCTAATAAGCGGTCCGGGCTGTACAGGCTACCAATCAGTGGGGAGAAGATAGGCATGACGGGTTACAACGGGGACAAAGGTCTGCACTACCTATCTTATCACGGCGGGCAAAGACTAGACAGAATATTTCTATTCTCCGTTGTTTGCAGGCGGTGAATACCTCAAAAGAACCAATACCGAACACTTAATGTACGGTCAATCAAACAATCAATGGGGAGAATAAGTGGGTACGACGTGTTAAAGTTTTGCGTTACCCACTCTTTCTCTACCTGCAAAGAGAGACCTTGTTCTTCCCTGTTTGCAGACAGAGAATCTCCAGACAACAATCCACGAACGACAGTTCGGGAAAACAGTGGGGGAGGAAGATAGGCACGACGGATTACAACGGGGACAAAAGTCTGCGTTACCTATCCTTCACTGTTTGCAAAGAGAGAGCCTGTTGTTTCTCCGTTTGCAGACGGTGAATCTCCAGAGGGATCAACAAAGCGTAATACTAGTATTATCCAAATCAAACAATCATTTCTCAGTTTGTCGTGTTTACACGACCTTACCCGGACCGCATGGACGGTTTCCTGTTTTCTGAATCCAGCGCCCGATCGTCCTCTATTCTTCGCGATGTTCGTGGCACTCCTGATGGTTCCCAGTCAGGACCGTAGATCACTCGAGAGAGGTCTGTTCGGAACTAGTGAAGGTCGGATGATCGGCTGTCAGACGAGGGTCTATCGGACACAAGCTCTTCCGATCGTTGCAGTCGTTCACTCTGTCGTCGGGACCTCTCCCACTGGATCCACGTGTCGTTGATGGGCCCCACGCTTTGGGATGCCAATTGTGAGAAAAAGGGTAGGGCTATGACCTTCTTCAAGATTTGCCCGGCGCTAACCGCCTTTGTACCATTCAAATTACCAAGCAATGAGGCAGGCGCCGGAGACCAGAAGGCAGGAAACAGAAGTTTATTCCGACGGAGCAGAACACATCAGATCAGACAACAAGGTATCGTCTCGAGGTGCTCTAACAGCCTCTCTGAGGCCTGGCCTCTTATACCCTGGTTTATGACATGTGAGCATTCTTTATTGCATAAGAGACTCTTTAAACTTATGAAATAACGTCCCCATAATCCTCGTGTCAAGCCCACCCCCACATACATCCACAATAGAGGTCCTCACCCTGCTGATAACAGGAGGGGGCTATCACGCGGCTGAGTGTTCCGCCGATTCTTAGGATGTGTGCGCCTGATCGTATCCCATGGGGTGGGGAGGCCATGATCAATAGTGGGTCCTTTGAAGAGGAGCGACTCCATACAATAAGGGGCAGTAAATGGTATCTCCCGGCTTAGGCGATGGCCTCGGACCTGTGTGGACAGTCGGACTCGGGGGAAGGGGTCATCAAAGGAGTGGTATTCATGCCGCGTGGACAATTGAACGCGGAGGGATGGCTTATCAATAGAGGGGTATTCATGGAAGGAGAGGAGGTGCTGGTCAGGCGCGGGCGTGACTCCCAAGGACAGGGTCATGCAGGAGGAGAAGGGTTATGCTCATGTGAGGGAGGGAGGGGGGAGCCAGGGTGCGCGGAGGATGCCTGCAGGGTCAGGGGAGCGCGCTGGCGATCGATCGTGGACAGGGACACCATGATACCTAAAATGGCTGTCGTGTACGTTGTACGTGGGTGACAAGCTGGCGCAGATGATGTTCAGCTCGTAAACTAAAATTCCACAATTTATGCTGAGGACACCTTGCAAGACACAATGTGAGCCTATCGCACTACCCCTAACTTGTTCACAGGGGTATCCCCCCTTCAGTTCCCTAAAGAGCAGAATTCCCAAAAGCAGACTCTCTCCTCCCCTTACAAGAGAGTGCACCTGCACTGTAAATCGTGACAAGATTAGGGAACGTATTGTCAGTTATCAAGCCAAGTACAAGGGCAGATAGACACACAAGAACCAGCACGGTTAAGGAAGGGGATTGGGTCAGTGTAGATCTCCCTAAACAACGCAGGAGGGAGGCCACAAGGTTCTCAGAACCCATGAAAGTAATCAAAGTGGGAAGGAATGTAGTTACGCTAACTAACGGGCAAACCTGGAGTATGGAAAGAATAGTCCCACACAGGGAAGCACCTATGCCATGGGGCAACACTCTCATTGGAGGCAATGCTAATGTAGCCCGTAGGAGATCAGCAAGACCTACGACTGCGCCCACATGGGCGAGAGATTACTGTTTTACTTACACCTGTATGTTAATACCGCAATGCATTCTGTTCTATGCCTACCTTGGCAGACATCATTGATGTTTTGTAAGCTTGCTTCTTTCCCTGCTACCCCCTTTTCCTTCTCTCCTTCTCCCTATGTAAGGAGATGGGTTGTAATCTAAACTTGGTACACCCCCCCTCCTTCCCCTTGGTACAGGCCCGCCTGGCATGCATGAACATTCCATAGCTGACTCCAGCTGACTGGAAACTGTGGGCCCGGAACCAGGGTTCGATTCCCGGCGCGGCAGGTTTCTGGACCAGGGTCAGCGGACTCGATAATTCTCTCGCCTCGGTGCCCACTCTGATCAGTGATCACACTCGGCAACTCTGGGCATTAGCTTGCCTCATCTTCACTAACGGCCCCACCAGACCGCCGGGGATGCCTGGTCTCACCCTGGAGATACCCATTAAGGGACCATCTCTCAGGGAAGCCAGGAAGGGTTTCGCAGCGGTCGAAGCGCCTTGGGACCCTCCGGGTAAGTAGTGCGCTATATAAATGCCTATACATTTACATTTACATTTACACTTGTTTGTCTCTTCTTTGTAACAATACTCCACACTGAACATACTGCCGGACTGAAGGAGTAAAGTGCTTAATAGGATTGAAGAGGAGCTGTTTATCGTCCGCTGTTTTGACTGAGGTGTGTGTGTGTGAGGGGAGGGGGGCAGTGATTCATCACTTGGTGGTGAACAGCATAACATCTTCACACCCAGAGGCAGCGATCTTACTACTGATTTCGTCACAGTCGGCACAAAATCAGTGCAGTTATTTCACAGAAGGTCATGCGGGCGTGTATATATGTTAGCAGTTTATGTGCAGTTTTGCAGTGCTACAGAAGTCCTGTGGGGCAGAGTACCTCTCTGCTGTGTTCTGCAGGGCGCCTCCTCATCGGGCTGATAAGGCTCCCCGTCTTCCGTTTTCAGCATGAGGTTGCCGCGCTGCACCCCGGTGGTGGCGGCCCAGGTGCGTTTCTCGTAAGCCCTGGGCGCTGTACCTCCCGCTGCTCTCGGGTGCTCGCTCATCACACTCAGTTTGTCGGAAGGATGGCTGGGGGTGATTTCATGAAACTCTAAACTGCATGCGGTGGGGGGTGTGGCCAAGATGGCAACCTGCTAGGACGTGTTCCGCTCGGCTCCCCGGCCCTGAACCCCGATCTGCTCTACTATTGACTCGCAAACCCCCAAAATCGGCAGCGCTTTGCCCTGCTGACTAGCGCTGACCAGCGGCGTTTCTGGCGACTGCAACAACCGGCGAAATCGCAGCAACCGCCTGCCACGGCCGCTGGGCCGCGAGGAGACGACGGCGCCGGCCGCCGGCCCACGCTGCCTGGGAGGACTCCCGTGGAGGCCCTGGGGGTCTGCCGCCGTCAACACACGGACGCAGGGCTGTCCGCGACAACCGACGCCACCAGAGACCTCCCGCACTCACGCGGCCCCGGCAAAGTGCCTGTCCTGCCGGAGCTGGAAACAGTCGGCCCTGGAGCACCTTGGTGGGCTGCCGCGAAACTCGAGGCCCGGCTTTGGGCCTGCACGGCGCGGAGGAACGGAGCCCAGCGGAAGCCCTGCTTCATCAGAGCCATGGCAGTGAGCCTTGCAGCATAGCTACCACCGGACGTTTGGCGAGCAGTCCCTGCCACAGCGCTGCCCCGCTCGGGGACCCCACACCTGACCACGCGCCGCTCGCCGCCACAGAACTCGAGGCCCCGGCTTCGGGCCTAGGCGAGGCAGAGAGGCAGGAACTAGCAGCGATCCTTGGAACCAGCGCGCGGATTTTGCGACGCAGTAAGCAGACCCGGCTGCGGCTTTGCTCAATCCAGGATCCTGCATCCGCCCGAGCACCACCAGCCCCCACGGACCCGGGAGGTCCATACCTGCCCAGCGGGTGCGGAGTGAACAGCCTCCTGTGTCATTGTTCCTATCCAGCTGGGAGCCGAAACATCCCACCAAACAACACCGGACGACGTGGCTGACCACACCCGGGACCCCGCAGGACTACCTCCAGCACGCTCCCCACAGCGGGGACCCCCCCGGGAACTGCACGCCCTACAGACTCGGCCTCAACCCCGCTCCTGTCGGGCTGCCCTGCCACCTGGAGCTGCACCCCTGATCGGGGACGCCCGGCGGGGGCACCATGGCCAACCCGAACCGCAGGGGAGTTCGCACTATCAATGCCATGCTGGCGAAAACCGCGACGAAAGGGGAGAAGACCCAGACGACCGAGTCGCCATCTATATCGGGGGCCACCCCGGAGACAGGGAGCGGGGAGGCTCCCATCACCAAAGCCTTCTTAGAGACACTATTCAACACTTTGCGGGAGGACCTCCAGACGTTGAAACAGGACTTGGCAGGCGAGCAACGAGAACTCCATCGTGATGTGGACGGCCTTGGGGAGCGGGTAGCGGAAATGGAGGAATTAGGCCAAGCCCGTTGCGAAGAGCTGGAGTCTCTGCAGCAGGAGGTCCTCCGCGACCAACAGGTGGACCTTCAAGCACATGCTGAGGATCTTGAAAACCGCTCCCGGCGGAACAACATACGGGTCTGGGGGGTGCCACTGAAAGCCGAGGGGAAAAGCATTATCAGCTACCTACAGGACCTATTCAGGGAGATTCTTGGTGAACCTGCCGACTTCGCCATTCGCATAGACAGAGCACACAGAGTTGACCTGGCACGGCGTGCGTCGGCTATATACCCCCCCCCCCCCGGGACATACTGGCCTATCTCCTGGACTTCCCTTTGAAAGAAAGAATTTTGAATGAAGCCCGTCGGAAACAACCTCTACGCTTCCGAGATCACCCTGTAGCGTTATTTCAGGACCTCTCCGCGATCACGCTTCAAAAACGACGATCCTTCCGGGTGGCCACACCATTTCTGAGAGAGAAGGGAGTGCCCTACTCCTGAGGTCACCCATTCTGACTGATTTTCAAATGGGAAGGGATCCTCCACTGGCTTCGCTCGCTCCAGGACACATGCGACTTGCTGGGGCTTGAACTGCCAGAGGATGAGCGAGCGGGGGACATCTCCCCGCGACCCAAGCACAATCGAGCATCACCGAGTACCTGGGAGGGTTGGCAACAAGTTCGGAGGCAACGCTCTCCCAAAAAGAACCTGAGACCGGACCCGGCGACAGTAGCCTTGGAGCATGCGGCGGCCATTCAAGAGGTGGTCAAGGACACAACAACTCCACCCTGAAGTACTAATGTGTGGGGGTTTGCTTTCATAGCTATGCAATCGTGATGGCGGGCGGGCCACGGGGGTCGCCACTGCCACACTCTCCTCCATTTTGAGACTCTACGCGCCTGAACTGACTTTGCCCGGGCCTGGGACTATGATTCCATGTTTGGGACTCCAGTTGGGGGGGGGGTGGGGAGGGGTGGCAGGTCAGTTAGGGGTTGTTGGGGGAGAGTATAGAGAGGGGGGAGGGGGAAGGGGGGTGGAGCTTGGAGAAGAGGGAGACGGTTGAGGTTGGGGGGAGGGGAGTTTTTGGGGTCGGGGTTGGGGGGTTGGTTGCTGCAGGGGTACCCCTTGTCCACCTATTTCAGACACTTCCCAGAGGAGCTCTTGTCCTTTTGTTTCTTGCACACCCTTCACAGCCCCAGAAGCACCCGGTTGACTGATGTCCCACACCAAGCTTAAAGTGCTCTCCCTGAATGTGCGGGCCTTAATAATCTCATTAAACGCCGGGCAGTCTTGTCCCTCTTAGAGCACACTGCAGCCAACATTTGCCATTTACAGGAGACACACCTCCTACCCAAAGACTAGCACCGTCTTAGATCCCGAGCCTTCCCTACACAGCTTTTTTCCTCATCCTCCAAGAAAACAGCAGGGATAGCGATCTTAGTGTCCAAGTCAGGCAAGATTCTGCAGCGGGAGGCAGAAATCAAGGGGAGATTGCTGGAACACCGCTTCCTCCTGGCAGGGCAGACGTTAATGGTGGGCTCCATATATACACCTAATGAGGGGCAGGAAACATTTCTCAAGACAGCACTAGCAGCAGCCACAGCAAACACAGAGCGCCAGCTCCTACTGGGGGGAGACCTCAACTTAGTCTTTCATAACACACAAGATCAGCGGTGGGGGCAGGTAGGGGCCCTCTCCAGTGCCAGCCAAGCTTACCTGCACGACCTTGACCTCTGGAGGCATTTCCACCCACGCAGCACCGCCTACACCTATCATTCGGGGGCCCATAAATCATACGCCAAGCTGGACTACTTCCTATGCACCTCCCCACTGGTAGCGTAGGCACAGGAGGTTGACATCTTGCCAGCCTCGCTCTCAGACCACTCTCCAGTGGTGGCCACATTCCTCATGCCAGCGACACCGACTCCGCGCCGACATTGGCGCCTCCGAGAGACCCTCCTGCATACTCCCTCCACAGTGGAGCGGATCAAAAGCGCAATTCCTGACCCACAATCGCAATACAGGCACCTCGAGAGCCACTTAGTGGGCAACCCTGAAAGCGGTCCTGCGTGGCGAGTTTATATCCATAGCCACAGCCAATACCAAAGACAGGGCGCAAAAGAGGGCCGAAATCTCGCAACGAGTGTAAGAGCTGGAGCAAATGCACCAGCGCATGGGGGCTGCACTGGCCTGGCGGCAACTATGCACCGAGAGGAAGAGGCTGGCCGCGCTAGATCAAGACGCTGCGGAGTATGCAGCTCTACGCCTGAAGCAGGCGTATTACTCAGGTGGTGACCGATGCGGCCGGCTCTTAGCGAACAAGTTACGGGAACAACGCCAAAAACATGGGGTTTGCCACCTCATCGAGGCCGGTTCTCGCGCACGCCCAGATTGTATGCTTCTCACAATCGACGCTGAAAAAGCGTTCGATAGGGTGCACTGGCCCTACCTGGAAAAAGTCCTGTACCATTTTGGCTTCGGGGAAGTCCTCTGCAACCGCATTCTGAACTGCTATAGACAACCTAACGCCACGGTCCGCGTCAATGGGCATACCACCTCTCGCTTCCCGATCGGAAGAGGGACCAGACAGGGCTGCCCCCTTACCCCCATCTTGTTTGCCCTCTACATGGAGCCACTGGTGCAAAGGGTTAGGCAGCACAGCCTCACCAAGGGCATTAAATTTGGAGGTGACATCCACAAAATTAGTCTCTAGGCAGATGACGTCTTGCTCTCCCTTACCGAGCCTGTGCAATCACTTCGGGCGCTTTTCATTGAGTTCCATAGCTTTGCGCTTGCCTCCGGGTTTAAAATCAACACGGAAAAATTGATCGCCCTAAATATCTCTTTATCGCCTGACACCCTCTCCGAAGTGCGAGCAGAACACGATGTGCAGTGGTCCGACTCTACAGTCCCCTACTTGGGGGTCCTTCTGGGCCCCACCATTCCCACTACGATAGAAGCGAACTATAACAAACTTCGCACGCAACTCCGTGAAGAAGTACTGAGATGGAAACTACACTCCCTCTCCTGGTTGGGGAGGATAGCCGCCACCAAAATGACCCTGCTACCACAGATTCTCTATCTGTTCCAAACCCTCCCCCTGCGACCACCGCGCGGCTGGATCCAACAGATGCAGTACGAGCTCACACGCTATATATGGCAGGGTTTACAGATATAGACGGCCTACATTGCTGCCCGCTTTGGCAGGCACTGGATGTACTTATGGCCTTTACATTGACATTTGCCTTGCTAACCTTGCCTAACGGAATATGGCCCTATTGTCTTGTTCTTTGCGAAAAATCAATAAAAGATTTAAACCATAAACTGCATGCGGTGTGAGTGCTGGCGTTAATTGGTCATGTGGCTTCTCTAGCTCACAGGCCCAACGGCTACGACGTTCAACCCCAAGGTTTGAACAAGCAATGTTTAAGAAAGCCAAAACATAAAAAAGGGCATTGTCATTAACAATGCAAATAGCTCAAACTGCATAAATGCGAGACCTATTGCATTGCAAATGCTTGTTCTACTTGTTTCCTTTGAAAACCCATTTGAATCGTGCTCTGGCCAAACAGATGCAGCAACATTTGGTTTTGTTTCAGGACAGCTCTGCTGCGTGCACGGGCCCGGCAGTCAAAGGATGTCACCTTCAGCAGCTCCAGGCTCTGTCAAGCTCCCAGCAGGCCTTAGAGGAAAGACATTTGGCACATTAGACAATAAATCACGATAAGGTCTCTCGAGGAACCTTCTGGCAGTTACTATGATTACACGCTGCCTACTGCTCTAACTTGTGCATAGGAGGCACTTATAGGCAGACCTATAATGAAATCACGCACTGCTACAAACGGGACCACTGAAAAACAACCAAGGTGTTCAACGGCACTTAGCATGTATACATTTAGCAATGGGCTGGGTCTAGAAGTGGTTATTTTTGTCTTAAACGTGAGTTCAACTTAGAGAGTTATTGAATTCTATATTTAATACATCTCAGAACATACTCTCCTTTGGGCTACTCATTCAAAACATGCACGCAAGGTTTTATTCCGAAGTGCTCTACATTTTCACTCCAAGAACTTAAGTGTTACATATTTTGGTGCTCTCAAACTCTGCCAGCTGACAATCTAGGATTCCCAGAGGCCTGCAACAGGTGCACTGACTTCATGAATTGTGGAACATGCAGTTCTGTTAAAGGGGATTCCAATAATAATTTTTTACAGTGTTGAATAATGCAATAGCTAATGCTGTAAATGGTGTGTTACTACTAAAAAAAGTGTCATACTTGCAATCTCTAAACTTTAGAATGTCCAGAGATATCGACTGTAGATGTTCAACTAATTGTGTCATTTTTATACCTCAGATAATAATAGTAATAATTCCTATTTCTAAAGCTCGAGCATATCACCCCTTAGGGATTTCAATGCGCTGAGGGTCATCGAGGAGATTAAGGGCCATATGTAGGTGATCCATTTTTACAGATTCTAAAATACCGAACTTTATTGATTCGGTATTTTAGAATCGGTAAATGGGATGCAGATAATAATTCAGTAAATTCTACAGAATCGGGAAAATTTGGTAATTACCGATTCGGTATTTACCGATTCGGTAATTACCATTCATTCCTATGGGCCTGGACGCCCTTAGGAATGAATGGGAATTACTGATTCGGTAAATACCGAATCAGTAACAGGGGGAAGACTTACAAGGGTGGCAGGGTGTCACATTGACACCCTGTGGCACCCCTGAATAGTGCATGGGTGCAAATGTGTCACACATACATGCCCAAAGGGCATGTTCTGCCACATGGCACTCTTGGAAAAGCACAAATTTGCTTTTTCTAAGGTTTTCAATATTTACCACCAACTTTTAGTTGGTGGTAAATACCCAATCCTTAACTCAGAAATGCACTTACTTGAGTGCTCCCTACATTAAGGATTCGGTAATTTAGCGAATCTGTATTTTAAGGAATCAGTAATTTACTGATTCCTTAAATTACTGATTCAGTAAATTACAGAATCCTTAAATTTAGCCCCTACATCTCGAATGCCCAATACCGGTCGGTAACGGATGAAATTCGGTAATTTCGGCCATTACCGACCAGTATTGGTCCTCCTACATATGGCCCTTAGTGCACTATTACCCAGAGTCACATAATGCTGAGCTGAGCCGCCTGCTGTCACCAGAAATCAAACCATGAACCCTGCACCTCTCCCAAGGTACATTTGTTCCCAAAATGGTGTTGTGTGGTGCATCTACATAGAATTTTATGCCTATCAGTCCAAAGTCACACTGAACAAGAACACAAAAAATAGAGCCCTGACAAAAATCCAAGGTTTGCTTCTTGAATCAGAACTCATGCAGAGATGTTGACACCTGCACTGTGCAGTGTGAACAGAGGTGCTGCCCCTTGAAGAGAAATAGTGGCATTGCAGTTGTGTCAGAAATGCCACCTGGTCTGGATAATGGAAGCAGGCATGAGCAGTCGAGATGCGTGTACACCTGAAGCAGGCCTGGGAAATGGAGAGGGGAACCATGCCAATCAGTGGATGATCGAGGTGGCTAATATAGAGAAACTGCAATGTCCATTACCATTAAAAACGCAATGTTTTGCAGCATTATTTTTGTTTGAACTACCACAGCAAAGCATTTTGAATGGGGCGCTATGTTACTTCATTTAATGTAGCCACCTACAAATTACCATGAAATAATGGTAGCACCAAAGAGATACAGTCACAACATAAATATCTCCATGAATGTCGCTTCACAGTCCCGCTCTGCTGCATCAGCAAAAGGACCAAGATCCAATCTGCATCAACGAAACCCACAGGTACAGACCACTCCACAGCCCAAAAGTGAAATTAAAGTGGTTTATTCACACGAAATCGCCAGCATGACGCGTTTCGGTCACTACACGGTGACCTTGATCACATCTCCATGAATGTATGCATAACCATTTGCAACATAAGACGAGCTAATAACAGCAGGCAGTCTTGAATAAACAGCAATAGTCCCAACCAGTTACAGATCCCCACCCACATGAAACCAGCAGGTTAGCTAGGGGGGCGGGGGGGGGGGGCGGTCCACCCCAGACGGCACTATTTTGTGGGCAGCGGCCGCGCGGCACTGGTGGCCCGTGGCGGCGGTCTTCATAATTTATTTGGACACTCACGGACACTACTGTCAGACACATCAGTGGAGTCTGTGTCCCCAACAATTATAAAGGATGCCGCAATGAGCCGCCAGTGCCGCGGCCCCTGTTTTAAGTTCAAGCGCACCTGCGCTTGTAAATGCTGGCTGCAGCACACCGCACCAGAAGCAGAGGCTAGTACATAGAAAGAGAAAAATTGAGACCACTGCAAGGTCAGTGGAGTCATTATGAGAATGGGGCTGTGTGTGGCTAACAGACTGTTATAATTTGGGATACATGGGCACTGTGAGAAGCGTCAGGCACTGCATGGAAGGAGTACACCGCATCGGGCCGCCAGTGCTGCACGGCCCCCGTGTTAAGTGCAAGCCCACCTGCGCTTGTAAATGCTGCCTGCAGCGCACCGCACCACATAGTGGTGGTGGTGCTGTGCGCGACGTACTACGGTTGGAGTTACGGGTCCCGTCCCAGGGCCATCAATCTTGTCAAACTTTGTCTTTTGTTTGGTCAAACATTAATTGCGGCTGTTTCAAATAATAGCATGTGCATTCTTTTAAATGTGCTTTTGTTTTTGTCGTGTCATTTATGTGATTGTGTTTTGTTCGTCTTTTGTGTATAAAAATAGGTAACATAGATTAATGGGTTAACATTAGCAAAGGGGGTGGGTAACAGAATAATTATCATTTCTCGAATTAATTATTGTCTTGTGTTTCCTTGCATACTAGAGTCATGCTAAAAGAGGCCTGTGGCCTATTTCTAAAATGGATGTCCGAAGTCCTGTCGAGTTGGGCCTTGCACAGCAGTGAATGAAAGAAAAACATTTTCTTCATAATTCTTTGAAAAACACACGAGCAAGCTAGGCTGTGCAGAACGTTGAGATAATCATTGAACAAACTTTCATTGCCAGGGACAGGATGTGTAGCGGCGGAAAAGCTTGGACGGAGGAAGCAAAGGCAAAGGACGATTTTATTAAATGTTGCAAGCTTCGGAAGAGCCTGTGACACACGTAGTCAAAGGACAATGCCGGTCTTTAGGAACGTGATTTTTGCAATGTGAGAGGCGAATGACTTCATGGAGTGACATTTCAATACCAATCATGCTTCGTGTTGGTCGGATATTTGTATTCTTTAAGTTAGTCTTAGATAGAGAAAAAGGTATAAAAATTGCCCCCTTGGAAAGAGCACTGTTGGCTTGTTCCTGTGCTCGAGAGATGCTAACAGACTTTCCTCTCACGTAAGAATTTCCATACTTAACTTTTTCCTCTTAGGTTCACTTAGTTTAGTTAGGGAAATAGGATTTAGGGAATGAGTTCCTAAATGTTTAAACATTTTCTCATGCTGATTTTTGATTTAAACTGACAGTCTAATGTGCCTTTCTAATAAAATAATGCTGCTTAATAAAAATGCAAATAAAAGAATTTAATTCATAAAATGCTCTTTGCTTGATAATAAAGTTTATAAAATATATTTTGAAATGACAAGCTGGTCTTGTTTGTTTCTTATAAGTTACCATTAGTTAATCCATTGCCTAGGATTTTGACTTAATTAAATGTTTATGAAAGTGTTTTGATTAATTAGGTCATATGATTCAGTTGGTCAATTCTTGTCTCAAGACACCTATGGGCCTAGTGTTAGATTTATAAATTATGGTGAGTATCGTGGTGTACAGTTGTATATATGAGACTGAATTTCCTTTGGCTCGCTGGATCAGGTCTATACAACGAGCACCTGCCCCTTGGCTTGTAGATGATCACTAGCGTGGCTAACAGCTGATCTTAAGGAAGGCTCCCCCTCTCCCTACTTTCCTCGAACATCGCTCGCAGGTGTGGAGCAATGGAGTCAGGCTTTAGCTTGTAGAGTGTGATCTGCAAACCATTTGGGCCCAGTGTTTTACCGAATTGAAGGTTTCTTATCACCTGCGCGACCTCGTCTTTCCTGAAAGCACCATCTAAAGATTCTCCTTCTTCGACTGACAGGTCAGAAAGCAGTATGTCTGCGAGCAGTACCTCCGAGTCTGTTTCTGTCAAGTCAGTGCTCGAACGGTACACTCAGTGGTAGTGGTTGGAAAACTCATTTACAACCGCCTGCTGATCTTTAAAATTCCCCCCTGCTCGTCTACAAGCTCTGGCACCAGGCCGCTACCTAATTCTCTTCTGTCAAGCCAGGCAAGTAGCTTGCCTGCTTTATCACCTAAGTCGTAGTCTCTGCACTCCTTTTCTTTGCCTAGAGTTTTGGCCACGTCTGTGGCTATGGCCCTATATTCCTCCCTTTTGAGTTTAAGTCATGCTGCTTGGCGTCTGTGGCCTCTTCGTCCCACTCTTCCACCAGCCAGAGGATGTCTGCTTCCACTTAGACCAGATCTTTCACTTTTTCTTTCCGAACACCTGCTATGAGCGAAAGGGCCTGACCTCTTAGTACCGTCCTAAAAGCCTCCCAGAGAGTTTTGGCCGATATAACCGACCCTGTATTTTCTGATTAGTATTGGTCTAGATTGGCGGGAACCTGTTATGGGACCCTAACCACTCTCCGGAAGTTTTTTCCCCTTCTCCCCCAAGAGGCAAAAGAAACAGTAGCCAGAGCACTTATCCTCTCGCGTCTGGATTACGCCAACACCCTCTATATAGGCGCACCTGACTTTTTGCTTCACAAATTGCAAGTGGTCCAGAACGCGACAGTAAGGCTCCTGTCCAACATTCCTAGGAGTCTCAGTGTGCGCAAGCAGCTCTCAGAGTTACATTGGCTTCCAGTAACTCTCAGAGTACGCTTCAAGATCCTGACACTGGCTTTTAAAGCCTTACATGGCCCATGTCCGTCCTACTTAAGGGACAGATTTGCTTTCTACCATCCTCCGCGTCAACTGGGATCTGCCACCCTGAGACATTTGGTTACCCCCAGATTCAAGAGAGTTCATCTAGGGGGAAAATCCTTGGTGGTCAGAGCTGCTCAGCTGTGGAACAATCTCCCTGACCCCCTCAGACACACGACAAACCTCACATATTTCAAAAAACACCTAAAAACTTACCTATTTAGGCAACCCGTGTAGACCATCTGCTTTTATTCTAGCTGACATCTGAATCCTCTCTCGCGCCAGGACAGTCTTGACTAACAGTGCGCGTTACAAGCAACCATATAACATAACATAACATAACATATGACCCGGAGGAGAGCACCTCTAACCACCGGATTTTGCAGATACCAAGGGTTAATGGGCCCAATCTTGCCCACCCATTTTTCATGGAAGACAAATTCCGCCCAGATGGGGTAATGATCCGAGATACCCCTCGCTAAATGCCGTACCTCTCTAACACAGCTAATCTGGGGAGCCGGCACAAGAAGGTAGTCGATATGGAAGAGACCGTTGTGTGCTCCGGAGTGGAAAGTGTATTGGGAAGTGGTGGGGTAAAATGCCCGCCAGAAATCTGACAGGCCCAGCGCTTCCATAAACTCTGGGAGCCATCTTTGCGAGGGACCGATGTCACGTGGGGGTCAGCGGTCTGTCGTGCCCGACAACACTCAATTGAAGTCTCCCCCCGCTATGAGATGACCGTCCAGAATTGCCCCTAAGTCCTTGTAGGTACGCCTCTGTAGGCCTGGTGGGACGTATAGTCATCAGTGATAGTGTCCTGCCCTCCCACTGCCCGGATATAGCCATGTACCTGCCCAAGGTGTCCATCCATGTGTGTTGTATTGAGAGTAAGCATGGGCGCAAAATCCGTTCCGCTCGCGGATTTTGCGGATTTTCGGCAAATTCCCAATCCGCGAACTCCCGCGAATTTGCTGAAAATCTGCGAATCCGCGAGCGGAACGGATCCGGGGGGCAAAAGTTCAAGCTTCAAGCTTGTAACTATTTTAGAATGGCGCCAACAAGCTGCCAGCGCCATTCTAAAATAGTTACTAAGTTAGCTTCAACAGGAAGCACTAATAGAAACAGGTGCTCGAGTTTAACTGAATTCGAGCACCTGCTTTATTTTATCTATTAGTGCTTCCTGATGAAGCTAACTTAGTAACTATTTTAGAATGGCGCTGGCAGCTTGCCGGCGCCATTCTAAAATAAAACAGGATAGGGGCAGAGGGCAGATGGTCACAAAGACGAGTGTGGCAGAGGGCAGAAGGGCACAAAAACGAGTGGGGCAGAGGGCAGAATGGCACAAACACGAGTGGGGAAGAGGGCAGAAGGGCACAAAAACGCGTGGGGCAGAGGGCAGAATGGCACAAAAGCGAGTGGGGCAGAGGGCATAAGGGCACAACAACGAGCGGTCTCGCAAAAAAACCCTGCGAACACACAAAGCACCCCACGAACACACAAAGCACCCCACGAACACGCAAAGCGCCCCGCGAACACGCAAATCGACCCGCGAACACGCCAAAAAAGAAAAATCTGCAAATTCCCACAAATTTGCGAATATTGCGGATCGCAAATTCGCAAATCCGCAAATTCGTGAATTGCGAATTCGCAAAATTCGCCCATGCTTAATTGAGAGTGGGAAATACTTTTTGAGCATGATTCACACCCCCTCTGGAGCCAGAAGTAAACTCTGAGTGCGCCATCAGCTTGTACACCCACCTGTTCATGGCCTGACAAGAGTTATCCACCAGTTGTGTCTCCTGAAGGAATACTAAGTCTGGAAATGCCTCTTAATATGTTCCAAGACAGTACAACACTTCACTTTATCCCCCAGACCATTGACGTTCCAGCTTAGAAGCCTGTGGCCCTTATCCCAGTGTGTGGGCTGTTGCATACCTGTGGACTAGCGATTTCTTGTACCTGTCTATTAAGAGTCAGTGCCGTCATCTTTGAACATTGAACTACCAATAACACCCCCCAACCCGAAATCCCTCCTCCCTGCTTCACTGCACTCCGAGTCTTGAACTGCCCAGCAAACAAACAATGCAGAGTGCCTGTCACCCATGCATTTAACTAAAACAAGTAAACTGTGGGGGTAAAGGCTCTGCCACTTCGATCCCCGGTAATCAAGGACACTATTGGATAACCTGTACTGCAGCAGAGCGCCCACACAGGAAGATCACTGCCCTACATCCCTGCCATATAAAATATACATACAATTGAATTAAACAAGTCCAGCAAAAGACCCCCACCTCCCAGAAGTAAACAATTTTTAAACCTAGCCTTGGACATCATTCATCTGGCGTTATGTTCCTTTGCACCTCTCCAGCCTTCCTCCGCCTCCTCAGGACATTAAAAAATCCATGCCTTCCCCTCCACCTCCACTCTCAGCTTGGAGTATTTTACCCCTCTGTCACGTAGCTCCCTGGTCACCTCACAAAATGGCCTCCGTTGTTTCTGCACTCACAGGGTGAAGTCAGGAAAGAGGAGGATTTCTGCCTTCTGATAGCGAAGAGGTGGGGCCACCCTTGCGGTCTGAAGTATGATGTCTCTGTCTCTAAAGTTAAGTAGTCTGGCCGGGATGGGCAGAGGCGGAGCTCCCGGTAACCTATGTGCCCTTTCCTCCACAAAGAACTTTGAGAGGCCCTTGTGCTGCATGTGCTTGAGAATGAGGTCCTCTACAAAGAGGTCTGCCACCGGCCCCTCCGCCTTTTTGGGCACTCCAATTATGTGGACATTGTTCCTTCTGGAGCAACATTTGTAGTCGTCAAGCTTGTCCTCTGCATACTTCCGAAACTCCTGGAGCTCCTTGACGTCCTGCTGCAATTGCACGGTGTCACCTTGGAGGCTGGAAGTGACAATCTCCATTTGCTTTATCTTTCCACTAATCTTGGATATGTCCGCCCTGATTAGGCTTACATCGGTGGAAATTGTGTCCATACGCTGTTCGAGAGAAGTACGCACTCCTGATATCGCTTCCAGCACATCTTGTTGGGTCAGTTCAGTGTGTTCAGGGTCAGCCCCGGCGACTACACCGCCCTTCGGGTGGGACTCAGGGACCACAGTCTTTGGCATGGTATACTTGTCCAATCGGGTCCGTTGGGTCGCCTTTGAGCCCTTGGGGCCAGACATATATGCTGTTTGGTATCTTTGATCGCTCCGCACCCCAAGCTACCCGCCACTAAAAACAGAGCCACAAGTGTGGGCTGCCGCCCAAATGGCCAGAGAGCACAGTCCGGCAAGTCTCTGGTGCTTCCATTCAGCACTGCTGGGGTCTCAGTGTTTCACAATCGGCCTCAGATCATCTGTACCACTAACTGCGAAGCTTCGTGTTCGGAAGGTGAGTCGTCCGCCGAGGCCGCCAGGCTGCAGCTGCCCAGATGGAAGTCAGGCTGGTGGCCCACAAGTCCTGGAAAGCTATACAGAGGCGGGTGGAGGAGCTGCCAAGCAGGGGAAATGAGGTCTTCGACTCTGTCCGGTCTGCAACTGCTGGCCCATTCCCCGTATCTCAGTAGGTGACCAGGCACCAACCCCAGAGCGCCGTCCCAGTCCACTCGTATTGTGCCGGACAGCTAGGCTCCAGATATGGTGGTCGGGTATTTCCCTGCCCCTAACACCTCCATGACAGGTGGGAGGGCTTCTAGGATAGTCCCGGGGCGACCCCCGTCAACCACAAAGAGTCATGAAAGATGGTGTTCCCGCCTGACCGTTCTCAGTATGCGTGTGGTGTCAGCCCCCGGGTCACAGCCACGTCCATCTTCACCGTGAGCCCCAGAAAGGAACGTGACGCCGCAGCTCAACAGAACTTGGGCGCTGCACCTTTGCACAGTCTGCAGGCCCACTCCAGATTACTTACAGTGGGGCCTGAGCTCCCAGGGGAAGCCACTCTCACCCTCTGGATACTCAGCCCGGGTCGGACTACCGATGATCCCAGCAGCGGGCAACAGCCCCGCTCCCCAATAGTTGTGTTAGCCAAGCCAGGCCCTTTCAGCCTCGCGTTGCGGACTTCGAGCAACCCGGTAACACAGGCCTCCAGCCACAGCTTTGCGTGCTTTAGATGTAGCTGCCAGGGTGCCACCGCCCCCTGCTTCACGCCAGGCCCCGGTTCAACACACTCACCAGGCCCCTTGGCAGTACAGTCCGCGCCACGCCTCAAGGAGACCCCGGACCCCGGATCCTGTCACAGATGGCCAGGTGAAGAGTTCCGATGCCCCCCAGCATGTAGGAAGTGGATACATGTGGCGGATTTATGGTGAAAATCGAGGCTTTAGCGAAGCTCCTTCACATCGCGGCCATCACGCTCCATGACGTAGCCACGCCCCTTCAACGTCACTTTTCTCTGCACCAGTCTACACCACTGCACTCTGCTACAATGCACTCTACACCACTCAGCTCCACTCTGCTCTGCACTACTTTGCTCTGTGTCACTCTGCTCTGCGCCACTGCACTCTACTCTGGACCACTTCATGCCACTTCACTCTATGCTAGTGAACTCTATATCAATGCACTATGCACAACTGCACTCTGCACCACTATACTCTGTGCACCATTCTACTGTAAGCCACTCAAATCTACTGTTTACCACTCTACTATGCCAGGACACTCCACCCCACTCTACTATGCACTCTGTGCCACATCACCACTGCACTATCGCCACTGCATTAAACTCTACACCACTCTACTGCACTGTACGCCACTCTACTCTGTATCACTCCACTCTACGGTACTCTAATTTATTCTGATTCACTGCACACCACCCCACTGCACTCTACACCTCTGCACTCTACCCTGCATCACTCCCATCTACACTGAACCTTTCCTCTCTACCCCCCACCACTCCCCAATACCATTCCAAATAATTAAGTCTACCACAAGCAATCTCACTTTACATATTTGTATGACAGCTAATACCATTTAATTACTATCCACATAATTCCAAAGCACACCAGGCTACATATTTCCACTACACAACTTCACACCAAACCATCCAATTCCACAACACGATATACCACAACAAACAATTAAAAAACAACCCATCTCTATCTCACACTTGCACCAACTCTGTCATCTTTCTCCCTCAGATCCACTTTCCCTCTCCCTCACGCTACCACTACCCCTTTTATTTCGCAATTCCACTGCAACCCTCTCATCCCTCCCTCACACTCCCTGTCTCCTCTCTATACTGCATGCTCCCACGTTCTGCTTTCCTAAACCTCCTCATTCTGTGCACTTTTCCATCTCTCCGTATTCCCCTTTCACTCATCCCTCTCTCTCGTACTCTCTCTCATATCTCTCTCTCACGCACTCTTTCCACCTCTCTCATGTGGTTTACTTGGGGTCTTCGATCACAGTTTCTTTCCCATGCCTTTTCAAGATTTCCATTCCACAAACCCAAATGCTCCTTCTCTTCTTAGGTTGTTTTCTGTTTACACAGGAGCTTCCTCTTAATGCATCTATAGCCTGCCCTCCCCTTCTTTCTCTCTTCTCACCATCCTTTCTGCTCCTCTATCTTGAGTTCTTTGACTGCTTCGTGCGCAAATTACCTATCCCTCTCTATTTTGGTTTATATCTATTCTGTGCACCGCTTTTCCCTATCTATTCCCCATGCTGCATAATTCTACTACACAAATACACTACACACCACACAATTCCAACCGACACAATTTCACAACTAACAGTTCCAATTTGAACCACATAATTTCACTCCACACCGCAAACATCCACTCCACTCCACTCCAAACAAAAACACATACATAAAATACATTGTCACTTACAACGCCTTTGGCTCTAACTCTGGCAACTGCAAGACCTATTACATTGCAAATGCTTGTTAACAGTCAGCAGCACCCGCCCCATTGTTAAATTGTAGGATGGTGGGCGGATTGTAGTCCGCCAGCCATCGTAATGACCACCTAATTTGGTATTTTAGCTTATACAATGTTAATGTCCTTTTAGCTAACTAGATAGAACTGGCTAAAAGTGTCACATATCAGAAGGGGACACTTAGCAGTGTTGCTGCACAGAGTGGCATCAAGCTTTGTGGTCTGAGGGATATTTGCGTATTTTCTCCCCTGAGGCGGAAGCCGGGGGATCTCTACTCTACTCTGTGCTCTACCTTTAAAGTGGACTCCTTGCACGTTATTGATTAAATAATAGCGTACTTTTTAGAAGTGTAAAAATTTTAACTAGCACTTTTTTAAACATCGCCCCTAACTCGGCGCGAGACTAGCGTCGCTCCGACGCTGTTTAACAACTCGCCCTGCCACAGCGCTGCTGTTACCAGGCGCTGACACCGCACTCGACCCACCTCAGCCGCCATCTTGCTGAGGGTAAGGCTTGCGGTGTAGTTGTTGGACCCCTCCCACCCTCCTCCTTCCTCCCCTCACACATTTATAAAAAGACTAGACCTCCCCGTCCGCGCAGCGGTCAGGCGCAGCAGGCGCGCTGGCGGCGCGCCGAAGCCAGACCTTGGCCTAGGGCCCCCACCCCTGGCCCCCGAGATCTAGCATTACGACTAACTTACTCTACGACCAAGCTCTTAGAGCTGCGTCCTCACAATCATCAGGCATGCCAAAAAATTGATCCAGTATCTCTTCCGGGTAACTCTGCCCAGTTCTGTTCCCAGTGTAAGACATCAATGCCCTTTGTTATTAAAACACCCCCCAGTACCAAGAATAACTCATTTAGTACTATTTCAATAGCCCTCTCCAATGTCCGCTCGCTCGGTAAACACCGACAGGACATAGCAGATTTTATAGATGAAAGAAAATTAGATATACTATTTATGACCGAAACCTGGATGGACAATTCATCCGACCCAGGTTTAGTTATAGCAGTCCCAAGAGGTTTTTCCATTCACAGACTTGACAGACAGCGTAAAAAAGGGGGCGGAGTAGCAATTATCGCTCGTGACTCATTCATCGTAAGAACTAACGCCATCCCTCTACCCTCTTGTGAAGCCCTACAATTCACAATCAAGTTATCCCCCTCTTATAATTTTAGAGGGATCCTCTTGTACCGACCACCTGGACCACGAGCAGGTTTTATCCCCGACCTTAGCTCCATACTGAAATCATTGGCCCTTGAAAACTCTTTAACAGTCCTTGGTGACTTTAATTTTCACCTAGATAAAACAGAGGACAGGGACACTGCGTCCCTTATAGCGGATATGACAACCTTTGGTCTCCCCCTTCTGGTCAACTCGCCTACGCACGAAGGGGGTCACACATTGGACGGCATCTTTTCCAATCTTGATGAAATACACATAACCCAAATCCTCCCCCTTACCTGGTCGGATCACTAGGCTATCTTGGCTTCATTGTTTGTTCACGACTCTGGTTCCCCCACATTATCTTCTAACCCCCGTCAACCGTTCCTTGCTTGGAATGATATTGATAGTTCCAGTTTGAAAACGCTCCTGATTAACTCCAACCCTGCTTTCTCCCCTAACCCCAACACCGCCACAATACAATTTCATGACTGGTTGGGTTATGCCGCCACCTCACTGGTCCCTGTCAAACAACTGACCCGTAACAGGCTCTCCCCTTCGGCCCCCTGGTTTACTGAGGAGTTAAGAACTCAGAAACAACTTTGCAGGAATAAGGAGAGGCACTGGCGGAAGGCTTACACCGAAGATGTCAAAACGTGGGATTGGTGTCACTACAACGCATGCTTTTACATCGCATGCCTTTACAACGCGGTTTTTACCACGCAGTCCATTACAACGCATAATGCTTTTAGGCGCTGGATGGTGAATTATTTAATTTACTATTCCAACTCCAGTCCCCGTGGATAGCAGGGAAGGTGTTGGATAGTAAATTAAATATATTCCCTATCCTAGAGCGCCCCCCAGCGCAATGCGTTGTAATGGTATGCGTTGTAATGGTTGCGATGTAATGGTAGTGCGTTGTAAAAAATGCGTTGTAAGTGATGTTCCCCCAAAACGTGCTATAAGGAGTCGCTGGCTAGATACAAAATTATGATTAGCGAGGCCAAGAAAAAGTTTTTTACCGAAAGGATAGAATTAGCCAAAAATTCCACTAAGGAACTTTACGATACTACCAAGCAGCTAGCTGGTTATTCCTTCGATCTGACCCCACCCCCCTCCCAATCCCTTTGTGACGCCTTGGCCACTTTCTTTTTCACTAAGGTCAATGATATCTTTTCGGCTTTTTCAAACAATACCAATTCCCCCTCTACAATTACCACTTCGATCCATCCTGGCCCTACCTTCACCCAGTTTGCAGACATCACTAACACCCAAACGGCGGAAATCCTTTCCACGATCAGAACAGGCTCTGCCCTCGATCCTTGTCCTTTTAAAATACTTCCACCCATTATTGACGTACTTTTGCCTGCCATCCCCTTAATCTGCAATTCCATGTTCAGAACGGGTATTTACCCAGATGCCCTCAAAAAAACGCTTCTCAAACCGTTACTAAAGAAGCCACACCTAGATAAGGACGAATTGAAAAATTACTGCCCAATTGCAAGCCTTCCCTTCTTGGCAAAAATTGCCGAAAAAGTAATGAACCAACAACTGTCTGCTTTTTTAGAGGAACACCATCTACTCGACGAGACCCAATTTGGCTTTCGCCGATTTCACGGCTCTAATTAAAGCCGCAGACGTCATCAGATCCATCCGAGATCTTGGTGGAACAGCAGTATTGATACTGCTAGACTTGTCGGCTGCTTTCGACACGGTCGATCACTCGATTCGGATCGACCGTGTCGAAAATATGGGCTTCCAACACACAGCCAAGAAGCTGCTAGCATCTTTTCTGGCTGATAGGACTCAGGCTGTCACACTGGGCCCCTTTCAATCGTCCAACCTGTCTCTGCCATGTGGGGTACCTCAAGGCTCATCCCTAAGTCCGACACTTTTTAACATTTATGTGTCGGACCTAGCTAACATCATTCGAGCACATGGGATGAGCCTTACCTCTTATGCGGACGACACGCAGTTGGTCCTGGCCATTAAAAACAATGGCCATAAAATAGCAGAAGACTTCAAAGAGGGCATGATGGCAATTGGGGACTGGATGGCCACCAATTGCCTAAAACTTAATTCCGACAAAACGGAAGTCGTCATCTTTGGACAATAAACACCAGAATGGTCCTCTGTTTGGTGGCCCACGTCTTTCGGAAACCCCCCCAAACCTGCCAGTAAAGTGAGGAACTTGGGAGTGATCTTCGATGACCGCCTCAATTTTCTCCCACATGCCAATCAAATTACCTCTTCCGCCTTCCATAAACTGCGACTTATAAAGAAAATCATCCCCTTTCTCCCTGAAACGGCCGGCAAAACCTTGGTGACTTCTATAGTGCTGTCCACTTTGGACTACTGTAACACTTTGTTCACAAATGCCCAAGCAAGGGTCATCAATAAAATGCAAGTTATCCAGAATTCAGCAGCTAGACTCCTGGGCAGAATTCCTAAATCCGCTACAGAAACTATTAGATACCTACACTGGCTGCCCATCAGAAATAGGATCAAGTTCAAGACCCTCTGCATTGTGTATAAGGCTCTGCCCTCTGCACAATCAAGGACCTGCATTTCTCACACAAAACTTGATTCCTTACTGTCCACCCAGATCGCTACGCTCTTCTACCCTAAATGACCTAACGGTTCCCCGTACCAAAAAGGTCTCTTGGGGGGACAGAAGGTTCCTGGTATCAGCCCCGATACTATGGAACACCTTGCCCCAGTCAATAAAAACAAGCCCCCCACTCTGGTCATTCCGCAAGCAGTTAAAGACCTGGCTGTTTAATCAGTAAATTTGGTTCCCCTCTTCCATCAGGAGTAAGTACATGCAGATATTCCAGCGCCGAGACGCCCATGGGCATTTGTTTGCGCTCTATAAATATTATTAATAAATAAATATAAATAATAAATAAATAAATGTATTAAGACACAAGGGTCAGTAAGCGCGATATTGCACGTTATTGGGGGGCGGAGAACATACCTGAGATAGAGGAATGGAGGAGGGGACTGGACATTTACATGGCTGCCGAAAGGGTGACGTACAAGGCGAGAGGCTGCCCCAGGAAGTTTAAAAGAGTATGGGCAAAGTGGAGGTACTAACACGGACTAGACGGGGGCCTGGGAGGGGGCACGTTGAGATCACCCAGCACTGTTGAAGAGGGAGGAACAGGGGTGACTATGTGAGATAATGGAAGGGGAAGGAAGGAGCATGATGCACAATTCACCGGCTACTGTTACCACACTGGGGGGGGGCCCCGGGAAGGGGGGGAAGGAGGGAGGTGAAGGAAGGACACACGGAAACACTGCTATATGACTGCACAGTTAAGTTACAGTAGGAGTGGCAGTTCCAAGCCACTTACCTGAGTTCTTGTAGGGTGGGGGGAGGGGGGAGGCGTTGATAGTTGGAAATGGGAACTGTTGGAAGGAGAGGGGTTTAAAAACAAAAAAAAGAGAAAATGCTGCAGATATCAGAATGGCCGGAAAAGGGATCATGTTTTTTATACTGCAGAACTACTTATGATTGACTCTTACTGTGATCCACGGGATGAGACCCGCTGAGGGCTGTAGAAGTACAAGGTATGATGGCCATTGTAATACGAACAATGATCTTGATGCTTACATCCTAATGTCTATGGAACTGTGTCAATGCCGATTGCATCATCTGTATGTCTGCAAATAAAAAAAAATTCGAAACAAAAAAAAAAGACACAAGGGTCAGTGACTCAGGATATAGTCAGTGTGTTAAAGCTTGCAGGGATCTGTTAGCATGAGCTGAAAGCCATTTTGTACTTGGCAGCCATTTTAGTTAGCCCATGTGCTGTTTCCCTCTTCCAGAGCCTTGCACATGCTCAGAGGGGCCTAGCCAGTAGAATGCACCTGCTCTTATGTTATAATTGTCAGGCTATTCTTTCTGATGTAAGGAGAATGACTCTCCTCCCACTTTGTTGAGCAAGCAAATCTTGTATGCGCATATTAGTCATTTTGCATGCTTACATGTGCCAGGAACTCCCCTTGGTTTTATGCTGACTAATGTAACCTAAGCATATACAAGGCTCCTGTTCTCTGTACTCCTTAGACTGCCTCATACAGTTTCCTGAGGGTACTGTGTGACGTAGTCTCCCACATCTGAGTTTATTAAAATATGTTTTTTGATATTACAGCTTCTATGCCAATCTCTTCTTTGTTGGAGGTGTATCAGTGAGACCCCTGAGAAGTTTTCTATTTTCTTCAAATGGCGCTCAACGTGGACCTCATCAGAGAAGCAGCTATCCAATGGAGTGATCTTGATAGGAGAAAGGAATCTACTGAGGAGGACAGGACTCTACTAAGGAGATATTCTGTGCATGGAGATTCTGGGGATTCTCTGTCTCTGCAGCCCAGCATATTTCTGGTCTTCCTGCTTTGATCCTCCAAATGTTTACCGCTCCTGACTGAGAACATGTTTGGCGTGAGTATTCTAAAAATGACCATTTGGTCATTCAGAACTTGGCGATTTTTGGTGTTCTGCCAGCCAAAGCTAGTGAATTTGGTGTATTTTGGCTTCTTGAAAATGGAACAGTCTGTTGAGCTGTTTTTTGTGCAGTCTTTTGGGCTACTATAGAGAAGCACTTCTTGTAAATATGACTTACAACTAGTATTTACAAATGGTACAGTCTGTGAGCTGTCTTTTGTTTATGTCCTAAGTGTTGATTTGTGGGTTAATCGTGTGTTTAAATGTCTATGTGGTTTGATATTGGTGATACTTGTGTGAGTGAATAGCGATTCCGCTCTTTGTGTAAGAATCGCTAGCCTTAAGCATGTTGAATTATGTGTTCTGAGTGTATGACCCCCCTTCTGTAAATGTCTGGAATGAGCTCAATGTTTTTTTTTTTGCTGGCATCATTCTGTTATGCAAAATGTCATTTAATATTAAATAAAAATCCCGAAATAAAATATATAACATATGCTAAATAGCTGTATGTTACTATTACATTGACAGAGTAAGACACTATACATGTGTGCAAATTGTCACAATGCTAAAGATAAAATTAGAATTCACATTCAATAGGAATAAAATAAGCCTCAAAAACGAAATTGTGTATTTTGCAATGATTATAACCAACATATAAAATGTTACAGCATTTTCCTTAGATACATTGTATTAGATATTAACAGGCAATCACATCATCTGAGTGAATTTGGTTCTCGCTGAACTAAACAAACATTATAGACTGATGGATTTAACTGCATTCAAATGCCTCAGTTTTTAAATAGATTGTGACAAGCTTACTTTCAGCACCATAGAAAGAAGCTTTCCAACAGTTGCGTTTTAACTGTCTCACTGAGAAAAGCTGTCTGACACAACCAATGGAGATTACACTTTGTCAAGACATTAGAAATACAGAAAAATAATATTTTCTCCTTAGAAAGGCGTGGGAATTTGACGCCTGCTGTATAAATAGCACGTGGCTATTTTTGTTCGCATTGCCACAGAAAAGAATGCTGAAGTCAACTAAATCTTAAGTCAGTGCAAACACGGTGTAAAACCCTGCATTTCAGACTGCTGTTTTAAAAGTTAGAAATACCGTTTCATTATTTTGGATAACATAGAACAAATTACAAGTAGGCATTTTCCTTTCTTAATGCCTTTTTCTGATGTTAAATAATGACTGTGGCCAGGGTGACTGACTCCGGAATTTGGGGATCACTGTTCGATCCCCGGGGCCGGCGGCAGATTAGTCCAGCACCATGTGACTCTGGGCAATAGCTTGCTTAATCTTCCCGATGGCCCCCAGCGTTCATGCTTTACAAATGTGGATAATTATTATTATTATTATTCTCCCTCTAGTGGTAAATCGAGCCATGTGTAGGGAAGATACAGACACCTAGGATCACAGGTGATCACTTTCCTTTTTTTATCTTTCCGTTCATTATGGATTTTTTCCACTTGAGCACTTTGTAGTAGCACTACTATAGAGGCCCTTAGGAAGGCAAGGACCACTTGTTCCATCTTTGCCGAAACATGTCGACCTGTACCATCTAGGCGGTTATTAGCTGAAAACTGCCTTTTGCTATTCTGTTTTTAACATTGGAGGATTGAGCAGAAACCAAAATAAAATATTTGTTGCTCTGTCACCCAATTTTAACACACTTTCTTTCACTTTCACATGCACTGCAATCCCATCACCCACTAGTAGAACTTAACTAATTACCAACATGAGGACAGCGCTGCGGGCTATTTGGTTGATGAAGGATATTCCATTCTGTCCTCATACATCACCTAAAGCATGTATGGTACATGGTCCTTAAGGAGTCCAAAATGATGAAGGGCGGTACCGAGTGGTGACTGATGGGTATCCTTACTCGATCAGGATAGGTCAGGATTAGTCAATTTCACTTTCCTAGGTCTTTAGTCTTACATCTGGGTTGGGTAGTCTCTGTTGCATTACATAGTTCTTCTTCTTTTTAGACCTGTAGATACTCATGTGTGTATTATTAAGTATATAGGGATTGTGTCTATGCTTGTCCCTTAGGCCCCTACCTACCGTGCTGTTTTTGTTAAGTTTATATTGCCCTCTTGCAGGAAACCCATCTAACTGCTGCTGAGGGACTGGCACTCTACAAGCGCTGGCACAGCCAAATTTACCATACCACGTTTTTGGCATGTGCACGGGGGGTTCTCATTAGGGGTGGGCGGACATTTCCGTTCCACCCACGGAATGTGCGATTTTTTGCACTTTCCGCCTTCCGCAAAGAAGGCGGAAAAACGGTGCAAATTTCTACACAATCCAGAGCAGAACGGAAATTGGCCTCCCGCTTCCCGCCCGCCTTCCCACCCGCCTTATTAATTATATTTTAAAGCTGGAAATAAAGTTAAAAGAAAACTTACCTTATTATTGCGCCGCAAACTTTCCGGTCCGGCTTCTTTGAAACTCGCCAGGAATGCGCATGCGCAGGCTCCCGCGGGACTTAATAAGGTAAGTTTTCTTTTAACTTTATTTCCAGCTTTAAAATATAATTAATAGGCAGGCAGGTGGGAAGCGGGAGGCCGGCGGGCTCTGCAAAATGGAAATATCGCATTAAGGCACAGAGATTTGGTCAATCCCAGTGCCTCTCCGCGATAGTCCATTCCCCAAATTCCGCCCACCCCTAGTTCTCATATGGGTATGCCCTGGTGTTCAAATACTCAAATAGCCCTCGGGTCCGGGGTCACACTGAGTGAGTCCCTGTGCAGAAACAACTAAGCTAGGAGGAGGGAGGGGACAGTCCCTACTAAGGACGGTTTCCCTCACAGATCAGAGGTGTCATGCTTCATCATTTGGATACCTCCTTGCATCACGAACCTTGTTGTGACACAAGCTACAACCCCCTCACTGTGAGGGAGGAGCTCAGGGATGCTTTTTGATACTAGAGATGGTCATAAAACCCAATGGAAACGTAGTGTGTGATGGAGGGAGTGCAGTGCTAGATAAACAGTGGTTAAAGCTAGCTACAAGGTTAGCCTGACACAGTTTATTATTGCTACCTGGTACTAAGATTAAAAACAAGTAGTGAGTAGGTGTAGTGTGCTCACCCCACGTGGGGGAGTGAGCACAAGCCCTAATCCTGATTGGAGATGCCTGCCAGAGTGGACTTCACCTCTCCGCCCCCTCCTGAGGGGTGGGGTTGGCAAAGCAAGGCACACCTTCTGGGCTGGCTAGTTCCCGCCGAAAAGGAGGGGAGACAGGAAGAGGGCCTGCTCCTGACAGCAGGAGAGGCTGGGGATCGCATTACAAAGGCTGCAAGGCCTTTGAAGCTCCCCTGCCACAGATGGCTCTTCCTGGTCTGGGGGAGGTGTGACTACCTCCTTCCAGGAAAGGCTTTGTTTCTGGGCTCGGGGAGCGTAGGCACCCAACCCTTGGGTCCAGAAACATGTCTTGTGGTGGCAGGCTGGTGTGTACCAGTCAGGGAACCCACCAGAGGCTGGTCGTTTTTCAGGGGGCATCTCTATGATGCATTTTTTTACTAAATCCCACACTGACATCAGTGTGGGTTCAATGTGCTGAAAAGTTGGATACCAAACTTCTCAGTTTTCAGTGCAGCCATTATGGTTCTGTGGAGTTCTTAATGACAAACTTCCAGCACCATATACTCTTAATGAGAGCACTGCCCTCACAATGTCTAAGAATTGACTTAGACACTGTGGGGGTACAGGGCTCCTGCACCTGTACCCTCACCACTGGTATAGTGCCCCAGCACTGGCATGGATCAGTCACCGCTCTAGCTGTACCCTCACCATTGGTATAGTGCCCCAGCTAGAGGGGTGACTGATCCATGCCAGTGCAGGGGGTTGTAGGCTTGGCACACAGGGGTGTGTGTTATATCGACTCATCACTTTGTTCTGCACCAAAACACGCACTGTGCAAAGGCAGTGTGTGTGTGTAAAGGTACAGGACTTCCAAGGGTGGCACAATAAATGCTGCAGCCCTTAGAGCCCTTCCCTGATCACAGTGCCCTGGGAACCTGTGGTACCATTTACCAGGGACTGACCTGTGGGCAGAGAGTGCCAATTGGGTGTACAAGGTACAGTTTGGGGGAAAGAACACAGGCCCTGGGAACCTGATTGGCAGGGACCCAGGGTACATCAAGTCAAAGTGCATCAGTAGTCTGCCAAAAAGTGGGGGGTGGGGGTTATTGCAACAGAAACCCAGCCTCTCACAATCATCCTCTAAGGGTATAATCATGGGTCCCTTAGGTCAACGAGATGTTCTCCTCATAATATCAGGCACCCAAGAAGTGCCAAATGGTGGCTTCAAGATAATGCAGGGAAATACTTTAGAAGGTGGATAAGAAATCCCATAAAGAAAGAGGCACCTAATATCTTGAGAGCTGAATGCTATAGACCAGTGATCCAGGAGAAAGTTTGTTTGACATCTCTTCTGGATCCAGAACGTATTACTTTCTTATTTAAGTTTGGAAGGTATCTTAGGAAAGGGTTGGAAATATCCCTTAAGGCTTGCCAGAACGGCCTTCTTTATATTTTAGGACCCCTCACCAGAATAATTGACATGGCAGAAGAAGCTCATAACATTTCTCTAGCCACTGTGGAACTGCTATGACAGTCTCCAGACATCAGGAGGAGCACTGCTTTATCTGTGAGCGTGTGAAGATTGAATTTGGGCCAATGACAAGGTATTTAGCTGGGTGTCTAACAGCGCATGCTTGTAGCACTTTGTTCTATTGGGCCACGTGTATCACATCTAGCCTCATGCCCAATCGAATTGTAAGGTGGCAGCCATCTTAAATTGGGCATCAACGATTTCACTTTTGAGGTAGCAATGTCACTGCATTATTACGTGGCAGCCATAATTGATTCACATGTCTCCACAGCATATTAACATGGCAAAGGTGTTCGGGGCATGTCCCAATTTCATGCATGGTTTCCAAGCGCTCCAATCCGTTGGCAGTGCATTGCACAGTAAAGCGCAGCAACACGTTGAAGGTAGTTTTCAAACATTGTTTTATTCTGACTTAGTTTGTGATTCCAGTCAACCTGCACTACATTTGCTCACAGTTGACAGCTGGGACTCCGGTCATTGTACTGTATATTGTTGGTTTTCTGCTGCTGCGTGTGTCATTATGGCCACTCGACACCAAATCACACAACCACTTCCATTCTTAAGTCAACCTGGTGAGCCAACTATACAATGGATCTAGTGGTTTAAATTATTCGAAAGCATCTTGTTGCGTTAGATGCTAAAGGTTAGTCCTATGCACAAGTTTGCCTTATTATTTGGTAGTCTTGATCACGCAGCCCAACACATTTTTGACAGTCTACTATCTGTACCCACACCCTTTGGAGATGGCCAATGGAATGTTTATCTGAAGGCAATTTCTCGGCTGTGCAAACAGTTCTCTGATGAGCCAAACGTAATGATTGAGCGTCATAATTTCTGCAAAGCATCAACAACAAGCAGCGGAGAATGTGGAGCAATACGTTTCAGCTCTTAAAGTGTTAGTTACAACTTGCGAGTTTGACCCCAACCTTGTCACTTACATTGGGTACCAGGTTGTGTTTAACTGTTCATCAAGGAAGGTTCAGGAGAGAGTTTTTAGTTGTAGGAGTCCAACATTGGTTGAAGTTGCTGACCTAGCCAACAGCATTGAGAGATTGCTGATTCCTCGAAAAGTCTTCATCCTGATCCTGCTGTCAGCGCGGTAGTGTCCAACAAGGATCACTTGGAATCCTTATGTGCTGTTAACTCTAAAGGGAAGGTGTTTAGAAACACTGGCTAGAAAAGCTTTGGCTCTTGCTACAGATGTGGTTCTAAACATCACCTTAGCAATTTTGCCAGCTGTCCAACTGTCGGCAAAAGGTGTCTATTTTAAAACAAATTGGGACACTTTAAGGCGGTGTATCAGAGTGTTAAATACCAAGTGAAAATTGGAAATGTGTATGTGGTTTTCTGTGCCGCATTATTATACAATAATGTCCTCACCTTCGTGTTTACCAGTCAAACCGCGCCAGTTAAAGGCCCTATGTGTGAGGCTCTCATTGGTAAAGTGTCACTATTGGTTAGGTCTGACTCCAGTTCTCATATAACCTTTCTGATAGATACCATATTTTATAAATTTTGGGGCACTAATTGCGCTTTGTCTCCCACAGATGTTATCCTAAGGAGCTTGGAGAGTAGGACACTAAAATGCTATACTATTTTAATTCCAAAGTCTCTTGTCATGGAGTACACCAAAGTTTATGTTGCTGTTAAGGGCAGAAATATTATAGGGTGGCAGGACCTGGCTAAATGATTTATATGCAGTCCCAGGTTCTGACAACCCTGCAGTGGTTGGTGATGTTCGAGTATCATTTATTGGTGATGCACGGGAAACGGCCAAACATATTGCAGGTGGAAAGAATTTTCACACAGACTGTTTGCCCCGCATGGCCCAAGATGATGATGATCTTGTACTGGATGATGTGGAGTGTGTGGCGCTATAAGATGCAGCGGCTGAGTATCAGTATCAGTATCAGTAGGTTATGAGTGAGCAAGACTGGACAAATGCTTCTGCAAAAGATTGCATATTGGGAAAGGATATTGAGTATATTGTGCATGGTTGGCCAGAGCGGAGGTGTTTAGATGGAGACTTGAAAACCTTTTCTCAGGTTGCTGATGATTTGTCTGTGGTCAATGGAGTTGATTGTTGTGTTCCACCCACAAAACTGTGCAATATGACATCCCAGGTGCATTTAGGTCATCTGGGGAGCACCAAGACATGCATGAAGATTAGGCAACACTATTGGTGACCTGCTTTGAATAGTTAAGTAAAGCTCAACATTGACAGGTGTCCTGAGTGTCTACTATCTGACAAGCACTGGAAGAACAGGCATACACAGCTACACCTTCCTGAGGGTGCTTGGGAAACAGTAGGATTAGATGTTTAAGGCCTTCACTCCACATTACAAGACAATATGAGGTACACTGCTTCTCATTGATTATTTCTCGAAGTGGATGTATTATTCATTTGTAGAATTGCCTGACACTGAGACAGCTATCAAATTCTTGAAGCATATTTTTGTTCTGGAAGACGTTCCTAAAATTGTGGTTATGGACAACAGTACACACTTTGTGTCTGGCCGTAAGAGGAGATAGCATGGATATTAAACAACTAAAAGTAGCTCTATATTCACCTTTATTTGATTGTTTGCTTGAGCGTGGCAATAGAATCAATAAGGAAAGTGTACAGACTGCTTTGGGCTTCCGGATTAGATGGAGGCACAATTGTTACTAAGAAAGATTGGGGTTATAATATGTCCCCACTTTACACCACAGGAATAACCCCTTTCTCATTACTAAAGGGCAGAGAGGTGCACACGTCATCATCTTCCTCATAGTTGAATGAAAGAATTCACGAGTGTGAGTGTTGCCTGTCCAAAGATGAGACAACCTCAAAGGTGTTGCTGAAGTAATCTTACATAAAGCAGCATTTGCTTAAGACACATGGTCAAGTAGGGGCAGATCTAGTGGTAGGCGGCTGAGTAATCATTAATAACCCCATCAGAGCTAGAAAAGATGAGTCCAAGTTCTCTGCGCCTGTACGAGTGGACAAAGTCAGCAAAGATGTTGCACTTATTATGAGAAAAGGTTGGTGGAACAAGAGGCAGTTAGTGAAGCTTACGCCAGAGCAGGTAAGCATCATGAGCAAGAGGAAAGTATCTGTTCACAATGCTGATTGGGCACAATGGTTACAACCTATAAGTGATCAGCTAGATTCAGGCACCTGTGTAGAAGATGACCATGCGCATGTTGAATTACCCAGCGAACGTGTGGGTATGAGTTCTGCTGGTTCCCGCACTAGAAGGGTTCCCAATAGCTTTAATGCCTTTTTACTTGTTATTCATTATGCAAAGTGTAATTATTCTGGAGATGTCTTACTGTGATATATACTGTGCATTCCTTTAGTCTTATTGTTTTTATCAGTTTTATTTTTGTTTTCAGTTTTAAAGGGGGGGAAAGTGATGTGATGAATGTATCACCTTCATTGTTTAAATGTATTAGCCATGTTAGGGTTGTATTGTCTACATGTGTGGGTACGCATGCGTTGTTATGTTTTATTCTACCACACGTGCTTCATGAACTGATGCTGAGGACTACTGGACAGCAAGCAGTTAGCTGTTGGGATCCGCATCGGTGCTACGTCGTGGGCTTTCTTACATATGGGAAAAGGCTTCTCCAATCATCTTGCCTCCACTGAGCATTTATTTCATTGTGCTACAATAGCTGGTCTGATTTGCTCGATTGATAAAGCGATCGATAAGTGAGTTAAATGAGTAGGAAGTTGACAGGGAGAGCAGCTGATATGTCTGTTTACACTGTCATATGCTGTGAACTGTCATTCCCATAAGCAAACGCTCCATCAAGTGGCCCAAATTAGAAAGTTTTTTACAGTCTTGCTTGCAGAGGTGATAAATCCGAACACAGGTTTGCTCGTTTAGTGACAGTGTTTACTGGGTGTGCCCATATTTATTTACCAGGAATCATTTAATTCATTCTGTTTCTCTTTTTTGAGAAAAGAGCACTACTAGCCATTTTCAGACCATCTGAAACTTCAGTGTCCATCCGTACATTATCATCACTAAATTGTTTCACAGTGCCAATGCTTTAAATGAACTGCAATACACGGTGTCTGAGAGGTGGTGTTGCCGGTTACCATAATCCAACACCATCCTACAGATAGGGCACAGAATCACCCGCAGATGGCTTCCGGGGGGGGGGGGGGGGGGGGGGTTGTGGCTTCCCTTCCTGCACATAAACAATCAATAATGGTGATTTGGTACTTCTATGTGTGCTGCATTATGTAGCAAATCGCTATTATTTAATAAGTGTTTTTGTGCCGGAAGGGACACCTTCCTGCACAAAAACAATCATTAATGGCGCTTTGTCTATTTGTGCTGCAGATTGCAGCACACATTAAAAAAAGCAAGAATGTGGAGAAATAAAAGTATTTCTCCTAGTTGAGCCAAACTAATGCCTGCTTTTGCATGGCATTAGTTTTTTTGGTGCTCCTCAGATTTACACATCCTTGTACATCTGGTGTAGCATCAAAAAGCAATGGGTATTGCGGTGGAATACCCACAGCAACACCCACTGCACACCCCTTTCACTCTGATACCAGCGTGAAAGGGCACCATATTTACAAAGTGGTGTTAAGCCATGTAAAGTGGCTTAACGCCGCTTTGTAAATATAGTGCAGGGCATTGCACCTCCGGAACATCGAAAAAAAGTGACGCTCAGGTGGCGCAGTCCATTTGTACATACGCCTCATAATGTCCCATAATAGTCCTTGTCTCTCATCCATGCTCCCTCTTTCTTCAGGTGAGATTGGTCCCAAAATCCAATGTTTTTACTCCATCTTGACTTCCACTGAACCTAAAACAGGACAAGAAAAAGGTACATCACCCGCCAACTTGAGTCAAAATTGTATTGCAACAAAGAAATATACACAACCTTAACTTCTAGGAAGTCAAACGCTCGCTTGGTAAACAAGAACAAATACTTATACCAGACGGAGATATCTGAATATTCACTTCATAATGAACTTTAAAATATCCCAGTAAAATTAAGGGCAGGGAATGGTAACCAAGAAAAACCTGGATAGGAATAATCCTCGCCTCTGTGCCTAAATAGAAATGAAACTTTCCATTATGAAAGCTAGGAAATTTTACATTCTAAGTCAGTACCGGAGGCAAGGATTAAACAGAATCTGAAGACCAGTCTGCCACTGCATTGATTATTTCCTTCAGCCTTGCTCCTAAAGAGAAGGCTTTGGATACCATGGCCCCGTTCACAGAATGGGCTCCACATGGATACAAATCAATATCTTTCTCTTGCAATGTCCATTGCACCTACGTAGCAATGGCAGGAGAGGATACCTCTTTGAAAAATGTCCTAATGGATATAGGGAGCTGTTGCAAATTCTGCAAGAACCTTCTATCTGGATCCCCCTGAATGATTGACATACCGCACAGCTGAGATGTTGTCCATCTTTAGGAGAACACAACATTGTATGTTCTCTTTGGTGCTGCACTGAAGGGTGAAGAATCCAGCCATTAGTTCCAAACAATTTATGTGAAGTTATTGTTTTTGTGCAGACCATTTACCTCCTGTAAACGAGTCCCCGCACTGCCGAACCCCAGCTGGATTTGCTGGCATCGGATTCAATGAAAATTCTGAACCAAAAATCACTCTTCAGTTCCATGCCTCCATATGAGTGAGCCACTGGCCAATTTCCCCTCTTACCTGGGGCCTTATTTATGAAGGCCTTGCGCCACCGGTGCGTCACTTTTTCCCATGTTAAAAGTGACGCACTGGTGGCGCAAGGCCTTCATAAATAAGGCCCCATGTCTGTTAGAGGCACCTCTTCCGAGTATTTTAGAACCATGCACTGATGAAAAAGTTTGAGTCTCTGAAGGGATCTATAATGGAGCAGACCTGGAAAAATTCCCTGTATTGAGGATAGGAGTCCCACTACCTAGTGATTTTAACAGCTTCAGCGAGGCTCAATTTCATTTGCAACGAGTTGATTACAAAACCTTGAAAGGTCCTCTGTCTAGCCTGAATCAACAGTGACTTCTTCTTCTTTATAAAGAAGCCCAGGGTCTCGAGCAGTTGCACCATTATCTGGAGGTGTTTTCCGACAGCGCTTTGGGACACTGATCCATTAACAGGATGTTCTTGAGATAACTAATAAGGTTAAAGCCTTGGGCACATAGGTATTCCCCTACTGGCTTCAACACCTTCGTGAAGCACCATGGTCCCGAAGGGAGGCTAAAGGGCAAAGGTTTTTACCTCAAACACCAGGGGCAGATTTACACACGGTGCCCTGGGGGCACATCGGGCATCTGCGCCTGCTTTGCGTGCCGCTGGGGCACTTTGGTATCACAGAAGGGGCAGCTCGCTTGTGCCAATGGCTCTGGCACTCATAAAGTGACAGTACTATCTTCAGGGGGTGCTTCCCTCCTTTGAAGACATTTCTTTACCTCTGCACCTGGACCATATTACAGACAAGGGCACAGAGGCAAAGAAGCCCTCCGGAGGCACACAGACAGTGCACAACATTTTAGCTGTCAATGTGCCCCCTGAGAGCAGCCCTCTGGTGGGGGAAGAGGGTCCCACCTGTACCCACCTGCAATGAGATCTATAATCCCTTTCAGAAGTGCAGGCGTGTTGCTGCCTGTACTGTGAAAACACAGAGCTGCTTTAAAGTAGCTGCTCCGTTTTTCCGTTTTTCACATGAATGTGCCACCCTTCATTACTCTGCATGAAAGGGGCATTCCAAGGGTGTTGCTGTGGGTGTTCCCCACAAATCACCCATGGATTCTGACGCATTCCCAGAGTTACAAGGTTTTGTAAACCTGAAAATGCAGGGGAGGTGTGAAAGTGGCGCAACAAGGAGAAATACAATTATTTCTCCACATTTTTTGCTCCTTCTGTGTGATGTGTTGGCACTAAGCAGCCAATTGTGTGCCAGCACAAAGGAACAAACAGGGATGTGTCGTATTACAAGTAAAAATGATGTATCCCTGCACTTTCCTAATGATACAGCTCGGTGAAGGAAGATGGCTTGCAGCGCCGTGCTGAGTCATGTTCTAGTAAATATGCCCCTTGGTCTCTCCATTGGAACTGGAGGAATCTGCGGTGAGGAGCCTAGATAGGCTTTGTGAGGTAAGCATCTTTAAGATCCAACTACGCATCCCGTCGTCTGTGCTCAAGAGGTCTCTCAAAAGATGGATATCCTTCATTTTGAGGTGGGGGCACATCAACCAGTGTTTGAACTCTCGTAGATTTATGACAGCATGTTGACCTATGTCGTCTTGTCCACCAGAAAAATATTGCTGAGAAAGCCGGACTGGTGAAGATGAGTAGGGGTGATGGCATTGTTCTGTAGCAGATCCAAAACCTCTTGATCGATAAGAGAACACTCCGTCTCGATCCAAATGAACGGACGTGGCCCCCATTGATGAATCAGAGACCCATAGAACTCAATATGGAAGCCCTGGATGGTCTGCAGAACCCATGCGTCCAAGGTCATGAGCAAAGAGAGCCGAGTGACCCCTCACCCCTGATTGGAAAGAAATGTGAACTCTTACCTTAATGATTCACTTTGAATTGTCCTTGTGAGCCACCTCTTGTGCTTGTGTACTTCTGGGAATGTCTGGAGGGGAAGAAGCCCCCAAACCTGGACTGATCCTGCCAGTGTTCATGCTGGGGATCTTGACCTCTCGAAGGTAGAGAACTAGACCGGTTAAGCAACCTCTCCCATGGCCGGCCTTTGCAAAAATCTTAGGATGGAAGATTTTCTTCTTGGGAAGTGAAGGTGGAGACAAATTTCCTCACTACTTTGACAAGGACAGACACTCCCCGAATCGGTCATACTTAGACGCATTGATTTTACTGTGCTGCGCTGTTGTAACCTGTTGTAACCAGTATTTTAGCCATTAATTAAATGCTTTTAACTGTGTTTTTTAAACTCTAATTGCACTATTGCATTGTTGCACTGAACTGAATTAGAAATCGCAATTGCCCGTCCTAATTGGTATTACTGCCACTCACTCATAAAACTTTACTGCACAATTGTACTGTCTTTTAATTAATTGACAAAACACATGCTTACCGGCGTGGAAGCAGCATCTGCGCCAGAACGCGCATTTTTCTTGGGGGAGGAACCTAGTGATTTTAGATTACTCCCCTTCCGGTGAGCGCCGGAAGTACTCTTGGGGTGGGAACAACCGGTCAGCGACCTAGATGCTCACTGACGGGGGCCAAAGGCAAGCCTGTCTGCGCCTGTCCGTGCAACGACAGTGCACAGCGCCAGCCATGCTGCCAGTTTCGATCCACAACTCAGGGGGAGTATACGCCAGATGTATTCAAGGGAACAACTCCTAAGGATAAGGGAAGGTAGGGGTGATGACCCTCTCCACACCTTTTCCCTGCAGGTGAAAGCACCACTTGAGAAAAGTAAGCTGGGTAGTCTCAACTGTGGTCTGATTAACACTAGATCCCTTGTAAAGCACCACTAGGAGATTTATATTTTGATTGAATCCCTTCACCTAGATGCACTATTTCTTACAGAAACCTGGACTCGCCCTGACTCTGAGGTTGAACTAGGAATGGCGTGTCCAGCATGTTGTAAGGTGCTTCACAAACCACGGTTGACTGGGAGAGGAGGGGGGATTGGTCTGATCTTTAAAGATATTTGGAATTTTGTGCAACTCTCCATTGACGATACCGAGGGCAGGGAGCTCATGGGATTTTCCCTGATTGGTCCCAGTGGACACATGCTGTTGGGCATGGTATGCTATTGTCCCACCGGTGTAGTCAACCTTCAATTCCAGAACTTTATCAATACTCTTTATAATATGGCTCTCACTCATTCCTGTATGGTTATTGTAGGAGATTCTAATCTCTGGGCCAATGGGAATACAGGGTCGGCACATAAGGACCTCTTTCAATCATTTAAAAATGTTAAGATAAAAAAATTGGTAAGGGACCCAACTCACTAGGGTGGTCACATCTTGGATCTGATTTTCGCTGAGGAAAACACGGCCAAAGTGAAGGCAATCTCGCCTCTTTGCTGGACTGACCATTTCCTTGTTACTTTAGCGGTGGCAGTCCCCACTAAGAGCCCTGACTCTGCTCCCACGCCTAACTACCGCAGAGGCAGGGAATGGAACAAACTGCCTAACATAGCCAAACAAGCGCCTGTGTTCACTGGTATTAATGTGTTTGACGTAAACAAACCTGTGAAAACAAATGATTTGGAATTTCTGCAAACAGATCACTAAGGCACTTGATCCGACTATTCTGGTAAAATACTGAAGAATAAGTGCACATTTTCTGCCCAATGGTTTAATGAGAACCTAAAAACCGTAGAAAGGGCTGTAAACTGGTAGAAAGAAAATGGAGGAAGAGCTATGATGAAGCTGATGAAGCAACTCTGAAGGCCACACTAAGTAACTATAAAAGTGAAATCACTAAAGCAAAAGCTGAGTATTTTGCCAACTCAATTCTAGAGGTACCCAATAAAGCCCTTAGGGTCTTTAAAATAGTCAATGAATTGTCCAATCCTGACTGCATAAAAAATAAGACTATCGCAACTCAAGAACTAAGCAAAAGCCTTGCTATTTTTTTTTAGGAGAAAATCTGCTCTAACAGGGAACCAGGAACATCTATGTGACTCTGTATCTGAGGTATGGACACAGCCACTAGCCCATCAAATAGAGGAAGGGGCAGGCGAGAATAAACTAGTACCTCTAAACCAGTTCAAAACACCCATGGAAGAAGAGTTTCACAAGCTTGCAATGAGCACCAATTCTGGATCCCCTATGGACCCCCTCCTCCACAAGGTATGGAAGGAGTATGGTAGGGAACCATTACCACAGCTCCATCAGATCTGCAGCCAATTCCTGAGCAGTGGGATAGTCCCTCCGTGCTGGAAACAGGCTATGGTGACACCTCTGCTGAAAAATGCCACTCATGACCCTTAGTGTCCGAATAACTACCGTCCTATCTCTCTTATTCCATACCCAGTAAAAGTTCTTGAACCTCTGGTCAGCAAAACTCTCTCACAATTCTTGGAAACCAACCTGGGACTTGAAGTTGTGCAATTTGGTTTTCGACCAGGTCACCGGACATGGAATGCACTAGTAATGGTCTTGGACGTACTCAGAATGGGGGCAGACAGCGGTCAGTCAACCATTCTGATTCTACTGGATATGTCTGCCGCATTTGACAAGGTCAACCACAAAATATTATTGAGGCAGCTTGCTGAATTAGGGCTGGAGGGCCTGGCTCTGAATTGGCTTCAGTCCTATCTGGAGAATAGGCAAGAAGCTGTGGCCCTCCCCCTTTTGTATCTAAATTTAGAACGGTTCAGCAGGGGGTCCCCCAACCTTCGTCTATTAGTCCGATCCTCTTTAATATTTACCTGAGACCACTGATCCCCATCATTAAATCCTATAACATCAAGCTGGTGGCAGACGATACGCAGCTCATTCTGTCTCTTGAAGGCAGAGAGTCAATGTCTCTCAGTAACTTTCATGAATTCATGCAGAAGACTGCTAGATGGCTCACGGATAACTCCCTGTAGATTAACAGGGGAAACCGGAAATCATACACTGAATGGTTAAGAAAATCCCCCGCCTGCTTCCACCCAACTTCTGGCCCATTCAGGCAGACACGCCTCCCACACCAGCAGTAGCAGTGCGTAATCTGGGGTAGGCTTTGACAACAAGTTGAGTCTGGAAATAAAAGGTGAACAAAACAGTTGGAACTTGCTTCTCCCTCATTAAAGCACTGCGGGCAATTCTCCCTATGTTACCTTTGTCAGCCAGGGCTCTAGTAGTAAGAAGTGTTATTCTGAGCCAGTTGGACTACTGCAATACCCTGCTCCTTGGTGCAACTTATTTCCTCATTATGAAACTGCAAAGAATACAGACAATAGACGCTAAGTTATCATTAAGAGCCTCTGCGGCTCTTAATGATCTCCACTGGCTCCCTCGAGCTCAGCGAATTCAGTTCAAATCATTATGCATTGTCTTAAAGGCCCTTCATGGAATTGGACCTTTGCCAATGCAGAAAAAGTTTGTCTGGCATTCTCCAACAAGAAACCTTTGTTCTTCCACTGCTCATCTGGTTTGTAACACCAGAATAAGAACCTTTAGGTTTGGAGGGAGAGCATTTAGCTGTGCGGCCGCCCACCTGTGGAACAATCTCCCGTCCAATATCAGACAAATAGAAGAGTTCCTCCAGTTTAGGAAAAAGCTCAAAACGTATCTCTTCCCTAGGATGTCGTGCAGGATATCCATCGGTGGGTAAATAAGTGCATCTAGGGGAACCTCTGTCATTTTCAGCGACAGGATAACCATGGGGTGACAGTGCGCTTTAGAAATCCTGGTTATATTACATTACAAACAGCTCTCCAAACAGCTCTCCAAACAAGCATCCTTGTGCCACTCTGCACGAAACCGAAGATGCCAGATCCCATCACTTGGGATCCAATTTGATAAGGAGAGAGCGGCCTCTTTCCATTGACAGGACGCAGTTTGCATTCTCCAAGAAAATCACTGCCCATAAGACAAACTTAAGACAGACTTAGGACAGACTTAAGACAGACTTAGACAAAATCCTAACTTCTGTGAATACCAAAAGTAGTAAGTTCATTCTGTGAATGCCAAAAGTAGTAAGTGCATTCTGTGAATACCAAAATAGTAGGAAGTTTAGGATTGAGTCTTAAGTTCATTCTGTGAATCGGGCCCATGGTGAGCGTAGTTTTTAAAAGACACCCACTGTGCACACTGCATTCTAAGTTCTTTCTGCTGCTGAGAGCATTTGCCCTTTCAGCCCCGGTCAGAGCACTGTGGTGTATGGACTGTCCCACAGACTTGAGCACAGCACTGTCTGTGAGCAGCTCTGAGCTGAGCAGCTGTCAGCAGTGAGTTCCTTACTGTAGCAAGGAAACTACAGTGCCAGGTAGGATTTTCCTATTGGTAAGTGGATTGTTACACTACGGAGCAAGCACTACAATCAGTCAGTGATGTTTGTGTTGAGGAAAAGAGCACGCAATAAGGTTCAGATTGCAATAAGAAAATGAGTTGGATTGCTGAACTAAGTGCGATAAGGTGTTCCGTAGCCAAACATTATCAGGCAATTTTACACTGTCAAATGCAATGTGTCTGTGGCTTTGCAAGAAGCAGTAATGATTACAAGTGTAAAATCATGTAAGATGTGAGTACATTGTGGATATGTAATCGCTTTACAGAAGGATCAGGTGTTTTGCAGCAGTTTCAAGTTCTTTTCATAACTTGTCCTTACTCAAATGAGTGAAATTATTTTTTTACGTTTATCTGTTTCCATGTACTTAATTTCTTGATTTTGCTCGAAACATAGGGGCATATTATCAAGGGGGTTTATCTCCGCTTTTTTGGCTTTAAAAGCCTAGAAGCGGAGATAAAATTATCTCCCTATTACCTAGCTGTCGCTAACACCAGTTAGCGACAGCTAGTAGGAGATAGCGACCATCTTGGGCGGATGTATGACGTTAGCACGCATACTATTACCACGCATACCTTTACAACGCGGTATTTACAACGAATACCGTTACAACGCATAGCGCTTTGAGGTGCTGGATAGTGGTAAGTATAATTTTATATTCCAACTCCAGTCCCCGTGGACACTAGGGAAGGTGTTTGATATAAAATTAAACTTATTCCCTATCCTAGAGCGCCCCCCAGCGCAATGCGTTGTAATGGTATGCGTGGTAATGCCTGCGTTGTAATGGTAGTGCGTGGTAAAAAATGCGTGCTAAACGTTGTATACCTCTTGGGCCCCACTTTGCATGTCAGTGATATTTATCACTAATGACATGAAAACAGTCGCTAACATCGCTATCTCCTATTACCAACTTTTGGAGATATTCGCGCTAAGCGCGAATATCTCCAAAAGCTAACACCTGCCCTGAGCAGTTCTTAGCCATGTTATCCAATGGGAGGTGGATAACATGGCTAAGAGCATTAGCTCGGTAATGCATGAATATCACGGACTTTTCAGCGATATCCATGCATTGCGGCGATTTTTATCGCATTTGCGATAAACCTTGGTAATACCAAGGTTTATTTTCGGTAAAAATCGCCGCAGCTCAGCTGTACATTTTTGTCTCTAACCAAGCAATAGCGATAATTATCGCTATTGCTTGGTAATATGCCACTTAGTGTCATACATTTAGTAGTTGAATGTCATTCATAAGTACCCTGAAACCTTGAAAATGTCACACATAAGCACTCATAAAACGTGGCAGCTATGTGTTTCATGTCAGATAGTACCCTTCCATTTCAGGTGCTTTGAAATAGTTTTAAGATCTTTGTAGAGTTTCTTGTTACAGAAAATTCTGTAATTTCTGATATATATATATATATGCTTCCCTCATCTTTATTGCTTGATTTTAACTCGCAAGAAAGTGTCAGTCGTAGTTGTTGAATGTCACTCATAATTACATTGAAAATATCAAAATGTCACACATAAGCAATCTGAAACCTTGGCAGCTATGCTGGCCGCTGCGCCTCTTGACATTGGGTGGGTCAAGCCCTGGGACAGTGCATCCTCAATAGAAATATATATTAGGATAATAGGCCTGGGCCTTGCCCTGCTGCGGCGCCAAACCCGAAGAAAAGGATTGGCCACAGACAATAGACCGGTTAAAAGAAACAGATACTTAGGGACTGCTGACCCGCTCGCGTGGGCCGTCGGCGCCGCTTGCTTTTATTCAATAACAGACCCGGGGGGGGGGGCGGGATGTAAAGGCTTCCAGGACAGGTCAGACGTGAGAAGGCAGGGTCGGCGCTCCGAGGCAGCCCTGGAACTCGTTCGGCCCAGGGCGCCGATCGGGAGCAATGAGACGCTCCTCGCGCGCTCGCAGTGTTATTTATGGCCCTAGATTGCCCTCTAGCGGGCGTATGTCAATACCGCACTCACGCGTATACATCGCGCAGATAGAGCTGAAGTGCGTTCCCGCAGTGAAATCCAGAAAACAAACAGACCAACCTCAACCTAGGCATAACATTAACATGAAGCAATGCAGAAGAATGAGCACAAATATTTGCAGGGCGTCCGCCAGATTAGTTAACTAAGAGACTGGTCTGTGCTCTGCTGGGGCAAGAGAGATACAAGGACTATTCTGGGACATTTTGGGACATTATGGGTTCTGATTAGTTGAAGTTGTTTTCGACTTCAATTCCTGGTGGTTCATGGGAAAGATAGTTTTTTGTTAAATGTCGAAGCTGCTGGAGTCAAAATAAAGAGACAAAGATAAACATGATCCTCGCCTCCAGTCCTGACAAGATTGGGTGGGAGTTGTTATACTGGTTTACATACGCGGACAGCAACTGATATATATGATCTCAGCCCATGGCTAGTATTAGGAGCCCTCAGTCACTGAAATGCATGACGTGGAATAATGAGAGGCATTCGCAACCCTGGTATGACCAGACAGGTTCTGACACACCTGGACAGGCACAGACATTACTCCCCCAAAAATATTTTGATTCGCATATGGGGCACAGTTTTGTATCCAGGTGTGTATCTCAATATGTTACGCTCTTGTACTCTTCCTATTCTTGTGGGGTGGCTGTCCTTATCAAAAGGGGCACATGCTTCACCTTCAAGGGCTCATTTGCAGACGACTATGGCAGATATATCATTCTCTGGGGTGGATTTGGCACCAGCAGGCTAATAATCGTCAATTGCTACAGGCCCAATGTGGACAACCCAGAATTTTTTGACCACTTGTGGGGTGAGATTCTTGGCACTGAGCTGCAATCGCTGCTATGGGAGTTGACTTTAACTGTACTCTCCAGCCTCACCTCAACAGATTAAGCTCTGCGAATGTGCCTCGATTACTTGCTGTTGACCACATTATTGCTATTATGGACAACCATAAACTGATGGAGGTGTGGAGACTGAGGAATCCATCGAAGACAGAAAGGCACATGTTACACGGCAGGGCATCCACTGTGGTCCAGTTTGGACTATTGGTTGGTAATACAGGACCTGGGCCCTCGGGTTAAGGATGTCTCACATTTGGCCCTCGCTCTGACCACGTCCCAGTAAACCTGACATTGGAGGCATTCGATGACACACCTGTTGGTGTCGGCTGGTGCCTAAAGCCTGAAACCCTGTTGGAGATGGTCTTGGAGGGTGAATTATGCACTGAAATAATGGAGTACTACACACGAAACACAGGCACAGTTCAACATATGGGGGCGGCGTGGGAGGCCTTTAAGGCCCCTTCAAAGGCAAAGACTAGTAGCTTCCTTAGGTCTCTCAGAGGCCACCTGGCCAGACGTGAGCGAGAGCTTAAGTATATTGATGGAGATGGGGTACCACCAGGCAGGATACTAGCAACATGATTAGGCTCCCTTGTGGGTGTCCAGTGACATCCTAGAGATTGAAGAGGCGAGCTCTGATGCACTACCCAGCAGATTCTACAAGTCTCCATGTCTTATTATAACACATCCAGGAGCTCCACTTCTCACGAGCAGGCTGAGGACAATCTGGATGATGTTGCGCTGGGCTGGATTAGCAATGTACACCGTTTATTATTAGTACAACCCTTAATAGTAGAGAAGACCTTGACTGTTCTCAGTAGTCTACCCACTGGCAAAGCGCGGCCTGCCTAACGAATTCTATAAAAAAAACTGCTGACCTGCTTAGGGCATACGAAGAAACACAAGAGTGACGACTGCACCCCCTGTAATGGCAAAAGGCAGTACTGATTTAGCTGCTTAACCCCTTCCATGCATCGACGGCCTTTGGCCATCCGACGTCATGGTGGGCGTGTGCGGAGGATGGCCGGGGGCCGTACGAACCCCGCCCACTCATTATTCCGTCAGCACCGTGGCGGAATTCACGCCACAGTTAAGCGGTTAAACCGGATAAGCCACTCACAAGCTGTGACTCTTATCTGCCTCTGTCTACATTGTGATGCTAAAATACTCTCTAAGGTCATTTCCAATCGCCTAATGCCCCTGATGTCAAATCTTAGGCTACCTGACTAGTTTGACTTTTTGCCGGTATGCTAGACTGTGAACAATCTACAAACCCTGTTCACTCTCCTGCAAGACCATGACCCCGGGATAGATGCTGCAGCTGTGTTTCTAGATGCTGCTAAGGCATTTGGGGGCATATTACCAAGCAATAGCGATAATTATCGCTATTGCTTGGTTAGAGACAAAAATTTACCGCAGAGCTGCGGCGATTTTTATCGCAGATAAACCTTGGTATTACCAAGGTTTATCGCAAATGAGATAAAAAACGCCCGCAATGCATGAATATCGCTGAAAAGTCAGCGATATTCATGCATTAGCGAGCTAATGCTCTTAGCCATGTTATCCACCTCCCATTGGATAACATGGCTAAGAACTGCTCAGGGCAGGTGTTAGCTTTTGGAGATATTCGCGCTTATCGCGAATATCTCCAAAAGTTGGTAATAGGAGATAGCGATGTTAGCGACTGTTTCCAGTCGCTAACATCTTGGCACGCCCACTTTGCATGTCATTAGTGATAAATATCACTGACATGCAAAGTGGGGCCCAAGATGGTCGCTATCTCCTACAAGCTGTCGCTAACTGGTGTTAGCGACAGCTAGGTAATAGGGAGATCATTTTATCTACGCTTTCTTGGCTTTTAAAGCCAAAAAAGCAGAGATAAACCCCCTTGATAATATGCCCCATGATTCCCTGGAATGGGACTACCTTTTTGTCCTACTGACTAGGAAGTGGCTGCCACACCCCTTCCTGGACTGGATCGTCTTATGATATACAGAACTGGTAGTACAGGTGCTAATTAATGGGGCTTTCTCTACCCATGCACTTAATTAGAGGCACACACCAAGGATGCCCGATATCACCCCTGATATTTGCGCTGGCATAGGAGCCCTTGGCTGCATGACTTAAAAAGAACATGGACTGCACTATACCAACAGACAGGTACTTATCTCCTTACATGCTGATGACATGACTTTGTATGTTTGGAATCTGAAGGATTAACTCGATCGACTCATGAGAGAATCTATTAAAATTGGGGCGCCATCAGGAGTACACATAAACTGGTCCAAGCCACAAATGTTCCCCATCAAGGACAGCACCATCCAGTTCACTCCTGGGTTCCCCTTGAAGAGGTGCACTGAATCTTTAAAATACTTAGGTATATTGATTAACCACGGTTGCAGTGTTGATATTGGGGAGAATTATGGGGTGACAACCACCAACATTTCTGAGCAGATTACAAGATAGTTAACACGTCTGCTATCATTGACTGGCCACATACTGATGATGAAAAAGTAATACTCCCTAAATTGCATGAATCTATTTGTGAACATCCCGCTCCCAGTTTCAGCCAAATTCTTTCTCACACACAAGTCCCCACCTAACCAGACTAGAATGGACGGGGAAGCAACTGAGAATAAAATGGTCAATATTTACATTGCTCTTTCATCGCAGGCCTAGGAAAATCATAATAATTTTACGAAACCTGTAGGTTGAGTGACTAGAATCATCAACTTGACCCAACTATAATGGTTTCACCCATAAACTGCTCTCAACTCTTAAATTATCTGATACTAGGCAAGTATTTTCATTTACTGACTCGCCTTTTTGTCAATATCACACATGAAAGCACTTTCAAATATGTGAGTTAAGCACGTATGGTGTCCACAAACTCTTTTGATTAATTGATTAAAACGTTTGTTCCATCTATATAAATAAAAATGTAACTGTTCGTTTGTTCAACATCTCAAATCTCAGAAGTTCTTCACCGATTGCTTTGAAATTTTGACGCAACATTGCTTTCGAATACGCAAGTGTTTATATATACACAACGTTGGATCAGAATACGCGCGTGTCAATACATGTGTCAAATATGCACGTGTTTTTAATCTAAAGGACCAACAGACCCTATTGATTGGGTTGCTGCGCAACAACTACAATAGACGCGTAGACAATAGTCTACATATATTAGGATGGACAGTTGGTGTCAGGATGGCAGACCGGGAAGTGGGTGGAGGGAGGGGGGAGGAGTTGGTTCACTTGGCAACATTAGGACAGGACGCATAGAGACAATAGTCTACATATATTAGGATGGGCAGTTGGTGTCAGGATGGCAGACCAGGAAGTAGGTGGAGGGAGGGGGAGGAGTTGTTCACTTTGCAACAATGGGCACGTTTTTATATATACACAACCTTGGTTTCGAATACGTGCGTGTCCAATACGCGTGTGTTTTCAATCGAAAGGCCGAACAGACCCTATTGATTTGGTTGCTGCGCAACAAATACAAGGGACACATATAGACAATAGTCTACATATAATAGGATGGACATTTGGTGTCAGGATGGCAGACCGGGAAGTGGGTGGAGGGAGGGGGGAGGAGTTGGTTCACATTGCAACACAAACAGACCCTATCGATTTGGTTGCTGCGCAACAAATACAAGGGACGCATATAGACAATAGTCTACATATATTAGGATGGACAGTTGGTGTCAGGATGGCAGACCGGGAAGTGGTTGGAGGGAGGGGGGAGGAGTTGGTTCACTTTGCAACATTAAGAAAGTACGCATAGAGACAACAGTCTAAATAGATTAGGATGGACAGTTGGTGTCAGGATGGCAGACCGGGAAGTGGGTGGAGGGAGGGGGGAGGAGTTGGTTCACTTTGCAACATTAGCACGTGTTTATATATGCACAACATTGGTTTCGAATACGCGCGGCAGTATGGTTACAATGCCCACATGAGTAAAGGCTAAAAGGACATAGGGTCCCACTAGGATATGACCCAAACATTATACATTATTTGGTTAAATGCCAGAACAAAGTCAATGCGGTATGATAGGAAAACAGGAGAAAACAAATAATTGTCCCTGGAGTGTGATACAAGGGTGAATTTGTACATTAGGCAAGTTGAGAGGCACAGCTTATGTAATCACATTGTTTCAGATATGAAATAGAACCATACAGACAACAAATAAGAACATCTGACACTTTTTGTTACATAGGATGGTACAGAAAGGAGAGCAAAAGGGGAGGGCAGAAAACGGAATATGTGGACTGAGCGATCAGTCGTTCCTTTGTAACAAAGTTGAGATACATATATAAGTAGGCCATAGAAAACAATAGGCCATACCATTTGAAGAAAGTAGTGTAACTCCCTGTCTGTATTAAGGCCTAGGCTTGAGTAACGTAGTGTGCAAATCGATCTGGCTTCTAGTTGCCTCAGCAGGAGAGCCCTGTACCCGCCTTGTGTATCACTGGTAACAGTGTCTATGCCATGAAATCGGAAGCCAGCCCGGTCAACCCCAACTCTACACTCTTGTGCTGTATGGTGTAACTTGGGCATAGAACATCCCTAATGGTCTTGCTTCTCCTGAATGCCATTGATGGTCTTTCAGTGATCATGTGGTTGATTCCAGGTACCCCTTTCAGTAAGCCCAGTGTTTGCCTAGGGACTTGAATACCCTATGGTTTAGTGCAGAGTAGGTGGTAATGGAAGAAAGTCTCTGAGATTCCTGGGTGCATCTCTTTTTGTTGTTTTTCAACCTGTCCTCTCTCTGAATGGTTTGGACCTTGGTGCTAGCAGTGTTAAGTATGTGTCAGTCGTAGCCTCTTTTTCTTGAGTCTGTCCAAAGCCATACTGGAATGTTGAGCAAAGTTGGCAGCCTCGCTGCAGTTTCTGCGGATACGCAGAAGTTCACCATAAGGGATAGATTTCTTGGTGGAGGGAGAATGTGAGCTAGTGTAATATAGGATGCTATTAACAGCTGTATCCTTCCTGTGCAGACTGCTGTAAATGGTACCTTCTTTGACATACAGTTCTAAGTCTAGAAAAATATTTTATTTTGAGACATTTTGCGGGTAAAGGAGGCATTGAGAGTGTTGTCATTAAGTTGTAGTATTCCTTCAATTCAGTGCCAGACCCAGTCCAGATGATGATAATATCATCAATATAGCGTCCCCAGAATTGGATGTGTTTTCGGTCCATTCTAAGGCCGCTCTGGCCCATGCATGGGTGCGCTCTACCCACCTCATAAAGAGGTTGGCATAGGAAGGTGCAAATTTAGAGCCCATAGCGGTTTCCTGCTCTTGTTTGTACCACGTGTTGTTAAACATAAATGGCCTGATTCACAGAACTAACTTAAGACAAATTCCTAAACTTACTACTTTTGGTATTCACAGAAGTTAGGATTTTGTCTTAAGACAGACTTAAGACAGAATCCTAACTTAATTCTGTCTTAAGTCTGTCTTAAGTCTGTTTTAAGTCTGTTTTAAGACAAAATCCTAACTTCTGTGAATACCAAAAGTAGTACATTTAGGATTTTGTCTTAAGTTAGTTCTGTGAATCGGGCCCAAAGAAATTATTGTCCAGGAGGAGATCCATCATCTCTAATAGCATTTGGTTGTGGTCGTAAAAGCTTGCATGTCTGGTGGAAAGGTAAAAGTCAACAGCTTTCTCTCTCCAAGTTCTCGTTTGATGCAAGTGTATAAGGATTCAACATCCAGGGTGGCAAGCCACATGTCGTCATCCTATTCCAGGTCTGAGAACTTGTTGAGTAAGTCAGTGCTATCCCTGATGTACGAGGGTAAGTTGGTAACTAGCGGTTGTAGGAAGGTATCAACAAACTTGGCAAGGGCCTCCGTCGTTGAACCAATGCCCGAAATGATCGGTCGTCCCGGTGGGAATGGCATTTTCTCTTGCACCTTGGGGAGAAGGTAAATGCAAGGGTACCTGGGGTTGCTAATGGCAATGAATTTGTATTCAGTGTCAGATAAGAAGCCCAGATCCTTCCAGTGTGTCAGTTGTGCGCTGATTTTAATGGTAGCAGCAGTGCAAGGGTTATAGGTGAGCTTGGTGTACAGTGCATTGTTGCTCAGCTGTCTTACTACTCATTTTCATAATCAGTCCTGTTCATGACGACAACATTGGCCCCTTTGCAGGCCTCTCATATTATGATGTCACCATTGCAGCGAAGGTTAAGGATAGCCACTCTCTCAAGTGGTGTGAGGTTGTCTATGATATGCCTCTTTGGTCTAGTAAGGTGCTCATCCTCTAAGCTGTACAGTTATTTTGTTACCGGGTCATGAAATACATCAAGAGTGTTGAGGTGTGCACCCTGGGGCATGAATTTGCTGCTGCTATGGAGACCACTATCACAGGAGTAATCTTGTACAATGTTCATGCTTTCCAGCACATGTTCATAAGAACATTCATTGTCAGTGTCTAATGATAGAAGCATGGCTACATTCCTGACATGTGATACAGTGACATCAATCTGTGGTGTAGAGACTCAGGGTCTAGGGTAATCATAGATATTGAGAGCAAAATGACATTTGAGTTTTGCATGTCTAACAAACTTGTGTAAATCAACATGTAGATCAGTGAACAGACCCCCATACACTGGACAATATCCAAGTGCTTTGTTTAATACATTGATTTCATGTACATTTAAAGGATAATCTGACATGTTAACGACCACATTTTCATCACTGGAAATTGCTGCCATTTTGGCCACATTTTCACGATTATTCTCGTCTAACGTTTGTTCAAATGGCTTTTCTGATATCTCGTCAGAACGCGATCTTTTGGCACAATTTTTTCTCCTCCCCCTCTCTTGGTTTGTCTCTTGCCCTTTTCTTTTCCTTTCCTCTCTATCATCTCTTCCTTTAATCTACTCACATTGTATGCCATTACAGCCCTGATGAAATCCATGTTTGGGCAAAACGCGTTGGCTGGTTCTATTGTATCAAGCACATCTAATAATAAAAATACCAGAAAACGTTTACATGCACATGCTTTTTTTTGCTGTTTTTGTGATTACTAAATTGCTTGTATGCATATATTGCCTCTTATCTAACTAATTCATTTCATTTCATAAAGCTTTATTCGGAGCATTTGAAGAACATGTCCATAAAAGCACAAATAATACAGACATTTCATACAATTTCGAAGAAAACACAGAAAATAAAAATATTGAATTATCGATTACAGACAATATATATGCATTATCGATCAAAGAAAAAAGAAGTACACATATTACAAAATATCCAGAGGGGGATGGAATAAATATTTAAAATGTGCAAAAATTTTTTAAAACACATACTTTTCCTGGCGCTAATCGCTTTGAGTAAAAAAGATGCAGTAAAAAAGCAAATGTCCGGATGGTTCAGATTAAAAATCAATTTCATAGCCTCTGTAATGTCTCTCACTCCAAATCTAATGAATAATGGCTTCAAGTAGAATTTCCGTAACTCAATGTACAAATCACATGTTAACAAAAAGTGCTTAGTGCTTTGTTCAGTCTTATTGTCACATTTACAGGGACCAACAGGGTGCATTTTAATGTTAGGGCACGCGACCAGATAATGTACTATGCCCATCCTCATTCTGGTCAGTACAAACTGGTGCGAGGTTCTTGTCACCTGTGATAGATATGGTCTAAAACCAGTAAATTCATTCATGCTATTGTATAGTACACAAGTAGTTAATTTAGAATCCTCTAAGAGATGCCTTTCATTACAATGATTTAAAAATATTGTTTTCACATCAGATTTGGGGATTTCCGATAGCCTATAGGGGTCCATTAACACATTGATTCCAAATAAATTTTGTACACAATCAATAATGTATTTGATCCAGGGGATCTTCAAGTGTTGGTCCAGTAAAAGGCAGTCCTTAATAATTGCTCTATTCAGTGTGGTACCATCACTGAGCCAGATCGAGCGCCACAGTGTATGGGCCTTAACATGATCAGATCATTTAGGGCTTGGATCCCTGTTTCATTGTGAACCAAGGAATTGGAAGTAGACTTGGGTAAGCATAGGAGCTTTTTCAGGAAGAGGTTCTCCTCTACCTGTAAGCTCTTGGCAGATGACACCCCCCAAACTCCTGCCCCGTAAAGGGCAGCAGAGAGACATTTTGCTTGGTAAATATTTAACATGTCTTTAATACGTCTATTCCCCAGTTTCTTGGCAAACAGAAAGACCCCATTGGCGCTCCTGATCATCTTAGTTCTGACCACCTTATGTTCCGTGGCCCAGCTCCCATTATTAGAAAAGGTAATTCCCAAATAACAAAAGTTATCAACTTTTTTCACTGGTTCACCATCAATACCATAGTGGGTTTTCCCTTTTCTTTTATCTTTTCCAGAACAGCATTCCATAACATAAGTCTTAGCCTTATTAATCACCAGTTTCCTATTCTTAATGAAGGATACAAAACAATCCATTAAGCGTTGGAGGCCCAAGTGTGTCCTAGACAGTAACACTGCGTCATCCGCATAGAGTAATACTGGTATGTTAAAGTTATTAACTCTAGGGGCATCTGCAGCGACTGCCTGCAGGGCAGATTCAACCTCATTAATAAAAAGGGTAAAAAGCAGGGGCGCAAGAACGCACCCCCTGTCTGATGCCCCTTCCTATCCCAAACTTAGTGGTACATTCCCCGTTGGGTCCATAGCGGACGCTGGTGCGAAGTTTTTCATACAATCGGGCTAAGAAATAAATAATTCCTTCTGGGGCACCCATTTCCAGTAATTTGGCCCATAGTATTGCGTGGTCTACCAGATCAAAGGCACTACTAAGGTCGGCGAAACAAAGGTAGAGCGACCCGTTTTTTGCCTGGGTATATTTTCCCACCAATAGCTCTAAATTCAGACACTGTTCTATAGTACCACGGCCTTTTCTAAAGCCAAACTGGCAGTTACTTAAAATCTCGTTAGATTCTGCCCACTCTTCTAATCATACAAGGAGGACCCTACTCATAATTTTAACTGATGAATCCAATAAGGATATAGGTCTATAATTTTTTGCATCCCCCCGATCTCCTTTCTTGAAAATAGGGATGATTATTGACTCTTCCCAGGTAGACGGTATATTACCACAAATAGCTGTATTAAAAATTTTGGTAAGCAATGGGCCCCAAATATCTGGGGCGGTCTTGTACACGTCTATGGGAACGCCATCTGGCCCCTGGGCCTTACCTCCTTTGCTAGCTCTTATACTAGCCATAGTTTCACTGATGGTTATATCTAAGGCAAGGATGGGCCATCTATCCCCATTGGTATCTATTAAATTACAAGAATCAAAGATATTAGAAAAATGTTGGATCCATGAATCCATGCTCACGTTAGAAGTGAGTTCAGGAACCTTGTCATCTTTTAGGAATGGGCTGTTCACCGTGGACCAGAACAGGGTACAATTATTCGTGTCCGCTGCTTGGGTGAGATTATCCCAGGCCTCTTGCTGTAATTCAGCTTTTCTACGTTTCAGGGTCGTATTAAATCCCTGTCTAAGTTGGACCACCAAAACTTTGTCCCTTGGTTTAGCTGCAAGGGCCTCTTTGAGTTCTTTCCGGGCATTGGAACAAGCATGATCAAACCAGCCCCTTGGACACCTTGCTTTAGACCCCGCCTTTTTAGTAAACTTTTTGTTAATAATGGAATTAATATTGTTAAAGTGATCAATACTGTCAGACAAGGTGTCTTCACGTTCTAAAATAGCCGTGATATCTATCAGACAACTAGATATTATTGAATCCGATGTTATAGCGGCTTTTTCTCCTTTCCACCTCAGTCTATAACCATTCTGTCTATGGGGTTCAATATTATTGATAATACCATTTTCACAGACATGATTTTTTTCCCAAAAGGTTAATTCAGTAGTCAAACAGTTATGGTCACTCAACATAATATCTATCACATTGGGCATCGGGCATAACGGGGCAATAGTTGATGACATACATATAAAATCAATAACGGTATTAGCGCCCCTTCCTTTAAAAGTTGGAATATTTCCACCCGTGTCATTTTTAGCATTATCCATGATTTCCAAGTCGTAATGAATCATACATTTATTCAAAGTTTCCCCGTAGGTGTGATGGGGGAAATGGACTTCAGCTTCCCCCTGTCGGTTATACACACCACAAACTTTCTGGGTGGATAATGGGCACACGGGTACATTAAAATCCCCCACAAAAATAAATCCAAATGCATTGTTAAAATTCCTCACGAAATTATTCACTGCCGTATCTAATTCATTAATTGCTAAATGTCTAGTGTTGTCGAATACATTGTTATAGAAATTTATCAATAGAATGTTTCTGCCAGATTCTTGTGTAAGCCATAAGATTTGCGAATGCGCCCCCACATTAACACATTTTTTCACAAGGATGGGTAATTTGACAGAAATTAACACCAACAAACCGCCTTTAGCTCTACCATGAGATGAGGGCAGTGCTGGGAGCTCATAAGACACATACCCCTCAATGCCTTTGAATTTTTTACTCCATGTTTCCTGAAAACACAGGATGTCAAACAAATGCACAAAATCAATCCAGCCTAAGGCATCCTCCTTGGCCACAATTCCCGCAATATTCCAGCTAGCAATATGACAAGTTATATTCTCTCTTTCTTTGCTAGCATTTGGCAGTTCAACACTAGATATGGGCATGTTATTCTCTATATTAAAAAGCTCTATGTTAGGTATAAGGTTTAGGGTGTCTCCCCCATTCAACGTACAGTTCAAACATACATTACCCGTTTCCTCAGTTAACAAAACGGCCTCTTCATTAGGAGTACTAAACTCTAGATCTCTAGGGAGTTCAATCTCATGTCAATCGTTCTGATCTAAGTGACTCAGGGACTGAAACCTGTTCTGGGTAGGGACCTGGTAAACCATTCCATTATCATACAGAGGGGTGTTGCCAAATGGTACAAATGGGTTGGGGGTGTGCATTAAGGGGGCATTCCCCCCGAACATAGGATTCCCCATATGCAGCGATGGAATGAATGGACCATGTTGTGGGCCAAAGAAGAAGTTAGGCATCAATGGTCTATTTACCATATGAGGATAGGTGGGATTGCTCAGAGCCTTCTCCTTACAATTAGATGGGGGTTGCCCACCGAGATGGTTATAAAAATAGCCCAACGGCCTAGCAACTACTTCAGTCTCCGACTGCGTAATTGAGGCCGCTCTAAGCAAAACCGTTGCCACATGTTGTGGGTGTTTGAAGTTTATTATCACACAGTCCCCCCTACCGATTTTTTTGGTGTTACCTATCCAATTTACTCTTCTGATGGAGATAATTTGGTCAGCATAGCCGACTGGATAGCCACCATGACGGTTTAGCCAGGAAATGGTTTTATTTCTCAAAGAATCAGGTGTCTCATATTCACTTGGGGGCTGAGTGAGAATGGGGACGTTAGTTAAAACCACCACGTAAGGTACACAGGCGGGTGGTAGATCAACAGGGCGTCTACAGATCCTAGTGGGCTCCCCATTAAATCCTCCCGTCGTATCGGTTGGGACTGTCACCGTAGGTGCTGATACTTGAGTAGGGGCTTGCATGGGGGCTGATGATTTAACACCCGGTGGATTACCTGTAACCCCATAGTTAGATGGATTTGGGGATCTTCCTCCCTCCTGGGACGATGTGGGTGATGGTTTCTGTGGTTTCAGCTGATCTTTAGAGGAGTGTTTCCTGGTAATGGTGGGAGGGGCACTAGTAGAGGCTTGTGACTGTTCCTTATCCCTGGTAGGAGCAGTAACAGGACCAGTTGACTTTTTAATGTCAGCTAAGGACTTTTCCAAGTTGTTTGCATGCTTATCCACCAAGCCCCTTAACCTGACTACTTCCTCCTGGAGATCTCCTATCTTAGTTAACAATGGCTCTACCACCATACTAAGTTTACTAAGAATTGCACTCGTTAGTGAGTCAATTTGGTCAGGCTTCAAGGAAACATATTTATCTAGGTTCGGGGTTACTAAGTCATCAGTATGTTCCAGTTGGGTCGTATCTTTTTTCCTTCTAGAGATATGACTACCACGCTTGGGGATTGGTTTTCTACAAGCGCGCATAAATTTGGAGGCCCTCCCAGATTACTGAGGTGTCCCCTCAACATTATTACCTTGGTCTTCTTCCCCCATTATTGACTGGTCTAAGGCCTTAGTCGCTTCGACATTAATGCTGATTGTGCTATTATCGAGTTCCACAGGGGTGACCATCTCGTTAACAGTATTATTAAGATTTACAAGGTTTACATGATTATTTGCGTCGACGGACAAAGTCAAAGGAGGATCTGCAATAGTACTTTTTCCCAGTGACTTCCTCCTGTCGCTGTTGATTTTAGACACCACTTTCAGTAAGTAGTTATCCGGCAATGTACTTTGGACTGACATTTCTGGCATTTCTATGACAGTATCTGTAAAACTTAGGTTAAAAATACAAGGGGTAACAGGTGACTTTTCCACGGGATGTCCTACAATGGTACTCACAGTTCGTGCCAAGGGGGGTGGCCCAGCCTGGCCTCTTCTGGGCGAGAGGGGGTGTCAGCCTTTATCCGGCGCTCACTGCGCGTCACGGGCGCGCTGCAGGCGGAGGGAATGCTGGGGAGTGTGGTCCGGTCTCTCGGGACGCCTCCCTCGCCTCCCGGCGTGTGCCTCCGCTGTCGCTTTTCCCGCCGTTCCCCTCACGGCAAAGCCCGTTGGCAGGTAAGTCAGGTAAGCCTGGTGTTCCCCCACTGGGCTCCCGGGGGGTCAGCCTTTATCCGGCGCCTCCGGCGCTCACTGCGCGTCACGGGCGCGCTGCAGGCGGAGGGAATGCTGGGGAGTGTGGTCCGGTCTCTCGGGACGCCTCCCTCGCCTCCCGGCGTGTGCCTCCGCTGTCGCTTTTCCCGCCGTTCCCCTCACAGCAAAGCCCGTTGGCAGGTAAGTCAGGTAAGCCTGGTGTTCCCCCCTAATTAACATATCTATCTTCATGGTCTTCAAGCAGCAGGCCATTTGAGGTGGGCAATACTATTGACAACTAAGTGACTAGTTCTGGTGGTGCAGTCATCTATGACCCAGCTGCTCCTTCTCCTTTTCTCCTATAAGTAAATGGGCTGTGAGCTCATGTTTTGGGGACGTGTAAAAAGAAAGAGACTCTGTGGGACTGGTGTGCTGCCAGGGAATCGCCATCTGGACTTTGCTAGTGTGCTGGCCTGAGCCTTCTTCCTGCTCAGGCCCCCAGTAATCTCCCAGGGCTGTGTGACTTGACCTGGGTGATTTAAACAGCGCGTGGTGAGTACTCTGGAGTTTGTGCTTTCAAGTCTGTTGCCCAAGGAGTGGGCTCACTATGCACTACCCCCGGAGAGGAGCACATTTTTCTTGCCCCACAGCATGGACAGCGCTGCACTCCTCTCTGGGGCTTGAACAACGGGAGGGGAGAGCTGAGAGGAACAAAGCGCTCTTTCTCTCTACCATATTGCCTGCAATTGTTTATGGTGGCCTGCAGCCTGGTCACTGCTACATGGCTCCGGGCTGCCAAGTAGTAAGGCATAGTGAGAGAGGACCCCCAGCCAGGAGTTCCTCTGCATGGCCCGAGCAGCGCCAACGCTGAAGAGAACTGGAGCCTCGCAGGTTCCAATCGGCCACCTCCTGCCTGAAAAGAGGTTGTTTTCAGGGGACGGCTAACGTGAACCCCCTACCCCATTGGGTTCCCCCTTCTCTGAGGAAGGCCAGAGACAAGTTTGTACGTGCCACACATTGCCTCAGGGATAAGCCTGATGGCTCTGCCAAGCTACCAAGGGGGTGAGGAGGGTTTATCTTGGGTGTGTAACTCCATTGTCCTGCCTAGAGTGGCGGGTTCTGCCTGGCTTCGGTGTATACCCTGGTGTATCAAAAACCCCATTTCTTTCAGTGATAGATAGTCAAACAGTGCTAACGTCATTGAATATGAATGAAGTCTCTTCTCTTAAGCTTTTATTTTCTGGATGGGCTTCACAGTGTTTCAATATTCAGAGATTTGTGTGATCTTATTGTATTTGTTAACAACTGTTTCAAATATCAGTCGAAATGTCAGAGTAAAAGATTACATAAAGTACATGCACATAAACGTGTTGTGCCACCCTGAGAGAGACAAGGTAAAATATGGCTCTAAGGCAGACTGGAAAGGCAGATTAACACTGTTAATTGTAGCCCAAACTCCCTTTTCAATGTATGTGAGTCACACCTACAGCAGGCCTATAAACTCCAATTTGTTTAACATTTTCCAGCTGCAAAAACCCAAATTTGTCATTTTTGCTGCAAGAAAGATTGGTAGCCCTACTGGGCAGTACAGAGTTACATGCTGACATCTCAGCTGTGGCAAACTTCTGAATGGGACTGCCGAAGTGGGTACTTCAGGGTATCAAACAACTTGTTATATTAAGCCAGACTCAATGCCCATGTCAAAATGAATGTAACCTGTTGCCACATGCAACTTTTAGAAACTTGCTACTCTGTTGCCCAAGTTTTCAAGTGGTCATTTAACGAGCCTGGCCACAAGATAGCCTTCTGCTCACCTGGGCCCCTATTACAGATAAGGCGTACCTTCCATTTTTCACCTTAAAGGAGGTGTGCCGGTTGCAAACATAAAAAGTGCACCCTATCAGGAAGAATGCACTGCCCTCGGGGCAGCCACAAACTTGTTCCACCCACTAGCACAGCGCATTCAAGAGTAATACAGAGCAGCTGTTTCCCTTTGCAGGGGGCCACCCGCCTGCACTTTTAAAAGAGGAGTGAAATCCCATAGCAGGCCGGTGTAGTGAGTGATTTTTTTGGTACAATGCCTAAGAGAGACACAAAGGGAGCTCAGGAACCAAGTCTGATGGTGTGTAAAGTAAGGAACTGAGGTCAAAGCATGAGAGTGGTGCCTATTTACGTCCCACACGTCCTTTCAAGAATACACAGTAATATGAAGAATGCAAATGAAACTGAATGAGGGCCAGTGCCTCACATGTGACCATTTAAATGATGTGAATACATTGCTTCATTACAGCATGACCATGTACTAATTTAACGATACAAAAGGGGATGAGACTGATTTGTATATGGCCATGTCTGAACTGGGGTGGCTTGGTGAGCAAAAAAATGATTGATTAAACCCAGATCTGTGACTGGGGGTGAATGTTTTGCCATTGTGCAACATTCCGTCCATCATCTTGTGTGTTTTGCTGTTCACCCTATGTGGGAAGGGTATGCCAAGACATGGGCCCCGTGCTCACTATTCCACTAGAGTCAAGCTATCCTGGCTGAAGACGGCTGATAGCCAGAAACCAGTCCGAGGATGCTTGATTCTGGTCCAGAGAAGACATGGCTTGACAGTTTGGGCTGGACTGTTCCCATGAGGCACAGGGCCAAAACTGATTTGCATATGGCCATGTCTGAACTGGGGTGGCTTGGTGAGTAAAATAACGATGGATTAAACCCAGATCTGTGACTGGGGGTGAATGTTTTGCCATTGTGCAACATTCCATCCATCATCTTGTGTGTTTTGATGTACTAATTTAAGGCACTTTTGCTTATTCTTTTTGTAATTACATGCTTCTTATTTAAGAGTGGTCCGCCTGATACAGGATGCGATCACATCAACATACACTGTGTCAATATCAAATTTTGGGAATGTGCACCAAGTCACATCGGTATATCAACGGGATAGGCCCAGATTTCCTAAAACAGAAAATGCAATGGCACACATTGGGTAGAACTCTGCGCTCCGGAGGAGCCAGGCTGGTGACTGGGCCACTCGTCAAAAAGTCCACATGGGGAGGTAGAAGCTTTAGCTTATGCGCAGCCAAAGCTTGGAATGAGCTTCCCTCCTTTTTGAGAAATGCCACGGACCTACTCACCTTTCGGAGAGACCTTAAAATCTGGATTTTTACTCACTAACCCTGATCACTTGTCCTGATCTCAGAGAATTGGTGGTTCAGCGCTAGGACACCTTCGGGTAATTCTCGTGCTTTTATAAGAAATGATAACATAACATAATTCCCCTGAACTGGCAGTGCAGTATTTGTGGAACTCAGCAAGCTATAACTATCTGTCTGTCTATCTATCTATCTATCTATCTATCTATCTATCTATCTATCTATCTATCTATCTATCTATCTATCTATCTATCTATCTATCTATCTATCTATATAAATAAAGATATAGATATACAGTTATATATACACTCATACATAGGAAAGGATGTAGCCCAGCGGCTAGTGTGGTCGCCCTCGATTCTGGGCAACCGGTTTTGAATCTCGTCAATTACTCTCAACATCCTGTGATTCTGAGCAAATCAGGTAATCTCCCCATGCCCAACAAAAATTAATGTGTCCTTGTGTAATGCAACTGGTGCTCATGTAAAGCGCTCTGATACACGATACCTTCAGGCCAAGTTTGTGCTATAAAAACTCTGGAAGAAAAAAAAGAAAATATATATATACACACATATATCCACCTGACGCCTTCCTTAATGCCAGAAAAGCACACCGACCTCTGATGGGGGTTGAGAAAATGCTTTAATTCTTTGCATAAAGATGAACAGGTAAAGAGCACCTAACGCATTTCTCCTCCTGCGAGGCTTGATCACGGGTGTAAAAGTCTCTGCCTATGGCTGCCTGCGTGAATTACACTGCACTTAAGCCTTCTCCCAGAGTTCAAATGCACACAGGTGAGTTCCTTTTTTTTCCTCCAAAGTAAACAGTAGCATGGTGAACTTTATCAATACTCACAAAGTTGCTGCTTTGATGTTTAAAATGAAAACAGTGTGCAGATGAAAGTTCGTTTTTAAACATGTAATAAGTACAACTGTTCTCCTCGCATTTCATTTCCACCACACCTTCCATCCGCCAGTGGAAAAATCCCTTTCGCTCCCCTTGCCTTTTCACCTGCGATTTTCATGTAGATCAATGTCTGTTTTTTATTGTTGGGGTTGCGAGGCGGGCCGCGGGCTCACTGAAATTCAAACACCACAGAAGTGCTCTGATAATTGAGCCACAGGCCTTGCAGGGTGGGTCAGTGTAGCGGGACTGGAGCAACCTGCAAATATATCCACCTGACGCCTTCCTTACTTCCAGAAAAGCACACCGACCTCTGATGGGGGTTGAGAAAATGCTTTAATGCTTTGCATATATAATAATAATAAAGACATTTATAAAGCGCATGGTTACGCCATCTCGGCGTGTCCCCTCGCTAGGGTGAGATAAAGTGGCAGGACCCGGCTCCAAGGCCTCTGCCTAACTTAGCTAGAGAACAGGTGGGTTTTAAGCGCCTTCCTAAACCTAACTTCAGAGGTCTCCATCCGGAGATTAATAGGAAGTTTATTCCAGTTCTGAGCTGCCAAGACCCGAATGTTCTACCTCCCAATCTGGCCTTCCTCACTTTAGGCACCATCAATAGGCCCATCCCACTGGATCTCAGGGACCTTCCAGGCACATAGCTGGTGACAAGGTCCTTCAGATACGAGGGGCCTATGTCTTGGGTAATGGCATGTGCACAGTGCTTTAAACATCACTCGCTTCCTAACTGGCAACCAATGCAAAGTATCAAGAGCTCTTTTGGAAGCAGCCCTCCTAGGCTTCGCCAGTACCAGTCTCGCAGCGGCGTTCTGCACTACCTGCAATCTTCCCAGGCATTTAGCAGTAGCACCCAGATAGAGGATATTGCCATAGTCTAGGCGAGATGTACTGAGGGCGTGCACCAACATCTTCCTCGCTTCTATACGAAGGAGATCCATTGTTTTCTGTACATTTTTAAGGACTCTGAAGCATTTCCCCACTACACGTCTGATGTGTGTTTCATAGGAGAGAGTGGGGTCCAGCCAGACTCCAAGATTTTTAGCCAGGGTAAATCGAACTGGAGTAGGGCCCATACTTGGAGGCCACCACGCCGACGTCCAGCCTGATGCATTTCCCCCCACCACGAGCACCTCCGTCTTGCTGCCATTCAACTTCAGGCTGTTCTTCGCCATCCAGGAGGCCAGCTCCTGCATGCATGCCCTGAAGTTAAAGGCAGCAACTTCCGGCGCCCGAGATAGGGAGATCCCCAGCTGTGTGTCGTCAGCGTATGAGACAACCTCTACTCCAAAACCCTGCCCTATCTCAGCCAAAGGAGTGACATACAAATTGAACAGGGTGGGCTCAGGGCAGAGCCCTGAGGCACACCCTGTTCCAGCTTGACATCCTTGGAATAATGTGCCCCCTGTCTGACCTGAAAGCTCTGCTCTACCAAAATTATTTCAGCCATTTCGGAGCCGGGCCAGAGACACTGCCTTTATTCAGACACTGCAGCAAGGTGTAATGTGCCACAGTGTCAAAGGCAGCGCTAAGGTCTAGCATAACCAGGGCCATAGTGTGCCCAGCGTCTGCCCCCTGTCTGATGGATTCCGTGGCCCGGAGTAATGCAGACTCCGTAGAATGAAGAGCCTGGAAACCCGATTGGGACGGGTGCAAGAGGCTAGATTCCTCAGCATAGGTCATCAGATTGATCACCTTCTCTTCTATTTTGGTCATGTATGGCAGAAGCGAGATAGGTCGTAGGTTTTCCAATATGTATGGGCTGATGTTCAGCTTCTTCTGGAGAGGGAGAACAATGGCCCTTTTCCACCTATATATACAAGCAATGTTACACCTATAACAATCTAGTACTATTGGCTTTGTCAATAGTTGTTGGTTGCATAGGATAAATAAACAAAAACTATGGCTGAGTTGTATAGCATATTGAAAAGGCTTCAGTTCTGAAATTATGAGACTGGGAAAGAACTATAAGGAGTCTCTTTGAAGTTACATCAAAGGCAGTGATGGGTGGTACTGCTGCAGAGTGTAGATTTAATTTTTTCATGCTGAGGGGGAGGGCAGAAATGGAAAGCCCGATGGGGACCCGTCTCAGCACCTGCTTTTTAGAACTGGCTTTAACCAAGAGTCAGTGGTGTAGCTAAACCTTACACCGCCCAGGGCGGTTCCTGCATTTGCCACCAAGCGACGGCTGCATCGAGGAGCAGGGATGGGAGGGCGCGGTGTGTCTCTGTCTGTGTGTCTCTGTGCCTCTGTCTGTCTGTGTGTCTCTGTCTGTGTATCTCTGTGTCTATCTCTGTGTCTGTCTGTGTGTCTCTGCCTGTGTGTCTCTGTGTCTCTGTCTGTGTGTCTCTATGTCTCTGTCTGTGTGTCTCTGTGTCTGTGTGTCTCTGTCTGTGTGTCTGTCTGTGTGTCTGTCTGTGTGTCTCTGTCTGTTTGTCTCTGTCTGTGTGTCTCGGTCAGCATCCCGTTAGGCGCATGGGTACTCACAAACTTTCTCTCGGGGGGAAATTTACAGGGTGGTTTGTGGCCAAGGGCGGCACCGGTGGGGGCGGGGTCAGGGGGGCGGGGCTAGAGCAAAAAAACCTGTGACCAAGAGGTTGAACACAGGCCCCTGTGTGTCTCTGTCTGTCTGTGTGTCTCAATCTATGTGTCTCTTTCTGTCTGTGTGTCTCAATCTGTGTGTCTCTGTGTCTGTGTGTCTCTTCTGTGTGTCCGTCTGTCTTTGTGTCTGTGTGTCTCTATCGGTGCGTCTCTATTTGCGTGTCTCTGTCTGTGTGTCTCTGTAAGTGTGCCTCTGTATGTGTGTCTCTATGTGAGTGTCTCTATATGGGTCACTGTATGTGTCTCTGTCTCTGTGCCTGTCTGTGTGTCTCTGTCTCCATGTGTCTCTGTGTACCTCTGTCTGTCTGTCTGTGTGTCTCTGTCTGTGTGCCTCTATGTCTTTGTCTGTGTCCTTGTCTGTTTGTCTCTGTCTGTCTGTCTCTGTCTGTGTGTCTCTGCCTGTGTGTCTCTATGTTTCTGTCTGTGGGTTTCTGTCTGTGCATTTGTGTGTCTCTGTCTGTGTGTTTCTGTCGGCATTCCGTTAGGCGCATCAGTACTCACAAACTTTCTCTCGGGGGGGGGGAGGCAAATTTACAGGGTGGTTTGTGGCCAAGGGTCGCACCGGTGGAGAAGAGGTCGGGGGCGGGGCTAGAGCAAAAAAACCTGTGACCAAGAGGTTGAATACAGGCCCCTGCATTGGAGCATTAATCTACTGAGCCACCAGACCCAGCATACACACGTCTGTCTGTCTGTCTATCTGTGTCTGTTTGTCTCTGTCTGTGTGTCTCACTTTCTGTCTGTCTGTGTGTCTCTGTCCATGTGTCTCTGTCCGCGTGTCTCTGTCTGTGTGTCTCTGTCTGTGTGTCTCTGCCTGTGTGTCTCTATGTTTCTGTCTGTGGGTTTCTGTCTGTGCATTTGTGTGTCTCTGTCTGTGTGTTTCTGTCGGCATTCCGTTAGGCGCATCAGTACTCACAAACTTTCTCTCGGGGGAGGGGGAGCATATTTACAGGGTGGTTTGTGGCCAAGGGTCGCACTGTTGGAGAAGAGGTCGGGGGCGGGGCTAGAGCAAAAAAACCTGTGACCAAGAGGTTGAATACAGGCCCCTGCATTGGAGCATTAATCTACCGAGCCACCAGACCCAGCATACACACGTCTGTCTGTCTGTCTATCTGTGTCTGTTTGTCTCTGTCTGTGTGTCTCTGTCTGTGTGTCTCACTGTCTGTCTGTCTGTGTGTCTCTGTCCATGTGTCTCTGTCCGCGTGTCTCTGTCTGTGTGCCTCTGACTGTGTGTCTCTGCCTGTGTGTCTCTGCCTGTGTGTCTCTATGTCTCTGTCTGTGGGTCTCTGTCTGTGCATTTGTGTGTCTCTGTCTGTGTGTTTCTGGCGGCATTCCGTTAGGCGTGTCAGTACTCACAAACTTTCTCTCGGGGGGGGCAAATTTACAGGGTGGTTTGTGGCCAAGGGTCGCACCGGTGGAGAAGAAGTCAGGGGCGGGGCTAGAGATAAAAAACCTGTGACCAAGAGTGTTGAACACAGGCACCTGCATTGGAGCATTAGTCTACTGAGCCACCAGACCCAGCATACACATGTCTGTCTGTCTGTCTATCTGTGTCTGTGTGTCTGAGTCTGTGTGTCTCTGTGCCTCTGTCTGTCTGTGTGTCTCTGCCTATGGGTCTCTGTGTCTCTGTCTGTGTGTCTCTATGTCTCTGTCTGTGTATCTCTGTCTGTCTGTGGGTCTCTGTCTGTGTGTCTCTGTGTCTGTCTCTGTGTCTCTGTCTGTGAGTCTCTATGTCTCTGGCTGTGTGTCTCTGTCTGGGTGTCTCTGTGTCTCTGTCTGTGTGTCTCTATGTCTCTGTCTATGTGTCTCTGTGTGTCTCTGTGTCTGGGTGTCTCTGTCTGTGTGTCTCTGTCTGTGTGTCTCTGTTTGTCTCTGTCTGTGTGGCTCTGTCAGCATCCTGTTAGGCGCATGGGTACTCACAAACTTTCTCTCGGTGGGGCAAATTTACAGGGTGGTTTGTGGCCAAGGGCGGCACCGGTGGGGGCGGGGCTAGAGCAAAACAAACCTGTGACCAAGAGGTTGTACACAGGCCCCTGTGTGTCTCTGTCTGTCTGTGTGTCTCAATCTGTGTGTCTCTGTCTGTCTGTGTGTCTCTTTCTGTGTGTCATTGTCAGTGTGTCTCTGTGTGTCTCTGTCTGTGTGTCTCTGTGTCTGTGTGTCTCTGTCTGTGTGTCTGTGTGTCTCTGTCTGTGTGTCCGTCTGTCTTTGTGTCTGTGTGTCTGTATCTGTGTGTCTCTGTCTGCGTGTCTCTGTGTGTGTCTGTATGTGAGCCTCTGTATGTGTGTCTCTGTATGAGTGTCTCTATATGTGTCACTGTATGTGTCTCTGTGTCTCTGTCTCTGTCTGTGTGTCTCTGTCTCTGTGTGTCTCTGTGTATCTCTGTCTGTCTGTCTGTGTGTCTCTGTCTGTGTGCCTCTATGTCTTTGTCTGTGTCTCTGTCTGTTTGTCTCTGTCTGTGTGTCTCTGTATGTCTCTGTGTGTCTCACTTACTGTCTGTCTGTGCGTCTCTGTTCATGTGTCTCTGTCCGCGTGTCTCTGTCTGTGTGTCTGTCAGTGTGTCTGTGTTTCTCACTGTGTGTGTGTCTTTGTCTGTGTGTCTCTGTTTTCGTGTCTGTCCCCGAGCTATTGGTGTTGCATTATTTAGCAATGCCAATAGCTCAAACTTTAATAGTACGAGACCTATTGCATTGCAAATGCTTGTTTACCTTGTTTTCACGTTTGTAGGCTTTCTACTTCGTCCATATATTTCCATATAGCAGTAAATATTTCTTAGCACCAGCTCTTATAGCGTAGGCCTCTTCAAATGTTTTTGTTTAAATTATTTTACTATACCATTCTAAGTAGGCTGGTACTTTTTTGTCTTCTAATTCTGAAAGATCTAGGATCGTGCCAGTAAAAAGGAAATTGCTATGAATGTTTTCTCCCCTTTACACATTAATGGATCTCTGGTTCAAGTCTTCTCTGCAGGTATAGGCCAAGAACAGAGAAATCTCTCTCCGAAAACGGTGTTAACATTGGGCAAGTAAAAGAGTATGAAGCCAGCCTCCTTCTCTCAGTTGCTGCCAACGAAACATTTAACCTCAACTTCTGGGTACATTTTATGGAGTGCTTTGGGATCATAGTATGCCATCCAGCATAACAAAAATGACAATCTTTTAAAATATGCCGCTCTTAATGCTGTTACCAATTAGCGAGATCGCCTGCTAATCGTGCCCAATGTAAGTACATTGCATCACCTGAGTAATATTGCCTAAAAAAGGTTTTACTAGGGGCACTCCCCCGAACTACCTAAAATTCTACACCAGTTTTCCACCCCTCTCAGCTTTATTCTACAAAAAGCGTCAACTGTGGATGTTGGGCCTATACCAGATGGGAGACAATATTTTTTCAATATATGCACAATCTGAAGATATCCCACAAAGAAGAGCTTGCACAGATTTCCACACCTAGTATGAATCGCCTGCCAATTAATACATCTCCCTCCCACTTTGAAATGTCCCAGCTCTTTGAAACCACGTGCTTTCCAGAACCTTAATTGACTATTTTGGATATGCTTTTACTTTCTGTGAGTTGCAGGTACGCATACCCTGCTGAGCCTCTGTGGAATAAAATGGCTGGATTCTAGTACAGCATTGCTGTAGTGTCTTATGTCTAGTTTTTAGGAGAGTTTAGCTATCTTTATGAAAAACGGAACCTAAAATCCGGCTTGTTGTATCATCTTATCTAGGAAGGAACTATCCAAAGATCCCTTACAATCGATTAAACAAACATATTATTTTTAGAGAAAAAAGGAGACAAAAGACGGTCTTTTGTCTCCTTTTTTCTCTAAAAATAAGTGTTGTAAATATGTGTATTTGGGCCTGTGGTTTTTTATGGTCTAGTGTGAAATTAATAACTTCTGTTTTTTGTGTCTATATCAATGTATATTTATGTATATATATGTTTGTCACTTTTTACAGCCCTGACGAAGTTCCTTAAAGGCAAATGGAACGAAACGCGTTGGCTGTGCCTATGTCTAATGAATACCACTAAATAAAGAAGATATCTAACATATTACTGCCTTTTTTGACTCTAATTGTGTGCACCTTCCATTTTCTGTTTGCATATTTCTGATCTATACACCTATTGGTAGCAGGTGTAGGAAGTAGTTTGCACCACCCTAAATTGTGAACTATAGAATCTTGAGTGCTTGACCCGGTCTGCTGCCTTGGTCTTTTGGAATTCAATCGATTAAACAGACTATAATACAGGCCCGGTTCTAGCAGGCGGGCCCACCCAAACATGAGCCTGGCCCACCCAAACAGGAGCCTTGGCCCTCGCAGTGAGGGCTTGAAGGCAGGCGCGCAATGGCATTGGACTGTCTGTTTGTGTGTGTGTGTGTGTGTGTGCGCCCGGGCTGAGACAGCTTCCCAGGCGTGCAAAGACACCCAGGGCCTCATTTATGAGGCCTTGCGTCAGTTTTGCGCTGCGGATGCGTCACTTTTTGTGACGCACCGGCAGCGTAAAACATGCGCCTTGTTGCGCCATATTTAAAAAGTGACGCATCTAGGTAGATGCGTCACTTTTTAAACCCCTGCGCCACATTATACCTGCGTCAGGTATAATGTATGCAGGGGGGGCGTTCCCCCGCAAAAAGCCTCGTAATAGTGACGCAGTGAAATCTATGAGATTTCACTGCGTCACTTTTAGGATGCGGTTGCGTCAAAATCTTGCGCCTGCCTCACAGCAGGCGTAAGACTGACGCAAGCCCTTTCACATGGGGCTTTCCCCATGTGAAAGGACACATTGCTGGAGTTGCGTCACTTTTGTGACACACTCCAGCAATGCGTCACTTTTGCGCTTACAGATGCGTCAGAAATACTGACGCATCTGTAACTCCTTGCGACATGATGCGTCATACATTAAATATGACGCATCATTGGTGTCGCAAGGAGTGCGCAGTGAAAAGTGACGCATCGCTGTTTTTACGCAGCGATGCGTCACTTTTCATAAATGAGGCCCCCAGTTTGTGAGATTATCGCAGCCGCACCCGAGTACTTCACAGGTCTTTAAAAGACCATTTACATATAAACGAGGCTTTAATATTTTTTCACCCCTTCATCTCCACATGGTGAAAGGCGACAAATCCTTTCTTTGACAATGGTAACCTTTGCCTACTGTTCTGTGGATATTTTTCAATGCAGGGCAGGAGAAAAGTTTGTTTATTCCTATTCACCTTTCCTGACCCCTGCAGCTGCTTATCACATCAGGCTGTCTGTGACAAAAAGTTTGACTAATGGAGTAGTAGGTAAGATAATGTGTAACTATTTGTTTTTCTTTTAAAAATCTGCACTGGCCCAGAACCACACATACTTCATGTGCACTTCATTTAAACAGTTTTTATCATTATCATGGCTGATGCAGGACAACAATTAGACAATACAAAATGCCCAGATAACACTGGTGATTAACGATTCTGCTGGAGAGCAATCATTTGTCTGTTAGTAGTTTTTAAATGCAGATGAACTGTATTTTATGTGCAAGCTCAGTGGATTACTGCCTCTGTCACAGAGATCCTTGTGCTACTTGCAATTCAGAAGTTACAATCCTAACATAGGAAAGTGACCAATGAATTGTCACCAAAGAACTGCATACAAACATGAATGGTATAGTTAGAACTTTGTTTTTTTGTTTGTGATATAGTTAGAACTTCCTCAGTCTTTCATTATTCTAATGTTCCTAAAATGAGTATGTTTTGGCTGATATACATTTTTATCAGTGAAGCTGACCCCCGTGGAATTCTTTTTAAATCCTAAGGTTGTGTTTTCCCAGACCAAACCCTTTTAAAATATACTGCCCACCAGTATGGATGACGTGATTCCTACACCTTGCAATCCTCAAGGGCAAATGTGACATTCCCTGTAGACTGATTTACATACTTGTATGATTCATTGTCTCTGTATAATGTGTGAGTGGTGTAAAGTACTGACACACTACACTGATATGAGTAGCGCTATATAACAAATGAAATGCATATGAGAGAGTGGCTACGTAGAGATGAGGGCACTGGAGGAGGGTGGCAGTGAGGGATTCAGTGGAGGAGATCCATGGGGGGGGGCGGAGAGATGAGGGGCACTGGTAGAGGGTGGTAGTGAGGGAGTATGAGGAGGAGGTGCATGAGGGGGAGGGGCTACAGAGAGATGAGGAGCACTGGTGGAGTTGGCAGTGAGAGAATCCGTGGAAGAGGTCATGGGGTGGAGGGGGGAGCTAGGGGGAGATGAGGGGCACTGGTGGTAGTGAGGGAGTCTGAGGAGGAGGTCATTAGGGGGAGGGGCTACAGAGTGATGAGGGGTACTGGTGAAGGGTGGTAGTGAGGGAATCCAAGGAGGAGGTCAATAGGGGGGGGCATGGAGGGATGAGGGGCACTGTTGGAGGGTGGCAGTGAGGGAATCTGTGGAAGAGGTCATGGGTGGAGGGGGAGCTAGGGAGAGATGAGGGGCACTGTTGGAGGGTGGTAGTGAGGGAATCCGAGGAGGAGGTCATGAAGGGGAGGAGCTATGGGGGCGCAACCTTGCCGAGAGCGCCAACAGCTGCAATCCCCAACAGGAGGTACGGTTGAAGGTCGCAGCACAGAGGCTGACACAAGCTTTACAAAACCCAGGTGCTTCATTAGCGGCATTTCACTGGAGGCGGTCCTCATAACGATATTCCTTCCCGCGCATGCCTGACCTTAAAATGGCGGCTGGCGGCGACCTGCAACTGGTGATTGGCTCCCCCTGTTGAGCTTCTGAACCCAACTCTCACTGCCCTCACACACCAAAAGCTGCCCCTGATCTTAAGAATTGCTGCATTCCTCCACTTGGAGCGCCGAGGCTGTCGACATCACCAGACTGCCCCGGGGTCACGCAAGACTGATCTGGATTTCCACGGACCTGCTCATGGTGGTGTCGCGCGCCAGCCTACCACACAGCGTGCTGAGGAATACCACATGCTTGCACCACGACTGTGGTAGGGAATATCGAAGCCTTGCAGGACAATATTTCATACCAACCGTCTCTGTCTACAAGCAGGCATCAGGCCGAACAGGGCTCTTTCATTTTGGCCAGGGGCACTCCTATAAGATGCATCTGAGTGTCGGATGACCTTACTATTCACCCTGGTACGGGAAACACTTGAGGCACTGTATTTGTGGACCACAGACTCTCATGGACTTCCTCACTTTTCCTGCTTGCCATTTTGCTGCTGCTCTCGGCCGTTTTTCTCTTGTCCCCGGCTTGTCCTCTTGCCCATTCCTTCGTCTTTTACCCTTTTCCCTTGTTTCCCCCTTGATGTTCCTCAAATGTTTCCTCCCTTTTATGCATTGCCTTCTCTCCCTACCCTTGATTCCCTCCCACCCTCCCTTGGTGTTGTGACTTCGCCCCCCTACAACCCCACTTAGGGGAACTCTGCCTGAGTATTTCTACTATGTGTGCTTATTTTTGTTTATAGGGATAACTCTTATCACTGGTATTTGCAGTAGATCTTTGTACCATCTACCGTTCCTATGTGACCCTTGAGTATATCCAGTCATATCCCTTCCCTATGTATATAGAGATAACTCTAATCACTAGTATATGCAGTAGACCGCTGTGCTCTCTTCCATTTCTATGCGACTCCTAGAGTATATCCATGTCTATCCCTTCCCTATGTATATAGAGTAATCACTAGTATATGCAGTAGACCTTTATACCATCTTAGAGTATATCCACGTGTATTGCCTCCTTGTGTGACTTTACATCTTGTACATTTGCAATTTTTTTCCGTGTGTATCCTTTTTGTAACACATGTAATCCTAAGTCCTTATGTTTCTCAACTGGTGCTTATGTAAAGCGCTCTGACACCGTCGGGTAAAGTTCGCGCTATAGAAAATCGCATAAATAAATACTGTGGAACATACTTTAAAGTGCGTGCTAATTATATTTACTGCTATATTCAATGTTTTAAGTTTGAAGGTGATTTTACTAATGTTTTTACCGAGAAAAATAAAAGTGGAGCCCGATGGTGCCTGATATAGGGTTGGGGCCCAAGGTCAGCTGTGAGATAAGGTGCATTGGTGAGGAGTGGGTATAATCAAGCCTGTAAGGGAGTGCGTTGCAGAGTCCAGGGTCAGGTAGAGGTAGGTATGAAGAGGGATTCTCCCCGAAGGCTCCCACAGAGGAAGTCTGTGAAGTGTCACTTGCCTGATACTCCCACCTCAGAAACCACCTCTTCCCATTAAAGGAACATTACATGGAAAAAACACTTTTGAGAGTGATAATATTTAGAAAGAGATTTGGAAAAGAGTGCGTTTTACTGGGCCTTGTAAGACTAAGAAGAGATAAAGGAGGGCCCTGAAGCAGGTCTGCCTAGACATATATCCGACAAATCGAGCCCGCAGTGGCCCACCCAAATGCACCCTTGGCCCACCTAAATAAAAATTCCTGGAGCCGGTCCTGCTATAATATCTTAAAAAGAGTCTTCATAATACGCACGAACCTGATGGAGTGCCAATCCCCCTTTTTCAATATACAGTTGAAGCACTGGACATTTTACCCTGGAAGCTTTCTTATTCCAAATGATCTTTCTAAAAATGACTTCCAGTTCTTCAAAATGTATTGTGTTCATTTTAATTGGAACATTCGTAAAAAGAAAAATCAATAAAGGTAAAATAGACATTTTTATGAGAGCTACACGGCCAATCAATATAAGAGGAAGAAGTGTCCATCTATCTAGCAGGTCTTTATTTCTTTTCAACATTACCTTGTAATTTAATTTATATATTTCCACATACCTTTTAGTAACATATATCCCCAGATATCAAATTGGGCTGGGGAGAGACCTTGCAGTGGAAGATTACACAGGAGAACATCACAAGCGGCATTAAACAACAGAATTTCTCTCTTATTGTGATTCATTTTATATACCCCAATTCATTCACACTGCGCAAATTCTGTTAACGATGTCTCAGTATTCTGCTTTTCAGGTCTAAGATAAAGGATTACATTGTCTGCAAACAATTTCAGTTTGGACATCCCCACTATTGGTGCTTCTATCCCCGAATTTGCCCTAATCCATGGTTCAATAAAGAAAGTGAACAACACGGGGGATGGGAGACAGCCCTGTCGGGTTCCCTGATTTATGTCAATTGTCCCTGTTAAATTGGAGCTTATGAAGACCTGAGCATGTGCCCCTTGATAAATATTCCATAGCATGTTAATAATTTGAGAAGTGAACCCCACCCTTCTAAGGCCGTAAAAATGATCCTCCCAGTTAACGAGATCCAAAGCTTTCTCAGCGTCGATCATCATCATAAGTGCAGATGTTTGATTAAAAAGTCAAGTGCTTGTACTAGAAATTCAGTATTGGATGACATTGACCTTCCAGCCACAAACCCTGTCTGATCCTTATGTACAACTGTGGTGAATCAATTTACCCATATTTTCATAACATTTTATAGTCAGATTTTAAAAGAGTGATCAGCCTATATGGATTAATATCTCGAAGATTCTTACCCTTCTTAACAAAACTAATGATGGTTGATTCGGAATGCCATCGCAGCTGCAAGCCTTCCTGCTGGACATTGAGGCACGGGCCTACTGGTTCTTTACTATTGTAATATCAGCTACCAATCCCTCTGTACTTGATAGCTGCAAAAGCTTGATATTCTGAAAATGTTGATAAATTACATCCTTTGAAACCATATATTTGGTTCCTTACAACTTGCAATAAAGATCCAAAAAGATTTTAGTGATCTTATCCTTTTAGATAACCGGGGCCCTAGTCCCTGGTATCTGCAGTTCTATAATTATTGATGCTACCTGCTTTACCCTTGTCGACCATGCTAGCAGTTTGCCTACCATCTGACTTTCCTCATATACGTGCTGGTTGAACATCTGTGACCTATTTATTTCCCCTATGATGAACAATTCCCTTAACTCCTGTTTAGCTTTGGTTAATTGCTCCTTTGCTAAAGCGTCCACCCCTAAATACTTATTCTATTGCAATAGAGCTGTGTCCACTGCCAGCTGTAGTTCGGCTGTACATGTCCACCGAATTTTGGATTGTTCGTCCATATAAGCGATACACAAGAGAGGGAAAGCCTCACCACTGATGAACTCCGAACGTTTTTAGAGGTCAAATTAACTGGTCTCAATATATATCTAAGTGGAAAGGAATCTGCACCCATGTGAATTGGTGCGACCCTTGCATCACATGGATAAATTAGTAGAATCCTCACCCACTAGTACCACCAGTGGCATGCTTCATCATTGGATCCTCACCCACTGCACCTAGAATGAGTGAGTGGGCTCAATGCAGTTTGTAAGCAGAGCTCCTAATAAAACCTAAGTGCAAGTTAAAAAAGCCTTCAGGATCCTAATTCTTGTTTATTATTAAGGTTATTTAGCTGGGATAAAAACAGTGTGATGCTCTATAAGTGCAATGACCCTAATATCTGTAACTCAGTAAGCCACCATGTGTCCCTGTATTATAGCCTTAAAGGTCCCCCAACCATAGAAGAGTGTTGCAGTGCCCTTATTTGCCTGAAAAAACTCTTATCCATTTTTTTATTCTAGGTATCCTTTGTTGATTAGAAAGAAGGAGACGATCCATCTGTCACCCGGACTTTTCCTGTCTTTTCGCATCTATTTCAATTTAGATTTTCACTAGCGTATGATCAGAGAATGAATTGGCCCTAACTTCTGAATTAAGACACTTAAGAGAGCAGGAGATTAGCAAGAAATCAATACGAGATGGAGACAAAAATTGACGAGAATAACAAGTATACTGGGTGACTTCCAAATGGGCCCTGCTCCATGGATCAATTAATTTGTAGTCTTGTTTCATTACATCCAATGATTTTTTTATTTTAGGCTTCAATTGTTTTATTGTCCTACACAAAGTATCCCTTGCCAAGTCTTGGATATAATTAAAGCCCCCTTAAAATTATGGGACTCACAGTTCCTCCTGGTAAATCATTGATCTTCATAATAGCTTTGGGGTCATCTATAATTGGTGCATAGTAAGTCACAAAACTAAACATAATTACCATTTATCACCACTGTGACCCATATCCATCTGCCGTGTGGGTCCCTCCTGACTAGAGTAATCTCCCAATCGATCCCTTGCCCGAGATAGATGGCTACCACCCTTAGTGCTATCCTGGCGGAGGCAAAGCAAACCTTAGAATAGGATTGAGGAATAAGGAGGTTAGGCGCTTTTGTTTTTGAATGAGTTTCCTGAAGAAACAATATTTGAGGAGAGAAGGAGGTCAACCATCTTCTTAGACCACCATATTTTTTGCTATTGGACACTCCATTAACATTAACCAATATTTGACGTACTTGCACTCCCATTCTCCCCAAAATTCTTTTCTGCATTGACCCTATTCCATTCAAAAGACATCCTTTCCCTCTATGATTCTGCTTTTTTTTGTTTTCTATTTGTGCCCCCACCCTGTGCTCTCCCTCAACCCCCCAATCTCTAGGAGAAGAGGGATTGCCGGCACTACCCCATGCCTCCCACCGTGGTTCCCCTCATCCTCCCAAATCCTGGCCGTTAGGGAATTGCCCACTGCACCCATTGCCTCCCTCCTCTGGTATATGCCCAAGCTGGGTGACATGGTGTTGCACCCTGGGTGAACTGCCCCATCCCCCTTGTCACATTATTATTCAAAAACATTACTGAAAAACCTGCCTCCATTTTACCACTCCTTATCTACTTCACGGTGGTAATATTTTGTAGCAGCTCCTGGGCTTCATCAAGATTTGCGAACATATGAAACTTCCCTTTCACCAAAACCTGTAACTTGGATTACTGAGCAAGTGCTGCTTGTACACCCTGTGCCTTGAACAATTACAAAGGTTTAACTAATTCCTTTCGACGACATGAAGCAACTACTGACATGTTGGAGAAAATACGGCAGCTGGCTACTACATTAGTAGAAAATAGTTTCTACTGAAAGGCTCTAGTAAGTTTCTGTTCTTTGACATCGAAAATCTGCAAAGTTGACTGGGATTGTTCGAGGCATCTTTGAATTCGGGTCTGGCTGCACTGGCACCCTAAGTACTCTTGTGATTGTGAGAAAACTCCAGTAGTAAATTATTTTTAATACCTTTCTTGACCCATTGAAGTACTTAAGAGGCTTTGCATCCTTCTGGAACCCCAACCATCCGCAGGTTGGAGCGTCGTGAATGATTTTCCAGTTCAAGTTTGCTTCCTAATGAGGTTTTCTGCTTTCTTGCCAAAGTAGCCTGCTGCTGCATCCCATTTATCTGGTCTTCGAGCTGGGAAATCCGAGATTCGGTCTCTTGCATTCTGGCCGGGAAACTACAGACTGCTTCTTTGATTTTCGATAGACAGTGATGTAAGGACGCTGTCTCACTTGCTTCTTTTACCTTAAGCGCTCATATTTTGTCCAAAATGAGATTTAGCATCTTTTTAATATCACATTGGGTGACACCCCCTCTTTCTTGCAGCTTTTCTAGCGCCTGGTTTTCTAAAGATCCTTTTGATACTTCCCTGCCTGTTCTTGCTGCCTGCATCTGAAGCTTCACCTGTGATGGAAGGTGGAGGCACTACTCTGTTTTACTAAAGATCAATGACCCCCCCCCTTTTCTTCTTCTGATAAAATCTGAGGTAAAGTGGGAGACTGGTCGCTTCGTGGCAGTCCAGATTGCATATGCACGACAGTCCCTTATGCTGTAGTTGCTGTAGTTCATGTTGTTCATATTTTTGTAAATAGTGGATACTCCTTAGATTTTTCTTGGGTTGGACTGATAGCGCCTTCATTTATTTCCTCTTGGGGGGGATGATTTTTTTCCCCTCCCTTGAGTTTTCCTCCGTTCAGCCCCTCGTCTTTGTTTTTTATTGGCTAGCTGCCTTCGTTAAACATTTTCAGTTCTCCCGTTTGAGTAGCAGACTCCCCCTCAGGGCCAGCATCTTCTTCCGACCATCCTTGCGGAATACTTTCCATGACTGTACCCCCTGCTCTAACCTCTAATCCATGTCCCACTATATCCTCTTCTGAGCTCATGGGGCATGAGATTGCAGCGACCCTGGACGTGATTTCAGGGAGCGCTCAGCTGACACTGCCTTCATGTGAGCTGTTTGTGTTTTGGTTTTGAGTCCAACAGTAGTGTCAACATGAGCTATCATGTTGAAAAATGTTAAGTGCTTCCCAATCATATCAGGCTTCCGTTATGCTTTGTTTTATTATGTCTCTCCTCTCTCTTTCCTTTTCTCTTCACCTCCCTGAGACTCCTTACTAGAGTTGAAATGGGGGGACTAACCCAGCGACCCTACTACCAGCACCCTCCCCAAACTCTTTAGGCATCTACCAATGGCATGAAACCTGGAGGACCCCCTTCTTTCTCACTGTACCCCCTGTTAGCCCCTTTTGCACTTCATTGGGCAAAATCCTGCTGGCAGTAAAAAAAAATTAGAGGCAGTTTTTAAATAGCGAATCAAGTAGAATAGAATAGAATAGAATATGCTCTTGTATAGCAAATGGCTAACCGAAAGTATCCCAGCGCTGCGGACGTGCATTACGGAGCAGATGGAATTTTTTAAAGGAAAAAGCCAAGTCTTCAATTGTCTACGGAACACTAGGTGGTTGGTTTCCTGACGAATGGGGAAGGGCAGGGAGTTCCATAGTCTAGATGCATTGTACGAAAAAAGGCGCCCACCAGTGCGGAACTTCCTGATTCTTGGGTCCTCAGCTAGAAGTAGGTTATTTGAGCGAATGTTCCTGCTTGCTTTGTAGGGTTTGATAAGTTTGGTGAAGATAGGGGGTCCTTTGCCCTGCAGATTTTTGTGAGCGATGCAGAGAGCTTTGAAATGTATTCGCTCTTATTTCGGGAGCCAGTGGAGAGTTTTTAGGGACGGTTTAGGTGAGAAACGGTTATTAGTGCCCATGAGGAGTCTTGCTGCTGAGTTCTGGGCTACCTGGAGTTTGTGGATAACAGAAGTTGGGGCTCCTAAGTAAAGGGCGTTGCCGTAGTCCAGCCTCGATAGAATGAAGGCTTGAATTAGAATTTTTTTTGAGTTCTTGGGTAGGAGGGGCAGTATTATTCGTGTGGATCTCAACAGGCCAAAACAAGTAGCCACTGTCTTTCTGGCTTGGGCTTTAAAAGTGAGCTCGTGATCAAGCCAGAGGCCCAGAGTCTTTATTTCCTTTTTAGGAGTGGGGGCTGGTCCCATACATGATGTCCACAGTGTGTGTGGGTTAAAAGTTGATTGATTACCCAGCAGCATGAGCTCCGTCTTGTCACTATTGAGTTTGAGATGGGACTGATTCATCCAGCTGGCGACTTCTTTAAGACAGGAGCTAAGGTTTGTGGGGGCCTGCTCTACCTGGTTCATTGCCACTATGAGCTGTGTATCGTCCGCATAGCTGATAAGTTGAATTCCAAAGGGTGCAACTATCTCTGCCACAGGGGACATATACACATTAAAAAGTGTGGGGCTCAGGCAGGAGCCCTGAGGGACCCCGCACTGCAGAGGTAGAGGACGTGAGTGGGTGTTACCTTCAAATATCTGGAAGTATCTTCCTTCAAGGAATGACTCCGGCCAGGAGAGGGCCCTACCTGTCACTCCCAGTTTTTTAGCCAGTGTATGAGGGTACGGTGATTCACCGTATCGAAGGCTGCACTAAGGTCTAGGAGGATGATGGCTACGGATCCTCCAGAGTCCAAGATCTTTCTGGACTCTTCCACCACTGCCACTAGTGCAGTCTCCGTGCCCTGACCTGGGCAAAAGCCTGTCTGGGAGAAGTGAAGTAGTTTGAAGGTTTCAAGGTGTGTGGAGAGTTGGCGGTTTACATATTTTTCGGCAACTTTACTAATGCCCGGGAGAAGAGAGATAGGGCGGAAATTGGACAACTCTCTGGGATCCAGATGGGGTTTTTTCAGTAATGCTTTTACCATAGCAATCTTCCAGTCCTGGGGGACTGAGCCAGATTCTAGGGAGGCATTAACCAGATTGACGAAAGGAGCGATAATGATAGGCAGGGAGGATTTTAGGATGTTAAAGGGAGCCACATTATTATTCAAAAACATTACTGAAAAACCTGCCTCCATTTTACCACTCCTTATCTACTTCACGGTGGTAATATTTTGTAGCAGCTCCTGGGCTTCATCAAGATTTGCGAACATATGAAACTTCCCTTTCACCAAAACCTGTAACTTGGATTACTGAGCAAGTGCTGCTTGTACACCCTGTGCCTTGAACAATTACAAAGGTTTAACTAATTCCTTTCGACGACATGAAGCAACTACTGACATGTTGGAGAAAATACGGCAGCTGGCTACTACATTAGTAGAAAATAGTTTCTACTGAAAGGCTCTAGTAAGTTTCTGTTCTTTGACATCGAAAATCTGCAAAGTTGACTGGGATTGTTCGAGGCATCTTTGAATTCGGGTCTGGCTGCACTGGCACCCTAAGTACTCTTGTGATTGTGAGAAAACTCCAGTAGTAAATTATTTTTAATACCTTTCTTGACCCATTGAAGTACTTAAGAGGCTTTGCATCCTTCTGGAACCCCAACCATCCGCAGGTTGGAGCGTCGTGAATGATTTTCCAGTTCAAGTTTGCTTCCTAATGAGGTTTTCTGCTTTCTTGCCAAAGTAGCCTGCTGCTGCATCCCATTTATCTGGTCTTCGAGCTGGGAAATCCGAGATTCGGTCTCTTGCATTCTGGCCGGGAAACTACAGACTGCTTCTTTGATTTTCGATAGACAGTGATGTAAGGACGCTGTCTCACTTGCTTCTTTTACCTTAAGCGCTCATATTTTGTCCAAAATGAGATTTAGCATCTTTTTAATATCACATTGGGTGACACCCCCTCTTTCTTGCAGCTTTTCTAGCGCCTGGTTTTCTAAAGATCCTTTTGATACTTCCCTGCCTGTTCTTGCTGCCTGCATCTGAAGCTTCACCTGTGATGGAAGGTGGAGGCACTACTCTGTTTTACTAAAGATCAATGACCCCCCCCCTTTTCTTCTTCTGATAAAATCTGAGGTAAAGTGGGAGACTGGTCGCTTCGTGGCAGTCCAGATTGCATATGCACGACAGTCCCTTATGCTGTAGTTGCTGTAGTTCATGTTGTTCATATTTTTGTAAATAGTGGATACTCCTTAGATTTTTCTTGGGTTGGACTGATAGCGCCTTCATTTATTTCCTCTTGGGGGGGATGATTTTTTTCCCCTCCCTTGAGTTTTCCTCCGTTCAGCCCCTCGTCTTTGTTTTTTATTGGCTAGCTGCCTTCGTTAAACATTTTCAGTTCTCCCGTTTGAGTAGCAGACTCCCCCTCAGGGCCAGCATCTTCTTCCGACCATCCTTGCGGAATACTTTCCATGACTGTACCCCCTGCTCTAACCTCTAATCCATGTCCCACTATATCCTCTTCTGAGCTCATGGGGCATGAGATTGCAGCGACCCTGGACGTGATTTCAGGGAGCGCTCAGCTGACACTGCCTTCATGTGAGCTGTTTGTGTTTTGGTTTTGAGTCCAACAGTAGTGTCAACATGAGCTATCATGTTGAAAAATGTTAAGTGCTTCCCAATCATATCAGGCTTCCGTTATGCTTTGTTTTATTATGTCTCTCCTCTCTCTTTCCTTTTCTCTTCACCTCCCTGAGACTCCTTACTAGAGTTGAAATGGGGGGACTAACCCAGCGACCCTACTACCAGCACCCTCCCCAAACTCTTTAGGCATCTACCAATGGCATGAAACCTGGAGGACCCCCTTCTTTCTCACTGTACCCCCTGTTAGCCCCTTTTGCACTTCATTGGGCAAAATCCTGCTGGCAGTAAAAAAAAATTAGAGGCAGTTTTTAAATAGCGAATCAAGTAGAATAGAATAGAATAGAATATGCTCTTGTATAGCAAATGGCTAACCGAAAGTATCCCAGCGCTGCGGACGTGCATTACGGAGCAGATGGAATTTTTTAAAGGAAAAAGCCAAGTCTTCAATTGTCTACGGAACACTAGGTGGTTGGTTTCCTGACGAATGGGGAAGGGCAGGGAGTTCCATAGTCTAGATGCATTGTACGAAAAAAGGCGCCCACCAGTGCGGAACTTCCTGATTCTTGGGTCCTCAGCTAGAAGTAGGTTATTTGAGCGAATGTTCCTGCTTGCTTTGTAGGGTTTGATAAGTTTGGTGAAGATAGGGGGTCCTTTGCCCTGCAGATTTTTGTGAGCGATGCAGAGAGCTTTGAAATGTATTCGCTCTTATTTCGGGAGCCAGTGGAGAGTTTTTAGGGACGGTTTAGGTGAGAAACGGTTATTAGTGCCCATGAGGAGTCTTGCTGCTGAGTTCTGGGCTACCTGGAGTTTGTGGATAACAGAAGTTGGGGCTCCTAAGTAAAGGGCGTTGCCGTAGTCCAGCCTCGATAGAATGAAGGCTTGAATTAGAATTTTTTTTGAGTTCTTGGGTAGGAGGGGCAGTATTATTCGTGTGGATCTCAACAGGCCAAAACAAGTAGCCACTGTCTTTCTGGCTTGGGCTTTAAAAGTGAGCTCGTGATCAAGCCAGAGGCCCAGAGTCTTTATTTCCTTTTTAGGAGTGGGGGCTGGTCCCATACATGATGTCCACAGTGTGTGTGGGTTAAAAGTTGATTGATTACCCAGCAGCATGAGCTCCGTCTTGTCACTATTGAGTTTGAGATGGGACTGATTCATCCAGCTGGCGACTTCTTTAAGACAGGAGCTAAGGTTTGTGGGGGCCTGCTCTACCTGGTTCATTGCCACTATGAGCTGTGTATCGTCCGCATAGCTGATAAGTTGAATTCCAAAGGGTGCAACTATCTCTGCCACAGGGGACATATACACATTAAAAAGTGTGGGGCTCAGGCAGGAGCCCTGAGGGACCCCGCACTGCAGAGGTAGAGGACGCGAGTGGGTGTTACCTTCAAATATCTGGAAGTATCTTCCTTCAAGGAATGACTCCGGCCAGGAGAGGGCCCTACCTGTCACTCCCAGTTTTTTAGCCAGTGTATGAGGGTACGGTGATTCACCGTATCGAAGGCTGCACTAAGGTCTAGGAGGATGATGGCTACGGATCCTCCAGAGTCCAAGATCTTTCTGGACTCTTCCACCACTGCCACTAGTGCAGTCTCCGTGCCCTGACCTGGGCAAAAGCCTGTCTGGGAGAAGTGAAGTAGTTTGAAGGTTTCAAGGTGTGTGGAGAGTTGGCGGTTTACATATTTTTCGGCAACTTTACTAATGCCCGGGAGAAGAGAGATAGGGCGGAAATTGGACAACTCTCTGGGATCCAGATGGGGTTTTTTCAGTAATGCTTTTACCATAGCAATCTTCCAGTCCTGGGGGACTGAGCCAGATTCTAGGGAGGCATTAACCAGATTGACGAAAGGAGCGATAATGATAGGCAGGGAGGATTTTAGGATGTTAAAGGGAGCCGGGTCCAGGGGAGAACCACTCTTCATGGTATTGAGGATATGGGGAAGAAGTTCCTCATTAAGTGGGATAAAGGATTCAAGCTTTGGGAGGTTATTCTGGGATTGCGTTTCAGGATGCGTGGGGAGGTAATCATTGTTAACCAATGGAAGGAGGTTGAGTATGCGCTGAGTTGTGGTGGAGAAGAAAGCTGCTAGCTCCTCACAACACTGGCCCGTAGAATCTGGGGTCATGGGGGGGTTTGGGACTTTCATAAGTTTTTTGACTATCCTAAATATTTCTTTGGGTGCCTTGGAGGAGTATTATATTTTTTCCTCATAATAAGCTTCCTGCGCTGATTTGAGTGAGCTTTTGTAGGAGTTGATGGATGCCCTGTAGTTGGATTTTTTATCAGCTGAAAAGTCTTTCCTCTTTTGAGTCTCTTGCACCTCCGTTTATGTTTGCGGAGTTCAGGTGTGAACCATGAAGTGTTGTTTGAGCCGGCTTTTTGAATAATGGATCTTCTGGGGATTACTGTGTCTAATGAGTTCTCGATCCATGAGTGGAACTTGATACTGGCTATTACAGTATTAGGATGATATAGAGGTGTGGTAGAGTTGAGTTCCTTTGTCTATTCCTCTATATTTAATTTTGGCCAGTGGCAGGCTTTAGTGCGTGAGGTTGACGCAGTCGAGCAGGAGAGGATAACTGCCATGCAAAAGGGATTTGAAGATGGTCCGACCAGGGGAGGGGGATAGGTTCCTTTCCTTTAAGTTCTGCAATGTTTGAAAAGATAGGGTCGAGGAGGTGCCCTTTGGTGTGAGTCGCTTGATGGATCTTTGAGAGCATTTCACATGCTGCAAGGTCGTGGGCAAGATCATTGGCTGTTGTGTCCTGGGGGTTGTCAAAGTGCAAATTGAAGTCACCCAGAAGATTAAAATTGGATGTGGTTCTTGCTAAGTTTACTACCGCTTCAAGCAGTGAGTTGCAAAATTGTCCCAGGGCTCCTAGGGGGCGATATAAGAGAATGCCAGCAAATGTAGTTGAGGGGGTGAGGGTAATGGAAAAATGGGCATTTTCACAGTCTGAGAGGGGGCTACCCAGGATGCGGCAAACAAGGTGGTCTTTATAGAGAATAGCGATCCCTCCCCCTTTCCTGCCTGTTCTGTCAATGCGCTGGATTAGATATCCCGGGGGTAGTGCTTGGACCACATCAGGGTCGGAGTTGGGTCCTAGCCATGTTTCCGTAAGGAATAGTACATCGAGTGCAGTGTCCTGTAACATTAATGAGATTTCAGTGGCGTGAATTGGCATGGATCTGCAGTTCAGCAGTGCCATGTTGAGCTGATTCCTATTCTTTGATTGGTTTCCTGCTTTTGGGGATAGCTCATATGCGCATTGCAAGACAATTTTAAATATACAGCGAGAAGCCCTTTCCCAGGAGCTCCCTCGAGTCAATCACCTTTTGTCAGCCTAAGCGCATCAAGTAACAGCTGGATAGCAGTAGCTGTACCGATAAGTATATCCCAGGAGATTATAGGAGATGCTAACCAGCTTTGTATTTGCAGCATTCTCAGAGAGGGAAAAGAATGAGAAAAATCAACAAAATGATGAGCAAATGGTATTCCAGCAAGCAGTACTCACTCAGGTCTGGCCCTCCGCTGACCTGCTTATCACCAATATCTCAAGGGGAAGGGAAGTCACAAAAGTCCTGAAACATCTGCAGGAAAAAAAATCAAAAAGACGGGCCACAGGTCTATTTTTTTAATGGAGTAGAGGGGCCATTCTCAATGTCCTCACTGTCCAGCAAACAAAACGGATCAATTTTGCCCCGCCTCTTATCTGTGTCGCCCCGCCTCTGTGTCAGACTTCCGTCATCAGCCTTACGTGTCGCACCAGTAACCCGTAAGTGGAAGCGCTGTATCGTGTCCTGCTAGCGGCAGATCATGTGGTATGTCTGCCACCTCTAACTTATTTTCGTGCTATGCCTGGTTGAGGACGGGAAACATCCTTTACATCGCAGTGATTGCACTGCGGTGCATTTAGAACGTTGCCATTACAACGCAAGCATTACATCGACTTGCACTGGAGGGTGCTCTAACCTAAGGAATAGTACTATTCCAACACCTTCCCTACTGTACATATACTGATGTTGGAATAGTAAATCTTACTACTCCTAAGTCCAGCGCCCTCCAGCATGTAAAAACTGCGATGTTACATACCGCGATCATTTTTATCGCGTTGTAACATCACATATTCGTTGAGGAGATCCGGCTTTTCAGGGGATGTCCAGTCAACTTTGCTGGACAAGCTATTTGATGGCCGTTGTCTGTTTGGTGACAACAAAGACTCAGCCCTGGAGTGCTTTAAAGATTCTTGGGCTACAGCCAGATCTTTGGGCCTCGCTGCGCCTTCCTGACCACTCCAGTCTGCTAGTGCCCCTTTTGTGGCTACTGAAGGGGTGTCCAGCCACCAGGCTTTCTAGGCGTCATTATCAGGTGGTGCCAACTGTAAAATTATCCTCTCTAACCTTTTCGAGCCCACACTACAGCAGTCTACTATCACGCTTGTGCTGTGCTTCATTTGCTAGAAATATCCCGATTCAGGACTTGGCCATTCGACCAACTGTGGAATTTTACTCGTACACTTTTTACAGGGAGCCTGAATTGTTCACTTTTATTGAAAATACCTCTAAACATATGAGGTGACTGTTTATCATTCGCTGAACTCAAGTTGGTACTCTGATCTGCCATATTCTACACTATTATATTGCGGATGATCTTAGTGGATGTTATGGACCCTTCCTGAGTCTTACTGTTATTGTCATATGCATATGACAAGAGGTTACATGCGCCAGGATATTCTGTTTCTATAGCCTTGAAAAAGTCTGAGTATTGATTGATAGTACTGACGAAACACGTGTCGGCTGTTTTTTATCAACTCTAAATTTCATGGATCTTCAAATAAAGAAAATGATAATATGAACATGAACTTTATCTGCTCCTTTGTCTTGTCCTAAAATTGAAATTACAGAATATACACAGCTTAAATATTGTTGATACTATTTGACCCACTAGTCTCTCTTGTACATGTGTCTCAGGATTGTGCTCTCTTTGACCTCCTCTCTTGGGTGTCCAGCCACATTGGCCTTGCCTAGCCACCGGTTCATGCAAGCTGCCCAGCCTCTGCATGGACTTGGGCCTAGTACCCAGAGACCTTGCGGGTCCTGGAGCCAGCGTGTGGACCAGTCCTCACTTTCTCCTCCCTGCCACAGCCTCCAAACCCTCGTAGTCCGACCTGTCAGGGCCATCAATGGCCAATGGGCGGTAGGATTCGCCATCACCTCCTCCAATGGCAATCCATCACTTGGGACAGATGGGTTTTGCAAATAGTCCAAAGGGCCTACTCGCTCCCCTTCAAGGCTACCTCTCCCTTTCGATCGCATGTCGGAGGATCTTTTTGCACTTCTCCACCAGGAAGTCTCAGCTCTCCTGGCCAAGGGGGCTATCGAGAGGGTCCCTGCTCCTGAAATAGTTAGTTGTTGCTATTTCCGCTACTTTCTGGTGCGAAAGAAGGACAAAGGAACCTCCGGACCCTCAAAAACTTCCTACAAAAGGAGAATGTCAAAGTCAGGTCCTGTCTGCCCTCGACCCTGGAGACTGGTGGTGGCACTGGACTTGCAGGACGCCTATTTTCATATTCCCATCCTGCCTGCCCACAGATATTCAAAAAAACATATAATCCGGGGTCTGTTATGCCAGCTGCCTAATAAAGGAGAAGAAGAAAATGGACACCCATGTCAAAAAGAGTAAGGCCAAAATGAAAACAGAGAATTAAAGAGTGAAAAGGCCCTTATTGATTGGATTCCCATCACTCACTTATCATCATTTGGATTTCCGGCCAACCTACCACTTAACCTCTTGATCATAGAGGGGTAATAGGTGGGTTGTGTCCTCCAAAGGGTCATACAGAGCAGACAGAAGGACAGACAGAAATTTGGATTTCATCCAACTAGAAGGAAAATCCCAAAAATATGTATGGGAATAACGAAGTGCAGTGCAAAAAGAGAGTGTGTGTGATTAAAATAGGAGTTGCAAGAGAGAAAAACTGTATTTATTAGGATATCTATTGCAATCTCAGTTAAAAACAGTGCAAAAAAAGCAGTTTCAAAAAATTACTGCTTTCAAAAAGAGGTTGTCATGTTTCAGCCTACTGGACAATCAGTCCACGGCTTTCTTCAGGACCTGTTTATGAGTTTAATTGCTACTGCAAAGAACCAAGTTGTGTACAAAAGTGATAAGAAAATAAGAATCAAGATTTTTACATACCGGTTGGAAATCGATACAACCTCTGATAGTCAAATACTGATCCTTCGTATCAGCGAGATGTATAGGACATCCGTCTGGTACGAGGACTGGACCTCACCTCGCCTGGCACTAACTCAGGTCAATAGGGCCCGCTCTATCCGTCGTTGCCTCGTGCTCCGACGGAGCTGGGGGTGGAGCCCACAGATGTTACCTTTGGTTCACGATAGGCCACAAGCATTTTTAGTTCACCATGCTACCCCTTGGCCTTACCAGTGCCCCTCGCATGTTCACAAAAGTGATGGCAGTGGTTGCAGCTCTTCTGTGCAGATCAGGGGTTCCAGTCTTCTGCTATCTCGACGACTGGCTGTTAAAGTCGAGCTCGCCCCAGGCTGTCGTCTCCCACCTCCAGACTACAGCGGACCTTCGGCACTCGTTGGGGTTTACTATCATCATGCCAAAGTCACATCTGATTCCCTCTCAGATGCTCTCCATTATCTGAGCTGTTCTGGACACAGTGTAGTTTCAGGCATATCCTCCCGAGTAGCTTGTCTGGGATATTCGGGCTATGATACCCATGTTTCAGCCTCTATCCTTGATTTTGGTGAGAATGACCCTGAGGCTGCCTGGGCTTTTGGCTTCCTGCATACTGCTGGTGGATCATTCCAGATGGCATATGCGGGCTCTGCAGTGGGACCTGAAGTTCCAGTGGAATGTTTCTGTCTACATCCAGGTCTCTGAGGGAACTGCACAGCAATTGCAGTGGTGGCTAACAAACCAAGCTTGGGTCAGAGGCATATACCCCTCCCTTCCCCAACCAGACCTAACAGGGGTGGTCAATCCTGGGGTGGGGAGGCCATCTGAGAGAGGCAGAGAACAGAGGCGTCTGGTCCCAAGGGGAGTTTGGGCTCTATATCAACCTGCTGGAGATCCAGGCGATCTGCCTGGCACTGAAAGCATTCATTCCCTCTCCCAAAGGGAAGCTGGTGAAGGTGTTCACAGACAATGCCACTGCCATGGGGTACTGCAACAAACAGGGCAGGTTGGGGTCGAGGATCCTGTGTCAAGAGGCTCTTCGCCTCTGTACATGGCTGGCACATCAGGGCATGACCCTGGTGGTTCAACACTTGCCAGGCTCTCTGAATGCCACAAACTCAGCCGTCGGTGCCTGGTAGATCACGAATCGTGTCTCCACTCAGAGGCGGTGCAAGGTCTGTTTCAGCGGTGGGGAGAGCCTTGGTTAGCTCAGTGGAGCACTCGTTCCTTGATCAAAGAGAACTTGGAACTGGAAAAATATGGGGTGATTTGGACTCTCAGTCTCATTTTCCATGCAACTGGTGTACATCCACTGTCTAAGGCCCTGGAACCAGTTTAGTGTGGTTCCCTTTATAGTGTATTTTTTGTATGTTGTAAAGATACATATTTGTGCAAAGTGATGGCTCTTACAGCAGATACTGATGAAACATGGGCACAATGAAATGTGAAGACTACACACCTGGTTATCGTCAGTCAAGGGAAGGCAAAACACAGGCCCTGACTAGGAACTTCCTCACCTTTAACAACAGAATATGCGGACTCGTCTCGCTCCCCTGCCATCCACCAAATGGCACTGCTCATGAAAATATAATCAGCAGCCCCTTGCTTAAAGGAGTTTATTGAATTTCTAAGGGTAGCCCTGTTTTCATCCTCCCTCACTTCAGTGTCTGGGTCTCCACCTTCCATCTAGTAGAATACAGTCAATGAACTTCCACCGTGGGAGGAAGCTGTACCCACTTCCATCTTGTGCCCTCCGAAGCCAGGGTCATCCAACATGCATTTATTGGCCTCAGCACTCATACTCACAATGCACACAGACACATCGTCTATGAGCCACACATACACTAAATACACAAGCACTCAACAAGTATATGGAATGTCAGTGCGAGGGTCTACGGGTCAAAAAAGTGGAAATTTGGTCTGTAGACACAGGGAAAAAGGTCTGATAAGGGCTACTAATTTACAAGTTCAAGTTCAAGTTCAAGTTCAAGAATTTATATAGCGCACTACTCACCCAGAGGGTCTCAAGGCGCTTGAGGGAGGGAGGGTGAATTACTTATCGAAAAGCCAGGTTTTTAGCTGCTTTCTGAAGGAGAGGTGGTTCTGTGTAAGGCGGAGGTGAGTGGGGAGAGAATTCCAGGTTTTGGCCGCTAAGTAGGAGAAGGATCTTCCTCCCATGGTGGATCTGTGGATGCGCGGAATTGCGACGAGGGCTTGATTGGATGATCGTAGTTGGCGGGTGGGTGTGTAGAATGACAGTCTTGTGTTGAGGCATTCGGGTCCTAGGTCGTAGAGGGCCTTGTGTGCATGGGTGAGGAGACGGAACGTTATTCTGCTGTTGACTGGGAGCCAGTGGAGGTCTTTCAGGTGACCGGAAATGTGAGCTTGACGGGGAATGCTCAGTACTCTGCCTCCCCTGCTTTGTGTGATTAACCCGGCACACTTCACAATAGTCCTCTGTGGAGTCGAGAGCATAACCAGCCACGGCCCTTGCAGATAGGAGCAGAGGGGCAAAGTGGGAGGGGGGTTTTTCGACAGACGATGTCGAGGGGAAAAGAAATAATTAATTTTCTCTTGTCATCGTTTGTCGAAATCCCCTCCACCAACCTGGCTCCACCGCCCCACCGCTGTTACCTGCACGGGCCGTGGCTGATGCATAACCCAATGGGTGCACCGCTCTAGCTCACAGACCTGTTTCTGAACCTTAGCATTTCCCTGGACAGGCTCAGGCCACAGCTCACAGGCTGGATTAGCATGCTTGCAGGGGAACACAATGACAGGATGATGGTTTCACACCCTGTTGGGGCTCTATTGGTACAACCTGCAGAATCAGAAAGATAATAACACTCTCTCTGTCTCATGTCCACGCTCATCAACAGAGCACTGCTTTTGGTACTCCCATTCATGGTAAAGGGACAGAGTTGTGTGTGACAATGTCCCTATTTTCAACTAAGTGCCAATATGTTTGCTAATTCTTATAAGCTTTAAACAAGTTCAGTAACATATGGATGTTTGTACAATAAGAACAAAAGCCTCATTTGACCTGTATTTCATTCAGCCGTACATCTACTTACTTTCATTTCACTGCTTGAAATACGAAGATGTGTCCCTATAACTGACTTTTTACCCTGAATTTCTGTCCTGAATTTTGACCCTTTGCCCTGGGTTTTTACAGGCACTGCCTAGAATTTGCTTCCCTACCCGTGCAATGCCCAGAACAACCAGGATTTACCCCTTCAAGTGCATACCTGTGACTGGGGGCCAAAGCGCGGAGGATCTCTCTGACAAAACCCCATTGTGTCACTCACCCAAAGTCCAAACCTGGGCAGGGTACAATATTTAAAGGGGCAGTGCCAGCCTCCGCCTCCCCGGGTTAGCTATCTACGTTTATTTCTTTACGCTGCCATGATTTGTTTCCCCTGTTAAGCTCTTCAGAGAGGCTTAATCAGAGACAACAACTTCTTCAACCACTAAATGAAAGGAAGTCTCCAGTAATGCGTTTCACATGAGGCAACTGATTAGATTTGGGTCTATGAGAGAGGTGGCCTCTCGCTCGCCACCGCCAGAAAGAGGTCCCGGCAGCAGGAGGAGGCAGAGCACGGCAGTGCCGGGCACCGAGCGAAGACGCTGTTACCCCCTTTGAGACGGCACCACCTCAGCCACCTGCCACTCTGCCATGAGGGGCACAGAGGAGGGCATACCCCTTCCAAGCAAGGACCACCGCTGCAACGGGATGGACAACCCCACGTTTACGGTGAGTGGTCTGCTGGCATCTGCCTTGCGAGGGCTTCAGGGAGCCGCACAAAGAGGAAGGGGGGGGGGGGGGGGGAGTGAGGGGGGCACTTCCATGGTACAATGTAAATTGATCACGTGACATCAGTTCGTAGCATCTTTACCAGCTCCTGTCTTTTTTAGTCAGCAGCACGTTGCATATTTGCCGAGTTTCCCTGATCAATACTGTGAGTGGATTGGCCATTCCCCGTGTTTGCTTAGATTGTAGGATTTATAACCCTGGTTTATACTGGGTTAAATAAGATTGCAAGTCCCAGAATTCTACGGTGACTGTCCTAATTAGCCACTCAGGGGTCTGGGAAACTTGGCAGCTATGGCTTTGCATCCTAAGACTTGCAGACCCACATAGTGGGAACAGCAAAACTACAAATCCCGGCATACAAAGTGATGTTTCTGAGAGTGGTGCACTGAATGAAAGGTGAGGACGCATGTATTCAGGTTTTTGGGTGTTGAAGAGACCAGGGGATCACCAACTACATTTGCCAGAAAGCACTGGGAATGATTTGAAATGCAAGGATTATAATATTACTGTAAATAGTATATTGAAAGGCAGGCATTAAAATACTATAATATTACTGTAAAGAGTGGATGGCATATTGTTATTTGAAGGTTAGGGACACTTCCAGAATGCACGTAGAGGCCGCATGTTGTCTAATGTCGGCTGTGAGATGTTGCCCGCATCAAAGATGCTCCTTAATATCATGTCTCATATGACACTGTGAGCCAGTCCTGGGCTTTTAGCCAACAGCACATTGCATGCTGGGACTTGTAGTATCAATTTCTGCATTGTAAAGAGGGACTCAAAAATCCAAGCATTTAAAGTGCTCTTGGCTGTAAAGCTATACATGCAGGACTATCTGAAAGTGTCAAACATCTGTCCCTACAGCTTTGGCTCTTTATCGCTTGATACTTTACAAATACATGCCAGATCTCTTGAATTTCCAAATTCCATGTATGAACAGCTCCTCAGGCAGGTTAATTTTTCTTGGAATGCTGGTATATGCAGTCCAGTGTCTCCATTATAAGTTCAGGAACACAACTTGTGAATCCTAAGGAGAAACAACCTGGACTGGATGAGCTATCCGGCCATAGAAGCATGGAACTCGAGAGCTAAGGTAGTAAGCCAAGCTTTTATAATGGCAAAATAAACTACAGGTACCAGAATGCAAAGTGGTTATGAGTTCGGAGAACTTCAAGGGGACTACTCAAGAGAGCACAACCCGTAATTCATGGGATTCGATCCCAATATTGACCCTCGTGACATGGGCCCATAAGGTGGACAGAAATGCATCACAGACACCTTGAGATTTTGGGAGAAAAGAGGCAAAGCAGCCAATTAACTCTATATAATTTGGGTCCACATAAACACTCTCTCAACACAATTAGATAACAGGTTTACGAGCAAAACAGGACTGCCAAATGAGCTAAAAATTAACAGTGGATGAAGATTGAGGAAATCAGGGGTTGGTTGTTGGCAGTGGAGAACAAGAGACAGAGTCACCATATCCAGGGACCTGCAGCAGTGTTGCACTGAAAGAAGCAGAAGCAAGAGGTGGGAGATAGAACAAGCATTTGTAATGCAATCGGTCTTGCCTTTGGGACCTTATATGTATTTAGCTATGCTGCACATTAGCCTTGGTGCTGAAACATCTACTGTTCTTTAGCATGGAGGGAAAGTAAGCACCAAACTGCGTGACACGCCAGGTATGGGAACACATGGAGAGAAATATTGCCTTTCAGCGGGAAACAGTATAGTTCAAAGTTGTTTTTAATATAAAATCAGGGCCTTCGGTGGTCATATTACTGGAAATACAAGATTTGAAAAAAATATTGTCTACAGGTGTTAATGGAAGACAATTTCTTTGGACTGGGATCTAGAGAATGCTAAAGTGATTCAGGTATTTTTCTGACCTCTGCTGGTCGTTTTCAATCAAAAAAGCTAAATCTAGGCAGTTGCTAGAAAAATTAAACAAAGAAAGTCCCTCAGCAAAAAGCATTTCTGGTATTTTACTGACCTCTGCTGGTCGTTTTCTATCAAGACAGTTAAATAGACACAGGTGAACAGAAAGTCCTTAAGAGAAAGCAGACAAGTCCTAGGGGTGATCTCCTGAGCCCACAAAGTACATACACATATAAGTATATACTAAAGTATAAAAGTATATACTAAAGTATATACAAGAGGTCTCGACTGCTCGACCTAAAAAGGGGTGTGCAAAGTTTTTATTAGTGCCTGATGTAAGACTATGCGTAGTTTGAGGACTTTCCTGCTTTACAAATGTACGCTCTGGTGTAGATCTCCCCTACAAAACTGGCAATATTTAGTTGTGACTTCTAGTTGGTGTTGAAAATTGATGTACAGTTTCAAGGGGGGCTATTGAGTACCACAGAGGGGTACAAGTCTCACAAACATATAAAAATATACCCAAAAACTGTTCAGCAGAGTTGTAGCTCACGCTGTTGGGCGCAACGAGGAGCCTGATGATGAAGAAGCAACCAGACTAATGGGTGAAGCTTTCGTCCTTAAAAGGACAATCTGCAATATTTCAGACGGCTGTATGATCACTTAATTACTGCTGAAAATGGAATTGCAGTTTTATCATTAATTAACTTCAAAATACTCTTCCTCATGACTTCAAAACTATATTGTTGTCCCTCAGCTTTTCCCCCCTTAACTTAAAGGAGCGTGAAAATGCAAATTTTTTGCGCTTGAAAATTCATATACTGAAAATTTTACAAACTATGGGTAGTCATTTTTGTATTTGGGAAAATTAACCAAAGTTCCTGAGAGAAAAACTTCATAACTTTACTCCTTCAGGATTTTGACCTTTACAGTGGCTTTGAGATGCAGCAGTCAGCAGTGGCCACAACGTTTCCTTTCCTGGGTGCTGTGTTGCTCAGTTAGCTAAATTGTTCTGTAGACACGCTGTACTTATTACAAAACTTTAGAGAGTTGTTATGTGGAACGTTGTGCTTGTGGATTCCACGCAGAGCTGTTGATGGCAGGGGCAGCTTGTAAATGTATGTATTTTACTGCGTGCTGTGGCAGGGGATTTTAACGATAATATCTTCAAAACCAGCAGCGTCTACATTATTCTTTACACTGTGCTTTATTTAATTACTCACCCAAAGCTTTATGGGACTTGTAGTCTTGGTTTGCTTCAGTTTGACTGGCATTACAGATTACAATGTGTGGTAAAAGGAAAGCACAGGGTCAGAATGAATGATTGAATGAATGAATGAATGAATGAATGTGGGTTTTATAGAGCGCGTAGTAACCCGGAAGCATCCCAGCGCTAAGACCAAGACAGCAGATTCAGAGGTGGTGACCAAGAGAAAAGGGGTTCAGGGGAAGAGGTGGGTTTTCAAGAGTTTTCTGAAGCGGAGATGACAGGGTTCGCTCCTGAGTTTGAGAGGTAGGGCGTTCCACAGTCTAGCCGTGTTCACCGAGAATCGCCGACCTCCTGTGCGTGCCTTTTCTACTCTGTGCACTGTGATAAGGTGTTCATGATCCGAGCGGAGGGGCCTTTTGGCTCTGTAGGGCGTGACTACGTTTTTGAGGATGGGGGGCCCTTGTCCTGTAGAAATTTATGTGACAAACAAAGGGATTTAAATGTTATCCTTTCTCTTATTGGGAGCCAGTGCAGCAGTTTCAGCGCTGGTTTGGCAGATGTTCTGGCCGGTGAACCCACTCACTTGGAGGCCTCTGGTACCCTACTCTCAGACAACATGCCCGCTGCAAAAAGTGGTCTCATTGTAGTAAGGGTAGCATGTGGAGATACTCACTGTACAAACAATCTGAGACCGGAGTGAGAATTGGGAATTAACCCAGCCCTCAAATATATGGAGCGTGAATTCGTCTGGCTTGCAGGCCCTATTCACAAAGATATTTTTGGCCGTGAACGTAGGTTTACGCCTGTAAATTCTTTAGGAGAGAAAAGTATTCCCTCTTGTGGCCCAATGAATGTCAGATGCAGCTCTGCTTTGAAAACTGCTAGTTGTAAACAGATGGAGTAATATAGCTTAACATGCAGCACGGCAGGCGTACATTGCACACACAGGGCTTCTACATATGTGTGGGAAGTGGGTACACCCATGAAAGTATGAGAGGAGTAGCCAAGGACTTGAAAAGTCTATTATTGGAACAGCCCAGAAGTAGTAACTTTAAGGGTATTCACAAACATTCAGGAAGTAAGTTCAACATCGGGGGCATATATACAAGAAACAGGTGGATCGTGGTGTTACGCCACAATTGCTAATGCTGTGGTCCAACAGTTTCAAAACGCAGGGATGTGCTTTATTCAAAAGAATTCGGTGTACCCCTGCATTTCCCCTAGCGCTGGTGCTAAAAAATGTTGCCTAGTGCCAGCACAGGTAGCCTAACACCATTTGTCTAGGGTGACTGCACTGCAGGGGCAATTTTTTATGTGCAGGAAGGGACAACTTCCAGAGTAGGCCTCTGTAGAGAACTGCCCTGAACGTAATAAGAAGACATTTAGGGTGACTATGTAGTTCCAATGGAAGCCAGTGTAAAGTTCTTAGCTATTTCGAGATGGTCCATCAACTGTTGTTTTTGCATTTGTCACCCCGAGTGGGACGGTAATGCTCAGACGTGAGTCCCGTGCTCTCCACACCAATGGAGTCAAGCTATCCTAGCTGATGACGGATGATAGCCAGAAACCGGTCCTAGGATGCTTGATTCTGGTCCAGAAAAGACATGGCTTGGCAGTTCGGGCTGGACTGTTCCCATGAGGCACAGGGTCAAGGCTGATTTGCATATGGCCATGTCTGAACTGGGGTTGCGTGGAGTGCAAAAAACGATGGATTTAGGCCCAGATCTCTGTACTAGGGTGAATGTATGACATTGTTCTGCATTCTGTCCATCAACTGTTGTTTTTGCATTTGTCACCACGAGTGGGACGAGTATGCTCAGACGTGAGTCCTGTGCTCTCCACACCACTGGAGTCAAGCTATCCTGACTGATGACGGCTGATAGCCAGAAACCGGTCCTAAGATGCTTGATTCCAGTCCAGGGAAGACATGGCTTGGCAGTTCGGGAAGGACTGTTCCCATGAGGCACAGGGTCAAGGCTGATTTGCATATGGCCATGTCTGAACTGGGGTGGTGTGGGGTGCAAAAAACGATGGATTTAGGCCCAGATCTCTGTACTGGGGTGAATGTATGACATTGTTCTGCATTCTTTCCATCAACTGTTGTTTTTGCATTTGTCACCCCGAGTGGGACGGGTATGCTCCGGCGTGAGTCCCGTGCTCTCCACACCACTGGGGTCAAGCTATCCTTGCTGATAGCCAGAAACCAGTGCTAGGATGCTTGATTCCCGTCCAGGGGAGACATGGCTTGGCAGTTCGGGCTGGACTGTTCCCATGAGGCACAGGGTCAAGGCTGATTTGCATATGGCCATGCCTGAACTGGGGTGGTGTGGAGTGCAAAAAACAATGGATTTAGGCCCAGATCTCTGTCCTGGGTGAATGTATGACATTGTTCTGCATTCTGTCCATCAACTGTTGTTTTTGCATCAGTTTTAGCCGAGCCACGTTTTAGACACCTGCACTTCATCCAGTTAGCCACTCCCACAAGGCAAGATTGAAAGGAGTGCTGTAGTTCCATTTTAATCCCCAAAAACACAGTTTTACATAGTGCCTCCTACGTGCTGTTTGTTTTTAGGCAAGCTAAGGAATGTATTTGTATCTCTTGACAGAACCTCTACTTAGTAGTCGCAAAAGGTGAGCTGTAGCCCACACGGCACTAATTAGCAGCCTGTGTGACTTCATTGTGATGTGATGGGGTTTTTTATAAAGTGCAGGTTGCACTCCAAGGAGCATCTTTGCGCTGTAGAAGAGATTTAAGAACCCTAGTAGATCTGGAGGGGAAGGGGGGAGGTATCTAGACTAGGTTTTTACATTGCTGTTCGGAGAGAGTGAAGATCCAAGTTTTGAGGGCCTTTCTGAAAATTGCTTCTGTAGGGATTTGACGGAGATGAGAGGGAAGAAGGTTCCAGGCCTTGGAGCCTAGACCCGCCAGGGATTTTCCTCCTTTAGTCTTGAGTCTGAATTTGGGAATGGTGAGAAGATTGGCCCCTTGAGACCTGAGGCATCGCGTGGGGCTGTAGTGCTTGAACATTTTCAGTATGTAGTTGGGTCCCTTTCCATTGAAAGCCCTGAAAGTCATCAGTAGAATTTTAAAGAGCACCCTTTTGTAGATGGGCAGCCAGTGTAGGATGTTCATTGCTGCTGTAGCTGAGGTTCTCTTTTTCCATCCTAACACTAGTCTGGCTGCAGCATGCTGTACCATTTGTAATTTGTGGCAGACTTCTCTGTTGGTCCCTGCATATAGACTATTACAGTAGTCGATGCGGGAGGAGATGAGGGCTACTTCGACCGTTTTCCTTGCGGAGATGGGAATTAGGTCGTAAAATTTCCTGAGCCCTTTAATAATTCCGAAGCAGGTCCCTGTTACAGCTGTGGCTTGCTGTTTGAAGCTCAGGGAGGGGTCAAATTTGATCCCTAGGTTACGGACTGAGGAGGCAGTACTTGGGGAGGCAATGGCGTCCTCAGGCCACCACGATGAGGGGTTGAAGGTATTTCCTTTGCCGAAAGGTAGAATTTCAGTTTTTCCAGTATTGCACTTGAGATGATTTAGGTTCATCCATCTGAACGTGGCGGTAAGGCAGTTTTGGAGCTTTGTCTCGGCTTCACAGGTGTCATTCTCCAGCACCAGAATGAGCTGCGTGTCGTCTGCGTATGCAATGGTATCTATACCAAAAGATGAGATGAGGGTGATTAGTGGGGCTATATATATATTGAAAAGTGTGGGGCTCCGGCAAGAGCCTTGAGGGACTCCGGAGCCTACTAACTTTTCTTCTGACCTGAACTATCCTAAAACCACCACTTGTCTCCTATTTACAAGGAAGCTTTTTATCCAGCTCAGTGCGGTTCTGACAATTCCTGCCACGGCTAGACGGTCCAACAGAATGGTATGGGACACCGTGTCAAACGCCGAGGACAGGTCTAACAAAACCAGGACTGCTTTCTTTCCCTGATCTAGTGCTGCACGGAGGGTTTCGGAGGAGAAGATTAGGGCTGATTCTGTAGAATGTTGGGATCTGAAACCTGTTTGGTTGGGATGCCAGTTGTTGTTGGCTTCCAAGAAAGCAGTGAGTTGTTTATTAACAGCTTTCTCAGTAAGTTTGCAGAAAGCTGGAAGTAGGGAAATGGGACGCAAGTTCATTCTTACACTGCTCACGCCCAGGCATTAGAGCTGTATCGGTATTCACAGTGGTATTTGAAACTGTAGAGTTAATTGGTGTTTTGGACCCTTTGCTTCAGAGGTTTCCCATAAAAAGATCACTTGCAAAGCACTTTATTCATCCATCGACATCCTTAGGCAAGTAGAGAATGAGTGAGTCACTTTTATGTCCGGCTACAGACAGCATTTGCTTTAGCATGTCACAGCAGAACACACCACAAAACACATATGAACATACACTCTTACTGCACCCTTTGAACCCAGAACCATGCCCAGACCCTGAAACAAGGCATAGACCTTGCATCTGCACACAGATCTCATTTTAAGACATAGCCCAGCACACATGCATGTCCCCTAAACCCTGGGGTACATCCTTGTACAATGGAACAGACCCTCTCAGACCCAGCCGTAGACCCTGCATAGAGACATCAACCTCAGAGCAAGAGACAAGCCTCACACCCAGACAGACACCTCTGCCTGACCTCTCACACACCTTGCATCCCAAAACATCTCTCAGCCGGACACAGATGCAGCACATACCTCACATCCTGACACACATTCATGCATACTGGCACACACCCGGATAACACATACAAATCACACAGGTTCAAATTCTGCAACCCGGTAAGACTGTCAAAGCCACATTTCGGGCTAATTAAATAAAGGTGTCTGACTAAAAAAATAAAATAAAACTGGTTCACTTTTTATTGCTCCACATATTATTACATACACTGGAAAGACTTTCCTCAAAGTTATATGTATTGATTGCCTAGCAGTGTTTAGAAGTGCACATTCGGTCATTGGCATGATTAAATAATATACCATGGTGACACAAATCTTTGTAGAAGATAATGCAGATGACAAATGAAGCATGTATTGGGGAAGCCTAAACAGCTGGCGTTGACTGTCAGCGTTTTGGATTTGTCAATGCTTGTTTGTTTTTCTCATGATTTTTGTAAAACTTTATTATTTGGGGAGATTCCTGACCTTTGCCAAAGAAAATAAAAAGATTGACTAAAAACATAATATTTTATTGTCTCAAAAAAGCACATATTTTCATTTGGCACAGAAGGGAATTGATTGGTGGGTGGGTGTGCTCCTCGAGAGAGAGCAGAATGCCTTCACTCACAGGCAAATTAGCCAATGGCTGAGGTGGGCTGACCCATTGCCCGTGCTGTATGATATAGAGGATGCAAGAAAAATGTGAATGAATCACACACCAACAGGTCAATGGTTAAAGAGAGCCGGCTGAAAGCCTTAACATATATAGCCTTATACATATTTTATTAGCAAAAAGAAAAGGTCTTGGCTGGTGCCAGACCAAAAAAGATAAAACATAATCAACAATATCGTTTATCTGTAGGCTTGTAATCTACTTCATCTCTCAAAAATATTATTCACAAACACTTTGGCAGTTCCTTTAAACACCTTTTTCTTCATAATTGAAACACGTGTACACGAAACAGAGTAAACCAAATAGGTCTGGGCTATAACTGAAAATGCAAGGCTGACCTTTAAACTTTGCAAGTGCTTGTTTTTTCTCTTTTCTTTACATTAACTGCGTACAAGTCAAGCACAAACATCTGCTTAAACTAGGGAAACTGTATTATTTCTACTATTAAAATGCACTGTAATCAGATTGAATATATCACATGGACTGCAAGCAGCTATAGAGGGGTGATCATGTTAGCCTCAACCATGCCCCTAGATGATAGAGGAAACTGTCTTTGATTTCCTTTTTATGGTCTGTCTTGACAGCACAGCTGTCACCAGACAAATGTGTGAGGAAAACTAGAGAGGGGCTTTGACTCCGCACACATGTGGGGGCCAAGAGTACCTGATTGTGAAGATGTACAGTGCTTCCACAAAAAAAGTACTTGCCCTACACAGAGGTCTTATCATTTTGTTCATTTATCCAGCTGCCAGAGCTTGAAATTTAATGAAGCACACAGGACACATGACATTCTAAAGCTATTGAACTGTCTTAGATGGCTAGAACATCTTTGGTGTTTCTCTCTCACAGCAGCACAGATGGGAGATGGATTTAGAAGTCCAACAGTAATATAGTTCAGTGACTTGCCAGGCATTCACAAAATATAGATACAGGAAATCAAACCCATCCCAGGTTGTAGTCACTTTCAAACTAATGGAGCCATGCTTTTTAATAATCTCAAAAGTAAAGTATATGTTCTAGAATAGTTTCCATTTGATGAAGAAGAAAACAAAACTTTCAAAGTTATTTTTCCATGTCACATTACCAGCTCCTGAATAACACAGTTGAAAGTCTTCAAACTAGACCTTTGTGAACTCCTCAAGTCAAGCAGCAGAAACTCATAAATCCCAACAAACTCTTTGGAGACGAGCATTTAACGTGATGCGTCAGCGGGATGCTGTACTTGTGGTTATGTTGAACTGCGCTTATGCTGCAATGGGCCTTATATATGAAGCTCAAATGGGTTCGCAGAATTTCGGCGTTTGCAAACTAATTTTCGCTAAATGGTATGTATGTAGCAAAATTGAGTGCAAAATAAGGAATCACAAAATTAACATATTTTGCGATTGAATTTGAGGAATCGCAAATTTTGCGATTCCTTAAATGCAATGTAAGAAGCATTTAAAAAAAAAAAGCAAATAGGCCTTAAGGAATCGCAAAATACCACCAACTTCAAGTTGGTGGTAATTTGCGAATTCCTTGAAAAATGCACTTTTTTGCATTGTTCAAAGTGCAATGTGAAGCACATACGTGCCCTTGGGGCATGTATGTGCGCCACATACGCACCCATGCTAATTTCAGTGGGGCAACAGGTTGTCCTTTGGACACCCCTGCACCCTTGAAATTATTCTCAATTTGCGATTCTCAAATAGCGAATCACAAATTGAGAATACCTTCCTATTCATTCCTATGGGCCTCCTGGCCCATAGTAATGAATGGGAAATTATTCCTTAATTGCGATTCGCAATTTGCAAATCGCAATTAAGGAATTTTAAGAAATCGCAAAAAAAATGTGATTTTCTACATACATACCAATTTGCAAATCTCAAATAGCGATTTCTAAAAAAGCGCTATTTGAGATTCGCAAATCTGGATGTTGATACATATGGCCCTTAGTGCTCAGAATGCAGGCAATGCTCCAGATAGGAATACAATGTTTTGAAGTGAGTGGGATGTTGGAGCTTAGAAACAATGTAGCCCTGTCCACTGATGGATGAGGTCTGATGTACTGAACGTATTATCTTAAGAAATGAAGAAGGATTTGTTAACTTGTGTGGAAGTGCATCCTTTCTACATTGGCGACAAGGGTAAACGTCAACCTACGCTATGGACCCAAACATCAATGACGTTTCGAGTTTCTTGGATTTCTCTGTCTTTCAGTACTTGAGTATTACAACTGTCACATGTCATATTGCTTATAGCCTTCCACACTGCTACTCCTGTATATGGTGTGTTGTTCATAGAACCTGAATAAAAAGGTATATGTTAATACTCACTGCTTCCGGACGTCTTCTTAACAGTAAGAAATGTTGATGCGCTGCTCAGCGCTTCCCTGCTGTTTTGTCAGTGTGATGTGGTAGGAGTGATGCTCTTACACTTGTGCGGGGCCATTGCCATGTTTTAGGGATTTGGGGGCTCGAACGCATCATATAACGCGCATCTTACCTCAGGGTTTTAACAGCTCTTCCCCTTGAGTCTTTGAGTGCGTAGGAGCTGTGTGCCCATTGTCCTGGGGTGGTCTTAGAGTCCATTGTCCTGTGTTGAGTTCTACATCCTGCTGCACGGTGGCTGTGAAGACTGAGGCTTGTTGCGGATTGTTGTTCTAGGTTATGTGTGTTGGGCACAGCACAAGTGAGGATGAAAATGAAGCCTTGGAAGATACATTTGGAGACAAGGGTGTTATGATTTGTGCAGTGTCAGAGTTCAGGAGGATGAATGGAGGAAGGAACAGGAGAATGATGTGCAGCTACAGGAGGTAGGGTGTACAGTGAAGGAGAGGTGGTCTGTTGAGGATGAGACTCATGAGGATGTGAAAGGATTTTGGCAGGTGAATGATGAACCCTCATTAGAGTATGGGTTAATAATGAGAGGTGGAAGATTGGTTCCGCCTGTTAAATTGAGGATGAGATTGGTGGATAATGCACACAAGAGTCTTCCTCAGATATCCAAAAATAAGGAGAGAGTAAGGATGAGTTACTAGTGGCCAGGCATGGACATTTTAATAGAGATGAAAATGCGGGATTGCATTGAATGTAGAAATAGCTGCAAAATATTAACATGCAAACTCAACCTATGATGATTAGGGAAAGCATACCCGGTCCTTGGATTGAAGTTGCGTTTAATAAAATCACATCACCAATTTCCACTGTATTTACTGTCTTCAATTCGAACCTGCGAGAAAACAGGTCTATACTAGTGATGAAGAAGTTATCAATACCACTTGTATAGACATGTTTTCTCGCTGGTCTGAATTAAAGGTAGTAAATACAGTGGAAACTCATGATGCGGTTTTATTTCTGGAGGGAATATTTGGACGTGAAGGTTTTCCTGTCTATTTGTTGAAGGGTAATTGGGTGCAACTAACTTCTAAATTGATGGAGAAGTTTTTGGTTGAAAGGGATATCAAGCATATAAAAACATCTTTGCATTATCTAGCGGCCACTGGAATGAATGACCACTTCAATGCGTGGTCAAAGAGTGTAAACAGCCTGCGGTGCCGGATGACTTGAATTAAATGGAGGAACTTAGGAGGAAGTTTTGTATGTATAGATTAACTTCTCATTCATCAACTGGTGTCACACCTTTTCATTTGTTTAGCAAGAGATCTCCCAATGACATGGTCGGTCCTGCATGGGTGAATAAAATGAGGTTGAGTGACACAAAAAGGGGTTCTGAGAGTGAAGAGTTTAGATTAGATAAGGAAGGGAAAATCATAAGAAAAGTTAAAAAAAAATGTTGATAGGCTAATGGTTGTGAAGAACACCAAGGTCAGTGTTAAGGATTGGGTAAAGATTAACTCCAAAAAAGAAGTGCTGATGGATAGGTTTTCTCAACCCCTGAGAGTTATTAAACTTTTCAAAAATGCGATTTAGACGAGTTTGGAATTTATGTTGGGTTGACTCGTGGAAGCGTACTCATCAAGTGAATTCTGAGGTGAATATCATGCGCCTGAACATCATGTTTCTGTTACCAAGAATAGGCAAGAAGATCAAAAGACCTGTGCTGATGGATCTGGGGTTGGTGATGAAATTCAGAATATGAAAAGGAAGAGTTGTGTGTAAACTACATACCTGCCAGACTTAAGGACTTTGTGTGATCACATGTTCTCTTTCAATATGTATAAATCTGTATATAATTGATGTTACTAGTGTGGCTTAACTTTCGAGCTGTAGTTAATCAATGTGGGTAACATGTTTGTTGTATTAGGGAGGAGCTATGTGGTATGCTGTACTAGTTGTTATGTTGCTATGTGCTTAGGTTTAGACTGTAGGCAATGCTCCAGGTAGGAATACTACGTTTTTAAGTGAGTGGAAGGGTGTAGCTTAGAAGCAATGTAACCCTGACCGCTGATGGATGGAGTCTGATGTACTGGATGTATGTATTATCTTATTAAACAAAAAATGATTTGCTAACTAGTGTGGAAGTGCATCCTATTTACAGCATCATTGTATTATCAAAGACCAGACCACAATTTCTAAAAGAACTTCAATATGGCACTTGAAACTGTTCCGCAGTACAGTGCTGCAATTGTTTTTAATTACGTGTTGACTACTTCTCCAAAAGCAATCCCTGAACTGGTATTTAAGAATTCGTTTTTTTGCTGAAAAGTTTCATTGAGGAAATTATCTTAACTAAAACAATAGATGAGTCTTAGGAAGCTTTTTGCAAAACATTCCTTAAAACAACCAATACAGAATCTTCATTTATGACAGTGAGTCCTTGTAGGTGGTTCTATCAATCGTTTTGTGGCTGGCTCTCTATTTCCTTTCTAGGGGCTCGATTCACAGAATGAACTTAAGACTCAATCCTAAACTTACTAGTATTTTGATATTCACAGAATGCACTTACTACTTTTGGTATTCACAGAATGAATTTACTACTTTTGGTATTCACAGAAGTTAGGATTGTGTCTTACGTTTGTCTTAGGACAAACTTAAGACAGACTTAAGACAGACTTAAGACAAAATCCTAACTTCTGTGAATACCAAAAGTAGTAAGTTCATTCTGTGAATACCAAAAGTAGTAAGTTCATTCTGTGAATGCCAAAAGTAATAAGTGCATTCTGTGAATACCAAAATAGTAGTAAGTTTAGGATTGAGTCTTAAGTTCATTCTGTGAATCGAACCCTAGCTGTTTACTGTGCCGTTTGGTGTCTCACATGTGCTCTGTGTATCGACAGGTCTACTTGTTGGATCTTCTTTGCTTGTAGTGTTTGACAGGTGAGAGTGAGTCCAGGCAGTTCTTCATCCAGTCTTTTACATTGGTGATTTCCTTGTAGGGTTTCTGTGGGGTTTGGTCAGTGGCGTAACAATAGCCCCCATGGTGCAGGGGTCCCGGAGCTCCAGGTAGACCCCTCTGGCACTGTGCACAGGCGGTGGCACCCCTGCCTTATAGTCCATGACTGCGTACGGAGTGTGGGGGGTCCCCCCTCTATGAACTTTGCAGGGTGATTCCCCTTAAGTTTAGTTACGTTATTAGGTTTGCCTGATCCATGCTTGGGTACGTTGAGTCAGTCTGTTTCTGGGATGTGCCTCAGCTGAGGCTAGATATGCTGGTGAAGGAGTAATTTCACAGGGTGAATGGCAGATAAAAGGCAGGGGTGGAAAAAGTCAAAAGAGTCCCGGAGGGGGCAGAGAAAACTGGAGGAAAAAGAGGTTGAGAGGCAAAAAGTGAAAGGAGTAGTGAGATGAGAGCAGTCACAAGTGAGACAAAAGAGAGAGGAGGAGCTGAAGGAAAAACAGCTTGGCAGAAGCTAAAAGTGGGAGAGACCAGTCACAGGTACAGTTGGGGCCGGTATCTGGGCAAAAAGGAGGGGCGGGAGAGGGTTGAACCAGGGCCAGCCAACAAAATAAAAATAGAAAATAACTCACTTGAATCCATGCTCTGATCTGGCTCTGACACTCTGATCTGGCTCCGTGCACTGCAGGCACAGGCTCCCTGAATCCCCTGCAGCCAATCCTAATGCTGCACAAAAGCAGCGTCAGGATTGGCCTCAGTACAGTGGATTTGCGCTCTCACATAGACTGGGAGCCTGTGCCTGCTCTCTCCAACCCAGCAACGCAGCTAGGGTTGGAAAGAGCTTCAGTGCGCATGAGAGTTTGGCTGTCCTGAGATGACCAGCCAAACTGTCATGCGCACCCATTACAGTACAAAACACTCTTCCGTCAGCCTGTCATCTCTGGCCCCGCCCCCAAGCCTCACCTCCAACAGCCAAAAAAATAAAATGATAATAAACACTTGTTAATTATTTGTTTTTTTTCCTTCATTTTTTTGGTTGCTGTCGGGGAGTGGGTGGGGAGTTGGGAGCTGGGGGGGGGAGTTGGGAGCTGGGGGGGGGGGGGATGATGCTCTTCTGCCAGAGGAGCCGCCGCTGCACAGGTAAGTGGGTAGGGGGCTGATCCTAGTCACCTGCCTACAGTTCTTTGCTTCCACACAAATACATATCCATTAACCTGCTATTTACTTGAAATGCTTCACATTACTATGTAAAATTCCTTTAAAGCCAGACTTATTGGCATTGCCATAGCTTGTTTTTGATCTTTCCTTTTTTTTCAGTTAAGCGGAATATATTGCAACAGAAATTTAATTGCAAGGACCGCAAAACATATTCACTAAGGAAACATGTTTTAATTATCTAATAAGTGTTGTAAAAAGGAACGACTTTAATTTGTACAATGACAGCATAAGAATACGAGACGCTTGATCTGCCAGACACTTTGGTGTGAATGGTATGTTAATGACCACATGAAGCCATTCATTACTTTAATTAACGCCTGTGCTGAGGGTGTGGCGATGAATAAGCATGATACGAGATGGCGTCCCTCCTTTGAAAGTGTACATGAAGGCTGTTCCACGCCTGTGCTTCGAGGTGCCACCACAGCTCTTTGGCGCGCGCCGGTGCCTCAGCTCTGCTCATTGGCTAACGAGTGGCGCCGTTCCAGGAGTGACACGTGCTGCCAGAGTAGCCTTTTAGCCAACACCACTTGGCGCACAGGGATTTTAAATAGGTTAAAAAAACAGGTGACGTTGCGTAAAAAGTGCAGTTGTGTGAAAAGGCTGAATGGGGTCATTCGAGAGCCCTGCGCAGAGGCGATGACGTTACCTCAGACGCAAGAATGTAAACGTAAAGGAGCATGCAAAACAAACATGTCTTTAGGCTTCAAGTGGACTCTTTTTTTGTTTATTTCGACGCTGCGCGAAGCCTTGAATCTCTAAAGGCTCTCTCAGATGTATTTGGGACAAATATTAGTTACAGAATGAGAGTCCTGTTGAACTGCAGCACCTGACTATTTTGGGAGCAGAGATGTACAAGGCACGAGTGTTGTTAATGCGTCTCCTCAGTTATTTACTTATGGTTATTACCGTGGCCGGATGCACGAGGTCCATGAATGGATACTAGGAGGGACCTTGTACCAGCCCCAGCCCCAGGCATAGATACAAAAATTGTCCTATGCTATGTTTGATACAGTCATTCTGTCCTGCCTTTTTTGCCAAGGCACTTACAGTGGAAGAGGAGGGGAGGGGGGGAAGTAACACTAGAGAACTACAGTTCCCAGAATGGAAAGTGCTAAAAAGTTAGAATTGGCTGAAGAGGTATGCATAAAAAGGTGCTACTTAGGCTCCGTAATGCAAAATGATGGGTACTCCCACCAGAATGTTAAGATGGGCCCAGAGTCTCCCATATGTCAGAGATATTCATTTATCTTGGGTCGGAGGGGCTTGCATTACGCCCCCAAGCTACCTGATGAGAACGTCCATCCAGAGATTTGCCAAGACTCAGGACAGGAAGATGCTGCAATTCAGTGTTGTGTGTTTATGTTTAATCTCTTCCAGCTAGCCTATGAATAACCTCACTGCCTATCCTCCCTGCTTTGTCTATGAGCGCCATGAAACCGTCTGGCGGTAAAAATCCTTTTAACATAACATAACATTATATATATATATATATATATATATATATATATATATATATATATATATATATATATATATATATATATATATATATATATATAAATCCACCAGTCACATACCACGATTCTTCCAAAAGGAACTTTATTTTACCACTCTGCCGTTATGTGTTTCGGTCAACACAGTGACCTTGTTCACATAACGCCCGGCCATTAAGTGCAGTTTAAATACTTCTACACATCACTACCCAAAAGAAAGACTCCGCTGTTCAAATGGCCCTGGGGGATCCCCAGGGCCAGCTCCGCTATGTCCCAGGGTGCCCACCCCCGGGACGTAGCAGTTACCTTGCCAGCACTGGTGCGGGCAGGTGAACCTCTCGCTTGGTGGGAGCAATTTTAAAGTTCCCGCCAAGTGAAAGCAAACAGTAAGTCTACTCTCAGCAGCAGAAAGCACGAAAAATGCTCCTTTCCACTGGGAGAAGAATTTTCATGTTTCCCTGCCCATTGTGAAGAGGGCAGGAAAACAGATGAAAAAACTGATCCCACCTACAATGAGCAGCATTTTGAGCTGTTTCCTGCAGGCAGGAGCAATGGCAGCTCCCACTTTTTTGCATTGAATCTTGGTGACCGGAGAAGCAGGCAGCCACCGGCAAACGTAGAGGGAACGGAGACTCACGTTTATGGGGCATGACTTAGGCGCCTCCGGTCCCACACAACGCGACTGAAAGAAAAGCGCTGTGGACTCAGACAGTTTGGCACCATATTGCCACCCGAATATAATTAACCTAACAGGTACATTTTTTGGCAAGGCATAAATAGAAGCCACGACAGAAGCAACAGAAGGAACCAAATGTGATACCTAACTCGACTCATTCAGTTGAGAACTTCCAACAATCTATGGATAAGGACCATTAACACAGGCCAAGTCCGAAAATTGACGATTAGTAAACACTCGGGTTGAACATAAATCGCTACTATAGAGAACGACCGCACAACCACTATAAATCGTTCCTTTGCACTTAAGAGGAACGTATGTATCTATACTACGACAGAAAGTGATTCTTTGTCTTGATAAAGGTGGATAGAATCTCAACAAACCACCGAAACGCGTCGACGCCTTAGTACAGTGTGATTCATGGTTCAGACACCGATGCTGACACATTATGGTCTTAGAGTGCATAACACCGGTGCCTTAAAAAGAATATCAGAACACACACCTTGTATTGTACAAACTGTATGTCTTACTGTTTTTCTGTCTGTTCTTAGCGATATTGCTGGTCAATATTGAATGTATGATTGTTATTATATTTTTACAATTATTTTAACATGTGTTAAGCAGTTTACCTTGTTTCTGCTTTTTTAACTTTTCTGTACACAATAAATTTTGCCAGCCTTTTACTTTGTATTATCTTTTTGTAATAGTTATTGCTTTTTCCATTCATGGTGTTTATGCATATGACCTTGCTCAAGGGAATTGTTGTTTTTATTATCTCCCACTCGAGCCGGGGATCTGATTGGGGCCACTGGGGCATTGGGGCTCCCCCTGCGACCTGCAACAAACACGCAGTGGGTGCCCTAGGTGGGCTCTAGGGCACCCACCATTTATTGGCCAGGGCCTAGGGGTTGGCCCCACTAGGGCCAAAATTGGCCTGGGGATGGGTGCTGCAACGTTCTTCTCTACTCTTCAACACTTTCAACACTCTACAATAACCACTCCACTATACTGTACAAAACGCCATTCCAATTCATAACACTTTTCTCAACTCTACACTAGACCTGTCCAGTCTAGTGCACTCCATGCCACTGTAATATACAACATACCACTGCACTATATGACAATTTACTCCAGTGTACACTTCTCCACTCCACTCTATCCCGCTCTACTGTGTGGCACTTCCCTCTACTTAACTTGAACCCACTCCAGTGTACCCCAAACAATTTGACAACACTTCACTCTATGCTGCTCCACTCTAGGCAACTCCACTATACGCTATTCCACTACACACCACACCACTGTAACACAATCCACTCTACTCCACTTTACAAAAGTACACTCTACGACAGTATACTGTATATCACTCTCCTTCGCTCTACTGTACCACATTCCAATTAATGACACTCCACTCGACACGACTAAACTCGATGATTTGGAACACATTTTTATTAAATAAAAAAAATGTAAAAATTCAAAGAAAAAACGAAGGTTACACCGCCCTCCTCGCCACAACGGATGACATCCGCAGGCTACTAGACCTGGGACACACTGCAGCCCTCATCCTTCTAGACCTCTCCGCAGCCTCGACACCATTTCACATAGCACTCTCGCAGCCAGACTTCACAACTCGGGCATACAAGGAGCCGCCTGGATTGGATCCAATCCTTTCTCTCCGGTAGAACCCAGAAGATCAGACTTACTCCTTTCCTCTCCACACCCACCAACCTCAACTGCGGAGTACCCCAGGTATCATCACTCAGCCCCATGTTCTTCAACATCTACATGGCCCCCCTCGCCTCCATCGTCAGACAGCATGGACCCAGCAATGTATCCTACGCCGATGACACCCAGCTCATCCTCCCACTCACAAAGATCCCCAAAGACACCAGACTCTTTTTCCAGGAAGGAAGTAGGATGTGGCAGCCTGGATGAAGGACAGCTGCTTGAAGCTCTACTCAGAGAAGACCAAGGTCATCATCCTCAAACCCCACACCTCCACCTAGGACGACACCTGGTGGCCCCCCACCCTCGGAAACCACCCACTCCGACAGACCACGCATGAAACCTCAGCATCATCCTCGACTCCTCCTTCTCAATGAACCGCCAGATCAACGCCGTCGCCTCCACCAGCTTCAACTGCCTGCGCATCCTCCGCAAGACCTTCAAGTGGATCCCCCCGACTGCAGAAAGACCGTCACCCACGCACTCATAACCAGCAGACTGGACTATCGCAACACCCTATATGCCGGAATCAACAGAACTCTACTACACAGACTTCAAACCATCCAGAACGCCGCGGCCAGACTGATCCTCGGAACACCTCGCCACGAACACATGACCCAACAACTGCGAAACTTCCACTGGCTCCCCATCGAGAAAAGGGTCACGTTCAAACTTCTCCCCCATGCCTACAAATCCCTTTACAACATTGGATCCAAATACCTCAACGAGAGAGTTTCATACCACGTACCCAAGAGGAACCTACGCTCCGCCGACCTCGCCCTGGCTGAGGTCCCCCGTATCCGCAGAAACAGAACAGGCGAGAGAGCCTTCTCCCACATCGCAGCCAAGACCTGGAACGAGCTACCTGTGAACATCAGACGCTCCCCTATCCTGCATACATTCAGGAAGGACCTCAAGAGTTGGCTCTTCAACTAATCCAGAGCTGCCCCCTGCGCTTTGAGACTCTCGCAGGTGAGTAGCGCGCTTTACAAACCCCTGATTGATTGATTTGTTGAAGTTAGGTAAAACGTTACCTATTCTTTCTATACAATCCATACTTAAAATACACAAGCATTACCAATTCTAAAGTTATAGTTATACCTTCAATTATATAGATTAAGCACCACCTTTCAAAAAATTTATTTTTAACTGCAAATCAAACTTAAAGTACACAAAAATAAAAAATTGTACCCTTATACCTTTAATTTATAATTTGCCTAATGCCTTCAAATTATCATAAATCATGCACAGTGTAATCAACTCGGTAGCCAGACTACAATGATAGTACTCACAATAATGGTTATGACATCGCAAATCACATCTTTTGTGAGAATACACGATTGAACTTGCGTAAAAACGATGGCTTTTGAGACCTTTGTCAAGGCCACTTGATTCTCATTTTTTCATCTGTGTAATGTAACAATCACACTCCCAACTTTCCTCCTTGCCTCCTTTTGGGTTATCCTCATTTTAGGAGCGAGGAACTGCGGAAAGGCACGAGAACCTAAGGGAACAAACAGATTTGTAAGGGGTTTGTAAATTAATAAAAATGCTATCACATATACTGCCAGAGGGTTTTTGACCTAATAATCATACATTCAGATATTGCGAATTTGAGACGAGCTTTTGGTTACTGTGCCTCATGTGTTTTGCTGGTGTTCGCTGCTCAGAGCACTGTGCCACTGCCATTCAGTGCCACAGTGCAAGTGCTCCCTGTATAAAATGTATACATTGATTGGCTTCCATGATTGGCTTATTTGGTTTACTGTTAGACCCCAGTAAAATGCACCAGGAGTGCCCAGGGCTTGTAAATCCAAATGCTGCTAGTGGGCTTGCAGCACCGGCTGTGCCACCCACAGAAGAAGCCTGGCAAAATGTGTCTACGGTCTGCCATTGCAGAACCTGCGTGCAGTCTGGTACTGTCATGCTGACTGGGCAAGTACACCTACTTGCCAGTCTCCAAACCTTCCCATAAATTCATATTAGTCACCCCTATGGTAGGCCCAAGGGCAGGGTGCATTGTAAGTATAAGGTAGGACAAGCCCTGATGTGTGTAGCATGTCCTGATAGTGAGTTACAACCATTTTCGTTTTTCACTATTGCAAGGCTACCTGTTCTCATAGGCCAGAATGGGCTGTTAGAATTGTTACAATCTACATTTCTAACAGACTCGGGGAACATGGTGGAAATTTGAATTTGGTATGCCTGTACTCAGAATAATAAAATACATATTTTAGTAAAGGTTGTTTTAATATTCTGGGTTTGCAAATACCACTTTCAGAAAGTTGGTATTTGATTGCCTAACCTTTTCAGCCCGCCTCTGCTAGGATGTGTATCTGCTGTCTGGTTTCTGTGAGTGACAGGGCTGGGGAATTCCAGGAGACAGGCTGGGGCAGCCAGGTGGTGAATAGGAAGATTACAGCCAGCTGGGTGGGAGGAGTGCACCTGAACTCTGAATAGGGCTGTGCTATGCCACCACAATGCTGGCTCCACCTCCTGTGGAGCATCTGATGTCTCTCCCTGCACACTGAAAAGACAAGCCAGAGTCATATCAACAAAGTGCTCAAGAACTGGACTGAACTAGGCAAAGGCCCCCTAGCCTCAAAGAACACAAAAATTGTGGTATAAATATTGGGCCTCTGCTCCCAAGAAATCAGATCCCGCTGAAGCAAGAAGAACCTCTGCCCGACGAGAAGGAACTAGGAAAGCTGCAAGGAGGAGTACTGTCCCTGACCTGGGGGATTGGCCTGCAGTGGCTGCCTTGCTGCGAGAGGAGAGGAAAAGACTGGAAAGACTTTGTTCAACTTGTGCTTTTAAAAAGATCTCCAAGGGCTTCTGGGTGAGCTTGCCCCCTGAACGGAGTCTCAGGACTATTGGACTCCCAACGCCTTCACAAGAGCTGCTGGAAATTGCCAAATTCCCGTGCCGCTGGAGCTGCGATCGAACTGCGCCTCGAAGACCTGACCGCCTTGAAACCCGTGCCCGTGGCCGCCCCGCATTGTGTGACTCCGCTCTCTCTACGAGCCGTAGCTAGCACCGTAAGAAGAAGGGCCACCCACACACCACTTCACCCTCCCCCTTCGAGCCGCATTGCTCGCCGCATCCCTGCCTCTGGCCTTTGAGTCCAAGCGCACCGCAAGGCTGAGTACCGGCCGCCTTGTACCGCACTGCTGGGAACTAAATGGCATCCTCGCTCTGCAGGTGCGACTCGCACGCCGCACTGTACGTGGACGCCGGAAGATCAAGACCGTCTGCCTCGCTCCCCATGGCCCCGCTCAACGCCTCGCACAGAGACACCTAAAGAGAGCCGGGGTTTGCACCGCAGCAAGGCAGACAACGCTCCTGGTTCACCTCCACTTCTACAGCGCATCGTCCGCATCGATCCAAGGTAACTGTATACCTCGCACTGTGGCTGTGTCCGCGGCGCCTACTTGACTCTACCTAAGTACGTTTCATCCCCGTAAGAGCCGCATAGACAGCGCGAAGTGCACAGAACTGAAAACTACGCATTTTTAAACAAGAACTGCATTCTTAACAGTATTGTGGCCTATCTTTACGTTATTTGGTCTTGTGCTAAGCCCTTATGTAAAGAATACTTATTTTTATACAAACCCTGGTGTGGTGTCCATGTGTGGTGTCACTGAGTTACTGTATGTGTTCACAAATGCTTAACCTATAACGCTCTGAGATAAGCCTTGTCTGCTCGGGCCACACTGCCTAGAGGGTGAGCAGGGGTTATTTTAGAGGCTAATCCCCTTATCCTGACTAGAGGAGAGGGTCCCTGCTTGTCGCAAGCCCTTACCTGTGCCAACCAGAGACCCCCAAATCTAACATTCTGCCTTCAGGAAAGGAATCACTCATGGGGATGCTGCGATGGTCCAGGAGCTCTTATCATTATTTTATTGTTCTACCACATTAGCCACAGTTTTGTTCATTACAGATGCACATCCATACTTTGTATGTTATAGAATGCATCCGACACATGGCCATCAAGTTGATCTCATATGAGGATGGTTCTTAGTTCTTTTGGATAAAAGCAGCAATTGTCTTAAGGTGGCCATCCTAGGTTTGTTGAAATTGGCGAGCATGCAACAGGGTCATCATGATATATAACTTTATCAGTTAAAGGAAGGGTCACGGAAATTATGAAATGCTGCTGTAGTGTTCAATTAGTTACACATGTGCCACACAATAACCATCTTCGGCATAATCTATAGATTCCAACAACAAAAATTCTAGCTTAAACCGCTGAGAAGACACCGTGAACGCTGCATAAGGATTCAACGAAGATCCTGTGTCAGGGTAAGCCTGCTTAGCGGCCCCCCATCCTTCACATTGAAGACAGGGTGTACATACTGGCTTTCTAATGGGATCTGTGTCTGACCAGGAGCCACAGAGTGTTGTGTTGCCAGATCAGGTATCACCCTTCTACCAGGGGCACTCTTAGGCGCATCAGAAGATTGCTGGAAGTGATCAAGAGGGTTGCCTCTCTCATCTTGTGCAACCCTTCTCCACAATAAGTGCCTCACCCAATGGAAGCAGAGAGAATAATTGGAGGTTCAGGGCTGGGCTTGTTTACGGAAAAGGAAGTAAAGTGGGCAAGCAGGTGAAGCTACTAAAGTGGTGAAGAACTGGGGCAAAGGAAAACCAGATCAAAGAGGGACCAGAGAACAAACACATTCCCTGCAACATCTTTGATTCAGAGCAGGGATATCAGTAAAGAGGTGTGTAGAGTCTAGGGAGCTACAGCATGCTCACAGTGTCCTGCTACTTCCCAAATATTCTAAAGTAAAGGACACAGTCATGAGGAGATACAAACAGCAGTATGGTCCTTGTCTTCCAAGCACACATAGAGAGCCGGCAGAGCACTATCAGGAGATCTTTATAAAACTGTACGTGGTTCTTCCTGTGCATTCAAAGATGTCATAGAGGTTACCTGGACCTTTGGCCGTGCTTTTATCCACCTTCTTTTCACACACAATTTAATATGAAGTGTTGGTGGCAGGGAGCGGTGTAAAACTATCTATAGTGCAAGTCATTGCCCCAAAACAATGAATAATCCAAGTCCAATGTCCTAAAGCATTCCTGCGATCACTTGAGCTTCTGAAAGCAGCCATGCGTCAGGATGGTGGAATTAAAGGAGTGACAGCCCCAGGAGTTCTCATCGCAGAAAGAAAGCAGTTGTTTTTTCAGTAGAGGTTTTATGTTATCATGACGTAAGCCTTTCAATCCCTATTTAACCAATATATAGAGATATTTCGAGTTCTTTGGAACCCAGAGGAAAGGATTTCATTCTAACGATTACTCTCTCGAATTGATGGTGAGGGGCTGTTAGATGTCAGCCAGGGAGCCGGCCTCGACCTCGGTACCGACGCCTCACCTCCACTAAGCTGTGCAGCGCCATAGACTTTGTTTTCAAAGGTAGTGTTTGTTTGGGTGTCCGTGTGACTCCATGCCTGACGCCATGCACCTCGCCGTTAGTGCCATAATTTGGAATTATGGCTGTTACAACATCGTAATAGCCCCAGGTGGAGCTATTTGTTTTCTGCAAGCTCTGTTTTGGAAATAACTGTTTTGAAGTGCTATTTTACTACATGTATGCTGGATTTTTGTCGTTATGGTCTTGTTTGGTTTAGATAAAGATACCTAAACTGGTGTGGTGTTCATTTGCGGTGTTTTCACTTTATTCTAGTACAAATACTTTACACATTGCCTTTGGGATAAGCCTGTCTGCTCGTGCCAAGCTACCAAGGGGTTGTGCAGGGGTTATCTTGAGTGAGTATCCACCCTACCATGGCTAGAATATCATCTGCATATAGGAACAGTTTCTGTTGGCTAGCTGCTGTCCTGATCCCTTTTATTTCACCATTCTGAAGGATCGCTGCTGAGAGCTCAGGAGCTAGCATTAATAACAGTGGTCAGAAGGGGAAACCCTTTTATAGTCTAGCCTGATGTGGAATAAGTCGTATAGAAAAGCCTATAATTATTCCTACTGGCCACTAATGCCTCACAAAGCCACCTCACTTTCCACGTGAATTCTGACCCTATAGCAGCATGCTCCACAAGCACCCACAAAATAAGCAGAGTGTGTGGGGGGCCTACGCTTTGGGGCGAAGGCTAGTTTATGATGAGGACTTCAATGTCTGAATGTTGCTTTTTTTTAAAGACACAAGCAATTTAGAATGGAATTACCCATGAAAAGTCCTTAAACAGCAAGCACATGCGTCCGTGTGCTTCTTAATTTCTTACATCTCGTGTTGCCTCTGTGTGAGCTGAGTAACCTCATGTGCTACAGGAGTTTGGCTGTTACTACTGGAGCATGTGAAATGAATCTATCAGTTTTGTACAATGAAGCATTCATGCATCCCTAGCGGTTAGGAGGACCTATATAGCAGAGTCTATTTCTGATGGTCCTGTCCATTACATGATTAGCGCTCTATTATCTATTTAAAGAAGGACCGCGTTCTAAAGATGGTAGCAGGGTTTTGCTATAGTCCTGGTAGTCATGTGTCCAGGGTCTGAGAGCTCTCTGTGTGCTTCGGAGCTTTGGGGTCAGACAGTGAAGTGCAGTTAATTAGGAGGTCACAGGGAAAGGATTCACTTCTGGACACCTTTAGGGGACTTACGGGTTCCTATCCGAACCCTCCCAGCGGAGTCGGACTGCAACACAAAATAAAATGGTATTCCTAGTTTTTGTCCTTAGCAGTACCCTCAGGGCAGCACTTTCTGCTGATCTAAAATTACTATTTTTAAACCATTCCTAAAAATACTTGAGGAATGTATAACTTTCCCCAAAATATTCCAGGTAAAAGATACTGGAGCATCCTGGAATATGTGGGGGAACAAAATAAAAGCTGCCACCATTAGAGAATTAAATAGCTAAAAAGGAGGCCCATGTTTGCAAAATGGGGATGTTGTGCACTTCTAAAGACATGCTGTGTAAGTGTAGTGCAATGTTTGGAAGACTGCATGATTTCAGCTTGCTGCTGGCAATGTTTGTTTCACTATCAGATACATTAACCGTAAAAACAGGATCGGCAGCGGACCATAAAACAAGCCCACAAACAGCTAACACACCGGCCCACCACTGACCTGTTAGACCAGCCCATCAGGCCCTGCCTGCTTGCCCTATGGATCAGTCCAACACTGTCTCCTTGCAAGCAAGCGAAGCAAGGATTTATTTTATTTATTTTTTACACTTGTATGGCGCGCAGCTACTCAAGAAGGGTTTCCCGGCGCCGATGGCATGTGGTTGAGCTGAAGTATAAGATGAGCATGATTTTGCATAATTGTTTCTGGAAGAGCCAAGTCTTTATGTTCTTTCTGAACCTGGCGTAGTTTTCTTCTTTACGGATGTAGGGTGGAAGTGTGTTCCAAAGAATAGGCCCTCTGACAGAGAAGGATCTTCCTCCCATTCTTGTCAGTCTGAACCTGGGGACCGCGAAGTTTGCTGCTGTTTGGGAGCGCAGATTTCTTGCTGGTAGGTAGGGAGTGACTAGTGGTTGCAGGTATTCCAGTGCCGTTCCTGCTTTGATCCTGAACATGTAGCTCAGGGCTTTAAAACTGATGCGGTTCTCCACCCTGAGCCAATGCAGGTCGTTCAGATGTTTTGACACCCTGGCCGTTTTTGGAATTCTGCACAGGAGTCTCGCAGCTGAATTTTGCACAAGCTGTAATCGTTTGATGACTGCCTGGTTTGAGCTGAGATAAAGAATGTTGCCGTAGTCAAGACGCGATGTAATCAGTGCGTTGACTACGGTCTTTTGGCTGGCAAAGGGCAGCATCCATAGGATTTTTTGCAGCCCCTTCATGACGGATGGATGAGCCCCATACATTGAATACCAAGGAAGACGCCATCTTTTGAGAATTTATGGGACACCAAGCTTCCACGTTGCTACCTGCCCTCAGTATGAGGATGTAACAAACAGTAGACCAGAAACCAACATTTAGTGAGATAGTCAAGCTAGTCTTGAAAAAGTATAAAACATTTACAAGCCAAGCGTCAGCGTCAATTTTCAAGCATACGTTAAGAACCCTTGGTAAATGGATGGAATGTGGCTAATGCAGGCAACCTGGTTTAAGAATGTCAGGCGACGGAGTGCTCCCCAGCTTCTCTTGCTCATAGGCTTGCTAAGTCTGTTAGAACAGGTCCACAGAAAAATAAGACGCACACACTTTCTGTCTCACTCACTCAACAACCAATGAAAAAGCACTGATTTGTCAATGATTGCTAATATGATGTTCATTGGCAAAAGGCTAGTTTAGCCATCTTTGCAAACTGGAATATTTTTACCCTGTGCCATCACTGGAACGGTGTTCCTGTCTGGCCACTGGCATTGGAATAACAAGGGTTTGATGTGCCCGGTATCACAGCACCTGCTGTACGATTTATAGCTGCTCCACTGGAAATACAAAACATCCAAAAATGGTTTAGGGTGTGGGGTTCTATTCTCTGCGTCAGTTCAACATCCTGTGATTATGGGCAAGTCCCTTAATCTACCTGTGCCCAAATAATTGAATCCTATGTTGTGTAATGTACCTGCCTCTCACCAATACCAACGGGTCAAGTTCGCGCCATAGAAAAACTGCACCAAAAACATATTAACGTTATGCATTCCCCACTGTGAAAACGGCTGTTATTCCAATGCAAAATACCGGGCAGAACTAAGGTTAAGTGAGGTCAACGGAAGCATGGGGCGACGGGCAGCTCTAGCACCGTCAGGACAGTGGGTGCATTCTTCCCTCTACGACCGAAAATGAACCAGCGCGAGATCCCGCGAGGCGTCCGGAAGTCCACCCTTGCTGCACATGCAGCACGTGTCCTAATTCTGTAATATAATTACGCCTGCCCGTTTCCTCCTCCGCAGTGATACCACAGTGGATACGGCTGTCAGGACTCAGGGCGGATCCGCGCACGAGGTTGTCGGTCTGATTTTGCAGGTGGGGGGGGGGGGGGGGGGGGGGGGGGGGATGGGGCTGTTTTGCGCTGCAACTAAATATTGTTCCATCGAGAAGGGAGCGGGCAAGAGAGATAGCCTGCTATCCCCTGGCAAGGACCCATAGAGCATGGCAGGCATGGATATGGGCGCTACGTGCACAGCTGTACGCTTTATTTTATACAACTGCACTGTTCAGAGTGTATATATCAAACTTTCACCTCATCAGTACATTTTTTAGACAGAAAATCTCAGTAAGAGTGAGCGGCGGAGGTTGCTTTGTGCCCGCAGCTCATGCGTTGAGGGGAAGTTTATATTTGACTAATGATATTTCATGAAAATACTCCCAATCCCAGGTGGCAGGACCTGCGCTTTTTAATGAAATATAGACTTTGAGGTCCATAGAAGTAGTGATCTTCTGAAGAACACTTTTTCTTGGGACTCTACCAGGTGGGCTGCTGGTATCAGAACTCCCACCCCAGCACACAAGCCAGCAACCCCAGCAGGGATCATTAGTGTCTACAAGCTAGGCATGACTGCCCAGATCAATGTCAACTCCGCATTCTGCTTTCACACCCTGCTGAAGATCTTCAAATGGCTCCCGAATAGCGCCAGAAAAAGCATCAGCCACACCCTCATCACCAGCAGGCTAGACTACGGAACTATCACTATGCCGGAATCAACAAACATTTCATCAGAAGACTTCTCAGGGATTGCTTTTACATAGGGAGCTGCTAAACATGCAGCTCCCTGTGTGTAAAAGCAATTGTGCTCCGTTTCTAGGAAGACAGCACATTTTTTGTGCTCTCGCTTGCTAGAAGCAGTGCACAGTTTGCTATGGCTTGACGGGAGGGGGAAAGCTCTAGTCAAACCATAGCAAACAGCTATGTCTGGGGATGGGCACCTTGGGATATAGTGGGAGCCAGCACTGGGGAGTGGGCCCCAGGGCCATCTATGGTTCTAAGAGGGGGCCTTAATGTCCACCTACTTTCTTCAAATTTGACTTCTAGAGGTAGTGGTCCCCAGAGCTGCAGGAGGTAGTGCAGCCCTCCGCATTATATTAAATTAATGCCCCGGCTAGGTGGAAGAATTAATGGTTTGATGAGTGTGTGGATGGATGCAGTGATGCATGTATGAAAGTGCATGGGTAGATGCAGCATAGAGTTGTGGAGGCTTGAATGGGCAAGTGTGTGGATTGCTGGATGAAAGCTAGCATGCACACATCAATCAATACGTTGATGAATATTTGAATGTTCATATTTATTATTTGTAATGCACAGAAGAAATGCCAGAAACACACAGCGGCAAACAATAAGACATGTAGACCTTTGTAAGAAATTGCATTGCTATTTGGGGTGGATGAATACCTACCTTAAGGAATAATAACAACACTTGTCAAGATGAACCCTGAAAGTCACAAAACTTGCCTGAACTCAACCCTCCGGTAGCAATGGCACATAGTAGGCAGGATTAATGTTGGACAATGTGTAAAGCTTTTCTGCCTGAACCAAAATAGTGATGATTGAAAAATACAAAACAATAACAAACCCAAACTGATTTAGGTCAATAGAGTCAAATTATTATTATTATTATTATTATTGCAATTTATACAGCGCACAGCTACTTCCAACAGAGGTGTCCCAGCGCTAGAAGCGGGTACAGCAGAAAGGGGCTAGGTGGGGCACTAAGGTAGGCCGAAAAAGATAGGTTTTTCAGATCCTTCCTAAATATGGGTTCAGACTTGGCCTTCCTTATGTGATCAGGCAGGGAGTTCCAGAGAGAAGCAGTTCTCACTGAGAAAGCTCGACCGCCAATCCTGGCTTTCACAAAACGAGGAACCCTAAGTAATTCCTGTTGATTAGATCTCAAAGCCCTGGACTGGAGGTATTTCTGAAGTCTCTGCTTCAGGTATTGTGGGCCAATGTCTCTAGTTGCTCTATAAGCCAAGGTCAGGGCCTTGAACTCTATCCTCCTTTTGACAGGCAACCAATGTAGCCTACGCAGATGGGGGGAGATGTGGTGGCAGAGTTGCACGTTTCTAATAATCCCAAATGCCGCATTTTGAATAGTTTGTAGTTTCCTGATCCAAGTACAAGCTATTGGCATAGTCAAGTTGAGAGATAACTAATGCGTGGACCACAGTTTTCCTGCAATCTAATGGCAAGAGATGAAGGAATCTCCGCAAGGCTTTCCGTTTCCGGAAGAAGACGAGGAAACGTGGCAAATTTGGGCCCTGCCGGAGAGGTTAGAAACAAATTTAAACCCAAGATTCCTAGCAGAAGTAACTGGGAAAAGAGAAGGGTTAAGCTCCGACGGCCACCAGAGTTCGGATCATGGTGGAGAAGTTTGATTAAAGAACAGATCCTCCGTCTTATCAGTATTCAGTTTCAAACAGTTGTCCGTCATCCAAGTCGTGATGTTAATCAGTCAGTGCTTAAAATTGTCGAAAGCTGCCCCGCAGCAGTAGTATTGCACAGCTACCCTGGTCTAGAGATTCCTGATAGTTTCCGCCACTTCAAGCAGGGCTGTTTCTGTGCTGTAACCTGATATAAAGCCTGATTGGGAGTCATGGAGATAGTTGTTGGACTCCAGGAAATCCGATAGTTGTTTCCGAACTTCCTTCTCAAGAATTTTGGCCGGTACTGGCAGGAGAGACATAGGCCTAAAATTCTTGCGCTCAGCCGGGTCTGCATCCTCTTTCTTGAGGATCGGCAGGACATATGCAATTTTCCATGCCAGTTTGCACAGAAGAATTCCAGATATAGTTTAATAGATGATTGAGCCAAGGGGCCAGCAGCTTGAAAATCCTGGCCGGACATGGATGGACGGGTGAGCTAGATTGTATTTTGTTCAGTTCTAACAGAGATGCTTCAGGGCAGAAAAGACAAAACACAGAGCCACACTAAATATAGTAAACAAAATTTGAAAGCTTTAAGTAGAAGGAGCGCCTAAAAACACAGAGACGATAGTTAATGGTTGTGGTAAATGAGGAACCCAGGCACAATTTGAGGCTGACAGCGATGAAGTGTGGGCCAGATACAATAAGTTGGTTAGACCCACTAGGGCCTGAAATTAGGGAAGTTTGTACACAGTTTCTAACTTTCAATCTACAAACAGACCCTGTCATTTTTCTGAAGAAAAAAATCTCTCGTCCTTGTGGAACAGGCCTGAAAATCAATTCAGCACTGTTTGCCAGTCAGATACTTTTTGTGCTAACTCTGGATTAAAAGATTTGAAAAAGTACACAAACCTCATTAAGTTTTTCCGGGTCAAAATCTTTTACCTTCTGACTTAAGTCCTTTAAGTTCCAATCCAACACAGGCTTATACTTCTAAAGCACCCATGACTTCAAGGGAGGCACTTAGAGGCTCAATGTGTGTCAGACAGAGGCCAACCGCAGGGCCCAGTTCAGGTAGGTTACCACTGGTCAGTTGGGTACTTCCAGGAAAAGGAGGTTTGTAGCACTATTGCAGCTTGATGCAGTGGTGTCTGCCACAAACGAAAGTCAGGGGAGGGATGAGGAATTTAGGAAAAATTAATAATTTAAAAAATTTACCTTTCGCTGGTGCTGCCCCTGACACCTGCTTTAGTGCTCTCCCTGCAGTCTCTGGTATAGAAGTGTGCATGTCTATTTTTCATGGCCCGGCCCCGCCCTATACACATGCCTAAGCAAGAGCCAGTCACAGAAAAATAAAATTATATTGTTTTATTATCTTTTTTTTTCTGAGACTGACTGATGAGTGGGGCTATGCTCCGTCACCGTTACGGAGGAGCTGCCCCTGCCTTTATTTCTCCTTGCATCTACACAGGAGGTCAGCTAACTGATCCTTGGAGCTCACTTCTCTGTCCTGGGTACAAGAAGGAGCGTGTCCCGGGCTTCAGAGCTCCTCTATGTCACAGACAGCGGGTCCAGTTTTCTGCTCATCTTCTGCAGGTCCAAAAATGTTCTGCCGTGGGCGCCTGGATGTGCCACAGTTATTCCTGGAACAAGCTAGCAGGTGGGATGATTCCTGGCCACTTCCTTAGCACAGGGTAAAAATCCATGGGAAAAAGCCTACCTTCCTCTCTAGTAATTCTTGTGCACTTTACTGCAAACAGGCCCAAAATGTAATGTGCCGGGGCATTTTCAAGGTGACAAAGCCATGGCCACACACCTGGGCTGTGAAGGTTGAGGTTGTGTGTAGCGAGTGTGCTATAGCAATATTAGTGTTCTCCTGCATCTAACCCTAAAATAAAGTTTTAAGCAGATACTGTACTCTCAACAAATCAAGATACCAAAGTCTAGTAGGGAGAAAGAAGGGTCCTTAAGCAAACAGACAGTGAATACACAAAGATTGTCTAGGCACCCCGTTCTCTCCCTTACAAGTGTGCCTCAAATTTTATATGTGAACCTAGCAGACCTGTCAAACAGGATTTGACAATCAAGCAGGTTTCGGCACTTTAGTCTCCAAAATGATGCCCACAGACCCCACCCTGCAACTTTTGTGTAGTTCACAGGAGTCATCTCTGCCTATTCAAGTCAATCTAATGTTTGCTCCATATTACTCACGCCTATTCACTGGTTGGGAGAAGCTGGAGAGCCAATGCAAATTGGCCAACAGGAACTTCACCATTGAATTTTATGTTTAATAACTAATAAAATAGATCTTTAACTTTTTTTCTAGGTGGTTACATTCCTGAAATACAGTTTTAGTATTTTAATATACACTATGGTTTTTCAGATAGGTCAGCCAAGCCTGCCACAATGAAAATATCATCACTGTTGGGAAAAAGTAGCATTACTTTTTCTACATGTCACACTTTTACCATGTACCCAGCCTTGTGGGGTGTAAGGCATACACACAGAGGACTTTTGAATATTTTAAAGGAAAGTTTCTACTTGTCAAAAGGGTTCATTTTGTATGGTTGTGGTGCACGTTTTGCACTCTTACAGTCAGGTTGCAATGTTACACCAGAAGTCATGTTTACTCTGCCACTATACTGGATGGCACAGTAGGTGCTGCGGTCCACTAGTGGCATTTAATTTCCAGGCACCGGGTACATTTTCACTGTATGTAAGGGACCTATAGGCAAGTTGAATATGCCAATTAGGAGTATGCCAATTCGACTGTGTTAAAAGGGCAGCACAGGCACTTTACCACTGGTTAGCAGGCGTAAAGAGCCCAGAAGCTAAAGCCAACACAAATATAGGAACAAGCAAAAGGTGAAAATTGTGGGGGGCTACACAAAAAGCCAAATTTCCTACAACCTCATTACAAGTTGGACAGAAGAGGGTTTGGTATTTACCACACGTGGTAAGCAGCATCAACTCAGCATGAGGCATTTGCCTTGAGGAGTAAATACCTGCTTTTAGTAGTTTTTGACTTAAAATTGGGGCACAAAATGCAGAATTGCTTTTCACCCACTACATTCTGCATGTTTAATCTTTTTTTTCTGGGCATTTCTTCTAATAAACATCAACAGGTTTGACCTGCTGGAATTTATCATAGGAAATCTGCGAGGGTGTGATAATTATTATCACATAAATACTTGCTTGGAAAGGGATCAGATTTTAGCCCTTTAATTATAATTATAATTAGGGCTGAGTATCATTAGTACAGAAGTGGAAAGACTTGTTAGAGTGTCTCATTAGAGACCTGAGGTGCTCCAGGGAGCAATTTGTTATGTTAAATAAACGTACATATCGCTACGTCAACCCGAGGGTGTCTTGGCGCTAATAGCTAAGCATAGTCCGGGAGCATGATGTGAAGGATAATTTACAAGTTAAAAAGGCAGGTTTTGAGAAGCCTTCTCAAAGTCAGCAGAGAGGACGATCTAATATGGCCATTACAATGGTCAATTTTCGATAAAATGAGATAGGTCATAACAGTTTTTCTCACCCTAACTGGAATATAAGGAAGAATCTATCTTACGATTCTAAAGATTTTATAGGAGGTGAATATGATAGAATTAACTTGGTTACTGAGATTAAGTTTGTCGTCCAGAATCACTTCCAGGCTTTTAACCTTGGTAGATGGAGTAGTAAGTGGGCCCTTCTCTGGTGGTCAGCAGTCGGGAGTCCAAAAGCAAGGGTCATTTCAGAAGAACATCACTTCAGTCTTCTCTGAATTCATCTTGAGGTAATGCCTGTCCATTCAGGTACAAATTTCTTTTATGCAGCTGTGAAGCTGAGCACTCGTAATATTGTCCTTGTTTGCCGCGGAGACCACTATTGTGTGAATTGAAGGGAGACTAAGAACTAAGAGGGGGGTAACTCAAATAAGATTCAAAACATCCTTGTATAATGCTGCTGATTCCCATCAATTTCTTTGAAGTTAAGAACGATAGATCATTCAAACGCAGCTAACGGGCCAAGCAGAATGAATAGATAGCATTTGCCTTCATCTAATGTGCTGATCTACACAACATTCAATAAAGGATCACCTTTATGCCAAGCTCCTACCACGACAAACTGAAGGCCTGCATTATATCAGAAATGGGTACTCTCAAGCCATATTTATTCACTAAATGCCAAGAATTAAGCCTGGGTGGAGTTCGCGGAGTTCTGCTATGCGGAATTCCACTAAGTGACAAAAAACACTCAGCTAAGCTATGTGGAAGGTTAGTCCTGAGCTGTAAAATCAGTGTGAACTGCATTTCACACAGTGCGAAAGGGCGCTGCTTCTTTTTGCTGCTCGAGTAGAAGTTCTACTCGAGCGGAAGCTTCCTCAATGCAAACCATCCGTGACTGCCCGTTTTCAGAAATCACGCTGGGAAGTGGTCTAGTGTTGGATTTTCTTCACTCGTGCTTGTCAATTTACCATTGGAGAGCGCGAGCAAGGAAAAAACTCTACTCCGCTCCACTGAGTTTTTTGGAACTCTGCGAGTACCGCATAGTGTGACAATCTACACAAATTTCGAGAACGGAGTGGAGTTCACCGCCCAGGCCTACCAAGAATAGCCAGCATTATGTTAGGTCTACTATTATGATAGGAAATGGTATCATCATGCTGTAGATGAACAGAATATGCTTACAACTAGCACTGTTATGCCACGTCACGCTTATGCCAAATGCGGACACCATAAAACCATGAGTGTTCCACAATTTCCATAGAATTGCTGCCTTAATGCCAAGAATTATCACCCTATGTCTGGGCAAGCATTACAGTAGAATCAGTACTTTCAAACAATTGGTGTTCAAAATGTGCAAAGAATTACTAACTTTATACCTGGGACAGCCCTATGATAGCCAATACCTTTGTTTTGAACAAATAAGGGGAGTAGACTTTGGGTCAGCATCCTTCAGTTATTGCCTTACAACTGTGTCATTCATGTGACATCTGACATATTACAAGTATTTCCATCTAAATATCATGCTGTTGGGTGGCGGGGAAATTGCAAGCCTCTCCACACTAACAGCAGCATACATAATTATGTTTGCTGGGTCTTTTTTTTCAACAAAATCATATTTTGGTGCTCAGGGGTGCTAAATGAAAAATACAAAATATGACATTATTACAATACATGCAAAGTATTATTGTGTATTTACATATTTACCAGATCATACTTCATGCAAGCGTTTCTGATGCAGAATTTGTCTCCAATTTAAGTTTCAGTGATCATGAACATTTTGAATCCTCTTTTTATGTTTACAAGAGTAATCATTACTCTCTCCTTTCTTTTTATGTTCCAGCCCCTACATTCTTTACACTAATGTGCAAGCAGAGCTAAAATAAGTCTGAGTTGGCAATGCTAGTTTTTTGCATAGCCATCTTGAAATTTAAGATCCGGGTCCCCGATTATTCTTTTTTTTACAGAGGGTGCCTCACTAATTCTGGCCTCTTTTGTTTTCTTTGTTGTTTCAAGAACTTGTATTTCGGTCACTAGGACCATAAAAAGTAGACAAGATAATAAAACAACATACATATTGAATCGATAAATGCATCATTAAAACAGGAAAAACACTCCACAGAAAAAGCGGATACAAATTTTAAATCGTATACAGGAAGTTTGCCTAACAATTTGGAGGTGATTAAGGAGGCAAGGAGTTAGAAAAACGGTGATGGAATGTATCAGTTAACGTGTGCAATCGGCGGATATCTAGAGAAATAGCAGCAATATTTATATACATGATTTAAAAGAAAATTTACACTATTTAGAATAAAATCCAATTCATCAAAGGTAAATCTATGTACAAAGTAATATAGAACTAAAAACCAATATCTTGAACGGCACTCTAGAAATCAAATACACAATTGTTCTACAGATGCACGTTTTATGGCTTTATTTCCTTTTGAATAAAAGCCCATCTCCTTCGCCAAATAGTGTTTAAATATCTTAAGACAGCAAACACAATGGGTTTGGATGTATCATATTTTAAAACCGGAAAAGCCTCTCTACAGTGGTTAAAACCCAAATTACGGCAAAGCCAGTATCGCCTCACTTGCTGGTGACCAAGGCAGAAAAATAAAATATGCATTTCTGTTTCATCTTGTGTAATGCATACATGGCACCCCTGCACTTTCTGCCCGGCCCATTTGTTGGTGACCACACGTACTGGCAATGTACTATATCTAAACTGTAGTTATATTTTTTTTGCAACCAGAGGCAGGATATCATCCAGGAAGATTTCTAGCTCATAGTTGTCCTTAACTTTAAGGAACTGTGTCGTGAGGGAACCCAATTTCGGGTTTGTCTGTATAGTTTCGAGCTTTAGGGTGCGGTAAGTCTTAGGTATTAGGGCTCGGGGGGCTAGGGTACTAGTAATGTCTGGAGTACTCCACAGGGAAGGTTGGCCAAGCTTTTCGCACTCATGTTTCACATGAACTAACCAGGGGACCCTTTTCAGCAAACCCGGATAGGATAAAAGCTCTTTGGTCTCTACCTGATATGCTGCTAATTCAGGAGTTGCCCAGAGTCGTCGTCAGAAGGTTAATGTTTTCAGGGCAATCTCATCTTCGATTGGCGGGATACCCAAATCTAATCTTAGAGGTATTAGAGGGGTGCCCATTGTTAAACCCGTTATTTGTCTTAGGAGTCTGTTCTCAACTACAGCTAAGGTAGAAGACGAACAGTGCTCCCATAGTTCTGCCCCATAAAGAGAGGCTCCATGCGCTTGAGCCCTATACATTTCTAGCGCGGGACCAATGGGTTTAAAGGGTGATTCCCTAGCTAATTTGTCTATACTCCCGGCAATCTGTGATAGCTTGAGCTTGGCCTTGGCTATTTGAGGCACCCACTGCATATCTTCTGACAGGGTTACACCAAGATATTCAAAGACAGACACCCTTCCCAGACATGAACCATTCAGTTGTGGGTTGGGACGTGGGAGGGTTGACAATCATAAATTTGGTTTTTGTGGTGTTGATCGCCAAACCCCTAGTACTACAAAATGTGGCAAAGCTGTCCAACAAACTATGGATGCCCATCAGTGTTTTTGATAGAAGAAGAGTGTCGTCAGCAAACATCAGTGCATTTGTTTTCAGTTTCTTTTCAGGGAGATTGTATTGGGAGATTGTATTTGTTTTGGGTGGGGGCATATATGGGCTATTTATGGGCTGAATCTTTTAGAGTGGTGTTTGATTTAGGTGCCTTTCCTCAAGGCGCACAGGAAGTTGTGTGTTCCTTTGCTGCTGAGTGTTCCTATGGTACCAGTGTACTCCAGAGAAAATTCCTAGCCCTATCACCATCGATAAGTCAACAAGGAATTAACTCTGGCCTTCTAGATCCCACAGTAATACAAGTGAAAGTAGACCAAAGAACACAGAAATTTTTCAACCCTTAGGAGCTCGATGCCTTTCTGGAAATGATGGACCAACATTCGATGGAAGTTCGCCATCCACACACAGAGGGAGTGATTCCTTGATGGCTCTGCTCCAACATACTCTGGAAGTTTCCAAGTCAGCACCAACCTCATTCCAGCTAAGACACATTCACAGAGAATTTCTTCAAGAAGATGCCCACTCTCAGAATAGAGAAAAATCCAGATCCCGCTGAAGAATTGATATCCGATTTCCTGCCAATCCACCACAAGATATTGCCAGATATGTTATTCCTCTGCTGTGCCAATGGTTTTCATTACAGATGTATGTCGGAACCACGCAGGCATTTTTCTGCGTGCCTTTACAACATGGTCCAAAACCCCGAACGCGTCTTTACAATGCGTTCCATTTCGCCGCAAGTCATTTGACTACTTGCCGTAGGGACAGCATTAGAGTTTGGACAATATCATTTACTATTCCAACTCCAGTCTGTGCAACAGTAGGGAAAGTGATGGACTTAAAGTCCAATATCAATACAACAATGCTTCCCCTTAAGGCAAGTTGTTGTAATGACTTGCAGCGTAAATGCACGCGTTGTAAAGACGCCTTCATCGCTTGAACCGCTTGAAAAGGGTCCTAACAGTAATGGGCCATGGGCAAGTTGTGATCGGAAGTGACTGGAACTCAACAATGGACCCAATAAGAGATCGGTCAGTGCAACTAGACTTTCAAAACAATACAGACAGAAGACTATTCCAGGACCTAATGTCAGGTCATGCTGTCTTTGATCCATTACGATTTCTTCATTCTACAGATTATAATTTCTTGTCTTGCATGCATGGCACAGATTATTTCCTATAAATTAAGGTTTTTCTAGATTTTAATACAAAATCAGTATCATCTCTGCAAAACTATCTGGGCAGCAGGAAGATTGTCTGTGCAAGGCCTATTGATGAGCCTAAAAACAGTTAGAAAATAAATTGTCATTGGAGCTAGAAATTCCCAGACTTTATAGGCTGTACCACTCTGGCTCGATGGATGGGAATTTGAAAATGCTGACAAGGAAGAAATATGAGTTGAACTTTGTACTTTGTGAGCCATTATGAGCAAGGTGAAAAATTGGCTCCCCTTAAAACTGCAGCTGAAGCAAGGAGAGGGTAAATCAGCAATCAAGGATAAGTATGCTACTTTGCACACCTATCCTCAAGATATTACCAAAGCATTTGCCATCTTCTTTTTTTTATTTTCTTAATTTATTTTTTTACTTTATTTTTCAATTTTTTAGCATACAGGAATAAAATAATCATTACATTGCAGAGTGTAGCATAGGCAGCAATAAATAACATACATATCAGTTTAAATGCAAGATGTTTACGAATATTGATGTGAATGGACGGTGCAGTATGGGCGAGAAGACAAGGAAATACCCCCAAAGCAATCAATAAAGTGATTCTCAGTACATGTAGACATGAATATTCTCCATAGTAAAAAAAGCCACACAGATAACATCACACTGAAATCAGCAGCCAGCACAGGTTGATCGACCATACAAACAGTTTACCCCAAAACTCGCGGCTAGCCAACCCCCTCGGGATCAATACCGCTTGCAATCTGTGAGTTTTGATGTGGTTGTATCTTGGCTATGTAATCCCTATACGGGCCCCAAATGTCTATTGGTCGTGACGAGCTAGGGATCAGAGTGGAGTATTCTTCACAATTTACGTTGCAAAATGCCAAACTCCGGAGCCATGCCTGTAGTGGCATTTGCTATCTTCTACACCTCATTATGCACGTTGGAAGCCCTGGCATTAGATGCCACGGAAGTGAACGGGTTCCCAATTTCTGGCACACCCCAGGTGTACAGGTAGAACTGGCTGCTGGTGACATGTTGGATGAGGAAATCGCAGAAGCGATAATGTTGATGTGCACCAGGAAGGTGCCAGGTTAAGATGACTTCCTATTGGAATACTATCAGATAAAAGTCAAATACTCAATTCCACTTCTTGGGAAAATGCACCTGGAAAGTCTACACACATAATAAAATTTTCCCTCATTCCCAAAATGGTAAAAGACACATTATATTGTGGCAATGACTTACCAACCTCTTTAACCTCTTCGCTGCGGCGGCAATTCCGCTGCAGCGCTACGGGGGGCGAGCGGCGCTCGCATGCTCGTGACGGAGCCGCTCCGTCACGAGCCGCGGTTGAACTGTGCTCGTGATGGAGCGGTTCCGTCATGGCCCCGCCAGCTCAATAGAACGCGCCGCGCAGGCGCGGCGGCAGGGCCATGACGGAACCGCTCCGTCATGAGCACAGCTCAGCCGATGCTCATGACGGAGCAGCTCCGTCATGAGCAAGGGAGGGGTTAATGAAATGAACTGTCAAAATACTGTCCATGGTCTTGGGTCAAAGATTGAAAAAAGTTATTCCCCTACTAGTTCACAAATCACATTTCGGGTTTATTCATGGCCATTCTTCCCAGAACTATATGCTGACTCTTTCACATTTATTATGGACTTCTAGCAATGCAGATGATGGAAGAGTGGCCCTCTCCCTTGACATAGAAAAAGGTTTTGAGCAGGTGACACAATGACTAGAATGGGCATTGGTCCAAACTTTATAGTTATGTCTAAATAGTTATACCAGACAAAGAGTGCTAACCGCTGCCTTTACCTTTCTTAAAACACTGGCAGTTGTATACTCCAATCTGGTGACATTTTGGGCATTGTCAGCCCTGTAGAAAATCATAAATCATGCCATATGCTGATGCCATCCTCATCACACTGGCCTTTCCAGAACATTCAATACCAGTGCAACCTTCTCTTATATATGACTTTCTACAGTTTGCTTGTTACAAAGTAGACTGGTGAAAAGTGGAGCTCTACCCATGGCACCTCATCTGGAGGTTCCCTCAATCAGTGCCCACCCATTAGATGGATGCCTATCTAACATCCTGAGGTACTTGAGGATATGGAATAGCAACAATTTTCAAGATCAAAGAGAATTTGGCAGTACCCATGGAACAAACACACAGAGACTTTAGAAACTGTAGTAAACTACACCTGTCCTTATGGGGCTGTATTCAAACAATGTCGATGGTAATAGCCCCTCTTTACAATTATGTTTTCAGCATGTTACCAATTCAAAGATCATGAGATCAACTCAGACACTCTCATCAAACAATATATTTGGCAAACCGACATGCCGAGATTGGCCAGGTATAAACTTCAGGGTAACAATATATCTGCATACACCTGCAGCAGTTACTATCAACAGACAAAGACAATCCCATTGTGAAACTTATAGAGATAGAATACTGCCCAAAAGCTCCTTCGACAAAAGAGCTCTCTTAATATGCAGGCACCTTTGTTTAACATCGCTATAATTTGTCGGGAGGGGCAGCCCTTAAACTGACCATCCTGGATTCCCAAAGGCATAATAGTAGTGAACCGGGGGGCATATTACCAAGAACGGCATTAACATTTTTGCTGCTTAAGCGGCAGAAAACTGCTGCTAAAGCGGCGATAATGGGCTTGATAATATGCTCTTGAGTATTCCCATAGAAGCCCATGTTCACACCAGAACCTGGGCTTCTATATGCCCCCAAGTTATTTTAAATTGTTTAAGAACCATTGTGAGGAATTCCTTCTGAACTTCAAGCAAATCCTACACTACCTTCAATGAAAAAACATTGCCTTAACAAAGTGGTAGGCATTAACTTAGCAGCTATTTCAAGCTGTATTCTTCCCTCTCATTGGGAGAAATGGGGCAACCACAAAAAACTGGTCTCTGGCCTCAATGGCATACTGATCAAGGACCTCTCTTCCAAGCCAACTGCTATATACCTTTGAGGTTAATGGCAGCTCCACATTAAAAGAGGGATGGTTGGCTTTCTTCACATTTTAGCTACCTATGAAGAAATGCCTTCTTGAGGCCCAACTAAAATTCAGATTTCTAAAACGTCTTCATGATTGGCACTGGTCGACATACAGGTTGTGTAAGGGGAATTTAATAGCAACACCAGAGTGTTAGAACTCCAGGGTCCCAAAACATGTCCAGGGATCAGGTCGATTGGAAAATAATCTGGGGCCAAGCGGATAGCCTGGGATGATCCGGAAAATAGTTTTGTCTCTCTGGTAGCGAGTATTAAATGCTAAGGATCTATTAAGAACCATTTGGTGCAGTGTATTCATATTTAAAGATGAGCTTTTATTCTTAAAACATTAATTTTTGTTTTGCTGATTATTTCTGTAATACTGTTGATTGTTTGTAATGACCCAATAAAAACAATTTACGTAGAAGAGACATGTTTTCAAATGGGAAACGAGTGAAACTCTTTTAAGTGGCTTTTGATAGAGGCACAACGGTTTAGAATGAGTATGAGCCGGTTGACATTGTTTTTCATGATTTTTTCTCACTGAAGGAGCTGAGCAGATATTTGAACAAAAAGAGAGTTCAGATAGTCAGATAGGCACCTGGGCCGCCTCCTTAAGAGCTGCTACCGGCAGAAAGGGGATGACTATGCTAAGCATTGTGAGCAACACAAACAGCAGTGGAAAACATAAAATGCTATAACCGTGGTCTCATTAATATTAGATCCCTTGCTAAACATAAATATGAAATAGCAGAACTTATTTCAAATTATAAATTGGACGTGTTATTCCGCACTGAAACTTAGGCTGACGCAGCGCCCGACACAGGCTTCATGACAGCAGCACCTCCTGGATTTCTATCATTTAGGCTTGATAGACCCCTCAAGAGGGTAGTAGGCCTGGCCATCATTTACAGAGAAAAACTCGGAGCTAAATTCATATCAGCCTTGAAACCTCACTGTGAAGCGGTTTATTTTGCTTTAGAAATCAATTCGAAAACATTTTTAATGGCATTCTTTTATATTGCTCCCTGGGGTCACAAAGTAGCTTCAGTAGTAATATCCACTCACTTTTAGAATCCGTGCTAAGCTCAAATAAGTTCACTATTTTGGGTGATTTTAATTTTAATTTAGAAGATGAGTCAGATAATGACACAGTAGCCCTTTTAGATACACTAGGGACTTTAAGACTAGCACAGATGGTGCACAAACCCACTCATGAAGCAGGGCATATGCTAGATGGTATTGTCACCTCTGAACCAACATTTACAGTAAAATAGGCCCATCCTTTATCTAGGACAGACCACTCTATTATTTAGTTTTACCTTAAATCACCTAAAGTACCCGTAGTGGTACACTCTAGGTCACATCAGATAGTCTATTTAGATTGGAATAAAATTGATTTTGGGAACTTCTTGATCCAGCTTAACAACTCCCAACCTACTATCAACACAAACCCAGAGTTGGCAGTTAGAGAATATACAGAGTGGCTTAACGCAGCTTAACACAGATTAATTTTAGGCCAGCACTTGTTACGAGCTGAGTGAGAAACTATCTAATATCAGCTCAGGTCAAAATGTGTTTTCAGGTTTTACATCGGTATCAAGTGAGCAAGTAGAAAAGCTCATTTTGGTAGCTAGATCAGGATCCCCATTGGATCCCTCCCCCCTCCCCCCTCAGTGCTGAGAAGCATAGCCAGTAATGTATTTTCCATTCTTGCAGACATTTTAAACGCCATGTTTAAATCTGGAGTTTTTCCCACTTTATAGAAGGACGCATCTGTCCTCCCTTTAATTAAATAAAAAACCTAATTTGGACTAGTCCAATACAAGCAACTATCGTCCCGTCTCCATGCTGCCTCTGCCTGCCAAAATAGTTGAGAAAGTTATGAACTTCCAGCTAGCTCAATTCATCCATGACAATGACTTGCTTGGTTTCTCTCAATTTGGATTCCGCCCGGAACACAGCACAGAGATTGCATTTAATCAAAGCTACAGAGGAGATTAGGGAAGTGATGGGCAAAGGTGGAGCTGCTGCCCTTTTTCTCCTCAATTTATTAGCAGCAGTTGATACTGTAGATCATAACTTGTTGAAACTATGCCTAATAAAACTGGGTGTAAAATATTCTGCACTCTCCCTGCTATCTTCCTTTTTGACGGACACAAGACAATTACACTAGGCCATTTTAAATTGGCACCTTATGTGTCGCCTTGTGGAGTTCCACAAGGTTCATCTTTAAACCCATCACTTTTTAACATTTGTTAGAAATGGGGGTCTCTAGTTGGCAGAGGTAGGTACCACTGTCCAAATAGAGACCCTTGCTTCTAGTCAGGGTAAGGAGGAAACCCTCTGAGATAACCCCTGCTCACCCTCTAGGTAGCTTGGCACGAGCAGTCAAGGCTAATCAGAAGGCAATGTGTAAAGTATTTGTACCAACACTCACAGTAACACAGTGAAAACACCACAAACTGACTCCACAACAGTTTAGAAAAATAAAGGTATTTAATCTAAACTACACAAGAACAAAACCACAAAAATCCAACATACACAGTTCAAGAATATGGTTTCAAAAGAGTTCTTAAGGTTGAGATAAAAGTTCTTTAGGTTGCGATAAAATAATCCACAGTTGCGTGAAAAGATCACAGTTGTGACACGTTTAGCTCACAGTACCTTTAGTTGCGACAAAGTTCCAAAAGCAGGAGCTGGTGTGGTGGAAAACAAGCGATGCGTTGCTGCTGAGACCCTGGGGAGGCGTTTGCGACAGCCCCGCTGCAGCAGCGGCCGTGTTGCGACGAATCCGGTCTGTATGGGGAGGAAGGACACTTGCATGGATTCTGGTGCGTAGGTTCCATAGGAAGATTGTTCTCGCAAATGCACGATGCGACGATCTTTGGAGTTGCGACGATCTCCAGGGCTACGATGCACGGACCAGCGGTGATCTTCTCTCTCGCAGCTCCTCGCAGCGGCGTGATGCGGTCCGCAAGCAGGCGGTGCGGCGATCTCACCCAGCGACGACAGGCTCTGCGACGACACTCGCAGCGATGTTAGACTTCCCGCACTGATCGGGTAAGTCCCGCAAACGAAGGATGCGACGGCTCTGACAGCGGCAACAGGCGCTGTGACAATCTCGACCTTCGTAGCAGCGGGAATTTCCTCCCACTGTCGGGAATGCGCTCCTCAGCGAGCGATGCGATAACTTTTCTGTAGCAAAATTCTTTAAATCTTGATTTCCAGCTTCCCAGGACGGGTACAACTTCCAGAGGCACCACACATGGGCCACGCACTCCAGGAAGGACAGAACTCTCTCAGTAGAGCTCAGGGGAAGCTGGGGTGAAGTCCTTTTCTTCCTGGGACTTCAGAACAGGGAGCCAGCTCTTCTCAGGCCCTTGGAGACTCATTCAAGCAAGGGGACACAGCATAAAGCAAAGTCCTTCCCCTCTCCTTGGCAGCAAAGCAACAGCAGTTCAATCCAGCAGAGCAACAGCTGGACAATCTTCCTTTCTATAGTTTCAGCTTTCTCCTTGGCAGAGGTTCCTTCTTGGTTCCAGGATGATCTAATTTTCTGTTGTCAGGGGTCCTGTACTTATACCCCTAAAAGTCTTTGTTCTCTTTGTGCAAGTGGGCCCTGAGCCCGGTCTGAACCAGTTCTGGGTGTTTCTTGAGCACTTTGTTTTCCTGGCTTCTCCTTTCCTTTCAGAGTGAAGGGCAGGGTCGTCAGCCGCCCAGCAGGAGGTGGAGCCAGCATTGTGGAAGGCAGGCACAGCCCTATTCAGGCCCAGGTGCTAAGTCTTCCCACCACTCAAGTTGCAAATGCAGTCATTTAGCCTAGGGCTGACTCAGACAGCCTCCTGGGGAATCCCCATCCCCTGTCACTCTCAAACCAGACAGTCAATACACAAACAGGCCAAGGCACACAGAAGGGTCAGACAAGAGAACAGCAACTTTCTAAAAGTGCTGTTCCCAAACACAGGATTTAAAAACACCCTTTCCTAAAAGATGTGTTATTAAATTCTGAGTTCAGAGATACTAGACTCTTATGTCCTATCTTGTTCCTATGGGAAGAAATGCTGGTGGCCACTGTAGCCAGCATCACCCAAGTTAGCCTATGGAGCAAGATAGCCTTGCAGCAGTGAAAAACGAAAATGGTTGTAATTCACTACCAGAGCATGTCACCTGCACAAGTACATGCTCTACCTTTCACATACACTGCACCCTGACCAAGGGGGTACCTTGGTCCTTCCATAGAGGTGACCAATGTGCACAAAAAGGGAAGGATTAGGCCTGGTCAGTGGGGACACTGACCAGGAGGACATGGCAGTTCACAGACTACACACAGGCACTGCAGTGGCAGGCCTGAGACAACATTTTGGGGCTACTCCTGTGGGTGGCACAATCAGTGCTGCAGGCCCACTAGTAGCATTTGTCTTCACCAGCCCTGGCACACTCAGTGCACTTTACTAGGGACTTCTTGGTAATACAAATATGCCAGTATATCCAATCACAATAACAATTTACACTGAGAGCATATGCACTTTAGCACTGATCAGCAGTGGTAAAGTGCGCAGAGACCTATTGCCAACAGCCACAGGTCAGGAAAAATGAGGGAGGAATAAGCAAAAAGTTTGGGGATGACCCTGCAAGAAGGGCCAGTTCCAACACAACCCCCTTCCAGCCTAAAGCCAGGGTAGACCAAACGATACCTCGATAGGATTCCCCGCTTAAGGCAATAGAACACGGAAACTGACCCAAAGAGCAGGGCTCAATTCCTGTTCTACGCCGACCTGAACCTAGTTGGATCACTCTATCCATACTCTCAGGGTCCACCATGCCTATCCATGTGGAACCCTTCTCCTTACCTGTGGACACCACCTGTGCAGCACCTAACTCTAATGTACTCACAGGTGTGTCCCAACAGACAGACAGCAAGCCACAGTGACCACCAACAGTGATCAGGGATGAGACCCAGGCCTCATGTCTCTCATGGCTCTCAAGCCCTGTGGCATCAGAGGGTGGGGGGCAGTAGCCCCAGGTGCTTGACACCCTTTGTCCACTCTCCCACCTGTAAGGTCAGGTCTAACATCCTGGCACTGATCCACCAGTCCCGGACCTGTATCCGGGGGCTGGACAGGAGGCTGAGGTGGGCTTCTCCACACCCGGTCCTCCTCTTCCTTGGGGGATCTGTACCCTCCCACCGGGAGCGGTACTCCCTTCTAGAATAGTCAGGGCACCTGTGGCAGGTATCCTGCACCATTCATCCACCATTCATCCACCAGTTCAGGGGTTCTATCCTGCAACTGGTATTCCAGGTCAGGGGGGACACCCCGGACCTGGCCCTCAAACCTAGGCTTCAAAGCCTCCAGGTCAGACAACACCAGAACCTGGCTTCCCCACCCAGGGACCAACCCCTGCGGTGGAACTCTTGCCTTGCGCACCAGGTCTTCACTCACTGATGTGCCCATACTGGTAGACAGTACCCACCTGGCCAACACAACGGTATGGCCAAGTCCACCCCCAGGGTGAAACTCCTGCCCCCCTTCCAGGGGCAACCCTGTCCACCAAGACAACCAAGAGCACAACTCTCCTACCAGTGCAGGACCTCCCTCCAGCAACTGGTCTTCCAACCTAGGGTTTAAGCCCTCAGGTTGCACCGGGGTACCCCTGGGAACCATATTGGTCAGGACACTGGTTACAGACGTCCTTCCTTTCAGGTCAGGCAGATCCTGAACCTGGTCTCCCAACCCAGGGACCAAAACCGGCGGTTGTGCATTTGCCTGGCACGCCAGGACTTCTGGGGACTCACATAGTATCCCCTTGAGGGTGACAATCAACTCATGTGTCCTGTGAGAGTCTGCCTGGCGCAGATCTCCCGACTCCTGTCCACCTGACAGTGCGCGAAGATCCCCCAGGACAGAAGTGGTGTCACCATGGTCACTCCTGGGAGACTCAGCCCTTCTGACTGGTCCCTGACCCACTGGTTCTCCCACTGGGGACTCCTTCCCCCTCTCACCCCTCAGTCTGGACTTCTGCACCCTCCCAACTGGAGTGGCATTGCCAGACACCAGAACTGATGGAGGCCTGGTTACAGGCACTCCCCGTTCAACAGACACTAGGGGATCCTCCTCAAATGGCCTACAAGTATAGTATAGGTCTTCAACCTGGTATTCCCTTAAGGAACCCTCCAGGCCCTGAGACTGGATTTCGGGCACCATGAGACACACCGTCCCACACTCATTCCTTCTCCACTGAGACCAGACATGAGCCCCTACACCCCTCCCACTACACTGGGGCCTAACCGGGCTACACTGAACCTCTTCCACCTCACAGGTCTGGAAGATATCTAAGCCACTCCTTTTTGGATCACTCCCCAATGCCTCCTCAGACTCTCTGGAATTCACTAAGAGGTCTGCATCCAATGCTAGCTCTCTGGGATCAGAAAACTCATACTCCACCGGGTGTTGGCATAGCTCTGGAAAACAAGGACTTAAAATATGCTCTCCAACAAATTAATCACATAGCCCCCCACAGTTGTTAACCAAGCTACCCTTTGCCTCACCCTACAGTGCCTCACACAAGTACCCCACACCACTCTCCTGAGACTGGCAAGACAGTATCTGACTGTCTCGGTCACACAACCCACACTCTTCTGGCTGGTCTTCACACACACACGCTAAAGTTTCTCCCATGGGGGAACCCCTCTCCCTGTACCTTTCATCTAGAGCCAGTAGAGTGTCCCTCCCATCACTAAGAATATGGTCCCCTGTGCCAGTCCCCCAATCTACTTCAGGGACACTGCACTCCACTGGAACTACATCATAAACCTGAATCCCCTGGTGTATGTCGACCGCCTCCCTCAAGTCAGGCGCCACATCTCTGGGTGTTTGTACCTCTCTCTCCGCAATAGATATCATTAATCATGCTGCCACTATCTGAGCTGGACTCCACCTCCAACTCAGCAAAGCGTCTTCCTTGAGCGTCCCATTTTTCTTTCTGGGCTAAGGCCCACCGGATCATACCTTCCTTGCTTAGCCGGTCTAATTCTCTGCACCTTTGCTCAGCAGCAAGAAGCCACTCATCTTTCTCTTCCTCACTGTCAGAGAAGTCCTCCTCCTCAGAATCATCTGCTAATGTTGCTTCCCAAATTCTGGCCTCATGGGAATACAGGCAAGCCTCAAGATCCCTCCTAGTGAAACCTTTCTCCACGGGCAGCCCCCTCTCCTTGCAAAAGGCTTTTATCTCCTCTTCTGTGTAGATGCACAGGTGGAAAACGTTGACTTCCATTTTGGCAGGAATTTACAGGTGCTACACTAGCCAGAGTCTCAATATCCAAAAAATGCTTCCAGGAGGACACCGGGAAAAACAAACAATATGTGGTGGCGTAGTGGTCTGCACTCACTAGTGATGTACACCAATCACTGTGGGGCTAGTACAAATACAAGCTCAAATCCAACCGCTGACCAACAATGTTAGAAATGGGGGTCTCTTGTTGGCAGAGGTAGGTACCACTGTCCAAATAGAGACCCTTGCTTCTAGTCAAGGTAAGGAGGAAACCCTCTGAGATAACCCCTGCTCACCCTCTAGGTAGCTTGGCACGAGCAGTCAAGGCTAATCAGAAGGCAATATGTAAAGTATTTGTACCAACACTCACAGTAACACAGTGAAAACACCACAAACTGACTCCACAACAGTTTAGAAAAATCAAGGTATTTAATCTAAACTACACAAGACGAAAACCACAAAAATCCAACATACACAGTTCAAGAATATGGTTTCAAAAGAGTTCTTAAGGTTGCGATAAAAGTTCTTTAGGTTGCGATAAAATAATCCACAGTTGCGTGAAAAGTTTACAGTTGTGACACGTTTAGCTCACAGTACCTTTAGTTGCGAGAAAGTTCCAAAAGCAGAAGCAGGTGCGGTGGAAAACAAGCGATGCTTTGCTCCTGAGACCCTGGGGAGGCGTTTGCGACAGCCCTGCTGCAGCAGCGGGCGTGTTGCGACGAATCCGGTCTGTATGGCGAGGAAGGCCACTTGTATGGATTCTGGTGCGTAGGTTCCATAGGAAGTTTGTTCTCGCAAATGCACGATGCGACGATCTTTGGAGTTGCGACGATCTCCGGGGCGACGATGTGCGGACCAGTGGTGATCTTCTCTCTCGCAGCTCCTCGATGCGTTGGCTTCGGCGATGACTCTCGCAGCGACGTGATGCGGTCCGCAAGCAGGCGGTGCGGCGATCTCACCCAGCGACGACAGGCTCTGCGACAACACTCGCAGCGATGTTAGACTTCCCGCACCGATCGGGTGCGTCCCGCAAAGGAAGGATGCGACGGCTCTGACAGCGGCAACAGGCGCTGCGATGATCTTGACCTTCGTAGCAGCGGGGATTTCCTCGCACTGTCGGGGATGTGCTCCGCAGCGAGCGATGCGATAACTTTTCTGTAGAAAAGTTCTTTAAATCTTGATTTCTAGCTTCCCAGCACATGTACAACTTCCAGAGGCACCACACATGAGCCACTCACTCCAGGAAGGACAGAACTCTCTCAGTAGAGCTCAGGGGAAGCTGGGGGTGAAATCCTTTTGTTCCTGGGACTTCAGAACAGGGATCCAGCTCTTCTCAGGCCCCTGGAGACTCCTTCAAGCAAGGGGACACAGCACAAAGCAAAGTCCTTCCCCTCTCCTTGGCAGCAAAGCAACAGCAGGGCAATCCAGCAGAGCAACAGCTGGACAATCTTCCTTCTTCAGTTTCAGCTTTCTCCTTGGCAGAGTTTCCTTCTTGGTTCCAGGATGATCTAATTTTCTGTTGTCAGGGGTCCTGTACTTATACCCCTAAAAGTCTTTATTCTCTTTGTGCAAGTAGGCCCTGAGCCCGGTCTGAACCAGTTCTGGGTGTTTCTTGAGCACTTTGTTGTCCTGGCTTCTCCTTTCCTTTCAGAGTGAGGGGCAGGGTCGTCAGCCGCCCAGCAGGAGGTGGAGCCAGCATTGTGGAAGGCAGGCACAGCCCTATTCAGGCCCAGGTGCTATCTCCTCCCACCACTCCAGTTGCAAATGCAGTCATTCAGCCTAGGGCTGACTCAGCCAGCCTCCTGGGGAATCCCCAACCCCTGTCACTCTCAAACTAGACAGTTAATAAACAAACAGGCCAAGGCACACAGAAGGGTCAGACAAGAGAACAGCAACTTTCTAAAAGTGCTGTTCTCAAACACAGGATTTAAAAACAACCTTTCCTAAAAGATGTGTTATTAAATTCTGAGTCCAGGGATACTAGACTCTTATGTCCTATCTTGTTCCTATGGGAAGAAATGCTCGTAACCACTGTAGCCAGCAGCCCCCATGTTAGCCTATGGAGCAAGATAGCCGTGCAGCAGTGAAAAACGAAAATGGCTGTAATTTACTACCAGAGCATGTCATCTGCACAAGTACATGCTCTACCTTTCACATACACTGCACCCTGCCCAAGGGGGTACCTTGGGCCTTCCATAGGGGTGACCAATGTGCACAAAAAGGGAAGGGTTAGGCCTGGTCAGTGGGGACACTGACCTGGAAGACATGGCAGTTCACAGACTGCACACAGGCACTACAGTGGCAGGCCTGAGACACCATTTTGGGGCTACTCCTGTGGGTGGCGCAATCAGTGCTGCAGGCCCACTAGTAGCATTTGTCTTCACCAGCCCTGGCACACTCAGTGCACTTTACTAGGGACTTCTTGGTAATACAAATATGCCAATCATGTATATCCAATCAGAATAACAATGTACACAGAGAGCATATGCACTTTAGCACTGATCAGCAGTGGTAAAGTGCGCAACGTCCTATTGCCAACAGCCACAGGTCAGGAAAAATGAGGGAGGAAGAAGCAACAAGTTTGGGGATGATCCTGCAAGAAGGGCCAGTTCCAACAACATTTATGTGTGGGAGTAAGCTCCCTTGATCCAACAACGTGGGTTTAGTTTGGCATCCTACGCAGACAACACACAGATTGTGGTGGCTGCCTATAACAATGAACCCTCCTCCTCATGTCGGTGTCAACACTGTATACTAGAAATTAACAGCTGGATGAGCAAGCATTGTTTGAAGCTTACCTCTGACAAAACCAAGATAGTGATCTTTGGCAATCTCCAACCTACTTGGGATGCCTCCTGGTGGCCTGCAGAGTTAGGAGAATTGCCTAAACCGGTATCCACAGCTAAAAACTTTTGAGTTGTCCTTGATAACAAATTGTCCTATTCTCATCAAATAAATGCTATTGTTTCTGCCTCCTTCTATTCAATTAAGAAATTAAAGAAAATTCTTCCTTATATCTCAATTAACTCTAGGAGGACAGTTGTGACTGCACTAATATTATCTAAATTGGATTACTAACGGTTTGTATAAAAACATGCAAAGGCAACACCTAAAAAAGTTTCAGATGATACAAAAGGCAGCCGCAAGAATCCTACTGAATCTGCCCGAATTCCAATCTATCACTAAAGAAATTCGGAAACTTAATTGGCTTCCGGTAGCGAGCCGCTTTAAGTTCAAGACCTTGTGCTTGGCTTACAAAGCATTGAACAACACAGGAACTACCTTCTTAAAAAATATTTTCAAGTGGTACAAGCCTGAGTTATGGAACCGCGAAACGTTGGAATTCTCTCCTGATGCGTATCAGATGTGCAAATTCTTTATCATCTTTTAAAACAAGTATTAAAACCTGGTTTGAACAGAATTAGGCCGTGATCCAGTTGTGTTTTTCAGCGCCAAGACAACTCAAGATATTTGTGCACTTAACAAGTTTAAATACCAGATTATTATTATTATTATATTAAATGTACAAGGCGCACAGCCACCCGGAGGTTTCCCGGCGCCAAAGGACCACACGCAACAGAAGGAGCCACGTCTACTGATTAAATAGCCAGGTTTTTAGGCCTTTACAAAAGATCTTTGTGGCTGGTTTCATGCCCAAGAAATGAGGGTAGCGAGTTCCACAATACTGGTGCCAAATATGAGAAGGAACATCCGCCCATGCGTGATAGTTTGAACCCTGGGACTTGAAATGTGGCTTGTGATGAGGAGCAAAGCGCACAAGTCGGAAGATAAGACTGGGCTAGGGAGCATAGATACAGGGGTGCTGTGCCTTGTTTAATTTTATGCATATAGCATAGGGCCTTAAATTTGGTCCGGTTCTCAATCCTAAACCAGTGAAGATCCCGGAAAGCACCTGAAGTGGGCGATAATTTAGGCACATGGGAAAGCATTCTAGCCGCCACGTTCTGTATCACTTGTAGATTATTTATTTATTTCGATTTGTATAGCGAGTTATAACCCAGGGGTCTCTAAGCGCTTTTTCAGGTACGCACAGCAGACATTCAGAGGGCCATTCGAGAATTTACAGCCCCACCCAAGCTTGTTGGAAGAGCACAGTTTTTAACTTCTTCCGAAAGCTGTCTCTTTGTTGGCTCCTACAGGACGTTACCATAGTCCAGCCTAGACATAATCAAGGCTTCAATTATGTTTTTTTGGGTGGGACCAGGCAACATCCAGAGTATTTTACGGAGCTATTTTAAGATGGTAAAGCAAGTAGATGCCGTCTTGATTACTTGCTGTCTCATAGACAGCTGATCGTCGAGCATCACGCCTAAATTGCTTGGTTGGGGTAGTTTGCCCATTTCTTGCGGCCAACGAACTGTGCCCCAGAGCTTTTTATTTTTCCCCAGGATCGGAACCTTAGTCTTTTCAGCATTCAACTTAAGCCAGTTTGTATGCATCCAACTAGCTACTTTTTGCAGCCCTATCTGTAAAGATGACACAGTGGAGGGTTTGTTGGAAGAAAGCGAAAAGAGAAGCTGGGTATCATCTGCATTAGAGAAGATAGACAGTCCAGCTTCTTCCCCAATACTAGCTAGAGAACTGACAAAAAGATTGAATAACGGCTAAGGATTTAGCCCTGTGGTACTCCATACAAAGACGTATAAGTCTTGGATCTGGCCATCAGCAAAAAAAACTGAAATGTTCTTCCAATTAGAACATTTTTAATCCATTATAAAGCTGGGCCACTTATCCCAATGGACTGGAGTGACTTTAAATGAACTAGGTGGGACACCGTATAAAAAGCGCCACTCAAATCCAATAAAATGAGTGCCATTGTTGCCCTTTTGTCCACATGCTGCCGAAGTTTTTCTGTAACTCCTAGGAGTGTTGACTCTGTGGAATACTCAGCCCTAAAGCCTGATTGTGACACATGTAAGATGTTATGGGTTTCCACATACTGCGAAAGCTGTTGATTCACATGTTTTTCCACAATTTTAGAAAAAACGGGTAGCAAGAAAATCGGACAGAATTTATACAGTTCAGCCGAGTTGGCATTCGGTTTTTTCAGTAGTGGAAGAACCATTGCGTGTTTCCATTCAGGTGGTAGGTGGCCTCTCTCAGTGATGCATTAAGAAAATCCATAATAAGTTCCAAAAAAGTGGGTTCTAATTTTTTAAAAATATGGACAGGATGCGGGCCATTGGGGGGAGCCTGATTTAAGATTATTTAGAATGGAATTAAAAGACAGAGGGTCTAATGGCTGCCAATTAGTGATACTGAGACTATACGCAGAATCAGGAGACTTGTGTGGCGTGATACAGCCAGACGAGGACAAGGAGTTGGTTAATAGCTGTTCGATGTTACCTGTAGTTGTACTTAAGTCAGCATAAAAGTTCTCAACTTTCTCAGTAAAGAACTTCGCCACATTTTCACAGTGTGTTTCATTTAATAACGGGGGCGTCGTTTGAGAGGATGCTCCAGAGAGCTCCTTAACTATTTTGAACAATACTTTAGATTTATTATGTGCCAATACAATAGTATTGCTCACGTGTTCAGCACAAGCATCTGTATTCTCTCTTCGCAAGTTTATAACTCTGCTTGGAATAAGGAGCGTAATCTCTCTGCCAATATCTTTCCAAGGCCTTGCACTTGGTTTTTTCGACTTTCAGCTTTTCTGTAAACCAAGGAGCAGGAGGATGATGATTATTTAATTTCTTTCAAGATATTGGGAGACAGGCATCCACTGATATCGTGATCCAAGTGATGATAGTATATACATCTGAGATTCTTATGGAAGAAATCTCCGGAATATTTCTAGCAAGATGGAAGTTGAGAAAATCAACATCTAACTTCTTCCAGTCTCTGTGCTTAAGATCGGATATGGAGGAAAGAGGACTGTTCAGCCGCAAATCAATTACCACTTTAAAGCTGACCAGGAAATGGGCAGACCAGAGTAAGGGGAGGGCCATTTGACAAGAAATGTTAGGCAGGTTGGAGAAGATAGGATCCAACAGATGGCCGGCCCTATGAGTGGGACCAGAATTACAGAGTGACATATTCAAGGCTTCTAGATCAGTGACCAAAGTGGCGCCAACCTTACATACAGGATCATTGAGATGAATGTTAAGGTCCCCCATAATAGAACAATTTGCAGTATCCAGTGCAAACGGAGCAATAATTGTAGGAAATCTAACTGCCCATGGTCCCGCAGGGCCAGGTGGACGGTACACCAATAAACCTGAAAACCTGATTTGGAGAGCTAAGAGGAGCCTAAAAAGCCGACTTCACAACCTTCACAGGGTAGATTTACCCAATTGCGCAAGAAGTCTTTTAAAAAAATGATTGCGATGCCACCCCCAATTTTTCCTTCACTGTCCCTTTTAACAATTGTATAATTAGGAAGTAGGGCCACTGCAATATCGGGCCCGAACCCTCATGTAGCCAAGTTTCCATAAGGAAAATCGCGTCGGTTTGTGGAAAGGGGCGACCAACTCGGTCCCCCCGAACGTATGGCCGAGTGCCTCGATCCCCCCGGGAAGCCATTTTTTGGGCGGGAGGCGCGTCTCAGCTGGTATGCCTGAAGCGGCGTAGCTGGGGCGCGCTCGTTCCCGCCCTAGAGTGGGCTGGCCTAGACACCGACGCAGCCAGCCACGCCCTCGGGGCAGGCAGGGGCGGGTATACGCCCGCCCTGAAGACGGATAAAAAGGGACGCAAGACCAGAAGACATCCTCTTGTTCTTGTGCTCTGAAGCTGCACCTCCTCGCTGCACGTGAGCTCGGGACAGAACGAAGAGCCAATTTTGAGCGTTTTAATCTCTCTTTTTGTCTTCTAGATACTTCGTCTGAAAAGATGCCCAAGAAAGGCGCGAAGAGAATGTCGACTGAGCAGTTGGTTCGGGCCCTCATGAAGGACATGTCCGAAATTAAGAAACGGTTGGCGGAGCGAGATGGCGAGGAGGGATCGGGGCGTCCACCGGCCGGAGGGAAGCCAAAGAGGCCGAGAAGGGGGCCGGTCGGGGGAGACGTCCCGGTTCCCTGTTCCCCGCTCGAGGCGCCAGCCCCGGTACCGGCCCCGGTACCAAAGGAGGGGAATCCGATCCCCGTAGTAGTCACCCCGACATCCGCTGAAGATATGCCTCCCGAGTTGGCGGCACAGTTAGCGGCGTGGTTGGGGGACAGTAGCGAGGGCGCCACGGCTGCCGAGGCGCAAGCACTCATTAAACAGTTGCGCGAGAAACGTGATGCAGCCAAGGTGCCCGCGTCGGATGCGGTGATAGACAAGCCACGAGTGGCGGAGGCAGCGTCCGGTGCAGGTAAGCGGCCATTGCCGATTGCAAGGGATGAGTCAACACCCTCTCGTAGAGAAAGGTTGGGGCAACATGTTCCTTTGGCAATAAAGGAAAAGATTTGGGCGGGGGAATACGTAAACATTTTCTCCTTGCTCGTTGATCATTATGAGGTTGAAACTGTTAAAGGCCAAAAGGATCTGATGCATCCAAGTGTTTGGCGCGCAAAAATGGCCGCCTTTAAAGTGAATGAGAATATTGGCAACTGGGGTAATGCTTGGGGAATTTTTACGTCAATTTTGGGGGAACGTAGGCCTGAATTGCTCCCTGAATTTCCAGTATATCAGTCACGAATTATGGGGTACTCGACATCGCACCAAGGTAACCAATGGTTCTGTTATGACAACCTTTTCAGGAAAGCGATGGAGCATAACAAAAGTTTAACCTGGGACTGTTACGATTCTTTGACATGGAATAAAATGAAAGAGTCGGGGATGTTGAAAGTGCCGTTGGTGGGGAGTACTGTTGGTGAGTCCTCCCGCCAAAATGGGGGGACCCCCTTTCGGTCGGGCACGGGTACAGACGATTACCCGAGACCCGCCGGCAATACAGGGAAGAGGGGTTTCTGTTTCAATTTCAACAAAAGTAAATGTACTAGGCCCCCGGGATCTTGTAAATTCAAACACGAATGTAGTGGTTGTGGAGCATCCCATCCTGAGTCCTCGTGCAGAGCCAAATCGGGTGAAAATGGGGGTAGAGGGGGCGCCAAACAGGTCTAATATAGTCCGAGGGGCGCCTTTACCAACCCCGATTGATACCCTGGCAATGATTCCTTGGCTCAGCGAATACCCGGATCGTACTTCTGCTGGGGTGCTACGAAACGGTTTTTCATATGGTTTCCGCATCCCGGTGGGGAACTTTCAGGGTGTCGGGACGTGCAAAAACCAACTTTCCGTCTTGCAGCATACCACTGTAGTGCAGGATAAGATCCAGAAAGAGATTACCCGAGGTCGGGTTGCCGGCCCGTTTAGTGTTCCCCCGGTAAAGAATTTTGTTTGTTCACCTTTAGGGGTGGTCCCCAAGAAGGACCCAGGTGAGTTTCGATTGATTCACAATTTATCAGCGCCTCATGGCCTTTCCGTAAACGACGCAATTGATCCAGAGATATGTTCGGTGCGGTACGCATCATTCGATGAGGCCGTAGCCATTTTGAATCGCCTGGGGCCCGGGACGCTGATGGCGAAATCAGATATTGAGTCAGCGTTCCGTTTGCTCCCGGTATACCCGGAAGACCAACGTCTTTTGGGATTCATGTTCCAAGGTTCGTATTACATGGATAGGTGTATGCCGATGGGGTGCTCTATATCTTGTGCATATTTCGAGAAATTCAGTAGTTTTCTACAATGGGTTTACACGAAGAAAACGGGTTTTCGAAATGTGATGCATTACCTCGATGACTTTCTGTTCCTTGGGGCCGCGGGGGATGATGAATGTGCTCGGGCCTTGACTGAATTTTGTGTTTTAATGAATCAATTTGGCGTGCCATTGGCACCAGGTAAAACTGTGGGTCCCACGACTTGCCTCGAGTTTCTCGGGATCGAGTTGGACTCTAGTGAGGGTTGTTTTCGTTTACCAGCTGCCAAAGTGTTGAAATTCAGGGCAGCCCTGCAAATGTGTATTATTGCATCTAAAGTTACGCTGCATCAATTGCAGCAATTGGTTGGGAAGTTGAATTTTGCACTAAGGGTGATCCCGATGGCCCGCCCCTTCTCACGTTCAATTGCCCAGGCGATGGTCGGCCTAAAAGAGGGTCATCATCGCACGAGATTATCGGCCGAGGTCCGCCAAGACATGCGCATTTGGTTAGCATTTTTGGCGGATTTCAATGGTCGAGTCGTCTGGAACAAACCGGCCTTGTCCTCGGAAGAGCTGGGTCTATGGACGGATTCAGCGGGAAGCATGGGTTTCGGCGCCATCTTCGGCACAAAATGGTCGGCACAAAGGTGGCCAACATGGTGGCATGAAGGGGGGCTGACGAGTAATATTGCTTTCCTTGAACTCTTTCCCATTTTGGTGGCCCTCAGAACATGGCCCGACGGATTCAAAAATCACTCTGTCATATTTTGGTCTGACAATATGACCGTTGTAGAATGCATCAATAATCAGGCAGCACGTTGTAAAATGATTTTAAGGCTGCTTAAGGAAATTGTCTTACTGTGTATGCAACTGAATGTGGTATTCAGAGCAAAACATGTCCCAGGGGTGATGAATCAAGCTGCTGATGCACTGTCTCGTTTTCAAATGCAGGCTTTCTTGGGTTTCCTTCCCTCAGCGGACCCAGAGCCAGCACCCTTTCCCGAAGCTCTCTGGTCTCTCGGTGCCCCGAACTTCGTTACCTCGTGGGAGAGAGTCTAGCACCAAGGACGAGGAAGGCATACGAAGGGGCGTTTCGGGCTTATTTAGCCTTTTTGGGGACTGAGGGAGAGGGGCTTTGGGGGCAGGAGGATTGGGTAGTACATTTTCTGATGTCCTTGCGTAAGGCTGGGAAGTCGGTGGCTACAGCCCAGAGGCATCGTGCTGCCATTTCCTTTGTTGCCAGGGCACATAATATCCAGGACCCGACAGCGTCTTTTGTGGTACAGAAAGCGCTGCGTGGGTGGCAACGGCTTGAGGGTCGCAAAGTAGATGAGAGGCGCCCGATTGGGCTGGATAGGTTGTCCCAGTTGCTGGCCACACTCCCCGCCACATGCTCGTCTCAGTTCGAGGCCTGTTTGTTCCGAGCTGCTTTTACGCTTGCATTTCACGGGGCAATGAGGATAAGTGAGCTGGTAGCAAGGAACAAGCGGGATGTGGTGGGGGGTTTGTGCCGGGAACACGTGCAGATCAGGGGTGAGACGATGACTGTATCCTTTGTCAAGTCAAAAACCGATCAAGGCGGGGTGGGAGACTGCATAGTCATTCGCAGGATTTCAGGGTCTTCCATGTGTCCGGTGAAGTGTTTAGAAGATTACCTAGCACGAAGGGTGGCATCATGGGGGGGGACATTGTTGAGACACGCGGACGCCACCCCACTGACGAAGTTTCAGTTTCAGCGGGTGCTCGCGATGTCAATTACCGCAGCGGGCTTGGACCCGGGTGAGTTTGGGACCCATTCCTTTCGGATAGGGGCTGCCACTGAAGCTACAGCCAGGGGTCTTAATGTGGAACAAGTAAAACGAGTGGGGCGTTGGTCCTCCAATTGTTATAAGAGGTATGTGCGGTTGCACAAGTTGTGAAGCTGTCATAATGTACTCACGCTTCTTGTCTTTTGTTTGGTTTTCAGTTACGCAAGCCTTCGAGGCGGGGCGGACTATGCAGTCGACCCAACACCAGGCCAGCGGTCAGACATCACCGGCTGTGAGAAAGGAGGTGTGGGTCGTGGGCCACTCATACGTGAGGCGTGCCGCGGACGTATTCGAAGCAGGTGACATGATTCACGTAGCTGGGGAATACGGGTACAGAATGTCCTTCTACGGAAGGGGCGGTCTCTGTATTGACCAGTTTCAGGCATTCTTTGAGGGTTTGTTAGGGCGGACGAGGTCACCGCCGTCTATAGTCATAGTACATTTAGGGGGCAATGATTTGGTCACCACCGGTAGACGACTTCTCCTGGAGGCAATGCTTTCCACTGTAAGTTGGTTGGCGAGGAAAGTTCCGGGGTGCATAATTGCGTGGTCTCATATGATCCCACGAAAAGTGTGGCGGGGCGCTGTTTCGATCCCTGCTTTGAACCATTCTGTTAGAAAACTTAATAACAAAGTGAGTAGGTTGTTTCGTTCCAGGACATTGCATTCTATCTCGCACGGTTGTATTAATGATGACAGTATGTATCTAGGGGATGGTGTGCATTTGTCTCGGGTGGGAAATGAGTTACTCATAGGAGACTTCTTAGCATGGTTAAAGACGTTGAAACATGACCTTTAGCTAGGAGTTTTGTGGGGGGCCCGGATAGCCGGTCAACTATCCGGGCCTGTGGCGGTAAGGTCATGATCGGTGAGCACTAATTAGTAGATCCCTATGAGTGGGCGTCACCCAACACGGATGGGAGCGCTCGGGAGAGGTGGCCATTGGCCCCTCAATGGGGAGGCGGTCCCTTCTAAGGATGGGTCGCCGGAAGTAAAGGAAAGGCGGTCAAGGCCCCTTCCTTTGTAGGAGGGGTTACAGCCCCCTCCTGGGGAATTTCCCGGGGCCAGTGACATCTGCGACGGCAGATGCGGTAAGTTGTGTGGGGTTGGGATAAGGTCTACGGTACCTTCTAGATACCTCACACGAGTATTCGAACGACCTTTAACTGGCGTCGAGTCTTTAGGTGCCCCCGTCAAGTCAAGGGAAATTGGTAATAGTTGCACTTGAGGTACGCCTCCGTGCTGTCGCCCAGCCCAAGTGGGAGGGGTAAGTCTGGTTAGGGATCTTGACACCGGTTATGACCTTGCCGTTGGCCCTTAAACGTTAGGTTGTACAATTTCAATATGTCAAGAAATGTTTTGTAGGATGCTAGTTCGGCTAGGAGAACCTCTGTATTAGAGAATCTGTTAAAGTTAGCCAAACATCGCAATATGGTAATGAAATTGTACATAACATGAAACGTTTAATGTTTTAATTTTGTTTTAATAAATACGGCCGGGATGGTCACTCCATCCCACTTCCAAAAACTTCAAGAACTGTTTCCGGTTTTCCTCCTTTGGGGATTGTGTTGAGAGGGGGTGGCGGGTATCTCGGCCATATGGAAAGGGGCGACCAACTCGGTCCCCCCGAACGTATGGCCGAGTGCCTCGATCCCCCCGGGAAGCCATTTTTTGGGCGGGAGGCGCGTCTCAGCTGGTATGCCCGAAGCGGCGTAGCTGGGGCGCGCTCGTTCCCGCCCTAGAGTGGGCTGGCCTAGACACCGACGCAGCCAGCCACGCCCTCGGGGCAGGCAGGGGCGGGTATACGCCCGCCCTGAAGACGGATAAAAAGGGACGCAAGACCAGAAGACATCCTCTTGTTCTTGTGCTCTGAAGCTGCACCTCCTCGCTGCACGTGAGCTCGGGACAGAACGAAGAGCCAATTTTGACCCACCCACCAGCCCCTGAAGACAGCCAGTTGTGTATAATAAAGTTGATTAATTTTGCTTCGGTTTTCGTATACAGGTCGTAGTGCCATGTTGATGAGTTAATAAAGAATGGTCGTTTTGAGTATGTTTGCCATTAAAGATATTCAGTTTAGTGTTGAATTTTTATGCATGCTCTTCCGGTCATAGTGGCCAATGTATTCGTTAATTTGCACTGTCGTATTTATTTTGGTAGGCGGTAAGGTCATGATCGGTGAGCACTAATTAGTAGATCCCTATGAGTGGGCGTCACCCAACACGGATGGGAGCGCTCGGGAGAGGTGGCCATTGGCCCCTCAATGGGGAGGCGGTCCCTTCTAAGGATGGGTCGCCGGAAGTAAAGGAAAGGCGGTCAAGGCCCCTTCCTTTGTAGGAGGGGTTACAGCCCCCTCCTGGGGAATTTCCCGGGGCCAGTGACATCTGCGACGGCAGATGCGGTAAGTTGTGTGGGGTTGGGATAAGGTCTACGGTACCTTCTAGATACCTCACACGAGTATTCGAACGACCTTTAACTGGCGTCGAGTCTTTAGGTGCCCCCGTCAAGTCAAGGGAAATTGGTAATAGTTGCACTTGAGGTACGCCTCCGTGCTGTCGCCCAGCCCAAGTGGGAGGGGTAAGTCTGGTTAGGGATCTTGACACCGGTTATGACCTTGCCGTTGGCCCTTAAACGTTAGGTTGTACAATTTCAATATGTCAAGAAATGTTTTGTAGGATGCTAGTTCGGCTAGGAGAACCTCTGTATTAGAGAATCTGTTAAAGTTAGCCAAACATCGCAATATGGTAATGAAATTGTACATAACATGAAACGTTTAATGTTTTAATTTTGTTTTAATAAATACGGCCGGGATGGTCACTCCATCCCACTTCCAAAAACTTCAAGAACTGTTTCCGGTTTTCCTCCTTTGGGGATTGTGTTGAGAGGGGGTGGCGGGTATCTCGGCCATATGAGTTTTGTAAAAGGTCCGAGATATCTTTCTTATGCATAGTGAGGGATCTACAGTTAAGATGAAAAAATGTGAACTCTTTGGTGTAAGCCTCCATATCCTTTTCTCTCGCCAGCGGTTGTTGTGTGGAGCTGATCATAGTGCCTGTGTTAGACCACTGTGATCTTTCGAGTAGAGAAGTACAGGTGAAGCTACAGTGAGGGAAGGGCATAACATGACACTATTTCACCCTGTTCTAGTTATAGGCATGTGAGGGAGTAATTAGCCATGGACGTCATTTAGGGTTCTTTGCTGTGACCCCCTCGCTTGCCCTTTGCTACCCCTAGCACTGCCTTTGTGACGCCTGGGCTCAGATGTGGTAAATTCAGTGCTAGGAACACAGGGACAGCTGGGGCTCCACTCTCTTTATTTTCTGTCATTTTTTTATTACACGAATAGTGAATAAATACAATATATTATTCACTAACAGTGTAATAAAAATGGAGAACAATAAACTGGAATATGCCCTTCCATGGCAGCTGAGGTAAGTACAAAATGCTTTTAAATGTATGTTGTGTGCATGCTTGCGGGTGAGAGTGTGTTTATGTGTGAAAGAGTGTGTATGTGTGAATTTGTGTGTATGTGTAAATATGGGTGTGAAAAAGGAGGTCATAGGGCTGGTGATGTCACTTTGGCTACCCGATGCAACTCATTAACTCTCACTGCCTTAGATGTAAAATCTCGAATCCCTTTAAAGTCGTTTATATCTGCCCATGTGCAGATTTTTTTCTTTGCAAGTTTACCTATCGCTGATCATTTCTATACATTAAATAATTGTGGAATCAAAAAATCATGCCCCTATTTCAAGCAGGGTGCAAATTCAGGTTCTGGGACACACTTCTGTTTGCACTTGAAATTTGTATTAAATCCAGGTGCTATTTGTGTTTGATACATTTTTGTACCCACTGCTTTTTGCTAGGGTCTAACAGGGACGCTAATCAGGCTGGCAAATGCAACAGGTGTGCTGTTTGCAAGCATCTGAATGGGAAACAACATATGCTACTAGCATGTTACACCCCATCCCCTAGCAAGTAAAGCCGAATGGATCGTATATTGCACAGTGATTAGTACCAAAGTATTTTCAGTACGAATTTACCAGGTGCACAATTTGCACCCCTTGTGAAACTGGAGCCAAAACCTATCTCTGAGGAATACTTTATGCTGAACCATTTTTACAGTTTCACTAGGGATGAGTGCAACATACATTTCCTAACAACTCAAGGTTTTTAACCTTCGCAGCTGGGCAAATTCCCATGCTGTGCTGGGGGGCGGGAGGGGGGCGCGCACAGCGCCCAGTGCTCATGACGAGGTCAGCTCGTCATGAGCCAGGCTGGTCGTGTGCTCATGACGAGCTGAGCTCGTCATGACCACACCTGTTTCTTTAGAACGTTCGCACAGCAGGGGAATTAGCCCAGCATGCGAGCGTTCTAAAGGTCATGACGAGCTCAGCTCTTCATGAGCACACGAGCACCGTGGCTCATGACGAGCTGAGCTCGTCATGAGATTCGAAGGGGTTAAGTAGATGTGACCAGAACAATTAAAATTCCACAAAACAAATACATTCTTAGTCACTTACATTGAATTCTGCCATAAATCATGCTGCACATAGGTGTTTATCAATGTAACCTGGTAATGTGCGCCTGTGTTGTGTCTTATTTATTTGATTTTGGTGTTGAGAACTAGCATAAGCTCGTTTTTACCACCATCATTGCATCACATAGAAATTGCACTGTGTTCCATCCCTCCCCAAAAAGAAATATGTGAAATGTTACTGAAAAGCAACACAACAATGATTTTTGTTTGTTAATTTCTAACAGCTTAACTAACACATAAGAATAACATTAATCAACATGAATTAAACACATTTCCAAGGGTAACAGTACACAAATGCAATTAAAGAAGTGAATCCAGTACCAATAACTCCAACCCCTTTACCATATTCCCCCAGTCCCTTAACTGGATGTATGCAACATTCCTTAACCTTAACCATAACCTTACAACTTATCAGTACACCCTTAACCATATACCCTTAACTCCTGTGTTCCAAACCCTTAACCCTGTACATTAAACTTTAACGCTATCGCCTTACCCATATACCCAATCCCAACCAAACCCATTCCCCCATATCCTAAGCCTATATACCCTATGTCCTACACACTTAAAGCAATACCTTTAACACTATGCCCTAACTCCTCTCTATACCCCTAAAACCATTATGGCCTGATTTCCCTGATTATTTTGACTGATGCTGGTGGTTACTGACTTTGCTGAAAGTGCCATGGGCTCTGCTAACTAGACCATGGCCCGTTCTCTGTCCTTAAAAGGTATAAGGTGATTGGTGTAGTTACAATCGGCTAACACAGCCTACCTGTAGGTTCCTGGTACATGGTAGGGCATGTAGGCTTAGAGACCGTAGTGGAATTGATGCACTTAAGTACGCATTGCTGTGGTGTATGGTCTCATTTTAAAGCCAGCTCTGCCTTGCTTGGTGGTTGTAAAATAAAACTGTGTACAAATTCGATTTTGGAACTAAAAGTACCTCCAAAGCCCCAAACGACTTTTTTACTACATATAACTCACCACTAAGGACTGTCCTAGGTGTACAAAGAGTAGGGTGCCTTGTTATGAATAGCAGGGACATTATAAAATATGTTTTATACGGCCTGGTGAGGAAAAAATGGACAAAGTCGTTTTCCCCCATTGCAGTGTTGCTAGCTCCATAGGCTAACATGGGAAGGTAATATTAAACTTTAATAAAATCTAACCTTTGATTGGAGTAAGCCAGCAACATGATTCAAAGTATCAAAATAATAGTTCCATTAAATCCAACAACTTGCCATGGTCAAAAGTGTTATAACTATTGCAGGAAAGTTCTTTTAGAACTTAGTCTCTTGAAGTTACCAATACAGCCCTATAGCAGCCTCTTCAGATTGGCCAACCTCTGGCAGCCTGAGCCATGCTGCTCCCTGAGTAGGAGTGAAGAGGCCTGGGGTTGAAACAATACAGCCACTGGGTGGGAGGAGATTTTCTTTCTGGAGAAGCCAGGGGCAGGAAGGGGGTTGGGGAGATAAAGTGAACATCAAAGGTGGAAACACAGTAGTGACAGGACCCAGGCCGGCACCCATTTCCTTGATACCATCCAGATGGGACCCACACCCACCCCCCATTAATTAGATAGGAAAGTGCTGGAATAGGGGTGTAGGGAAAGGTTATTCTCACCTGTGAGTTGGGTTAGCCAGACCTACATTCCAAGAAGATAATTTTTCCATTTTGATTTTTGGTGAAATGTGCATTCTGGGGCAAACATATGCCACACTTCCCAGGAAGTAATCATAGCAGCGGGTGGCAACCTTTAGCCCATTCATTGAGGTGCCCCCTCCCCGCCTCTTACCAGCCCAGAATGGGGAATAAATATGGGAGATCTGCAGGAGCAAAACACACAAGATGATGGACGGAATGTTGCACAATGGCAAAACATTCACCCCCAGTCACAGATCTGGGTTTAATCCATCGTTATTTTGCTCACCAAGCCACCTCAGTTCAGACATGGCCATATGCAAATCAGTCTTGACCCTGTGCCTCAAGGAAACAGTCCAGACCAAACTGCCAAGCCACGTCTTCCCTGGACCGAAATCAAGCATCCTAGGCCCGGTTTCTGGCTATCAGCCGTCTTCAGCCAGGATAGCTTGACTCCAGTGGCGTAGTGAGCATGGGACCCACGTCTGAGCATTCCCTTCCCACATAGGGTGAACAGCAAAACACACAAGATGATGGACGGAATGTTGCACAGTGGCAAAACATTCACCCCAGTCACAGATCTGGGTTTAATCCGTTGTTATTTTGCTCACCAAGCCAGCCCAGTTCAGACATGGCCATATGCAAATCAGTCTTGCCCCAGTGCCTCAAGGGAACAGTCCAGACCGAACTGCTAAGCCATTTCTTCCCTGGACCAAAACCAACCATCCTAGGCCCGGTTTCTGGCTATCAGCCGCCTTCAGCCAGGATAGCTTGACTCCAGTGGCATAGTGAGCACAGGAGCCACGTCTGGGCATACCCTTCCTACATAGGGCGAACAGCAAAACACACAAGATGATGGACGGAATGTTGCACAAGGGCAAAACATTCACCCCCAGTCACAGATCTGGATTTAATCCATCGTTATTTTGCAGGAGCCCCTCAAAGCCCTGCCTGAAAAATCTGAAGAAGAAGGACTGCCTTGCTGGATACTTGGACTGTGCCACAGAGGGATGCAATTAAAAGGACTACACCTGCTGCACTCTAAAGGCTCCACATAAGAAGAACTGTGACAGTCTTAAAGGATATGGAGTAGACTCTCTGAGCAGCAACAAGTAGAGAAGTGCTGGAAGAAGTCACCTGCAGCATCCATTGAAAGGACAACTCCGGCTGTCCAGCTTCACCTGGATTTCCCTGGACTGACCAAGTGCACTGTGGGAGTTGGAGTCCCAGACCCCAAAAGGCAAACTGGAGCTTCTGAGCCATTGGCTGGTGCTGTTGAACCATTCCTGATCCTCAAGGAACATTTCAGAAGAAGATTTTAAACTTTGGGATCTTTTTTGCCAAGTTTTGTGAAAAAGCTCCAGAGAAAGACCTACATCAGTGACAAGAGTCAAGCCTGTGACGTCGGTCGACCATGAATGGGTCTGACCAAGCTGGTTTGCCCTGCTGAAAGCTACTGAGCTCCTTGACGTCAACAACGAAGACAAAGACCACCAGGGCTCACCAAGGCATTGTGCTGCAGTAGGCCGTCACAGTGGACCCAAACTCCAGTCCCAAAGACCTGATTCCTTGACGTTGAGACGAAAGCTACAAAAAAGTGAATAATTCACAAGTTAAAAACTTGACAGGTCCAACCGTTCATCATATCTGACGCGTGCTCCATTGGGGTCAGCCTAAAACATTGAATTTGTCACGGGCCAGTGTGACCAGATAGCCACGGTTGTTGTGTTACACTTTTTGGAGTTATAAAGTACATTTTTTAATTGAAAGTTTAAAAATTCATATCTTCGGTTCTCTACATGGAATTTTGTTGTCTTGGTGTCATTTTACATGTACAATTATATGTGTATAAATTGGTGTTGGATTGTAGTTGTGTGGTGTCTTTTACTTAATTACTGTTTTGTTGAAAATAAATGCTTTATACACCTGTCTCATAAGATAAACCTGACTGCTCATCTGCCAAGCTACTAAGGGTTGAACAAGGTTTCATTTTTTTAGACTTGACTGGACCTTATTAGTGATTGCAGTATTATTACTAGCTGCAGGTAGACATACCTGAACCTACTAATAACTGACTTTCCTACACATACCCTTAACCCTAAACCCATTACCTCTAACACTTAACCCCTGAGCTCCATAGCCCTAATGTTTTACCCCTCAAACCGATACCACAAGCGTTATAACCCAAACCCTTAACCCCAATCTTACCCTACGCACCTCACCCCACATACTAAAGCCTTTACCCTAACCCAAACTTTTATTCCTATAAATGCAGATCTTAGCTTATACTTTTGGCCCTAAATCCCTATATCTTAAACCTTATACCATTCACCTCTAACTTGTAGTCCCTTCCACCGTTTGACACAGCCTTACTTCAATATATCTTGGAAGCAAGCACCGAGGGCAGTGTTTCTTTTTCAAAGTACTTATTTTAGAAATAATATTTTTGAAGTGTTATACTAGTGTAATATTGCCTTATTTGGCTGTCCACATGGTTTCTTCAGGATGTTAAAAAGAATGTTCCAAGTCTAAGCAGCCAGTTGCTGGAATTGAGGTGTACAATGAATGCATCGCTTTCATCTGTTGCCATACAGTAACAATCGATTCCTTAAAACTGGTCAGAAACATTAGAGGAGCAGAGGGGTTCTCAGCATCACACAACGCCATACAGTTTCAATCACACTTGAGATCAGCCATTGGAAAACAAGCCTTCAAGAACATACTAGCATTTAAGCTCTCAACAATGCCCATATGGGAATACTGGGTGCACTGGAAGAACTTGAGGCAATGTAGGCTGTGTCAATCCCCCCTGAATCAGCTGCTCACATTGCATGTTGCTGTGCAGGCCTGTTACAACTGAGGTGAACGTATGTAAGGCCAATCCTCTTGTAGAACAGGACAAGTGCATGCACAGAGACACTAAAGCTAATCTGCACACCAGTGATAGCCAAGGAATTAGCTCAGTTTGGCAAGTTCTTTTCGGAAGCCGTCCGGCTCCTACGCGAGGTCAGACCAATACCGGGGGCTGCCACTGTAAATCCCTAGAAATAATCAGAATGAAACGGCAGGCTTCTAATTATATAGGCACACTATTGTATAAGTCGACTCTAGCTCAAACCAGTACTCCTCCTGTCAAATCTGAAACATATGTCTCAGAGACAACTTGTGACATAGTCTACACTACATCTCTAAAGGACACTCAGTACTTTTATATCTTTAGATACTAGCACTTTACAATGTTGCCTTTTAGCTACAGCCCTAGGGTCTTGACTTATCTGTTTTTCATGTAGGTGCATTAATTGTAATGAAATGCCATTATCTTTTATCCCAGAAGTTGAATTTTAAACATAGTACACCATAAGAAGCTGCTTATTTGCACAATTGTCATTTCAACCTATTTATGTTTGTACAACTCCTTGTTTCTTGTACTTGGCACTTTTATAGACTTGGTTTTCTAAATAAAGTATTTTACTATTCAATTCTCCAATACCTGACAGGACTTTTCCTTTTTTCCTAACAGATTGATAATGGAAGCCTTTTCGCTGTAGTCACAGACAGCAAGACAAAAAATGATAAGACAATCAAAAATGGCAACATACCCTCTCCCAAAAGCAATTATTCAAACAAACTTGCCTACTGTGTCACTGACGTACCACCGTGGTACTTGTGCCTTCTTCTTGGTATCCAGGTAAGAAGGGTATGAGGCAGGAGGTGAGGGTCGGTGTAAATAGACAATCAACGGGACAGACGTATTATTATCTGGATTATTTGTCGGAGGCATGGGTCAAAACGTGATGTGGGTTCTCTTTTCCATTTTACTATGGGTATAGAAACTATTCCTCCAGGGAAAGAGAACACTGAAGGTTATAGCATCTGGCACCATTTAGTAGTATGGCAAAGAAAACTACCCTATTCTTATGAACAATGGCATACTTACTTTGAATTAAAATTCATACATTAATTTTGCTGTAGAAGAGAAGGGGCCCTGAAAAATGTGCATCCTGGGTTATAATTCTCTCTCCTTTCCCTCTCTTTGTGACGGACATGAGGCAGAAAATGGGGCATGCAAAGTCTGGCCAACACAAGCATGGATTGTCTCCATGGTAATGGTGTATTAGAAAGAGCCATTGGGGGTACTTAGCCTGCCTCGAGACATCCCATGCAGACCCCTAGTGTCCCTTAACCTGATTCCAGAACCCTCCCTCTACTTCCAGAGACCCCCGCCCATTCTTAGTCACCCAAGACTGACCCACAAGGACCTTCATCAGTATCTCGGCTTACTCCTTTGACATTTCCACTTGACCCTTGTTTGGCACATCCACCTGCCTCTCCCTTTACCTTCAGACTGTACAGCAAGGTTGTGTATAACCTCAAGCTGCTTTATAGTAACCTGGGTGTGCCCTCAGACCTTTCTATCATTGTTTGAGAATTCTGCAATGTGCTGTCAAAGAACCCCAGGCTGGCCTCATCTCAAATGGTACTTAAAACACTCACAGGCGGTCCACAGAGACCCATGGTATGCTCTCGGATACAGCCAGCATGGCCTCAAGATATCCTTAGCCTGTCTTCAGTCATGTCCTAGCAGTACTCGCCCCCCAACAGCCATCCTTGCAGACCCTCGACCTGCACTCAATCACCTCTGGTACCCACTCAAAAGACCCTTGTTGAAATCTCAGCCAGCCTTCAGTGCTTCTAAGAGCCTTCCCATAGCCTTCAGACACTCATTCACCTGGCTAGCATACACTCTGAGACACCAGTTCTTCCTCTGGCCTTGTCTTCAGCAAATTGGGAGATAGGCAACCATGCCTGCCCACCATCAAGCTTTTTCACTGCAAGCATTGAGGGTTTGTAGGAGGGTGTACTTGGGTCACCAGAGAACTGAATTGTAAACTGTTTTAATGATCTTTTAAAAGTGGGGATTGTCCCGTCTCATACTGTGTGTTTTATCTCTGATCACCAGCATTACCTGACTGCCTTGGGTGGTATTGTGGCCATCCCATTGATCCTGTCCAAAGGGCTGTGCCTGACACATGACCCACTGACTCAAAGCCACCTCATCAGCACCATCTTCTTCGTCTCCGGAATCTGTACCCTGCTTCAAGTCATTTTCGGAGTCAGGTTAGTGAAGCTTTGAACTGTTGGAATTAAGATGCTTGTTTTAATCTAGACTGCCAACATATAGACCATTTACTTGACAGTCTTAATCCTCTCACCTATACCCATTCTTTAAAATTGGACCTTCTTCTGGATAGATCCCAATCTTGTAGTCATGTTTTTTAATGATCTAGTTCTGAACCACAGACACTTTGGCATTTAAAATACAGGTCACACAAAGACCGGTCACTCGTGTAACAAAGGCCACTACAGCCCCTGCAGTGCATGGGGGCCTGTGCTCAAGGCGGCCCTCTCTGCACAGTACCCTGCGCTGAGAGATCCTGAGTGAATTCAGAGAGGGGTCCATCTATGTACTTTGCTGAGGGGACTCCAAATTTCATTACTCCACTGCCTATGGTAACTTGGCACAGAACCATCAGGCTTAACTTAGAAGCAATGTGTAAAATATTTGTGAAACACTTCAAACAGTATCAGAGTAAAAATGTGTGTTTGCTTTGTTTGCTTTAAGTTGGCAGGGAATGCCCAAATATGGGTCCTTTGCTCACTTTGCCACTGGATTCAACCTAGCCTGGCTGATGAGGGGTATTACCCCAAAACTTTTCCCAGAATGCTTGTTTCCAGTACAAGAAAGACATGACAGGGCAGTTCGAGCTAGACTTTCCGCATGAGGAATAGGATCAAGACTGAATTGCATATAGTTGGGTCTGAACTCGGGTGCCGAGAACAATGATGGGTTCAAGCCAGATCTGTGACTGGGGTAGAGTTTCTGAAAAGTGTCAGCACTCCATCCATTTACCTGTGTTTCCTACAAAGTAAAGACACAACACAAAAAGGATCCCACACCAAGGGCATCATTACGATGCCACCGCAACGGCAAATGGGACAGCCCGCAAGAGGTGCGGTGGTCCCGCAATGGCAATTGAGATGCCACTGCCACGTGGTGGTGGCATCCCGCATACATTACATTGTGGCGGGCAGTGCTGTAAGCAGCACCCGCCACAATGCAATATATGCATGTTGTGCATTGGCATGCACAACGTGACAGGCACTGCGTGGTGCCTGCCACCTTGTCCATGTCAATGTTGGGGGTACCATAGGTACCCCTAGTGCAATCAACCCCACCCCTTCTGGGGCCTCACAACGGGACCCCAATGCCCATTTCCGCATGCCTTTCCATGGCGGAGTATCCGCCATGGAAAGACAGGCATACTAATATGTATGTCTTTAGACTAAAAGGTGTTAATTGCGGTATATATTTGAAGTCCTTTTGGCATTTTAGTCAGTGAAATATGATATAATACACATGATTTCGTTTTGTATTGAGCAAATATATCAGAAATGCCAATAAAAACTGTTAAAAACATACATTGGGAAAAAACATTTAGGGGCTTATTAGGATGTCATGACGTTCCCCACCGCCGAGCTGGCGGTGGCCACCAGCACGACATTGTAATGATTGAAACCCCTCTCCATATTACAATGGAGGGGGTTTCTCGGTAGACGCAAAATGCGTCTGCCGCTTTTCCGACGGTTGGCAATCGTTACGATTGCCGGCCGGGCGGACTGAGGCACGAATATGGTGGCGGTGCCTACCAGGCACCGCCATCCATATTAGCATGGGTTTACACAAAGGCCTTTCCGTGGCGGCGATGCCATAATGGAAAGGCTGGTGGTAAATGCTTTGGGGGCCCATTGCGGGCCCCGCGCGATGGGGGGCTGCACTTGGGGGGTACCGATGTTACTCCCCTACATTGCCATGCTCAAGGTAGCAGGCACCACGCAATGCCTGTCACATTGTGCATGGCAATGCACAACATGTCTCTTTGACATTGCTGCGAGTGCTGCTTACAGCAGCACCTGCCGCAACGTCAAAGATGCAGGATGGGACCTTCAGGGAGGCATTCGCATCCTAATTGGCGGTGCGGAACTGACGCACCCCTGGCGGCTTGTCCCAGCACCGCTAGGATGGCGGGCGGACTGAAGTCCGCCCACCATCCTAATGGGGCCAAGAGTGAAGACTGATTGATTGTAATGATCTGTCCAGCATTTGGTGATTCCTGACAAGGAATTGCTTTGTTACCAACATTCATTCACCTACTACTGCAGCTGGCCCTGGTCCATAACTATTCGCCTTAATGTTTTTCAGACTCCCTATTCTCCAAGGTGGCACCTTTGCCTTCTTGACTCCCACCCTTGCCATGCTCTCCCTCCCGAAGTGGCAATGCCCGGAATGGACAAAAAATGCTAGCCTTGTAAACGCCTCATCACCAGAGTTTGTTGAAGAGTGGCAGTCAAGAATACGAGAGGTAATATGTGTCATGATTTTTTTGTCTTTATTGATTTTAGTGAGCCTTTGAAATGAATTCGGGTTTTTAAGGATGTTGTCAATACTGTACAATAGGATTCCCTGAAAGACCACCTCCCAAATGATCAAGCTTCATATGCAGAGTTAAAAATTCCACACTCCCTAAGACTAAGTACACTATTTCAGCATTATCTGAGAAGGGGCACAAGCAGAAATCAAATATACACAGCTACAGTACCCAGTTACATTAAAGCTCATTGTTAATGTCAGTGATTGCTTTTGTAGAAGTAGACCTCACCAAGGCCTACTGGTGCTAGGGGTTCGCCCTTCTTTGCGCACTAGTCCTCAGACCAACAAATAGAGATTGGCATGGAAGCTGGAATAAGAAAAAAAACAATTTATTAAACCTCATGAGTGGAACTACTTCTATACAAAACCATCAGGCAGGGTATGAGGTAGCACAAGGAGTACAGAAACTGTGGGTCTTTTATACCCACTCAAGAGCTCAAAAGGAAGCGGTACAAGTACACACAAGACTAGCTATTCACATATATAGACATACAGAAAATGCTCAGTCAACAAAGTAGGAGGAGTAATGAAGTTGCTGATATGTTAGAACAGTCTGACGTTTACAGACTAAGACAGGTGCATGAGCAGCTACAGACTTTTCTGAGCATGCTCAGTCTTACAGGAGCTAAGTATAGACAGTCATTCTAGTAAAGCACAAGGGTAGGCAACAGCGAAGACGGAAAAAACACATGGCGAGCACATGGTCAACCAAAATGGCTGCCCAAAAACAAAATGGCTCAGCTCATGCTAAAAGTGATCTCTGCTAAACTTCCACACTTATCCCTTTCTAACATTTTCTTAAGAAAGGGATTAGAGAACGTCTACATCCACCCTTTAAGTCTCAAGATATGGTTCTGAGCTAGCGCGATATTGGACGGACACTGTAGCTTAGGTTTAGACATATAGATAGAGTGTTTACACATGTACACCCAGCTGATCCATCTAAAGCTGTATTTGCACCATATTTCTTAAAGTTCGGCCATGACATCAGCAACCTCTATGCCATTGATATCAAACACCTAAAACACAAGCACTCAGTTTTAGTCCAATTTTCACTCAGCCAAATGCTCCGTTGTTAGTTACTGTGTCAAAGGTGGCCTGGGAAGCTGGCACTGCTTATTGTACAGATTGTTTAAAAATGTATAATAGTACCTCAGTCGTCTTGAGGGTAAATCAGATATTAATTTAAATACATATTAAACAGAAATAAGTTAGAAACAGGAAACATTAGCAAAGAATTTATGAGAAAATTAAGAAAACCCTTGCAAGCAATTACAATATGAACTGGCAAAAGTAATAGGTGTGGTTGTTCTATAAGTGAAAGGGATTATTTATTAATTGGCAATTATGGGGATAAAGATTGGTGAATGTGAGAATGCATCTATGAATGGATAGATGAGTGATTGCATGGATAGATTAGTGGTAGTATGCATTTAAAATGAATTCATGTGAAAATAGTTGAATAAGTGATTGCATGGACAAATGGTTGGGCAAGTCGATGAGTGTGTGGATTGATAGATGCAACCAGGTTCCACTAGTTTTAAAGACTGAGGGCTCAGACATCCGTAGCAATAACGCTACTTGGGGCCTGATTCTGATGCGGGTTGGAAAGCTTCCCGACCAAATCGGTTTGGAAATGGTTTCCGACCCACTCGGATCGGGAGAGTCCGACAGCCGGACTACAATGCATCCGGATGCTTCCAGATACGATTTAGTTGGACTCCCATTGACTTCAATGGGGGCATATGTTCCTAATCGCATCATACTTGGGCCCTGGGTCGGGAAGACACGTTCCCGATCCGATTTGGAAGAAGCATATTCCATTAGGAGGCCTTCCTAACCGCATCAGAATCAGGCCCTAGGTGGGAATGCTTTCCTAACCGCATCAGAATCTGGTCCATAGTGTTTTGACTTAATATACAATAGAAAAATATTGTGTAACATAAATATGGTGTTGTAAAAATATAATCGAAAGAAATATGGAAGGTAAGAATATCGTTTCAAATGTTGTTTTTAGGTCTCGCCTACGCAGCGCGCATGCGTTGCATAGAATAGGACCTCCTGTCGTCGATGAGCTTTTCTCCCCAAAAACATGCACGCGTTGCATTGTTTTCTATTGCAACTCGCGCATGTTTGGCAATTTCCTCGCGGGAGCCAGCGGCTGGCATATGGCAGAAATTATCGCCACGCCAGCCGCTCCCTCCCTTCCGCGAGTGAATCACGCAGGCCCCCTACTCTCTCCCCTACTCCTGCTGCGAGGTGCGTACCTGCTGCCGCGCCACCTTGTTATATCCCTACTTTGGATAAAGTGGTGCCAACATTAACCTTTGGGTGACTTTACTTTGACAGAGACCTTCGACAACATGTGTAATATGGACTTGGGCAGTTGCTCATTGTTGTCATAGATTGAGTGTTAACACGTCGCTGGACAAACTGGTAACAGCCTTTACAGAGAGGAAAGTAGCGTTTACACTTTTATTTCGTCATCTCTAAAAGGTAGTTTGTGACATTTTACTTTTGAGTGAAGACTGAATGTGCTATTTTTGTTGCAGTTGCCTTTATGAGTTCAAGGTACTTAAAACCCTTGAGCCAGGATGTGGCCAGAACCGGGTGCAAAGAGGAAGCCTGCCTTCTTCGGGAGACAAACAGATGAAAGAAAGTAAACTATTGCTTACACTGCAATCAATGCAACATACACTCCAAATACCACTCATTGCCACATAGTTACATGCCACATAATTACACTGCACTCAATGCAACATACACTCCAAATACCGCTCAGTGCCACATAATTACACGCCACATAATTACACTCTACTGAATGCAACACACACTCCACACAATACCACTCAGTGCTAAATAATTTTATGCTACATAATTACACTGCACTCAATGCAACATACACTCCAAACAATACCACTTAGTGCCACATAATTACACGCCACACAATTACACTCTACTGAATGCAACATACACTCCACACAATACCACTCAGTGCCACATAATTATATGCTACATGATTACACTGTGCTCAATGCAATATACACTCTGAATACCACTCAGTGCCACATAATTACACGCTAAAAATTACACTGCACTCAATGCAGCATACACTCCAAATACCACTCAGTGCCACATAATTACACAGCACATAATTACAATGCACTCAATGCAACACACACTCTAAATACCACTCAGTGTCACATAATTACATGCCACATAATTACACTGCACTCAATGCAACATACACTCCAAATACCACTCAGTGCCACATAATTACACGCCACATAATTAAACTCTACTGAATGCCACACTCACTCCACACAATACCACTCAGTGCCACATAATTACACGCCACACAATTACACTCTACTGAATACAACATACACTCCAGACAATACCACTCAGTGCCACATATTTATATGCTACATAATTACACTGCACTCAACGCAACATACACTCGAAATACCACTCAGTGCCACATAATTACACACCACATAATTACACTGCACTCAATGCAATTTACACTCCAAATACCACTCAGTGCCACATAATTACATGCCACATTATTACACTGCACTCAATGCAACATACACTTCAAATACCACTCAGTGCCACACAGTTACACGCTACATAATTAGACTGCAGTCAATGCAACATACACTCCAAATACCACTCAATGCAACATAGTTACATGCCACATAATTACACTGCACTCAAGGTAACATACTCTGCAAATACCACTCAGTTCCATATAATTACACGTAACATAATTACAGTACACTCAATGCAACATACTCTCCAAATACCACTCAGTGCCACATAATTACATGCCACATAATTACACTCTACTGAATGCAACACACACTCCACACAATACCACTCAGTGCCACATAATTATATGCTACATAATTAAACTGCGCTCAATGCAACATACACTCCAAATACCACTTAGTGCCACATAATTACACTCCACATAATTACACTGCACTCAATGCAACATACACTCCAAATACCACTCAGCGCCACATAATTACACGCCACATAAATACACTGCAATCAAAGCAACATACACTCCAAATACCACTCAGTGCCACATAATTACACACCACAAACTTGCACTGCACTCAATGCAACATACACTCCAAATGCCACTCAGTGCCAAATAGTTACACACCACATAATTACACTGCAGTTAATGCAACATATACTCCAAATCCCACTAAGTGCCCTATAGTTACATGCCACATAATTACACAGCACTCAATGCAACATACACTCCAAATACCACTCAGTGCCAGATAATTACATGCCACATAATAAATCTGCACTCAACGCAACATACACTCCAAATACCACTCAGTGCTTCGTAATTTCACGCCAGAAATGTACACTGCACCCATACAACATCCACTCCAAATACCACTCAGTGCCACATAATTACACGCCACATAATTACACTCTACTGAATGCAACAAACACTACACACAATACCACTCAGTAACACATAATTATATGCTACATAATTACACTGCACTCAATGCAACATACACTCCAAACAATACCACTCAGTGCCACTTAATTACATGCCACACAATAACACTCTACTTAATACAACATACACTCCACACAATACCACTAAGTGCCACATAATTATATGCTACATAATTACACTGCACTCAATGCAACATACACTCCAAACAAAACCACACAGTGCCACTTAATTACATGCCACACAATTACACTCTACCTAATACAACATACACTCCACACAATACCAATTAGTGCCACATAATTATATGCTACATAATTACACTGCACTCAAGCAACATACACTCCAAATACCACTCAGTGGCACATAGTAACATGCCACATAATTACACTGCACTCAATGCATTATGCACTCCAAATAACACTCAGTGCCACATAATTACATACCACATAATTATACTGCACTCAATGCAACATACACTCCGAATACCAGTCAGTGCCACATAATTACACGCCATATAATTACACTGCACTCAATGCAACATACCCTCCAAATACCACTCAGTGCCACATAATTACACGCCACATAATTACACTGCACTCAATGCAACACACACTCCAAATCCCACTCAGTGCCACAACGTTACACACCACATAATTTCACAGCCCACAATGCAACATACACTCCAAATACCACTCAGTGCCACATAATCACATGCCACATAATTACACTCCACTCAATGCAACATACACTACAAATACCACTCAGTGCCACATAATTACACACCACACAATTACATTCTACTGAACACAACATACACTCCACACAATACCACTCAGTGCCACATAATTATATTCTACATAATTACACTGCACTTAATGCAACATGCACTCCAAATACAACTCAGTGCCACATATTTACACGCCACATAATTACACTATACTGAATGCAACACACACTCCATACAATTCCACTCAGTGCCACATAATTATGTGCTACATAATTACACTGCACTCAATGCAACATACACTTCAAACAATACCACTCGGTGCCACATAATTACACGCCACACAATTACACTCTACTGAATACCACATACACTCAACACAATACCACTCAGTGCCACATAATTACACACCACATAATTACACTGAACTTAATGCAACATACACTCCAAATACAACTCAGTGCCACATATTTACACGCCACATAATTACACTATACTGAATGCAACACACACTCCATACAATTCCACTCAGTGCCATATAATTATGTGCTACATAATTACACTGCACTCAATGCAACATACACTTCAAACAATACCACTCGGTGCCACATAATTACACGCCACACAATTACACTCTACTGAATACAACATACACTCCACACAATACCACTCAGTGCCACATAATTATATGCTACATAATTACACTGCACTAAATGCAACATACACTCCAAATACCACTCAGTGCCACAGAATTACACATCACATAATTACACTGAACTCAATGCAACATACACTCAAAATTCCACTCAGTGCCACATAACTACACGCCACATAATTACACTCTACTGAATGCAACACACACTCCACACAATACCACTCAGTGCCACATATTAATATGCTACATAATTACACTGCGCTCAACGCAACATACACTCCAAATACCACTCAGTGCCACATAATTACACGCACATAATTACACTGCACTCAATGCGACATACACTCCTAATACCACTCAGTGCCACATAATTACACGCGACATATTTGCACTGCACTCAATGCAACATACACGCCATATACCACTTAGTGCCACATAGTTACACGTCACATAATTACACTGCTCTCAATGCAATATACACTCCAAATACCACTCAGTGCCATATAGTTACATGCCACATAATCACACTGCACTCAATGCAACATCCACTCCACATACCACTCAGTGCCACATAATTACACTGCACTCAATGCAACATACACTCCAAATACCACTCAATGCCACATAATTACACACCAGATATTTACACTGCACCCATACAACATCCACTCCAAATACCACTCAGTGCCACATAATTACACACCACATAATTACACTCTACAGAATGCAACACACACTCCACACAATACCACTCAGTGCCACATTATTATATGCTACATAATTACACTGCACTCAATTCAACATGCGCTCCAAACAATACCACTCAGTGCCACTTAATTACATTCCTCACAATATACTCTACCTAATACAACATACAGTCCACACAATACCAATTAGTGCCACATAATTATATGCTACATAATTACACTGCACTCAAGCAACATACACTCCAAATATCACTCAGTGACACATAGTTACGTGCCACATAATTACATTGCACTCAATGCAACATCCACTCCAAATACCAATCAGTGCCACATAAATACACACCACATAATTACACTGCACTCAATGCAACATCCACTCCAAATACCACTCAGTGCCACATAATTACACGCTAAGCATGGGTGAATTTTGCGAATCTCGCGTTCGCGAATTTTGCGGATTTGCGAACTCGCAATCCGCAAAATCCGCGAATTCTCGCGAATTTGCAGATTTTTTTTTGTGTGTTCGCGCGAGTTTCTGCCAGTTCGCGAGGGTTTTGTACAATTTTGCAAACGCGAACTTACCTGTCGGGTCGCAAGTTTTGCGAACTTGTTGTTTCTACGTGTCCAGCCTGTTTGGGACACTCTTCTTCATCACTGCCACTCTCTGTCACCACTGCCACTCTCTGACTACTCATGCCACCCTCTGGCCCACACATGCCACCCTCTGTTTCATCACAGCACCCTCTGGTTGTCCAGTGTACATTATTGTGGCAAAGCAAAGCACACCTTCCCTGCCTCAAGTGACCTGAATTAATTTGGGGCTGATTAATGTGTCACAGAATATTTTTTTAGCTGGCACCTGCTTCCTTAGTGCTTCCTGATTAGTGATCTTTTGCACTTGCTAAGTGCTTTCATTGTTGCAAAATTAGTTACAACACCTGCCCTGCCCCAACTGACAATAATGAATTAGGGGCTGATTAATGTGTCACTGGATTTGAACTTCCAGCCTGGCTCCTGCTTGTCTCCCTTAGCTGTAATTCAGAACCTTTGTGGCATATGTGTAACTATTCTGAGGGTCACATAATAGTTGCAAGTAGGCAACTGAACTCTGGAGGGGCCCCTCAGGAAGCACTACAGGAAATGGCTACTAATGATGAGCTTGAACTTTTGAACCTGGTAAGTAGTTTCAGTTTTGCTAAGATCGTATTTCTGCAATTTAGCGCTTATTCGCGGTGCGCGAAGTTGAACTGGGAAGCCGCGAACTCACGCGAACAGTGCGAGCAAGCCATAAAATCCGCTGCTCGCGGATTTGCGGATTTTGCGGGAAATTCACGAATCTCGCGGATTGCGAATTTACCAAAAATCCGCAAAATCCGCAAGCGGAACGGATTTTCCGCCCATACTTATTACACGCCACATAATTAAACTGCACTCAATGCAACATACACTCCAAATACCACTCAGTGCCACATAATTACACCTTAAACAAAAACTACTGGGTTTGGGCTCCCAACAGCACCGCTTGCCACAAGCTAATACCAAACAACAGAAGATGCACGTGCTGCCAATAACTTGACTGCCTTATTTTTGGCTAAACATCAGAGTTGAAACAAATGTTTATATTGACCACAGGGTGTCGTGTATTTATTTAATTTCAAATTGGATTTATTTATTCATTTTTATCTCAAAGACATCAGATTTTTTAAGTTCATTATTTAAGACCTTATGTACAACATAAACAACAAAATGGCATATATTCAAAATGAACAATTTTTTACAAATAAAGAGATTAGAACACTTTGGACGGATCACACACTATCAGTCATACAACTTTCACACCACACTATTTACACTATATATACAAACACATCAACAAGAAACAATATGAATTATTTCAACAATGTAATCACTTAGATTACAATAAAGCCAAAAACATTCGTATTTTGTCAGAACCGTTTGTCAATTTTTTCAGTTTTGATTTTTCAGTTTAGGTTTATAAAGTCTACGCGTTTCGAACTCAAAAAGTGATGAGTTCTCATCAGGACTGAGGTCTGTAAAAGAGAAAGGGGAGAAACGTATTGGTGTGCTATTCAACTATACTGCTACACTGCCTTTTTCTACTACCAGCTAAAGCCTCTTACCTCTCAGTGAATCGGAAACCAGAAAAGACTGTGGGCTTGTCCAGGAAATCAACCATCTATCATAAGAAACATATCACACCATTACCTACTAAACCATGTCTATTTTTCAAAACACATGCAGGCAAACACCTCTCAATTATGCTTACATGGTTAAAGAGAGTCTAAATCCACGACTATTTGTCGAGTCCGCCTGGTGGGTGCTGTCAATCTGTTGAGAAAAAGGGGAGCCGGTAAGCTTACGCGGCGGTGGTGGAGCGTGAGCAAACAAGTGAGCTGGGCGGGTGTGTCTCACCTTGGAAACGGAGAATCAATCTATGTGTCCGGGTTAACAATCAGCGCCGGTATTTCTGAAAAATAGATGGGAAAGTACTGTCAAAGCTGGAACCGCGATGTCTCCGTCGTTAGATTTCCCAGTGTGTGCTAAAGTTTGCGGTGTAGCGATTCTTACCTCAAGTCAGTCGCGTCAGCGCGGAGCAGAATTTCGTTGCCTCTGCCGGGCGGCCTCGCTGTGCAATACTTCCGGGTCCGCGAGGATCCTGGGAGTCGTAGTAGCAACATAATATTCCACGCTTTAAATATCTTAACTTTGAATGCTCCCCGATGAGTGAATTCGCTCGATAGAATCACCATTTATTTGACAATTAAGTTGGACATCGTATCTCCGGAGTATTTTAGGGCAGCGCTCTGGATTTTTGGCACCTATATGCAGAGAATTTTCGGGGCTCGTTAAAAAATGCTCACTTTAATATATGGTGGATTGTGGGAGTTGTGGTGTATCCATGTTTGATGCGGCGTCATGTGATGACAGACGTATTTTAATGCTCTTTATAGTTGTGTAATGACGGGGGTTCGATGGAAAAGACTTGATTTAATCTGCAGTAATTGGTGGTGTGCATGCTTGATGAGACAACAGTTTGTGGCTCGCAAAACCAATGATGTATACAACGAGCAGGTCACAATCGTTGTACGGTATCGTTCAGCTTATTTGCATTGGCCAGGGGAGGACCACCTAGTATCAGTGTGTGCGTTCCCTTAAATTAGATGTGCGACAGAAATGATCAGAGGAAGGACCAAGTATCCTTTATTATGTTCAATGATGTAAATTCAGAGTTTGAACATTTCTGACATTTCATTTAATCTGGAAAATGCTGTATTGAATTTGACAATTAACATCGCTTCCATTTTTGTTAATTTCGCGTCTAAGTTTCCACCTCTGGCATCATTTTCAACCTTTGCAATGACTGTCCAGATTAAATCCGTGTCTTTGTGTTGTTTTTCATTCCAATGATTAACTAGAGGTGCTGTGGCCACATTATTCCGAATTCTTGATTTGTGTTGCTGTATTCGGAGGCGGACTTCTTGGTTTGTTTTTCCAATATATGCCAGGTTGCAGGGGCATAAAATTCCGTATACCACATAACGCGATTTGCAGTTGGAAAATTTGTCATGTTTCCAACTAATTTGATTGTATGTGAAAACTGTTCCTTCTACCGTGGTATCACAACATGTGCATGTCCCACATTTGTTGTGTGCCTGGATTGGTGGTAAGTTTAACAAAGTCCGTAAATCTGGGTTTATCTTTTTGGGCAAAGCAGCTCTGATCAATTGGTTGGCGACACTGTGATTCTTTTTGAAGGCAAAAAGGGGTTATTTTTTGAAGGTTTGATCCGAATTGCGTAGCAGATGCCAGTTTTGTTTTACTACTTTTTTCAAAGCATTTGAGTTGGGACAAAACGTGGATACAAAGACTAACCTGTCTGTTTCTTTTTTTGCTCTTCTTTCCAAGAGGGTATCACGTGGAGTCCACCATGCTCTTTTTGCTGACTTCCTTAGTAGTTTTTTCAGGTAACCACGTATGAGTAAATTAGCTTTAAGATTGTTTGCATGTTTCCAGTATTCCTCCTTGCATTGGCAATTTCGTCTTATCCGTAGATATTGCCCATATGGGAGGTTGTCTTTTAGGCTACGTGGATGATTGCTATGGAAATGGAGCGCCCTGTTGCGATCAATAGATTTTTTATGGAGTGTTGTTATCAACTCACCTTCACAGGGGTACACTTCTACGTCAAGAAACGGCATTTTTTCCGTCGAATGTTCCGTGCTGAATTTAATTGTTGGTACCCTATTGTTGATCCAATCATGGAATCTTTGGAGTTCCTCTTTTGATCCAGACCAGATGAAAAAAATGTTGTCTATATAACGATACTAATGGGATATCCATTGTACGTAGGGATTATTGTTATAGACGAATGCCTCCTCATATTTTGCCATAAATAAAACAGCTAATTCAGGGGCAAATGGGCATCCCATTGCCACGCCACCGACTTGGAAGTAGAATTCTCAATCAAAGTTGAAATAATTCTTTTTCAACGCGAATTCTGCAAGTTTTAAAATGAATTCGGTTGGTATTGGGTGTGGTCTTGGTCTTTCCTCTAAAAATGCTTCAAGGACATAAATGCCTTCATCTGGTGGGATTTGAGTATAAAGTGAAGTTATGTCCATTGTAACCATTAGCTGGGAATTTTTATCAAACTTGATTGTCATGAGCTTGTTGATGAAGTCCGTGGTATCTTGGATGTGGGATTTGACTTCCGATAGGAATGGTTTGAGATAGAAATCTACAAACTTGGAGATAGGCTCCAATAAGGATTCACAACCGGATACTATTCGGCGTCCTGGGGGTGTTTTTTCATTTTTATGTATTTTAGGCAATACGTAAAATAAGGGTGTCCTGGGATGTTTTATTTTTAAATACTCGTACTCTTTTTTGCCTAAAAAACCTTGTTCGAAGCCGTCATCGATGATTTTATGTAATTCGTTTTTCAATTCCAGAGTAGGATCTTTATTGACCTTCTTCATTTAGTTGTCTTTGTTTTTGTTTCTTCATTTAGTTGTCTTTTGACTTCCTTCATATGCAATTCTTTGTCCCAAATGACAATAGAACCACCTTTGTCGGCCTGCTTTATAATAACTGAGGTGTCTGTTTTTAAGTTGTTTAAGGCCTGTGACTCTGCTTTTGATAAATTGAATTTAATGTGTTTATTCTTTTTCTCCATTTCCATGACTGCTGATAGAATAGTCCGTTCAAAGGTCACTACTTCCTTTGGTATTTTACTTGTTGGTGGGCAGAATGATGATTTGTTCCGTAGTCCTGTTATTTCGAGCCTAGGTTGGTAGGGCTGTTCTGTGAAGTATGTTTTGAGTCTTATCTTTCTACAGAATTCAATTACCTCGGTCTTGAGTTTCACGAAATCTGTATGTTTAGTTGGGACAAATGTTAAGCCTTTTGTTAGAATCCTCTCTTCTTCACATGTCAAGGTTTTGTTTGACAGGTTGAATATTGGTGACAGGACTAATTTTTGTAATTGTGTCGTCTTGTTGACATCTCCCATGGTTGGGGGTCAAAACGAGTTTTTCCTTTCTGGAAGTGGGAGTGAAGGTGACGATCCCACACCAAGGAGAAACAACAACAGGAGAGGAGGATTCCAACAAAATCAAGGATTCCAACAGCAGCAACAAGGAGCTTTTTTAGGCAGGGGTCAAACCAAACCGCGTGGAAAAACTCGTTTTGCCCCCCAACCATGGGAGATGTCAACAAGACGACACAATTACAAAAATTAGTCCCGTCACCAATATTCAACCTGTCAAACAAAACCTTGACATGTGAAGAAGAGAGGATTCTAACAAAAGGCTTAACATTTGTCCCAACTAAACATACAGATTTCGTGAAACTCAAGACCGAGGTCATTGAATTCTGTAGAAAGATAAGACTCAAAACATTCTTCACAGAACAGCCCTATCAACCTAGGCTCGAAATAACAGGACTACGGAACAAATCATCGTTCTGCCCACCAACAAGTAAAATACCAAAGGAAGTAGTGACCTTTGAACGGACTATTCTATCAGCAGTCATGGAAATGGAGAAAAAGAATAAACACATTAAATTCAATTTATCAAAAGCAGAGTCACAGGCCTTAAACAACTTAAAAACAGACACCTCGGTTATTATAAAGCAGGCCGACAAAGGTGGTTCTATTGTCATTTGGGACAAAGAATTGTATATGAAGGAAGTCAAAAGACAACTAAATGAAGAAACATGCTATCTGAAGGTCAATAAAGATTCTACTCTGGAATTGAAAAACGAATTACATAAAATCATCGATGACTGCTTCGAACAAGGTTTTTTAGGCAAAAAGAGTACGAGTATTTAAAAATAAAACATCCCAGGACACCCTTATTTTACATATTGCCTAAAATACATAAAAATGAAAAAACACCCCCAGGACGCCAAATAGTGTCTGGTAGTGAATCCTTACTGGAGCCTATCTCCAAGTTTGTAGATTTCTTTCTCAAACCATTCCTATCGGAAGTCAAATCTCACATCCAAGATACCACGGACTTCATCAACAAGCTCATGACAATCAACTTTGATAAAAATTCCCAACTAATGGTTACAATGGACATAACTTCACTTTATACTCAAATCCCACAAGATGAAGGCATTTATGTCCTTGAAGCATTTTTAGAGGAAAGACCTAGACCACACCCAATACCAACCGAATTCATTTTAAAACTTGCAGAATTCGCGTTGAAAAAGAATTATTTCAACTTTGATGGAGAATTCTACTTCCAAGTCGGTGGCGTGGCATTGGGATGCCCATTTGCCCCTGAATTAGCTGTTTTATTTATGGCAAAATATGAGGAGGCATTCGTCTATAACAATAATCCCTACGTACAATGTATATCCCATTGGTATCGTTATATAGACGACATTTTTTTCATCTGGTCTGAATCAAAAGAGGAACTCCAAAGATTCCATGATTGGATCAACAATAGGGTACCAACAATTAAATTCAGCATGGAACATTCAACAGAAAAAATGCCGTTTCTTGACGTAGAAGTGTACCCCTGTGAAGGTGAGTTGATAACAACACTGCATAAAAAATCTACTGATCGCAACAGGGCGCTCCATTTCCATAGCAATCATCCGCGTAGCCTAAAAGACAACCTCCCATATGGGCAATATCTACGGATAAGACGAAATTGCCAATGCAAGGAAGAATAATGGAAACATGCAAACAATCTTACAGCTAATTTACTCATACGTGGTTACCCGAAAAAACTACTAAGGAAGTCGGCAAAAAGAGCATGGTGGACTCCACGTGATACCCTCTTGGAAAGAAGAGCAAAAAAAGAAACAGACAGGTTAGTCTTTGTATCCACGTTTTGTCCCAACTCAAATGCTTTGAAAAAAGTAGTAAAACAAAACTGGCATCTGCTACGCAATTTGGATCAAACCTTCAAAAAAGAACCCCTTTTCGCCTTCAAAAAGAATCACAGTGTCGCCAACCAATTGATCAGAGCTGCTTTGCCCAAAAAGATAAACCCAGATTTACGGACTATGTTAAACTTACCACCAATCCAGGGACACCACAAATGTGGGACATGCACATGTTGTGATACCACGGTAGAAGGAACAGTTTTCACATACAATCAAATTAGTTGGAAACATGACAAATTTTCCAACTGCAAATCGCGTTATGTGGTATACGGAATTTTATGCCCCTGCAACCTGGCATATATTGGAAAAACAATCCAAAAAGTCCGACTCCGAATACAGCAACACAAATCAAGAATTTGGAATAATGTGGCCACAGCACCTCTAGTTAATCACTGGAATGAAAAACAACACAAAGACACGGATTTAATCTGGACAGTCATTGCAAAGGTTGAAAATGAAGCCAGAGTTGGAAACTTAGATGCGAAATTACCAAAAATGGAAGCGATGTTAATTGTCAAATTCAATACAGCATTTTCCGGATTAAATGAAATGTCAGAAATGTTCAAACTCTGAATTTACATCATTGAACATAATAAAGGATACTTGGTCCTTCCTCTGATCATTTCTGTCGCACATCTAATTTAAGGGAACGCACACACTGATACCAGGTGGTCCTCCCCTGGCCAATGCAAATAAGCTGAACGATACCGTACAACGATTGTGACCTGCTCGTTGTATACATCATTGGTTCTGCGAGCCACAAACTGTTGTCTCATCAAGCATGCACACCACCAATTACTGCAGATTAAATCAAGTCTTTTCCATCGAACCCCCGTCATTACACAACTATAAAGAGCATTAAAATACGTCTGTCATCACATGACGCCGCATCAAACATGGGTACACCACAATTCCCACAATCCACCATATATTAAAGTGAGCATTTTTTATCGAGCTCCCGAAAATTCTCTGCATATAGGTGCCAAAAATCCAGAGAGCTGCCCTAAAATACTCCGGAGATACGATGTCCAACTTAATTGTCAAATAAATGGTGATTCTATCGAGTGAATTCACTCATCGGGAGCATTCAAAGTTAAGATATTTAAAGCGTGGAATATTATGTTGCTACTACGACTCCCAGGATCCTCGCGGACCCGGAAGTATTGCACAGCGAGGCCGCCCGGCAGAGGCAACGAAATTCTGCTCCGCGCTGACGCGACTGACTTGAGGTAAGAATCGCTACACTGCAAACTTTAGCACACACTGGGAAATCTAACGACAGAAACATCGCGGTCCCAGCTTTGACAGTACTTTCCCATCTATTTTTCAGAAATACAGGCGCTGATTGTTAACCCTGGACACATAGATTGATTCTCCGTTTCCAAGGTGAGACACACCCGCCCAGCTCACTTGTTTGCTCACGCTCCACCACCGCTGCGTAAGCTTACCGACTGCCCTTTTTCTCAACAGATTGACAGCACCCACCAGGCGGACTCGACAAATAGTCGTGGATTTAGACTCTCTTTAACCATGTAAGCATAATTGAGAGGTGTTTGCCTGCATGTGTTTTGAAAAATAGACATGGTTTAGTAGGTAATGGTGTGATATGTTTCTTATGATAGATGGTTGATTTCCCGGACAAGCCCACAGTCTTTTCTGGTTTCCGATTCACTGAGAGGTAAGAGGCTTTAGCTGGTAGTAGAAAAAGGCAGTGTAGCAGTATAGTTGAATAGCACACCAATAAGTTTCTCCCCTTTCTCTTTTACAGACCTCAGTCCTGATGAGAACTCATCACTTTTTGAGTTCGAAATGCGTAGACTTTATAAGCCTAAACTGAAAAATCAAAACTGTGAAAAAATTGACAAACGGTTCTGACAAAATACGAATGTTTTTGGCTTTATTGTAATCTAAGTGATTACATTGTTGAAATAATTCATATTGTTTCTTGTTGATGTGTTTGTATATATAGTGTAAATAGTGTGGTGTGAAAGTTGTATGACTGATAGTGTGTGATCTGTGTTGTCCAAAGTGTTCTAATCTCTTTATTTGTAAAAAATTGTTTATTTTGAATATATGCCATTTTGTTGTTTATGTTGTACATAAGGTCTTAAATAATGAACTTAAAAAATCTGATGTCTTTGAGATAAAAATGAATAAATAAACCCAGTTTGAAATTAAATAAATACACGACACCCTGTGGTCAATATAAACATTTGTTTCAACTCTGATGTTTAGCCAAAAATAAGGCAGTTAAGTTATTGGCAGCACGTACATAATTACATGCCACATAATTACACTGCACTCAATGCAACATGCACTCCAAATCCCACTCAGTGCCACAAAGTTACACGCCACATAATTTCACAGCCCACAATGCAACATACACTCCAAATACCTCTCAGTGCCACATAATTACATGCCACATAATTACACTGAACTCAATGCAACATACACTCCAAATACCACTCAGTGCCACATAATTACACACCACACAATTACACTCTACTGAACAAAACATTCACTCCACACAATACCACTCAGTGCCACATAATTATATGCTACCTGATTACACTGCGCACAACGCAACATACACTTCAAATACCACTCAGTGCCACATAATTACACGCCACATAATTACACTGCACTCAATGCAACATACACTCCAAATACCACACAGTGGCACATAATTATATGCTACATAATTACACTGCACTCCATGCAACATACATTCTAAACAATACCACTCAGTGCCAACATAATTACACAATTACACTCTACTGAACACAACATACACTCCACACAATACCACTCAGCGCCACATAATTATATGCTACATATTTATACTGCGCACAACGCAACATACACTCCAAATACCACTCAGTGCCACATAATTATACGCCATATAATTACACTGCACTCAATGCAACATACATTCCAAATACCACACAGTGCCACATAATTATATGCTACATAATTACACTGCACTTCATGCAACATACACTCCAAATATTACCACTCCGTGCCACATAATTACACGCCACATAATTAAACTCTACTGAATACAACACACACTCCACACAATACCACTCAGTGCCACATAATTATATGCTAATTACACTGCACTCAATGCAACATACACTCCAAACAATACCACTCAGTGCCACATAAATACACACCACACAATTACACTCTACTGAATACAACATACACTCCACACAATACCACTCAGTGCCACATAATTATATGCTACATAATTGCACTGCACTCAATGCAACATACACTCCAAATACCACTCAGTGCCACATAATTACACACCACATAATTACACTGAACTCAATGCAACATACACTCAAAATACCACTCAGTGCCACATAACTACATGCCACATAATTACACTCTACTGAATGCAACACACACTCCACACAATACCACTCAGTGCCACATAATAATATGCTACATAATTACACTGCGCTCAACGCAAAATACACTCCAAATACCACTCAGTGTCACATATTTACATGCACATAATTACACTGCACTCAATGCAACATACACGCCATATACCACTAAGTGCCACATAGTTACAGGTCACATAATTACACTGCTCTCAATGCAATATACACTCCAAATACCACTCAGTGCCACATAGTTACATGCCACATAATCCCACTGCACTCAATGCAACATCCACTCCAAATACCACTCAGTGCCACATACTTACACTGCACTCAATGCAACATATACTCCAAATACCACTCAGTGTCACATAATTAAATGCGACATAATTACACTGCACTCAGTGCAACATACACTCCAAATACCACTCAGTGCCACATACTTACACGCCAGATATTTAAATTGCACCCATATAACATCCACTCCAAATACCACTCAGTGCCACATAATTACACGCCACATAATTACACTCGACTGAATGCAACACACACTCCACACAATACCACTCAGTGCCACATAAATATATGCTACATAATTACACTGCACTGTATTCAACATACACTCCAAACAATACCACTCTGTGCCACTTAATTACATGCCACACAATTATACTCTACTTAATACAACATACACTCCACACAATACCAATTAGTGCCACATAATTATATGCTACATAATTACACTGCACTCAAGCAACATACACTCCAAATACCACTCAGTGGCACATAGTTATGTGCCACATAATTACACTGCACTCAATGCAACATCCACTCCAAACACCACTCAGTGCCACATAATTACACACCACATAATTACACTGCACTCAATGCAACATACACTCCAAATACCACTCAGTGCCACATAATTACACGCCACATAATTACACTGCACTCAATGCAACATACACTCCAAATACCACACAGTGCCACATAATTACACGCCAGATAATTACACTGCACTCAATGCAACATACACTCCAAATCCCTCTCAGTGTGTCAAAGTTACACGCCACATAATTTCACAGCCCACAATGCAACATACACTCCAAATACCACCCAGTGCCACATAATTACATGCCACATAATTAAACTGCACTCAATGCAGCATACACTCCAAATACAACTCAGTGCCACATAATTACACACCACACAATTACACGCTACTGAACACAACATTCACTCCACACAATACTACTCAGTGCCACATAATTATATGCTACCTGATTACACTGCGCACAACGCAACATACTCTCCAAATACCACTCCGTGCCACATAATTACACGCCACATAATTACACTGCACTCAATGCAAGATACACTCCAAATACCACACAGTGGCACATAATTATATGCTACATAATTACACTGCACTCCATGCAACATACATTCTAAACAATACCTTTCAGTGCCACATAATTACACGCCACACAATTACACTCTACTGAACACAACATACACTCCACACAATACCACTTAGTGCCACATAATTATATGCTACATAATTATACTGCGCACAACGCAACATACACTCCAAATACCACTCAGTGCCACATAATTATACGCCACATAATTACACTGCACTCAATGCAACATACATTCCAAATACCACACAGTGCCACATAATTATATGCTACATAATTACACTGCAGTTCATTCAACATACACCCCAAATATTTCCACTCCGTGCCACATAATTACACGCCACATAATTAAACTCTACTGAATACAACATACACTCCACACAATACCACTCAGTGCCACATAATTATATGCTACATAATTACACTGTGCTCAATGCAACATATACTCCAAATACCCCTCAGTGCTACATAATTACATGCCACATAATTACACTCTACTCAATACAACATACATTCCACACAATACCACTCAGTGCCACATAATTATGTTCTACATAATTACACAGGGCTCAACGCAACATACACTCCAAATGTCACTCAGTGCCACATAATTACACGCCATATAATTGCACTGCACTCAATGCAATTTACACTCCAAATACCACTCAGTGCCATGTAATTACACACCACATAATTACACTGCACTCAATGCAACATACACTCCAAATACCACTCAGTGCCACACAGTTACACCCCACATAATTACACTGCACTCAATGCAACATACACTCCAAATACCACTCAGTGCAACATAGTTACATGCCACATAATTACACTGCACTCAAGATAACATACTCTGCAAATACCACTTAGTTCCACATAATTACACGTAACATAATTACACTGCACTCAATATAACATACTCTACAAATACCACTCAGTGCCACATAATTACATGCCACATAATTACACTCTACTGAATGCAACACACTCCACACAATACCACTCAGTGCTACATAATTATATGTTTCATAATTACACTGCACTCAATGCAACATACACTAAAAACAATACCACTCAGTACCACATAATTACACGCCACACAATTACACTCTACTGAATACAACATACACTCCACACAATGCCACTCAGTGCCACATAATTATATGCTACATAATTACACTGCGCTCAATGCAACCTACATTCCAAATACCACACAGTGCCACATAATTATATGCTACATAATTACACAGCACTTCATGCAACATAGACCCCAAATAATACCACTCCGTGCCACATAATTACACGCCACATAATTAAACTCTACTGAATACAACATACACTCCACACAATACCACTCAGTGCCACATAATTATATGCTACATAATTACACTGTGCTCAATGCAACCTATACTCCAAATACCCCTCAGTGCTACATAATTACATGCCACATAATTACACTCTACTCAATACAACATACATTCCACACAATACCACTCAGTGCCACATAATTATGTTCTACATAGTTACACAGGGCTCAACGCAACATACACTCCAAATGTCACTCAGTGCCACATAATTACATGCCACATAATTACACTGCACTCAATGCAATTTACACTCCAAATACCACTCAGTGCCACTTAATTACACGCCACATAATTACACTGCACTCAATGCAACATACACTCCAAATACCACTCAGTGCCACACAGTTACACCCCACATAATTACACTGCACTCAATGCAACATACACTCCAAATACCACTCAGTGCAACATAGTTACATGCCACATAATTACACTGCACTCAAGATAACATACTCTGCAAATACCACTTAGTTCCACATAAGTACACGTAACATAATTACACTGCACTCAATATAATATACTCTACAAATACCACTCAGTGCCACATAATTACATGCCACATAATTACACTCTACTGAATGCAACACACTCCACACAATACCACTCAGTGCTACATAATTATATGTTACATAATTACACTGCACTCAATGCAACATACACTAAAAACAATACCACTCAGTGCCACATAATTACACGCCACACAATTACACTCTACTGAATACAACATACACACCACACAATTGCACTCTACTGAACACAACATACACTCCACACAATACCACTCAGTGCCACATAATTATATGCTACATAATTATAATGCGCACAACGCAACATACACTCTGAATACCACTCAGTGCCACATAATTATATGCCACATATTTACACTGCACTCAATGCAACATACATTCCGAATACCACACAGTGCCACATAAGTATGTGCTACATAATTACACTGCACTTCATGCAACATACAATCCAATTAATACCACTCAGTGCCACATAATGACATGCCACATAAATAAACTCTACTGAATACAACATACTTCCATACAATACCACTCAGAGCCACATAATTCTATGCTACATAATTACACTGCGCTCAATGCAACATACACTCCAAATACCACTCAGTGCCACATGATTACACGCCACTTAATTAAACTCTACTCAATACAACATACATTCCACACAATACCACTTAGTGCCACATAATTATATTCTACATAATTACACAGCGCTCAACGCAACATACACTAAAAATGTCACTCAGTGTCACATAATTACACGCCACATAATTACACTGCGCTCAATGCAACACACACTCCAAATACCACTCAGTGCCACATTGTTAAATGCCACATCATTACACTGCACTCACTGCAACATACACTCCAAATACCACTCAGTGCCACATGGTTACATGCCACATAATTACACTGCACTAAATGCAACATACAGTCCTAATACCACTCAGTGCCACATAATTATACGCCACATAATTACAATCTACTGAATGAAACACACATTCCACACAATACCACTCAGTGCTACATAATGATATGCAACATAATTACAATTCTCTCAATGCAACATACACTCCAAACAATGCCACCCAGGGCCACACAATTACACGCCACATAATTACACTGCACTCAATGCAACATACACTCCAAATACCACTCAGTGCCACATAGTTACATGCCACATAATTACACTGCACTCAATGCAACATACACTCCAAATACCACTCAGTGCCACATAATTATACGCCAGATAATTACACTGCACTCAATGAAACATACACTCCAAATACCACTCAGTGCCACATAATTACACACCACATACTAACACTCTACTGAATGCAACAAACACTCCACACAATACCACTCAGTGCCACATAATTATATGCTACATAATTACACTGCACTCAATGCAACATACACTCCAAACAATACCACTCGGTGCCACTTAAATACAAGCCACACAATTACACTCTACTGAATACAACATACACTCCACACAATACCAATTAGTGCCACATAATTAAATGCCACATAATTACACTGCATTCAATGTATTATACACTCCAAATACCCTCAGTGCCACATAATTACCCGCCATATAATGACACTGCACTCAATGCAACATACACTCCAAATCCCACTCAGCGCCACAAAGTTACATGCCACATAATTTCACAGCCCTCAATGCAACATATACTCCAAATACCACTCAGTGCCACATAATTACATGCCGCATAATCACACTGCACTAAATGAACAATACACTCCAAAAACCACTCAGTGCCACATAATTACACGCCACATACTAACACTCTACTGAATGCAACAAACACTCCACACAATACCACTCAGTGCCACATAATTATATGCTACATAATTACACTGCACTCAATGCAACATACACTCCAAACAATACCACTCGGTGCCACTTAAATACAAGCCACACAATTACACTCTACTGAATACAACATACACTCCACACAATACCAATTAGTGCCACATAATTAAATGCCACATAATTACACTGCATTCAATGCATTATACACTCCAAATACCCTCAGTGCCACATAATTACCCGCCATATAATGACACTGCACTCAATGCAACATACACTCCAAATCCCACTCAGCGCCACAAAGTTACACGCCACATAATTTCACAGCCCTCAATGCAACATATACTCCAAATACCACTCAGTGCCACATAATTACATGCCGCATAATCACACTGCACTCAATGCAACATACACTCCAAATACCACTCAGTGTCACATATTTACATGCACATAATTACACTGCACTCAATGCAACATACACACCATATACCACTAAGTGCCACATAGTTACAGGTCACATAATTACACTGCTCTCAATGCAATATACACTCCAAATACCACTCAGTGCCACATAGTTACATGCCACATAATCCCACTGCACTCAATGCAACATCCACTCCAAATACCACTCAGTGCCACATACTTACACTGCACTCAATGCAACATATACTCCTAATACCACTCAGTGTCACATAATTAAATGCGACATAATTACACTGCACTCAGTGCAACATACACTCCAAATACCACTCAGTGCCACATACTTACACGCCAGATATTTAAATTGCACCCATATAACATCCACTCCAAATACCACTCAGTGCCACATAATTACACGCCACATAATTACACTCTACTGAATGCAACACACACTCCACACAATACCACTCAGTGCCACATAAATATATGCTACATAATTACACTGCACTCTATTCAACATACACTCCAAACAATACCACTCTGTGCCACTTAATTATATGCCACACAATTATACTCTACTTAATACAACATACACTCCACACAATACCAATTAGTGCCACATAATTATATGCTACATAATTACACTGCACTCAAGCAACATACACTCCAAATACCACTCAGTGGCACATAGTTATGTGCCACATAATTACACTGCACTCAATGCAACATCCACTCCAAACACCACTCAGTGCCACATAATTACACACCACATAATTACACTGCACTCAATGCAACATACACTCCAAATACCACTCAGTGCCACATAATTACACGCCACATAATTACACTGCACTCAATGCAACATACACTCCAAATACCACACAGTGCCACATAATTACACGCCAGATAATTACACTGCACTCAATGCAACATACACTCCAAATCCCTCTCAGTGTGTCAAAGTTACACGCCACATAATTTCACAGCCCACAATGCAACATACACTCCAAATACCACCCAGTGCCACATAATTACATGCCACATAATTAAACTGCACTCAATGCAGCATACACTCCAAATACAACTCAGTGCCACATAATTACACACCACAAAATTACACGCTACTGAACACAACATTCACTCCACACAATACTACTCAGTGCCACATAATTATATGCTACCTGATTACACTGCGCACAATGCAACATACTCTCCAAATACCACTCCGTGCCACATAATTACACGCCACATAATTACACTGCACTCAATGCAAGATACACTCCAAATACCACACAGTGGCACATAATTATATGCTACATAATTACACTGCACTCCATGCAACATACATTCTAAACAATACCTTTCAGTGCCACATAATTACACGCCACACAATTACACTCTACTGAACACAACATACACTCCACACAATACCACTTAGTGCCACATAATTATATGCTACATAATTATACTGCGCACAACGCAACATACACTCCAAATACCACTCAGTGCCACATAATTATACGCCACATAATTACACTGCACTCAATGCAACATACATTCCAAATACCACACAGTGCCACATAATTATATGCTACATAATTACACTGCAGTTCATTCAACATACACCCCAAATATTACCACTCCGTGCCACATAATTATACGCCACATAATTAAACTCTACTGAATACAACATACACTCCACACAATACCACTCAGTGCCACATAATTATATGCTACATAATTACACTGTGTTCAATGCAACATATACTCCAAATACCCCTCAGTGCTACATAATTACATGCCACATAATTACACTCTACTCAATACAACATACATTCCACACAATACCACTCAGTGCCACATAATTATGTTCTACATAATTACACAGGGCTCAACGCAACATACACTCCAAATGTCACTCAGTGCCACATAATTACACGCCATATGATTACACTGCACTCAATGCAATTTACACTCCAAATACCACTCAGTGCCATGTAATTACACACCACATAATTACACTGCACTCAATGCAACATACACTCCAAATACCACTCAGTGCCACACAGTTACACCCCACATAATTACACTGCACTCAATGCAACATACACTCCAAATACCACTCAGTGCAACATAGTTACATGCCACATAATTACACTGCACTCAAGATAACATACTCTGCAAATACCACTTAGTTCCACATAATTACACGTAACATAATTACACTGCACTCAATATAACATACTCTACAAATACCACTCAGTGCCACATAATTACATGCCACATAATTACACTCTACTGAATGCAACACACTCCACACAATACCACTCAGTGCTACATAATTATATGTTTCATAATTACACTGCACTCAATGCAACATACACTAAAAACAATACCACTCAGTACCACATAATTACACGCCACACAATTACACTCTACTGAATACAACATACACTCCACACAATGCCACTCAGTGCCACATAATTATATGCTACATAATTACACTGCGCTCAATGCAACCTACATTCCAAATACCACACAGTGCCACATAATTATATGCTACATAATTACACAGCACTTCATGCAACATAGACGCCAAATAATACCACTCCGTGCCACATAATTACACGCCACATAATTAAACTCTACTGAATACAACATACACTCCACACAATACCACTCAGTGCCACATAATTATATGCTACATAATTACACTGTGCTCAATGCAACATATACTCCAAATACCCCTCAGTGCTACATAATTAAATGCCACATAATTACACTCTACTCAATACAACATACATTCCACACAATACCACTCAGTGCCACATAATTATGTTCTACATAATTACACAGGGCTCAACGCAACATACACTCCAAATGTCACTCAGTGCCACATAATTACATGCCACATAATTACACTGCACTCAATGCAATTTACACTCCAAATACCACTCAGTGCCACTTAATTACACGCCACATAATTACACTGCACTCAATGCAACATACACTCCAAATACCACTCAGTGCCACACAGTTACACCCCACATAATTACACTGCACTCAATGCAACATACACTCCAAATACCACTCAGTGCAACATAGTTACATGCCACATAATTACACTGCACTCAAGATAACATACTCTGCAAATACCACTTAGTTCCACATAATTACACGTAACATAATTACACTGCACTCAATATAATATACTCTACAAATACCACTCAGTGCCACATAATTACATGCCACATAATTACACTCTACTGAATGCAACACACTCCACACAATACCACTCAGTGCTACATAATTATATGTTACATAATTACACTGCACTCAATGCAACATACACTAAAAACAATACCACTCAGTGCCACATAATTACACGCCACACAATTACACTCTACTGAATACAACATACACACCACACAATTGCACTCTACTGAACACAACATACACTCCACACAATACCACTCAGTGCCACATAATTATATGCTACATAATTATAATGCGCACAACGCAACATACACTCTGAATACCACTCAGTGCCACATAATTATATGCCACATATTTACACTGCACTCAATGCAACATACATTCCGAATACCACACAGTGCCACATAAGTATGTGCTACATAATTACACTGCACTTCATGCAACATACAATCCAATGAATACCACTCAGTGCCACATAATGACATGCCACATAAATAAACTCTACTGAATACAACATACTTCCATACAATACCACTCAGAGCCACATAATTCTATGCTACATAATTACACTGCGCTCAATGCAACATACACTCCAAATACCACTCAGTGCCACATGATTACACGCCACTTAATTAAACTCTACTCAATACAACATACATTCCACACAATACCACTTAGTGCCACATAATTATATTCTACATAATTACACAGCGCTCAACGCAACATACACTAAAAATGTCACTCAGTGTCACATAATTACACGCCACATAATTACACTGCGCTCAATGCAACACACACTCCAAATACCACTCAGTGCCACATTGTTACATGCCACATCATTACACTGCACTCACTGCAACATACACTCCAAATACCACTCAGTGCCACATAATTACACGCCTCTTAATTACACTGCACTCAATGCAACATACAGTCCAAATACCACTCAGTGCCACATAATTATACGCCACATAATTACAATCTACTGAATGAAACACACATTCCACACAATACCACTCAGTGCCACATAATGATATGCAACATAATTACAATTCTCTCAATGCAACATACACTCCAAACAATGCCACCCAGGGCCACACAATTACACGCCACATAATTACACTGCACTCAATGCAACATACACTCCAAATACCACTCAGTGCCACATAGTTACACGCAACATAATTACACTGCACTCAATGCAACATACACTCCAAATACCACTCAGTGCCACATAATTATACGCCAGATAATTACACTGCACTCAATGAAACATACACTCCAAATACCACTCAGTGCCACATAATTACACGCCACATACTAACACTCTACTGAATGCAACAAACACTCCACACAATACCACTCAGTGCCACATAATTATATGCTACATAATTACACTGCACTCAATGCAACATACACTCCAAACAATACCACTCGGTGCCACTTAAATACAAGCCACACAATTACACTCTACTGAATACAACATACACTCCACACAATACCAATTAGTGCCACATAATTAAATGCCACATAATTACACTGCATTCAATGCATTATACACTCCAAATACCCTCAGTGCCACATAATTACCCGCCATATAATGACACTGCACTCAATGCAACATACACTCCAAATCCCACTCAGCGCCACAAAGTTACACGCCACATAATTTCACAGCCCTCAATGCAACATATACTCCAAATACCACTCAGTGCCACATAATTACATGCCGCATAATCACACTGCACTAAATGCACAATACACTCCAAAAACCACTCAGTGCCACATAATTACATGCCACATAATTACACTCTACTCAATGCAACACACACTCCACACAATACCACTCAGTGCTACATAATTATATGCTACATATTTACACTGCACTCAATGCAACATACATTCCAAACAAGACAACTCAGTGCCACATAATTACATGCCACACAATTACACTGCGCACAATGCAACATGCACTCCAAATACCACTCAGAGCCAAATAATTACACGCCACATAATTACACTGCACTCAATGCAATATACACTCCAAATACCACAAAGTGTCACATAATTATATGCTACATAATTACACTGCTCTTAATGCAACATACACTCCAAGTAATACCACTCAGTGCCACATAATTATACGCCACATAATTACACTCTACTGAATACAACATACACTCCCCATAATACCACTCAGTGCACATAATTACATGCCACATAATTATACTCTACTCAATGCAAAATAAATACACTCCTCATAATACCACTCAGTGCCATATAATTACACACCTCATACTTACTCTCTAGTCAATGCAACATAAATACATTCCACATAATACCACACAGTACCACATACTTATATGCTACATAATTACACTGCACTCAATGTAAGATACACTCCAAGTTCCATTTGGAGCCATATCATTACACTCTACTGAATGCAACATACACTCCATACAATACCACTCAGTACTACATAATTACATGCCACATAATTATACTCTACTCAATGCAACATAATTACACTCCGCATAATACCACTCTGTGCCACATAATTACACACCTCATACTTACACTCTACTCAATGCAACATAAATACATTCCACATAATACCATACAGTGCCACATACTTATATGCTACATAATTACACTGCACTCAATGCAACATACACTCCAAACAATACCACTCGGTGCCACTTAAATACAAGCCACACAATTACACTCTACTGAATACAACATACACTCCACACAATACCAATTAGTGCCACATAATTAAATGCCACATAATTACACTGCATTCAATGTATTATACACTCCAAATACCCTCAGTGCCACATAATTACCCGCCATATAATGACACTGCACTCAATGCAACATACACTCCAAATCCCACTCAGCGCCACAAAGTTACATGCCACATAATTTCACAGCCCTCAATGCAACATATACTCCAAATACCACTCAGTGCCACATAATTACATGCCGCATAATCACACTGCACTAAATGAACAATACACTCCAAAAACCACTCAGTGCCACATAATTACACGCCACATACTAACACTCTACTGAATGCAACAAACACTCCACACAATACCACTCAGTGCCACATAATTATATGCTACATAATTACACTGCACTCAATGCAACATACACTCCAAACAATACCACTCGGTGCCACTTAAATACAAGCCACACAATTACACTCTACTGAATACAACATACACTCCACACAATACCAATTAGTGCCACATAATTAAATGCCACATAATTACACTGCATTCAATGCATTATACACTCCAAATACCCTCAGTGCCACATAATTACCCGCCATATAATGACACTGCACTCAATGCAACATACACTCCAAATCCCACTCAGCGCCACAAAGTTACACGCCACATAATTTCACAGCCCTCAATGCAACATATACTCCAAATACCACTCAGTGCCACATAATTACATGCCGCATAATCACACTGCACTCAATGCAACATACACTCCAAATACCACTCAGTGTCACATATTTACATGCACATAATTACACTGCACTCAATGCAACATACACACCATATACCACTAAGTGCCACATAGTTACAGGTCACATAATTACACTGCTCTCAATGCAATATACACTCCAAATACCACTCAGTGCCACATAGTTACATGCCACATAATCCCACTGCACTCAATGCAACATCCACTCCAAATACCACTCAGTGCCACATACTTACACTGCACTCAATGCAACATATACTCCAAATACCACTCAGTGTCACATAATTAAATGCGACATAATTACACTGCACTCAGTGCAACATACACTCCAAATACCACTCAGTGCCACATACTTACACGCCAGATATTTAAATTGCACCCATATAACATCCACTCCAAATACCACTCAGTGCCACATAATTACACGCCACATAATTACACTCTACTGAATGCAACACACACTCCACACAATACCACTCAGTGCCACATAAATATATGCTACATAATTACACTGCACTCTATTCAACATACACTCCAAACAATACCACTCTGTGCCACTTAATTATATGCCACACAATTATACTCTACTTAATACAACATACACTCCACACAATACCAATTAGTGCCACATAATTATATGCTACATAATTACACTGCACTCAAGCAACATACACTCCAAATACCACTCAGTGGCACATAGTTATGTGCCACATAATTACACTGCACTCAATGCAACATCCACTCCAAACACCACTCAGTGCCACATAATTACACACCACATAATTACACTGCACTCAATGCAACATACACTCCAAATACCACTCAGTGCCACATAATTACACGCCACATAATTACACTGCACTCAATGCAACATACACTCCAAATACCACACAGTGCCACATAATTACACGCCAGATAATTACACTGCACTCAATGCAACATACACTCCAAATCCCTCTCAGTGTGTCAAAGTTACACGCCACATAATTTCACAGCCCACAATGCAACATACACTCCAAATACCACCAAGTGCCACATAATTACATGCCACATAATTAAACTGCACTCAATGCAGCATACACTCCAAATACAACTCAGTGCCACATAATTACACACCACACAATTACACGCTACTGAACACAACATTCACTCCACACAATACTACTCAGTGCCACATAATTATATGCTACCTGATTACACTGCGCACAATGCAACATACTCTCCAAATACCACTCCGTGCCACATAATTACACGCCACATAATTACACTGCACTCAATGCAAGATACACTCCAAATACCACACAGTGGCACATAATTATATGCTACATAATTACACTGCACTCCATGCAACATACATTCTAAACAATACCTTTCAGTGCCACATAATTACACGCCACACAATTACACTCTACTGAACACAACATACACTCCACACAATACCACTTAGTGCCACATAATTATATGCTACATAATTATACTGCGCACAACGCAACATACACTCCAAATACCACTCAGTGCCACATAATTATACGCCACATAATTACACTGCACTCAATGCAACATACATTCCAAATACCACACAGTGCCACATAATTATATGCTACATAATTACACTGCAGTTCATTCAACATACACCCCAAATATTACCACTCCGTGCCACATAATTATACGCCACATAATTAAACTCTACTGAATACAACATACACTCCACACAATACCACTCAGTGCCACATAATTATATGCTACATAATTACACTGTGTTCAATGCAACATATACTCCAAATACCCCTCAGTGCTACATAATTACATGCCACATAATTACACTCTACTCAATACAACATACATTCCACACAATACCACTCAGTGCCACATAATTATGTTCTACATAATTACACAGGGCTCAACGCAACATACACTCCAAATGTCACTCAGTGCCACATAATTACACGCCATATGATTACACTGCACTCAATGCAATTTACACTCCAAATACCACTCAGTGCCATGTAATTACACACCACATAATTACACTGCACTCAATGCAACATACACTCCAAATACCACTCAGTGCCACACAGTTACACCCCACATAATTACACTGCACTCAATGCAACATACACTCCAAATACCACTCAGTGCAACATAGTTACATGCCACATAATTACACTGCACTCAAGATAACATACTCTGCAAATACCACTTAGTTCCACATAATTACACGTAACATAATTACACTGCACTCAATATAACATACTCTACAAATACCACTCAGTGCCACATAATTACATGCCACATAATTACACTCTACTGAATGCAACACACTCCACACAATACCACTCAGTGCTACATAATTATATGTTTCATAATTACACTGCACTCAATGCAACATACACTAAAAACAATACCACTCAGTACCACATAATTACACGCCACACAATTACACTCTACTGAATACAACATACACTCCACACAATGCCACTCAGTGCCACATAATTATATGCTACATAATTACACTGCGCTCAATGCAACCTACATTCCAAATACCACACAGTGCCACATAATTATATGCTACATAATTACACAGCACTTCATGCAACATAGACGCCAAATAATACCACTCAGTGCTACATAATTACATGCCACATAATTACACTCTACTCAATACAACATACATTCCACACAATACCACTCAGTGCCACATAATTATGTTCTACATAATTACACAGGGCTCAACGCAACATACACTCCAAATGTCACTCAGTGCCACATAATTACATGCCACATAATTACACTGCACTCAATGCAATTTACACTCCAAATACCACTCAGTGCCACTTAATTACACGCCACATAATTACACTGCACTCAATGCAACATACACTCCAAATACCACTCAGTGCCACACAGTTACACCCCACATAATTACACTGCACTCAATGCAACATACACTCCAAATACCACTCAGTGCAACATAGTTACATGCCACATAATTACACTGCACTCAAGATAACATACTCTGCAAATACCACTTAGTTCCACATAATTACATGTAACATAATTACACTGCACTCAATATAATATACTCTACAAATACCACTCAGTGCCACATAATTACATGCCACATAATTACACTCTACTGAATGCAACACACTCCACACAATACCACTCAGTGCTACATAATTATATGTTACATAATTACACTGCACTCAATGCAACATACACTAAAAACAATACCACTCAGTGCCACATAATTACACGCCACACAATTACACTCTACTGAATACAACATACACACCACACAATTGCACTCTACTGAACACAACATACACTCCACACAATACCACTCAGTGCCACATAATTATATGCTACATAATTATAATGCGCACAACGCAACATACACTCTGAATACCACTCAGTGCCACATAATTATATGCCACATATTTACACTGCACTCAATGCAACATACATTCCGAATACCACACAGTGCCACATAAGTATGTGCTACATAATTACACTGCACTTCATGCAACATACAATCCAATGAATACCACTCAGTGCCACATAATGACATGCCACATAAATAAACTCTACTGAATACAACATACTTCCATACAATACCACTCAGAGCCACATAATTCTATGCTACATAATTACACTGCGCTCAATGCAACATACACTCCAAATACCACTCAGTGCCACATGATTACACGCCACTTAATTAAACTCTACTCAATACAACATACATTCCACACAATACCACTTAGTGCCACATAATTATATTCTACATAATTACACAGCGCTCAACGCAACATACACTAAAAATGTCACTCAGTGTCACATAATTACACGCCACATAATTACACTGCGCTCAATGCAACACACACTCCAAATACCACTCAGTGCCACATTGTTACATGCCACATCATTACACTGCACTCACTGCAACATACACTCCAAATACCACTCAGTGCCACATAATTACACGCCTCTTAATTACACTGCACTCAATGCAACATACAGTCCAAATACCACTCAGTGCCACATAATTATACGCCACATAATTACAATCTACTGAATGAAACACACATTCCACACAATACCACTCAGTGCCACATAATGATATGCAACATAATTACAATTCTCTCAATGCAACATACACTCCAAACAATGCCACCCAGGGCCACACAATTACACGCCACATAATTACACTGCACTCAATGCAACATACACTCCAAATACCACTCAGTGCCACATAGTTACACGCAACATAATTACACTGCACTCAATGCAACATACACTCCAAATACCACTCAGTGCCACATAATTATACGCCAGATAATTACACTGCACTCAATGAAACATACACTCCAAATACCACTCAGTGCCACATAATTACACGCCACATACTAACACTCTACTGAATGCAACAAACACTCCACACAATACCACTCAGTGCCACATAATTATATGCTACATAATTACACTGCACTCAATGCAACATACACTCCAAACAATACCACTCGGTGCCACTTAAATACAAGCCACACAATTACACTCTACTGAATACAACATACACTCCACACAATACCAATTAGTGCCACATAATTAAATGCCACATAATTACACTGCATTCAATGCATTATACACTCCAAATACCCTCAGTGCCACATAATTACCCGCCATATAATGACACTGCACTCAATGCAACATACACTCCAAATCCCACTCAGCGCCACAAAGTTACACGCCACATAATTTCACAGCCCTCAATGCAACATATACTCCAAATACCACTCAGTGCCACATAATTACATGCCGCATAATCACACTGCACTAAATGCACAATACACTCCAAAAACCACTCAGTGCCACATAATTACATGCCACATAATTACACTCTACTCAATGCAACACACACTCCACACAATACCACTCAGTGCTACATAATTATATGCTACATATTTACACTGCACTCAATGCAACATACATTCCAAACAAGACAACTCAGTGCCACATAATTACATGCCACACAATTACACTGCGCACAATGCAACATGCACTCCAAATACCACTCAGTGCCAAATAATTACACGCCACATAATTACACTGCACTCAATGCAATATACACTCCAAATACCACAAAGTGTCACATAATTATATGCTACATAATTACACTGCTCTTAATGCAACATACACTCCAAGTAATACCACTCAGTGCCACATAATTATACGCCACATAATTACACTCTACTGAATACAACATACACTCCCCATAATACCACTCAGTGCACATAATTACATGCCACATAATTATACTCTACTCAATGCAAAATAAATACACTCCTCATAATACCACTCAGTGCCATATAATTACACACCTCATACTTACTCTCTAGTCAATGCAACATAAATACATTCCACATAATACCACACAGTACCACATACTTATATGCTACATAATTACACTGCACTCAATGTAAGATACACTCCAAGTTCCATTTGGAGCCATATCATTACACTCTACTGAATGCAACATACACTCCATACAATACCACTCAGTACTACATAATTACATGCCACATAATTATACTCTACTCAATGCAACATAATTACACTCCGCATAATACCACTCTGTGCCACATAATTACACACCTCATACTTACACTCTACTCAATGCAACATAAATACATTCCACATAATACCATACAGTGCCACATACTTATATGCTACATAATTACACTGCACTCAATGTAAGATACGCTCCAAGTACCACCCAGAGCCACATAATTACACACCACATAATTACACTCTATTGAATGCAACATACACTCCACACAATACCACTCAGTGGCACATAATTATATGCTACACAATTACACTGCACTTAGTGCAAAATGCACTTCACACCATGACACAATTTCACTAAGCATAATTTCACAGAACACCACAGTTACAGGCCACACAATTTAACTCCACACATTTCCAATGCACACCGCATAATTACACACCAGACAACATATTTCAACACCAAAACTCCACAATCCACAATGTTTCTCCAATCCATACTATATAGTGTCACCATCTGAGCACCAAACATCATTCACCACCACCATTTTGCATCAACGCACCACCAAAGCATCACGTCAGCCTGCCCTTGGAATCTGGCATCTGTTGATTCTCCCCTAATGTCTGTCCACTGCTCGTGTTCTAATTAAATTACTGTTTTCAAACATCCACTCCCCCGTTATTTATGTCCCGCTCCCCCATAACAAACAAGCATGAGAACAGGCAGGAAGTAGTTGGCAGCAGTGCAGGCACAAAAAAAGTAGAAGACAATTTTTATGTTAAAATGTAATCAGGTTTTAAGTTGCATATAATGTTGCCTTTGTTTGTATAAAGGTAACAAAAATGCTTAACACTTTTTATTATAAGTTTTCAACATAATGCACAGCAGCCACAATGCTCTACAACATAGCCAAAAGTTCTGGCTAAACACATAAGGTCCCAAAGGCGAGACCTATTGGCTATGCCAATGCTTGTTTATATTGTTGTTAAAAATATTGTTCATTTAACTAGCCTTGTAGAAAATATCATTTTTAGGTATTAATTGATATTTCTTTTAAACTGTTCTATTTAATTTTTCTGTTAATTTTTGGGTTGTGTTTAGTGAATTTGTATAGTGAATTAGTAAAAAATTTTAATATTTCATTTGAAATTTGAAATAAATTTCGATAATAATATATCTATTTAAAATCTAGGAGCAGGGTCTTTGGGTTTTAGGGGAAAGGGGCAGGCAGATTATTTTTAAATATGTACATTTTAAAATATGTTTATGTTTTGATTTAAAATATTATTTATAAATGAAGTTGTATTTGTTTAATAATTGTTTATACATTTAATAAGTTTTATTTGTTGAAATATTGCATAATTTCTTTTAATATTTTGTAATATAATTTTTTAATGTATATGCCATGTATTTAATTTAATTTAAAATAATTGTTTAATTGTGTTTATATATCATAGTATGTACTTTTTTAAATAAATAACCTCAACATTAATTAAAAAAAGTATACATATTGTTAGTATTAATTATTTTTGACTTTTGATATTTTAAACTTTTATACATTTGTATATATTCATACACATGTCCAATGTATTACTGTTTTATAATAACTATTTTTAATATAGAAATACATTGTTTACAGCTATTTCTATAAATTATTCAATTATATATTGTAATTGTTTTATGTATTATAATATGTGTAGGTTGATTTGGTAATATACAAATATATTATTTGTTATTAAATAAGTATATAGTTGATAACTTATATTAATATTTAAGGTTTTTGAAATTATACTTTTAAGTTGTTATTTTGCAAACGCATAGTATTTATAGAGACTTTTTAGGGGTAAATATAAATAATTAATCTATTAGATGTTTTAAATATTTAATTTATTAATAAAAATATATTTTGTAGAGCAAGATTTTCAGTTTAGTTGATAGACTTTTATTTTGGCACAAAGTCCATAAAAGCACATAGAAAACAATAAAATGTAGATGAAACACATTGTATATGTAATAGTAAAACCATGGTACCAAAACACATAATTGAAACAGACCTTGAAAAAGACAGAATTATGTGCAATGTTGCTATTAAAACTTCAAAAATATGATTGCATTTAGTCAGTAAAATTGGGGAACTCACAAAGAAAGATGGAAAAATTCAACCAGATTCTAACGCACCTATAATCGAGCTGGATATGATTACACATAATAATTTAATTATGTATCACATCTGAGAACAGCAGCACCGGTTTGCTTCTCAGGGAAGTCACACATGTTTGCCCTAGCTCTCCACATGGCCTGCAAAAATCGGGTAAATGCATAAATCGGTGGCTTGCCGGAATCGTTTTTTAATATCTGTAGGTTAACTTTATACTCCATGATGCTAAAATTCCGACCTAGGGATCGATTTCGATGTCCTTTGGAAGGGCTCCGAATTGGATTCGTGTTTGACTAATACGATCTGGAACCCTTGTTTCCGACCGAATCGTACACACTTTCCAATTACCGAGTACAATGCCTGGAAACCTGTAGGGCTGTCTGAATCGGTTCTGAAGGGCACTGGGACAGGATGCGTCTTTCAGAGCCAAATCGGTTTCGGAGCTAGCGAGTATGATATTCAATTCTGACAGCCTTCAGAATTAGTTTCTCTGAAACAAATCGGCTGCTGGAATCTGTCTTTGGGGGCCATAGCAGGCCCCTCTTCATGAGGGGCCTTCCCAATTAAGCCCGTTGGGGTACCCAAGGGACCCCAACGGGCTTTCTAACCATGCACATTATAGCAGGCACCATGGGGAGAGCTCCACAGGGTGCAAGGTTTCCCCCAACCACCGATTTCTTCAGTGGAAGCCTGTGTTCTCCTTCGGAAGACAGGCTCCCAATGAAGTCAAAGGGAGTCCGATAGAATCTTATCCGGAAGCATCCGGATACAACCAAATCGCTTGGTCTGACTGCCCCAATCTGAGTAGTCCGGAAAGCATTCAGGAACCGATTCGGTAGGAATGCTTCCTGAATGACATCGGACTCAACCCATTGCAGGGAGAAACTAGCAATGCCTACTGATCATATTGGCTGGTCAAAAAAACATTATGTGTTCTAAGGTCTCAGAAAGTACTCTACAGTTCGGCAAATTCAATCTTCTGCCCTAGGGTCTTTGGCCCACTTTGTGGGTGACTAGTGGAGAGGTAAGATCCCATATTGGTAGAGCAAATACAGCCTCCTAGTGAGGGTAGGCTCTATTTCATCCAGGACTTCATCTCTGATAAAGTAGTCTAGGACTGTGAGAAAGACGTCAGTCAAAGAGCCTCGGATTACCTAGGAGTGTATTAAGGAAAAGCTGTACTGCCAGTAGACTAGTTTTATGTTAGTCTTGGATATCATATTTGCCCCTTCATGGGCACTCCACAAAGTTGTGAACCCAATCTCTCGCAATATGGCTTTCATATACTTGAACCAGGGTATATTACAGGAGACCACAAAACTAAGGGCGTCATTACGCTGGTGGATGGTCAGACCGCCGACCGCCATCGTATCGGGCAGGAGACAGTCCGACAATGAGTCAGTGGTTCTACCCACACTATTATAATAAAAACACCATGGTGACAGTTGAAAAGTGCTTTTTTGTAGTGCAGCTTGTGCTGCGGCCTAGGAAAAGGTCCACAGCAGCTGCACTAGAAAAAAGCACCTTGTGCACATCCATGCAGCGTGTGCCAGGCACCATTGGGCATAGACCTGTTTTATCTGATAGTGCTCTTAACCCAAGATTGAGTCTATGAGGTAATAGGGGAGTGCTAATGGGAATGCCTACAAGTAGACACCTTAATTGTTATGCAGATACATCGACAATGACCCCACAGCTCTGCTCTATAGGAAACTGTCCACAAGGCTTGATGTTGATATACCTGCAGTGCGGGCTGTGCGGCGAAACTGTGAGCTATGTGTCAGCTTGATTATACCTCCTTCGACTTGCTCTAGTTTTCGCCTGCACTGCGCAATGTGTACCTGCCACCCAGGTGTTCAGTTAATGCGATGCCCAGACATGTAAAAGTGTGCACTCTCTCAAGAGGAGTCCCTGCTAATATCAGGTAGGCCCTAATCAAGTGCCCTGTATTCAGTATCATGTATTTAGCCTTGCCCAAATTTATATCTAGGCCCACACCATACAGATTCAAGAAATGTTGGAGGCCTATGGGAGACTTAGAGAGGAGGAGAGTGTCATTGGCAAACATGAGGGCTGGCATCCAAATCTTTGTCAACTTAGAGGCATTATTATCACTCTGTTCTAAAAAGTAATAAGATTGTTGATAAAGTGTGAGAATAATGTAGGAGCAAGTACACACCCCTGCCCTACCTCCTTTGCTCACAGGTAATAGCTCTGTCAAGTCGCAAGCCTGGCCACACCTGTTGTTATTAGTTAGTTGTTATCATGCAACCTCTCAATAATATCTTGTAAATAGTTGGGTACCCCCATCTCTTACAGAACCCACCAGAGGGTCCGCATAGGTATTAAATCAAAGGTGGAGCAAATGCCCACAAATACGACATGCAGGCGACCACCCCCCAGAGTGACCACTTTCCAATGTAACATCAAGAGCCCGAACACCTGGTCATTCAGGCTGTGGCTTCCCATAAATCCTGCCTGTAACAGAGACATAATATCATTTTCAGCCAGCTATTCCTGTAATCTGCCAAGTATAACTTGCTAAAAAGCTTCATGAGCTATCGATTAGACTAATAGGTATATAATTAACTGGCATTTCACGGGAGCCCTTTTTATATATCAATCAATCTGGACTTAGAGAGCGCGGCTGCTCACCCGTGAGGATCTCTTGGTGCTGTTGGATCATGCTGCTTGTTCTCCTATTGGTTGAACATCCAGGTCTTGCGGTTCTTCCTGAATTGCTGGAGCAATGGTGAGGGTATGAGGTATAGGGGGAGGTTGTTCCAGGTCTTGGTCATCAGGTGGGTGAAGGAGCGGCTGATGCAACGGGTGGCAGCTAGGCTGAGGATTCCTGATCTGAGTTTCCTGGTAAAAAATCATGCATTTGTTGACGTATGCAGGTCCTTTATTGTGCATTGCCTTGTATGCATGTGGAGAAGTGTGGCTCACTGGTTAGAGGAGGTAGACCTGGAAGCAGAGGTCAGCCCGAGACCAAGGTTCAATTCCCGGCTCGGCGGGGTCTTGAGTCCTAAAATGTCCATGGACTCGACAATTCTCGCTCCGGTGCCTACTCGATTCACGGGTTCACACTCTGTGACTCTGGGCAATAGCTTGCTTAATCTCCACAACAGCCCCTTGTGGCGGAATGCCTGGCTTTCACCTTGCGGATACCCTGCCGGGGTTATCTCACAGGGGAATACCAGGACGGGTTCCCTAAGCAAGCGCTTAGAAGCCGCTCTGTGATTTGCGCTATATAAATTCCTGTACATTTACATTTGCATTTGCATGGGTGAGTACCTTGTACTGATATCTTTCATGCCTGGTAGCCAGTGGAGTTTCCTTCTAAAATGAGGGGTTCTAGGCATCTATCTGGGAGCTCAAGTATGAGCCTGGCCGCTGTGTTCTTGATTGTCTGGAGTTTCTTCATGAGTTGGGCTGATATTTCTACGCAGGGGTGTTTGTGTTAGTCGAGTCTGTTGGTGACAAGAACCTACGTGATAGCTTGCTAGGTGTTGGTCAGCAGCCATTTGGAGAGTAAGGAAGCAGGCAGTGGAGGCGACGCAGATTTGCTTCCTCATGGATAGCTGCCTGTTGAGGATGATGCCAAGGTTTGGGGCGTGATCAGTGGGTTTCATGATTGGGCCCACCTCTGGGAGCCATGGTTTGTTATTTCAGTGTGTGTCCTGACTTTCCCAAAGAGGAGCACTTCTGTCTTGTTGCTATTGAGTTTAAGGCAGTTGTTTTTCATCCCATGGGCAACCTCTTTCATGCATTTTTGGAACGTGTCTTTGATGGTTCTTGAATTGTTAGTCAGAGAGAGGATGAGTTAGGTGTCGTCGGCATAGGAGATGATGTGGAGTCCATGGCTTTTGATGATTTTGGCCAGGGGGATCATGGATGTGCTGAAGAGGGTGGGGCTTAGGGAGGAGCCTTGAGGCTCTTATATGGCATATATGTATATGATTTCAGTTTGGTCCACATCAAGGGCAATGGCGCCCCATTTAATAAAGCAGTACACAAGGGTGAAAAATAAGTGGTACATATATCAATCTCGCTCTGGAATAAATCCCTTGGAATTTTGTCCAGTCTCAACTCTTATACTCTTACTCTTAATGGCTAGGTATTTCCTGGGCTGAAATATCATGACCTATGGGACCGTGCCCAGGAGCAGGGGTTTCAGTCAAGGCCTCCTCGATGTTTCTTCCACCTCCCTAACATTCTTAGTTAATAGTCCCAGGGCCATTGGATCGCTAAGAACAGTGGTCAGTTCGCCAGCCTGCACATATTGGCTGGAGAAGTGGGCTACCCAGTCACTGGCTGTAATATTGGTTTCAATAGAACTGAGCCCTTCCCTGGTGCCTGGGAACACCAAATTCCAAAAGGCATGGTGGTCTTTTCACTTAGCAGCTTCTAGGATACTCTCCCACCTTCCCCGCTCCCACTCCTTTTTAGCAACTGAGAAACCCTTTTTATGGGTGCCTATTGTTACCTGAATGAGGGCCCTGTCTTGTTTTTTTATCACTGCTACCAAATTGATCTTGGCGTTCCCTACAGTGTTTGTTGTGCCAGGATGACAGAGAATAGCCCCTGCCGTACTCCAGGAGCCCCTTTTGGAGTCAGAGTCGCTACTTCCTCCATTACAACAGCTACCAAGCTATTGGTATGGCTTTTGATCTTCTATGAGTTCCCTATACTGGTCCATTTAACGCTGCATCTATTGCTTGTTACTCTGCCTTATCTAGCAGCTCTCTTGAGATATAAGATTGCCCTTTAATATTTTAAGTTGAGCTTGAGAGCCAAAGTGTTGTGATCGCTATTTTGGTGTGGAATAACTGTCTTGTCCTCCAGGTATGGCTATAACTTGAAATATAATCAATTAGGATAGTGGAGTTGATGTGGGTAAACGTGTGAGACCCTGTCCTAAAAGTTGGTTCTGCCTTTAAGGTCTTGTGAACCTTGGTTTAGAGTAAGTGTGTTAATTTGTATTACAGTAGGTGTCCATTTCTTAATGAAGGGAATCTCAAGAGCTGGGACTGAACATAAGTCATCTTCATCTGTTTAGAGAAACGAAAACTCTGAGCTCAACAGTTTGAATTGGCAATTGAAATCACCCCCATAATTTTCATGGCATTAGTTGGCAACAGGACTAAGTGGGCGTTTAGTTGTTCTAAGACAACAGGTTTCTTGTTGCACCCAGCAATATATATTTATTTCTTGACAATAAGTATAATAATTTGAAGAGTTTCACTGGTAAACACCTTCTACAAAATGTTGCTGATAGGTGTGGGAGTAGTAAATGTAACCCCTTAAGTGTGCAACACCTTTCCCAAAGTGCTGTAGATTGGAGTTGCATTTTATTTTTTATATAAATGGTTACAGTTTATACCTGTTATTATTAAAAAAAAGGTATGTAACAAGCATTTTTAACTTTTTTATTTTGCGTCTATGAATACATTTTTTATTGCATACACATTTTTACCTTTAGTACAAACTTTTAAGTATTTTTTTAATAATAAATCATTACTTTTTGAATAACAAAAAATGTAAATAATATATAAATAGTGTTGTAGACTAGTAGATTGTTTAACATTCTTTTTAATTTTAATTTTTTTATTTTTACGTTAACAAAGTTGTTTCGCATACATTTTTAGAGATGCATTTTAACACTTTTTAAAAACTTTTTAAATAATACTATTGTTTTTGATAGTATTATTTATTTTACAGTTTACATATATGGTACATACTTTTGATAACATGTTTTACATTTTAGAATCAATCATTTTTATTATCTCAGGACACAGCCCAGCTGCCTACATCAACCTGCCGGCAGGGTGGAAACACAGATGAAAGACACAGCGTCTGGGTCTACACCCCGGAGGTCGACCCCGCGTAAATGGAGAAATTCCACCGCCCCACCTGATTCATAGCCACCATTTTATAAGGAACAAACAGAAGGAAACAGGAAAAACAAAGCCCTACCCCCTCCCTAACCCTGAACTCGCCTGAAACCTCCCTCTTCCCCTCCCCCATCCCCCCACCTCCCAGACCCACTCCGCATCAGCTTCTCTACACCGTAACTATCCCCGCGGATCCATCCACTCAGTCTGACTGCATGCAATGACCTTTCAAGTGCCCGGTGTGGCCCCCACGGGTTCCAGGGGTATAAGTTGTAAGATTTGCAAGTACTTCGGGCATGTCACGTCCCGCAGGTCTTTGGACAGGAGTTGTAGAAAAGGCCCCGAGAGCCTGGCATACTCCGAGCCCTTCCCATCTATACCCAAGGAGAGTCGTTCCATTGCAAGGGTGTGCCACAATCGTTGGATCCAATCCCGAGAATCAGGTATCGCCGAAGAACCCCACTGAGCCAAAAGGACCTGTCGCGGAGCTAGCAATGCAATCTGTCTGCCCCTAAGAGAGCGTAAAGGGAAAAATTAAGAATGGGGTAACCCCAGCAGCGTATGTTCAGGTAGCCGAGGAAGTGTAATCTGAAAAGCAGAATCTAGCTCGTCAAGGACTGTAACCCAATAGCGTTTCAGCTTCGGGCATCGCCATAATGGGTCAAGGTCCTGAACATCCCACAACCCCTCCAGCAAAAGCCTGACTTTGCTTTGTCCCACATCTTAATGCGCGAAGGCGTGTAGTACTAGTAGGTTGCTGTTTTGTAGACCGATTCAGTCCCAGCAGTGTTAGATGTCGTGTGGTGCACTCTGTAGAACACGTGCTCCCATTCTTTGGTTGACAGAGGACGCCCTAACTCCACCTCCCAGCAGACCTGCGCTTTGGTACGTTGCTTCTGCGGGCAGAGTAGTATCATTGCATAAAGCTCTGAGATAAGACTCCAGTCATCTTTTTTGCATTACAGCCAACTTTCAAAGGTTGTGAGTGGCCGCGACATGAGTGCTACATTGGCCGGTTGGGTCACCCAATGTGCCACTTATGCGTGGTAGAACGCGTCCTCCTTGTGCAACTGAAAATATTCCGAGCGCAATGTGGGAAACGGAATCAGCCCGTAGAGATCGAAGAGCGAACCCACCCGTTTGCAGCCCTCCTCTCGCCAGCGATGGAAGACCGGTGATGCACAACCCGGCGGAAAGTCAGGGTTATCTACTCTGCGTGTCATTGGGGAGGGGAAGGATGTCCATCCCTTATGCAGTGCCAGCTGATCCCAGGCTTTGAGTGTTGGCAAAGTCACCGGTGAGGAATACAAACCCCATGCCCTACGCTTGCTCGGTAGCCATAGCTCCCGCCAAATGTTACATCCAGCTACCGACTGGTCCATAAAGTTCCAGTGCTTACTGGACAAAGGCCTATTCCATTCGACTATGTACCTTAGACAGGATGCCTGGAAGTATGCAGCAAGCAGCGGAAAACCCAGCCCACCAGTGGCCTTCGGAGCAGTTGTCACAGCAAACGCAAAGCGAAGCCTCTTGTGGCCCTGAATTCTCCGCAGCATGCCCGGCGGTGGGCTCAGAGGCAACATCTGAAAAAGATAAAGAATGCGGGCAGCACCGTCATTTTGATAGCAGCCAACCTCCCGAACCAGGCCAACTTAAGGCGGGACCATTCGGCCAGGGTCTTGGTGACCTGTTCAGCCAATATAGAATAATTCAAGGAGAGGGCCTTGGGAAGTGTAGGGCCAGCCGTATACCCAAGTACGTGATGTCCGATTGAAGCCATTGGAAGGGGGAGTCTCTCTGCAGGTCTACCACATCAGCGTCTGGAACCGAGACATTGAGAATTTGTGATTTAGAAAAATTGACTTTAAATCCTGCTGCGTTTTGGAAGGCCAGAAGTTCCGTGGATAGGCATGGCAGGGAAGGGTGGGGGTTAGTTAGGGCTAAGATGGCGTCGTCCACATACAGACTGACTTTGTGAACATCAGCCCCGAAACGGATCCCCAAAATATCAGCGTGGGAGCGCACGCGCTGGGCGAAAGGCTCCATATAGAGTGCAAAGAGCAGCGGGGATAGGGGGCACCCCTGTCGCGCTCCCCTAGTGATAGAGAAGGCGGCAGACCGACACCTATTCACCTGCACCACCGCTGCAGGAGCCGCATCCCAAAAGCCCGTGGTACCTCGAACGTGTAGGTCGAATGCTTTCTCCGCATCGATAGAAAGGAAGAAGGCTTGCGACATGGAGCGGTGTATCAGGTCTAGTAGGTGGAGCAACCTCTTAGTGTTATCACCCCCCTGTCTAGTTGGTATAAACCCGGCTTGATCAGGGTCGATCACTCCATTCATCAAAGGGCTAAGCCTCGCAGCCAACACACCCGCAAATAATTTAGCGTCAATGTTGAGGAGTGAGATCGGCCTATAAGAGCCGCATTCCGTAGGATCCTTCCCTGGTTTGGGAATGACCGTTATGGCCGTTTCAGTCATGGAGGGAGTGACCACCCCGGTGTCGAGGAAAGAATTGAAGAGGCGAGTCAGGATAGGAGCCAGCTCTTTACAATACATTTTGTAAAAGATAGCTGAGAACCCGTCTGGCCTGGGCGATTTGGCCAGCTTCAGCCGCGCAATGGCCGAGATAACCTCCTCCACTCGTATCTCAGCGTCCAGCGCCTCAGCCGAGTCTCAATACAAAGGCGTAATACCCGAGGATGCAAGATACTCCTGTATGGTCTCAGGTGCCGTTCCCTCCTTCTGGTAGAGCGCTTGGTAAAAGTGGCGAAAGGTGTTAACAATATCAGCGTCAGTGGTGTGGGTCCACACTTGATGATCTCTGATTGCTTGAATTGTGTGCGCCTGCGCCCGGAGCCTAAGTGCAAGCATCTTACCCCCCTTATCCCCGCAGAGGAAAAACTTGTGCAGCAAGCGCAGTAGTGCATGTGCCGCCCCGTCAAGATCCAGGTGTTTGAGCATACGTCTTTTCGTCTCGATCTCTCTCCATACCCGAGGCACCCCGGTTCTCTTGTGTATTGCCTCCAGGCCATGCACATCCCCCTCTAGCTCCGCTCGCTTCTCCCTGCGCCTGCACAGCCTAGCGTATGTTGCTGAAAGCGCTATAAAATCTCCCCTTACCACTAATTTCAGCGCTTCCCAGATCGAGGCCAGCGGAGTGTCCTCCACCCTATTTTCTGCCAGATAGTGAGTAATAGTGTCACGAATCTTCGTCACCACAGAGTCGGAGTGTAGCATGGAGTCTCGAAAGCGCCAGCCAGCCGAAGGCGGCCGGGGCCATTAAACGCTACCTCTACGGATATGAGCGCATAATTGGAGACGGAGCGTGGTGTGATATCTGCAGCGGACAAGTGAGGCAAGAAGGGGGATGAAGCTAAGAAGTGATCCAGGTACGCATAGGTCTGGTGAGCAGCAGAGTAGTAGGTGTAATCGCGCTCTTGGGGATGCTGGGCGCGCGACACATCATGCAGTCCCCCCTCTGAAAGCCACTGCTTCCCGTCCTGCGACCAAGCGCCTGTTTGGCATGACCGCTGCCCGACCTATCTATTCCCCCCTCCATCACAAGGTTGAGGTCACCACCCACCAAAATCAATGCATCTGGGGACGCCAGTACCTGGGCGAGGGCTGAACGCAGAAAGGATTCTTGTTGGACATTAGGGGCATAAATAGACCCTATTGTAAAGATCGTTCGTCCCCAGTGCACCCGCACAGCCAGGAACCTCCCTCTGATGTCAACTATCTGGGAAAGCACTTTACAATGCATACCGGCACTAAACGGTAACGCAACCCCATGTTTCTTATTCGGGCCAGAGGACCAAAGCTGCAGAGGGAAGCGCTTATCTCGCATGCGCCGGACATCCTTAGTAAGAGGCACACATCACTATCTGCACCCTCTAAAAGGGATAGGATCGCAGCCCGCTTCACTGGGCTATTGAGTCCCAGAACATTGAGACTCACCACTTTCAAAGTCATGGTCATTCTACATTCATCAGAGGAGCAGCGCTAACCCCTAGTACTGCGCCTAGACCAGCACTGCATAGCCAAAACATTACAATCCTCCAAAGAACCCCCCTCAGGCCCCCTGCATCTGGACGTGGGACCCTCCAGGGCCTACTCAGAATACCCCTTAGCTGATGTGGAGCCCCCCAACCCACCTCAGACTCCCCCGCCCACAACACCCCCTTACCCCAAAACAAAGAAAACCCCAGAAACACAGGACCCAACAGTGTAAGCAAGAGGAATGAACAAAAGTCTGTTAAACAGGGCCCAACTGCAGGGGAACAGGGCTCCAACCCACCTTCCACCCAGTTCCTGATACAGGACACCTCCCCACATAAAGAAACGAAAATATTACTCATCTGTAAGCAGTCTCCTCCAGCGCCAGCTGTAGGCCCTGTAAGGGCCGAGCGAAGGGTCCGATTTTCATGTGCCCCCCGGAGCGTCCGTCACCAACGCCACAGAAGCCACCGCCGCTCCTATCTCCCACAGGCTTACTGACAGGTCAGGTTTTGTCGATGATGCCGGCTTGCCAACTCTCTGCCACTCCATGGAACCCCACTGTCGTCTGTTGGGTGAGCCGCTGGGCTCAGTCGGGGTAGTGGGCCGATCCATACCCAAAATGTCGAGGGCCGCCTCCAGAGACCGGACTTGGATCAGCTTGGCCTTCCATTTGAAGATAAGCCTGAATGGATGCCCCCACGAGCAGAGGACACCCTGCTCCCTTAGATAGTGACAGGTTTGAAATTTCTCAGTTTGACCGGAGTAGAGGCTGCAAGGTCCTGAAACAGCATGGAGTGGTGATCTCGAAATTGAAGGGAGCGTGGTCGCGTGCCTTTTGGAGAATTTGTTCTTTGAGCTGAAAATCGTGCACACACACCAATATATCAGGTGGAGGGGCCTTGGGTCCCCGTGGCTGGCCAACACGGTGCACTCGGTCCATTCAAAGCTCCTGCAGGTCCTCCTCGCCCAAGATGTGCCGAAAGAGAGCTTCTACATATTCCCGCAGGTCCGCTCCCTCTCCTTTCCATAGGACCGCCCTGATCCGGATGTTATTGCGCCTAGATCAATTCTCTAAGTCCTCTGTACGGTCCTGCAGGTCCAGGTTCTGCTCCGTAAGCCGCATTACGTCCTGCTGAAGCCGATGTATGTCGTCCGCCGTCCCCAGATCATGCTCCTCCAATGTTGCGACTCGCTCCCCCACGTCATCCACATCTCGCCGCATCTCTCTCAGATCAGACGCCAGCTGGGAGCGCAGTTCAGTAATGTCTTCCTTAATAGCGGCAAATAATTCTAACACGAAAGCTTTAGTTGCAGGCACTTCGGTGTCATCCTGCTGTGGGTACTTGTCGGCGGTCCGCGAGGCAGGCTGTAGAGCAGCTTTCTGAACGCTCTCCTTCGGCAGTTTGTCCTTCTTGATCCTGTTCGCCGCCATTTTGACGCCAGAGGGAGCTCACAGGTAGAGCAACAATGGAGGGAGCTCCAGCCAATGTCCAAGCACCCCTGTCAAGTCCGTCGTCGTGGATGGCGCACTACTTCAGTCCACACACAGCGGCCAGCGTATTCGTGCCACACCCGGTCAATCGGATTCTTCTGGTGCAAGGGACCAGCCAGGGATCTCTGCGCTTTTGCGGCCCCCACCTCGCAGGTCTCAACAGGTACAGACGGCCCACTCCGGTCGTCGCCCTACCGTCTCGTAAATGGACCACCACGGCAGCAGCGGCCTGCCCAACACTCTCTCCTCAATCACTTCAACCGACCCCCAGCACGGGAAGACCAGCACAATCGTCCTTGCACCCTCCGGGAGGAAAGCCGAGGATCAAGGCGGGAGGCAGTAATGAGGGTTGCAAGGAAGGAGGTATCGAGGGCCTGCCACCCCCCCCCTCCAGGCTCCATGCTCCGCTCCTCTGCGTTCGGCGCCAATGCGGGAAATAGGGCCTTGCCAGGACCACCAGGCCTCCGCAATGCTCCCCGGGATGTAGGCCTACTGAGGCCCTCAGGCTGCAGTCACGGGCGCACACGCCAAACCAGGCCGCACTTCTCTCCTCCGGGCCAGGCTCACCGCCCCACTCCACAGCGCCTGTCGACCACCAACCTCTGGTGTTGTCCGCCGATCTGCGAACCGATCTACTGGCTGCTCAGGCAGTCTCCTGCCACCACCTCACCTCTTGCAGCACGGGTTGTAAGGAAGGTGATGCGAGGGTCTGCTGTCCTCCCTCCGGGCTCTCTACTCCGCCGCGCTTAGTGCTAGAACTGGGGAATGGGGCCTTGCCGTGCCCACCAGGCCTCCTCAATGCTCCTTAGGACGTAGGCCTACTGAGGCCCCCAGACTGCAGGCACGGGTGCACACGCCAGCTCAGGCTGCACTGCTCCCCTCTAGGCCAGGCTCACCGCTCCACTCCACAGTGCCGGCCGCCCACCAACCTCTGGTGTTGTCCGCCGGTCTACGGACCGATCTACTGGCCGCCCCGGCAGTCTCCGTCTCGCACCTCACCTCCTGTCACGAGGTATGCAGCGTCTCTGACGGGCGGCAGCCAGCTCCGGCGGCCGGGCTCGATTTCCAGGACCTCCGATCACCTCCGCTCCTGCCGCGGGTGCCTAGCGGGGCCTCCCCGCTGCTCGCAGGTGCTAGTGTTGCCCCCTCTGCTCCGGGCACGGGACACCCAACCGCCGCACCCAGAGTACCTGGAGCACCTTGAACGCCTCTTTCGGTCACTCCACTGCCGCAGGACAGCCCGCTCTGAGCAGGGGCTCACTGGATTCCGCTCCCGGCCGACCACGAGGCTTCCAGGGTGCCCCACTCTCCTAGGCCGCACCGCATCTCAGCTCCGCTGCCGGCCCCCAGTCGAAAGTCAGGGTTACAAACCACCGCTGACCAACTCCAGGGCACAGGACACCATCGTTTGGCCAAGGAAGGCACCTTTCAGGGCAAAAATACAAAGCTATGAGATTCACGGCGCCGGAGGGACTAGAAAGCACGTCCTACTCCGCTGCCATCTTGGCCACGCCCCCCATGTTTTACATTTTAAATAAAATTTTGCATATGTATACATTTTAGACACATTTTTATATTCCATGGCATGGTGAGCAAAGAAAAAGTCAGATTTATCTGTGATTGGGGTGAATGTTCTACAATTTTCAGCATTCCTTCGGTCTTTTTTTGTGTTGCTATAGTCTCCCTCACTGGTGAGGGTATGCCGAGACATAAGTTCTATGTTCATTGTGCCACTAGATTAAAGCTAGCCTGGCTGGTGATGGGTGATACCCCAGAACCGGTCTCAGGATGCTTGTTTCCAGTCCAGGGAGGACCCTGCTTGGCAGTTCAGGTTGGACTGTTCCCATGGGGAGTAGGGTCAAGATTGATTTGCGTATAGCAGGGCCTAAAACCGGGGTTGCATGGTGAACCAAAAATCGATGGATTTAACCCACTGACTGGGGTGAATGTTTGACAGTGTTCAGCATCCCATCCATCATCTTTTTGTGTTGCTATAGTTGCAATAAGTGGAAAGGTTATGTCCATAACTGCTGATCTCACTCTTCAGAAATGTAGTGTGACTATTCTTCTGTGTGAACTTCACTACATTTTATCTCGGTTTCACTGCAGTTTTGTGTTGCATAATGTAATTAGAACAACATAAATCAATAAACATATTTATTTTCTCAAATGACTGAAGCATAGATGGAAAGTAAATACAAATTAGAAGTGACAGGTGGCTATAGTTTGCACATCTTATTGTGACACAAGAATACAAGAGCAAAAGTATAGAATGATGAGAAAAGAATAGAAAGGTGAAGAAAGAATAGAAAGGTGACACTTCTAAAGTACATGTAGAGTATGAAGTGAATATTAAAATGGGTTGATTATATAAATCACCAGAATCTGCAGGAGAGGACTGAATTGAATGGGAAGAATTAAACAAATTGAGTGTTAATTAGAACTCAATGACATATGGTCTAGGTAGAGGATAACCAGGGGCTTCAGTTGGGGAATGAGTTAACAGAAAGGCCAGAGACTGCATGTTAACAATTAGAGCTACATGTAGTGCAAGGGTTTTCAGGAGTCACAATGGTCGGACTAAAATTTACCTTCTGTATTAACAGAGAGCATAAATGTGATGAAATTGTTTTGATTTGTAATTTGAAATCTTTGTACCTTTTCCAACTTTTTTTATTATGCCCCACTTATACCACTTATACCACTTCATAATCTCATAACCGCTCCCATTGGCTCTATTCCTTTTCCTAAAATTATCTTCCTACTTAATCAATCAATTCTTTTTCTTTTCCTCTTCCCTTTCATGTGAGCCAACCCTCCCTTTCCTCTTCCCTCCTTTTTCTCTCTTCTTCTTTATTCAATAATATACTTCCCCACACCATTCTGAAAACTAATCTTCATTTATGTACTCCTCCTGACTTTCAATGAATGGGGCCCTCCATCATGCTAACTTTACCGTATGTACATTGTTTGTTTATTCCTTCTTATGCCTCATGTTTTTCTTTCTCTTCCTCTCCGCTTTGTTTTTTTCTCTATTCCTTTGTCTTGTTCCCTTCAATCCCTCTCTCACCATTTCCTCTCTTGCATTCTTCCCACTTGCGCATCTTTTCCAGATTCAAGGTGCCGTCATGGTTGCTTCCTGTTTCCAAATCTTCGTGGGATTCACTGGTCTGGTTGGACTCCTCATGCGCTTCATTGGACCATTGACAATCACCCCAACCATCTGTCTCATTGCTTTGCCTCTCTTCGAGTCTGCAGGCAATGATGCTGGTTCACACTGGGGGATATCAGCCATGTAAGTTTGATCTCTTCCTACTTATCAATTCTTTCGAGATTCAAGAGTTGAATCCTGTTTCTAAATTTTACCTTCTAGAAATGCTTTAAAAGTGTGTGTTATGGTGGAAAATATTGCTCAATAAATCTTTTTTTTTCAAACCGATTCCTCCTGTCCAAACCCTAAACAGTGGCTATTCCTTCAATCCAACATCAAACATGTTAAGCATGTCATTGACTAAAGAGAAGTAAAATCAGTGCCACTGACTATTTAATCCCCCCAGCATGACGACTCCAGAGGCTAAGGAGTTCTAATGTAGGATGCTACCAAATAGGGGGAAGAATTTTCAAATTTTAAATGTTATTATCAAGAGGTCTCATGTAGTTCTAATCTGTAGGATCTGTGCATTTGTTGGACAACATATACTAAGTGCTTGGTGTCTGGACTGATTCTGGACACTCTCGCAGGATATGTTGGCCTAGAGACCAGCTAGCTCACAGTGCCACCGTAAGCCTCCCTATCCTCATCAGAGAGCGAATGCTTTCTGGCAACTGAACATGACAACCCTGACCTCTCAGGGATTGTATAATATACAATGTCTGTGTGCATTCAGACAGGGTGGGAGTTAGAGGAGGCGGAATGGCGATAGTTTTTAAAAGAATATATGAATGTAAGAGTTTTAAGCCTGAGGGGATAACAGAAGCAGAATCCTTGGGCTTTAGCTTTTCCATTGATGGGCAGCACTGCCTATCTTAGATTTTAGTCTATTGTCACCCAGAATATGCAGTAGACGTTATCTCTTCCATGGATCAAGTACTAGCCCCTAAATGCATTCCATTCCCCAATTTCATTTGAATTTGGATTTTAACATCCACTTAGAGTTGGCAGAGGAACTATTAGCTAAGCATTTAGTGGAATCTCTAGCCCCTTTTTAATTTATTGAAAACGACTACTGGGCCTACCCATAGTGCTGGTCATACGATTAATGGTATATTCTCTAGCACAAATCTAAAAGGGGATCCTCCCGACCAGTGCCTTGGTCACACCACTTCCTTTTGCCTTTCTCTTGGAAACTGGAAAAGGTAAAAAAATCCCCGCCCTGCATTGAGCATTATGAAAATAGATGCTTGAGCAGGGTTGCCCTTGATGAGTGCCCTTGATGAGTGAAGGAGTACTCATGTAACTCTAGAAAGAATACAATGATGCTTTCAGCTCGCTGGTTCACAAAGCAACTAGCTCTGGAAAGAGCAGCTTGTAAGAAACTAGAAAGATTGTGGCTGCATGCCTATTTGGACTCTGATAAGGCCACTTATAAACTGGCCCTTAAATCCTATCATAAAAATATCAAGAGAACTTATAGCCTTTTCTACTCCCATTGCATTATAAAGGACGATAACGATGGAGGGAGAGCTTCAAAATGTAATCTAATTTGACTGATTCTAAAGTTACCTCCCCACCATTGGAACCCAGTCAGTCCCTTTGCTCCCATATGAGTAATTTCTTTAGGAGAAAATCATAGGATTATGGCAGAGGATATTAACATTCTGACCGGTCCGACGTTAGAAGAACCAGTGGAGCAACTACAACATCCCCCACTGGTTACCTTCTTGGGGCCCTCAGTAGAATATATCACAGCTGCATTATTGAACTGCAGTTCAAGGCCCCCAAAGGATAATCAGCACAAACATTTCCCCCACTAGATATTCTTAATATTCGGTAATATATCCAGAATAATATGTCCCACAAAACATGTAATTTAAATAATTTACTATCAAAAAATATATATCATTCTTTTTGTTAAGATTTTACAAAACTTTTATAAAAGTTACATATTCAGACATACTGCATATACTGAACAATCAACAACATTGTATATAAATAAAGAAGGAGCCCCAAACACATGATAATAAATCATACAATAATTGTACATATCTTCAAAATACCAAACACAAACAGAGACATATAGTGAAAAAACAATACAATAATTCACCGGGCTACAGTGAACATATAAACAACTTTTCATACATTGTACAAAAGACACAAGAGAAATGCGCCGACGCGTGTTTCGGAAGTACCAGTTACTTAAACACTCCTTCATCAGGGCGCCAAATTCATAGATTATGCAGTGGTCAAAAGGCCATCTGTGATTCTTATGCTGTATCCATATATCTTAGTACACCAGGGTTCTGAACAATGTAAAGTACAAGTTGTCCAAAGCTTCCAAATCTGCACAGCACGGCCTATAAAGAAGATAGAGAGTCCCGGAGCACAGGAGCTGTATCACTAGTCAACCCAGAAAGCCAACGGATGTCGCTAGGCTGCAAAGACTGATTTTCATATAGTCATAATGTTGTATATGATTTTAGGACCTTAGTGTAATTTTCCCAATTCATGCCCATATATAGGTATAAATCACCCTATCCTTATATAGGCATAGGAATCAGAACCATATTTAGACTTAGCCTATGCAGTCCAAATACGGCATGCTACTTCCACTAGTTCTGAAAATCCACAACTATTTCTTGGAAACACCTGCCTTCAGCAGTCAGGGACTTCCCCTTGCTTGAATATTAATTTAACCAAGAAATCATGGAGTTTTCAAAGAACTGAGTCTTTGATGACGTTATTATGTCCAACCTTACGTCAAACTCGGCACCTTCAAGGTATAAATATACCCACACTTGCCCAGGCAAACACACAGTGGTTTGGAGCAGTACGACTATCTACCTACACGACACAGCTCGCCGAAGCAAGTACCGAAGGAAGCCTTCCCTCCAGCAGACGCACTGAGAGAGGCGCTGTCTTTTCTCTTGCCGAGAAATCCAGCTCCAGTGTTTTCAAGCTACCCTTTCGGGTTATTGGGAAATCGAGTCCTGAGAGAGAGATACCAGACCTCCTTCATTCTAAACCAAGGTACGGAGCTGATTAGACCCTTAGAGAATTCTTGGATAGATTCTTGGCACAAGAATACTGAAACTAAGCTACACCTCACTTACTTCTTCCCTTGTACTAGATCTAGGTTAGGTACACCGGGGTATGCATATTTTAGAAGCACCAGTTGAGTACTTTTAGTCTTTATTAATGTATGTATTATATGTATTTTATGGCTTAGAAACCATATCATGCTTTTACAGTATTATTTTATAATACTATTCGTATTGTACGCATTGTACTTTACAACCAGTATTACGATTGTAGCAGTTAATTTCTTCTGCATGAGAAAGAATACTGTTCAATAAATACCTTTTATTGAAAACGCCCATCTCTCTATTTCTCTGCACCTCTGGTGAAACGAAGCATGCACGATTGACTGAGTAAAATAACTATCATTTGTTTCCGCGACTGTAGGGATACATTTCTTATTCTTGGGAAACAAAGTTGTCATGTTTATGCGGGTGTCAGAAACGAATCCCTTCTTGTTTATTCGAGAAAGTTTCTAGTGACCTCTGAGCTAGCTGGCACTCACAATTAAGTCTAATATATTCGATAGAGACCTAGTAGACCTCAGTCCTACGTCAAATCTATAGTATATATTATTCCAATGCGCAGAGCCTATTGGGAATATAGGAACTACACTACAATAAGTTAGACACATAGGTGGTCCAGGGGTCCTCAAGAGCAGGCAACTATGGACTCAATGGAGAAGGTAGCACAATACAGATATGAAACGCGAAAAGTGGAATCTGACCTTCATGGTAATGCTGTAAATATTTTCATAAAGAGAGGAGACACTAAGCTTTAAAAGCTGTCCTATATTGCTATATTTCAGCAGCCAAAGAATGAAGGGCTCATGGTTTAATGAAATATCACAGATAGAGCTCTCCTGGAATGCTATAGTCCAACCGCCGAAGGTTGAGGGGCCCAAGGGCCAGGATAAAGCAAAGTTTTAAGATGCCAGTATGTGTCGTCCGGATCTCTGATGTTCCGTTAATGCAAATGGTCCCCAGTGGATACGATACCCCCCACATTTGTAAGTCAATTTTGGACATTATTGCCTCTGTGCATCAGATGCTATTTGCTCGTTCCCTTGACTCAGACTTAGTGCCCAATGACTGGAAAAAGGCCAGGGTGATTCTGTTTTTTAAAAAAGGCCAATGCTAACCCTGATTGCTTAGAAAATTTCAGCCCAGTCTCGCTGCTGCAAGCAGCTTCTAAGGTGTTAAAGAAGGTGGTAAATCGGCAACTTACCACCTTCTTAGGTGAAAATAACTTGCTCCACCCCTCACAATCAGGGTTCAGAGCCATCCACAGCATCGAGACCAGGCCTGGGCGTAGTTTGCTGAGTTTCTCTTCGCGCAACTCTGCGAAGTGACATAAAATCTCAGTGAAGTTCTGCAAGTGTTGGAGTTCAGTGCGAACTGCCGTTTGCACTGGTCTTCCTGCTACTCGGGTTGAAATTCTACCTGAGCGGTAGCTCGCACTTGCAAACTTACCATTCACGAGCAGGGAAAAAACTGCTGCACGACGCGGAGTGGAGTTTTCTGCACTCTGCAAGCTCCGCCTAGGCCTAATCGAGACCACACTGCTGGAGGTCTGGGTCCACATGAAGTTCAATCTGGGCTCTGGCTGCAACGTGGCGCTGGTGCTGTTGGACCTGCTGCAGCTTTTGATAGGGTTGATCATCACACAGATTAAAACAGCTGCGAGTAGTGGGCCCCGCGCTGAGTCGATTGGGCTCTTTCCTTGATGGGTGTGATTAGGTGGGTTGGATGAAATCATACGCCTTGGAAGGTAATGAGTTGTAATGGAGGGTGCCATAAGGCTCCTTCCTTAGTCCTACACTCTTTTATATTTACATCTCTCCCTTTGCTTATTTGGTGGAATCCTGTAATATAAAGATACTTTCTTATGCATATGATACTGAACTCCTTCTCACATATGTGTAGAAGTGTGGCTCACTGGTTAGAGGAGGCAGACCTGGAAGCAGAGATCAGCCCGGGACCAGGGTTCAATTCCTGTTTTGGCGGGGTCTTGAGTCCTAAAATGTCCATGGACTCGACAATTCTCGCTCCGGTGCCTACTCGATTCACGGGTTCACACTCTGTGACTCTGGGCAATAGCTTGGTTAATCTCCACTACGGCCCCTCGAGGCGGGATGCCTGGCTTTCACCTTGTGTATAACCCCTGCCGGGGTTATCTCACAGGGGAATACCAGGACGGGTTCCCTAAGCAAGTGCTTAGAAACCGCTTGGTGATTTGCGCGATATAAATTCCTGTACATTTATATTTTTACATTTACATATGATGGGGAGCCTGAGAGAGTGAGAGCTCCCAGGCGCTTTATTTTGGCAGAAAAATCCATTTGAGATATCTATGGTTGTTTTGTATTTTTTTCTGCACAATGTTATTCATTAGAGCAGTGCTAAATTATCGGGTTTCATTATGGGAAACAATTCATGTATGAGGGGCAATTCTCTATTACACCCTGGTACTTAAGTTGATGTAAGATCTTCCTGACTTACTTAATGTTTTATTGGGTATTGTCTCTGTAGTTGAGGAAATGATTTTTAATGGGATTTCGTGATGAGGTGACTCATTGTCATAAACAACATGATTGTGATAAAGTGCAGGAGCTAGAGCTAATGCCTACTCCTACGCATATGAATTTTCAACTGATTCTGGTACGAGGTTGGAGAAGGAAGGTAAATTACATCTCCCCCCATTGGGCACTCCATTATGAACTCAGGTGGCCAATCCTTATCAGCCAAAAGAATATCGTAACCCTATGTCAGGTTCTCCCAAAATAGACCTTCACTTGCCTGGGTATGTTCCCCTGCATTTGGAGCATTATTTTGTATAAACGATGTGGGGCACTTACCCCTTGTATCAAGTGTTTCCACCATGATATGCTCACTCAGTGCTACTGATGCCTGATAATCCATCAGGTTCCAGCAAGCTTTTGTGACTTCTGCCCCGCTATCCAGCATCGTCACTGTTTATTACCCATTCAGAAGCAGAGTTCTCAGTAGCCTGGACATTTTTTTATTTTGATCCCGGCTACCTTCCTCTTTTTAAATTGAGGGATAGGAGTCTTTTGTTTGTCTTTCTGTTTAATGATGTAGTCTGAAGTGTGATGTGTCTCCCTTTTCAGCTTGACTCGCTCCTCCGATCTGTGCTCTGACCGTCTGTATCTCTGAACGACTCCTGAAAGGAACAAGAGGAACTTGTATCAGTATATTGATACCTGCCAGGCTTTGTAATATTATCATGGTTCCTCAAATTGTAATTGGTGTGTTCCTGTTGAGGAGACCCAATCTGTGACCGTTTTTCTTTTTTTTTGTTTTTTTGTTATCCCATTTCTTTTTGGAAGAATCAGGTGCTTGCTTAGAGTTATCCTTTTCAGACGTGCTCTTAACTATTGGTTTCACAGGTCTGGCTCCCATATTATCTGTATCCAGTGATGCCCATTTCCTCAATACTCCTAGGAAATTCTTGCTCCTGTTGTGCAAGAGTAAATTCCCTCAGGTGTTGGTGTCTAGCCACTGTGGCTGCCTTCCCTTTTATGTTACTTAACATAATGGCAGATACTCAGGCAAAATTGCCTATTAATTTCATTCCCAGGTCCAGGGCAGGCTCTGCCCCGAACTGATTCTGTATTTGTTTTAGTACATCGGGTAAAACTGAGTTCTGGTATCAACAGCAGCGAAGACTGTACCCTGAGTGGCACAATCTTCTATTGGGGGGAGTCATCCCCATTATCAAGCAAATTGTTAGTATTCTGTGTTTTTGCTGCGGGCCCATATAGGGAACAACTGCTTCAAGCTGAGATGTTTACTGTGCTATCCAGTACGGGATTTGCTCCCGGTTGGTGGGAATCTTTCCCATAACAGCATTCAGCATTTGGGGGCTGATACCCGCAGAAGCCAACTGAGGTCGTGCAGCCTGAGCATCCCTTGTAGGTATGAACGGTCAGTGTTCGCATTATGAACTGTCTAAGATTTCCATACATTTTTACTAAATTTCTATACAGTATACGCATTGCTGACATTGAATCTCATATTTTCTGTGGTATGGGGTGGGTGGCCTTTAAACCAATAAATATGTTCTTGGTAAGTTAACATAATTTATATGTCCACATATGGAAAGTATTCCTCAGGAGGTTCATCTTCAATGTAAGTGTGAAAGAACTGTGTGTGCATCTGCAGGCAGGAAGTTAACCCATGAGTAGAATGCCTCTGTTCTGAATGCTTTGTGTTCCTCAACCACAAAACATCTCCACCCATTACTCGGAGTCCATGTTGTAATAATTTCATAGTAACAGCCTGTCTGCAATTTTGTAATGTTTAGAGCAACTTCCTGCTCCTCAATGTCCTCAACTTGATCGGTCATTGTTAAAGAAAAAGGTAATTAATCAAATGAATTTATGGAGATATGGTATGCACAACGCTGGAAGCTATTAATGCTCCAAGCTTGAATAATCTACAGCCAACACACAGGGTATACCTACTCAGCTGACGCAGATTTATTTCCCTTACCATTTGATACATCTCCATTTTAAATGTGAGTAGGAGTCTCTGAGGAAGCACGACTGAACTACTCGGACTGACCATTTAATAGGAACCCAACCAACGTTGGTGGCGCCATGTTGTGCAGTTCATAATAATCAGTAGAATATGCGCTTTTGTTGGACAACATAAACTAAGGGCTTGGTGTCTAGACTGATTCAGGACACTCCTGCAAGATATGTTAGCCTAGAGACCAGCTAGCTAACACTGCCACTGTAAGCCCCCCTAACCTTATCAGGGAGAGAATGGTTTCTGGCAACCACTGAACATGACAACCCTGACCCCTAAGGACTTGTGGAAACAGTACATAACTTTTCGTTCAGTCTGTCAGGCTCACTTATTCTCAGGGAAGTATACAGAGAATACGCAGTAGGACGTTTTCAATATGTTTATTGAACCAACGTTATTTTTGTATAAAATATGTGTGCTGCAATGATTAATATACAGAAGCAAGCAGGTAAAATTGGTTACAAGCACCAAAAGTGTAAATAGTATATATAGTGCTTCATTGGTGGTAAAACAGTGTATATATGCAGGCATTTAAAACAAGGCAGTAATCACACGTACTCCTACTATGCAAACCCTACTCAGAGTGTACCTCGAGTGTGTGTAGGTGTGGAGCCAAGAATACCCCTAAGGGACAATCTAACCCATTACCTGATGGAAGTGAATGAAGGACCCCGTCTTGGTCACAAACTGGACACCACTCAGGAGCTGTCAGACCACTGACTCAGCATGCAGGGACCGTCAGTGTCAGCTGAAGTGCCTCCTCTACTAATCTATTGGGATGCTCATCTTTTTATAATAGAAAGCAGCCTTGCAATGTGCATATAGATTAGTGATGTTTTGGAAATGTAGATAGCCCTATCGCCTCTGGATGAAGATAGAGACCACATTTGTACATAGTGCAAAAAGAGACCTTGTACATGATGTGTAGGGCATTGTGATAATGTTGTGCGAAGCTAGATGTGTAAACAAGTTTATTTTCGGAGAAACTAATCTAACATTGTTGAGCATGCATTATGTGCAAAAAGTTACTGCTGAAAAATAGAACAGTGTAAGAAATGAGCTGCTTCGCTACATGGGCCTATGCCGGGAATATAAAAGAGGTAGATCGAATCAAAGTCTAACAAGGTTACCATAATAAGGGTTCATTTGTGCTTGTAATAATGTATTGAAATAGAGTTGGGTAACATTGAATATGTGGGATATTTTTTACCAAGAGGTTCTGAGTGAAATCAATGGGCAAGGGCCTGAACTCAGTTTCCACTGTCATACTGCCACAAGTGACACTAAATGAGGTGGCCATTTCTTTCATTGCAAAAGGCAGTAATGTGTATGTTTTTTAAAAGAATTACAGAAGGTAGCCATCCTACTATCTCAATAGCTCGAAATTGAGTGCAAAGATGGAGAAGGCCTACCGCTTTGTTCTTTACACTTCTACAGTCTAGTCTGATGGTGTTCTGGCTTGCTGTTGTGCTGAGAACTACTAGAGATGGTGAGCTTGTCTGCAAGACAAGTTGAGGTGCTTGCTGTAATGGTTTTGTAAATGATGTGGATGGTTTTGAAGATGGTGTGGGCCGGCAAGAGAAGTCAAAGGCGTTCCATTAGAATTGGAGTGATGTGATACTATTTCTACAGGCACTGGATGTAACATTTTGCGGTGTGTAGGATGTCCTAAACGGATGTCAGTGCGGATTTTGGACGACCATGGAGCAGGACATTACCACCCTCCAGATGTGAGAGTATGAGGACTTGTACAGCAGTTCTGTAGTTGCTTTCTGGAAGAAGTGATTTCACTGTCTTTAGAAGCGAGATCTACTACAAGGCAGTCTTTTTTCTTAGAAATATGTTCTAAGAGCAGGTGAGGTGAGGATGGAGTCTAGGGTGAAGCCAAGTGATTTGGCATTCACTGAAAGTTGCCATTCCTAGCTGCCGGGTTCATGGCATTGGGCCTGGTTTGCACTGTTTGTTAGTCTTGGTAAGTTACAGGAATGCTGTCTTGTTTGGGATGAGCTTCAGGTAGATGCTGAACACTCATGTTTGGATGATGTACAGCAGTGCCTAATTTGTAAATAAGTGCCAGGGCTCTCATCAGGAGGGCACTGCAGCTTCCACCACACATTGCCCTTGCAATGTTACCGATGATCGTAACAATACAACTACTAACCTTCCAACTCCTGCAAGTGTGGCAATTCAGCTTATTTCAGGCCCCCAAAGCTATAAGAATGGCGTGGGTGGCAGGTAATAGTAATGTTTAATATATACTAAATGAATAATTAACTGTTGTTGTGATCATCTCCAAATTAGCTGGAGCGCACCACCTTGTTGTAGACTTTCACAAGCACCCATGTTGACAGTTAAATGCGGGTGCCGTGCACCGTAAACCATGGGCTCAAATGTGCAGGGAGTGTTTAAAACATTTGATGTCTTAAGCAGAGAAGATTATCAGTAGAGTTGTTATCATCTGCATAATGATGAACCTTAATGCTGTTATTTGTGAACAGAGCACCAAGTGGCTCCATGTAGTTGTTGAAGATGACAGGAGACAGCATAGAACCCTGGGGGACTCTGCAGTGAGATGGATCTTTTGGGACCTTGCAGTGCCCATGTGAACGAACTGGTGTCAACTAGAAAAGTAGCAAGAGAACCATTGATGGATGTTGCGGGGGAATTCCATTTGAGGCTCCAGGGTGCATATCACGGGGGAATGGTCGACAGTGCTAAAGACAGTTGAGAGGTCCAGCAATATCAGGAAGCAGGGGCCGTCTTCCACTGTGGTTAGGAGGGCATGATCATTGTAGTAATCTCTGTTATACAGTATAATCTGAAGTCAGACTGGTAGTCGTGCAGTGTATGGTTAGCATTAATGCGATTGTGGAATTGAAGATTGACTGCTTTTTCAAAGATCTTGCCTATGAATGGTAGGTGAGTGATGGGCTGGTATAGGGTGAGGTCATCAGTGTCTGGTGCAGGTTGCTTTAAGAGTGTGACAATCTGGCTTCCCTTGAGAACTTCAGGTCAGATGCCTTGAATGGTAAAGGCATTGACAATGATGAATAGGTGTGTGAGAGGTCAAGGGTAAGACATTATCTTCATAAGATACATTGCCCTTTAATTTTGAGTGAGGAATAGGTGGGTCAGGCAATGGGTTGATGCAGTGCTTGACTGTCTTAAAAATGCTTTGCTTCTTTAAGTGGCTTAGTTGATGATGTTGGTATAGTACTTAGGATAATGCGATGAGCTCTCTGCGTGTAGCATGGAGGGACTTCAGTATCATGCAGTCAAATGATCCTTTTGTTTTTCTTCCATTCTCTTTTCTGTCTGTGGATGGACTGTTTATTGTCAGCAAGGCCTTTGAGTGTTGAAGGCTTTGTCTAAAATCTCAATTTTTTCAATGGGGTGTGGTTGTTCACATAGTTTTTCATAATATGTGGAAGTAGATTAGAATGGTGTTGGCATCAGAAGTGGAGTTGATAGGGTGAGAGATGAGGTTAGGCTCCAATTTTGTCTATAGACAAGTCTTGAAAGGATCTAAAGGTTTGGCCTTGTCTTTTATGTTGATCTTGGTTTGTGGATAGGACATTGAGCAGTAAAATAAGGGTGGCAAGGTTAAGTAGTTGGTTCAGTCTGAAAGTGTAGGTAGTTTGCAGGGAATTGTTGGTGGTGTTGAGAAGACAAGGTTTATGATGTAGCCTTTGGAGCATGTTGGTTGTTAGACATGCAACACCACACTAGAAAATCAACATGATTGAACTCTCTGATTAAATATATCAAGATGAACTGCTATTTGGTATAAGAATACTTGCATGCAATTGCCATTGCATATTTCCTAATTATCTTGCCATGGTATGCATCCTATCTGTGATACCAATTGTGAGGATTGTTAAACTAGGTGGGAGAGACCACCATCTCAATGTGAGCTATTACATGATCTCCCACAAACTCCAACAAACACTTTTTGTGAGGATTTCCTGGCTACTCATTGCTAGCCAGTTGGTCCCACTGATTTTTTCCCTTCAGATGTTTAAATTTTTTGAGGCATAGAAACTTAGATTGGAAACTGTTGTTGGACAGAACTCTGCATGCTCAGGTACTGTAGCCTCAAACCTTCTACCCAAAAGCTTTAAAGTGCAAAACACCTCAAAGAGAAAGCTACTAAGGACACATATTTTACAGAAAAGGGGTCTTGTTTCATATTTAATGTTTAAAACTTAGCACACAGGAATCGTGTCCTTTGGATGTTATGAAAAAACTATATATTCTAGGTAAAGGTGGGAGAAACATGCCCTTCTCTCCTACACACTGCAGCTTTACTTTGTACAATAATGTAGATGACCTGCACACTGATTGTTGACTTTTCAGAGTCACAGGCAACTGAGAAATAAATAGGGTTAACCATTCAAACAAAACATCTGAGGCATGTTTAGCAGGACACAATCTCTGCACAAGAAAAAGAAATATCAGATGTACACAGCAATGAAATGAAGAAATGAAAGAACACTGTAAAAAGCTAGATTTACATTATGCTGGTCTGAATATGCCTGGAAACTCATCTCAGAGACTACTAATTGATCAAAGCTATTCATGTCCAATTTAATGTTACCTAGATGTTACTGAAAATGAATGAACTAGTAAATTCAAACAGAATGAAACAGTTCAACCTGTTTAGCCCTTAATACTGGGTGTCTCTGCACTGCTTCCATCTGTGTTGTTTTTCTCTTTCAGGACCACCTTTCTAATCATCTTGTTCTCTCAGTATTTACGCAATGTTCCAGTGCCCATTCCGACATATGGCAAAACTAAGAAATTCCACTTCTCGATGATCAACCTCTTTCAGATATTCCCTGTGAGTGCACTTTGAGTTAACATACACCATTGTTGGGACAACAGCTACATAGCTTACAATATGTTATTAAAATGTTTGTTTATATCCCTATATAACCAAATAGGTTTAAGGACCAAAGCATATGGACTCGATTTAGAGTTTGGAGGATTGGATACTCCATCAAAAAATGTCACAGATATCCAGTCCTCTGTATTGCAAGCTCATTATATATGACAAGGCTTGTAATACAGTGGATGGGATGTCCGCCACAATAATGACAGTGTCCCCTCCACCAAACTCTAAATAAGGACCAATGATGTTCATGTACACTCCCTGTTCAAGGTAAGTCTAGTAGATGTTAAGAATAGCACTTACATACTTAAATTGGCAATGTAGTGTTAGGCAGTATACTGAATGCAATAATTTTGCAGGTCATGTCAGTATTTCTAATATGTTATAAGGACATACTACTACAGCTGAGTGTGTTAGTTAGAATCAGCATGCTGAATTTGAAAAAAAGTGTAAATAGTTCCAGGCAACTTTAAAGACTTTGAGCCATATTTAAAGCTGAGCAGATTATAGTAAGGAATATTGTATCTTGAATATTAGTGAGACAGAATATCGTTACAACAATATCAAGGGCAAAATATCCAAATGTTAGTGCACAGAGTTAGGTAAGGATTTACTCGTCTTAACTTCACATCTTTGTACCTTAAAGATATATATCACCAAGATATATATATATGGAGTAAGATATAGAAAATATATAGAAACTTACCTTTCAATATTTTGTCTCTCGATATTGTTGTAACAATATTCTGTCCCATCGATGTTCAGGATTCAGTGCTTCCAGCCTACACCATTTGTGGGAATATTGAACAGGGAGGAGTTAGAGAGTGGCTGAGGCAATTGAAAGAGATACAAACCTGCTAAATCTGTGATCTGGTTTAAGGATTAAGAATAGCATCATGGTGGCATGAAGCATAAAATAATAGTAAAGTACAAATGTGGAATATGTAAGCTGATGTTTGTTACTATAGCAGTGATGGGCATGAGTAGGTTTAAGTATGTACATTAATTAAGCTGATTATTTATTTTACCTACTATCGTTCATCTTTTAGATTTCATTTTTTTTCTGAAAATTGTAATTGCCAATTACATACTAAAAATAGTTTCAGTAATCCTCTTGTGGAGCAAAATGTTTCAGGTTATTCAATCTATGCAAAGTCTTTGTGCTTCATCTATCTCAATCTGTGTCCCAAGTATTGAAATTGGAAAACAATAAACTGCATTGGTCATACTCAAGAATTGATCCATACTTGATTTTCAATGTCTCTTCAATATACATTGGCATTGTTCTCCTTCCTAAAGGCAATATCACCTTAAATATTCCAAATTGAACATAATCTCCTCTACCTATCCTCATCCCTTCCATTGATCTCACTGGTAGGGGTGGATTCTCCATTAGGGCTTTGGGACTGCACCCCCCTGAAAATATTTCCTTCACCTTCTGGTACAAATATTAAATAGATCGATTTATTTAGACATAATATCATATCTCTAAACAAATCAATGTATTTAAGTCTGGGCTGTGTGTCCCGAGCTGCCTGCTCCACCTCACTCTGAAGCACAAGCTGGAAGCCAGGCAGTAAATCAACCTTCTGAACTGTGACACACGACGCAGGGCTTACTGTTCAAAAGCTGTTCATAATAAATCATTGTCATTAAAGCCTAAGGCAGTATCCACTGTAGTCTATTCAAAAAGGGGGGATGGGAAGTGGGGGGCTATTTCCACTCATCAGGAGTGGGAGGTCCAGCACAAATTGTGCCCCAGTAAGACGTCAAAGTAGAAATGCTGTGCTGTTCCTCAGGGAGGATTGGTAGAAAGTCACACGGACGCTGGAGCCCACTGTCTCACAAAGATCTACAGAGGGAAATCCATTTGTTGGATTTTAATGCCCTCAAACACCCTTTCAGGTGTCATGCTTCATCATCTGGGCTGCTCATCGTTGGGTCGGTAGTGCAATGCCCAACGGGCTCCCCTCAAAGAGGGGCACTTTATCAGAGATCTTTTATCCAACAGCCGTATTGTGAAGTGCGGGTCTGAGGCCGAGATAGTGTAGACGTGGTGGTGAATATAAAATGGGTCTGGGAGTACTTGAAATTGTCTTTATTCTGGGGGTCTCCTGCCTCAATTAAAAGCAATGAAACCGACACTAGTTAAAGTATAATGTCTCTTATTTATGTGTCAGTTAGTGAAAACTAGTAGTAACAGTCAACATGTTTCTCGCGTGAATGTCAGTGAACTCGCAATTCTTCAGGACCATACGGAAAGGAACTATCTACACTGAGCGAATAGTTTATATGTCAATTGGTTCAATAGTTACAATCTGTTTATTGTAGGTTCCGCACTCCTGGTAAGTAATTTTAACCTAGGTTGATTTAGAATAGTAATACTGTCGTTGGTGCACTGAATGGTAATCTTGCTGGGCTTCCAAGATTAGAGTATTTCGAAATAAGAATATGTATCCTGTGACACAAGATGCATTCCATTCATGCACTCCTTTCCAAACTTTCATAAATTTTCATACAATTTTTGAATGTTCATTAATTCATTTATTCATAGCGAAGTTCTTTGCAACAGTTCATTATTTTCATGAATGTTCAAAACATTTGATATTCGTTTTTTAGAATGCCGCAAATTGCATTTCTAATGGTGCAAGGAACCTGATAGCTCAGAGAATTTAAGATACAATCTGTTTATTGTAGGTTCCGCACTCCTGGTAAGTAATTTTAACCTAGGTTGATTTAGAATAGTAATACTGTCGTTGGTGCACTGAATGGTAATCTTGCTGGGCTTCCAAGATTAGAGTATTTCGAAATAAGAATATGTATCCTGTGACACAAGATGCATCCCATTCATGCACTCCTTTCCAAACTTTCATAAATTTTCATACAATTTTTGAATGTTCATTAATTCATTTATTCATAGCGAAGTTCTTTGCAACAGTTCATTATTTTCATGAATGTTCAAAACATTTGATATTCGTTTTTTAGAATGCCGCAAATTGCATTTCTAATGGTGCAAGGAACCTGATAGCTCAGAGAATTTAAGATACAATCTGTTTATTGTAGGTTCCGCACTCCTGGTAAGTAATTTTAACCTAGGTTGATTTAGAATAGTAATACTGTCGTTGGTGCACTGAATGGTAATCTTGCTGGGCTTCCAAGATTAGAGTATTTCGAAATAAGAATAGGTATACTGTGACACAAGATGCATTCCATTCATGCACTCCTTTCCAAACTTTCATAAATTTTCATACAATTTTTGAATGTTCATTAATTCATTTATTCATAGCGAAGTTCTTTGCAACAGTTCATTATTTTCATGAATGTTCAAAACATTTGATATTAGTTTTTTAGAATGCCGCAAATTGCATTTCTAATGGTGCAAGGAACCTGATAGCTCAGAGAATTTAAGATACAATCTGTTTATTGTAGGTTCCGCACTCCTGGTAAGTAATTTTAACCTAGGTTGATTTAGAATAGTAATACTGTCGTTGGTGCACTGAATGGTAATCTTGCTGGGCTTCCAAGATTAGAGTATTTTGAAATAAGAATATGTATCCTGTGACACAAGATGCATTCCATTCATGCACTCCTTTCCAAACTTTCATAAATTTTCATACAATTTTTGAATGTTCATTAATTCATTTATTCATAGCGAAGTTCTTTGCAACAGTTCATTATTTTCATGAATGTTCAAAACATTTGATATTCGTTTTTTAGAATGCCGCAAATTGCATTTCTAATGGTGCAATGAACCTGATAGCTCAGAGAATTTAAGATACAATCTGTTTATTGTAGGTTCCGCACTCCTGGTAAGTAATTTTAACCTAGGTTGATTTAGAATAGTAATACTGTCGTTGGTGCACTGAATGGTAATCTTGCTGGGCTTCCAAGATTAGAGTATTTCGAAATAAGAATATGTATCCTGTGACACAAGATGCATTCCATTCATGCACTCCTTTCCAAACTTTCATACATTTTCATACAATTTTTGAATGTTCATTAATTCATTTATTCATAGCGAAGTTCTTTGCAACAGTTCATTATTTTCATGAATGTTCAAAACATTTGATATTCGTTTTTTAGAATGCCGCAAATTGCATTTCTAATGGTGCAAGGAACCTGATAGCTCAGAGAATTTAAGATACAATCTGTTTATTGTAGGTTCCGCACTCCTGGTAAGTAATTTGTATAATTTGTATGAAAATTTATGAAAGTTTGGAAAGGAGTGCATGAATGGAATGCATCTTGTGTCACAGGATACATATTCGTATTTCGAAATACTCTAATCTTGGAAGCCCAGCAAGATTACCATTCAGTGCACCAACGACAGTATTACTATTCTAAATCAACCTAGGTTAAAATTACTTACCAGGAGTGCGGAACCTACAATAAACAGATTGTATCTTAAATTCTCTGAACTATCAGGTTCCTTGCACCATTAGAAATGCAATTTGCGGCATTCTAAAAAACGAATATCAAATGTTTTGAACATTCATGAAAATAATGAACTGTTGCAAAGAACTTCGCTATGAATAAATGAATTAATGAACATTCAAAAATTGAATGAAAATTTATGAAAGTTTGGAAAGGAGTGCATGAATGGAATGCATCTTGTGTCACAGGATACATATTCTTATTTCGAAATACTCTAATCTTGGAAGCCCAGCAAGATTACCATTCAGTGCACCAACGACAGTATTACTATTCTAAATCAACCTAGGTTAAAATTACTTACCAGGAGTGCGGAACCTACAATAAACAGATTGTATCTTAAATTCTCTGAGCTATCAGGTTCCTTGCACCATTAGAAATGCAATTTGCGGCATTCTAAAAAACGAATATGAAATGTTTTGAACATTCATGAAAATAATGAACTGTTGCAAAGAACTTCGCTATGAATAAATGAATTAATGAACATTCAAAAATTGTATGAAAATTTATGAAAGTTTGGAAAGGAGTGCATGAATGGAATGCATCTTGTGTCACAGGATACATATTCTTATTTCGAATTGGTTCAATAGTAACACAATGAAGTCAAATCTAATGTGTCAGTATACCTGCGATGGGCTGGAACTACCTAATAGTGTACAAATTCCAGGCATTAACAGTACCCGGCAGTGGTGAACAACCTTTAGAACAAAACTTTTACAAAGCACTACCATTACAACGCGGTCATTACAACGCAAACCATTACAACGCATTGCGCTGGGGGGCTCTCTAGGATAGGGAATACGTTTAATTTACTATCCAACACCTTCCCTAGTGTCCACGGGGACTGGTGTTGGAATAGTAAATTAAACTTTCCACTATCCAGCACCCCAAACCGCTATGCGTTGTAATGGATTGCGATGCAAAAACCGCGTTGTAGAGGCAGGCCTTGTAATAGCCTGCGTTGTAATGTCATACATCCCCCGGCAGTCAACACATCAGGCTTTCACTCGCATGTATGTTGGGATGTCGAAGCATTGTGTACAAGGGTCCCTGCATTGGCTTTAGGTTGCCCAAATGGCACCAGTGCAATGGGAAGGACAGGAAGGGGCTGTATTGGATACAATTTGGCTCAATTTTGCCCTTTCCCTGTGGAGCAGGGCATTGCAGCAAGGTAACTTACTGCACTGCGTGGCACTGCGCCATTAATGGCATAAATATGCCTCTTAATCTTTGTTCACATTTATACTTGGCATCTCTTTAGAGAGGACACAGCTGATAAAGGATTAGTGAGATACTGCCTAAGTGTGAATTTAATTGGCTGGTATAGTTGTTGCTGTTTTTTATATGAGAATTGTGTGTATAATTGTTATGTTCCTTCATCTTAAATATGTATGACTATTCCGTAAATTTTACCAAACCATTTGCATAAAACATTCTTGAATTGTATGTATGAGCATTCCGTTTCCTTTTGGTTAAACCTGCGCTACAGAAATACCACCTACATACATAGATACATACATACATAAATACATAAATACATAGTAAATGAGAGAGACTGTAGCATTTATGCCAGTAGAGTCCCTTACCTCTTTCAAGGTCTGACTGCCTTGCAAGGGGAAGCACCCTTTACCATGCAGTTGGAACCACGTAGTGCCTTTACAACATCGGCACTACAATAAACGCGTCATTACTAGGCGTTCCTTAAGCACACACGTTGGTACAACAACTTGCTTTAGGGAACACATTGTTGGAAAGGTGTTGGATTTTAAGTCCAACACCTTCCCTACTATGTCACAGACTGGATTAAGAATAGTAAATGATACTACTCCAAAGTCCAGCGCTTCCCTAAGGCACGTAATTGTAACAAGTTGTTTACTAAAAGAACGTGTGGTAACAACACATTTGAAACATTACCTGTGTTTTAAAGTCATGCACGGTAAAGGCATGCATGGTTCCGTCATACATCCTCTATCAAGATTTCTATGTCTGTGCCCAGCGTTGTCATCTAAAGATACTGCTTTCTGCGGTTAGGCCAGATTCTGCTTGCATTGCTGTGAGATTGTCCCTGTTCAGTCCGAATTTTCAAAGAACTATTACAATTTGCCACAATACAAAACTATGACAATTGCTGATGGCTGTTGCTGAGTCAATAAGATGTGAACAAACATATTTACCTGTATGCTGAATTACTTATCAAGGTATGGAATATACTGCGCCCATTGATTTTTTCTTCTGATTGAACAGGTCCTTTTCGGCATCGGCATCTCTTGGCTGGTATGCTTTATCCTGACTGTTACCAATGCTCTTCCTTCAAACCCACAAAGTTATGGGTACTTGGCTCGAACAGATGCAAAGGGAAATGTCCTGTCTGAAGCTCCCTGGTTTCGTTTTCCATACCCAGGTACAGAATCAGTCTGTCTAAATGTGTTATTTGGGTCTATTCTCTAAATGATTGCCTGTGCAGCCTTTCACATTTTGTACTCAATTAGCGTCTTCATATTCATTGGATAGTGGAGTTCATATGAGCAATAGGAGAGATTTTCGAGACATTGAATAATACCAGTGCTTAATTTGTGCCAGTGGTTTCCGGTGCTCAGTACCGGCCCTTAATTGTCAACACCGGTGCTTGGACAGTCTGCCATAAGGTGGCGCTGTCAGGTTAATTTAGAGATGCCAACATGAACAATCAATTATTAACTCAATATGCACTAAAATGACTGTTACCTGCCACACAAGCCATTCTAATAGCTCTGGGGGGCTGGACTAGTCCAAATTGTCACACTTGTAGGAGTGTTATGGTTAGTAGTTGTGTTGTTACTTTCATTGGCAGCATGGCAGGGCCAATTTGTGGTGGAAGCTGCAGTAGCCTTCTGATGCAAGCCCTGGACCTTTTTTTTTTACAATTTCGGTACTGAATAATGCCAGAAAATGTATTGTAGTTAAATATAGGGATTGAATCATTCAGAGATTGGGATGCTTTTTACAGAGTTTCTCACATATCCTTTGGAAATGCTGCCTGGCTGAGGAGAAGAAAAACCAAAGAGACATATTCAAGTTTGTTTCTGTAGCCTGCTCTCCAGAGTGCTTGGTCCAAAGCAGAGCACAGCCTTTTTCTTCCATTGAGGGCAAGACAAAGCTTTACGGTTTTAATTTAGAAATTCATTCATCTTCCTAATAACCCAATCCTGGACCAGTGTCCTCACATTCTGCAGCTCAATTTTCTCTTGCCCTCTACCCCTTGTCTATAAGGAGTCATTCAATTACCGTGGTGCCCAATACAAAATTAAAGTTTAGTCCTTGCCGGCCTAAGTAACTGAAAAGGCAAGCACTTTCTCAAAGTCCTCTGCAGTCCCAGCCATAAATACTCTGAATTGTCCCTGGAATCCTGGAAAAATGTATGCATACATGATTTAACTTTCCACTTCTTATTTTGTTTATCAATTTTATTAAGGGTTTCAAATGATTTACAGCATGAATGAGGTTAATACAATTAAAAGATAATAATGATAATACAAAAAATTCAGTTGGCAGTTCTAGTTTTCACATATAAATGAATATTAAATATGTATATCAAAAATATTTGCAAGGTTTTTGTAACTTAAATAATTCAAATATGCAACATGAAAAGTTTATAACATTAATGGAAAAAGATGCTGTGGAAGAAAACATAATAAAAGTGGAAAAAAGAGAAAGGCTGGAAAAAAGAAAAAAGAGGAAGCAGTATCAAATATAAAGAGTTTTTTATACATATTTATTTGGGAAAGAATGAAAAAAAGAATAAAACAATTATACGAAATGTTAGTAGAAAAATGACAGTACAATGTAGTATTTAATGGAGCTTCAAAAACGTCTTCTGTAGAAAAAGAGGAGTAAATACAGATAGATTTTCTTGAAAAGAATTGCTCAATGCCATCTTAAAGAGATCTCTTTTGATGAGGTTTTGCGGGGTAGTCACATGTGTATATGTTATGGTTCTCAGAAAGTGGCTCATTAGTTAAGGTGGATGCCTACCCACCTGAAGGAAATAAACTCAATCCTTGTCAGAGTAAACCACTAAAGCCACTAAATTACCCTGAGCTCAACCCCTTGATAGCTATGGCACAGAGCAGACAACTTAACTTAGAGACAAAATAGGAAGCATTCATGCAATTCTAAAACAGTAATATCGTCAAACACAGCGCAAGGAAAATCCTAAACCAATGTAGAATTAAAAATAGCTTCAAAAAGCGTTAAGCATCATGCCACAGTCAGCTGTTCACAGTATACTGGAACTTAGGTGCAATTTGAGGCTGACAGCGATGGAGCGCAGGTTAGATACATCTGCCAGGTTTAACCCAGTCAAAGGTTTTACCTTGGGACTCAACAAACATGGATATCAAACATCTTCACTGGTGCAAGGAAGCAGGCTGTAGCTGAAGAGGACTCCAAGAGGCCAGATAGCCATGGAATGAGTTCCCTGTGAAAATGTTGGTTTGTGTCAGGAAAGCTCAAAGTAGGAGAAATTCTAATTCCATGCCCAGGAAAGGTCCCTTCGCTGACCAGATACATTTAGGGCCTTCGTCCTGCCAAGATTTCTTTGATGTCACCTAGTCATTTGTTTAGAGCTTAGATTTTTCCAGCAGGCAAGGCTGCAGGCTGCTGCCAAAGAGCACTCCATGCAGCTGCATACTGAGTTTGCAAGGTGCCACTGAACAGGATTTGCCATTGCAAAAAAAGCTCCAAGCAGGGGAAACCTGAATCTTCAACACAGCTGCAACGCACCTTTGTCAGGTCAGCTTGTCCTGGTCTTCCAGAGGACTCGGTAGCCAAAGAGTGACCAAGTCCCAGGTTTTCATTGGTGGTAGGAGATGTCCAGCCAGACACAGCCAAGGTTTCCATGACCTCAAGGACAGCACTAGGGAGTCAAGACTAACTCTAGCAGAGGAGAACTGCAGGGCAGATCCATTTGGAACTGGTCAGCTGAGCAGTTGCAGGAAAGTCCTCTTGTTGCTTGGTGTCTGCCTGTAGCTTATGGAGGAGGCCTGCCGAATGACACTTGGAGTCAGTCCATTCCTTTGTCCTGGGTACATGAGAGAGAGCAATTCCAGTCGTTCAGTCCGCTTCTGGTCTTCTTCAGGTCCAGTAGTTATCTGAGGAGGGTACTGGGGATGCCACATTTATGCCTGGCACTAGCTTGTGGGTGGGATGAGGGGGTGGCTCCTGGTTCCTCCCTTAGCAATGGGGTAAATATTCACAGGGTTTACTTTAATCACTTCTGCAGCAATTCCTGTGTGCCCTACTGCAAATGGGGAACGTCGTTTACAACGCGGTGTTTACACCGCACGACCTTTTCCCTGCAGCTGTTACAACGCAAGTCGTTATTATGACTTGCGCTGGATGGCGCTGTGGGATAAGGAATGTTTTAATTTTATAGTCCAACACCTTCCCTACTGTTACGGGGACTGGTGTTGGAATATAAAATTTAAAAATTCCGAAATCCGCGCCCTCCAACGCAAGTCGTTATAACGACTTGCGTTGTAAAACCTGCGATGTCAAGTACTGCGATCTAAAAGATCGCATTGTACTGACATACATCCACTGCAAATACCTCTCTCTACCTAAATCTAAGTTGGTGAAACCCTTCTCCCCTCATTCAAAGCCAGTGTGCATACGCAAGAGGAGTGGCCAGGAAAATTAGCAAACCTTTTTTGATCCCTCCAAATAATTTCTCGAAGCAGCTCCTTCCCCAATGGGATTACAGCCTAGCTGACTGGGGGAACAAAAGAAGGATGCTGTCCAGTTGTCATCTACCATCAGCCTGTGACAAAGGCATCCATATTGAAGTAAATTAGGTTCCTGAGCACAGCCCAAACAATCATCCTTCCAGAGGAACAAAGAACCCTGGGCTGTGTGGCTGCTCTAGGAGCAGTTTTCACACCCAATTCAGGGCTTGAGCACTCAGAGGACTGCTAATGCAAATTATCCCCAGAGGCTTTAGGCAGGAAAAATGGAAACTTTCTAAAACTACAACTACACCTGTGAATTGTGCCTTCAATAAAAATTACAATGAGCTATTGAATGCTGTTTCTACGTGTTTCTATCCAAAAATAGCATTATTAAATGTAATAGTGCATCCCCGTGTTTCTCTAAGGAACACCCAGCCCTATCACAGTGAAAACAATGTTTAGGTGTCAGTCACTTAAAGGACATGTTTAACATTAACTTTCTACTTATCCTACTTTTAAATACCATGCTCCTTGCTTTATGGGCTATAAGGCTAACTGACCTATTAGAAAATTTGAAATGAAATCTCTGGAAAGTATATTAGAACAAGAGGGCATATATCCAAAACCTTTTTTAAGGTGGCAAATGTCCCAAACGCAAAAAAGATTTTTTAAATGTATAAAAGCCAAATTGGGTTTGCCAATCGGTATTTCAAAGGGGCACGTTTATGGCGTCCCTTCCTAATATCAATTTACAGTGATTTGTATGAATGTTTTTCGACCAAATTACGGTTACAAAATATTAATTTTTTACCAACACCTCAGAGGAGGTGGTAACTATTCGCAAATGGGAAGGGTCCCCAGGGGATCCCCTTCACCTTTGTGAATGTTGATACACATATTTTTAGAGAGCGGACAGTGGTCAGATCACTGTCTACTCTTGAAAAATGAAACTTAAACGTTCAATGCTTTCTATTTAAACTCATTTAGGTTTTTTTTAGGAAAACGGGCTACATTTGTTTTTAAAGTGCTTGATTAAAAAGCAATCACAGACATGTTGATCTGCTGATTCCAGCAGGCCACCATCCCTGTGATTGCCATCATTCTTAATGAGTGGCAAACTGCAACTTACCTAATTAACATTCATACGGTAGGTCGATTTGCTACCCACATCAATTAGGAATAGGAATTTCCAAATTGCGATTAGCAGAAAATTGCAATTAGGTCATCACTGTTCCTATAATTTGCACATGTGGCCCCAGGTGCTTTCGTTTTGTTTAGGGAGGAGATGGTGATTTTGATGTCCTGTAAAGTAATGTTGGCCTCTAAGGATTATATAATTAAGTTTACATTTGTTTAGTTATAAATGTTTGAAAAGTAATTTTCAAATACATGTTGGAATGGATGAGTATCTTCCATATGCAAGGATTTTATAATATTGCTCATATACTTTACAGATGTGCTTATCAGAGACAGAAACAGTTTTATCAATTTTATTTAATGCACTTTTGATGGGCTTGCATTCTTTTTTAATTTTCAAATTATTTGTAAACCAAACTGATTTTGCCCCCAAAATATTTAGCTTCGACAAAATGAATATCACTGATGCCTAATGTAGTGATTATGGTTAATTTAAACTTTATAGTAAATAGGTTGGACATCATCTTAGAGGATTTTGATATAAAATACAAATGCTATAAAATGTAGCTTCATTTAACAAGGATATGTAAAAGGCATTTGAAATAGACCAATATTTTAGATTAAACAAAAAACACTTTTAATTCAGCTTTATTTGCATTCCTATTAATAGATAAGGATATGTTTTTAGGTTTATTCATATAAAAAATATAGATTTAATCAATCTGTCCAAAAAAACATGTAGGGATCAAAGCTCAAAAGATAGTGGCATTTGTAAACACTGTGTGTGTCTGTGAGAAATGTATAGCATTTCTTATCAATAAAGGGTCAACAATGTGATTGCAATCACCAGCGATACAAAATGTTCATTGTCAACAAAGGCCACTTTTAATTTTATTATTACAGAAACTGGGATCCTTTTATACTTGTACATATAGATTTAAAATGGTTAAATAACCCTTTTTTAAGAAGGGAATCTTCAGGGAACCATCTACAACCATCGTCAGGTTCATGTGATATTACGATATTACTGAATGGATTTGTGACAAACAATTACAAACCATCATTGTGACTAATCGTTGATGATTAAGACCGTTGTGTTCCCATAGCTTCTTTAGTTTAAGAGATTGAATAATATTACAACACGACTCTTGCAAGAGTGCTATTGGTGCATTTAGTTTGGATAAATATGTTAAAACCTTTTCTCTTATTATAGGGTTATCTAAACCTCTTACATTCCAAATCACTACCTTAAACATAGTAGCAATAGAGGAATACATTTATATACATGATGACAGCACCGAGTACTGCCTATGGAAATATATAAATGAAAAATACCCAATATATATATAAAATGCACAAGGTATTAGAGCTTGGAAAAGTTATTTAATAAAGATCAAAGGGACTTTGGGAGACCCTAAAGCCATAGATTATTGCATCACTTTCTATCTTATATTCGTTCTACCTGCTTTTCCAATGTAGCAGCATCAGATTCAAGATTAGTGATTATATTGGATACATCCTGTTTTTTTGTTTTTCATATTGGGTACATCATGTACATCACTAATCTTTTGTTCAACATCCACAATAGGTTTATCCATATCCACCCACTTATCTTCAATCTGTTGCAGCTTTTAATTGGAGGTGCTCCTTAAAGGTTGAAGACCTGTGACGTTTTTGACAAAGGATTATTTTTGACTTTTTTTTTTACTTTGCACCTGAGTGTCAGGACCATTCCATATGCTTAGATGGCCTTGCGGGTGAAGCATTGCTGTTCCTCCTTTTCTTCCTTTGTTTTGAAGTGATGCTCTTGGATCTGCACACAAGCTTAAAACATATAAAACATATTGTTTCAGAATATTTGGGTCTATAAGAAATATACTACAATGCATAAACTAGACAATCAATATTAGTTATAGTAAAATATAAGTGGACAGTCCAGACTTAACATCATAGCTAGCTTGGTAGTACACAAAGTTGTGCTTGCATTAAAGAAGCTATGTCTTCTGATATAATATCACATTCAAAATTAAAGAATTACTAAAAGCAGACAAAATATTAGTATGGATGTATCTAAAGTTGACCAAATATGAGTGTATTACCATATGGAGGTAGAGATACAAATGAGCACAAAGTAGCATTTCTATTTCTATTTAGGGGGTTTTGTAAAGCGCATGGTGACGCACAACAGCGTGTCCCCGCGCTGAGGAGCGACTCTTACTGGAACCTATAGAAGCGGCATACCTTATTGAGCGAATAGTGCAGTTTTAAGTTTGGCTCTAAAAATTGATTCTGATTGCTCTAATCTCAATGCCATGGGTAGTTTGTTCCATCTTGAGGCTGCAAGGTACCTGAAGGATCTTCCGCCCATCCATGCTCGAGACACCTTGGGAACAGCCAGGAGTCCAGAGCCGGAGGATCTCAACGAGCGGGATGGCTCGTAAGACGTCAGAAGTCCTTGCAGAGGGAGAGGAGATCTCCCATTGATGATCCGATGGCACGTGCATAGAGCTTTGAATTCTACCCTGCTTCTGACCGGGAGCCAATGCAGAGACCGGAGGGCCGCTGCAGATGCGGCTCTTCTGGGTAGTCTAAGCACTAGTCGGGCAGCGGCATTCTGTAGGACCTGTAGGCGGTTGAGATTCTTCTCCAAGGTCCCTAAATAGAGAAGATTGCCATAGTCCATCTTTGATGTGACTAGTGCATGCACCAAGGTTTGTCGGGCTCTCACAGGTAAAAACTTCAAAGTCTTCCTGAGACTTTTGAGGGTCCCAAAACATGATCCGACAACCTGATTGATCTGGGGGCCGAAGGTAAGGTCAGTATCAAACCAGATGCCCAAGTTCTTGGCTTTCTGGCACGGAGTGGGTGTTGGACCTAGACAGGATGGCCGCCATGCCGACGTCCACGCTGATTGGCAGCCCCCCACGACCAGCACCTCGGTCTTGCCTCCGTTGAGCTTGAGGCAGTTGGCGGACATCCAGGCAGCTAGATCTTGCATGCAAGCTCTGAAGATGTCCGCCGAGAGACTGGGTGCACGCGACAGGGAGATAACCAACTGCGTGTCGTCAGCATACGACACCAAACGGAGGCCGTGACTCTCTACTAAGGTGGCAATAGGAGCGACATAAAGGTTGAAAAGTGTTGGACTCAGGGACGAGCCCTGCGGCACCCCCTGGTCCAAAGAAATTCGCTCAGAGTAGTGGTCACCCTGCCTCACTTGGAAGCCTCGGCCAGTAAGAAATGAATAAATCCATTTCAACGCTGCCCCTCTCACCCCTCCTTCGTTCAGACACTGTAGCAAGATGGAATGTGCTACAGTGTCGAACGCAGCGCTGAGGTCCAATAGGATTAGAGCCATGGTTTGTCCCTCGTCTGCACCCTGCCTGAGGGATTCGGTGGCCCTAAGAAGGGCAGACTCCGTAGAATGACGGGGCCGAAACCCGAATTGTGTAGGGTGAAGAATGTTGCCCTCCTCCACATACTTCATTAGCTGTTTGTTTACCACCTTCTCCGCTACCTTAGAAAAATAAGGCAGCAGAGAGATGGGGCGTAGGTTGTCCAACTTCTCAAAGCTAATGTTGGGCTTTTTGCGGAGGGGAAGCACCACAGCCTGTTTCCAATCCTCAGGTATAGAGCTGGATCGAAAGGAGACATCTAGCACGTGCCTGATATAGGGTTCAAGGGTCTCCAGACTGTCACTCAACCTTTTTGGGGATGCAGGATCTCGGGGGGAGCCAGATTTAACAGATCTGCAGATTTTGACTAGCTCTTCCGGTGAGGGGATGGTAAAATTGAGTAGCAGATTTTGATCATCTTCCTTAGCTACTAGGTCTGCAGGCTCTTCCGCTGCAGGAGGGATTTCGGGAAAAGCAGAGTAAATTTTGGACACTTTATCTCCAAAGTAGTTAGCAATGCGGTTGCATGCTGCTACTGAGTAATCTTCATCTTGAGTAGAGGTTTTAGGGGTGGCTAGGGATTTATATATGCTGAACAGTTCCCTGGCAGAGTTCTCTGCCCCCTGAATTCTGTCTGCATAATATGTGGCTTTCTCTATCCGGATTTTATTATGATAGGTGCGTCTCTTAATGAGATAGGCCTCTTTCATCCGGTCGTCATATGCCACTCTCCATTGTCTCTCTGCTCGTTTGCATTCCCTTTTGGCGCAGCGCAGCGCCTCGCTGAACCAGGGAGCAGTTCTTTGTCTGTGGACACCTTTTGTTGGCCGGCCTAATGGGGCTGTGCAGTCCAGAGCAGCGGTGATGCGGTCATTAAGTAATTTATTTGCCGTTGCCACATCATTGCCTCCTGGGGGCCCATCCACGATGAGAGCCTTGTTAAACTCTGGCAAGGAGAATCTTGCCCACCTGCGACGGGGGTAGTTGAGAGGGGCGGGAGCAATAACTTTATGCTTAGGCAGGTGTATAACGAATGGGACAAAAAAGTGATCTGTCCAGGGTAGGGGCTCTGGGGAAGCAATAACCAACAAAAATGTATCAGAGGGTCTCAAAACAAGTAATGCCCAGAGGTGTACAGAAGTTGTCCAGACACCCACCACTCAACAAATGATTCGGCACCAAAAGCTCTCAAAAGGTGAGGAGAATACCCATCAGTCACCATTCGGATCCGCCCTTCATCATTTGGGATTTTATCCGGACCACCCGTCTGAGAAAATCAATGCCACAATCAAAGGTCGACCCGGTGGAAGGGGGTCCCTTAAGTGGTGTTTACGATAACAGTATGGTCTACCACTCGATGTTAATGAGTGGACAAAAGGATGGGACTGGGGTGTGCAGTGCAAGAAAAAGTGAGTGAGAATAAACCAAGACAAAATAGTGTGTTAAAATTGGTTAGGAAAAGCACTGAGAGTAGTTTATTCTATGTGTGCTTCAAATACCAAGATTAAAATAGGTGGGACCTTAGGTAGTCTGATTATGTAGACTGCCTGAGGTAGGGGTGGTCAACATGTTTCTGCATTATAGGGACTATTGCGTCCTTGCTTTCATCAGGACCAAAAACTGAACAAGTAGGAGCTACTGCACAGCGTATAAAAAGTAATAAGTGAAATGGGAAAGTGACATAAGGAGATAAAAAACAAGTGCGTAAGGTCACCTGAGTAATCCTAATGCCCTTACAGTCTGTGTCGATCACTGTAAAAAGAAGAGAGATGTAGGTGTCAGGTAGAAACTATTATTTACCTCTGGGCTATGGAAAACACAATTACACTCAAAGAGTCGATCTACAAGCCCTTATTAATGATAGAGCCTGTTTTCTTTTAATTAGAAAGAGATATCGCAAGCCAAATTTCATCCAGATCTTACCTGGATCTGTAAGGTGACTGGCCTCACCCCACCTGGCAGCGGCTCAGGGGAAGATGAAGCACCGCTCTAAGGAAACATGTGAAACACATGTCAATCCCAGCGTGCACAAATAAATACAGAACACTGTCCAATTCTCGATGGCCGAATGAGAATGGAACTTGCATCTCTAGTTAAAAAAGACGTTCTCAAGAGAAGCTGAGAAACGGCTCCGCCGAGTCATATAGACTCGTGCGGGAATCGGGCAGCAAAGCGAGGGAAGACGGGGAGCGTCCTACCTTTCCGTCGGTACTTCCGGGCCGGCATCCGAGCCGACTGGGGAGGTACCGGAAAGCAAACGCGAAGCTGTTCTTAACCGCGCTGCCATTGGAGCAACTGATCACGTGGGGCGCGCACACGCGCGTTGTCATAGGTTGTGACCGTGTCACTAATGTAACAAGCTCATACATTGGCTCGCCAGCCTAAGACTGGGGCAGGTATTGGACGCTTGTCGAGCTTGTAGTAGGAGGACCCACGTGGGTGAAAGTAAACATGGAAAGTGACGAATACATCACGAGCGAGGCCGAATAAGGGGCTTAGTGTTTGGGAAATTATCGGAAAGCATTGCCAATATTACCCGATTAATGCCACACAATTAATGAATAGAGAGCGCCACCGTCCTGATTTAATTAAGAATCTTTTCAAGATAAGACTTCTTACACAGTGCGCTCATAAATCAGTGTAAGCATGCAAAAGGGCAGATTTGAAACATAATCATCAAGGTGTAGCAATAGATGTCACTAAATTACATGAAGTCTATCTATGTTGATGGACAGCACCAAATTTACACTTCGTATAGGTGCAAGCGATAGACCCGAAAAAGTGTGTCATGTAGGGCCAGTATGTTAGTGTAAAACATGAACGGATATAAATAACCTGCTGCTAGATTGGCATGTCAGCGACAGTAGATTATTATAATCACCAGACCTCAAAAATAGTGACCGATGATATCACAAACGACACTATAGTGTTGACCAAGGGATATCATCATTCAAACCCTCTTTATGTGTCTTATGTTTTAGTACCCATCTTTGTTCTTTATTCATAAGGTACTTGGTCACATCCGTTGTGTGTGTTGGAATGTATGGTTGTTCTAAGACAGTCCACTGAAAATCAGTAGCTAGATGTTTAGCCTCCAAGAAGTGAGAGGTCAATTTGGTGGCCTGCCTAGAACAGCGGATGGTGCTCTTGTGTTCAGATATGCGTATGCGGACCTTACGTGTAGTCATGCCCACATACTTATACCCGCGGGGGCAGGTAATCAAGTAGATCACATGATCGCTGTTGCAGTTGGTAAATCTTGTCTGCTTCCAGGGTCTTGAGGTTCCGATATCAATTTCCATTGATTTAGTTGTCTGTGCACATACCTGACAATTGCCACAAGGGTGGTGTCCCTGGACAGGGGGGAGGTTCCACAGTGAACCTATGGCTCTTGGTGGGTCTTGACGTGGTCTCGTATGCACCAGTCTATCTCTGAGGTTCGGACCCCTCTTGAATGAGACTAGGGGGCGGGGGAGAGTTAAACGCCCCGAGTTGAGAATTGGCCAATGCTTCCTCACCATGCTTTGGATACTGTTAGAAAGGTTACCAAAAGTGTGTACAAAGGTAAGGCGATCTAAAGGGGCCTTGGGAGGCCTGGGTTCAAGCAGGGCCTCTCGATTATTGTTCATCGCCCTCTTCATGGACCGTTGGACTAGTCTAGGTGGATATTTACGGGTGATCAACTGTGTACTCAACACACTGGAGTGTCTCTTGAAGGCTGCTTTAGTTGAGCAGTTCCTCTGAACACGTAAGAATTGGCTGAAGGGAAGACTCTCCTTCAGGGATTTCGGGTGGTTGCTGTTGAAAAGTAACAGAGAGTTCCTAGCAGTCGGCTTCTTATAGAGCTCAGTTTGTAGGCCCTCTGGACTAGCGGTGATTAAAAGGTCCAGGAAGGCCAGTTTATGCAGACCTATTTCGATGGTAAACTTAAGGTGATTATTTCTGCTGTTTAGCCAACCCAAAAATTCCAAACATCTTTCGCTAGACCCTCTCCACACTACAAAAATATCATCGATATACCTTTTCCAGGTCTTAAGGTTATTGATGAAAGGATTTTGGTCATTCAATACGTGGTTTTGTTCAAATGAATGGACGTACAGATTTGCTAAGCTGGGAGCGTAAACGCTCCCCATGCTGGTACCAGATGTTTGTAAATAAACCTGCTCTTCAAATTGAAAAAAATTATGTTTCATGGCCAATGTAGCGCAGGCCATTATGAATTGGACAGGAGTGATGCTGTTAATTTCTCTAGAATCCAATAATTGGTGCACAACGTCCAATGTCTCATCCTGGGGGATGGAGGTGTAAAGTGCCTCCACGTCAAAAGAGACTAAGAGGTCAGTATCCATATTAAATTCAATATCAGGTATTAATCTCAGCAAATCCGATGTATCTTTAAGGTAAGTGGGCATCTCCTGCACCATCGGTCTTAAAAAATGATCCACGAAGGTGAAGAGGGGTTCCAAGGCTGATCCTATCCCTGAGATTATAGGGCGTCCTGGGGGCGGACGTTGCTCTTTGTGAACCTTTGGTAAGGTATAGAAGTATGGCATTTTCGGGTATTCTGTGCACAAGTATTTAGCCTCGGCTGGTGTAATCCATCCCTCAGAGGAGGCTTCTTCCACCAATATCTTGATGTTACGTTTTAGTTCTTCAGTTGGGTCATGGCTCAACGGAGAGTAAGCATTTCTCATGTTTAGTTGTCTGAGACACTCGGTACGATAGATATCTGTATCTAGTATTACAATCGAACCGCCCTTGTCAGCTGGTTTTATTGTTAAGTCCTTGTTCTCAGTAAGGGATTTGAGTGCCAGATGGTGTGATTTCGGCAAGTTGTAAAAAACCTTATGTTCAGCAGCAAAGAGGTCATCCATCTCTTTCTCAAGTGCCTGTTCATAGGCCAAGACCTGAGGAGGCATTAAATGGGTAGGCGGAGTAAAGGTCGACTTGCATTTCAATCCTGTGTTGACGTCGTCTTCGCTTTGCAGGGGGGGCGCTTTGCAGGGGGGCTTCTTTGTCAGCGAAGAAGAAATGTAGTCTTACCTTTCTCAGGAACCTCGCAAGTTCCAAGCGGGTCTCAAACTCATCATTACGGTGGGTGGGTACAAAGCCCAGCCCTTTACTTAGGGCTTCTTCTTCAATGGGAGTCAAAGTATATTTGCTCAAGTTCATCACTATACTGGGGCAGCACTGCTCTGTCCGGCTTCCTTGTTCTTGGACGTGTTGCTTCTCAGTACTCTCCCTTCCGCTGAAGTTGATGGGGGGCTGAAGTGAACCTGAGGTTGTGTCTTCCCTCTTCTTCTCCCACGTGATCTGCCCCGGCCAAACCCTAAAAAAGGCTGCCCATTAAAGTTGTTTATTGGAAAATTTCCAGGGAAGTTGGTCATGTTGGGTCCCATTGGCTGTTGAAAGGGACCTGGTTGTTGTTGTGGAAAGAAAGGATGCATACCACCAAACTGCCAAGGGTTGGGTGACCACCATTGTTGTGACTGGTTGCCCCTCCAATTGTTTCTGAAGTTTCTTTTGCCCCGTCCACGGCCTCGTGAGTTGGAATACTCACTGCTAGTGTCACTCCCTCTGGGCATTACTTGTTTTGAGACCCTCTGATACATTTTTGTTGGTTATAGGTTCGTTGGGGATCGTATCAGAGCTTGGTCTATAAATTCCCCCTAGGTCCTCCCCCACCGTAGTGTTTCTTGTTGTTTAAGTGCAGTTTTTCAACTGCGGACCTTTCCTCCCTACAAATTGAGTATTTTGTAGGAATAGTTCATCACGCAATAGTGATTTGAACTTTCACGTTACTTTTTCTACAGTGTGCACTCCTTTCAGGACACTCCCTGTTATCATGGCCGAAAATCATGGACTATCGTTTTCCGACGAAGACCTTTTGGCAGCTCTTGCTGAACATCCCGATTTGACAGAATCCTCTGTTTCTGTCGTCACCATGAACGAGGACGAATGGGGTAAACTGTTGGGTTTGAAGAAATCCTAAACTAGGACAGCCCTACACGGCACGATCATGGCCCAATATTTGCGCAATGATTGTGCTCCAACTGGATTAATAGTGACTAATGCACCCAGGTTGTTTCTAAATGACAAGGAGTTTTTGAAAAATTGGGCTCTTATAGCCTGGAGGTGCACCAGAGATTGGTTGATTCTCATCATCCAAACCTCCAAACGCATAGCTGACACCATGCTTATAGAGATACAAGTTCTTGAATCTAAAATAAAGACCACTATAGCTCCCAAAGTCTTCAATAAAAACTTAGATGACTCCAACAAAAACAACAGGGACTTTAGAGAGCATACACTATCGGTTAAAATGGACAAATTTAGGAAAGACCTTGAAAAGTTCAAATTTGATAAAGTGTATCCATACTCGAGTGATACCTACACCCCTCCAGACTTTAGTACCACCGGCCGCAGGATGGGCTCATCGTATGGCACATCGAGTTCCGATGATAACTCCACAGGGAGTGACACCAGCAGTGAGTATTCCAACTCACGAGGCCGTGGACGGGGCAAAAGAAACTTCAGAAACAACTGGAGGGGCAACCAGTCACAACAATGGTGGTCACCCAACCCTTGGCAGTTTGGTGGTATGCATCCTTTCTTTCCACAACAACAACCAGGTCCCTTTCAACAGCCAATGGGACCCAACATGACCACTTCCCTGGAAATTTTCCAACAAACAACTTTAATGGGCAGCCTTTTTTAGGGTTTGGCCGGGCAGATCACGTGGGAGAAGAAGAGGGAAGACACAACCTCAGGTTCACTTCAGCCCCCCATCAACTTCAGCGGAAGGGAGAGTACTGAGAAGCAACACGTCCAAGAACAAGGAAGCCGGACAGAGCAGTGCTGCCCCAGTATAGTGATGAACTTGAGCAAATATACTTTGACTCCCATTGAAGAAGAAGCCCTAAGTAAAGGGCTGGGCTTTGTACCCACCCACCGTAATGATGAGTTTGAGACCCGCTTGGAACTTGCGAGGTTCCTGAGAAAGATAAGACTACATTTCTTCTTCGCTGACAAAGAAGCCCCCCTGCAAAGCGAAGACGACGTCAACACAGGATTGAAATGCAAGTCGACCTTCACTCCGCCTACCCATTTAATGCCTCCTCAGGTCTTGGCCTATGAACAGGCACTTGAGAAAGAGATGGATGACCTCTTTGCTGCTGAACATAAGGTTTTTTACAACTTGCCGAAATCACACCATCTGGCACTCAAATCCCTTACTGAGAACAAGGACTTAACAATAAAACCAGCTGACAAGGGCGGTTCGATTGTAATACTAGATACAGATATCTATCGTACCGAGTGTCTCAGACAACTAAACATGAGAAATGCTTACTCTCCGTTGAGCCATGACCCAACTGAAGAACTAAAACGTAACATCAAGATATTGGTGGAAGAAGCCTCCTCTGAGGGATGGATTACACCAGCCGAGGCTAAATACTTGCGCACAGAATACCCGAAAATGCCATACTTCTATACCTTACCAAAGGTTCACAAAGAGCAACGTCCGCCCCCAGGACGCCCTATAATCTCAGGGATAGGATCAGCCTTGGAACCCCTCTCCACCTTCGTGGATCATTTTTTAAGACCGATGGTGCAGGAGATGCCCACTTACCTTAAAGATACATCGGATTTGCTGAGATTAATACCTGATATTGAATTTAATATGGATACTGACCTCTTAGTCTCTTTTGACATGGAGGCACTTTACACCTCCATCCCCCAGGATGAGACATTGGACGTTGTGCACCAATTATTGGATTCTAGAGAAATTAACAGCATCACTCCTGTCCAATTCATAATGGCCTGCGCTACATTGGCCATGAAACATAATTTTTTTCAATTTGAAGAGCAGGTTTATTTACAAACATCTGGTACCAGCATGGGGAGCGTTTACGCTCCCAGCTTAGCAAATCTGTACGTCCATTCATTTGAACAAAACCACGTATTGAATGACCAAAATCGTTTCATCGATAACCTTAAGACCTGGAAAAGGTATATCGATGATATTTTTGTAGTGTGGAGAGGGTCTAGATAAAGATGTTTGGAATTTTTGGGTTGGCTAAACAGCAGAAATAATCACCTTTAGTTTACCATCGAAATAGGTCTGCATAAACTGGCCTTCCTGGACCTATTAATCACCGCTAGTCCAGAGGGCCTACAAACTGAGCTCTATAAGAAGCCGACTGCTAGGAACTCTCTGTTACTTTTCAACAGCAACCACCCGAAATCCCTGAAGGAGAGTCTTCCCTTCAGCCAATTCTTACGTGTTCAGAGGAACTGCTCAACTAAAGCAGCCTTCAAGAGACACTTCAGTGTGTTGAGTACACAGTTGATCGCCCGTAAATATCCACCTAGACTAGTCCAACGGTCCATGAAGAGGGCGATGAACAATATTCGAGAGGCCCTGCTTGAACCCAGGCCTCCCAAGGCCCCTTTAGATCGCCTTACCTTTGTACACACTTTCGGTAACCTTTCTAACAGTATCCAAAGCATGGTGAGGAAGCATTGGCCAATTCTCAACTCGGGCGTTTAACTCTCCCCCGGCCCCTAGTCTCATTCAAGAGGGGTCCGAACCTCAGAGATAGACTGGTGCATACGAGACCACGTCAAGACCCACCAAGAGCCATAGGTTCACTGTGGAACCTCCCCCCTGTCCAGGGACACCACCCTTGTGGCAATTGTCAGGTATGTGCACAGACAACTAAATCAATGGAAATTGATATCGGAACCTCAAGACCCTGGAAGCAGACAAGATTTACCAACTGCAACAGCGATCATGTGATCTACTTGATTACCTGCCCCTGCGGGTATAAGTATGTGGGCATGACTACACGTAAGGTCCGCATACGCATATCTGAACACAAGAGCACCATCCGCTGTTCTAGGCAGGCCACCAAATTGACCTCTCACTTCTTGGAGGCTAAACATCTACCTACTGATTTTCAGTGGACTGTCTTAGAACAACCATACATTCCAACACACACAACGGATGTGACCAAGTACCTTATGAATAAAGAACAAAGATGGGTACTAAAACTTAAGACACATAAAGAGGGTTTGAATGATGATATCCCTTGGTCAACACTATAGTGTCGTTTGTGATATCATCGGTCACTATTTTTGAGGTCTGGTGATTATAATAATCTACTGTCGCTGACATGCCAATCTAGCAGCAGGTTATTTATATCCGTTCATGTTTTACACTAACATACTGGCCCTACATGACACACTTTTTCGGGTCTATCGCTTGCACCTATACGAAGTGTAAATTTGGTGCTGTCCATCAACATAGATAGACTTCATGTAATTTAGTGACATCTATTGCTACACCTTGATGATTATGTTTCAAATCTGCCCTTTTGCATGCTTACAGTGATTTATGAGCGCACTGTGTAAGAAGTCTTATCTTGAAAGGATTCTTAATTAAATCAGGACGGTGGCGCTCTCTATTCATTAATTGTGTGGCATTAATCGGGTAATATTGGCAATGCTTTCCGATAATTTCCCAAACACTAAGCCCCTTATTCGGCCTCGCTCGTGATGTATTCGTCACTTTCCATGTTTACTTTCACCCACGTGGGTCCTCCTACTACAAGCTCAACAAGCGTCCAATACCTGCCCCAGTCTTAGGCTGGCGAGCCAATGTATGAGCTTGTTACATTAGGGAGACGGTCACAACCTATGACAACGCGCGAGTGCGCGCCCCACGTGATCAGTTGCTCCAATGGCAGCGCGGTTAAGAACAGCTTCGCGTTTGCTTTCCGGTACCTCCCCAGTCGGCTCGGATGCCGGCCCGGAAGTACCGACGGAAAGGTAGGACGCTCCCCGTCTTCCCTCGCTTTGCTGCCCGATTCCCGCACGAGTCTATATGACTCGGCGGAGCCTTTTCTCAGCTTCTCTTGAGAACGTCTTTTTTAACTAGAGATGCAAGTTCCATTCTCATTCGGCCATCGAGAATTGGACAGTGTTCTGTATTTATTTGTGCACGCTGTGATTGACATGTGTTTCACATGTTTCCTTAGAGCGGTGCTTCATCTTCCCCTGAGCCGCTGCCAGGTGGGGTGAGGCCAGTCACCTTACAGATCCAGGTAAGATCTGGATGAAATTTGGCTTACGATATCTCTTTCTAATTAAAAGAAAACAGGCTCTATCATTAATAAGGGCTTGTAGATCGACTCTTTGAGTGTAATTGTGTTTTCCATAGCCCAGAGGTAACTAATAGTTTCTACCTGACACCTACATCTCTCTTCTTTTTACAGTGATCGACACAGACTGTAAGGGCATTAGGATTACTCAGGTGACCTTACGCACTTGTTTTTTTATCTCCTTATGTCACTTTCCCATTTCACTTATTACTTATTTCACGCTGTGCAGTAGCTCCTACTTGTTCAGTTTTTGGTCCTGATGAAAGCAAGGACGCAATAGTCCCTATAATGCAGAAACATGTTGACCACCCCTACCTCAGGCAGTCTACATAATCAGACTACCGAAGGTCCCACCTATTTTAATCTTGGTATTTGAAGCACACATAGAATAAACTACTCTCAGTGCTTTTCCTAACCAATTTTAACACACGATTTTGTCTTGGTTTCTTCTCACTCACTTTTTCTTGCACTGCACACCCCAGTCCCATCCTTTTGTCCACTCATTAACATCGAGTGGTAGACCATACTGTTATCGTAAACACCACTTAAGGGACCCCCTACCACCGGGTCGACCTTTGATTGTGGCATTGATTTTCTCAGACGGGTGGTCCGGATAAAATCCCAAATGATGAAGGGCGGATCCGAATGGTGACTGATGGGTATTCTCCTCACCTTTTGAGAGCTTTTGGTGCCGAATCATTTGTTGAGTGGTGGGTGTCTGGACAACTTCTGTACACCTCTGGGCATTACTTGTTTTGAGACCCTCCGATACATTTTTGTTGGTTATAGGTTTGTTGGGGATCGTATCAGAGCTTGGTCTATAAATTCCCCCTAGGTCCTCCCCCACCGTAGTGTTTCTTGTTGCTCTGGGGAAGCAACCAAAACATCCTCCCAATTGGCAAATATGGGATCTAACAGATGCCCACGGTTGTGTGTTGGGAGCTGGCCCTTGAGCTCTAGCTGTAGGGTGTGAAGTTCTTCCCGGAACTCCATCGCTCCTTTGTCTAGTGAATCTTCCAGATGTGCGTTTAAGTCTCCCAGCAACAGAAACTTGTCTCTTCTTATCGCTGTTTCAGTGACGCACTCTAGAAGGTTGCCTTTAAATCTGGACATGGGTCCAGGTTGGCGATAAACAAGCAAACCTTTTATAGTCATGCTTCCGTCAATTGTTATGGTGAAAAAGCCCGCCTCACAATTTGTCAAACTAATTGGTTCTAGTTTGCAAGCCCATTGTTGTTTAAAGGCGATCGCGATTCCGCCTCCTCTGCCTGACGTTCTGTCCAGGCGCACCATCTGATAGTCATCTGGTAAGGCCTGTATGATATCGGGCTCAGAGTTGGTATCAAGCCAAGTTTCTGTAATGAACAGCAGATCAGGGTGTTTATCAGTGAGAAGGTCATATACATCGTGTTTGTGACAGCTCAGCGATCTAACATTGATGAGGCCACAAGACAGTGAAAGGTTGCTAATCTTGTTGTCAACTTTCGCTATGCTGAAGCGGAATTGGCAGTGACGACACCCTTCGTTCTCCCCTACTCTTACGCTGTGGAGCCCAGGGGTGCACACATTTGTAGCACAACTTACTAGTTCACTCCTGCTCCAGGTGAGTCTACAAGCCGGGCCAGGGGTTGGGGCCCTGGGCCGTGTCCGGTCGCGGACGGGCGCAGACGGGCTTGACTTAGGCGCGGCTTCGGCGCGCATCAGGCGCGCCCGCTGCGCCAGCCCGCTGCGCCGTCTGGCCGGGATGCACATTTTATAGGGTGTGAGGAGGGTGGGAGGGCGGCGCGACTAGAGCAGACCCCCAGCCCTACCTAAGATGGCGCCCGCCGCCGCCAACAGCAATTTACAAAAGACGGCTGGGCGAGTCAGGGAGAAGAAAATTCAGCGTGAGAGAGAGGTGTCAGTGTGCCTGTAAAATTCCCCAGTTAAAATTTGTATTTAGAACCCCCAAGTGCAATTCATAAAAAACGCTATATTAGCAGCTTAAAAACACGATTTCACCAGTTGAATATGCCAGCAGTTGAATCCAGATAAAAGCGCTCGCAGCCCTATTGCCTCTCGCTAGGGAGAGCTCTAAAACGGGCAGCGAGGGTTTCCAATAGCAGCTCTAAATAGCCTGGGAGGGCGGGAGGGCGGCGCGACTAGAGCGCACCCCCAGCCCTACCTAAGATGGCGCCCGCCGCCGCCAACAGCAATTTACAAAAGACGGCTGGGCGAGGCAGGGAGAAGAAAATTCAGCGTGAGAGAGAGGTGTCAGTGTGCCTGTAAAATTCCCCAGTTAAAATTTGTATTTAGAACCCCCAAGTGCAATTCATAAAAAACATGCATGCATCGCATCATATTTATACATTTAACTTGATATGATTAGATTTAAGGAAAGCTTTTATGACTTTATACTATATATGAGTAAGCATTTTGTTCATATAGATAAATATCAATCTTAGAGAGATCTACTATGCACGCAAAGACATAATCAACCATGTATATAATGGCAAAATGTTTAAGGTAGGTAGGTTTTGCTAGAGAGGACACAAGCCTTCCAAAATAAAAAGAAGAACATTTACTTCAGGAATGGCATAGGAAATAATGATCTGAGTGAGCTACTAGCTAAAACCAAATTAAAGAAAGCACCTCAGTACATGAGTACATCAGCTTAGTAACAATGGGGTAACCCAGTATCCCTCAGAACCTGGGCAATAGTATACAAAAGTAACAATGGTTCTGTCGGGTGAGAAAATTCCTTAAACAATTGCAATTGAACAATTCCTGTGCAAATGTTTAAGGAATTTTCTCACCCAACAGTACCATTGTTACTTTTCTATACATGTGTACATCAGCAGGCTCAGAAAAGTATTTCAATCAAATAACTTCCTTCTGTGTTGCAGCCAAAACATATTCACATATACACAAAAAAAACATATTCACATACACATGCAGATTATGTAGCACAGAGCGTCTGATGACCTAAAATTCACTTGGTACAGCTCAAAAAGAAAAAAAGGTTTTCCACATACTGCTTTAATGAACTACACCATGAAGCCACAGCAAGTCACAACACATTACATTAGGTCAAGCCTCTTAAATGTTATTTCTTTATGTAGCATGGGCTACCGCTGATAACAACAGAAACGTCCAGATTTAACTTTGAAGTCTGAGGAATGGTGGTCACAACATTCAGTGAAGTATACCACAAAAATGATCAAAACTGAGTATTTCATGTAAGGTGAATTCCTTTGACATGGTGAGAAAAGATATTTTGACATGCGTTCTGTGAAAACAACATTGAGATGTGACCAGGCATCTCCGTTAGAAATCATGAAAAACATGTAACTCTTTAAAAATAAAGAACCAGAGCATGAAGTCATGTGCACTGTAAATCACAGCAGAATTCCTCCTGTTTATTTTCAGAAGCAATGCTTGATGCAATGGATTTTTTCCTTGATGACCTTAAAAGCCCTTGTGTAAGAAGCCTACCACTTTTGTAAATATACTTTTATTCCAAAAGATGAGTCAATAGGATCTGTAAGGGTGGGCTGTTATGATACCACTGTGTTAGAGGCATTAGACAGGTATTTTGTTCAAAGAATCTCACAGATTAGTGAGGTGGAGACGGGTTTTGCTGCTGGCAACCCCCACTGACAAATACTGGGCTAGAAGTCTTTCACTGCAATACTCCTTGTTAACTCATTTTAGACTAAGTATATTTTGTTTTGTCAGCTACAATGTTGTATTTTTTATGTTTTCACTCAATCTGATGGTTTCCAGGTTTTGCTCAATACTGTAGGCCTGAGCAGCTTATGTGAATAGCTAATGTTAAAGGGTTCATGGAAAGGGGCGACCAATCGGTCCCCCCGAACGTATGGCAGAGTACCACGATCCCCCCGGGAAGCCATCTTGGGCGGGAGGCGAGTCTCGGCTGGTATGCCCGAAGCGGCGTAGCCGGGGCACGCCTTTTCCCGCCCTCGAGTGGGTTGGCCTAGACACTAACGCGGCTGGCCACGCCCTTGGGGCAGGCAGGGGCGGGTTTACGCCCGCCCTGAAGACGGATAAAAGGAGAAACAAGACCAGAAGGCATCCTCTTGTTCCTGTGCTCTGAAGCTGCACCTCCTCGCTGCACGTGAGCTCGAGACGGAACGAAGAGCCAATTTTGAGCGTTGTAATTCTCTTGTTTGTTTTCTAGATAATCTGTTGGAGAATGCCGAAGAAGGCGGGAAAGCGAATGACTACCGACCAGATGCTGCGTGTTCTCATGAAGGAGGTGACCGACCTGAAGAAGCGAATGGATAAAAATGAGGAAGGGGGCCCGAAACGTCCTTTGGAGGGAACGGCCGCGGGAGGAAAAGGCAAGAGGCCCAGGAGGGGAGCAGCTGGGGGAGATACCCCGGGTCCCAGTGTCCCGCTCGAAGCACCCACTCCTGTGCCGGAGGAAGGGAATCCGATTCCCGTTGTGGTCACCCCCGTGTCCGGGGAAGATATGCCGCCCGAGCTGGCAGCACAATTAGCAGCGTGGTTGGGTAAAGGTAGCGAGGGCGCCACGGCTGGCGACGCGCAGGTGTTGATGAAGCGACTGCGTGAAACACGGGAAGCAGCGAAGGTATCCACGCCGGCTGCGGCCGTAGAGAAGCCACAGGGGACGGTTTTAGTCGCAGAGACCGCGTCCGGTTCAGGTAAGCGGCCATTGCCGATTGCGAGGGAAGAGTCGGCACCCTCTCGAAGGGAGAGGTTGGGTCAGCATGTTCCTTTAGCTATTAAAGAAAAGATATGGGCAGGGGAATATGTAAACATCTTCTCGTTGCTTACTGATCATTATGAGATGGAGCATGTTAAAAGTCAGAAGGACCTCATGCATCCGAGTGTTTGGCGCGCAAAGATGGCCGCCTTTAAGGTTAATGAAAATATTGGCAATTGGGGCAAGGCGTGGGGGATTTTCACATCAATCTTGGGAGAACGGAGGCCCGAATTGCTACCCGAATTGCCGAGTTATCAGTCACGGATCATGGGGTATTCGGTATCACATGAGGGTAATCATTGGTTTTGCTATGATAATCTTTTCAGAAAAGCGAAAGAACATGATAAAAACTTAACGTGGGATTGTTATGATTCTGTGTCCTGGTCCAAAATGAAGGATACTGGTATGTTGAAAGTGCCATTAGTAGGGAGTAACGTGGGCGAATCCTCCCGTCAGTATGCGGGGACGCCCTTTCGATCAAGTACGGGTACCGACAATCACTCGAGGCCTACCGGTAATGCAGGTAAAAAAGGGGTTTGTTGGAACTTTAACAGGGGTAAATGTACTAGGCCCCAGGGATCGTGCAAATTTAGACACAAATGTAGTGGGTGTGGGCAATCATCCCATCCTGAGTCCACGTGCAGAGCCAAAACGGGTGATAACGGGGGTAGAGGAGGTGCCAAACAGGTCTAACATAGTCCGAGGGGCGCCTTTACCTACCCCGATTGATACCTTGGCAATGATTCCCTGGCTCAGTGAATACCCGGATCGTACTTCTGCTGGGGTGTTGCGGAACGGGTTTTCATATGGTTTCCGCATCCCAGTAGGGGACTTTCAGGGTGTGGAAAAATGCAAAAATCAGATATCGGTCTTGCAGCATACGACCGTGGTACAGGAAAAGATCCGGAAGGAGGTTACTCGAGGTCGAGTCGCCGGTCCGTTTAGTGTACCCCCGGTGGCTAACTTTGTTTGTTCGCCGTTAGGAGTGGTCCCCAAGAAGGACCCGGGTGAGTTTCGGCTGATACATAATTTGTCAGCCCCACGTGGTCTTTCTGTAAACGAAGCGATAGACCCGGAAATGTGTTCGGTACGGTACGCATCTTTCGATGAGGCCGTGGCCATTTTGAATCGCCTGGGGCCCGGGGCGCTGATGGCAAAATCTGATATCGAGTCAGCGTTCCGGTTGCTCCCGGTACATCCAGACGATCAGCGTCTACTGGGTTTCATGTTTCAGGGTCAGTTTTACATGGATAGGTGTATGCCGATGGGATGCTCTATTTCTTGTGCCTATTTCGAGAAATTCAGTAGTTTCCTACAATGGGTCTTTACTAAGAAGACGGGTTTCCAACATGTGATGCATTATCTCGATGATTTTTTGTTCCTGGGGGCAGCCGGGGATCCGGAATGTGGGCAAGCTTTGGCTGCATTTTGTGTTTTAATGAATCAGTTTGGCGTGCCATTGGCACCAGGTAAGACGGTGGGTCCTTCGACTTGCCTCGAGTTTCTGGGGATCGAGTTAGACTCCGGAGAAGGTTGTTTCCGTTTACCAGGTGATAAAGTGTTAAAGTTCAGGGCATCCCTGCAAATGTGTATGAGTGAAGCTAAGGTTAAGCTGCATCAATTACAGCAGTTAGTGGGGCAGTTGAATTTTGCCCTAAGAGTTATACCAATGGCCCGCCCCTTTTCCCGTTCGATCGCTCAAGCCATGGTCGGACTGAAGGAGGGCCATCATCGCACAAGGCTCTCGGCCGAGGTCCGCCAGGACATGCGCATTTGGTTGGCATTTCTGGCGGATTTCAATGGTCGAGTCGTCTGGAACAAACCGGCCGTGTCCTCTGAGGAACTGGGGCTATGGACAGATTCGGCAGGGAGTATAGGTTTTGGTGCCATTTTCGGTACTCGATGGTCTGCACAAAAATGGCCGGCATGGTGGCAAGACAGTGGGCTGACAAGTAACATTGCCTTCCTGGAACTCTTCCCCATTTTGGTGGCCCTGAGAACGTGGCCTGAAGGGTTCAGAGATCACTCTGTAGTATTCTGGTCTGACAATATGACCGTGGTTGAGTGTATCAATAGCCAGGCAGCACGATGCAAATGGATTTTGAGACTGCTCAAGGAAATTGTATTATTATGTATGCAATTGAATGTGCTTTTCAAAGCAAGACACGTCCCGGGGATAATGAACCAGGCGGCTGATGCCCTTTCTCGTCTTCGTATGCAGGCTTTCTGGGGTTTTCTTCCCACAGCGGACCCGGAGCCAGCACCCTTTCCCGAAGCTCTCTGGTCTCTCGGTGCCCCGAACTTCGTAACCTCGTGGGAGAGAGTTTAGCACCCAGGACGAGGAAGGCATATGAAGGGGAGTTCCTTTCCTATTTAGCCTTTTTGGGGACTGCTAGGAATGAGCTTTGGGGGCAAGAGGAATGGGTAGTGAACTTTCTGATGTCTTTACATCGGGCGGGAAAATCGGTGGCCACGGCCCAGAGGCATCGGGCTGCCATTTCCTTTGTTGCTAGGGCTCATGGGATACAGGACCCGACAGCGTCTTTCACTGTGCAAAAAGCGCTACGAGGGTGGCAACGCCTTGAGGGTCGCAGAGTAGACGAGAGGCGCCCGATAGGTTTGGACAGGTTGGCCCAGTTATTATCCAGACTCCCTACAACATGTTCATCTCACTTTGAGACAGTGTTATTCCGAGCCGCTTTTACGCTGGCATTTCATGGAGCTATGCGGGTAAGCGAATTAGTGGCAAGGAACAAGCAGGATGTTACTGGAGGGTTGTGCGCAGAGCACGTTCAAATCAGAGGGGAGACGATGACTGTCTCGTTTGTAAGGTCCAAGACCGATCAAAGCGGGATGGGCGACTGCATAATTATACACAGGATTCCCGGGTCGTCCATGTGCCCAGTGAAGTGTTTAGAGGATTATTTGACACGAAGGGTGGCATCATGGGGGGGGACCTTGTTGAGACACGCGGACGCCACCCCACTGACAAGGTTTCAGTTTCAGCGGGTGCTTGCGATGTCAATTACAGCTGCGGGCTTGAACCCGGGCGAGTTTGGGACCCATTCCTTTCGGATAGGGGCTGCTACAGAGGCTACAGCCAGGGGTCTGAATGTAGAACAAGTCAAACGTGTGGGGCGTTGGTCCTCCAATTGTTATAGAAGGTATGTGCGTTTGCACATGTTGTGAAGCTGTAATGATGTACTCACGCTTCTTGTTTTTGTTTGGTTTTCAGTTACGCAAGCCTACGAGGCGGGGCGGACTATGCAGTCGACCCAACACCGGGACAGCGGTCAGACATCACCGGCTGTGAAAAAGGAGGTGTGGGTCGTGGGCCACTCATACGTGAGGCGTGCCGCGGACGTATTCAAAGCAGGTGACATGGTGCACATGGCTGGGGAATACGGGTACAGTGTGTCCTTCTACGGAAAGGGCGGTCTCTGTATTGACCAGTTTAAATCATTTTTCGAGGGTTTGCTAGGGCGGACGAGGTCACCGCCGTCTGTAGTCATAGTACATCTTGGGGGCAATGATTTGGTCACCACTGGTAGACGACTTCTCCTGGAGGCGATGCTTTCCACTGTAAGTTGGTTAGCGAGGAGAGTTCCGGGGTGCACAATTGCGTGGTCCCATATGATCCCACGAAAAGTGTGGCGGGGGGCTATTTCTGTTTCTGCTTTAAATCACTCGGTGAGAAAAATTAATAACAAAGTGAGTAGGTTGTTCCGGTCCAATGCACTGCATTCTATTTCGCATGGGTGTATTAATAATGACAGTATGTATTTGGGGGACGGTGTTCATTTGTCTCGGGTGGGGAATGAGTTACTCATAGGAGACTTCATAGCTTGGCTAAAGATGTTGAAACATGACCTTTAGATAGGAGTTTGGTGGGGGGTCCGGATAGCCGGTCAACTATCCGGACCTGTGGCGGTAAGGTCATGATCGGTGAGCACTAATTGGAAGATCCCTATGAGTGGGCGTTACCCATTACGGATGGGGGCGCTCGGGGGAGGTGGCCATTGGCCCCTCAACGGGGAGGCGGTCCCTTCTAAGGATGGGTCGCCGAAAGGAAAGGGAAGGCGGTCAAGGCCCCTTCATGGGTAGGAGGGGTTACAGCCCCCTCCTGGGGAATTTCCCGGGGCCAGGACGTCTGCGACGGCAGATGTGGTAAGTTGTGTGGGGTGTGGGGGGGGGTCTACGCTACCTTCTAGATACCTCACACGAGCCTCGTACGACCTTTAAGTGGCGTCGAGTTTTACTGGGGCCCCCGTCAAGACAAGGGAAATTGGTATTTGCACTGGAGGTATGCCTCCGTGCCGCCCCTCACAAGGGAGGGGGATATGTCTGGGTTAGGGATCTTGACACCGGTTACGACCTTGCCGTTGGCCCTTAAACGTTAGGATGTACAATTTCAAAATTTCAAGTAAATGTTTTGTAGGATGTTAGTTCGGCTAGGAGAACCTTTGTATTAGAGGATATGTTAAGGTTAGCCAAACATCGCAATGTGGTAATGAAATTGTACATATTATGAAACTGTTAATTTAATGTTTTAATTTTGTTTCATATTTTAATAAATACGGCCGGGAAGGGTAACTCCCTTCCCGACTTCCAAAAGTTCAAGAACGGTTTCCGGTTTCCCATCCTTGGGGAGTGTGTTGAGAGGGGGTGGCGGGTATCTCAGCCATATGGAAAGGGGCGACCAATCGGTCCCCCCGAACGTATGGCAGAGTACCACGATCCCCCCGGGAAGCCATCTTGGGCGGGAGGCGAGTCTCGGCTGGTATGCCCGAAGCGGCGTAGCCGGGGCGCGCCTTTTCCCGCCCTCGAGTGGGTTGGCCTAGACACTAACGCGGCTGGCCACGCCCTTGGGGCAGGCAGGGGCGGGTTTACGCCCGCCCTGAAGACGGATAAAAGGAGAAACAAGACCAGAAGGCATCCTCTTGTTCCTGTGCTCTGAAGCTGCACCTCCTCGCTGCACGTGAGCTCGAGACGGAACGAAGAGCCAATTTTGACCCACCCACCAGCCCCTGAAGACAGCGAGTGGTTTTAATAAAGTTTGATGGATAACTGTGAATTTAGTTTACAGGTTGTGGTATTATCGTGAAGATTTTGAGTATGCAATAAAGAATGGTCGATTTGTGTTATGTTTTGCAAATAAAGTGATTCTGCTTTAGAGTTCATCAGTACGCATGTGTTTTAATAAAGTTGTTGTTACTACTGTTGGTTAGATATAGTCATTTAGTATTTAGTTAGCATTGTCGTATTTATTTTGGTCGGGCGGTAAGGTCATGATCGGTGAGCACTAATTGGAAGATCCCTATGAGTGGGCGTTACCCATTACGGATGGGGGCGCTCGGGGGAGGTGGCCATTGGCCCCTCAACGGGGAGGCGGTCCCTTCTAAGGATGGGTCGCCGAAAGGAAAGGGAAGGCGGTCAAGGCCCCTTCATGGGTAGGAGGGGTTACAGCCCCCTCCTGGGGAATTTCCCGGGGCCAGGACGTCTGCGACGGCAGATGTGGTAAGTTGTGTGGGGTGTGGGGGGGGGTCTACGCTACCTTCTAGATACCTCACACGAGCCTCGTACGACCTTTAAGTGGCGTCGAGTTTTACTGGGGCCCCCGTCAAGACAAGGGAAATTGGTATTTGCACTGGAGGTATGCCTCCGTGCCGCCCCTCACAAGGGAGGGGGATATGTCTGGGTTAGGGATCTTGACACCGGTTACGACCTTGCCGTTGGCCCTTAAACGTTAGGATGTACAATTTCAAAATTTCAAGTAAATGTTTTGTAGGATGTTAGTTCGGCTAGGAGAACCTTTGTATTAGAGGATATGTTAAGGTTAGCCAAACATCGCAATGTGGTAATGAAATTGTACATATTATGAAACTGTTAATTTAATGTTTTAATTTTGTTTCATATTTTAATAAATACGGCCGGGAAGGGTAACTCCCTTCCCGACTTCCAAAAGTTCAAGAACGGTTTCCGGTTTCCCATCCTTGGGGAGTGTGTTGAGAGGGGGTGGCGGGTATCTCAGCCATATTGGGAAAAGCTATGTCAGAAGCCACAGGTCCGATCTGTTTACTATGAAATGTTACGACAAATGCACTAGGATTGGCCTGTTTATTTTGAAAAATATATGTTAGTCCCTGAAAGGGTACAGAGGACTCCTTCAACAATAGACTCTGCTTTGCTGTTTGCTCATTAAAGTCTTTCACCTAGGGTGACTACATTCTGTTGAAATATTTAGGCCTACATCCATACTATTAATCTTTGATGGTTCACTTATTATGTACCTACGTTCTATTTAGATTTCCTTTCTTCCCTCTGCAAAGCGTATGTTTCTTGAACGTGACACAGAACTATAATATATCATAGAGACTCTGCTGATTCTCTATAGTGTGATTTCTTTGACACAGGACTTGAATAATGCATGTTATATTTCATACTACGATAACCTAATTGTTTTACTTTGAACATCACGACATAATGACAAGAGAATAGAAAAAAAGAACAAAAAACAAATGTTAAAGCAAAGCAGTTTTAAGGGTGGGTTGTTGTTTCACTGTGTTAAAGGCTGTAAACAGATATTTTGCTGCATGTAATCTAACAGATCCCCCTTCTAGACAAAGGTTTCGGTGTTGGTCACCCACTCTGACAGACTTGCATTTTGATATTGTGATAATCCTTGTTCGGTTAATTTGAGAGGGCTGCATATTGTTTTACCCACAGTAATTTTGTACATAAAAAGACTGTATGCCTGATGGTTGCCAGTTTATGGAATTTACAGTAGGCCCGAGCAGTTTAAAATGATAAGCCAATGATAAAGACTAACAGTTTAATTGGTTCACTGAGAAAAGCTGTCATATGCCACAAGTCTGATATGTATTTTATGAAACCTTATGACAAGGGCAGTAGGACTGACTTTTTTAATGTGAAAGCCATTTGTTAAAGCCAATCACTACTGCATTGTGCTAAAGACCATGGACGGGCATTTGGAGATAAGAAAGTTAACAAGTCACCCTACTAGGCAAGGATACTGTGCTGGTTTCTCCCTTTGGCAAACCCTGCGGCTTGAAGATTTACTCAGTTTGTGTACATGTTAAGGTCCCATAGGAGGCCTAATGGTTGCCTTTTGAAAGTTTGTGCCCAATACAATTGGCTTGATATGGTTATGGTGACAAGCCAAGACCTCAGATTTCTCAATGAGAAAGTTATGTTAAATGCCACAAGCTTGATCCTAAATTTCTCAATATTATGAAAAGCTCTGCAATAATATAAAAAGTAATGACTAAGTAGGCCTAGCTAATCTATTGTAAAAAGTACTTGTTACAGCTAATAGGTCTATAAGGGGGCGTTAACTGCCATAGATATGTATTTGGTAACATGGTATCTAAGATTACCATGGTACCTGAGTGTTTTGTTATTGACAAACCCCACTGACAAAACATGGAAATAGATGATTTTCACTTTGATAACCCTTACTAACCCCTCTTAGAAGGGGTGTATGATATTTTGTCCATGGCAAATTCCAAAATGCTTAATTTTGTGACAGTATGTCTGCTGGTTGCCTTGTGAGAGCGTTTATACACAATATAGTAGGCCTGAGCTACTTATGTGACGAGCCATTGACAAGGCTAATAGCGGAGTTGGTTCACTGATAAAAGTTATGTCTGATATGTACATTATGAAATGAAAAGTTATTAAAAAGGCTGTAGGACTAACTAATTTATTGTGAAAAATATTTGTTAAAGCCTGTTTAACAGTGGGTTAGTATTGCTCTCTATTAAAGAGGCAAGTATTTTGTAACATGGAACTCATAGATCACTTTACTATGCAAAGATCCTGGTGTGGGTTACCCTCCTTGACAAACCCTGTGGTAGAAGATCTGCACTGTTAGAGTCCATCTTAGGCTCCGATATGTGCCCTGATGTTTCCAAGTAGGAAAGTGGAGGCTCATTAGCAGGCCACAGCTAGACAGTGCTCTTGTCCCCCCTCGCAAGCTACTAAATTTAGTCTGCAATGCATCACAGGGCGCACAGCCTCTGCTACTAAAGCCAGCAGCCATCTTGGGATGGAATTGTCCATAGTATACCAGTGTTTAACGTTCTAAGATGGCCACTCTGTTGCTCTTAAATGTGATGGCCATTTTGGACATACAAATCAATGACACACTCGCATTGAATGGACACCAGAACCTACCTTATCTTGCCATTACCGAAACCGCCAACGGGCAGTGCAGAGCCGTGAGGGAAACGGCAGGAACAACGCGGGAGGCACCGGACGCCCGGACCACAATCCCCAGCAGCCCCTGGGACACCAGCGCGCCCGTGACGCGCTAGGAGCGCCCGGAGGCGCTGGTAAAAGGCTGACCCCCACGAGACCAGGGGGGACACCAGAACCTACCTTATCTTGCCATTACCGAAACCGCCAACGGGCAGTGCAGAGCCGTGAGGGAAACGGCAGGAACAACGCGGGAGGCACCGGACGCCCGGACCACAATCCCCAGCAGCCCCTGGGACACCAGCGCGCCCGTGACGCGCTAGGAGCGCCCGGAGGCGCTGGTAAAAGGCTGACCCCCCCCCCTCGCCCTCGCGAGTCGCGCGCGGGAGCGCCCGGGGCTAAGCCCGGGTAAAGGGCGGGCCCTCTACGGCCCTCATCGGCAGGAGGAGGCAGGGGCAGGGCTCGACCCCCTGTTCCATCAGAGACGCGCCAACAAGTAAGACTCTGTTGTTGTCCCTGTGTTAATCGTCTATAGCATTTTATACATAGATCATGTCCAAAAAGAAACCTGCTGCTTTGGCCACAAATACCATGGACAACTATGTTGTACAAACAGTCAAGAAAATTAATGAACAGAGGAGGGAATCACTTGGGCTAAGCCAGTCACCAGACTTGTGTAGACTAAGCCCTAACTTACCTCTGTCTACTGATGATAGCCCTTTTGTGTTGGTGGAAACCAGGGTCTCACCAATTGCTCCACTAATAACTGAGTCTAGCAGCCAGCCATCGACCATGTTACCATCCCCTGTCATCCTGGACGGTGACTCAGAAAATGTTTTAGATTCAGACCCAGAAATCGAAACTGGTCTTGTGGAGGTTGATTTACCATCGATTGAGCACACACCCCGGCCTGTGCGCACCTGTGTGAAGAATCAGCGGAAGCAGGGCGGCCCAAGGCCAAGAGTGAAAAGGAAAAGAACATTATCCCCAGGTCCTTCGAGAGTTCCCCAAAAGATTGTTGGGGAAGGGTCTTTAAGAAACAGAGGAGATGATGAAATGTTGAGTAAATTGCTTGAGGTTGTAGAGGGCAAACTTATTGAAATTGTTAAACCTCTGATCTCTAAAATCGACAAATTACAGGCTGAGGTGAAAAGACTTGGTGGTGTGCAAATTAAACTGACGGAGGAAATAGGCAACCTTAATACTTTATTAACAACGAGAAGCAGTACCGAAGGGATTAACCTAGTGGGAGAAGGGTCATCTGGTGTGCTGAGTAATCCAGTACACATGCCGGCCCCGAAAGTTAATCAACCTGTAACAACAGCAGAAGGGCGTCCGTTAACAGTAAATTTACCACAAGCACAAGTTCACGGTACAGACCCACTGCAGTTTATTGAGGAAGCCTCACCCGTTGTACTGGTGCTGGCCAATGTACCTCCTTTGGATGACGGCATCACCGAGTCATCTAGCTCCTTGAGTAGTAAGGCCCTCTATTGGCTCTCAGGCAATATGAGGTTAGCACCTGGAGGGTCACAGCAACTGTCGCATGATATTAAAACAGTTAAACGTGTCCCTTGGATAGGGAATCGTCCCAAAAGATTTAAAGGGGATTGTGTGGTGGTAACATTTGCACACCCCGATGTACTTCCGAATGTCTTAACACATATTCTACCACCTCAGCGTAGAAGAGGTTCGGTTGTTCCCCTAACATTAAAATTCTTTTACGGGGAACATCATAATGTAACCCTGCCTAAAACGCCAGCACTAGGATGGGACAACAACTTAAATATACATAACCGCTGGGCTTCTCCCCTAGTACCAAGCCTGCTATTACATAACAGATTTGATGCCCTGTCTGGTCTTAATAACTGCGATTGACAAGAGGTTAGTCACGAGATTGCCGAAGAGTTCGCAGGAGTAGACTTATATCAGCCCCCAAATTCTATAGGTGGTACATTGCCTAAATCTGTGGGTGCTATCTGTAATACTGTAAAGGGGGCATCAATATCTTGCCACATTGCTAGTTGGAATATAGCAGGATTGGTTTCTAAATTTGAAGTACTAGGATGGTTAGAATTAATTAGAACATTCGACATTCTTTGTTTACAAGAGACCTGGTGTTTAAATTTCAAGGGACTTGATGGTTTTGTAGCATATGAGCTACCAGCAGTAGCAACAACTTCAGGGAGGGCCAAAGGTGGTTTGCTGACTTTGATTTCAGTGAAAATGCGAATTAAGGTGAAGGAGCATATCACCGTGGGCAATAACTCTCAACTGCTGTGGCTAGTGGATGTGGCAGACAAAAACATTCTGTTGATAAATATGTATAATAATGTTTTTGATGCTAGTAGATATACAGTCATTTTAGAATTAGACGTCGCAATCAAACAATTGATGAAAGCTTCTAATACAGTTTTTGAGTTCATATATGTTGGAGATTTTAACATTTCTGTTTGTCCACTCTCTAATCAAAAGTTGTGTGGCACATTGAACCGTGTTGGAGAGCCAACCATACATTTCCAACACAATATATATGGAGAAACCCTGAACTCTTTCCTACTGGCCCACGACATGGAGATCATAGAGATTGAGCAGGACGAGAAGGGTGATAGCCTGCCAACTTTTGTAGGGAGAGGGGCGAACACTGTAATTGATTTTATCTGCATGTCTTCCGAACTAGCTATTTTTAGTTCTGGTGTCAAGGTTGTAGACCACATGGTTAGCGATCATAACTGTCTTGTTATTGAAACTAGGTTTTGGGATGCTTGTATAACCCCAGATAGTAGCCCTATTACAAACATTGAGGTACATAGGCCGAATGGATTCAGAATAAGGTGGGCTGGGGATAAGGCTGAAGTAAATTCAAATTGTATTATCTCTGGCTGTTTAAACGACATTTTATCAATCACTGACGAGAATTCAAATATGAAGGCCTGTATTTTTCACTTTACAAAAATCAATGTTTTTATTAGTGATAAGTTTACCAGGGCTGCTGGAAATTCTACAAACAAAGCTAGGGGATGGTTCAATAATGCCTGTACTGTGGCACTGAAGACTCTAAAAAAGGCATTATCCATTAAACCTAGAGATAAAACAGTTGTAGCCAAGCTTAGACTTGACTATAATTCAGCACTTAAGCAAAGGAAAGCTGAATTACGTGAGGAAGCATGGGAGCGTTTTGACCAAGCGGCTGTTTCAAATAACTGTACTCTTTTTTGGGCAGCAGTTAACAGCCCCTTCTTAAAAGATGACAAACTCCCCGTGTTGACCTCAAACGTTGGTAAGGAATCATGGGTACAGCATTTTTCTGGCATTTTTAATTCTAAAACTGTGTTGCCGATAAGTTGCTCTTGGCCAGTACTTAATATAGATATCACCTTACAGGAGGTCCTTAGTAGTATCCAGGCTAGTAAGGGCGGAAAGGCCCAGGGACCCGACGGTGTCCCAGTTGATGTATACAAATTTGCACCTGAGACTTGGGGGCCAGTACTAGTCAAAGTTTTTAACGCTGCTGTTCACTGTACCATTCCTTGCACTTGGTCTGAATCAATAATAGTTCCGATTCATAAGAAAGGGGACCGAGGAAATGTTAAAAACTACCGGCCAATCTCATTGTTGGACTCGTCTGTCAAGATTATGAGCCGTGTACTCCTCGCCCGACTAGAAGAGTGGGCAGAGTCTAATCAGATAATGACAGACTGCCAATACGGGTTCAGGAAAGGAAGAGGTTGCATTGAACAATGTTTAAACCTGGAACTCCTGATAGGGAAATACACCCGTGCAAAAAATGGGTCACTTTACCTTTGTTTCGCTGATTTGAGCAGCGCTTTCGACCTGGTGGACCACGCCATACTATGGACTACCTTGTTAGAAATGGGAGCACCTAGGGAAATTATATATTTCCTGGCCCGCCTGTACGAGAGACTCAGTTCGAGTGTCCGGTATGGGCCTTCGGGCGAATGTACAGATAAATTCAGGGTCAGGAGAGGTATTAGACAAGGGTGCGTTTTGGCACCCTTGCTTTTCACTCTTTTCATTAATGAAGTAGACTCGATCCTTAAGAATGCACCAGCGGACGCCCCTAGAGTAAACTCAAGTACTATACCTGTGTTACTCTATGCGGATGACGCTGTGTTGCTCTCCAGGACCCCCCGGGGTCTACAGCTCTTGATGGATAAATTTGTGGCCTTTATAGAAAAAAGAAAGCTGGTCATTAACAAGAGCAAAACATATGTGATGGAGTGTGGAGCTAGTAATGTTAAAACTAAAAGGCCCTATAGGTATCACATTGATGGGCAAGTGGTGCAGTGTGTGGAAAATTTCTGTTACCTGGGGGTTACCTTTTCCAAGAATGGGCGCTGGGATGTCGAGCACAAGGTGGTGCGAGATAAAATGATCAGGAGTGCCAATGGAATATTTGCTTTCGCAAGTAAATTAGGAAGCAGAAGGCCTAAGGTAATGCTTAAGATCTTTGAAGCCAGGTGTCTCTCGGCTGCTCTCTACGGAGCAGGGGTTTGGGGGGTATCCAGGGTAGAACCTTTACAGGTAGAAGAGAATAGCTTTTTGAAAACATTATTGTGTCTCCCGACATCCACTGCTAATAGTCTGGTCCACAAAGAATTAGGACTACAACATCTAAATGATCTATTATTGTTGAGACCTCTGATGTTATGGCGCTCGGTCTGGATGAAAGACGAAACCTCATTTAACAGGGCTATCATTGAGGATTGTCTACGTCTAGACTTTTTTCTCAAAATCCCATGGATCAAATACACAATTGAATCCTTTTCTAGTGTGTTTGGGTTAAACGTTATACTAGATCACTGTTCTGCCTCGGATCTCTCTAAAGAGAGTTTAAAATCAATCTTTTTAAATCATTGTGCAGAAAGACGAGCTACGGATGATCTCAAACTTTCCACCTGTATACGTTATAATCAATTGAACGAATTCGTGGGCATACATCCCTACCTCACCCAGGTGACTAAAGGGCAACATCGGTTTGTCCTCACCAGGATGAGGATGGGTACGGTCCCCCTATTGGTTGCATTCCCTGAGATTAAGATGCGCCCTATAGGTCCATGTCGGTGCGACAACTTTTCAGAACAAAGCACAGAGCACTTTCTACTTGTATGTAACCTGTACAGTGAATATCGTAAATTCTTTTTAAAACCTCTATTTATCAAATTTGGAGCGAGAACCATCAAAGCGGCAATGAAGTTACTTTTTAATTTGCATCACCCTGACATCTGTTTTTATACGGCTAGTTATATACTCAGGGCCATCAGCTCTAGGAAAAGCATGATTTTTTAAGCTAACAATTTTTAAGTAATTTATTTATTGAAATCTTTTTTAAACAAAAGTGTGCTATCTGACATGTTGTATGTATCTTACTGTATTTTTAGCGGATTGCGATTGTCAAATGTACTTTTTCTTTTACCATGTATTGTATGTATGTACTTTTATGGACATGATTTACATGTTTCCGAATAAAGTTTTTGACTTTGACTTTGAATGGAGACCGCCTGCTGCTAAATTGATTTTATGTTTTTATTGCAAGCATACCAATTAGGTGGCAGTAAGTTTTCTTTTTTCTGCACTATTTTTCTAATTTAACTTGCATATGTTTTTTTAACCTTTGTGCATGTTTTGTTGTGGTTGAATAAGTGGGTGAATGCAAGAATGAATCCGTGGGTGAATGCAAATATGCATGAGTGCAATGATGAGACTCCGAGTACATTTAAACTCTTTAAATTCACCAGTGAGAGAAGATGCAGTTATAGACACACCTTGCTTGTTTTAATAAATCAATCAAGGGATTGTAAGGGCACTACTTACCCGCGAGGGTCTCAAGGCGCTGGAAATGTGTATCTGTATGACATGGCCAACATTAAAGCTTTCACTAATGTGTATTTAGATCTCTGGGCACCATCTTCCCAATGTGTGGAATCGACAATACCTGGAAAGGAAAATCACAACAAAAGTACACATTCATCTACTGCATTGGAAGTCCTGATTTTGACCCTTTCCTGATCTGCTTCCTATAATGTGATGTCCATGCCCTTGCAATGGGTGCAGTCAGCCACCTAACAAAAATCCTTTCCTTTTTTCTGTTTCTAGGCCAGTGGGGGGTACCCACCATCAGCCTTGCTGGTGTCTTTGGCATTTTGGCTGGAGTGATTTCATCCATGGTGGAATCTGTGGGGGATTATCATGCCTGTGCCAGGCTTTCTGGGGCTCCGCCCCCTCCGAAGCAAGCAATTAACCGAGGAATAGGTATAGAAGGTATTGGGTGCCTTATAGCTGGAGCCTGGGGCACTGGAAACGGGACTGGCTCTTACAGCGAGAACATTGGCGCTCTTGGCATCACCAAGGTAAGAGAACAATTATCTGTCATAGTATCTGGGTAGTCTTCTATACTACCAACCGAATATTTAAATGCTCAAATAATACAAAGTCCTGAAATTCATAAAGTGAGCAGCACAATTAATGTTTGCTTTTTTCTAATGCCACTATTGGAAAAAATGAAATTGCAGCAACACAAACCTATTCAAATCACTCACTCAATCTGCTAGAGAGACACTTTGACCACTGCTTTAAAACTCCAACTCTATGCTATTTTTACCTCTTCACTGAGAAACATGAGACCACCATCACTAAAGCGGATTATCAAATGCATCTTGGTGTTGTTATGCTTGTATACGAGCACAGCAAGGATTTGTGGGGCAAATATCTGCCTGCTGGGTTCACCATGCAGCTTCAGCAATGGCTTGTGCAGAGGTTCTGGTGCCTTCCTGGAATTGCCATGTATAGTTGTAGCTAAGCCATATTTTTGTATTGGGAAGGCCTTATATCCTATTTTTTTTACAGTACAATAAGAAGACGTTTTGACCAAGAGGGGGACTTCATGTCAGACTTGGCTTACTTGTGGCTTTCAGGCTTTGCCATAGCTTGGATGGGATGTCCATCAAACCCATGGCAGTTTCAGGATTGTTTCATTGTCTAATTTGGCTTCCCATTAAGTTCTGAGGAAGGGGTTCTCAAGTAGTGTTTTGGGTACAATGCAGAAACAACATGATGTGAAACTTGTAATGGAGAGCCACTGTTTGTTCTTTGAGATTTACTTCGCAATTATATAATCTAAGACACAACACCAATAACATAACACAGCATATTACAACAAAAGGTAACATATCCAACTATCCACAGCATAGAAGAGTGCATACAACATCTAACAACCTAAGCAATGAATGACCTAGCATAACATACCCTAACATACACATCACAGGACTACAAGGCATGGAATACCAAAACAAACGAATTAAAAAACACAGCATGACTCAAAATAATAAAACACGTTACAAAATTACACAGTGAAGGGTCCCGGGCCCATTTATTCAGTATTCCTCAGCAGTAAATTCTTCAATGGTTCTTTTTAGCAGCATGAAAGTGTAAAGGGGAGCAAAAGTTTTGTTAATCAATTTAGTATATAGTATAACTCATTATTGTTACTCAATAACTCAACCAATTGAAGGTTAGTCAAAGTTATTAAAAACTCAGAAATAGTTGAACATATACACATCTCAGCATCAGAGTATAGAAATAAAAAGGAAACAGAAGAAATAAGAATCTCCTAAAGAGGTTCACTTATTGCAGCAAAAAGAGAACTATAAGTTCTAAGATTATTATGCAGGAAATCAGAAGGTAAGAGTCCAAGTTTCCTTGCATGTGCGCATCGTTGGAGAAAAACATTTAGGGGCAGATTTACAATAACTGGGGCATCCACAAGGATGCGCCAGTTATTGTGCGCTGCAGCTCCGCCCCCCATGGTGCGCCGCATTTACAATCCAGCGCACCATGGGGCAAAAAACGGCACAGATGCGTGACGCATCTGTGCCGTAAAGGTGACGCATTGCTGGAGTTGCATCGCAAGCACGACGCAGCTCCAGCAAGGCTCGGGTTGCCCCATCTGTCCAATGCTGCGTCAAGCCTTACGCCTGCTTCAAGCAGGTGCAGGGTTTTGACGCAGCATTGGCCTAAACGTGACTGAGTGAAATCTTGTAGATTTCACACAGCCACTTTTGCGAGGCGCACCTGCATCGGAACGCCCACCCTGCGCCGGAACGCCCACGTGTGGCGCAGGGCTTTACAACGTGACGCATCTGTCTAGATGCGTCACGTTGTAAATGGGTCGCAGGGATGAGCCACGTTTACGCCGCCGTTGCGTGACGCAACGGCGGCGCAAGTCCGACATAAATCTGCCCCTAGATTCTATCTTTCCCTACTCTAACTCTAGATATGGCATCCCTAATTAAATTTTAAGCTAAAGTTCAAAAGAAGAAAGCTGTCGGTGGTTGGAGTCTTCCAAAGAAGATATTCCACCATTGGATGGGTCAAATAGCATAAAGCCACATGCAAGAAGATAGCAAGCTCGCGCTCAGGTGTTGTCCCTCGCAAGGCAAGATCAAAGTGGGGCCTCTGTCCCTCTCTTCAACGAATCATATATTCAACATCATATTGAACAAATGTCACATAATGCTTTTCTCACACATACTCCATAGTATGTTCAGCCGCAGATTTTTCCATGACGTTGATTCCCTTCACAGTCTTCCCCATATACCCCCAGTGCAACAATTCGTCCTTGGTCCCCTCTTCTCCTGTGTGTACACACCTCCTTCTTCCTTATCTTCAACAGGCCAAACTAACTGTAACTTATTTATTCCTCAACTAGGTAAAGAAACAGTAACCTCGCTATTCCCTAGCAAATGTACGTCACATACAATACAAAAACGTGAAAACAAACAACGTTCTCAAAATTTTCATGGGAATCCAAGTAATAACTTCAGAGACAAGAACATTCAAAATGTGCTGTGTATTCTGGCTTACAATGTAAGCTAAAATAATAAATGCATCAGGTTACTTATTATAGTGTTTTCATGAATCATTAATATTTGCAATGCACACTTTCTCTAGACTACATTAATACATCTATTTCAATTGCATAATTGCCTAACATCCAAAATACGATTAATGTGTCAGTGCTTCACATCACTAAGGAGCTCCATACAAATGTGTCATATCCATTATATGTTTCCAATACAAATCTATGAATCACTCATTAAGCGTATTGTGCTAATTTTCACAATAGCACGAATAATTTGTACACATTTTTTTAACATCTAATTCACCAGAAACAATGAGAAAAATGTGGGTGCGTACTAAAGTGATTATGTATCACCCGTAACAGGGTAAAAATATTCCACACTATCAGTCCCCCCTCTGATGACGTTACATCATCACAATAATCACTCTATCTCATCAGATAAGCCTATCGGATGATCATTTAGGTAATCTAAATCAGATGGACTGTTCTGAACTACTTTTGCTACCAATTTTCTTTCTCTAAACACCTCCATATTCTTCAGATTGTTGCAGTAATTGTCTTGAAACTTTTCTATCTTCCTGTCCTTTTCCCTCTGAACTCATTCCCTCTGTCTTGCTTTATAGCATTTATATACCCTCACCATTCCAATCAAAACAATGATATGGATGACAACTATCAATATCAGTTTCACAAAATAACCAAACAATCCACTCCCTAAGTTGGCAAACCACTTTTCAACTGTACCAAATCCTTGTCCAATTTTATCCCACAAACCATCAGTAGACAGCTCTCTCAATTCATGGTGTAACTCCGTAATGTTGCTAATATACTTCTGTACATCTTTACTCCTGTCAGGAATAGAAGTATAACACGGTTGTAACTTCAGCATCTGACAGATTCCACCTTCTTTTGCAAGCAAAACACCGAAAGCAAGTCTATTCTCAATGACCATAGCCCTAATAAATACCATTTCACCATCTATAAGCAACAGAGATCTATAACTATTTGTAGGCAGCGTATCAACTATGGTAGACAACTTTCTGATCTTGATGTCATTCAGGACTACTCCTAGACATGGTATCATTGCTCCACAAACATCCCCTACAACTTCTCCAGCCCTCAATCCACGTTTCTCCCTGACATTCACTTCCTCTCCATGGTCTTCCCAATTCTCCATGTGTATATTTTAGGAAACCCCACTACTATGTAACATGCACCATAGCATTTGGTAGGCAGCCTCAAATATGCCTTCTTTCTACTCACAGTAATCTCCTGGTATAATATGTGCAGTGTAATCTAAAAATATCTTCCACGGTCCTTGGACCAAGAATGTATGATCACACTCGCTCTTTCTCACAAACACATAGCTATATCCACTCTCAGTTTGGCGAATACATAGTCTCTCCTTGTGTTGCCAATCCAAAGCTAATGGTCCTGAACTTCCTGAAGCATGATGACCTAGTTATTCGGTCGTCCAATCAGGGGATTTATATAGTTTATTTCCCTCACTAAGTATACCTCTAAATCTATCCTCTACCTGATCTATGAAAGTCTTCTCGATGTTAGTCAGTGTACATATTAAATTGTATCTATTTGCGCAGGCAGTATCTAGTGTTGCAGTAGGTGCAAAATAATTCCCTATCATTCAACTGTTTTCTTTATGTTGTATTTATTCAGGTGTTTGTATATTGGTACTTCAGAAAGTACTACACCATAGTTATAAAAATAATACTTATAATGATTCTTCTTATAAAACATACTAAGAAGAAAACTACAACTAATGCCATATGCCACAGGTAAGCAGTAGTATGTAGTACCTTCCCCAGTGGTGCAGGTAACTGCATGCAAACATAGCAATTTCTAGCTTCCATGGTGTCTACATACTCACATAAAAGCCTAGCATAGGCATTTAATGTGTAGTCCCCTTTGGACAAATCTACATTGAGATGTTGTTCCCCTTGAGCAACTAATGCCTTCTCAGATTCAAGAATCTCTGTCTTTGAAAACACATACATAGGTGTAAATACTTCGGGTGTGCTAACCTTATGTGTCTTCGCATCCTAGGATCTATAAAAATGTATTCTACACTTAAAACTATCATTACTATCACTACAATGGTTATAAGTGTCACTATAATACACTTACTTCTATTTTTTAGATTTCCAGACCATTCTGAATTTAATTCAGACCAGATTTTGAGTAGATAAATAGCAGCCACAGAGTCTCTTTTCTTTGTTAGTCTCCACTTGTGCAAAGCAGGAAATATAAAAAGTCTCTTAAGCAGCTTCAAGCAGTGTTCTCTTCCCTTTATTTTTCTACAATTATTTGCACAGTTCATAAAGCTTCCTTAGCCCTGCTTATCTTCTTCTACGTGTAACCCCAAATGTATTTATTGCCCACTCGGGCCTAGGAAATCTTCCTTAAATACTTTTGACACAGTTCATGAAAGTTCATGTAAAATCCCTAATACGTTCTGTGCCAAGTTCATCTATTATGCGTTGCAACAAATAAGCTCTGAATGCAGCAATTTCTGTCGGAGATGACTCTTCAACAACATTTTGAAAAACAATGTCTTATAGTATCAGAGTTCGCAGGCCGCTCAACCTTGTTGGGTAGGTAACAGCCAACAAGAGAAGAGCATTCAGTTCAATCCCCGGAATCCTCAGTAGATCCTCGATTATCAGCACAGACGTCTCAGATCTCCCCGCATTGGCAAACATGTAAGATGTAAATCTCGGACTTCATGGCATCGTAACCGCTAAGCTGATGCGGTTACAATGCCATGAAGTCCGAGATTTACATCTTAAACAATGAGTTGGATCTATGAGAATCCGGCTTAGTAGAGACCTTCACTAAAGACAGTACGAGACACCTTTCACAGACACGGGACCCCCAACGACAAAACAATATTTACCAATTACAAGATATTTACCACAATGCTTGTGAAAACATACTGAGGAAGTAACTCGCAAACAACTCCTTAGATGAAGAAACAGATAAATCCTACTTAAATAAAGACAGTGACTTACCTGCCCTGAAGAAGTCCTTTTGGACAAAACGCGTAGGCACCGGCTACAACATTGTTTTTATGAAGATAGAATCCATGCTTTTTTGAACCAAATAAAGATCTTACTACTCATCCATTGAAGATTCTTAACTTACCTGGATTGAATGAATGGAATGCTGCGACTATATGGTGTCCATCCATAAAGACTATTGTTTTTTTCTTGGTTATCATACCATATAGGAATAGATCATTTTCACATTTCTGTAGAGTCCTGGACATTGTGATAAATTGCCTATTATTGTGCTAATAAAGGAGCTGTGGTTACAGACATAATCTCTCTTACCTATAGAAGAGCAAAATGGAGGAGAGCTATTGCTGAAATGATCCAGATCAATGCATCAAAGAAAACACCACATGGGTTTCATATCACCATAACACCTTCTGTGGTTTTTAATGCTGCGGCAACCATCACCCTTTGCATAAATGGAAACGTTCTTATCCACTCTTTTGATTGTAGTCTAGAGAGGTTTCACAACCTTTTCATGAAGATCAAAACACAACACCTAACTTTACCCCCATCTTCTCTCAAAGTCAAGGTCCCTCCTCCCACTCAGGGACTGAAACACAGACATCATCCCAACTCTCCTCTATCTTATCTCCTATGCTACCTCCTGCCCCCTTCTGTCTTTGTAAGACAGGAACCATCACTGATGGATTCAAGATCTCTTTCTCCTAAGGATGATTCCTGCTCTTCCTCCATTATCCACTTATTGGAGAGGTGAAGGCCCTTAGCCATTGCCTGACATTGGTCAATAGCCTCAACCCGGAGTTTGCAAAGATCTTATTGAGCACTCTGACCTCTGAATCACTAGAATGGTACTCCGGAGAGTAGATTATGTCCGTTGATGTCACATCTATTAGTTCTCTTCCTTTTCCTCATCTTTCCATTATACTCGGCAGTCCCTCTCCTAGCCCTCCACTGCCAGCCTTGCCTTACCCCACCAGTGATGTTCCTTCTGGGTTGCGTACCTCCCCCTACACCCCAGTGAGCACACATTCCCCCGCCCCCAGGCCATACTACATTCGGCTCCACAGTGATGAACCCTCTTACTTTGAGGACACACTTTTGGACCTTAGTCAACGCCTTCAGTTAGTTAAAGCCAACCTCCAGAACCTTATATACCATACTTCAATGCTCAATAAGCACTTAAATCTGAACTTGACCTCTTGGGATAATGGAATCTCTTACACTAATTAATCTATTCGCTCCACTCTCTATTCTGTGACCTAACTTCTTGCATCCTGTTTGAATGATTAAGGAGAATTCAAGGAACTTGCTCATGAAATATCGACCCAACTCCAATCCTACCTCCAGACCCAGAGGGTTGCAAAACACCTATCTGATGCTGACATACACTCACTTCTGCTGTCATATACCAATACACATACAGATTCAACACCCTGCAGAGCACCAGCCAGGCTATTCCCTCCTACCCACATAGAGATCCCAGTCTCAACAATAGATAAATGAACAAGCATAATCTGCTACAACTCCGCACAAAACACAATGATACATTAGTTACCAAATCTCATCTCAAATCTTTGCTCCTTAATTGCAGATCAGCGCTAAATCACCCAACTGACATCACTGATCTCATTCTTGCTCAAGACCATGACCTCCTTATCTTAACTGAAACTGAAACGGTGTTCAAATATTCATCCCTTCCCACTTTTGACATTCTAGTACCACCAAACTACGACATCATCAGAATGGAGAGATCCGGAAGCTCTGGGGTTGGCATAGCCTGCATTTACTGCTCTATGCTCACCCTAAAGCAATCACAAACAGTTACAATGACATTGTGTGAATACCAAGGTATAGAAATATGGAGCAATACCTTACTTGCCTGTAAACTACACACAATTTACCACCCCTGGGTAAGAACTTACCTTTTATTGAACAAATGATAGAGACCATCTCCTCTAACGCAGACCAACACACTAATCAGATTTTCCTTGGGGATTTCAACATCCATTGGATTTACTTAAATGACCTAATTCTTAACACCTTCAAATCCTTCCTTACGGACCTCAACCTCACCCAATCTTGCAATGGCCAAACACAAGATAGAGGCTCCACACTTGATTTAATCATTGCCTAGGATAACTTAATGCAACTTGAATCAATAACACCCTGCGACTGGTCTGATCATTACTTAATCTTCTTCCATATCCTGGAAAAGGTATCTAGAAAGGGTCAATTACGTAAACCCAGAAAATAGTCTAGAGACCTAAGAAATATTAATCCCACTAAGCTAATTGCTATTAGCAACAAAATTCTACCTCCTCCCACAAACATGATAAATGCGAATGACCTTGCCAATCATTATACCCAATTCATGACAGACATATTGAACACGATTGCTCCAAAGCAGCTTAAAAGAATACCTAGCAGACAGTCCAAACCTGGGTTTGATGGCCATTTGAATGGGGAAAGGCACATTCTAAGGCTTGCTGAAAAATCAGGCGGAATCTCTCCATCTGCCTCTCAATTCGAGCACCTGAGGGCACTAAGAAGCTCCTACAGGAAACACAAACGATGGTCAAAAGCAGAATAGTTGAGGTTGCTACTAGATAATGCCAAAAACAGATCCCAAAAACTTTTTGAAATCATCAAACAACAAGCAACTTGCCATTTTAAACAATACCCGGCAGACAAGGACATATGTTGGACACTACATAATGGCTACATAATTGTGAGCAGTTCTCCGTACATTTCGTCGATAAGACAAGGAAGGTCGAACTTGAAATGCAACTCACCTCTCAGTGTCTGCTCAGCCTGGGCCAACCTTGTCTCTTGCCAGTGCAGCTTCTGGACAGTTCTTCTCGAAGTCAATATACAACAAAAATAAGGCCAAATAGTCCTAAATCCCTGACAAAATAGGCATTAATCAAACCCTCTAACCATTTTAATGATCCTCTGCCTGCTAAGCTTGTCAAAGAGCCTAGAGCTTCCACACTCACTTTGTTGACAAAGTTTATCAAAATGTTTCCCTCTCAGGGCATGTTTCCTGATAGCCTAAAGGTAAGACAGGTTACCCCAATTAAAAAAAAACCTAATGCTGACCAGTCCGACCCCAACAATTTTTGCCCAACCTCCAACATTCTGACTCTATCAAAACATCTGGAGAATTGTGTACACCTACAACTCTCCAACCACAATTTCAAGTTCTGGATCAGTACCAGTCTGGCTTTAGAACTGGTTATATCACTGAAATGGCTTTGACTCATATTGTTGATGATGCCCTGAGATTGCTTGATCAGAATGAATCTAACTTCTTGATCTCTCCTCGGCGTTTGATACTGTCAAACATAAGAACTTGATTGAGCTCCTCGAAAATAGAAAGGGATTATTTGGTCCTGTTTGAAACTGGTTTGCTTCATTCCTTCACAACAGAAGTCAGAGAATAGAAATAAACCAATCCCTATCACACATTACCCCAGTAACTATTAGAGTACCTCAAGGTTCCACACCCGCACCTACGTTATTCAATTTGTTGATGGAACCTTTTCCTGACATTTTGAAGATCTCAGACAATCATTACCACATATACGCTGACGATGCACAATTGTATTTGAAAATCTCCTCACCTGAAGTTATCAAAATTCTCAATTGCACTATGTTGAAAACCCAACAACCCAGAATCACCTAATTCTCAAAATACTCAAAACTGCATCCATTTTGGTCACCCCTCACCATCTCTCAGCCCCTCATCATCTTTCAACCCCTACAGAGGATTGCATCAAACAGCTCTCAGCTCTCAACTGCTCCACCCACATTATTGACTCCACTGGATCTCTAGGCATAACTTTGGACAAACATCTTTATTTGCAAGATGATATTAGTGCAACCGTCACTGGAGCCAATCTCCAAATTAATATCCTAAAGAAAGTCAAACACTTCTTGCTCCCTATGGATTTTCAGTTACCATAAATATCTTCTTTAAAGGCCACACTGAAATCAGCTGCCACACTCATAACAGGTTCCAGGAGAATCAACCACAGTACTCCAGAAAGAAAACATCTAAAACGGCTCCCTTATAAAGCTACATTCCAATTGAAGACTGCATGCATTTTGAGCAAGGCACTCCACCATATTACTCCTGTCCACTTGGCAGAAAAAGCTGAGTTATCAGCTGGTAGTTGCTCCTTAAGAAGCACTGACTCGCTATTGTTGAAACCAAAGAAGTTAAAAAAAATTGAAAACCTACAACTGCTCCTTCTCTGGGCTTATGCCAAGAATTTGAAACATCTTACCACCTGAAATCAGGACACATCCCTCAATTTCCTCATTAAAAAAAAGAAGCTAAAAAGCTGTTGACGCATATATTCCTTCTCTAAGAGACTAGGGGCCAGATGATGGGTTTTGACATGTAGGGGGCCTTAAAATTACAGAATCGGTAAATTTACCGAATCGGTAACATACCGAATCGGTAAATTTACTGATTCTGTAAATCCAGATGTAGATGGCACTGAAAACAGCGCCACAGGCCCTTTAGAATTTGTTATTTACCACCTAATACTATTTGGTGGTAAATAACGAATTCCTGTGTACATGCACATCTGTGCATTTACACCTGTGCCATGTGACACACATAGATGCCCTAAGGGCATATACATGCCCTTAGGGCATGTATGTGTGCCACATGGCACACAAGCCAGAAACAGGGGTGCAACAGGGTGTCAAAGTGACACCCTGTCCCCCTTGGCAATTCGGTAATTTTACCGATTCGGTAATTACCGAATCAGCATTTGCCATTGATTCCTATGGGCTTCAAGTCCCATAGGAATCAATGGCAAATACCGATTCGGTAATTACCGAATCGGTAAATACCGAATCCTACCGATGCGGTATTTATTACCGAATAATTACCTACATTAGATTTACGGATTCATAAATACCGAATCGGTAAAATTCGGTATTTATGAATCAGTAAATCTAATTTACCTACATCTAGCCCTAGATCCTTCTTCAGCTTGGCTAGCATTGGGTGGACTCCTGTGGATCTTGGAAATGATGTGCCTAATGATGTAATGTATATGTGTAAATCCATGATTTTCCCTCTTTGATTGTCATTTGTTTTTCTCTTTTCCCATCTATGTATGACTGTAAATGTCCACGGAATATATAACTCCTTATATATCTATAAATAAATAAATGATTTTTTATTAATAAAATCCACATTTGTGTTTGTCTTTGTTGAGCAGATTCATGTGTTTGGAGAAAAGTGGTACCTAAAAGCATGAGTACATAGTACTGAAGGAGCTATTCCCTTTTCTTGCTCTGCTCATGCAGGAAAAACTGAAACTTTGATATAGACATAGGTGTCTGATTGATGTGTTAAAGTTTATGTTTTGTGTTCTGTTTGCCAAATTATATACATCTGGACCGTATATGAAGAGCACAAGATAACAAACTATAAAGGGATGTTATTGTCTACAAATTCATAAATGAATGAAAAAGACTAACTGCACTGTGTGTATTGCAGTCATTATTTGTATATGCATAGGAGGACATACTGATTCCTCCCAACCCCCAATTTTAGTTGTCTGCTTCTCATTTTTAGGTTTTGCCTACAGATAGCTTCACTTGTCTGTTGGAAAACAGACCTATTCTACCCAATATAGATTAAGAGTGGGCTTTGTTTAAAACATTAACACAAACTGTTCTCAATTTATGTTTTTCCACCCATTCAAACAGGTGGGAAGTCGGATGGTAATAATCGCTGGAGGGCTACTGATGATTCTAATGGGCGTCTTCAGTAAGATTGGCGCAGTATTTGCCACAATTCCAACACCTGTGATTGGAGGAATGTTTCTGGTGATGTTCGGCGTCATTGCTGCTGTTGGAATTTCTAATCTGCAGGTACATCATTGGGTTTAGGATTTCAAAAGCAATCAATAAAAATGTAAAGAGTTTTTCTGGCTTGTAGAGGAGTGTGTGGGTGTAGGGGTGTGGGTGTGGGTGTGTGTGTGCACGCGTACACAGGCACAAATTATAGTGTGCCGCTGATGGTTCCATACTGATTTTTCACCATCCAGACTAAATTGTGTCCCTAACCAGTGGGGCTGGCGGGAGATGAACCACCATTATCTTTATTCCTCTATGACACTGGCAACGGCTAAGTGCTTTCCTAATGTCAACCCACGCACCAGAAGAGGGACACTCTTTGTTCCAGTTGCCGCAATCAGAAAATTAAAGTTGAATGCCTGTGTTGATGTGAGGGTTTGGTAAGAGAATTAACTGTCTGGCACATCTGGATAGCCATCCAAAAATGTACATGGAAATAAAGCACCCTTTTCTAATTGTCCCTGTTGTTGGGATGTCTCTCACACTTCAGTAGAACACCCTTGGTACCAAGATAGTGCTTCCTGAAATGAGGGCCATCTTCACTGGGCAAAGTTTCACTTGTTTTCTTGGAGGCTGGCTCTCACCATTGGAAGCCACCAAGTGAATAGGAAGTGTGTGGACCTTTTAATTCCATGTGACTCTTTTCTTACCTTGTACTGTTACTCCAAAATCTTGAAGATTTGCTTAAGAGGATTGACCACCCGGGGATTGCAGTACTACTGCATCCTTAACCAGGAAACATTGAGTCAGCTGAATTTCTCTATACAGCATGTGCTGCAGGTTTGGTCCTGGGTAAGAGACTTGATAACATTCCCTAATTTCTTCTGCTTGCTATAGACAGGGACTGATTTACCTCTCTCTCAATAGACCCACTGACTCCTGAATAGTGATTTTAACCTAGAAATGTGTTAAAAGACTTGCTAGTCATTTAAACTGTAAGTATGAATTTCCTTCAACTTCAGATTTCCTCCTGATGCCAGAACTGTGGTTGCAGCTTTTCTCCATCAGTTTGTGGTTGCCTACCTGCCTCTCCTTTCCATCTCTACCACCCAAACCAACCTAAAGATGGTCGCCTACCAATGGGCGGCTTCATCTTCACCCAAAACCCCTGTGTAGTGTTCCATTAAAAATGTCAAGCTGCCAAAACACTTTTCCTCCCACAAAGGCCCCATCTGCAATTCCATAAACCTGAATATTCTGAATATTCTGGGTAAGAGGGCCCCATAGACTAGAACATACTATGTTCAATGTGTATAGAGTTATTTTCTATATGCTTGGATTAACCAGGTCTTGTCCACAAAATAAGTGAATAATAGTGTTTGTTATAACTAAACAATTAATAGCGCTAAGCTACAAAATAAGTATTATTTATGGGATAAAAACCTTACACTGTAGTTCCCACCTCAAATTGTAAAAGCTGCCATGTTTTTTTGTAAACAGATTTTTATTCAATTTCGGCATACCAAGTAGAATCAATACAAAGGGATAAATGAGTTTCCATCATGTTACAGACAGCAGTTATCTACAATCATATTTATAGTAATTTATTACTGCTCATGGCTTCTCGCCACATGTGGTTGTCGCCTCAAAGGGCAACTGTGTTCATCGTTCCTATCAGAGTCCACAGTAGAGCTGCGTTCTATTTCCCTATGCCGGGGGATCAGCATCTCAGTTGTCCGTTCCAATCCTCACTCATAACTATCTCAATAACCAGTAGAATAACAAAACTCTCCCCCCCCATCCCCTGCCCCCACCCCCGTCATGTATGTCGCTCCATCATTTAGTTCCCAGTGTACCATAGTATCTAGCCATGTTAGATATCTAGCTCCATAATTCAAGAAGGGGGGTGTCCGCAAAGAGGGAGCCACTATATAGTAGATGCGTGCCAACCTTCAAGCTACCTGCTTAGGTAATGCCATGTTTCAATCCCCACACACAATTGTCCTCACTCTAGGGGTGGGTCGGTATCATCATTTGGGTGCTTGAGTAGGTCCACCAACGCCACCCATACTCTCGCCATCGCTAGCATTTTTTCATTATTTTTTCATTACCCTCTGTAATCTAAAAATCCTCTCACAGTCATCCCATTTTGTGAATTCTTGCTGCCACTGTGAGATATTAGGTGCGCTGGCCGCCTTCCAGTGACTGGTAATTTCTTGCTTAGCCAGGACTAAGCCAAGGTCAATACATTTGCTGGTAACTTTATTGCTGGCAGTATGAGGAAATCAATGTAATAAGCAATAATCCGGGGTCAGTGAGCTGTCTCTATCCGTTATTTCTCCTAGTTTAGTTGTTGCTGCTCTCCAGAACCCCTGCAAAAGTGGACACTCTCAGTACATATGCAAAAAATCGCAGGCAGGCTGTACGGGTCCCAAAATATTAGTACATTTTGTGTGGAGTGAGATATGCTCTGTGGAGGACAAAGAATTGGATTTGCTTGAATCTTGCATTTCTGGAACACTTCCATGCCCTTTCTACCATAATTTTCCACGGCTTTTCATCCACAGGTATCCCAAGGTTGGATTCCCATTTGACATGTAGGCTCTCCAAGGGGCGCCTGATCTCTTGGGTGAGCCGCCTGTATAAGCAGGTGACTGACTTGATCATCCCGGCCGCTTATACTACATATTGGCATGGTAAAGAAGTTGGTGGTTCTGCTATCCCTTTCTTCCAATGCTTACGGATGGCTGCCGTCAGTGCGGCATGTAAGAGGAAGTCCCGCCTAGGAAGTTCATATCTCTCTAGCAGATCATTAAAGGGTAGTAGGCTATTGTCCTCATATAAGTCCCCAATAGTGGATATTCCTGCCTCTTCCTAGTCCCGTTGTCCCTGCCCGTCTCCCCCATGCGGCAATACCTCGCAAACCAGCAACAGAATCTCGGGTGCATATACGGGCCCCTGTTTTGCCCTTTTACTAGCTCAGTTCCAACATTGACGCATCATCCACAGATCCCTCGGAGCCTCTCTTTCACTCAAGGGGAGCCTGAGTAGTACTCGAGAGAGCTGTCTTAGGTCCGGCTCCATGGCCCCGTGGGCTTCCCCATTACGAAGTCTCCCCAACATCCATTTTGTAAATCACTGTAGCTGGACGGCATCATGGTAATAGGCCTCGAAGTCGGGCACTGCTAATCCCCCCTCCCTCCTAGGTCTCAACATGGTGGTGAGCGCAACCCTCTGCCTCCCAGAGCCCCATAAGAGTCCCGTAATAATACTATTAAGTTGGGTAAATAATTTTTCCGGTATCCAAAATAAGAAAGTATTCATGAAGGGAGGCCATGGAGAAGCTCCGAGGTCCGCTGCTCTCTACAACAGCGCCAAGCCATCACCATCGTAAGAGCTGCCATGATAATGATTAAACAATCCATTTAGAACTGTTGGTGCCCTCACAGAGGTGTGAGTCCTGAGGTGAAAATCACTTATGGTCATGCCTGTTCTTTCCACTTGTTCCTATTACCACTGCCTCACTCGTCCAGGCACACTAACCCAATTAATCCAGGTAGTTCTCTCATGTTATAACCACATCTTCCTACCAGCTCACTGAACCCTGTTATGTGTACAAGTGTGAGTGACATATTTTCCCCTCTGATTGACTTGTGTTTAACCTGTGGCTACCATGTGGGGGTTCACATTTCTTTGTGTGAACAGTGGCATCTCTTGTATTACTGTGCTGTGCCTATGCTTACCAGCTTATAGGAATATTATATTGTAGGCCAGTATCTGTCTGTGGCAGATGACAAAGTGAGTGAATGGATATATTTGGAAATATGAGTATACTTCAATAGCTCCCCAATTTCAAATAAATAAAAACAAAAGGGTGCATTTGAAACCTTACATAGCCCTTGTGGAAGCATACGCTTGGATGTATGTACTTTCAAAAAAGATATAATTAGCACAGGATTATCTTGCAAACAAGGACATAGTCTATGACGTGTCCATAAGATAACTCAGTAGCCGCTTGTGGATTCTGGCATTATTTTAAAAAGTAACCCCACCCTTCCCATAAAGTGTTGAGGGTGTTAAGGCAGAGTGTAAGTCACATTTCTCTTTCCTTCATCTCATACTTTACCATACAACTAAAGTAAAGAAGGTCCTGAAGTTAGTAATCCAAAGGCAAACTATGAAACAATCTTTCTTTCTGTGTCCCACAAAGCTTTGCTGTGTCCCATTTCCAGCCTCAAGACAGAATAAAACCGGAACACTCTGACAGTCAATGCTAGCTGTTATGTTTTTATTCAAGCAAAGTCGAGATAGTTAAATCGTTGTTTTTCTGGAAATAGGGCCACTTTATTCAGAAAAGCTTACCTTAAACTGAATCAGTGCTGGACGTCCTTGGCCACTTACCTGTCTTGCTACCTCTGAAGTAAACCACCATATTACACCATTTCAAGGTTTGAGGGGAGCAATCATTCCCTGAACAGAAACAAAGATGGAGAGAAAGTGAAGAACCCTTATCAAGGTCAGAGCATTGGTAGTTGCCCTTGCTTATCACCAGACCACAGGCAGGAACCAGCATGAATCTACAATTCAAAGCAGTCTGCAGTGAGCTGACACCAATAAAGTACATTAGTTTTTCCAAGTTGGCAATGCACCTTCCTAATCCTGGTTCGAATCTATAGTGTCTTTTCTACTTAAGCGTATTCCTAATTTAAATCAGTGTAAACCATTGGTAGCTGAATTGGGGTGTTGTTATGAGTATAAATCAACTTTAATGATTGCCAATTTCTCTATATTTGTGGGTTACAAGAGTGTCTGTTTATCATTGGCAATGGGTACAGCTGTACTAAATACCCTCTCTGACAAGATACTGGCTGATGGGCAACAAGTCTTTCATAGTGTAACTCACTGACAGAAAATCTACTATGATTTCTGTGTATGCAATGAATTCGTCTTCAGCCTTTGACAATGGAAAAACATATGAACTGAAGCAGAATTTGTATCCAGATGATTAGTTATCATTTGAGAACGTTTTTCAACATGAATTGGTTTTGTTTTGAACACCGGCACAAAGGAAAGTTTTATAAAACGCAATTGTATATCAAGCCTACTATTTAAAGTTTCTGTGGAGCTCCTAAACCAGCCAGTGAGGCTATGGATCTCTTGTAAGATTTTATTTATTTCATTGGTACCTGCTGCATTCTGGGTTTTAGGAGATAACATTACTAACCGAACTAAGCATACAAAGCTCTAATTAATACAGCAATTGACAGAGGTTTATATAATATTCGTCTTAAAGTCCTATGTATGCAAAAATTAATTTGTTAAACCTTTGAAGATGGAGAAATATGCTTTGCAGCAGTGTTTACCAAGAGATCATCATAGACATACTATTGTCCTGGATTATCCACAGCTTACTCACTGATTATTACTACAATGGATGCATTGTGCCCTTCAATGAATTGTGTGAAGGTATTTATACGTGTAATGTAGCTCATTAACCCTGATGCCTTTGCTTCTTTCGGAAATATAATACATCTTGAGGCAAGTACCTAGCTTGGATGTCCACAGAGAGAAAAATGGAAACATGCCAGTAGGCTACAGGAAAGTGAACTGCTTTATAGGCTAAGTAGGCTGCTGTATCCACAAGCTATCCAGCCCCTAAAGCTTCCAGTATCCAATTACATGACTGATGCAGAGAAATAACTCTCCTGTCTCATCTCAATGTATTCCAACTCGCAGGCCATGTGGGTGAAGTGACACATTGTTGATGTGAGCTGTGACTGACCTCCCACACTGCCTAAATAGAAGAATCCTCAAGGGGAAACTAGTTTTTCTCCTACAAAAAGACTGACATTTGATAACTTGGTCAAACAAAACAACAAAACAAACACACTGCCTAAATAGAAGAATCCTCAAGTAAAAACTAGTTTTTCTCCTACAAAAAGACTGACATTTGATAACTTGGTCTGAGCAGCAAGGAAAACTTTCACAGAATAAAAGTCACCGACATTTTTGACTCCTGGTTTCTTCCGGAGGAGTTCCAGTAAATCAAATCCACTTCAGAAAGTTGTACAGTCTTATCCCCAAAATTGACATTTTAAAAGGTGTTCCCATTCCTGTACCAATTATTTGGCACCAAACATTCTCTTCTGTATGGCCACTGAACACCAGGGACTTCAGATGATGGGCCACTCCACAGCAGACTACAGGCCTCCGACCAGGAAACTGTTTTCACAGTCCTGTGAAAAGACCTGATCAGGCACAGATTCAGGCTGAGAAAAAATTCAACTCCTCCGGTCTTTCCTACTCCAGAAAAAAAGTTATTCTTCATGTTCTCTGCAAGCAGGCATTTTCTCCATCATCTTCTCTTCCTTTCTAGGCAACATTGAAGGAGTAGGGTGCTCTGCCTAGGTTTTTCAATGGTGCCAGTTAGTATGTCAATAGTAATTCCAAGCTGTCCCTTGAGTCCTTCTCAAGCTGTCAGCAATGTAATGTAATACTGACAGAAGTATCTGGCAAGTCAGAGGAGCTATCACCTTAATCCCTCTGTTGTTCAGGAAATGTTTGAAGCTGAGAGGGGTAGACTGACACTGGCAGGCCCATTAGCATAACTTAATTAGTTCTCCCTTGAGTCAAAAGAAGAGATTAACTCTTAATTTGCTTTTGGCCGGGTAAAGTATATTATGTTAATCTCCATAACCATGTAACAAACTCTGTTTTAACAGCTCTGACCCACAAAAACTATGAGTGATACTTAGCTGTGTGGAAAACAATTTTCACTGCACTAATACACAGTATCTGACAAATTCTGTGGGTACACCGGAAGTAATTGAAAATAGACACCAGTTTATACATTACTTACGGTGTGGTTGGTGTAACTCTAGAAGTGATGCACAGGTGATTTGTTGTAGCTTCAGTGTATTGCCAGCGGAATAGTCAGGACACTTTTTTGTCTGCCCAACCAGTGCTTTAAATGGGCCGGTACTCACCAGCACTTTTTATTTTTCGCCCCTTGAGTACCGGAACTTCTCCTAAGACAAGGAGAGTACCGGTACTCATGGGGACCTGGCCTAGACAAAGGTGGCGCTCCTCATTTTCTCGTGCCTCTGCAGCACTTTTTACACGACACGCCCTGATTCTGCAATCCTGATGTGAGATCCCACGGGAGCGCCGGAACAGCAGCTCTTGTCACCAGGACACAGCAGTCTTGTGCTTCTCTGCAACTCTTCCTGCAGGGGTGTAGCGGCAGTGGTTTGTTTACCCTTTGATCCTGCACAGTACGAGTTGACATCCACTATAAAACTAATGGACGAGGGCTTGGGGCGCAGAACAGCTTTTTAGCATGCCATTGTTTTAAATGACTGTAAATGTTAGTTCATAAGCAATCTAAATTAAAAACATTTACTTGAATGTAAATCCCTGCCCTTGCCACCAATTTTACGATTACCCTCAAACAAAAAAACACTTTAAAGGCAACACTATTTTTTTGGGTTTGATGCATTTTAACCGCTTGATTCATATGGGAAACCATGTTTGACCCAAATGCGACAGGCAGCTCCATTGAATGCTTTAGACTTTCTGAAAGTTATAGATTTTAGCTGGTAATGCTTTTGCATTACTGGGACTCGTAGTTCTCCTTTCTCATTATAAGTAGGGGTTTCTAAAATGTCCAGCATGCAAAGCTTTGATTGCAAAATTCAGAGATGGTTTTGAACATACCCTTATTATTATTAGGGCCATAACCATAGGACAGATACTTCCGATTGTTTTACTTTGCAGTTGGATTTATTGCATATAAAGTTTGGAAAGGTTGAAAACCTATCCCCGCCCCTGGCTCTGCCCTTAGTCCCACCCCACACCCCACTCCCCAGTCCACCGCTCCTTTTGGTGAATACCTGCACTTATTTTTTTCCATTTAAAGCACCGTGCCCGACATCTCATTTCCCACCATTATCATGCCGAAACTCACTGTGGAGAGGTTGGTGGTACGTCCACTTCTGCTTCTTAGTGTGGTGGAACAACAGATACAATCACATTCAAACACGCAAAGTGTTGGCCCTATGAAAGTATAGATTTTTAAAAATATATTTTTAATATAGCTGTACTCTGCTCAATGCTACGAGATTTAAAAATCCTCTGGCATTGGCAAAGCCAAATCGGCTACCACCATTTCGAGAGACATGGGCGGTGGAGAGTGCGACAAAAAAGAAAAATAAGGACACAATGAGGCAGAATAGTGCAGTAGGACAACTTTCTGACATCACCTACATATTACCTAGGCGGTCTGTCTTTAACTTTAATTGTGGATGATTGTCAGAATGTCTTTGTGTTTTTAAAGGCATGCTTATTTTGGAAACAATCTGTTTTCCATCCCCAGTTTGCAGATATGAATTCCTCAAGAAACATATTTATTATTGGATTTTCCATTTTTTCTGGACTTACTATTCCTAATTGGGTGAACAAGAATACACAACGCATAGAAACTGGTGAGTACAAATATTCTTAATGCTATATTTATGGAATGAACATCTAGCCAGAGGTACACATAAAACAAGTTTAACATTAAACAAAGGTTCTATTAGTTAATACCAGATAACAAACATCATATAACTAGTCCTGCTCATTTTCTAAACCATCAACCCTGCTCTTTTCTACTTTGATCACTATGGTAAGTGGGATGTTGTAAATTATTACATTTGAATAAATAGAACTAATTTACATTAATATTTGGCACAAAAATAATGTTAATTAAATTAATAACCTATTTAAATTCCCCCTATGCTTTACCATAAAGAAATTTCTGCCCCAGTGGGGGAGGGTTCTGTCTACATCTGAAAAGTTACTGATACTACCTTTACACTGTTAACTTAACCTAATATTTAACTATCTAAATATATTAAATCAAAGTTTTAGAGAAGTATTAAAAACTGTCCCACCCGAAGTAAAATGTTTCTATTGACCTATTATATGACCTATGAATAAAGAATTACAAAACGTTATGTATAGAATTAGTTACACTATTTTTTTAACTCAAAGTTACATTCAGTTTTGCATTTAAAAAAGTTATTGAAATTTACCATCAAATATTTATTTTTGACCAATATATAATTTGCTTAACATTAAATTAAATGTAAAGACATTTTTACAAAGTTGAACTACATGAATTTATTTTACCATTATTTGATCTCCAGTGTGCTTTTTAGGTGTAGTAACTTAATACTCATAAATTTGGCTTCACTCCCTGTTCCAGGGGGTGGAGACACGTAAGTCTACACTTTGCAGTATATTTACACACAGAAATGATGAATAGCCAATAATAGTAAATTCACAACAAACTGTAAGAGTACATTTACAAGTATGGATTTGCTCACGTGTAAATTTACATTTACCAATAGACCTCTAAATGTCTGCAGTACAGGTCCACAACAAGAAGTACAAAATCTGAGTGATGATTACTCCTAAACGTTATTTACTGATATGAATAACAATGACAATATAGATGTTCGTTAGATTTAGCAATGGGACATCTCATGAGCTATTTAACTACTTTTCATTTACATGTTTAATAGGTATTGTCCAGCTTGACCAAGTGATCCTCGTGCTACTCACTACTGGAATGTTTGTAGGCGGGCTCCTCGGCTTTATTCTGGACAACACCATTCCAGGTAATTTAGTGCATCATCATTCTTAATTTAAAAATTCCAAAGGCTTTCTCCACCATTTGCACTTGTAGAATTATCTGAAAACAATGGCTCTTTCTGTGAAATATTCTTGCTGCATTGGCTGGCAAATGCCAGATCCATTTGCCGCTCTGGATCATAAAGTCTAGAAACAACCTCATCAATTTTTATGTTGAAACTGCAGTACCAGCGACTGATCAGACAAAGGGAAGGAAAGGGGTTTTGGATGAACTAATAAATGTATCTGTGCAGGAGAAGCTGTATTTACAGATAAGGATGATTTCCTCGTGTTTGGAAATGATTCTTTGAACAGTCTCACAGTTAGGTTTAGATGACAGCTAGGGGGCTAATTTCATTTTAAAAGAGAAATTCTATTTGCGCCTGAAACTGAATTCCAAGTCAGGAGGTATTTGCTTATATGCTAGCTGGCCTTTTGAAAACTGTGTGCTGCTTTCTAATTATTTTAGAAATCTGATAACTGTAATGTCAATGTGTTGTGAATGAGATGAGCTGGAAAGGTGCATATTTCTAAAAACTAGGCACAATTCTGAATTCAGCAAGAGGTCATTTGTGTAGATTGCACATGGTTTTACGAAATAAACCAATTACTGAAATAAAAACAATTAACTTAAGTAGGAAAAAAATCTAAATAAGTGGTAGTCAGTGCTTAATCAGTGCCAGTGGTTTCTGGTGCTGGTCACCAGCACTTAATTGCTAACACCAGCACTTAAGACACTCTGCCACATGGTGGCGCTGTTTGTTTCATGTAGAGATTAGCACAACAGTTTTTTATGAATTCAATATACATTAAAAATGATTAATACCTGTCCCCCAAGCCGTTCTTACATCTTTGAGGACCTGGAATAGTCTGAAGTGTCACACTTGTAAGAGTGTGATGGTTAGTTAGTGTGTTCGTACTGTCAACTGCAGCGCTAGATGTGGCTTTGGGTGGTGCAAGCTTCAGTGGTCTCCTGACAAGGGCCCTGCCACTTTTACAAATCAAGCACTAATGGTAATGGGCAAACTCTTCCAGTTGCAGAAATATATAGTTTGTGTTGGTTGTCCTAAAACATATGATGCCCAGAGCCATCAACAGAGCTACGAATTATAATTTTTAATTTTATTTATTTATTTATTTGAGGTTTTATAGAGCACGAACGTGACCCGTTAGTCTATCAAAGTTCTTTACAGGGATAACATGTTACGTACAGGTTAGGCACAGGCAAAACACAAGGATGGGTATTAGGAAATTGACTACATTAGGACAAAAAGGCAGAGTTATATACAATAATCAGTACAGTACATGATCAGCAGAGCGACAGGTCAGTGCTAAAAGAGAAAACCAGCAGAGAGAACCAGCAGAATATTAAAAAGAGCGAGAATTGGTATACGGCAAGGGCCAAGCAGTACAGGAGATTATGCACAAAAACCAAAAACCATGACAAATTAATTGTGGGTCTCCCATGAATCACTTAATAAGGTGAAATCAAATAAAGGAAAAACAAGTTGAGTTTATTTTACCAAATGTGTTCTCTGACTTATAGTTGAAAGTCAGAAAGGCACAGAAAATTGATAGATAAAAACATGTCCACGAGGAGGAGCTACGCGGGCATCCAAGATGGTCGCGTGAGCAGAGAGCTCCCGAGACCCGCGCCGCCCTTCTTTTACTATCCTGCACTTATCCTGATCATTTCGACTGGCTTTTGAAGTACTACTCTCACTGATGCTGACGATCCTTTTTTGGTCGAAATCGGACCCTGGGGACCATTTTTCTGTCGTCTTCAACCTTTTGGCCTGCCCACGGACGCGACCGGGGACTCGGCTGCCTACTGTGGCCGACCTGTAATTCAACAACAACGGCTGCCTGGCATCTGGCCCACCGGAGGTGCACCACTTTCACTTTCGGTTTCCTGCCTCATTGTCTCTGTCTCCTCCTATCTGTCTTCACCTGCTGCCCTCACGGTGCACACTTTCCATCATTGGACTGGCAAGGAGGCCTGCGGTACTCCCTCTTCGAACTGCACTTCGGAGTTTCTGGATTTTTCTCCGTCTCACTGCTTCCCCTGGGTACTCGGCCGCCATTGAATGCAATATGGCGACAAAACCTGAGGCCGAAAAACACAGGAAGACTGTAACCCGGGGGGGGGGTCGATCCAGTCCAATATGATCGAACGCTACACCCAGCCGAGAGGCTCCCCCGGTGTCACAAGCGTGGGCGCTGAAGGACCTCAAACGGATATGCCGTCTTCTTCGGAAGTATCGCTCCAAGACCTGTTGGCTGCCATTTCTGGACTTAAGGCCGATATGAGTCAGCAATACGAAGCCATCGTGTCCAAGATAGACACGGTGGCTGTGGATGTTACTCTTATTCGGGCCGATCTTGCCAAAACGAATGAGAGGGTGAAGGCACTAGATCTTAAGGCGTCAAGCCTGGTAACGGACATGGCGGAGGCGCAGTCTGAGATTGGAAATCTGCGTGCCTCACATGATCTGCTGCTCAAGCGCATGGAGGACTACGACAACAGGGCCAGGCGGAATAACATACGCCTAGTTGGAGTGCCGGAAAGTGATGGTGCTGCCTCGATCGACTTATTGGTCGAGGAACTTATTGTTGCTAAACTTGCTCCGGTTGGACTCAGTAAGTTCTTTGCCGTAGAGCGCGCCTATCGTTTTCCAGGAGGACAAGTGCAACCAGGAGGCCCGCCGAGGCCTATCATTGCAAGACTATTTCACTATCGAGATAGAGACGCTATCCTCCAGGCCGCCCGTAAACACGGCCCGTTGAACTATGACAATAACTCTATCTCCATCTATCCTGATTTCACTCCCCAAGTGCAGCGACAACGATCTGGGTTCCTCGGAGTGAAGCGTCGCCTGAGAGATCGGGGACTGAAGTACCCCATGTTGTTTCCAGCCCGACTGCGGATTGAATTTAGAGAACGTGCCTACTTTTTTGATCAGCCGGAGCGTGCTGCCGACTGGTTGGACTCGTTGCCGACAGATGACTCTGGGAGTGGAGGCCCTGGTGGTGCGGAAGGTGGTGCAACGGCCCAGGAGTAACATGGGGCCCCGGAGGTCCAGATTGAGACTACGTATTGAACTGAGTGAATCAACTGTGTGCTCTATGATTCTGCCCGTGGCGGTGCGGGACCAGGTGATTTCTCCCTTCCTCCTCGGGGGGTTCTTTGTGTAGATAAGATGGGGCGACGGGCACACTGCAGTTGGGGGTGGCTTTTTAGTCAGCAGGGGTGCAGGGAGGGGGGTGTTGTAACGGGTTTCTGTTTGGGGGTTGGTTCCTGGGGACTGGTTGTGTTTCGTTTAGTTTGTTATGTCTCTTTTTTCATGGTATTTCACAGATTGCAATTATTCCGAACTTGGGGTTGTGGAGGGGGACTGGGGTGGAATGCCTTTGTCGCAATGGGTGGGGGGTGAAATGCGGGTTCTTTCTTGGAACGTAAACGGGTTGGGTGACAGGATCAAGCGGGGCATTGTGCTACAATTTTTGAGGCGCCATGCCCCCGATGTTGTGTTCCTTCAGGAGACCCACTTAATTGGAAATGCTTGTAAAGCCCTCGACCGCCGGGGTTATCGCCTGGTCGCACACGCTGGTTTCACTTCTGGGTCCCGGGGTGTGGGTATCATGGTGAAGTCTTCCCTTGCTCTCGCTATTGACGAGGTTATCCTTGACGACCGTGGGTGGTATGCTGCTGTCTCTGGGAGGTGGGAGGGTAAACAGATTGTGTTGGTTGTTGTCTATATTCCCCCGGGGCTGCAGGCTACCACCTATGCCGACCTTGGCAGGACTCTCCTTGGCCTTCCTGATGGATTGTTAATCTTGGGCGGGGACTTCAATTCTGTTATGTCTGGTGAATGTGATCGACTTCCCCCTAGAGTCTTGCTGCCGTCCCAGATGTGGCTCAATGAGATGGCTGATACTTTTGGCCTAGTGGATGTTTGGCGCTCATTACACCCCACACTCCAGCAGTATACTTTTCACTCTGGTGCGCATGGCAGCCTCTCCCGTATCGATTATTTCTTTCTGTTAGCTTCCACTCTGTCCACCGTCCGGGAGGTACGATATCTTCCCCGGGGTATCTCGGACCATTCCCCTTTGCTGATTAGGATTTCTGTGGGTGGTCTCCTTGGTAACAGGGTCCCCCCGGTCCCTCCCTGGCATTTCCGAAGCCCCCGGCTCCGCTCAGATTTGGTTAAGGCAATTGATTGCTACTTTGATGAGAATGTGGGCTCGGTCACCTCCCCTACTGTTCTTTGGGAGGCCTTCAAGACGGTTATCAGGGGTTCCGCCCTATCACTCATTGCTGCAGAGTGTAGGGTAAAGAGGGAGGCTGTTCTGGCTCTTGAAACTGAGATCACTGCGCTTGAAAGTGAGTTGGGTGGGGATGACACGCCTGCATTGCTGCACACTCTGGAACTAAAACAAGCTGATTATAAAGCTTGTGTCACTGATGCTGCTAAATTGATGCGAGCGAATCAACTGGGCCGACTGTATGATGTGGGTGACAAGGCTAGTAAGCTCCTGGCATGGCTGGATAAGGCTGAACGAGCGAGTCGTGTTGTGCCTGTCATCGTTCGCGAATCCGGTGAGAGTGTCTCCGATCCTGGTGAAATTGTTGATTGCTTTGTGGACCACTTCCGGAAGGTTTATACGCCTGTTAGTGATCGAGATGAGGCTGATTCCAGGCTGCTATTGCGAGATATTGCCCTGCCTACTGTTTCAGATGATGATGGTCTTGTCTTAGAGGCCCCTTTCACTGTTGATGAGATTGCCCTTGCTATCCGATCTTTGCGCTCGGGAAAGGCGATGGGCCCAAATGGACTGCCCATTGAACTTTACAAACTTTGTCCGGACAAGATGGCCGCCCATCTGCGCAACATGTTTCTCGAGGCGGTTGAGGCTGGGAGCCTCCCCCTCGAGCAGCGCCTTGCCACCATAGTGGTCATTTATAAGGATGGCAAGCCTCGTGACCGCTGCGCTTCATACCGCCCCATCTCTCTCCTAAACGCGGAACCCAAAATCCTGGCCAAGGTTCTGGCCAATCGGTTGCTTAAGGTGATTTGCGACCTGATCCATCCGGATCAATCCCGTTTCATCCCGCACAGGAACACGGCCCTTAATCTGCGTAGACTCCACAGTGTTCTCGCGAGAGCTCCAATTCTCGCCGAGCCGGCAGTGGTCGCCTCCTTAGACGCCACTATGGCTTTCGACACTATCGAATGGCCCTACCTCTGGGCGACTCTCGCTAAGTTTGGCTTTGGCCCTAATTTCATCGCATGGGTCAGGCTCCTTTACGAACGGCCATTGGCTCAGGTTGTGGTAAATGGTAGATGCTCTGACCCCTTCCCTTTAGGCCGTGGCACTCGTCAGTGCTGTCCGCTCTTCCCGCTTCTATTCGTATTAGCGCTTGAGCCCCTTGCTGCGTGGCTTCGGTGGGAACCCTCTATTAAGGGGATCAGATGGTCTCCAGATCTTGAGGATCGCGTCTCCTTGTACGCGGATGATATCCTTCTTTATCTTACTTCCCCTCAAAAGTCGCTTAACGTCCTCTTCGACGTTCTCACATCCTTTGGTAAGAACTCGGGACTAGTCATCAACTGGACTAAGTCCTGTGTTTACGTCATAGCCGGGGCTCTGCCGCCTCTGCCTCGCAGGTTTCCCATACTGGTAGCGACCGACGGCTTCAAGTATTTGGGGATCTATGTCTCTATGGTCTCTTCGGTCCGCTATGAGCGGAACTTGTATGCTCCGCTCCGTAGACTCAAGCAAGACGTCCGACGGTGGCGTGAATTGCCCTTATCCCCATTGGGCCGAGCGGCACTCTTTAAAATTATGTCGCTCCCCCGATTTCTTTACGCCCTGCAGAATTTTTTCGATCCTGTCCCTGCTCGCTACTTCCGTGAGGTTGAGAGTTTACAGCCACAACTGATTTGGGATGGCCGTGCTCGTATTGCCTTGTCCAAGCTCACCCTCTCATGGTATGATGGTGGTATTGCGCTGCCGGATATTAGACGCTATTACTGGGCCTCGCACCGGAACCCGCTCCCGCCTTTGCTTTGGATAAACTATTATTACCCGGTGGCAACTTTAATAGGGCTCTGTACTCAAAAGCACCCTTTCGACTCCTTACGGGCCCGACGAAATGTGCAGTGCGGGCATGGAGAGATGCTACTGTGGCCACGGGCTGGGGTGGTAGGCTAACACATAGGACGCCATTGTATGACTCGGATCGGTTGGGCAATCTGTGGAAGACGAAAGGATTTGAGAAGTGGGACATGATTGGGATCAGTACGGTGGAGGATCTATGGGCACGGGGCGCTGTTAAATCCTTCGAGGTATTGAAACTGGAATACCGGCTCGATGATAGAGAGCACTTCCGGTATATGCAGGTTCGACATGCCTTGTCCTCCGTCTTTCCATCTGGTACCGATATCCCGCAGTCCTCCCCTTTGGAGGATCGTGTTCTAGACGGCCACGTCCCCGATAGCACTATTTCCTTGATATACAAAAAGCTTGTCAACAACAGGGCTGACCAACTTGAGAAGCTTCGTGCTTCCTGGACGGCTGACGGGCTCGAACTCGACGACGAGGACTGGCAATCAGCTGTATCCTCCCCTAAGGAGGTGGCTATTCCGGCTCGGCTTCGCTTTGTCCAGTTGAAAATCCTCCACCGTGTGTATCTGACTGGAATGGGTCTGGTGCGAATGGGTTTGGTTTCGGATGGACGATGCAGGCATGGGTGTGGTATGGATGGTACCTTCCTTCATGTTCTGTGGGAATGCCCGATGATTGCAGCTTTCTGGTCCAGAGTGCATGATGTTATGGGTCGTGTCACCGGGATCCCACTCCTTCCCGAAGCACGACGTTGTCTGCTCAATGTGTGGGAACCGTCTGATTGTAATGCTGCCCAGACACTTTGGGTCACTCTGGGCAACATGGTCGCAAAGAGAGATATAGCGCAGCTCTGGGGCTCCCCTAGATTACCATTGCTCAGTGCCTGGAAAGAGAACATGGACTGGTGCATGTTCCGAGAAAAAACTGTGTATGAGGCGCGTGGGCGTCCTAAGAAATGGTCCAGGGTCTGGGCTCAGTGGAATTCGTACCGCGGAGACATTTGCTCTCCTCCGCTGGACTGTGAGGTTCCTCTCCCCTCTTCTCCATGATTTACGTTCCTTTTCCAATTTCCATCACACGCTTTGTTTTCTTTCTCGTGCTCGCCCCCCCCTCGCCATAAGTGTTTCTTTATTTATTAACCTTCTTCCCCCCTTCCCCCCCCTCCAGCGACCCTTGCCACTATGATACCATGTGTTTGTGTGTTGTTGTTCTTTTCGACAAAAACATAAAATTAAACCTTTCTTATCCTATTTATATGGCGCTATGTTCTATCCGATAATGTAGACTAAAGAGAGATTGCCTTAACAACGTACTGTCTCCTAATTTACTTTTTAATCATCCTGTTTATGTCATAGCGGCCGGCCCTGCGGGGTTGTAGGCAGACGCTGTGTATTGTGCATTCATAAATAAAGGTTTTAAAAAAAAAATAAAAAATAAATAAATAAAACATGTCCACACTTCTGCCAATAAAAATTGTAACCCATAATTATGAGAGGGCTTGTTACACCGGAGATTACAGGAATAATGAAACATGGAAACAGAAGATTTTTTCTTTGAACTACGGTATTTCTTTAACTGAGGGTTGTAGTGGTATTTGTGCCTGAGATGAGCCGGTACCCAAAGCTGCGTACCGACCTCAGACAGGTCTGATAACTAAAGAGGGGAGTCAATATTGGTGTAGATTATATGGATCCCTGCAAATATCAACCTTTAGAGAAAAATAAATTGATTTTTCTCACATTTCTGAGAGAGAAAGTTCCAATATGTGCAGAGATCGCTAAAAGACCTACCATCAATTGTACCACACTTCTCCTGATAAAATGTTTTCCTCCATCCGTCACGTGCATTAGGCCCACCTACACATTTGAGGTACTGTTTTTCACCACAGAATTTGTGGGAATGCAGGATGGTTCTGAGATTTCTGTCACATACATATGGAACAATTCCATAATTTGAACCTGGCTTTTGCAAGGAATTCTGCTTATGAAAATATCATGGAATCCATGCAAGCCACAGCAGTCTGGTTTTCCTTGGTTTACTGGTGTACAGAAATGCTCACATTTGGATGGGTTTCATGGGTGTTGGCTGACTCCAGACCCAAAAATTACTGTCATCTCTAATGAATCGTTGACATTGGCGGGGCATGCTGGAAGAAAACATGGGTAAAACCCAAAATGTCCTTACCACAAGGGATTCAGAGATACTGTGTATGCCCCTGTGGTGGAGCTAAATCCACCCATCTACTCATCCCAAGGTGAGGCAGAAAGGCTTTTGGGGTCCTTGGTGCAGGAAGGAAAAACAGTTAAATATGCATTGGAGGGGCGTGAAAATCACTCCAAGAGAACTCCCCACCTTAGGCATATCTGAAAAACTGCTGAGGGTTCGCCATCCTGCAGATAGGGAAGAATATCACTTTTCCATGTATATCTTTCCCACTGAGCTCTGTGTTTGGGGAACTGAGCAGTTCCCGTGAATACCAATCAAACTTAAAGCACCTGGACTTTTTGGTCTCCAGCTGCTTTAAGTTTCACATCTGTGACATGCATTCATGGGGTGCAGTGCATCACTTAAATAAAAAATAAGCATTTGCAATGCTGTGGTCTCGCATTCACATGAGTTTGAGCTATTGGCATTGTAAATGATAATGCCTTTTATTTATGTTTGAAATCATAAATAAAAGGCATTCTCATTTACAATACTATTAGCTTCAACTCTCGCAAATGCGATATCTATTGCATTGCAATAAAGGGCCTTCTCGACTGCTTGTTAGATTGTCAATATCAGAGGAAGAGACTGGCCTGTGACATATTCAAAGTAGTGATAAATAGTGCAGTGAAGAAGATGTGTAAGTTTTGTAAATGACACAGACACAAAGTGTGAAGTGAGAGTTACAAATGATACGAGCTATAAACACTAATAAAGCACTCCAACACCTTTCTTTCTTTTGAGTGGGGCACAAAACATCCATTCACTGCTAAGGTGCCCTGAGGGACAAACATACCCTTTACAAATACATCTAAAGCCATAAGCAACCTGGTTGGTGAACATAATTCAAAGTAAATGAGGTATTGTGCAAAGGTCTGGTTTAGTGTCAGACAAACAGTGAATACAAAACATGGTCACAATAGTTACCTAAGTTTGCACTTAAACCAGTGATGTAGCGTAGGGTGGGGGCCATAGGGGCCGGGAATTTAAAATACCTCTTGCACCCTATAGACCCCCTGACCTCTCTGATAGAAGGAAACATATGTTTTTCTTGGTCCTGATGAAGGTGACAGACTCTTTGGTTTCACCGAAACGTACGTAGGCCATGACAAGCACCCGAGACCCTTATCCAAGATCAAACCAAAACAGAAGAAATAACCTAAATCAAAACTGGTCGACTTATGCTGTTTGTTCAAAAAGTGGAAATGAGTATTACAATATTCTTGCATTAGCAAACAGGATTTTTTCTCAGATGTCTTTTTGTTATGTATTTATTTGTGTGGTATGGTAGTTGGTATCTATGAGTAGAGTGATAGGAGTGAATTGAAGTGTGATGAGTTTATTTTGGGTGTCATTGTTGTGAAAAAATGTTTCGTTCTTTTTTTGCTTGAATAATATAATGATTTCACTTGATGTAATAACTGTGATGCTTATACAATTGAATCATAAATATGTTTGAAAATAAAAATAACTGTACAAAATCTTTGATAAATAAACAAACATAAGAAAGAAAAGTCATTTGTGTGCTAAGATTCTATTGCTGTGTGAAAATATTTTATTAGAGTCACTACCGAGTTGTAAATTAGACAGGCCAGATAAGAGGTTCTTTGGAATATATTGATTCTTTTTCCCCCCTCCTCTTGGGCCTGAAAGCATCAGGGGGATACCTTTGTGCCTTTTTAGCCAATACGAGATAGGCTTTACAACAGGGAAAAATTACTTTACGAGTTTTCCTCTGCTAAGTCATGTAAAAAGTAAGTCCCCATGTCCTATTTTTAAATACAATGCAGCCTGCCCTAGGAGCCTTAAGGCCTACCTGAGGAGTGACATATAGGTATTAGCAAGGAACGTTTAGGCCTGGGAGAACGTTGGTTTTGCAAGGTCGAAATGGCAGTTTAAACCTGCCCACACTGGCTGCAGGAAGGTCTCAGTCATGTTTTACAGTGCTACTTTTAGTCAGTGGCATAATGAGTGCTGCTGCCCACTAGTATCATTTGATTTACAGGCCCTGAATACTGGTAGTGCCATGTACTTGGGATTTACAGGTAAATTAAATGTACCTATCAGCTAGATGCGAATTGTACCATGTTTTAAGGAGAGAGCACAAGCACTTTAGCACTGTTTTAGCACTGGTTAGCAGGTCACAGAGTCCTAGTACCAACACAAATGGGTTCAGCAACAAATGGCAAAAGACTGGGGGGAACCCTGCAGAAAGGGCCACGTACAACAGACAGCGATTATTGTATAATGTTGCAGCATCCAGCCAGACACATTCCCTTTAACTCTAACATTTTGTTCAAAATTAACATTCTAATACTAGACCAATCTAATATTTTTTTGGGGGGGATGACTTACAAGAAAATAAAATAAATAAAAAGGAAACAAATAGCTAAATTCTATCTGTATAAAACAAACCAATAATATAAAGAATTTTATTAGTTTATATGTTTGTAAACAGCTTCTTGTAACTTTGCGCTTAGCATTGCTTGTAAATAAAGATTTTACCACCAAATAGCAGCTTTCATTTTTAGTAGATACTTTATTGGTCTGCACACATCAGGTTGTATTTTCTATACTGACATGTACTACAGCCACTCATCGCGAGATTCTGCTTCAAATGTCCAATTATCACCAACACATACCAATGTGTCAATGTAGGCAATGTAGGTTTGCCTTCCTTATGTGAAGGGCGCCATCTCAAGCCAAATTTGACACAATATGTAGAGTTGGCCAATAAATTCATAGGCATAATTTAGCTAAGGCTAGCTATCATTCTACCAGGAAAAGTCATGGCTATACCTGGGATGGCCACTGCATGCCAGATATGATTGCAAAACGCTTGGTTCACGCTTAAATGAGGGATAGTGACCATGATGCCAAGCCTGCTCACAATATGGCAATGTAACCATAAGCCAAGATGGCCAACAAAGGATCTGAGATATTTTTCAGAATTGGGAAACTAATTCGGGAAAATTGGTTCTATTTTCCTAATTAATTATGCTGTTTTTATACTGCCTAATTAAAAGTTTGAATCCTAGGACATTGCTTGTCTCCTAGCCAAATTAAGATATGTTAAGAAATGGCCGTTCAAGGTTAGGTTTCAATTTGAATGAATTAAGTGCCTTGCATCCTGTTTTAGGAATAATGAGGCCTTTAATGAACTAGTAATGTCGAAGTAAAAATTAGAAAGTAATCTGTACATATTTATTAGATTTCAAGAATAATATTGACTCAATGCTCATTAGTTCTCATTGGTAAACTACCTTGAAAAACATATTTTGGAGTCTGCTTGACACATGGATTTATGAAATGAGTAGAGTTTTTATTAAATTTATCGAAACCACATTCTACATTATGTCCTTCCTGTGAATCCCTTTTAGCCAGGATTCCAAGAAAAATAATCAAATGTACCATATGAGGTATTTGAGGCCCCTGAAATGAAAGTTTTCAGACTTGTCTTTGATTAAAATCAACATGCAAAGGTATTTATGAAGAAAATCAGAAATGGCCACTGATCCCAGCCGGACATATACTAACTTCAAGCAGAATTTGATTACCAGCAGGGCCTTGAATTTGGTGAGAGGCAACACGCAGCAATATACAAAATTCATTGGCTAATAAATAAGCTCATGTAGTGTATATTTTTTGGAGGGCAAACAGACTTTAGAGTACATGAGGAAACGTCATTTTGTCTAAAAGGAATGGTGGACTAGCAGATCCCAAAATACTCATGTCGCATGGAGACCAATACATCCTTATGGCATTCAATGAATGGAACAATTTATAATCTCCAAAGAGCAGTGGTAATTAGTAGAATTCATTTGTTTCATAGTAAATTCCCACTTTCCTTGAAAATATAGGCATTTGACTTTGTTAACATTCCAGCCATGAAAATTTACACTGTACTTATAAAATGGCCATTTGCGCTGTTAGGAAATTCTTTTTATTAGGTTTCCTTCTCTGGCACTTTTTTCCGGTGAGGCTAATGACAACTTGGAGGCTAATATTAGTGAGGAAGACTGGTTAGCACACTTTAAAATCATCTATGGGAGCGATCACGTATGTGATACTCCCACTCTTCTCACAACTAACTTCCCCAAGTCGGCACTCTCATTCTCCGTGGAAGAAGTAGAAAAGGCCATAATTAACACCGAAGGGAAAAAAGCCCCAGGCCCGGATGGCGTCCGAGCTGACATGTACAAGGCCAACACCTCCTTTTGGGCCAACATCTTGACTAATGTTTTTAACGCTGCCACCAATCACAGTTTGCCTGCTTCCTGGTCACACGCTACCATTATACCTATTTTTAAGAAAGGCCAACGGGGAGACCCGAGGTGTTACCGCCCCATTTCACTCATCGACTCTTCCTTTAAAATTCTGGGGAAAGTGATATTGGCACGAATTGATGAGTGGGCTGCTAACAACAATATTTTATCCAACGCCCAATATGGGTTTCGAAGGGGAAGAGGGACTGAGGATCAGTGCCTCAACCTACACCTGATCCTAGGTAAATATACAGTGGCATCCAGTGGATCAATCTACTTAGGGTTCATGGATTTGTCCACAGCCTTCGACCTGGTCAACAGGTCCAGGCTGTGGGAAATTCTCCTGGACCTGGGGATGGACCATTCCTTGGTACATTTTCTGGCTGAAGCACACCGGGACCTGGAAGCCTCTATTAGGATGACACAGGGGGGAGCTTGCACTGCTGGTTTCAAGTCCACCAGAGGGGTGCGACAGGGGTGCATCCTCGCCCCAGTGTTATTTACACTATATATAAACCATCTTGAATCCACACTGGATCTGGCGACATTAGACGTCCCGCGTTTTGGAGGACTGTCCACCCCGGTCCTCCTTTACGCGAATGACGCCGTGCTTGTGGCACGTACTCCCCTTGGGCTACAAAGATTATTGGCGGCCTTTGACGCCTTTATGACCTCCCTTGATCTAAAAATTAATACAGACAAGTCACACGTTATGTCAGTGGGCGGGAGAAAGAACAAAAACCTGAAGTCCTTTTTTTTGTGCCAATACACCAATTTCCAGTGTAAAAACTTTTACCTATTTGGGGGTGGTTTACGACGACAATGGCACCTGGGTACCCCAAATAACGGTAAAAGTTAATGCCATGAAAAGATCTGCAGCTGCTATCGCCGGTTTTGCGAAACGACTGGGCGGCAAACCTACAGAAGCAATGCTAGCACTCTACAGAGCTAAATCTGTTGCAGTAGCAAGGTACGGGGCGTCCATTTGGGGCTACACCAACAACGCAGAAGCGATCCAGGTAGAAGAAAACAGATTTCTACGTATGCTTTTAGGTTTGCCACAATCCACGGCTACCTTCTCCGTTCATACGGAACTAGGCCAGGGGTACATAAGTGACATTATTAAACAGTCCCCAATTCTGATGTGGCTAAGAACGTGGTTAAACCCTAACTTAACCTTGAATCATACAATCTTAAGGGACTGCTTACGCATGGACAGCATGAAAAATATCCCGTGGCTTGCATACATTAAAAATACCCTAAGCTCCCTGGGCCACCCTGATTTATTCTGCAAACCGGAATGTATCGTTAGAGCTGACCTGAAATGGTTCAAAACGACTTTTACCAAATAAAGAGAATTAGAGCGGGAGAGCAGCGAGCTCGTGAAACCCACAGTGAGGGAGCACTACATTTCCAAGACAACCATGGCCATTGAACATTATTTAACGGTTGTGTCAATCCCGTTACACCGCTGGTTACTAACCAAACTAAGACTTAACCAGATTCATCTCCTGTTAAATGATTCTACGGTGTGGGCTAAGCCTGAGGATTTACCCGTCTGCAATTGTGATAGTTATTCCTTGCAGGATACTTTACATTTCATGTTTTTTTGTAGTATTTATGCCTTGCCTACGAAAAAATATATTATTCCGTTGCTTAAAAATAAGGGGTTTGTCCAAGCCAAACCAGCTCTCCTTTATTTAAAAAGGCTAGACTCCCCTCTAATAATGTTTAGTGTCGCAAATTTTTTGGTGGCTGCTTTTCGCCTTAAAAAACGTACCGGAAACAGACAACATAACATCACTAGCGATAACCTATGAAATTACTGAAAAACTGTTTTACTTTTTAAAATTTGTAAATTTTTTAATTGCTCAATTTTAATAGTGACATCAATTCAACGTATCTGTATTCCCTTGATTATGTATTTGTGTCTGTGTGCTTTTTATGATTTGTTATTAATCGAAATAAAGTTGTTTTGAACTTGAACTTGTCATAATACATTTTAGACATGCATTCCATAACTCAGGATGTATAGTTTGAGAGGAGGTGAAATTCTCATGTATGAAGTTCATATTCTCAACAATGGTAGATGAAGGGGGTTGATATGTATGTTTTGGTCCACAGCCCACAGGTCCTGGTCTTACCAATTATGATGCTGCCTTGTGCATGGTAGAATTATGATTGATATTAGGTGGACCATAACAGAATAGGAGCCCTTCCATAATATAAAACATGACATCTCCAACCTAAGATAAGAGGAACTTTGGAGGTGTTTTCTCCTTACATGAAGGAAATATACATAGCGCATGTTAGTGATATGAGGAAATATGATAAGCTCTTCTGTGTGTGTAATACAATACACATTATCCACCCACAATATGTGATTATTTATATTAATTTGACACACACTTTAAACTGTAAGAAACCCTTTAAGGGTGGAGGTGGAAGAGAGTTTTCGCTCAGTATTGTTTCTTAAAATGGTGTGGCAAGAAGTGTCTCTTCTCAGCGGATTTCTGATGTACTTGCTCTAGGGTGTCATGATGTAATGAAGCCTTTAACAGAACTATATCTAACTATTTTGACTCTTGCAAAGATGTACCATGGTATGGTGACTTAATTAATTGAAGCCTACATTGACGCTGCCTTTATGATTGTTAACTGGCACAAATGGGAAACCAAAGGTGACTTTTATGCAATTTCATTCAGCTAGTACTTTGATATTAATATGCTCATTTATGTTTGCCCTCTATTAGGCACACAAGAGGAGCGAGGGATTCTGGCGTGGAAGCAGGCCCAGGAGGATGAGTCGACTGATATCCTAGCTACTGAGGAAATCTACAACCTTCCCTTTGGCATTGGCACCAGGTTCTGCACAGGATCTTGGACTCGGTACCTCCCATTTTGTCACAAACCCAAGAAGCAAGACCCCAGTAGCAGCATTCAGCATGAGTACAGCCAAGACAAATCAAAAGACAAAGAAATAGAGACCAAGAACTGACTCACAGGGCATCAACAATGACCATCAACCCAACAGACAGAATTTATCTCTGAGATGCTGTATTGAATGCATCCGACACAACAGTTGACCAAACACAAAACTGGATTCTATCCAGGATTGAGGTTACCGACTCCATGTGTGCGATGGCTCAGTTATTCTCCTAATGTCAATAATGAAGTAGACTGCACTGATATCTAGCACTGACTAAACAGATCCTGAAATATTTGTATGATGAGCTTTTGAAAAGAAATGAGCTAGGCTGATAACCAGACCTCCGAATAGCTCCTTTTCAACAGAAGTTCATCTGGGTTTGCTGTTAAAATGGGTTCTTGCATACTGTGTCCAAAGAAACTGGAAAGTTGTGAATGACCCATAGCCAGGTGAAGATGGTTTTATAAATGACAATGGATCAGAGGAGGATTAAATTGCGTTTTGTATACACAAATAATGCAGTATGTTGCCTTCCTTAGTGTTTTCTCTGTTAAATATCTTTTAAGGTCAAGCATTACAGGATGTTAATATAAGATATGAGAAAGATATCTCATCAGGTAATCTCATGAAAATAGAGAATTTCATTTCCTCTGATATAAACCAAGGGTTTTAACAAATAGGCCTGACTCAAAAGATACAACACAGCCATAGAAATCTAAAAAACACAAGAATCTATTTTGTCAATCTCTCCTGGCACTGGCTAAGACCCACCTGATTTGCAATCTTTGGTGATCGAACAACAAAATAGGAAACCTAGGGGTCTATTAGGATGGCGGTCAGAAAATCACTCCGACCGCCATGGTAGCCGGAAAACACCGCCGCAAGGACCGCGGGAAAACCGCTGGTCCAATTAGTATGCTCCGCAGTCGAAAACCGACCGCAGCGGTCAGAATCTGGCAGTTAACATTGCGGCGATTGCTGCTGCCAGAAGCACCGCCGCAATGTCCAAAAAAGCATGTCCTGCATGCCCCTGCACTGTGTGGCAGGCACTGCACAGTGCATGGTACCCCCCCAGTGCACCCACACCCTCCCCAACACATTGGGGGTCCGCTATGGACCCCCGGAGACAATCTCCGCATGCCTTTCCATGGCGGTCCCAGCGCCGCAGAAGGCTGGCTACCGCCGGCATCATAATCGTGCCGGCAGAGCTTTGGCCCTGATCCGCCACAATTGTAGCGGTCCAGCTCCGCATGCCAGGCAAACGGGCGGATTGCAATCGGTGGAAAAGTGGCAGGCGGAAAATCACACCGCTGCAGTCATGACCGCAATGCTAATCAGACCGGTGGTTTTCAGTGTTTCGATCGCGGGCAGATGTCTGCCACCGGTCCGGTGGGTGCTTCCGCCAGCCCGGCGGCGGCCATCCGCCCGCCATCTTAATGGACTCCTAAGTCTTCATCCCAACTATCGATCCATCTCCAGCACTTCCTTTCTAAAACAAGTATTGAAAATGCAATAGGTCTCGCCTTTAACTAAGTTAAAGCTCTTTGCTTTGCTAATGGTATTGTATAGCAAAGCAATTGGCTTTAACTTAATAAAAGGCGAGACCTATTGCATTTTTAATGCCTGTTCTCTTTCCTCTCCCTTATTTCTAACACCTTTTGCCCGCCCTTTCTTCACGCGCCTCATGCTTCCTTCACTCTTTTCTTCCTTCTTCAACTCTTCCCCTGGCTCTTCCTTCCCCAAATCAGTTCAATGGAAGCACGTGAGACTCCAACACCCAGAGTGCATTGGTCTCTCTCACAGTCAGAGATGCCAAAATTGCTGTGGAGGCTAGAGGGAGGTGACTTCACTGTCTCTTTACTTGCCCCTCTTCCCCCTGCGGGCCCTGCCGCTGCTGTGTATGATGCACCCACCATGTCCCTTTAACTGTCCTTTTCCGGGGACATTTCCATGGATTTTGGTTTTCTTGTCCCTAATAGGTGGTGTCTACTATTATAGGGGAGGTTTCCTCTCTGGTTGTAGGAGGGGGCGGGGTTACTATTGCTTCCCTTTTTAATGCTTTTGTTGAACTTTACTTCTTAACATATTGGACTAGACATGAATTAATATTGACCCCTTAGTCTTTTCTCAGCACTTGGTGCAAATTCTCTATGACTTGATTATGCAAACTTATGGACAATGATTTACCTATGGCAGTATTCCAACAGGCATGTCATGTGTTAAAATGTTTAAAGCACCTTTACCCAAAAGGCTTCATATGATTCTTAGCATTAATACTCAAAACCACGTTGGAGCATCATTTTTTAAAAGAATCCCTTTGTCACACTGGTAGACACCATACAAATTAAAGACTGGCAAAGAAGTTGGGGACAGAAGAACTTCAGAAAACAAGGGGTTCTACAGTTTGGGACCAAACATTCTGGAACGTGTGAACCGCCATAGAGCACAGGAAAAGGGTATTGGGAGACTAATGTAATAAATATATTCGTCCAAGGAAAAAGCATTTTGTGGCATTGGAAGGACCGAACAAGATTGGTTTTCTTCTTAATACTGCCAGTATAGAGTCAATAATATCTCTAACGTCTCTGTTTTTCACACAATACTGTGCATTCTAAAGGAATGTTGTGTTGTCTCCTGTTACCAAGATATCCAGGCTGGAACACCTTAGGGTTTTGTTTATATAGTAGTTGAACATTTGCTTAGTACACACTATGAATATAACCGCCTTTATCTGCTTCTTTGGCAGCACCAACCTAACTAAAGAGCAACTAACTGCTGAATGAGTCTGGCGGCCCTGAATTAGGATTCACAATAGTTTACAATGAGTCCACTTTTTGTGGGTGGTGACTCCTATTGTGTAAGATGCATGTTTTTTCTGAAGAGGTGTGACTTAATTTCCTTACTGAAATGCAGAAGGGGCGGGGCAGTCCTTTTGCTGATGTACATGTTGTTCAAGTACCTGTGTTTTTTTTTCACAACAAAATATTATTGTCGGCAGACACAACAGCCCTGGAGAAACTGGGGTTACCGATAGCACAACAGACATAGTAGTAATAGTGATGTCAATATTTACAGTAGCCAAATATGGCAACTTGGAATGTAAGGATATCTGGATTAAAACGAAAACAATAAACACCAGTGCCATAGTTCTAATATGTAGACCGACATAAAAAGCCTCCAGCCACCCCAGTTGAATACTAGCATAGTTATAATCTGGATTGTCGCTCTTCATCTGATCAACATGTCAGGTCCTCGTTATGTAATGCAGGGGGGAAATGGGCTATAGTAAAGACCTTGATAGTCTGTCCACCTCTTCCATATGTTTGGGTGTTTCTGGAGGCACCCCTAGCCTTGAAGATTGGTATTTCCAGCCCCAGAAGTCGAGACCCCGTTTCCAAGCCCCCACAGATGGCAGAGAGGCATCCTTCCATGTCCTGGCAATGTCTTGCTTTGCCAACGTAAGTCCAAGGAATAACAAATGGAATTTATACCTATTGCTCCCAATCCCCTCTGTGATATGAAGCATAGCGAAGCGTGGTGATTGTGGAATGTCCCAACCCCAAACCTCTGAGAGGCAGGTTATCACCCCAAGTCAAAACCTCAACAGTGCCATGCATTGCCAAACCGTATGTAGGAGAGTGCCCTCCGTGGCTTTGCAGGGCAGGCAAAGAGGGAAATCAATCATTCCCGCCAACCAGAGCCTATGAAAGGTGAAGTATACCAGGTGGAGATATTTGAATTGTACAAGGCGGAGGCGTGCTGCTAAGGCTGCACCGCGTGGCGACTCTAGTGCCTCAACCCAGTCATCTTCATCAATAGGTCCAAGATCCTCCTGCCAGGCATGCCATGTTTTGTTAAGTGTGGTGGAACCATTGGTCACTAAAGTGCGATATATTGTTGACATTTTGAGTTCACACATTTTTCCCATAAAGATCTTAGCGTCTATGGGGTTGAAGTCGAGTATAGTATCTTGACGTGCTATGTAGGGGGAAAATGCATGAAAAAATTGAAGGTATCTTTAGAATTGCGAACAGGGATGTGTTTTGTTTTTTTCTTTTCTGCAGTTTTTTAGGTAGAGCCTAGAGTAGGTGCACAAGCGCTGCTCTAGGGAAGATCTTTGGTACTTCAGTACGGGAGGGAAGCCCCTCCCACTACCCTGCCCATACTTTTCATTGGCTTGTGTGTTTATTCTTCGTAAATGCTGGCCTCTGATTCATTATGAGGCTTGTTAGTCCCTCCTAGGTTCGGCCATGTGGTCATTTGATTCCTCCCAAGGCTACTGCCCCCTTTACTTGGTTGTTACAGTACCTGCACTATATATTTATTAAGTTTTTTTCTAGTTAGGTAGGAGGTGCTTATTTACATTTGGTGGGCCATTCCCGCTTCCACTTTCAAAGCAGGAAGCGGCCTGGACAATGACGGCTGTGGCGTGACACAGGGCTACAGGGAGCCTCATGGGGGAGCTGCCTGCTCCCTGCATTTATGACCGCAGGAGCACCATAAAGGCATAAAAACCATAAAAGCAGCGAGCCCCCGAGCAGCCCTGGGCGACGCTGCATGAGCAGATAAGAGATGGCACTACAGCTTCTGCTACTTGTCTTACTGCCCTTAGCAAAGCGTACCTGCTTCTCGCACACAAGACGTATGCCTTCCCTACTACCATAACACCATTTCTCATGTCTCCCTCTATAAGGAGTGGGCTAATACTGCCCATAATTCTCCCACTACAGGCAGTCTCCTCCTGTTTATTTAAAGGGAATTTTAAAGCACAACTGTCACTTTAAGAAGGGTCTCTGTGCTGTTATGGTATTTAGGGGCAGATTCACAAGGAGCTATCACTGAATTAACGGCACTTTAACACAGCCAAAGTTGTGATACATTTTCCCGTTCACAAGCTGGTGTTAAAAGCCCACGGCACCGGTTTACCCACATTAGCAGCTGCAAAAAAACATTGCCACAGTGGACCCCCACAACTATAGCTAATGAGATGCAGAGTAGGCGTTCCCGTGCAAAAAGCTGCGACAACATGACACCTCAACATTCTCAACGACCATCCAGATCGGCGATAAAAACACAAAACACGCAATAAGATGCATTAGCAGCAGAAAATGAACACCTGCTTGACCTGCTGTAAAGGCGGACCATAGCCTGCACCACAAAAGGGAGCACAGCCCAGAGCCACACCTGAAGACAAACAGTTGCCCTGGAGCAACTGAACAAGCAGCATGGACACCCAAGAGGGCCACAACGCCCACCAACACCACACTCAGGGCCACCCCTCCATGGCACCCCCACGACCAAAGACATGCCACATCAGTTACACCTAAACATGTACGAAATAATCCACCTGATGTCGCACAATCAAAACCGGTGACTTGCATGTGTCGTCACAGAAATGAGCATCACACATTTACTTTCGAAGCAACCAATGAAACTTTATTGAAAGAACACTGAAATCAAATGAAGACACATGGCGGCTCTTCTCGGGACAATCCGTAGGTCACAGCCTGCAAGACAAAAAACAGGATTAGAAGGTGTGTCCTGCACACATCAAAGGACAGAGAGAGAGAGCTAAGGAGAGAGAGAGTAGAAGAGAGGGTGACAGAGAGAGAGAAGAAGAGAGGGGGGAGAGAGAGAAGAATAGATGAGGAGAGAGAGAGAGAAGAAGAGAGGGGGGAGAGAGAGAGAGAGTGCCACCCCTGCGCACCCAGGCCACACTGCCCACCTGCTGCCACCGGTGTGTCTCCAACCACTTGCCGGTATGTATAGCAGTACACCAGGTCACACATCAGAGTCAGAGCCGTCATCTGAAACAGAGTCCAGATACATGCACATACTTGCACAAGACAACATCGCCCGCCGGCCCATGCATACCCAGGTAGAGGCACCCCAGCCCCTCCCGCTGCCCATCGGAGCATGCCTGCCCATGCACAGCCGGGCCTAACTGCTCACCTTCCGCCACCAGCGTGTAGACCGGAGGTCCCACCACGTGATGCTGCAAGCCACAAGCCAGGGGTCAGCGAACTAGGAACCCTCAACACCATGCAGCCTTTCTACGCAGGCCACCAGGTTTCACGTCTGGTGCTGGGTCTTGATTACTCCATGGCATTAGACATACCAGTGCATCAGGCACCATCGCAGGCTGCAGACCCGCTCAGCCCAATGGGTGCCACTAACTCTGTGATCCTGGAAGCGAGGGCACGTGGCAGTAGGCCTGCGCTGCCCGCTGGCTCGGCCTACACTGCGGTCCAGCTGGGCGCACATCCTGAGCAGTCTGGCCCGCAGGGACGGGGCATCATTGCAGGCTGCACACCCGCTCAGCAGATTAAGGTGCCAATGACTCAGTGCACCCAAAATCACCGTCCCGTGGTGGGGTGCGTGTGCTGGCCGCAATGCACTGTGTGCCACAAACCCTGTTCAACTCCAGTGACCGTCCTGTGGCGGGGTGCCTGTGCTGGCCGCAATGCACCGTGTGCCACAAACCCTGTTAAACCCCAGTCACCGTCCCATGGCGGGGTGCCTGTGCCGGCCATAATGCACCATGTGCCACAAACCCTATTCAATCCCAGTCAGTGCCACATGGCGGTAGGCCCTTGCCGGCCTCAAGTGTTTGGGTCCTTCAACCAGTCACCATAGGCAGAGGGGTATGTGACGTCATCGGCCCCTTATATTTGTGGGGTCACATAGCCTGTGACGCCTATGCCGGATGGATGTGGTGTCCGTGCAAACCTGCCCTTAGGGAGTGGCTGTGACATGCTGACAACTAGACCAGTGACCTGCACACCACCAGCGAGTATGCCTGAGATGGGTAGCAATGAGGCACCCCCCTCGGAGTGTTAGTGGAGTGGTCTGGCCTGCCGTACACCGGAACAGCGCAGGGCTTGCAAAATTGACGCATGGGCACTGTGCGTGGTTCAGTCAATGTCCGAACAAGAAAGTGGCTGATGCGTGTGTCCCTGTTGTAGTGTACACGGGACCCATTACACAAATTGCTATGTAGCACTCTCTGACTGGTATCCCACAGGATGAGCATCATTGACGCAAGGGAAATCAATGACCCTACATTCATCCATACAGACATACATGAATGATGAAAGACATGACATAGCAGTGCATTACTAGATGTTTATTGCAAATCCAGTGCAATTCTGCATCTGGAGCGGTACAGGGCAATGCCGAGCACACTACACAATATGGGCGAGTGGAGAGCCAGCCATAGCAGCATTCATCATTGCCAAACCTTGTGGCAGCAATGCCATGATGAGGATCTGCGGGCATGGTAGATCCCAGCTACATTCTGCTGATGTGCAGTGGTGGCTGCCATCCTTTTCGCCTCCATCCGCACCATGTCCTCCATGAGCCTCCGCATATGTGCCAGCTCACGGCTGGTAGCGCTGGAGCCACTCTGAGTGGACAGTTGTTCTTCTCTCTGAGTCATGACTCCAGCGATGTCAGTCAGGGCTAGTAGGAGACCATGGAGCGGGCCTACACACCCAAGGATGGCGTCAAGTTTGGATGTAATGATGGCGAAGCCCAAAGGGCATGCTCTGCGGTCTCCCTCTGGCACTCCAGCACACATGGCATTGGAAGGCCATGAGCTGTTCCTGGGGGTCTTGGGGGAGTGCCGGGGCTGTGGGGGCTTCCTGCTGGGTGCTTTGGGTAGTGGGTGGGGTCTCCTCGGTGTAGCTGGGCTGCCCTGATCCTGGAGGTGAGTAGCAGATGAGGTCAATGATGTCTTAGATGGTTTGGGTGTCGATGCTAGTGTTGTCCTCCTCGTCATCAGTGAAGAGTGGTTGGGAATGCTCTGCAGGAGGTGTTGACGGTGCCCCTGCGACGTGTCCACATGTATGTAGCCACATGGTACATGTTGACATTCAGACAGCATGGCATTGTACATTGTGACAGTCTGTAGATCTGGGCGAGGACCCAGAGTCATTGTGGGTGTGCACTGTGCTCTGCTTGATTGTGCATGTGTGCCATTGTGCCCATCTCCACCCATCCCCCCAGTACCTGGTGGTCACTTACCCTGTTGTGGTTGTGTTGTGTCCTGTTGAGCAGTGTCCGATCCCCCGACTCCGGCCACAGTCTCCACACTGATGACTGTCGACACCAGCTCCTCCATGTCATCCTGCTCGGGCTGTGGTGCTGGGCCCCCACCTCCAGTCTGCGTTGCTGCCTTCTGGTTGGCGGAGTGTTTTTCCTTGGTCCTCCACTTGATGTCATTCCATCGCCTCTTGACCGTGTCCATTGTCCTCTTGTGCTTCCCGGCGACATTCGCCTTGTTCATGATCTCCCGCCATATTCCATTTTTGGTGCCCAATGACACGTTGGAGGTGACGAACAGTTGTTGATGGTGTTCCATCACCTATGTGACTATAAACCTGTTCACCTGCGGACTGAACTTCGTCTTCCTCTTCTTCTTGTCCTTGCCCTTCCCTGTCCCCGAGGTCCCGGGCTGGTCATTCGGGGTGCTTGTAGGTTTGCGCTCGTCCACTGCGCCTGATCCGGCTGCCTCCATGGTGCTTGGGTGTTGGTCAGTTTGTGTTTGGGTGTTTTTCTACTTTTATGGTGATTTTTCCCACCTGCCAGGTGTGTGTTGCAGGCCTGGCGCTGCTTATCGCTGATTTCCTCATCACGCTTTGGCCCATCGCTGTTTTTTTGGTGTTGTGGTTTGTGTTTTTGTCTCCATCGAGGTGGTTGTATCGCGGACATTGTCCGCGGTTTCGGCAGACTATTGCATTCTACCGCCGCGTTGTCAATTCCACGTTGACACTGGGTTATTTTCCAGCGATAGGCTGCAATGTTGAAAGTTGCGTTACGCCACTCTTGCGGTAGTTATCACACGTTCTTGTGAATATTCCCCTTGTTAATGTATAGGCATTTATATAGCGCACTACTTACCCGGAGGGTCCCAAGGCGCTTCGACCGCTGCGAAACCCTTCCTGGCTTCCCTGAGAGATGGTCCCTTAACCCCTTAAGTGCTGCTGACGGCCAATGGTCGTCAGCAGCGCTACCTCCCCAGTGCTGCGCACGACCATTGAACGTCCATTCAGCACTAGTTCTAATGGACAGCGCAGCACTGGGGAGAAATGTTTACACGCAGCTAAGGTGTTAATGGGTATCTCCAGGGTGAGACCAGGCATCCCCGGCGGTCTGGTGGGGCCGTTAGTGAAGATGAGGCAAGCTAATGCCCAGAGTTGCCGAGTGTGATCGCTGATCAGAGTGGGCACCGAGGCGAGAGAATTATCGAGTCCGCTGACCCTGGTCCAGAAACCTGCCGTGCCGGGAATCGAACCCTGGTCCCGGGCCGTCCGCTGCTCTCGGGTCTGCCGCCTCTAACCAGTGAGCCACACTACCTTAGAGTAGAGCCATGTTTTAATAGCCTTTCCAAATTTATATGAAGAAGGTTATAGGTGCATTTCAAGAGACAGATAATTCCACAATTGAGCGCTTTGTACCCCCAACGCTTTCGCCCCCCTCTCCTGCCGTCTTATTTTTCTGAAGGGATTATACACCTGGCTTTAGTTTGTAATCTGATTCCTCTAAGGCATTTATTTCTTGAAATTCTTTACGAGAAATTTAGGTCCAATTTCAAAGCACCTTTTTGTGAAGGACAAGCTACATTATAATAATCCTTTTACTCATAGGAGAGCGAATGAAGCTGATGCAGGTAGCTGGAGCATGCGTCACTTTTTAGCTGGAGGCCTACGCAGGAGGCACATGCATGAGTGTGCTGCACCCCACCATGAGCCATCAGCTGGAGGTGCATACACCAGTGAGCTTCACTGCCAACATCTCTGCACTGCACTCCCAGCTATGCACACATGTGCTGCACACCTGGCAGCGGCCATCGGCTGGTGGCACATAGATGACAAGGTCATAGCTAGGGGCCCTCGCTAGAGCGACATACATATGTGAGCTGCACTCCCAGCAGACCCTGGTTGTAGGCTGATCTCCACTAGCAGCAGGAGCCCTCAGGTGTGTGTGCTGAACACATTACACGAGCCATTGACTGGAGGCGTACACATATCGTGCTAGCAGATCCCCTTGACACAGGCATGTGGTGCTACTAGCACCAAACCCAAGCCAGAGCCACATGCATATGTGCACTGGAGCCAAAAGGAACCCTTGCCTGCAGGCACGTGTGTACTGCCTCAGAAGCCCATGCCTGGAGGCACATACATGTGTGCACTGCACTCCGGACTGGAGCACATGCCCAGAGGCACATACATGTGAGTACTACACTTCGGACATGAGCCCTTGCCTGGAGGAACATACATGTGTACACAACACTTCTGACAAGATCCTATGCATGGAGGCACATACAAGTGTGCACTACGCTTCTGACCAGACCCTACTCCTGGAGGCACATACATGTGTGCACTGCACTCCTGACAGGAGCCCATGCCTGGAGGCACATACATGTGTGCACTGCACTCTGGACAGGAGCCCATGCCTGGAGGCGCATACATGTGTTCATTGCACTCCGGATAGAAGCCCATGCCTGAATGTGCATACACGTGTGTATTACACTCATATTAGGATCATATGTCTGGAGGCACATACATATGTAACCTACACTATGGGTCCCGGAGTAGCATGCTAATCACCGAAAAAGCGTGTTGACACCTCGTCAGGGGTAGTAAGCGCTATATAAAGGCAATTACAATATACTCTGGACTGAACCCTATGCCTGGAGGCACATACATGTGTGTGCTACACTCCTCACTGGAACCCATGCCTAAAGGCACATACATGTGTGATCTGCCCCCTAACCAGGTGCTGGCACATACATGTGTGTGCTGCAATCCGAGCAGTATCCCTCGCATGGAAGCACATACATGTGCATGCTGTTCTGCACTCCCAGCAGGAGTCTCTGGTTTCTAGCACATACATGCGTGCACTGCACCGTGAGCAGGATCCCTTGCTTGGAAGCACATAAGGGCACTCCCAGCAGGAGCCCCTGACACATCTATGTGTGTGCTGCACTCCGAGCAGAGGCCCTCTAACGGAAGCAATGCTGTGTAACCGTGCCAAGAACCCGTCTGACACGGAGCCCAGATGTTGCAGAGCCCTCGGGGCAGCCCCCGTCACGAGCTCTCAGGATGTCTGCAGAGACCAATATTATCAGATCACGGCGGCTCGTGACTCCGTCGAATCACAAAAAGCACGCTTACAGTATCTGTGACAGCTTTATTTGTGCAGGAGCGTCAGATAACAAGGAAGACTCTGCCCATTTTTACAACTCAGTGAATACATGTTTCATGTTTCTATATTTCCCTGCTTAAACATGTATGAAATACAGGCAGACTCTACGTAGCTGTTTTTTTTCATTTTTTTGTTTTCTGCACCTTATCATATTGGTTAAAATAAAATACCAGAAATAATATAAAATGTTGACATTAAGTTGAGAAGTACATTCTGAGCTGAGTAACTTATGAACAAACGGAGGTATGGGTTTTGTACCAAGACTGTGTTGGAAATCATTTTTAACAAGCCTGAGCAGAATGTATCTTTAAAGATCACTTGTTGCATGTTGTGTTCTTCCCATAAATGGTGGGTTACCAGAAGTAACACCCCTACACCATTTGAAAGCTTGTAATAGCGTCACAGTAATGACAGAACATGATCTTTGGTCCACTTTGAGCAGCTATTGTAATTTTTAAATCCTCTGTTAAAAAATCCAGGTTGCAGTCTGTTGATGAAAAGTGATTGGCAAAAGGCAAAAACAACCAGCCACTAAAAGTAATAAAGCTCAAAAACTGTATTCAAACATCAGGGACGTGGGAATTATGCAGCTTGGAAGGACCTGAATATGTGGCGCGGTTGACTAAATAATGCAACAAGAAAAGGCAAATTATGTGATGTAATAAGGCACATGCTCTGATAGTATTACTTCAATATTTTCTCATTTTTAGGTCGAGCCTAGAGTCAGCGCAAAAGGGCTCTTCTAGGGAAGATCTGGGGTAGTTCAGTTCGGGAGAGAAGCCCCGCCCATACTTTTCATTGGCTTGTGTGTTTGTCCTTCGTAAATGCTGGCCACTGATTCATTATAAGGCTTGTTAGTCCCTCCTTAGTACGGCCATGTCGTAATTTGTATCCTCCCATGGCTGCAGCCCCTTTAATTGGTTGTTACACGTACGTGTTCTATTTATTTATTGAGATTTTTCTAGTTAGACAGGACGTGCTTTGCTTACATTTGGCGGGCCACGTCCGCTTCCACAGACAATGGCGGCCATGTCGGGACACAGGGTTGCTATGAGCCTGCCAGGGGAGCTGCCCGCTCCCTGCATTTATGATCACCGGAGCACTGGCATAACAAAAGCTGAAGGGGGCCCCCTGCAAGGTACATGGAGGGGTCCCCACCCCGAATTGAATCTGGAACTCTCAGGCTTGATTACCGTGCAGAGGGGGCCTCCTGCAGCTGGGCCCCTCCGCACCGTGGGAGATGCGGGAGCTTGTGTTATGCCGCTACACAGGAGCACCATAAAAGCAGCGATCCCCGAGGAGCCCTGGGCAACGCTGGATGAGGAGATAAGAGACGGCGCCGTGGCTGCCGCATGCACTGCCAGCTCCGCGGGTCCTTGTGTCACAGTCTCTCCCCCACCCCCGTGGCAGTGCCCGCTACATGTACTTCCACAGTGCAAAATGTCTCCAAAAACTTTGACAACGCCCCTATTGCCTGTTTAAACATGGTCACATGATGACCACCCATTTTTACCAAGTGTAGAAAGTCAGGATTAGAACTCTGGCTCATTGTCTGCCTTTCAAATTAAGAAGGAGTTCTGAGGGCATACCGAGTGATGTCCATCATCTCATTTGAATTAGACAATCACAACTAATATGCGGAGCTTCATTACATTAACTATTTAGACATGCAGAACCTGAAGGATTTGCCACAAATCACATCGTTTTAGCCCAAGTGCAGAGCAGAGATTGGAGCAGTCCTAACGGGGGTAGCTGTAGCCGTTAGACCAGGTCACCACCCCTTACACTCTCGGAGTCCACGTTAGTCTTGGGCTGTGGAGCCCCCGATCTATGCTGAGGTATTCTTGGACATAAACATACTGACCCAGTCTTACCTCGAATCTGTTTGAGTACACCGAAGGTCACAATTGAAAGGTTGTCACTTACAAGCAGGGGACATCCGAGTGACATCGAGGGTCCGACCCTCCACATGCGAGACTGTTCAGCTGTATGGTTTTGGATGTTGATGAAGTCCATGATGGACCCCTGGCATTTTTCCCATCACGATAGTCTAGGAGGTCCATGTGCCTGCTGCTGAGGTATGTGTCTAAATCTCGGGTAGTTAGAATGTATGTGTAACCCTTGGGCCTCAAGTTCCAATCACTAGAACATAGCACAGCGGGTTTAAGTGCTTAAGACTGAGCTGTATGTATGTGTGGAGGTAACACAGGCCAACAGTTCCGACACTGGAAGGTAGCTCAAACGGTCGGTGTGCCTGCTACTGACATATGTTTTTAATCCTCGGGTCACAGTTGCAAGCACATGAAAAGCGCTCAATAGGCTAGTGTCCTTGTCATAAAGATCTTTGTACAACATACCTATCCCAAGGGCATTTCCAAAAAGCAGATCACAGTATACAGTGCAGTTCGTTTTGGGAGGTGGGGTGGGGATAAGGTAAAAAAAAACTACATAGCAACTTTCAGAAGCACGGCTGTCTCAGCAGCAGGGCCGGACTGGTGGGCAAACGCCCCTGCAGCCCCCGCAGTGCGGGGCCCCACTCTCTTCAGTAAATGAAGGGGGCCTCGGTCAGCTCTTCAGTGAGAGCTGTGAGAGAGGCTTGCGCTAAAGCAAGCCTCTCTCCCTCTAAAGCAGTTGCAGGCTGTCTGCAGCCTGCTCTGAGCCCCTCCCCTGACTGAAGAGAAACAATGTAACAACTTACATTGTTTCTCTTCAGTCAGAGACCGGCCGGGGCCGGAAGAAGGATGGGATGGGGGCACAGAGACAGCATTCCCCACAGGGTTCTGCTCCTCTGAGAAGAGACAAGTGTAGCGCTCTAGTGCTCCGAGGATCTCAGGTTGAGCCCCCGGAAGCACTCCGCACAATGTATCACTTTCTGGCCAGGCGTGGCCAGAAAGCTTTAAATAAAGGGACCGAAGTGGCACGGCACTTCCGGTCCACACCAGAGCAGTAACGGTGTGTGTGTGTCAAGTTATTGCGCTCAACACGCGGCGCAGCGCTGCAGGCCTAGCTCAGCCCCTAGGGCCTCACACTGGCGTCGAGGGTGGGATGCCCGTAAGTTAAACGGCGCCAGCCAGCGGCATTTACCTGCCTAATCACCAGCTGATCCGATCGCCCAGCTGCGGCACCGGAGAAGAACATCAGCGACGGCGGCCACCACCGAAAGCGGAAGCTACATCCCAGAAGCTACACACACCGGTAAGCAGCGTGAGCGAGGAGCTGCGTGTGGCACCGGCGGCAGCGACAGCAGGAAGGCCCAAGACAGAGACGCGCGCCGAAGGAAGCGACCCGGCGGCAGGCCCAGCGGTGCGCGCATGCGCAGAAGGCGAGGCGCCGTCACCAGAGGAAAGAACCCGGGGAGAGCGCGAGGCCGGGAAGGCGCCTCGGACAAATCGAGCGCGAGGCCCCGTAGACACGAGGAAGACCCGGCGAGGCCAACCACACCACGAGGCGACACAGCCACACCCAAGCGAGCGCAGGCAGCGCACCATCACAAAAAAACAAGCACAAGCAAAGACAAACAGCCATCTGTTGCACACCGTTACTGAACAGGCACCAACAAGCACGAGCAAGTGCAACCAGGGATACACTAAAAAGACGCCCAAAAGGCAAGCGCCCAGCCACCGCCCAGCACCAAGATGACCACAAACCCAGGAGGAGCATCTGGGGGAGCCGGCCAAGCTCAGCAAGTAGCGCCACCAGCGCCAGCAGTAAATCTCGGAACACAGCCACCAATGCCGTCAGCCCACTCACAGATCCAGGCACTACCACCTTTCAGCGAACTGATAGACCCCGGGACAGCAGCCCCCAGATGGGCTGTGTGGTTAGGACAACTCAACAACTACTTCACTGCCACCAGGGAGAAAGATAACGAAGTAAAGAGATCCCTGCTGTTACACTTTGGGGGCACAGAACTATACAAGCTATTCAAGCATCTCCCAGACACAGGAGATGACGATGACTATAACGCTGCAGTCAATGCGCTGAACGCACATTTCCACCCCCAGCTGAACCCGCACTATGAGCGATTCAAGTTTCGCCAATCTAGACAGAGGGAAGGAGAAACCATGGATGCATTCCATGCGCGATTGAGGGATCTCATAAGCACGTGCGCGGATGATGACGAAAAGAAAGAAGTGACCGCACAGCTCATTCAAGGTTGCCGCAACAAACACCTAAGAACGCTCATTCTAAGGCAACCGCGCATCACACTTGAAGAAATATTGATCCTGGCCAGATCCCACGAACTATCAGATGCACGTGCAACAGCAATGGAAGCAGCCCTGAACCCGCGGGCAGAGGCAGGAACCGTGGTGAAGACGGAAAGGGTGGATGCAATCCGTAACACCAGTCGGGGAAGTAGAGGAAGATGGCCGACCAGGACGCCGCGCCGAGCATCATGCGGATACTGTGGCCGAGACGAACACAACCAAGATGGCTGCCCAGCACGTGGCAAGACATGCTCAAAATGCGGAATACCCAACCATTTCGCAAGCGTGTGCAGGGGTGGCTCCCGTGGAAGAGGGGCGTCCGGGAGAAAACCAATCACAGGAGCGGTGAAACAGCTATCGCTAGACGACGCAACGTCGTCCCGCTCCCACAAATCGCCGAGGCAATCTCAATTCGACGAGTCCTCCACAGAGGATGAAGACGAATGCTTCTATGTGTCATTCGTAAGTGAACTAAAGAAGCGGCGGAGACCACAGCCAAAATGCCAAATACACATCGACGGATCCCCAGCGACTGGCGTCATCGATACGGGAGCCACCGTGAACGTCATGGGAATCCAGCACTATAAAGCACTGAAGCCAAGACCCAAGCTAGTCCCCTCGAAGGCGCGCATACTAACATACGGCAGCCAGGAACCTCTCCCACTACGAGGGAAAATGACGGTCCAGGTAAAGGCAGAAGACAATGAGGTGACGACAACATTCCACGTAATAAACAAGGAAGCAGACCTGCTTGTAGGCAGCAACACAGCGGAAGACCTCCACCTCATTGCGTTTGCAAACGCCGTCAAAGCGCTACAAACAGAAGACATCCTGGAAATGTTCCCCACACTATTCGAGGGCCTCGGCACAATCAAACGACCACCGATCAAACTGCACATCGACCCCGCCATCCAGCCAATAGCCCTGAGGCACAGAAGGATACCCTTTCACTTGCGCGCAGCCGTGGAAAAGGAACTGAACCAACTTGAAGAACAAGGGGTAATTGAGAAAGTATCGGGCCGACACCGTGGGTATCCCCAATGGTGATAGCCGAGAAACCGCGCCAGCCAGGCAAAATCCGCATCTGCATAGACATGAGGGTCCCCAACAAAGCCATTCGTCGGGAGCGGCACCTCACCCCAACAGTAGATGACATCCTGACGGACCTGAACGGGGCCCAATGGTTCTCTAAGTTGGACCCTAATGCAGGATATCACCAGCTCAGGCTAGCGGAGGAGAGCCGCTACATCACAACATTCTCAACACACCTGGGGCTGAGGCGATACAAGCGACTAAATTTTGGCATCTCATCCGCAGCCGAAATCTTCCAAAATACAATTAAAGAGATCTTAACAGGACTAGACGGAGTGCTGAATGTCAGAGATGATATCTTAATTCACTCCAAAACAAGTGAAGAACACCACCGAAGACTGAAGGCCACCCTACAGAGACTCGCACAGTATGGCGTCACTCTCCACAAAGACAAATGCCAGTTCTTCAGGAAATCAATAGAGTTCTTCGGATACGTATTTGACTCAGACGGAGTGAAGGTAGACCCCCGCAAATCACACGCCATCAAGAACGCTCCAGCACCGTCAACCGCATCCGAAGTAAGGAGTTTCTTAGGAATGGCACAATACTGTGCCAGATTCATACCCAATCTCGCCACAATCGCAGAACCTCTAAGAAACCTGACGAAGAAAGACAGCTCGTGGAAATGGACGGCAACAGAGGACAAAGCATTCCACCGAATCAAAGAGGCACTACTGGACAGCACAACAATGGCATACTTCAACACTGCAAGACCCACCGAAGTACTAGTGGATGCCAGCCCAGTGGGCCTAGGAGCTCTCCTGTCGCAAGAATCTGAACCAGGGGTGTGGGCCCCATTGGCATTCGCAAGCAAGGCCCTGACAGCGACAGAGTCGCGGTACTCGCAAATTGAGAGAGAGGCGCTGGCAGTAAAATGGGCGTGCGCCCATTTTCATCTCTACATATCTGGTCACCCATTCAGAATGGTGACAGACCACCAACCGCTAATTCCCTTATTCCGTGGTACCGCTCCACACCCACCGCCAAGGATTGAACGCTGGGCGATCCAAGTTCAACAGTACCAAATGGACCTAGTGTACCGACCGGGGGCGAAAAACCCGGCGGACTTCCTGTCTCGCCATCCCCCCGTGGGAGAGTCCAGCAATGCAGATCCGGAAGTCCAGACCGAAGAGTTCATCAACATGCTAGCAAAAGGCGCATGCCCCTGCGCGCTGACCGCCAACGTCATCATCTCCCACTATGACAGCGATGCAGTCGTCAAGAGAGTAAAGGAAGCAATACAATCCGGAACGTGGGTAAACTTCCTGAAGGATACCAATGGGTGGAACGAAGCAGACAGGACACGCCTGCAACAGTACTGGAAGGTTCACGATGACCTCAGCTGCGCTGACAATGGCCTCCTACTGAGAGGAACCCGCGTGGTCATCCCCAAAGCGTTGCAAGAGAGAGCAACCACCCTGGCACACGAAGGACACCAAGGCACCCGCAGAATGAAAGCGAGGATGCGAGAGAAGATATGGTTCCCCAACATGGAGGAGGACATCGAAGCCTGTGTGCGAGAGTGTCGGGCATGCCAAATCACAAGCAGCCCCGAAGTACCAGCCCCAATAATCACGGAGGAACACGCCCCATCGCCATGGGCATGGCTAAGCCTGGACTTTGGCAGCTTCCCAGACAGGAGAGTCACGGTAGTACTAGTGGACAACTACTCTAAATACCCCATAGTGGAAACGGCAGCATCAACCAGCTTCGCGAACGTTCGCCCCATCCTCAGCAAAACCTTTGCTTTGTTCGGCATCCCGATGATCATCAAGACGGACAATGGGCCCCCGTTCCAGGGGAGTGAGTTCAAAGAGTTTCTGAACAACCTTGGAATAAAACATCACCGAATCACCCCGCAATGGCCACAAGCCAACTGTGAGGTTGAACGCTTTATGAGGACAATAAACAAAGTACTGCGGATATCTTCCGCGGAAGGGAGTGACCCGGAAGAAGCACTGCAAGCATTCTTAAGGGAGTACCGCAGCACACCACACAGCACCACCATGCAGTCGCCATGGGCGTTGATGCTAGCCGGACCTTGGAGAGACTTATTACCCATGGCTGACAGTTGGACTCCCGCACCGTACTCACCAGCAGACACCCAGGAAAGGAGAAGAAGGACAAACGAGAAGGCAAGTTGCAAGAGGAGGGCCCGAACAAAAACCCTGAATCCGGGAGAGACTGTACTAATCCGAACACGGAGGCCAGGAGGAAAATTCAAGACTCCATTCGAACCGGAACCCTGGATCATCAAGGAAACCCACGGAACAGCAGTCACAGTCAGCCGAAACGGAGAAGAGGTGACTCGCAACGTATCGTGGTTCAAGCAGATACCCGCCCCGAAAGGACAGAGCTCAAGTGGTGGCATACCTGTAACGAGGGAAGAGGGAGAGAGTACAGCCACGAACGATAATTCGTGCCTGCCCCCGGACACTGCAGAACAACCATCCCTGCCATCACCGGGACCTCCTCGAGACCAGATCCCTCCGAGAGGCAAGTGGCAATATAATCTTAGATCCAACCACGGCCCAATCACAGACTGGCAGATTTCGCATGTTGAACTGACTGTTATAGTTGTTTTGAAAAATCCAAGTTGGGAAGGGATGTAGCGCTCTAGTGCTCCGAGGGTCTCAGGTTGAGCCCCCGGAAGCACTCCGCACAATGTATCACTTTCTGGCCAGGCGTGGCCAGAAAGCTTTAAATAAAGGGACCGAAATGGCACGGCACTTCCGGTCCACACCAGAGCAGTAACGGTGTGTGTGTGTCAAGTTATTGCGCTCAACACGCGGCGCAGCGCTGCAGGCCTAGCTCGGCCCCTAGGGCCTCACAACAAGGACACGAATGAGGTGGGGGCCCCACAGAGACAGCATTCTCCAGGGCAATGCTCATATGAGAAGGGATGAGGCAGCAAAAGGGTGCCCTTAGGTAAGCACTCTTGTTAGAACACACCATGGGTGTCTGCAGAGGGAGCAAGGGGGGGCACTTGCCCCCCTTGGATCACCAGTGCTTCTGGTGTGGGCCCAGTCAGGGCCGGCCCTAGTCCATCATGCTTTTGAAATGGTGTCATTGTTCCAGGTGGCAGCCCCCTCCATTGGGTGGGAAGGGTGCAAGGGGGTGTCCGAGAAGGGTGCAAGGCAGAGCGGAGAAGGGTGCAAGTTAGAGAGGAGAAGGATGCAAGGCAGAGAAACGAAGGGTGCAAGGCGGAGGGGAGAAGGGTGCAAGGATGAGGGGAGAAGGGTGTAAGGCAGAGGGGAGAATGGTGCATGGCAGAGGGGAGAAGGGTGCAAGGTAGAGAAGGGTGCAAGGCGGAGGGGAGAAGGGTGCAAGGCAGAGGGAAGAAGGGTGCAACGGGGAGGGGGAGAAGGGTGCAAGGCAGACGGGAGAAGGGTGCAAGGCAGATTGGAGAAGGGTGCAAGGCAGAGAGGAGAAGGGCGCAAGGCAGAGAGGAGAAGGGTGCAAGATAGAGAAGGGTGCAAGGCGGAGGGGAGAAGGGTGCAAGGCAGAGGGGAGAAGTGCGCAAGGCAGAGAGGAGAAGGGTGCAGGGTAGAGAAGGGTGCAAGGCGGAGGGAAGAAGGGTGTAAGGCAGAGGGGAGAAGGGTGCAAGGTAGAGAAGGGTGCAAGGCGGAGGGGAGAAGGGTGCAAGGCGGAGGGGAGAAGGGTGCAAGGCAGAGGGGAGAAGGGTGCAACGGGGAGTGAGAGAAGGGTGCAAGGCAGAGGGGAGAAGGGTGCAAGGCAGAGGGGAGAAGTGTGCAAGGCAGAGGGGAGAAGGGTGAAAGGCAGAGGGGAGAAGGATGCAAAGCAGAGGGGAGAAGGGTGCAAAGCAAAGGGGAGAAGGGTGCAAGGCAGAGGGTAGAATGGTGCAACGGGGAGGGGGAGAAAGGTGCAAGGTGGAGGGGAGAAGGGTGCAAGGAGGAGAGGAGGAGGGTGCAAGGCAGAGGGGAGAAGGGTGCAACGGGGAGGGGAGAAGGGTGCAAGGCGGAGGGGAGAAAGGTGCAAGGCAGAGGGGAGAAGGTTGCACTGGGGAGGGGAGAAGGGTGCAAGGCAGAGGGGAGAAGGGTGCAAGGCGGAGGGGAGAAAGGTGCAAGGCAGAGGGGAGAAGGGTGCAAAGGGGAGGGGAGAAGGGTGCAAGGCAGAGGGGAGAAGGGTGCAAGGCAGAGAGGAGAAGGGTGCAAGGCAGACAGGAGAAGGGTGCAAGGCAGAGAGGAGAAGGGTCCAAGGCAGAGAGGAGAAGGGTGCAAGGTAGAGAAGGGTGCAAGGCGGAGGGGAGAAGGGTGCAAGGTAGAGGGAAGAAGGGTGCAACTGGGAGGGGGAGAAGGGTGCAAGGCAGATTGGAGAAGGATGCAAGGCAGAGAGGAGAAGGGCGCAAGGCAGGGAGGAGAAGGGTGCAAAGTAGAGAAGGGTGGAAGGTGGAGGGGAGAAGGGTGCAAGGCAGAGGGAGAAGGGCGCAAGGCAGAGAGGAGAAGGGTGCAAGGTAGAAAAGGGTGCAAGGTGGAGGGGAGAAGGGTGCAACGGGGAGTGAGAGAAGGGTGCAAGGCAGAGGGGAGAAGTGTGCAAGGCAGAGGGGAGAAGGGTGCAAGGCAGAGGGGAGAAGGGTGCAAGCCAGAGAGTAGAAGGGTGTAAGGCAGGGGGAAGAAGGGTGCAAAGCAGAGGGGAGAAGGGTGCAAGTCAGGGGGGGAAGGGTGCAAAGCATAGGGGAGAAGGGTGCAAGGCAGAGGGGAGAATGGTGCAACGGGGAGGGCAAGAAGGGTGCAAGGTGGAGGGGAGAAGGGTGCAAGGAGGAGAGGAGGAGGGTGCAAGGCAGAGGGGAGAATGGCGCAATGGGAGGGGAGAAGGATGCAAGGCGGAAGGGAGAAGGGTGCAAGACAGAGGGGAGAAGGGTGCATGGCAGAAGGGAGAAGGGTGCAAGGCAGGGGGGACAAGGGTTCAAGGCAGAGGGGAGAATGATGCAAGGCAGAGGGGAGAATGGTGCAAGGTAGAACAGGGTGCAAGGCGGAGGTGCTGTAGGGTACAAGGGGGAGGGGGAGAAGGGTGCAAGGGGGAAGGGGAGAAGGGTGCAAGGTGCAAGGGGCAAGGCGCGAAGGGTGCAAGGCAGAGGGGAGAAGGGTGCAAGGGGGATGGTGAACAAGTTGAAAATGTGCCCCCCTGGAAACATTTCTGCGGATGCCCATGAAACGCTTGCTACTTTGTGAGGGAGAGAGTGGAGAGAGAGAGAGAGAGAGAGAGAGAGAGAGTGGAGAGTGGAGAGAGAGAGAGTGGAGAGAGACAGTGGAGAGAGACAGTGGAGAGAGAGAGAAAGTAGAGAGAAAGGGTGGAGAGAGAGAGAGAGAGAGTGGAGAGAGAGACAGTGGAGAGAGAGTGGAGAGAGAGAGTGGAGGGAGAAAGTGGAGAGAGAGGGTGGAGAGAGTGGGGAGAAAGGTGCAAGGCAGAGAGCAGAAGGGTGCAAGGCAGAGGGGAGAAGGGTGCAAGGCAGAGGGGACAATGGTGGAAGGCAGAGGGGAGAATGATGCAAGGCAGAGGGGAGAATGGTGCAAGGTAGAACAGGGTGCAAGGCGGAGGTGCAGTAGGGTACAAGGGGGAGGGGAAGAAGGATTCAAGGGGGAAGGGGAGAAGGGTGCAAGGGGGAAGGCGCGAAGGGTGCAAGGCAGAGGGGAGAAGGGTGCAAGGGGGTTGGTGATGAAGTTAAAAATGTGCCCCCTTCTGGAAACATTTCTGCGGACGCCCATGGAACGCTCGCTACTTTGTGTGAGAGAGTGGGAGAGAGTGGAGGGAGAGTGGAGAGAGAGAGAGAGTAGAGAGAAAGGGTGGAGAGAGAGAGTGTGGAGAGAGAGACAGTGGAGAGAGAGTGGAGAGAGAGTGTGGAGGGAGACAGTGGAGAGAGAGTGTGGAGAGAGTTGGGAGAGAGAGAGAGTAGAGAGAGAGTGGAGAGAGAGACAGTGGAGAGAGAGTGGAGAGAGAGTAGAGTGAGAGTGGAGAGAGAGACAGTGGAGAGAGTGGAGAGAGAGTGGAAAGAGAGTAGAGAGAGAGTGGAGAGAGAGAGTGGGGAGAGAGTGGAGAGAGGGAGTGGAGAGAGTGGAGAGAGAGAGAGTGGCGAGAGAGAGAGAGTGGAGAGAGTGGAGAGAGACAGTAGAGAGAGAGAGTGGAGATAGACAGTGGAGAGAGAGAGAGAGAGAGGAGAGAGCGTGGAGAGACAGTGGAGAGAGTGAGCAAGAGAGAGTGGACAGAGAGAGAGTGGAGAGAGAGAGAGAGTGGAGAGAGTGGAGAAAGAGTGGAGAGAGAGAGAGTGGAGAGAGTGGAGAGATTGGAGAGAGATAGTGGAGAGAAAATAGAGAGAGAGTGAAGAGAGAGAGAATGGAATGAGAGAGAGAGAGAGTAGAAAGAGTAGAGAAAGAGTGGAGGGAGACAGTAGAGATAGAGAGTGGAGAGAGTGGAGAGAGAATTGGGAGAGAGTGGAGAGAGAGGGTGGAGAGAGAGTAGAGAGAGGGTGGAGAGAGAGTGGAGAGAGGGTAGAGAGAGAGTGAGAGAGTGGAGAGAGAGTGGAGAGAGAGAGAGTGGAGAGAGACAGTAGAGAGAGAGAGAGTAGTGAGAGAGAGAAGGGAGAGAGGGTGGAGAGAGAGAGAGTGGAGAGAGAGAGTGGAGTAGAGAGAGAGAGGAGGGAGACAGTGGGGCGACAGTGGAGAGAGAGTGGAGAGAGAGTGAGAGAGTGGAGAGAGAGTAGAGAGAGAGAAAGTGGAGAGAGAGAGACAGTGGAGAGAGAGACAGTGGAGATAGAGTGGACAGAGTTGAGAGAGAGAATGGAGAGAGAGAGAGAGAGAGAGAGAGAGAGAGAGAGAGAGAGAGAGAGAGAGTGGTGAGAGAGTAGAGACTGACTGACTGACTCAGAGACTGAATACTGACTGGCCTAGAGACTGACTTGCTGAGAAACTGACTGAGAGAGAGAGAGAGACTGGCTGACTGAGAGAGTGACTGACTGACAGAGAGAGAGAGACTGATTGACAGTGAGACTGACTGACAGAGAGAGAGACTGGCTGACTGACAGAGACTGACTGTCTGGGGTAGAGAGATAGTGACTGACTGCACGAGAGACTGGCTGACTGAGAGAGACTGACAGAGAGAGTGGAGATAGAGAGAGAGTGGAGAGAGACAGTAGAGAGACAGAGTGGAGAGAGAGTAGAGAGAGAGAGTGGAGAGAGAGTAGAGAGAGAGAGTGGAGAGAGAGAGAGTGGAGAGAGTGGAGAGATTGGAGAGAGAGAGTGGAGAGAAAGTAGAGAGAGAGAGAGAAGAGAGAGAGAGTGGAAAGAGAGAGAGTGGTGAGAGAGTGGAGAGAGAGTGGAGAAAGAGTAGAGAGAGAGTGGAGGGAGACAGTGGAGATGGAGAGTGGAGAAAGTGGCGAGAGAATGGAGAGAGAGTGGAGAGGGAGAGAGTGGAGAGAGAGGGTGGAGAGAGAGTAGAGAGAGGGTGGAGAGAGAGTGGAGAGAGGGTAGAGAGAGAGTGGAGAGAGAGTGAGAGAGGGGAGAGAGAGTGGAGAGAGAGAGAGTGGAGAGAGACAGTGGAGAGAGAGATTAGAGAGAGAGAGAAGGGAGAGAGGGTGGAGAGAGAGAGTGCAGAGAGAGAGTGGAGAGAGAGTAGAGAGAGAGTGGAGGGAGACAGTGGAGAGAGAGTGGAGAGAGAGAATGAGAGAGTGGAGAGAGAGAAGAGAGAGAGAAAGTGGAGAGGGATAGAGTGTACAGAGTTGAGAGAGAGAATGGAGAGAGAGAGAGAGAGTGGTGAGAAAGTAGAGATTGACTGACTGACTCAGAGACTGAATAATGACTGACCTAGAGACTGACTTACTGAGAAACTGACTAAGAGAGAGAGAGAGAGACTGGCTGACTGAGAGAGTGACTGACTGACAGAGAGAGACTGATTGAGGGTGAGACTGACTGACAGAGAGAGAGACTGGCTGACTGGCAGAGACTGACTGACTGGGGTAGAGAGATACTGACTGACTGCGCGAGAGACTGACCAACTGAGAAAGACGGACTGAGAGAAAGACTGACTGACAGAGAGAGAGAGACAGAGAGAGAGATTGACTAAGGTAGAGAGAGAATGACTGACTGAGAGAGACTGGGAGAGAGAGAGACTGATTGGGAGAGGGAGAGACTGACTGAGAGAGAGAGAGAGAGTAAGAGAGAGAGAGAGACTGAGAGACTGACTGGCTGAGAGAAAGACTGACACAGAGAGAGCGACTGACTGAGAGAGAGACTGATTAACAGAGACTGACAGAGAGAGACTGAGAGACTGACAGAGAAAGAGAGACTGACTGACAGAGAGACTGTCTGACAGAGAGAGACTGACTGAGAGAGAGAGACTCACAGAGAGAGACTGACTGGCAGAGAGAGAGACTGACAGAGAGAGTCACTGACTGAGAGAGAGAATGACTGACTGAGAGAGACTGACAGAGGGAGAGAGAGACTGTCTGGAAGACTGACTGACTGAGAGAGAGAGACTGAGAGAGAGTTTGAGAGAGACTGACAGAGAGAGGGACTGACAGGGAGAGAGACTGACAGGGAGAGAGACTGACTGAGAGAGAGACTGACTGAGAGACAGACTGACTGACTAAGAGAGAGAGACTGACTGACTGACTGAGAGAGACTGATTGAGAGAGAGACTGATTGAGAGAGAGACTGACAGAGAGACACTGACTGAGCGGGAGACTGACTGACAGAGAGAGACTGACAAAGAGAGGGAGAGAGAGAGACTGAAACTCTTAAAGAGAGAGAGACTGACAAAGAGAGAGAGAATAAGAGAGAGACTGATTGACAGAGAGAGAGAGAGAGAGAGAGAGAGAGACTGATAGTGAGAGACTGGCTGACTGAGAGAGAGGAGACTGACTGACTAAGAGAAACTGACAGAGAGAGACTGTGAGAGACTGACTGACAGAAAGGGAGAGACGGACTGTCTGGAAGTCTGACTGACTGAGAGAGAGTGGCTGACAGAGAGAGACTGACAGAGAGACGGACAGAGAGAGGGACTGACAGGGAGAGAGACTGACTGAGAGAGAGACTGAGAGAGAGACTGACAGAGAAAGGGATTGACAGGGAGAGAGACTGACTAAGAGAGAGAATGACTGACTAAGAGAGAGAGAGACTGACTGACTGAGAGAGACTGATTGAGAGAGAGACTGATTGAGAGAGAGACTGACTGAGAGAGAGAGAGACTGGGACTCTGACAGAGAGGCTGACTGATAGAGAGAGAGACTGACTAAGAGAGAGAGAGAATAAGAGAGAGAGACTGACAGAGAGAGACTGACTGACAGAGAGAGACTGACTGACAGAGAGAGAGAGAGAGAGAGAGACTGACAGAGAGAGAGAGAGAGACTGGCTGACTGAGAGAGAGAGACTGACTGACTGAGACAAAACTGACAGAGAGAGACTGTGAGAGACTGACTGACAGAAAGGGAGAGACTGACTGACAGAAAGAGAGACTGACTGAGAGAGTGATTGACTGACTGAGAGAGACTGACAGAAAGAGAGAGATAGAAAGACTGAGAGAGAGAGAGAGACCGACTGACTAACAGACTGACAGAGAGAGAGAGACTGAGAGAGAGACTGACAGACAGAGGGACTGACAGGGAGAGAGACTGACAGAGAGAATAGACTGAGAGAGAGACTGACAGAGAGAGGGATTGACAGAGAGAGAATGACAGAGAGAGACCGACTGACTGACAGACTGACAGAAAGAGAAAGAGACTGACAGAGAGAGTCTGACTGACAGAGAGAGAGAGAGAGAGAGAGACTGACTGAAAGAGAGAGACTGGCTGACTGAGAGACAGAGACTGACTGACTGAGAGAAACTAACAGAGAGAGAATGTGAGAGACTGACTGACAGAAAGGGAGAGACTGACTGACAGAAAGAGAGACTGACTGAGAGAGAGACTGACTGACTGAGAGAGACTGACAGAAAGAGAGAGATAGAGAGACTGACAGAGAGAGAGAGACCAACTGACTAACAGACTGACAGAGAGAGAGACTAAGAGAGAGACTGACAGACAGAGGGACTGACAGGGAGAGAGACTAACTGAGAGAGAGAGACTGACAGAGAGACTGACAGAGAGAGGGACTGACTGAGAAAGACTGACAAAGAGAGACCGACAGACTGACAGAGAGAGAGAGAGAGAGACTGACTGACTGACTGACAGACTGACTGAGAGACTGACTGACTGAGAGAGACTGAATGACAGAGAGAGATAGACTGACTAACAGAGAGAGAGAGAGACAGGCGGACTGAGAGAGAGAGAGAGAGAGAGAGAGAGAGAGAGAGAGAGAGAGACGGTGATGGAATTGGGGTCAAAGTGTGTATGAAGCTTTGCAATGCCTCTTAAGATTGCTGTTGTCTACGTATAAAAATGTATTAGCAAAATGTGCTCTTTGTAGTTACATCTGCTTTTGAAATACTGCATTGTCGCATTGTCTAATGTTTTAAAACGAAAACGAGAAGGAGCAGTTGATGCACTTTTGTCAAAACTGAATGATGAGTGGGCCCCATGTTGTATATCATGACAGGAGTCTGCATCAGGAAACCCACCTAAAATTGGGCAAACTTCCCTGGCCTACTGATGGCAGGGACCCTGTAATGAATGGACGACCACCTATGATAGCCTGCTGGCAGACTAAGCCCAACCTTTAACTCCACCATCCAGTGTTACTTATAACGGCTGTATTGGTGACAGTGGCGTAACAATAGCCCCGCATCCCCTGCAGTATGGCGGGTTGCTGGCCTGAGAGCTCTGGAATGGCACGCAGAATGGAGGGGCCCTACATGTAGTTTGCAGGGGGGCCCCCTCAAGTTTTGTTACGCCACTGCTGGTGACTCTGGACACCGGGCAATTCCCCGGGAGACCAGATGGGGTGGGGGACGTTTTTTTTAGAGAGGGCCGGTTTAGCTGGGGCCGATTTTTGGTCCATGAGTCAGTAGCCTGTCTGTCTGACCTACGCTACGCTCCGCTCCATGTGGGGAAAAAGCACATCTGCCATTGGGGTCAGGACAGAGCACTGTGCACCCGGAGCAGGCAGAGGAAGGCGGGTATGGGTAATGATGATATAAAACGGCAGGCTAATAGTGCTGGTGCTCAGCGCGCAGACGTCTTCAAGTCCACTCTCTGCACCCAAGAAGGCCTGGAGGCACCGCGCGGGCGCAGGTGAGTGTCTGTCTGTCCAGACAGGGGGTGGCGAGCAGGAGCTCCCTGCATAGAAACTGTCTGCGTCTTTGTGCCACGGACAGCCTCAGTGTGCTGAGTGACGGTGACACAGAGCCCCAGAGGACTGCAAAGCCAGTTATTTGTTGTAGCAAGATACTTAGGACTTCCCACTGTCTACAGTCCCACTGCGTGCGGCAGCGCCATAATCCGGTCACATTTGGGGGACCCAAAACGTATTTTTCTGAAAAATGTGTTCCATCTACACAGGGCTCTGCGCGGCGTTAACCGAGTCTGGGGAACCTCTGTGTCTGAGTATCTGCCGATCTGTGCTTCGGCCTGCAGGCCTTACGTGCGTGTGTGTAGGCATCACATGTTTGCATCTATTGGTATTGCACATCCGGCAGTGCTTCTATAGCTGCAATATAAACCTACATACAGTGTAAAGCCAAAGAAGTGTCTTAATTTCGGCCTTACCGTTCGTATATGTAAAAATATGTCATTATTGGACAACAATACACATGTGACCGATAACGTATATTTTAAAGCAGATTGCTTATTGTGGCTTGGAACACTAACGTTTAACCAGAACCAAACCATGTGTCACTTTAAATTGAACATGGCGCAGTTGGCTGCCTGTGGTGTGAACTGCAAATAATATAAAAATGTGTTACTTTTTCTGAGTCAGATGGCATTTTAGGGAAGATAATTTCCCCTTCATAAGGTGTGGCCGTCATCTATATTTTTCCTGCAGAACGCGAGGTTTTGGCAGGCGTTCCTTGTAATTTATTACCTGTGGCTGGGATGCTTAATTGTGTTTAGTTTATTTCTTACGTACGGTCGGCTGGTTAAAGGAAATATTTATTATACTGTAAATTGTTTTTTTGTTTCATCGAAGCCACCGCCATGTTTGGAGGACAACATTAATGGAATGTTGAGGCAAACAGACTGCTGAACTCAGTTTCAACGTTTCCCGCCCCCCGGCCCGGGCCAAGTTCTACATCTGCGCTGCACAGTGGGACAACCGTGAGGAGATGATTGCCAGCACCCCACCGCCCCCGGGTCAAACTCTGATTGGGTGCTGGCAATCATCTCCTCACCGCCGTAGTCGTGTTAAGGCAAAGGGGCAGTGGAGACACCAGCAATAATTGCAGGGAGGGAGGGAAAGATGGAATGGATGAAGAGATGAAGGTGGAAGAAAGGGATAAGTAAAGAAGGAGGGAGAGAGAACACGGGGAAAGACTTCTAGAAGAGAAAGATAAATGAAGCATGAGAGTGAAGGGCAAGGGATTGTCCGGAGGGATGACAGGAGTAGGGGATGGGAGAGAAGAAAGGAAGAATAGGCACTGAGAGAAGAGCTAGAAAACTGCTTAGGACAGACGAAAGAAAGGGAGTTTGCTAGGGAATGAAGACTGACACAAGTGGAGGAAACCAGTGAGAAAGGGAGGGAACAACAACGGAAGAGAAGAACAAGGGAAAGATGGCAGTAAGAGAATGAATGACTGAGGAAGGAGAAGCGAGAAGCCACAATGTGTCTCGGCTAGAAAAGCCCACAAGGCTTATATCTGAGGAACGAATCTTGGCAAAGCCAGTTCAGCCAATATGTATTGAAAAATGTGCTGTAAAATGCACCATTTTGGTCTGTCTTTTCTCAAAAATGTCTTGGGGAGAACCCCTACCCTCCAAAGCCCTCTAGTAGTGGTCGGCCTCACCGCTACGCTCGCTACCTGCCAGACAGAGGCTGGTCTGGCAAAATTTGCCAGGGCAGCTTTCAGCTTGCAGTCCGGATGTAGAGAGCCACCCGGCCTCACACATACTTTGTATCCACTTGGACACGCATCCACACACCCCCGGGACGGGCTCGCTCCTGGGTATATAATAAACAAGCGGAAGACCGCTCTGGGTCTTTCCGGCTCACCTTCACTGAGTGTGCTTTGTCGTCCTTTAGCGTGCCGAGTGTCCACGTGTGAGGCCCAGCCCTCACACACCACATTGGCGACGAGGCCGGTTCCGAACCTGCGTGTGCCCTGCCATCCGCCTCGTGTGTCAACCTGCTTGTCGGTGCGCAGCCTGGCCTGCTGGAGAGTTACGCGGAGCCCACCCGCTTTGACCGTCGACCTGCCAGCGCGACGGCTCGAGACCCGCCCACGCGCCTCCTTCGCAGGAGCGCCTTCAGCAGGCGGGACTCGCCGCGCACGAGCTACCGGGGGTGAGTGTTCTGCCTGCGGCCCCGCCCACGCTGCGCACACACGGCCTGCACGGCCTGTCACACGGCAATCCTCCCTTGGGATCAATAGCCCCCCCCCCCCCCCCCCCCCCGGCACACTTATCACGCACGCAGCCCTGTAGGGGAAGGGGTGAAGAAGAGCGACGCTGCACGTCGGCTCTGCCCTCCATCCTCGCTCAGCGTGGGAAGACCTTCCGCAGCCCTGCCTGCCTCACCCAAGAGTGCCTTCAAGCATTGGCAAACCACACATTTATCGTGTGCTTGGAACACAGCCCAACAAGCATTGGCCACTGCAACAAGTTGTTGAACAGCACTCACTAGTGTCCACTGGACAGCTCGGTCACCACGTTGTGGAAGGGAATAGCCTCTTTCCCAATGCCTGCTCTTCCCCTGGTGCCACATACGCCCGCAGACCGCCAATCATAGGAGTGTGGGGTGGACTCAACGGTGGGAGGAAACAGTACCTGGCCTATAACTTCCCGGGGAGCCGCAGCACCTCTCACCTAGGGGAACACGATGACCGACGCTGCGCAAGAGGCAGCAGCGACAGGACCAGCTCCACCCGGCCCCGCAGGGCCGGTGCAGAACCTTGCCACAAGACCCCAGATGGTCAGCCACGCGCATACAGGAGTCGCACCTCTTCCCCCATTCAGCGAAGCAACGGACCCCGCGACAGCAGCGCCGCGATGGAAAGCGTGTCTAGGTCGCCTCAATCTATACTTTAAAGGAACTCGCGAAACAGACGGGACAGTCAAAAGGTCCCTCCTCATTCTATATGGAGGCCCTGAAATATATGACCTGTTTGAGACTCTTCCCGACACTGGAGGAGAAGACGACTATGACGCCCTCAACGCTCATTTCGACCCCCAACTGAACAATGATTTTGAGAAGTTTAAGTTCAAAAGGGCATGGCAAACAGAAGTGGAATCGATGGACATGTATTACGCCAGACTACGCCGATTGGCCAGTAGCTGCCCATTCGCTAATCCACTAGAAGAGATCAGAGACCAAATAATCGTGGGGTGTCGTTCAAAGTTGTTAAGAAAACTCATCCTCAGACAGCCTGGGATCACCCTAGATGAGATACTCGTCCTCGCCCTGTCCCACGAACTGTCGGACGCACGGGCCGATGAAATGGAAATGGCGCTGCGCTCACCAATGGCACTGCCGGCAGTATCCAAAATGGCACCAATCAAGGAAGAACGGGTGGACGCGTTGCAGAGAAGACCACAGGCCAACCGTCTGCGACAATGGCAATCCCGAGGCACCCAGTGCGCCTACTGCGGTGAAGATCACCCGACGACAGCAACCGGTGAACATCGTTTACAACGATGTTTTCACAACGCGGTACCTTTACACCGCAGCTGTGACAACGCAAGTCGTTACCACGACTTGCGCTGTAGGGCGCTCAAGGTCTAAAAATAGTTAATTTACTATCCTAACACCTTCCCTAGGGTCCACGGGGACTGGTGTTAGAATAGTAAATTAAACTATTCGAAATCCGCGCCCCCCCAACGCAAGTCGTGGTAACGACTTGCGTTGTCACGGCCGCGTTGTAAAGGTATGCGTTGTGACGGTACGCGTTGTACCGTCATATATCCACAGCAACCTGCTTAAAGTGCGGTAAGCTGAACCACTTTGCAGCGGTATGTCAAGGAGGGAGATACAGGCCCAACGCCCCGAGACCCCGTGGAGGGTATGGACCCAAATCGTTAACACAACGAGTCAGATGACTCTCACTGGAGCCTGAACTCCCGCCCCCGGATAGTCAAGCCCAAGAAAGAAGACCGCGCTATGAAGACGACGATGATGACGAAGTGTACGTGATATCATACGTCAGCAGTGTGTCCACAAAGAGAAGACCACCACCCATGTGCACTGTCTCCGTCGAAGGTACCGAAATGCGAGCACTCATAGACACAGGAATGTCTGTGAACGTTATGGACTCCGAACAATACGAGCAAATGTCACCCAAGCCTACACTGGCACCATCGAGCGCACGTATCAACACGTATAGAGGCACTGACCCGCTGCCACTGCGAGGAGTCATCAGCACCACTATCATAAATGGCGAATACTCGCCGGAAGCTCGATTCCACATTACAGAAGGAAAGAAGGGCACACTCCTAAGCTGTCATACAGCCGAAGATCTGGGGCTAGTGTTCTTCGCAAACCAAGTCCATCAATCACATGCGGACAACATGCTACAGGAGTTCCCAGCACTATTCAGGGGCTTGGGGAAACTCAAAGGAAAGAAAGTGCGGCTACACATCGACACCTCCGTGTGCCCGGTCGCCCTCAGGCACCGGAGAGTACCGTTCAACCTCCGACCACAAGTGGAAGTCGAGCTCAAGAGACTGGAAGATCTCGCAATCATTGAGAAGGTGTCAGGACTGACTCCTTGGGTGTCAGCGCTGATCGTGGCGCCCAAACCCAAACAGCCTGGCGCCATCAGACTGTGCGTTGACATGAGGCTCCCCAATGCCGCCGTGAAGAGAGAGCGCCATATCACCCCGACGATGGACGATATCGTCGCTGACCTAAATGGAGCGAAATGGTTCTCCAAGCTAAACCTCAACGCGGGGTATCACCAACTGGAGTTAGAACCCGAAAGTCGATATATAACAACTTTTTCGACTCACGTTGGGCTCCGTCGATACAAGAGGCTGAGCTTCGGCGTATCGTCCGCCGCAGAAGTGTTCTAGAACGCGATAAGGGAGGTATTGTCGGGGTTGAATGGAGTAATAAACCTGAGCGACGATATACTCATCTACTCTAACACTCTGGAGGAACACTACACCCATTTGAGAGCCACGCTGCAAAGGCTGGTGGAGCACGGACTGACCCTGCATAGGTCGAAATGCTCATTCTACCAAGAAGCTGTCAACTTCTTTGGATACACATTTACAAGAGAAGGACTCAAAGTGGACCCGAAGAAGGCGGAAGCGATTCGGACTGCGAGCACCCCACGGTATCCCTCCGAGGTGCAAAGTTTCCTCAGAATGGCCACCTACTGTGGCCGATTCATCCCCATTCTTGCAGCCCTTGCAGAACCCCTGAGAGCACTCACACGTCAAGATCAAGAATGGGAATGGACATGCTCAGCAAATCAGGCCTTACAGGACATCAAAGCGAGCCTTCTTGACAAGGCAGTAATGGCCTATTTTCAACCATGCCGGAAGACAGAACTAATTGTGGACGCCAGCCCCGTAAGCCTTGGAGCCGTGCTGCTGCAAGAGTATGGCGGAGACGAGTGGAAACCCATTGCATATGCGAGCAAGGCTCTAACAGACACTGAAACTCGATATGCTCAGATTGAGCGGGAGACCCTTGCCATAAAGTGGGCGTGCCAACACTTTCATTTGTATCTGTGCGGGCAGGAGTTTACCATAGTGACGGATCATAAACCACTACTGCCCCTCTTCACAGGATCATCTAGGCTTGCACCTCCCCGAATTGAGCGCTGCGCTGTCCAACTGCAAGGCTACAATTTCAACTTGGTATTCCGACCGGGGGCACACAACCCGGCTGACTATCTGTCCCGGCATCCAGATGTGATGAAGAAGGCGCTCCCACTCGCTGATGGACAAGTGGTGGAAGAGTTCGTCCACATGGTGTACCAAGCCGCCTGCCCGGACACCTTGACATTACAGGAGATAGGTGAGGCCACCGCCACCGATGAGACTCTAATTCGAGTAAAGCATGCCCTCGAAGAAAATCGATGGACGCGATTCCTCGACGGGTTTTAGAGCCTAAGGCTGGAAGTGAGCCATGCCCGACAGCAAATCTGGCAAATCCAAATTGAATTGAGCGTAGGTGATGAGGGGGTTGTGCTCACAGGTCATCTCATCGTAGTGCCCGAGAGCCTCCGGCGACACATGCTAACCATCGCCCACGTGGGCCACCAAGGAATGGCCAAGACCAAAGTCAGGCTAAGAAACAAGGTCTGGTTCCCAGCCATGGACAGCATGGTGGATGAAATGGCGCGATCCTGCCACGCCTGCACAATAACAGGAGGAGACCCGGCGCCAGCTCCGATCATCACGGAAGACGCACCTCGAACCCCCTGGACTAACCTTAGCATCGACTTCGGAAGCTTCCCTGATGGCAGACACACGCTCATGTTGGTAGACTCGTTTTTGAAATTACCTGTGGTGGAGGTCATCCCGTTGGTGGCATTCCCTCAAGTCAGAAAAGCCCTTGATCATGTTTTTGCAACAATGGGACTCCCTGAAGAGATAAAATCTGACAACGGGCCACCATTTCAAGGCAGAGAATTTCAAACTTACCTGGAAAACCTCTGAATACGACACAGAAAGATTACACCGCTATGGTCCCAAGCCAATGGGGAAGTAGAGAGACTCATGAGAACTCTCAACAGAGCCCTCAGGATTGCTGTAGACAGCAGAAATGATCCGGAAGCTGCGCTGGAACAATTTCTAAGTGCTTACAGACAGACCCCACATAGCACAGCGAAATGTGCGCCAGCGCACGTGCTATTCAAAAAGGCACCCCAAGGCAATATACCGACTGCACCTACCTGGACACCCGAGACAATAGACAGTGAAGCCATTCAATCACGGAGGCTAACAACCAACCGGAAGGCAAGAGTGCCTCGGCGTGCCCAACAACCGGGCATAAGAGAAGGAGACACCGTGGTGGTCCAGGAACGTCATCCGGGGTGGCAATTCAGGGCCCCTTATGAACCAGAGAGATGGACAGTGGAGAGAATTCAAGGGACCATGGTGACGGCACGCAGAGGCAGTCAGGTAGTCACCCGGAACAAATCCTGCTTTAAGAAGGCGGGGGAGCCGGCTGGCGATCCCGAAAACATCATCGAAGGATCATCTGAGGAGGCTGACAATCAAGACGAAGACGGGCCCTGGGCTGAGGCCTCAGCCCCGCGACCGAGCCGAGGAGGGCCTGACAAAGGTGCCAGCCAAGCTGACACGTCCTAGAACACCCTGACAGGACCCCCGTCTCCAGCGCGGAGTGGCGGGGTGACCCAGGCTGGGGTTGCCGGCTCCCCTGCATGCAGAAGCCACCGATACCGGACAAGTATGAAAAGAACTAGATTAGCAAACAAGGAATACATACTGCCCTAATATAATCTACATATCATTTGCACTTGAAGTGATTAACTTTCAAAATAAACCACATAATAGATAGCAAGGATTATTGATATATTGTTTATTTTTATTGATTGTTATAGAGTAGAAAAGTTATTATTTAATTAATAGAAATGTTTTCCTTCTTTTTCTTTTCTTATTTCATAAAAGAATTTTTTTTAATAAAAACTTTTATCGACATACATAAATATTACAGAGACAAAGAAAAAATACATAGAAAGACATATACAAAACGCAATTTAGGTCGATGTTTTCACAGATGCAGGCAATATGGTTTTAAACTAAGCCACCGATACCATCTGAGGCCCAATCCAGGTCCGAGCCAGAGACTAAGAGACTTTGCCTGGACCTCACCATAGTGAGAGAGTAACCCTAAGGACTAACTAAATTGAAGGAGGGATGTAGAGAACCACCCGGCCTCACACATACTTTGTATCCACTTGGGCACGCATCCACACACCCCCGGGGCAGGCTCGCTCCTGGGTATATAATAAACAAGCGGAAGATCGCTCGGGGTCTTTCCGGCTCACCTTCACTGAGTGTGCTTTGTCATCCTTTAGCGTGCTGAGTGTCCACGTGTGAGGCCGAGCCCTCACACACCACACGGCTCTGCTCAGTAGTGCTTCTGAGAGGGAATCCGGCTTGCCACCTTCTGCAGGCACTCTCAGCCAAGAGGCCTGTGGACCTGCGCTAAGCTGCAGGTAAAGGAGGGGCAGCTTCCGGTAGTCTCTTGGAGGAGCAGCCACCAGAGAAAGAAGCGGCACTTGTGAGAGACTATAGCCTGTGCAAGCCAGAGCTGCGCTGGAGGATAAACATGAAGGAGATAGGGTCGGGGAAGAGAAATTGGAGGGATGCATGTGAGAGTCGAGCAGTGAGATCGCTGCAGTCTGGAAAGTGAGCACAGTGGCACCTGATGGGTTCACTACCACCGCTCAATTCATCGCACCCTTTCCAGGGCCACCTCAGTTTATTTCTCGCTATTGCGTCACAGCGTTACAGTTTTCCCTCCACGTGTAACCCTCTTTCTACTCCCATGCTTTTTCATCTGTCCTAACATGCCTGATCTTTTTTAGTCAGTTTCTCCAACTCTCTTCATCTCTGACGCATACTTGGTTTGTCCTGCCTCCCATCGCAGTCAGGGTGATTGTTTCTAGTACTCTGTCTATCCTCTCTCTGCTGCAATGTTATGCTAATTTTCTTTATCTTTTATTCCGCCCCCTCTCTCTTTCCCCCTCTCTATACCCTCCCTCACATGTTTCAGGTTGTCTTTATCCCTTGTCACTTTCACCCCACAACCCTATCTCTCTCCTTAGTCTGTCTTCTCTCCGTTATTGCTCCGTATTTCATTTTCCCCCACTCCACCTTCCTCTTTTTTCTTTTCTCAACCTCTCTTCAATCGCTCTTCATCTTTTTTCTCATCTTCTTTGTCTTCTTGTCTATTACACTTTTTTTCTCCCTTTATGTTTTACTCCCACATTCCTTTTACTCTCATTCTCTCCTTTCATCTCTCTCATCCCCCCTCCCCATGCCTTCTCAGTTGCCCTATTTTCACTCATCCTCTCCTCAGTCCCCTCTGAGCTGTTCCCTCCTCTCCACGCAATTTGCTGCCAATCTCTTGGCTCTGCCCAGGTCCCGGACAGTTGGAAACTAGCGGTTGTTTCTCCATTGCTAAAGAAAGAATCACTGGACCCCTTATGCCCGCTAACTACAGACCCATTTCATTACTTCCCTTTCCGATTAAGATTCTGGAAAAACTGGTCACGAAACATCTGTCCAGTTTTTTGGAAGTTAATGACTGTCTGGATGCGGCACAGTTTGGTTTCAGACCAGCGCATGGAACCGAATCAGCTTTGGTGACTGTCTTGAGTGACCTTTGTTCGCGTGCCGACTATGGACGAACAGCCTTTCTAGAGCTGCTCGACATGTCGGCAGCGTTCGATACGGTCAGTCATGCCATCCTGACCAGGAGACTGGAGGAGGCTGGTGTGACAGGCCTGGCCCGGGATTGGCTTGTATCATACTTGGCCAACAGACATCAGGTGGTTGCCCTGCCCCCCTTTAAGTCTACCATCAAAAGGGTCGGTCAGGGAGTACCCCAGGGCTTGGCCATCAGCCCCATTCTTTTTAATCTCTACCTCCACCCCCTGGTCAAGCTAGATTAAATCTTTTGGCATTTCAGTCACCAACTACGCTGATGACACCCAGCTCATTTTCTCCTTCGAAGGGGAGAATGCAGTGTCTCAGGAGACCTTTCACCACTGTATGGTCACCACGGCAACATGGCTGAGTAACAACTCGCTGCAATTTAACAGCTCCAAGACTGAGGTGTTGCATTACTCAGTGGACAGGGTCCCTCGCCCTCTACCACAGGACTTCTGGCCCCCCTCCTTTCAGGGCACGGCAGCAGCAGCTACCTCGGTTCGGAACCTGGGAGAGACAATGGAACCTAATCTTCAACTGGACGGTTTCATTGACAAAACAGTGTCTACCTGTATGGGTTTGCTGCGTTCCCTACGGAAGATTCTCCCTCTGCTCCCCGCCCATGCTAGACCAGAAGTAGTGCGCAGTATCATTTTAAGCAGACTCGATTACTGCAATGCACTGCTTCTGGGGGCACCTGTCACGGCGATAGGCAAGCTACAACGAGTGCAGAATTTCGCGGCTAAGTTAGCACTTTCCCATCGTCGTTTTGACTCGTCTTCCTCAGCTCTTAGAGACTTACATTGGCTTCCCATCCCTCAGCGGATCGAGTTCAAGGCTTTATGCCTGGTTTTCCGGGCTTTGCATGGATCGGGACCGCTGCCCTTACAGGAGATGTTCTCCTGGTACACCCCCACTAGATCTCTCCGATCTGCCTCTGCCTATTTGGCTGTTGTTCCTAAGATTCGCATAAAGCGAATGGGTGGCCGCTCTTTTGGCTTCACGGCATCTAAGTTGTGGAATGATCTGCCACTGTCGCTCAGATGTTCAGGAGACCTTCTTTCTTTTAAAAAAGAATTAAAAACTCACCTGTTCCCTAGGTCAGGGTAGTTTCTTTTTGTTGACTCCTCATTGACCGCGCTTCAGGATCTGTTTGATCTCAGCGCCAGGATGCCCGTTGGGGGACAGAAGCGCTTTACAAGTGTGTTATACATACATACATACATTCTGTTCTCTCGTTTTGCTCTCACTGCTCAGTTCCCCCTTTTCTTCTCCCTCTTCTTGGGCCATGTTATACTCTGTTGGTCATCCTTTCTCTCCCTCGCCCTTTCTCCAGTCCCTGTTCTAGCCCATGTTTAGTCTGGCTCTCCCTTACTCTTAGTCCCATTCTCGCTCTCATTTTGTAAGGTTCCTCCGTTGCACTCAGGATGACTTATGTGTAGGTGTTTGTGTTTACATGGGAGGGAGGGCCAAAGTTATTTTTGTTTCCTTCCGTGTGGATCTCAGTAAATGTTTGCACATACAGGTATTTGCTATTGCGGCTGCAGACTTGTCCGAGTTTACGTATATTGTGTCCTTAAGTGTGTGGCTGTGATGTAGCTCAGATTTCACCTACACTCAGGCAATGCTTGGTTTTTGTGTTTCAGATAGACTGCATTTTAAAAATGGCACGCAGATTTTGGTGCAAGTGAAAACACATGGAAAGTGAAAAACATGACATGAGGCAGAGTCAAATGTTTTTTAAAAGTGGCACTTTTGGTGCATGCGAAGTGAAAAATTTGAAATGAGGCCTGGTCAAATGCTTTTTAAAAGTGGCACGTTTGGTACATGCAAAGTGAAAAACATGAAAGAGGCCTGCAAATGAAATCATGTAAAACCATGTTCAATTAATTCATCATGGATGTTTAATTGTGTTTATTTTTTTTCATTTAACCTCACTATAGAATGTACATCTAATTTAGAAAATGTGATATGAACTTTCAAAGAGCACATAATTGTGCTGAAATAACAGGCATTTTGCAGTGTAGAAAAAACTTGTGATTTCAGTTTCCTTTGGAAGTCTCACTGTGGCCTCTCTACCCTTGAGATAAGGAATGTAATGTTTACTCCTGTCTCCTCTCCATGAAAGACCTTTGTTCCTCTGTTCCCATCTCAAGGGACCTTGGCTTTGTTGCATATTTAGACAATGCATATTCAGTTCATAACACATCTTTCTTATAATATGTATTAACTAATCAACTATGCACCAACACTAACGTGGGGCAAATGCACTTTGCATGAAAAGCTATCTAAAACATTAGAGCATGTTGCTATGAGCATGTATGAACTGTTTGTGCTTTGAAAATCTGCACTAGTGTATGGTTATGCTATGTTGTACATTGCACATTTTGCATGTTGTGTACAAATAATAGAAAAGCTGCTTTAAATAAAAAGCTTTCGCTAGGTAATCATTAATACAGGGTATTAGAATGGTGGAAGGTGAACATAATGGGTTTTACTTCATAAATGATTATTCTTTTGTGTTTGTTTTGTTTCAGTATACATTGGGCCCACAATAAAATGGCTGCCTAGGAATCCAGCATGGCTGAGAATTGTGGCAGTGTGCTGTATGGGAGACGTAAGCGCAGAACCAGCTCCACAAACTGCCAAGTGGCTCAAGTGAAAACACATAGGTTGAGGCCACAATGATCTGCACACTCCTGTCACTGTGCCAACGTACCAGTGTTTGTGGGAGAGTGTCATTCCTGTGTGCGATGTGAAAGCAAGACGGAAATTCATTGATACTTTGTCACTCAAGATGTTGCAGGAGATGTTCTTATTGAAACATGTTATGTACATTGTTCTTAGCATTAAGCCCCTATTGTCAGAACCAGTATGTGTTGGACTTGTGATGAGAACAGGATGCTAAGATCCCTATGTCACCTGTGCCCACCAATCCCAGTGCGAGTTTCTACAAAACTGCAATATTGTTAGTATAATCAGCCAAGAATTAGGGTATAAATAATGACCTCTTAAGGGGCGTGTAAGAAGCAGCTCTGACCAGACATCATTCAGGTTAGGTACGTGAACGTCGCGGGTGCAAACTGAGTGGAGATTGTGTCAGAGGAGACACAGAGGGAGGAGGGGGCTTTGTTCACATTTTTTAGGGAGGTGTAGGCTGGCCTTGCTTTTTTGCAGATTACAGCTTCTGTGGTCTTGGGAAGGGAGCGCCATCCAAGGAGCAGCTTGTGTCAGACACAGAGGAGCAGAGATGAGCAGACGAGCGCAGAGAAAGAGCAGCTGAGAGATCAGGACAGATTTTGATGCTAAAACTTTTAGTTTTATGCTTTTGACTAACTGGCTTTGAAATGATTTATATGCATTATGCATTTATTTTATCTTTATGGGAGATTTGTGTCAATTATTAATGATTGATTAGCCTTGCAAAACTCACTTTTGAATTATATTTTTCCTGAAACTCTTTAAAGAGTTCTGACTGACATTTAATGCTTTATTCCTTTCCTTTATGAAGTGCTTTGTATGCAATCTATAATATGTTCTGTATTAATTCTATTTTTCCTCTTTTTCAATTCTGTCACCTGATTGAAAATCGATTAATGAATAAAGAATTAGAGACTCTTAACTTTTGACTACAAACTAAAGACCTATTAAAACTACTCTCATTATTGCCTTACATTTTAATTGTATTTGGTTTGTCATGTTTATGTAAAGTCTCCTGAGGGTGAGAAACAGTGGCCAGGGTCCATCACCTTTAAAGCAGTAAACTAGAAGTAAATGATGTTTTACATTGAGAAATTGCAGTGAAATTACAGCTGGATACGTTTTGGTAGCAGAGAATGGTTAACCCCATCACCAAAAGTAGCATAGTTTAGTCGTCTAATGCCTAAATAGTGCTAGAAAATAATTGCCCAAGTTAGATAAATGTCCAGATTCTCCAAAAGTCCTGATTCCTGATTCCAATGCTCAGAACCTGAAGACTGGCAAAACAGTACTGGAAGGTAATGCAAGAAGGCAATTGCTGGAGTGGTGTGAGTATCAATAGGGTTGTGAAATGTTGTTAATGTCCTAGAAGGTATGTTGTTTTTTTTTTAAGTGTTGAAAAAATAGTAAGGGTTTTGACTGTTGGTGAATTTTTGATCATTTTGACGTGGTGTTTTTATTAAATATATTGGTAATTTCTTAGGACAGAATTATTGATTATTGATTTCTGTTTTAACTCTTCATGTAAAGTGAGTCAGTGTCACGTTTTTATGTAGTCTTGGAAGTACAGGTACAGAGGATACCTGGAAATCCCTGGAAAACTGAATAGAGAGTGACAAGTGAAGTCATACTTCAGAAGGTTACTCATCTGTTATCATAATACTGAGAAGCTACGAGGGCTGGCAGTATTATATTAGGGACTATGAGCCAGATGTAGGTTGCCAAATACCGGTCGGTAACGGCCGAAAATACCGGATTTCGTCCGTTACCGACCGGTATTTGGATATTGAGATGTAGAGGCCCCAAAAAGTCTGATTCTGTAAATACGAGTCGGTAATTTACAGAATCGGAATTTACCGAATTGGTATTTACCGAATCGGAATCTACCAATTAGGTATTTACCGAATTCTTATTTACCGAATCGGTAAATAAGAAATGGAAAAAAATGAGTTTTGAGATGTAGCAAACTTCTAAAATACCGAATTTCATGAAATTCGGTATTTAAGAGTCGGCATTTACTATGGATTGAAAGCAGGTGGTAACCAGGTGCAGGCTATAAAAAAGGACCCAAAAGGCAACATTGTGACCAGAATGGCGGCATTCTACGTGATAGCAAGGCGGTTAAGGCTACAGGCAGCAGGAGAGAGGGTCTGGATGAGGGAGGAGCAAGTCTACAGGCAGAGGATTATGCTGTTCCAGCTAACAGAACCAGAGATATTACAAAGGTACAGATTACACCCGAAACCATCCTGAACTTGATCAGGGACCTGCACCCACTATTGGAGCACCCAACCCCAAGGGCGCATGCCATTCCACCCCAATTGCAGGTGCTCTGTAGCCTACACCTGCTTGCATATGGAAGTTACCCGGGGGTCATTGCTGTGGCAGGCGGGGTTTCTCAGAGCTGCCTTTTCACGTTTCATCAGGAAGTTTCTAGAGGCCATAATGCAGAGGAGGTATCATTACATCTGCTTCCCTGACACACATGCAGAACTGCTGAAGACCAAGACTGATTTTTATCAAATTGCACATTTCCCACACGTCATCAGCTGTGTTGATGGCACCCACATCCTTATATGCCCACCTGCTGCCACAGAGTACATATACAGAAACAGGAAGTCAACCCACTCCATCAATGTACAAGTAATCTGTGTTGCCAACATCATCACAGACAATGTGGCCAAGTTCCCAGGAAGTTCCCATGACTCCAACATCTTTCAGAACAGTGCGATCTACACACGCCTGACAGCAGGGGTATTTGGCGAAGGATACCTGCTAGGTAAAACACTGTAACACACCCTGATAGATATAGCAGATGTATGTGTAAGTGTGCATATGAGTAATGGTTTTCTCATTTACATATAGGGGATAGAGCATATGCTGTTCGCTCATTCATCCTGACACCCTACCTCAACCCTTCATCCCGCAGCCAGAGGCGATACAACGTGGCACACAAATCCACCAGGAACGTTCTGGAGCGCACCTTTGGCTTGTTAAAAAGCAGGTTTAGCTGCCTCCACAAGAGTGGAGGGGCACGGCAGTAATCAGCTGTAAGATGATTGCAACTTGTGCAATGTTACACAACCTTGCTACAAAGAGGGGCACAGAGGTGGATTTGAGCAACTTTGAAGACAGCGATGATGAACATGCGCTGCCTGAACCAAACACAGCAGGAGTTGCGCCACCAACCGATGGCAGACAGAGATGGGCAGAAATCACACAGAACTTTTTTTGAGTAAGTAAATACACACAGACCGGTGGAGTATGCACCCAACGTAGTTTAATATTTGGCACTACGCAGGTACTGAAAAGCACAAATGTGCAACAAAAATTTCATCCATTCAATAATGGTAGTCCTGTTTCACTTCCCCATTTAAGTTCATGGAGAGTGGGCTGTATGAGTAATTTACGGCCATGCCTACCAGTGCCAGATGACAGTGGCTGGCTGTCCTCACTGGGTGTTTGGGGTGTTGGCTCACCATGGCGCCTGCTGCTCCTCCGTGTCTCAACTACAGAGGGGCTTGTCATGCTGCTCCTACTGGTGCTTTCCTCACTTTCCGGTACATCCAGAGCAGCAGTTTGTGTTGTCTGGGCATTGAGCAGCACCTCTACAGCACTGGTCACCCTTGCAAGGCCCCTAGACACCTCATTGCTGCTGTGTGTTAGTCCCTCTTACATGTTGATGCATCGTCTGCATAGAAGGGAAGTGGCTGTGGCCAGGTGGTTCATAGCCTTAGTTTGTTGCTGCGCATGTTGTCTGTCCTTGCGCTTTGCCAACCTGTACTGGTCCAGTTTACTGCACAGGAGCTACACTGATTATGTCATTTCCCGCATCCCTGCAGCCATCTCCCTCATACCTGATGCCATGTCTTTATTCTCATCTATCAGTGCACTGATGCCCTTCCCCATGTTTTCCATATGTGTATTTAGGGTCCTCACCTGGCGTTGCACAGACTGGATGGCCTTCCCCTGCATTCTTTGGATCTTAACCATGCTACCCTCCAGCCCACGGAAGACACTGGGACCCTCCACATGTTATGCAGCACTGCTATCTCTGGGCCTGCAGCGTCTGATACCTATACGACCAACCTCTGCACTGGGCTGCTGTGTGGCAGTGCTTCCTTCCCCAGCCAAGGTTTGAGGGCCCGATTCACAGAATGAACTTAAGACTCAATCCTAAACTTACTACTATTTTGGTATTCACAGAATGCACTTACTACTTTTGGTATTTGCAGAAGTTAGGATTTTGTCTTAAGTTTGTCTTAAGACAAACTTAAGACAGACTTAAGACAAAATCCTAACTTCTGTGAAAAACAAATTCTGTGATTCGGGCCCTGAGTGTCTTCACCCTCCATTTCACCTGCTGAAGTCTCCATTTCTACCAGTGAAGCCAGTGCATGCCTTCTGCTCTTTTGAGGTGCAGGTGTTGTTTGCGGCAGTGATGGTGAGGACAGTAGCAGAGGGGATCCTGAACATTCTGGGGACGCCTGCAGATGTGGAGACATTTCAAGGTCTTGGGATGGTGGCAGTGGTGTTTGTGCACCAGTGTCCTCTGTGACATTCTCTGCACTTGTGCCTGCCTCCTGGCTGTCATCCCTCTGTGATGCTGTGCCTTCCTTTTCCCTGGTTCGCCTGTGAGATGTCTCGCCTGTGGACAAAAAAGCGTACATTAGTTCTGTGCTCCTGTCTCACTGATTCTACAATTCTACAATTAATAAATTTCACTCAAACACTGTACATATTGCCTCAGCCTCATTCTGACTGATATGTTTAGCCTAACATCTTCATTGCTGTGCTGTATGACATGGTAGGTCTTTCAAATACTACATGTCCCATAATGCATTGCTCCCGTCTAATACTACTGCAGTGGGGTAAACTTTGCCACATAGGGAAAAGGGAAGGTAATGGGGTGGGGGTGATTGCTGTGCATGCGCCTTACCTTTTCTGGCAGCAGCTCTGGCTGAGCTGTCTGCATCTCCCAGTCCACAGACGCTCTCTGGTTCAATGGTGGATCCCACCAACTCCTCCAGCTCAGTCAGGGTAGGTGCACGGTTCTTCCCTCCTCCAACTTTATTTGCCTCTTTGTGGAGCTCTGCTATTGTCTTCTTGGTTATGCTCCTGAGGTCATACCACCTCTTTTTCAGGTCGTCTATGTCCCTTGCAGTCACTCCTACAGCATTCACCTTTGTCTGTATTTCCAGCCAAATCTCTCTTTTTGCAGATTCCGCCACAGTCAGGGACTGCTTTCCAAACAATTTCTGGTGTTCTTTCACCACCTCCTCCACAAGGACCTGCAGCTCCATGGTGCTAAATTAAATTTTTCTCTTCCTCGCTGGATGTTCCTTTTCACTGCTGCTTCCCATTTTCAAAGTTTGAAAGCACAAACAAAGTTTTCCTGTGGCTCAGTGACTCAGCTCTGCTTGCTCTCCCTCTCCAGAAGCTTCTAATTGCTTCCAGCTGCCTGGATTTGGCCACTTCCTGGTTGGGAAGAGGTGGGTGGTAGCACCTGATTGGCTGACTCATAGGTTTCACTTTCTTCCCTTTGAGATTCGGTATTTACCAATTCGGTATTTACCGATTTAGTATTTCCCATTCATTCCTATGGGCCAAAAGGCCCATAGGAATGAATGGGAAATACCGAATCGGTAAATACCGATTCGGTAAATTCCGAATGACAGATACCGAATTTTGCCGAATTGGTAAAAATTACCGAATTTTGAGCTACATCCCAAATACCGATTCTAAAAATACCGAATCGGTAAAATCCGGTATTTTAGAATCGGTATTTTTGGATTGCCTACATCTAGCCCTAAATTGTGTAAAAGTAGAGTGCGAATGATAGCAGAGGGTGTTACCAGAGGGACTTAGGCCTTATTTCCAAAAAGGGGTATCGCTGAAGTAGAAACGGCTACTCCCCGAGCTTGAAAGAAGGGTAAACAGGGGTTTTTACTCATAGCAAAAAGAGGTAATTCTTATTCTGGAATAAGTTGAAAATCGATCCTTTTATAGTGGAGCAGACTGAGTAGCGCTGTTTTTATGTTGTTACTAACAAAATTTTGATTAAGAAAAACTCATAAACATATTGCAGTTGAGAGGGTCAGTAGTATGAGTTAAACTGACTGAAATTGACAGCATTATAGAAAAGAAATTGCATTGAACTATTGCAGAAATTAAATTTTTTGAAGGTTTAAAGAAACTATTGGGAGGTAAAGTGAAAAAATATTTTTTAATTGGTGATGCTCCTGAAGGAACACCCGTGCATTTTATGTCTACCAATTTTGGACAAAATTCATGTATGAGTGTTCACCAATGGTGCAAGACTACTGAAAGAGAGGGTCTTTTGAGGTTTCCAAAAGATGGAACTCATGAATTGCAAATCATTGACAAATTAAGGTAGGTATTATGTGAAATACAGATACCATCTAGAGCTGCACAATTTGAAGCTTTAAGCATGTTGGAAAAAGCAGCAAGAGACAAAGCAAGTGAGGATAAAAAGGTAAAGCACCAGATACAGGAGAAAGGAATTAATGATGACAAAAAGCTTCACATAAATAATGATTATGGGGATGAATTAATTGATACATTGTTAACTAAGTGTCCATCAACTTATGTGGTGAGCTTTCTGTGTGAAGTGCGTTTGTACATTTCTGTGTGTGTTTGGGTGTTTCTAATTTTATTACACAGATTTTCATTTTCCTCGAAGTATGGTGGTGTCCATGTTTCTCTTGGTGTGTGTGTGTAGTTAGTTGTGGCAACATCTGCATTTGTCAGCATTTATTTGCTGCCTATAGCGTTGGTGTGTGTGTTCTGCTGTCTATTTGTTGGGTTTTGTTGGTGCGCAAATTGCATGTTTGATGTGTTAGTGTGTTTGAGTTAGTGTATGTGCGTATCCTTGTTTGTCGCTACTCATCTACAGGTGGCAGTGTTTGAATCATTTTCTATGCTGATCTGTACTTTTGTAACTGTTTGTATTTCTTCCTGTTTGTGGCCTTCTGTCTGTGTGTGTGTGTGTGCGTGTGTGTGTGTGTGTGTGTGTGGGAAACACAAAGTTGCCGTGGGTCTACTTACGTGCGCTAGCCTGTGTATCTGGGTGTGTTTGAGAGAGAGAGTGAGAAACTGTTGTGTGTATGTGTTCTTCCGTTTGTTGATGTTTCTACATTTGTTATTTGCGTTTCACTGGTTTTCTGATTGTGTTTGTTTACCTCCCTATTTTCTGCTGTATGTGTCTATTTGTCTGCCTCTGTGTGTCTGCTTTGCTGAAAGTGTTTGCAAGTATGTGTATGTAGAGCTGTGTGTTTTGCTGATTTGCTGGTTGGTTTGTTTGTTCACCCTGATTTAAGTGTTTGTTTATGTGAGGGTGTGCTTGGCCTCTTTTTAAGTACGTTGTCATCTACAGACCGAAAATTGGACGCTTGAGGCCCGGATACTTAGGATTCCGGCATACTGCTGAAATCCCATTATACTTGGCCAGGTAACCTGAATGTTGTAGGTTTGCTTCGGTAACAGCAATATTTTTTACATAGGGTACTAAGAATAATGAGAACCCCGATACGTGGTGTCTTCTCAACCATGCAGCAAAAATAATTATTCTGGAAGTGAAAAAAACCATTAGGGTTAAAATGCAATTTCTATTACGATGGTAGTCCTTCTAATGGTTTGTTGCTTAAATACACATAGTTGCAACATTTGTGCCCCAAAAGAGGTTTGTTCATGCAGGCTAGCAAATTAATTATGACTTCCCCGAAATTGATATCACATGAACATACCTGACTTTAGAGATTATTAATATATAGGTACCAGGCCAACATGTAGCGTTGTCACAGCTGGAGATGCCTTCATTAATAATCCTTATTAGCAGTCAGCAAGCACGAACAAAAGCAGCCTTTTTGCAGTAAGGTGAAAAAATGTGGAGCATAGCTAAATTCTTATAAGGTCCCAAAGACGAGACAGATTGCATTGCAAATGCTTGTTTTTTATTTCCAGTCTGGAAAAGTGTGGTGCTGCCCAACTAAGATAGTTAATTTCTCTTCCAGGTAGGGAGGGGTGTGTGCTCTGGTTACCTTTTATGTGATGCACCTAATTATCTTGAAGATCATGTGAGCATACAATGGAGCCAATGTAGTGTCTTCAGTTTTGTATTCATACGTTTTAACTTACACAGTGCCTTGATGACATATGCACCAGGGCACAATGGTATTAAAGAAGGGGACATAGACACTTGTGCTCCCCCTTCTGTAATACTGATATCGCTGGTGCACATGTAGTGCCAGCTCTATCACGAGAGGGCACCCCTTCATTTGCATGGGAGCATGGCCCCATGCAAATGAGGGAATTACTTTGTCTCGGCACCCACGCTGTTTTATGGACGAGGGCCCCCGAGACAAACATGTCCTTAGGAGGCACATTGAAAGTGCACCTCAAAAAGGTGGCACACTTTCAGGGCGCCACCTAAAGGCAGCCCATTGGAGGCGAGAAAGTGAGACGCCTGGACACCCAGACATCCCTAATTCAGGCGGGTGAAGTCACTAAGTGCACCTGCCTGTAAGAGGGTCTCTCCCCCCTCTTCAAAGTGCAGGCAACATGCTGTCTGCACTGTAGAACACAAAGGGGCTTTGAAGCAGCGGCTCTGTATTTCACTAGAATGCACTGCCTCCAGGCAGCACCAGTTTGCTGCTGCCCGGGGGGCAGCACATTCTTTGTAATACGGTGCACTGTCCATGTTTGCACTTGGCACATCTTTTGAAAGCTACACCGTGGCGCAAACAGGGAAAGTGCGCTGATTGATATTATGGCCCCTGATATCTGTTTGGTAATCTATCGCAAATTTGGTAGTAAAATACAAGCGCTACCCCGAAGACTGATAACGGGGAGACCTTTACATGCAAAATGGAGCACCAAATAAGAAACACAAGCAGCCGATGGTTCTAGAAATTGAATCTCCTGTTTCCTATTTTCACCTTGCTGAGCAGTATTGTACATCATTTGAAATGTCTGGATCTTTTTTTGAGAATGTCCCGTGATCTGAATGAGTCCAGTGATCTGAGTGGGTCTCAAGATCAAACTGAAACAAACCAGCTTCAATCTAAAAATAGGCACAATTATTGCTTTCCTCTCTGGAGCTAACCTAATAAACAAAGATAGCATCATTGTGAAAAGAATCACGGTGCTCTGACAATCATGTCCGTGAACTCCCCATGTTTACTGCACCTAAGGCCATCTACTGACTCGCTCACTCGTGTTACTTATCAAATAAAATTAAAATAATAAGTGACAAGGCTGGAACCATCAAATGTCTAATTTTCTTTAAAAAAAAATCTAAAAAATGCTATGGATTCTGACCTACTTGATCTCCTCTGGCTTTATTGTTTCAGCTAGATGCTCACGGTTGCAACTCATTTTGGACGAGTTTGTCTTTTTCTGATACAGTTTCTGATAATGCAGTCTTGGAGTCTTGTTTTGGAAGACTGCCTTACTTTCTGTTACTGGAGTATTGTAATGTTGCCTTCGCAGAGTCAGTCATTTTCTGCTACTGGTTCCCTTTGAGGCACTGGAGTCTTGCAGTCCTGTTTTGGAAGAGTGTGCTATTTTCTGGTACTGGAGACTTGTAGTCTTGTTCTTGCAGTTTTATTTTGGAAGAGTGTGCTATTTTCTGTTACTCAAGTCGTGCAGTCTTGTTTTGGAAGAATGTGTTATTTTCTGGTTCTCGAGTCTAGCAGTCTTGTTTCGGAAGGGTATGCCATTTTCTGATTCTGGAGTCTTGCAGTCTTGTTCTTACAGTCTTGTTTTGAAAGAGTGTGCTTTTTCCTGGCACTGGAGTCTTGCAGTCTTGTATTAGAAGAGTGTGGTATTTTCTGGTACTGGAGTTTTTTGTAGTCTTGTTCTTGCAGTCTTGTTTTTGAAGAGGGTGCTATTTTCTGGTACTGGAGTCTTGCAGTCTTGTTTTGGAAGAGTATGGCATTTTCTGGTACTAGAGTCTTGCAGTCTTGTTTTGGAATAGTCCCTTATGTTCTGGTACTGGAGTATTAAAGTTTTGTTTTGGAAGGGTCGGTCATTTTCTGGTACTGGAGATTTGTAATCTTGTTCTTGCTGTCTTGTTTTGGAAGAGTGTGCTATTTTCTTGTACTCGAGTCTTGCAGTCTTGTTCTTACAGTCTTGTTTTGGAAGAGAGTGGTATTTTCTGGTACTGGAGTCTTGTACTCTTGTTTTGGAAGAGTGTTCTATTATCTGGTACTGGAGTCTTGCAGTCTTGTTTTGGACGAGTGTGGTATTTTCTGGTACAGAAGTCTTGGAGTCTTGTTTTTAGAGTCTTGTTTTAGAAGAATGTGCTATTTCCTGGTACTGGAGTCTTACAGTCTTAGTCTTGCAGTCTTGTATTGGAAGAGTATGCTATTTTCTGGTAACGGAGTCTTGTTTTCTTGTTCTAGCAGTCTTGTTTTGGAAGAGGTGGTATTTTCTGGTACTCGAGTCTTGCAGTCTTGTTCTTACAGTCTTGTTTTGGAAGAGTGTGGTAATTTCTGGTACTGTATTCTTGTAGTCTTGTTCTTACAGTCTTGTTTTGGAAGAGTGTGGTATTTTCTGGTACTGGAGTGTTATAGTCTTGTTCTAGCAATCTTGTTTTGGAAGAGTGTGGTATTTTCTGGTACTTGAGTCTGGCAGTCTTGTTCTTAAAGTCTTGTTTTGGAAGAGTGTGGTATTTTCTGGTACTGGAGTATTGTTTTCTTGTTCTAGCAGTCTTGTTTTGGAAGAGCGTGCTTTTATCTGGTACTGGAGTCTAGCAGTCTTGTTTTGAAAGAGTGTGGTATTTTCTGGTACTCGAGTCGTGCATTCTTGTTCTTACAGTTTTGTTTTGGAAGAGTGTGGTAATTTCTGGTACTTGAGTCTTGTAGTCTTGTTCTTGCAATCTTGTTTTGGAAGAGTGTGGTATTTTCTGGTACTGGAGTCTTATAGTCTTCTTCTAGCAATCTTGTTTTGGAAGAGTGTGCTATTTTCTGGTACTGGAGTCTTGCAATCTTGTTTTGGAAGAGTGTGGTATTTTCTGGTATTTGAGTCTTGCAGTCTTGTTCTTACAGTCTTGTTTTGGAAGAGTGTGGTATTTTCTGGTACTCGAGTCTTGCAGTCTTGTTCTTACAGTCTTGTTTTGGAAGAGTGTGGTAATTTCTGGTACTGTATTCTTGTAGTCTTGTTCTTACAGTCTTGTTTTGGAAGAGTGTGGTATTTTCTGGTACTCGAGTCTTGCAGTCTTGTTCTTACAGTCTTGTTTTGGAAGAGTGTGGTAATTTCTGGTACTGTATTCTTGTAGTCTTGTTCTTACAGTCTTGTTTTGGAAGAGTGTGGTATTTTCTGGTACTGGAGTGTTATAGTCTTGTTCTAGCAATCTTGTTTTGGAAGAGTGTGGTATTTTCTGGTACTTGAGTCTGGCAGTCTTGTTCTTAAAGTCTTGTTTTGGAAGAGTGTGGTATTTTCTGGTACTGGAGTCTTGTTTTCTTGTTCTAGCAGTCTTGTTTTGGAAGAGTGTGCTTTTATCTGGTACTGGAGTCTAGCAGTCTTGTTTTGAAAGAGTGTGGTATTTTCTGGTACTCGAGTCGTGCAGTCTTGTTCTTACAGTTTTGTTTTGGAAGAGTGTGGTAATTTCTGGTACTTGAGTCTTGTAGTCTTGTTCTTGCAATCTTGTTTTGGAAGAGTGTGGTATTTTCTGGTACTGGAGTCTTATAGTCTTCTTCTAGCAATCTTGTTTTGGAAGAGTGTGCTATTTTCTGGTACTGGAGTCTTGCAATCTTGTTTTGGAAGAGTGTGGTATTTTCTGGTACTTGAGTCTTGCAGTCTTGTTCTTACAGTCTTGTTTTGGAAGAGTGTGGTATTTTCTGGTACTCGAGTCTTGCAGTCTTGTTCTTACAGTCTTGTTTTGGAAGAGTGTGGTAATTTCTGGTACTGTATTCTTGTAGTCTTGTTCTTACAGTCTTGTTTTGGAAGAGTGTGGTATTTTCTGGTACTGGAGTGTTATAGTCTTGTTCTAGCAATCTTGTTTTGGAAGAGTGTGGTATTTTCTGGTACTTGAGTCTGGCAGTCTTGTTCTTAAAGTCTTGTTTTGGAAGAGTGTGGTATTTTCTGGTACTGGAGTCTTGTTTTCTTGTTCTAGCAGTCTTGTTTTGGAAGAGTGTGCTTTTATCTGGTACTGGAGTCTAGCAGTCTTGTTTTGAAAGAGTGTGGTATTTTCTGGTACTCGAGTCGTGCAGTCTTGTTCTTACAGTTTTGTTTTGGAAGAGTGTGGTAATTTCTGGTACTTGAGTCTTGTAGTCTTGTTCTTGCAATCTTGTTTTGGAAGAGTGTGGTATTTTCTGGTACTGGAGTCTTATAGTCTTCTTCTAGCAATCTTGTTTTGGAAGAGTGTGCTATTTTCTGGTACTGGAGTCTTGCAATCTTGTTTTGGAAGAGTGTGGTATTTTCTGGTACTTGAGTCTTGCAGTCTTGTTCTTACAGTCTTGTTTTGGAAGAGTGTGGTATTTTCTGGTACTGGAGTCTTGTTTTCTTGTTCTAGCAGTCTTGTTTTGGAAGAGTGTGCTATTTTCTGGTTCTGGAGTCTTGCGTCTTGTTTTGGAAGAGTGTGGTATTTTCTGGTACTCAAGTCTTGCAGTCTTGTTCTTACAGTCTTGTTTTGGAAGAGTGTGGTAATTTCTGGTACTGGAGTAGTGTAGTCTTGTTCTTGCAGTCTTGTTTTGGAAGAGTGTGCTTTTTTCTGGTACTGGAGTCTAGCAGTCTTGTTTTGGAAGAGTGTGGTATTTTCTGGTACTCGAGTCTTGCAGTCTTGTTCTTACATTCTTGTTTTGGAAGAATTTGCTATTTGCTGGTACTAGAGTATTGCAGCCTTGTTCTTGCAGTCTTGTATTGGAAGAGTGTGGTATTTTCTGGTACTGGAGTTTTGTAGTTTTGTTCTTGCAGTCTTGTTTTGTAAGAGTGTGTTATTTTCTGGTACTGGAGTCTTGCAGTCTTGTTTTGGAATAGTGCCTGATGTTCTGGTACTGGAGTATTAAAGTTTTGTTTTGGAAGGGTCTGTCATTTTCTGGTACTGGTTAACTTTGAGTCACTGGAGTCTTGTAGTATTGTTTAGGAAGAATAAGCTATTTTCTGGTACTGTTCTTCTGTGGTCATTGCTGCCCTTTTCTTTTGCCCTAAGAAGCGTAGCAGGAAGGCTTTTGGCGCTGCCCTTCCGCAAAATATTGCAAATGAGCCCCTCAGTCTGGATGGCTGATTTCTCCAATTCCCAACATAACAAACTATTCAGGTGCCCTAGTATTTTAATTATCACTTCTAAAGGAGTTAATAGAGGCCTCCTCCGTAGGAGCATCTTCATATGGGATTGGTGCATTTACCAACCTGGTAGGTAAGGCTTCTTTCCTTCCTGGCTGTGTATTGCACCAATATTCTAGGGCCAGTTGAACTTTGTATTATGCAGGTGCAGTATTGTTTAACTCCCCGTTTTGTGTAACTTAGGGACAGACAGAGATACATTTTGGTTATGCCACCAGAGAAAGTAATGTTTTCTAAGAATATTTTAATTGCTGCTGAGTGTTGATATGTGCTCACCAACACACACTAAACATGGGGTCATCTAAAGGTCTATCATGGGACATTCTGGGGAAACCCTCATCACTCCTTTAAAACCTGAACATGGTCCTTGAAGTGCTGCCTAAGTTGGTAACTGGATTTAAGACATGTAAATGTTACCATTTTGATTGACCTGCACTGGATGCGTTTTACCACCTGCACCCCAGATTACAGTACCCCAGGTGTTGTTCCAAGCGTTCGTTTCAGGTTTTGGAACTACTTCAACCTGCATGTGGTATCTTCTTAGTCTTCATCGTTATAGACTTTGAAAGTGAGATTTGGAGGTGTGATGAGAAAAAGGGTTTGGAGTAGAAACACCCTCACTGGGGAATTTGCTCACCGTAGCCACTTTTTTCAATTCTACCAATAATGGTTAAAGGGAAAGTTAAGGTTTCTTCCCTCTATGTAACTGCCTGTTTCAGATCTCTTGACTTCTCAGGCAACAGTCAAAACCTCCATTATATGAACCTGACTTATAAAACTTCCTTCTCTCAAGGGTAGGAGTAAAACAGTTTCACGATTCGTTCATGTGGAAAAGAACACCGTAAAAACTGGTGGGTGCGAATGGGCTTCTCTAAGTGAAAAAATATTTCCCATGTAGAGGAGGAGTTGAAAAGGTGCGGCTTCGCGCACAGGAGGCATTTCACCATATGCCATTGTACACTATTTACAGTTATTCACTTACAAACGCATCTGCATGCTCATATTCCAGAATTCACTGCGGTTTCCAGGATTGTGCATTGAATCCTGAGACTGTTGCAGCTTTTCTGGTGTACTCTGGGAAACCTTAGTAAATTCCAGAAATTCGAAAATCTGCACCAGTGCAAGGTTGTAAACCTGTGGGTGTCAGTTTCTACTCCCCCCCCCCTGAATTCTGCCCATAAAACCTATGAGACACAAACTTTGGAATCTCCCTTGGTGATGATAATTCAACTTGCGGGGTTCTAGCTTGATTCTGCTGGAAGTTCTTTGAAGTGGAGTTCTTGCACGTTACTGTGGTCTGGATTTTTAAGTTATGCCTAGTACTAGGAGATTGGTGATTTCTAAGAGACCCCTGCTGTATTGGGGCAAAAACAGCAACAGAAGCCTACAGAGGAAAGATAGTCAGATAAATAATTGGCCTATGCATTTCAGGAAAAACAACACACTGTTTCACATCTCTGTCTTTAGATTCTATCTGCTGGCTCGATATACTGGGAATATGATGTAAGCAAGTTACTAATAGCCCCAGCTAGGTCAGGCAAGGTAGACGGGCAGCACCAAAGGCAAGAGGTCATAATGGACTGAAGTGTATTAGTTGCTGTGGGGTCACTAAATTGTACTTACTTTTTTGCCCAACCACCTTCCGTTCCCAAAAATTTGCAATCCTTACCAGGTAGAGAGCACAGGGGATAATTACACATTCATAACTTTTCAGGGTTGCCTACCCAAATAAAGATACATTGTTTTAGAGAAAATATAGTGAGACATACCAAAGAACCATGAAATGAATTGCATCAGGTGCCATGCTGCTAAACAAGATCTATCAATGCATGCCTGACGCACACTGAGGTTGTCATACCATATCTCAGAAGGGTAATGAGTGACTGGAAGAGCACATAATCTGTCTGTACCCTGAAGCATAGGCATTACTCCCTTTCAGAGGTAAAGCCCTCCTGCTCGCTAAAGCAAGAGAAGAGGACACAGTACAATGACAATGAATGCAAGAGGCATACCTACCTGCAGCATGTCCCATAAACGTGTCACACACTCCACTACTTGGTCAGTGTGAAATCACTAAATGCATCTAATATTAACGTTGAATTACTCTAATCTGGTACTTGAATAAAGGGCCCTGGAAAGATTCCAGCAAGAGACCAGAACAAATTAGCCAGTAGGTGACTATATCTTGTACTCTGTTTCAGTAAATGTCTTGCAGTCCCCTGTTGAGGGTGATGGAGCGAGCTTCAGAAATGATTGTATTCTGGCTCGTGATATAAAACTCTCATAACTTGAATTAACATATTAATGAGTTATTGCATGGTTTGTTGTATTAAACCAATTTATAGTAAAATTCCTCATCATTATACAGGATTAATGTGCTTTATGTTGCATTTGCAAGTATGTTTTATAATAAATAACTAATGTTGTTTTGTCTGTCCTATTGACTTTGTCAACATTATTGCGGCTGATTAATTAATGGCATGTGCTTTTATTATGTGTGCTTATGTGTTTGACTATGTTGTATCTGTTTATCCATGTTGTGTTTGTCTATCTTTTTACTCTTTCAGATATATGAAGAATCCAGCTGGACTCTATGAAGAATGGTAGATATTAAATGTGCTGCTTTATTTGTGTGCTTCTGCTAGGTGACTTATACTAATGGGTTAACATTAGCTATGTAGGTTGGAAACAGAATGACTTTCATTACCTGAATTAATTATTGTTTTGTGTTTGTTTAAATAATAGTTTTCTGAAAAAGTGGCGCAAGCTAAAAGTGGCGAAGTGACGCAAGCAAAAGTGGCGCAGAAAATTGACGCTTTCTGAAAAGAGGCCTGCTGATGAAAAGCCACATGAGAAAAACTTATTTTGAAAAGGATGAGAAGCCTATGAACTTTTATTGTGAAAAGTTTTTGAAAAGAACTGCAAGGCACTCTGTGGAGAGGTTTGCTAATGTGCCACGAGAAGCTCAGAACGGACAGGCTCAAGGCCAGGATGTGAGTCGCGGCATTTTTGTGCACTACATGAACAATCTTTGCTACAAAATGTAGCAGCCTAAGGAAGTGCTGCCAGGACTCTGTGCATGAACAATGGCTTTGTGTAAAAGCCTGGACTTGAGGTGGAAGATGTCACAATTTACTGTGGCGTGAGGTTGTTCAGCCAATGGGGAGCCAGAATTCAGCTGATGGTATGTGAAATTAGTTAGTTTAGCCATAGTTTTAGGGTATAAGAATAGGCTCTAGGAGCAGATTTTTGGCTTACGCTTCTTGATTCCAGAGGGACGTGTTCTGCTGACCGACGATTACACGTAAGGAAAGGTGACTTTTAAAAGACTTTGTTTTCAGGCGATGAGGGTAGAGACAGAGAATTAGTTAGGATTGGAAATGCTCTTTTTCACTTATTTCTGCTAATGAATAATATTTTCTTGAATTAAGCTCTCTTTATAAATGCTGAATAAACTTTCTTTAAGACTTTTTAAAATGCTTGCTTAATAAAGTTCCAAAACCTAAGTTTTCCTGAATATGTTTGAATAAACTTTTAAAATGACAAGCTGGTCTTATTTATTGTAGATAGTTTAAACAACATATCAGATCCATTCGCCTCATGATTCAGCTGCTCTGTTATTTTATGGGCCTGGTATTGATTGGTAAGTTTGGTGGTAGATAGTGACATCATTTATGCAGAATTTTAGTAGGAGCGCTGGATCAGTTTTTGGTAGCATTCGTACGGTTATATGTTGTTTTTGACATACATGCTACATACATGATACATATATGTTGGTATATACATAGGATTAATGTTGAGTTTTTGATTTTGTCAGATTGTTATATGTAGTTTTAAGGGTTTTTCCAGCAGTGGGAAAAATTCCTGGTTTGCCATGGCAAGAGTAGTGTGACTAGAAAAGTTACACAGTGCATTTGTTCTGCTTCAAAATGTGATATCGCCGCATATCACATGTTGTGGACGTACAGCACAAGTTTAGGGACCTTAGATGTGACTGGTTGAATGTAACAGTGAGGATTGCCTATGAAATTGTAGCATTAAGCATAGGGACCTGGTGAGCCTGTTTTAAAACTTTTTGTGAAGAGAGTAATAGGATTTATCCAAGCTTGAGTGAAGGGTAAGATAGCGTCATCTATTCTTATTAACGTTTGACGATTTCTGTGGTTGGTTCATGTCCTGCCAAGAATTTGTGTGTGCAAGATCAGGGTTTTCCGTTTGAAAGTGCGTGAATCATTTGTAATATCAATTGAGTTAAACTTTGAATTGCTAAATGTACCTGCATTCAATTAGAAACACAATTGGTTATTATCTGTTAGAAGGGTAGGGTAAGAATTGCTCCATGGGCGATTGAGACTATTCTGTGAGAATAGCGTCGTCTACTCCACGCTGAGAATACTTGAACGAATGTATAAAACTATCTCTTTGTTTAGAGAAGCAGGCAAATGGTTTGTTTTATGTAGTTACTAATTGTGTTTAAAAAGGTGATTGTAAAGCGTTTTAAAGCCTTCAGGGTAAAGTAAAAGCATTGAAAAGTGCTTTCAGCTATTTAAATACATTATAAATTGTTCCCCGTAGTTTGCGAATAGTTAAAAGCCTTCCGATCGTATTTGGGAAGGGAGGGGCTGTTTTACCGAGTGAGGAGCGTAAGGGGAGAGCTGCCAGCTGCAGCGGCTGTCTACGTCACAGCCGTCGCGCTCTCATTGGTCAGGGTGCCGCAGCGTCATAGCAGGGCCGCGCTCTGATTGGTTCAGGAGTTCGGAGTGTCTCGGCAAAGCCGCGCTCTGATTGGCTGAGGCGTCGTGTTTAAGCAGCACTGTGATTCGCTGAAAGGCATTTCAGTGTTAGGAAGTGGTTGCGCGTGATTGGCCGATGCGCGTCACCACTGACTGCCGAGATTTTTATATTTACCAAGTGTCCTCGAGTTTATTCCTTATTAAAGAGCAATAGATTTGCTGTTTGCATAAAGTGATTCAGAACAAACACACTCGAATATGCAAATAAGTCCCAGGTTTGATTTCCCTCGCTACAATCGCGCTGTTGTTTAAAAAGAAGAAGCTTGTTAAGGCTGATGCATGTGGCGAGCACGCTGTATTAAGAGCACATATTGTAAAGGAGGGGCTGCTTCTGCTTGGAGCGCGAGGAGAGAGCTAGGAGCCGCAGCGGCTGTGTGCGTCATAGCCGCCGCGCTCCGATTGGCTGGGGCGTCCGGAGCGTCACAGCAAAATCACGCTGTGATTGGCTGGAGCTGCCGAGTTGTTTTCAATTCTTTCTAGCTGCGCTAATGTGTAAAAGCGAAGCGTGTTACAGCTGATACCTGTGGCGAGTTGCGCGCTGCGTTGGTACCCAGGTGGCAGAAAGCAAGGCAAGTGATTTCAGTCACAACAAATTCTGTAAAGTGCAGGGGTCTGAAAAGGTGGGTGCATGCAAATAATACCTTTTGTGTACCTGCACCTGATAACCCTGATGAAGATAGTGAAGACACTGCAACTGATTCAGACTCTGAAGAAGAAAGTTCTAAAGAAAATCCAGATCTTGAAGATCGACAAGGTGGTCGACATCTGGATGATGATGTCAATGTGAATGAAACATTGAATGAAAAAGATCTAGAGATTGTGATTCTAGATTCAGAAAATCATGAAGATCTGCTAGAAAAAGAAGCAGAAAAAGAGTCCGAGACTGAGGAGATTCAAGATCAGGAGAGTATTGAAAAGCAGATTGAAAGCTCTGAAATCAGGAACAGAAATTCTGGAACTGGGAAGCTAGTAGCAAGTCCGGAAGAGAAGGACAAATTGCCAAGTACCAGCTACAGAGATGTTGTTCCTAACGGAGTGAAGCTGCCGAGAAAAGAAGTACCTAGATACAGTATTGAAATCTCTGAAACTGACTATGATGAAAGTGATGAAGAATCTGAAATAAGAAAATTCAGAAAAAGAACTTGGAAAGCTAAATATATTGAAATCAAGCCTAAGAAGAAACTCTTGAGAAAAGGTGATGTCTGGCCTAAAGAAGATTTGAAGTTCAAATTCATGAATAAATTGAAAGAACAAGTCAATTAAGTGTCAAGTCAGAAGAGTGATTCAGACAAAAAAGAGCAAGCTGGAGAGAAAATTGAAATGATTACCAGGAAAAGCAAAAGACCATTGAGAGCAAATGAAAAATACAAGTCTCCAGAATGGGCCTACATAAATATTGCTCCAGTAGTTGAGGAGCGCAGTAGCAGTCAGGCGGACTTGGAAGAAAATGGTGACAATGACTAGGTTTAGTTTTTTTTAAGTTGAGGTTTATTTTTGGCATAAGGCTGAAGAAATTGTGTTAGGGTGACACAAGGTCGAAGAAATTGTGTTAGCTGGAAACACTTTTATGTAAGACGCAAGGTCGAAGAAAACATGTTTTAGAATTTGAAAAAAAAAAAGAGGGGGTGTATACTGTATACTAAACTATATACTAATTTTTCAAAACATTTTCAAAAATTTACTTTTTGTTTTTTGTTTTGTTTTATAATACTCAGATTGATATTTGTTTTGTTGGTGCAATTCAAAAAGTAGTTATGCAATTTAAAACTTAGTTACCTATGAATTCATTGGGGGTTGGGGATTCAAAGGTGGAAAGGATCCAACTTAGCTGAATAAAGAAAGGGTAAAGGATATAGAATTAGTAGGCTGTAAGACTTAATACTCATTATGAGAGTTGCAGAAATATAGATGAAATTAGAGTTTAAATACTAATCCTGGGTAAGCCTGAAACATGTTTAATAGATAAAAATTTTAAGAAAAATGTTTGGATTTTGTTTGGTGATTTTGAAATCACCAGATTAGGGAGTTGATGGAGCGAGCTTCAGAAATTATTTTATTCTGGCTCGTGATATAAAACTCTCATAACTTGAATTAACATATTAATGAGTTATTGCATGGTTTGTTGTATTAAACCAATTTAGAGTAAAATTCCTCATCATTATACAGGATTAATGTGCTTTATGTTGCATTTGCAAGTATGTTTTATAATAAATAACTAATGTTGTTTTGTCTGTCCTATTGACTTTGTCAACATTTATTTATTTATTTATTTACTGACACTTATAGAGCGCGAATGATTACCCTTGGGTGTCTCGGCGCTAGACTGCAGTAATGTCATCCTTAGAGGTGAGGTATAAGGTGGGTGTACTGTATTATTGGTTGAATAACCACGTCTTCAAGTTTTTTCTAAACTGTAAGAGTGATGGGCTGGCTTTGACGTGGTATGGTAGGGTATTCCAGATTTTGGGGGCCGCAACTAGGAAGCGGCGGTCACCCCATGTGACTGTTCTGCTACGTGGGACCACTAATTGATTAAGTGATGAGGATCGTAGCTTTCTTGCTGGACTGTAAGGTATTAGATGATCTTTAAGGAAACGAGGCCCCTGATCCTGCATTACCTTATAGACTATACACATAGCTTTAAACTTTATCCTGTTTTAGATAGACAGCCAGTGGTAGGTCCTCAGAGTATCTGAGATGGGTGCGAATTTTGGTTTTTTAGACAGCAGGCGTGCGGCCGCATTCTGTACCGTCTGCAACTTTTTTGTGACTCTGGATTGTGCATTCAGGAAGAGTCCGTTGCAGTAATCTAGTGAACTTAAAACCAATGACGTGACCAGGGTCTTAGCGGCCGTGTCAGGCAGAAAAGGCAGGATTTTCCTTATCATTCTGAGTTTAAAATGGGCCGTGGACGCTACCTTATTGGCATGAGCCATAAAGTTGAGCTGGTTGTCAAAGGTAACTCCTAGATTTCTCACCTTGGGGGTAGGACAAGGTGGAGTGCCAAATACTGATGGCCACCAAGTTGTCGGCCAGGATGGCGAGAGATTGCCAAAAATGACAACCTCCGTTTTCTCGGAATTGAGCTTCAGGCAGTTTCCTGCCATCCACTCACCGATAGCTGTCATGCCTCTTTGGAACCGTTCTGCCACCTCCTGTCCGTCACCCTTAATGGCCAACACCAACTGTGTGTCATCTGCGTATGAGGTTAGGCTCATCCCATGTACTTTGATGACACTAGCAAGGTCCGACACATAGATGTTAAATAGTGTCGGACTAAGGGATGAGCCTTGAGGAACCCCACACGGTAACGACAATTTGGCAGATTGGAATGGTCCAAGAGTGACCGCCTGAGTTCTATTAGCCAAGAAGGAGGCAAGCAGGTTTCTCGCAGTGGACTGGATACCCATTTTTTCGACACGGTCGACCAAGGTCTTATGGTCAACCGCGTCGAATGCTGCAGAGAGGTCTAAGAGTACCAGCAAGGCTGTCCCTCCTTGATCTCGGATGAGTCTAATATCATCCGCTGCTTTGATGAGAGCAGTTTCGGTTCCGTGGTATTTACGGAACCCAAACTGGGTATCATCAAGCAGATTGTTTCTCTCTATGTGTTCCGACAGCTGCTGGTTCATGGTTTTCTCTGTCACTTTGGCTAAAAAAGGGAGACTTGCTATAGGCCGGTAGTTTTTCAGATCTTTTCTGTCAAGATTTGGTTTTTTAAGCAAAGGCTTAATCAACGTGTTTTTTAAGGAGTCTGGATAAGTCCCAGAGCTCAATATTATATTGCAGACGTGAGTGATAATGGGAATAATTATGTCTGAAACCATGGCTAACACCGATGTGGGGCAAGGGTCCAAGGCAGAGCCTGATTTAATGTACCTCAGTATGGTTTTTGTTTGATCGGTCGTTAAAGGTTTGAAACTCGTCATGGTATTACTCAGGACTGTCTGAGAGGGGAGGGCAACGTTAGTATTAGGTTCCAAGGTGAAAGCTTGGTATATATTATTCACCTTCGTGAAGAAGAACTCAGACAGGGCATCGCATAGTGATTGTGATGGGGGGGGGGGTTTAAGTCTGGTGTGTTACCCGATAGGGTTTTAGCTATGTTATACAGCTGTTTGCTGGAATTTTTAGCTTGTTCTATGTGCAGAGAGAAAAAGCGCTTCTTTGCTGCCGTGATCATAATTTTATAGGCGGCTAGAGCTTCTTTATATTTATTCTTACTTAAACTGTCATAAGTTCGTCGCCAGTACCTTTCCCTGTTTCTCGTTAATTGTTTCTGTATTTTTAGCTCTTCTGTGTACCACTGCGCAGTCTGCATTAATGCGGCTGATTAATTAATGGCATGTGCTTTTATTATGTGTGCTTATGTGTTTGTCTATGTTGTGTCTGTTTATCCATGTTGTGTTTGTCTATCTTTTTACTCTTTCAGATATATGAAGAATCCAGCTGGACTCTATGAAGAATGGTAGATATTAAATGTGCTGCTTTATTTGTGTGCTCCTGCTAGGTGACTTATACTAATGGGTTAACATTAGCTATGTAGGTTGGAAACAGAATGACTTTCATTACCTGAATTCATTTTTGTTTTGTATTTGTTTAAATAATAGTTTTCTGAAAAAGTGACGCAAGCTAAAAGTGGCGCAGTGACGCAAGCAAAAGTGGCGCAGAAAATTGACGCTTTCTGAAAAGAGGCCTGCTGATGAAAAGCCACATGAGAAAAACTTATTTTGAAAAGGATGAGAAGCCTATGAACTTTTATTGTGAAAAGTTTTTGAAAAGAACTGCAAAAGGCACTCTGTGGAGAGGTTTGCTAATGTGCCACGAGAAGCTCAGAACGGACAGGCTCAAGGCCAGGATGTGAGTCGCGGCATTTTTGTGCACTACATGAACAATCTTTGCTACAAAATGTAGCAGCCTAAGGAAGTGCTGCCAGGACTCTGTGCATGAACAATGGCTTTGTATAAAAGCCTGGACTTGAGGTGGAATATGTCACAATTTACTGTGGCGTGAGGTTGTTCAGCCAATGGGGAGCCAGAATTCAGCTGATGGTATGTGATATTAGTTAGTTTAGCCATAGTTTTAGGGTATACGAATAGGCTCTAGGAGCAGATTTTTGGCTTACGCTTCTTGATTCCAGAGGGACGTGTTCTGCTGACCGACGATTACACGTAAGGAAAGGTGACTTTTAAAAGACTTTGTTTTCAGGCGATGAGGGTAGAGACAGAGAATTAGTTAGGATTTGGAAATGCTCTTTTTCACTTATTTCTGCTAATGAATAATATTTTCTTGAATTAAGCTCTCTTCATAAATGCTGAATAAACTTTCTTTATGACTTTTTAAAATGCTTGCTTAATAAAGTTCCAAAAAAGTTTTCCTGAATATGTTTGAATAAACTTTTAAAATGACAAGCTGGTCTTGTTTATTGTAGATAGTTTAAACAACATATCAGATCCATTCGCCTCATGATTCAGCTGCTCTGTTATTTTATGGGCCTGGTATTGATTGGTAAGTTTGGTGGTAGATAGTGACATCATTTATGCAGAATTTTAGTAGGAGCGCTGGATCAAGGGATGATTGCGAGGACATCCATTTGACTATACATCACCTGGTGTCCCATTGAACCAGGAAAAGCTGATCATTTCCCTTTCCTTTAAGGAGAATCTGACAATGCTCCCTTAGAGTATATTTGGGTATAAAGAAATCATCCAGAATACCTTGAAGTAAGTTGGTGTCTTTGCCCTTTGAAATAGGAAGAGAAAAAGCCCATTGCTGAGAAGCATCTCCTTTATAAGCATTTCTCCCAAGCTTCAGAGGAGGGAATAAGATTATATTAAACTGTCGTGGGACAGTTGGCTGTGGATCAGAGTGACTATTAAAGTAAAGTGTCTAAATAGTGATACAGAGGAAGATCTCAGCAGATGCTGTTGATCTGGAATAAAGGCTACAAAATCAATAGCCTCCTCTGCTTGATTAAAACCGATCCTTGTTGCTGCAACACATGGGTTGTCCGTCTCAGAGAGACTGACTCATGAAGAGACACTGCACTGAAGATCTGTCTGGAGAATGACTTCAGTTCCTAAGGCTGTGGGAAAAGTGATGACCAAGGGGAATGCAGTTATTAGCAAGCATGGGGTAGACCTCTGTGGTGTTGAAAAGGTGATGGTACATGTTGACGAGCTATGGGTGTAAATAACCCAAACTCGGGATGTCCGTGCGTGACTGTTGTAAAGACGACATGATGAAGAAGAGGTAAGCGAAGCAGTCTTTATTAAGAATAATATCCTGACACCAATAGGCATCTAGTCCTAACAGAAATCCTACTCCAACTGTCCTCCAATCGCCACCCTCGCCCAAGGTTCTACAATAGAACAGGAGGACATCATAGTACCCTGGGCGAGGGTGCGCGGCAAGGGCACAGTGCGAGGCAAGTCGCGTGAACAGGTATAATAATAAACACAACACATTCCTCATTTACAGAAATTTGTAAAATATGCAATAGAAAGGGAGGAGGGGAAAGGTGAAGGAGCAAGGGGGAAACAAGTTAATCACGAGTAAAGAAAATCTATAACTGTATATGCCGAATATGCTAGAGGAGAAAAACAAGTTAATCACATACAAATCTTGTAATTTATTTTGGTAGAATTATTTCTCTGCCATGTATACTCGTGGTGGGTTCCTTGATCATAGTTCCGCCAACATGGAAACCCTGAGGAGGTGAACCATCTTGTGTAATGTCAGAGATTCAAGCTTTGAGAGTATCATCAGCACTACAAGTGATGGAGTCACGTGGAGTGCTAACAATAGTTTCCCCATCAGGAGTGAGGTCGTCTTTGGGAAATACATTAGGGTAACTGAGTCTGGTGAAACTCTCTTCCAGGTTGGGGATACCACTAGTGCCCTCCACCAGATCATTTGAGGGAGTGGCCTCACCTGCTTAAGGGTAAGAGCCCTGATTGGTGTCATCATCAAGAATCCAATTTAGAGGAGGAGAAGGTACTCCTGCGCTCTTGACCAGAGTGCTGCGAGGGCGAGATGCCATCTCCCCAGCACAATGATAAGGACGAAAGGTGCCATACCTTTCCGTCACTTAAAAGTGTGGAATTGCAAAAGATTTCCTTTACCATAAGGGGTTGGGAATAAGGGCTCAGTCCTTTTCTAACAAAGCCACTACTTTCGACTCTAACCCACTCGCCTACGTGAATGTTGACATGTTTGCAGGAGTGTTTGGAGTCATAATAATTTTTACATGTTTGTTGAGCATGTGAAATCTTGCTATTGACTGTTTCAATGGACCAGTCCACCTTCTTAGGAGTTAACCACCCAATGGTGCCTTTGGTGATAGGTGTCTGCCTCTTAAAAATACAAATGGACTAGAACCAGTAGATTCATAGGGTGTGACATGGAAAGCACATAAGTTGTGAGTTATTTCCTTTCTACAAGAGAGGTTGTTATGATTAGCTAGTTGTACAATTCCTTCCACAACGCAATTAAATCTCTCTACTGCACCATTACCAGCTGAGTGGTACAGGGAGGTAGTTTTGTGGGAAATGCCATTGTCGTTGATAATTTTTTTTTAAGTATCGGAAATGAATTGTGGGCCGTTGTCAGTAACAATACATTTGGGCAAACTTTTCCTTAAGAACACAGGGGTATATTAGCAAGGGCACTATCGCCGCTTTAGCTGGACTTTTTCCCGCTAAAGCAGCGATAATTTTATCGCCCTATTAGCAAGCTGTCGCTAAAAGCAGTTAGTGACAGCTTTTAGGCGATAGCGACCGGTTTGGGGCCCACTTTGCATGTCAGCGATATTTATCGCTAATGACATGCAAAGTGGGCGTACCCAACCTGTTAGCGACTGAACACTGTTGCTAATACAGCTATCGCCTATTAGCAAGGCTGGCTGTGCGATTAAAAAAGTTGCTCTAAGCGCAATTATCGCCAGAACCTAACGTCTGCTCAGACCATGACTTAACCTGTATATCCAATCGGAGGTGGATGTTCAGGTTTAGTCCCCATTAGCGTTAATGCCTGAATATCGCTGGATTTCCAGCGATATTCATGCATTGAGCTTCTATCGCCGGATATTTTATCGCATTCGAGATAAACGTTGCTAATAGCATGTTATCTCTGTGATAATATTCGGTGATAGAAACATGGTGGCGCCTGCTTGAGCAGCTGCAGCGCTCTGTGTGTGCTCTCCCGGTTTGATGCGTTTTGCACTGATTCTGGTCGGCTTTTGATGCGGTTTTTTAGGTGGTACACCTAAACTACGGACCCCCGACACCCCTGCACTATAATGGTGCGGTAGCTGAATGGTGAAAATTTGTGAGTGGAATCGGCGTTATACATATTACTTGCCCGATGGGAATTGAGAGGGCGTGTTCTTTCGCAAATGCGAGTGCGAGTGCTGTGGCGGTGTAGAACGCTCACCCGGCTCACCTGGTTTGTAACAAGAAGCTAGTCTCCGCATGCTGTGGGCGTACCCTACCGCGAGAAGCGACCTGCTGTGGAGCTTGGCCGCCCTGGAGCTTAGACGGGGGCGCCGAATTTGTGGCTTGCTTCCCGGACGCCGGGGGATAGTTGCAGTCACAGAAGTGGAGACGGCCATATTACCGGATGAGGAGACGACGAAGGTAGGGGAATCATTGTTGCTCCAGGAGCAGAGGGAGCAGAGGGAAGGCGGAGGCAGTGATAGCGATGCCGAGAGGATAACAGCTGATCACTCGAGAGGCGATCTGTGCAAAAACAAGGTCAGCAAGGTCAGCAAGGGAGCATTAATTAAATGTAAAAGCAAAAATAAAAATAAAATAACTCGGTCGCGGGATACCATTGCTCCATCGAGTGATGACTCGAGCTTACCTACAGTGGATCTTGTAGCCGGTTTAGGATGGGATGGTGAACCGGTAATTAAAACAGTGGAACCTGAGAGAAAGGACAGTTTTACTGTAGGTCATTTTCCTAGTGACAAAAAAGAGCCCTCCTCATATCTAACCGGGCAGGTTAAAGCAAAACATGTATACACGCGCAAATCAGCCAAAGGGTCGAAAGCATCTAAGAGTCAGAACGCTACCTCAGTTTCTAGAATTACACCATCATTGAGGTCTTATTTTAAAGTAGTACCACAAGTAGTACTATTGTCAGACAGGTCAGAAAAGATCCCGGAAGGCAAGATGGAATTTAAGGGTCCAATAAATTCCGAGGAATTGATTAACCCCTTCGACACTCATGACGAGCTGGGCTCGTCATGGTGTAGCCTCCTCGTACACTGATGACGAGCCCAGCTCGTCATGAAATAAAGTAAAACAGCAATTCCCAGCACAGGAGGGGAAAACGCCTAGCAGCCATGGAGTTAATAGAAACGACTCTCCATTAGAGATGGCGACGGGGGGGTCTGATATGTCTACGAACCCTGGAGCAGGTGTGGTAGATGGCAGTAATTTAGAGAATTCATCAAGACAATTGCCACCTCTGGCTTTGGTTTTGGCACCCCCATTGGCTCCTCCTCTTGCGCTGACCTCATTAGCTGGCTTAAGTCTACAGGATTCCACAGGTCTACAGGATTCCACACAAGGAATTACAGCTACTAATGCAGAGTTGATCACTACTTTGCAGGCGTCTTTTCAGGAGATGTTTACCTCTCTATCAGTGGATATTAAAAAGGGATTTGAAGCCTCAGCAGCTAACCAAGCAGACATTAGGTGTTTTTGTGAAAGCTTAGACAAGAAATTAAGCGACCTATCAATGAGAACAGAGACATTGGAGGACAGGGTGACAGGCCTGTCCATACATTTAGATGAAGCTAAATCCAATATCGTCACGCTTAGAAAAGAAGATCAAATTCTTTCAGAGCGGATGGAGACGCTTGAGAATAATGCTTGCAGAAATAACCTTCGTCTAATGAATATTCCAGAGGATAAAGAAGGCTCAGACATCAAGCAGTATGTTATCTCGCTACTGAAGGAGGCGCTAAGACTTGATCAATCTGAAGAAGAATTAACGTTAGATATTCAGCGCATACATACTTTTAAGAAAAACCCTCAAAGAACCAAGCCCTGAAAAATTCTGGTCAATTTCCTTACATACTCCCTTAAAGAAACTATTCTTAATCTGGCCTTAAAACAGAAAACTGTCACGGCAAAAGGGTTCAATTTTCAAGTAAGATCTGACCTGTCTAGAACCACATTAGACAAACAATGGGAGTTTGGAAAAAGGCTGGAGGCTTTCAGAAGCTATGGTGCAACTGCTCCATTGGTTTTTCCCGCTGCACTGAGAGTAATGTATAATAATACTATGCACAATATAAGATCAGTGCAAGCAGCGGATGAGCTACTGCTCACTATAGGTAGAGAAAAAGGAGAAAGGGGAGCAAGAAATTAGAGGTAGGATAACAGAAAAAAGAAATCTCAACTAGACATGAAAAAGTCAAGAAAAGAGGGAGGTAAAAAAAAAATGTCTATACACACAAATAAAGAAATCATTCCCCCCCAAATTTTCTTTTTTTTAAATGTTTATAAGCTATTATAAGGAGTATATGAAAAAAAAATCAAGGTTAGTTACCAAAACACATAATAAAGTAATGCACTACACATATGAATATAACGAAAGGTTTAGGTAAAGAGCACATATGTTAGTTTTAACATATTCCTTAGGGGTGACTATTCTATCCATTCTATCCATCTTATTGTTTTTTTTTTTTTTCCTTCGACCATCACTAGACAGGGAGTTCACAACAGAGTGCTGTCTTCTGGTTTTCCAGATACATAAAACAAGGGTTTCCCAGGGGGTGGGGGGAGGTAGTCAGGTGCCCCGGGGGGGGTGGAGGGATTGCAGGGGAGAAAATCAAAAAAGAGTCCTTTTTTTCGCGGTATTTTGGTTTTTTGTTTAACATGGTCACTGGTAAGAGCTGTCTTAGCTATAACGGTCTCTAGTAGGGGTATATGGACTACAGAGCCTTCTTTTTGGGGGGGAGCGGTAAGATTGAAGAAATGGAATCATTATATTAATGAGTAATTATGAGTAAACTATCTATTCTCTCCTGGAATACCAATGGTTTACGGACTTGCCCCAGGAAAAATAACATCATGCAATATCTTCGAGATTCAACCGCACAGATCATGGTACTTCAGGAGACACATTTGACCGATCCAGAAATACAGATAATGGTTAAGAGAAATAGATGGATTGATGCCTGTATAAACACTACACAAACAACACACACTAGAGGTGTAGCAATCCTATTTAGAAAATCTATTAAAGCAAGACTGATCTCGAAACTTGTAGACCCAGGAGGACGATGGGCAATAGTGTCAGCCATAATATATGGTGCTCCAATAACTATTACAGGATTCTATGGTCCTAATCAGGATGACCCAGGATGGCACTGAAAGTTCTTTTTTCACATCTATATTCCTACCCTGATCCAGTTATCCTAGCAGGAGACTTTAATATAGTTCTAGATCCTGTAATGGATAAATCTCCATCCAACAGAGCCAAAGTCTTGTCCAAAACAAGGGCATACTTGCAGGACAATATGAAGCAGCTAGGTTATAATGATATCTGGAGAACCATGCATGGTCTACAAAGAGGAGTCACTTTTCGGAATTATAGGTTTCATCACCAATCTCGTATCGATTTTATCCTGATCAGTCAGTCTTTAGTGCACCAGGTTAAATCAGTATCCCATTTACCCTTTCATCTTTCAGATCATGCAGCAATTCTCTTAGACCTGGAAGGATTTCCAAAGAAGCGATCAAGCAATTGGTCGTTTGACCGCTCACTGCTGTCATCATCTAATATCATTGACGCCCTTAAGATTGAGGTCCAGTTTTTTCTGGATGATAATATAAGATCAGCCTCTCCAGACGTTATATGGGATGCACTTAAGGCGTTCTTAAGGGGCCAGATAAAGAACAAAGTATCCTATAAGAACAAAATCTATAGAGAAGCAGTAAACTCATTGGAATCAGAGTTAGCTAATCTTCAAGCAGATATAACAAGACACTCTTATCCCAGCTCTCCTATGGCTCAGGAAAAGCAGAATAAAAGGACCATCTTGAAAGGAGAATTAAGCTCAATATTAAACACTAGGGTTCAAGAGAGATGGGAAGCCAGTAAACTGGCACACTTCGAATATGGCGAAGGTGCCAGTAAATTGCTCGCATGGAAATCAAAGACCGAGCTACTCCGTAATAACATTAACTCTATCATGACTGACGGCATCACAGTTTCTACTGATGTGGATATTAGGAGAACGCTCCGTGACTTTTTTAGTAACATCTATTGTGAGGATATTCAGGTGGAGCCAAAGCAGGTTGAAGATTGGCTAGCGGAAGTTTCTCTCCCTGCTCTGACATCAGAACAAAGCAATAAACTAGATGACCCGATCTCACAAGAGGAAGTTAAGCGAGTTGTGGCCAGTAGTAAAAAGGGTAAAGCATCAGGCCCTGATGGTTTGCCATCTGAAATTTATAAAGCCCTATCTTCAGTCATTATTCCTTTTTTGACTGAGCTTTTCAATAAAATCCTCCTTGAAGGGATGCCCCCCTAAATCATGGGATAGTGCATCAATTACATTGATATTAAAACCAGGCAAATCAGCGCTGAACTGTGGGTCTTATAGACCAATTTCCATTCTAAATACAGACTATAAAATCTTTACTTCTGTATTTGCGAATAGGTCGGGTGCAGCTGCAACAAACATCTTGCACACAGATCAAAAGGGATTTGTAAGGGGGCGTCAGTTATATGAACTGACATATGACCTTATAGGTGCTATTGATATGGCGACGGTGACATCACTTCCTCTAGCTGTAATGACCTTGGATGCCACTAAGGCATTTGATAGAGTTAATTAGGTTTATCTATCAGAGGTACTGGAAAAATTCAATTTAGGTAGCAAATTTAGACGCACAATCAAATTCTTATATAAGAGCCCATCAGCATCTTTACTTGTTAATGGTGAACTATCGGACCCTTTTAATATCACTCGGGGAACCCGACAAGGATGCCCCCGCTCCCCCCTCCTATTTGATCTTTATAGAGAGCCTTTTGCACAAAAATTTCGAGACAATAGTAATATCAAGTCTTTTGTGTTTGAAGGGTGGGAGAGGAAGGTCGCTTTATATGCGGATGACCTTCTCATTTTCACACCCGAGTTAAGATCAGAATTTACAACACTAATTACGTTGGCTAAAGAGTTTGGAGCAGCATCAGGATATGAGGTTAATGCAGCCAAGACAGACATTATGGTCTGGAATGACCCTGTGCCTGTAGCGGGAGCCCAGATAAGTTCAGTCCTTCGATACTTGGGTTTGAATATATACAAGAACATAGACGAGATTGCTCTAGCTAATTTTTCGCTTATATCTAAAGAATGTCGTAGGCAAATGAAATCATGGTCCACCCTACCGCTATCTTTATTGGGTAGATCTAATCTAGTGAAAATGACGATCTTACCTAAGATCACATTTTTATTTAATACAATTCCCCTTTTTTTTGATTCCAAAATGATAACCAAACTACAAAGTGATATATGTTCTTTTATTTGGAATAACCATAGCCCAAGAATCTCGTGGAAGAAGATCAGGCATCGTAGAGAGAAGGGAGGTTTGGCTGCTCCTGATTTACAACTTTATGGGTGGGCTTTTCAAATGTCCCATGTCAGACTGCTGTTAAAATCCCCTATAAACTTGGCCTGTGGACACATGTTTGCTGCATTACTTAGAGGAGAAAAAGTGGCAGACCATGAATTTTTGTTTAAATTTGGGGACCCTAAGTTTTTTAAGAAAATAAAACTAAAGGTGCTTAGGGATGCATGTAGAACATGGACTAAACTTAGGTGTACCCTTAAAATTGACTACTATTCTGCTAAAGCCCCACTTTGGAACTCTCCTGGCTCTCCAAGCTGGCTTCTGGATAGTCTTGCAACACCATTACGTGAGGCGGGCATGATAATTTGGGGGGACATCTTTGTTGAAGGAAGTTTACTACCATGGGAGATATTAAGTTCAAAAGTGGGGCCTAGGTTTTCTAGGTTCAAATATCTCCAAATCCAAGGTTGGGCAAATGCAAGGTCCCGTGTTAAAGGTAGATTTCAGATAGGAGGGGATAGCACATTAGTGTCACTACTAACGGATAGACTCCCATTTCAGAAAGAAGTCTCATTATGGTATAACATGTTACTAGATGAAGCAGAGGGTGAGTTCCTATTACCAGATCAGTTATGGTCTATACATATGACTGGTATTAGTGTTGAGAATATGTGGCATGAATCATTTAAAATCATGTGGAACATAGTAAAACCATAGTGGTTATGCCAAAATCATCTGTTCACATTACATAGGGCCTACTATCCGCCCCAACGCCTGTCAAAGTTTACAGACAACACGCAGGTTTTATGCCCTAAATGTGGTCTGGCAGAGGCCTCGGACTTACACATGTTCTTGGAATGCCCACTGCTAACACCATTCTGGGACTCTGTCTCGAGTTCAATATCCACCTCTTTGGGATCTCTACTAACTTTGACACCTGCTCTTGTTATTTTTGGAATTTCTCCAGAGTTTCATGGTCCAGCAAAAAATGTACTTTTCTTCTGTATATTGTTGGCAAGGAGGGAAATATGTAAAAAATGGAAAGATCCATCACCTCCAATCTTGCTGGATTGGCAAAGGTCAGTTCTACAAACATCAAAGATGGACCTTTTAAGATCAGGAAATCAAAGCAAGAGAAAATTCTGGAGTCTGCTAAATTGGTAAAGAGCTATGGTTGATCTTGGGGTTTTTTTTCCCCCCCCAAGGTCCAATGATTACGCTGCTTGGCATCCTCTTTTTTTTCCGCTTGACTATACCCAATATATTCCAACACGATGGGTATATGAACGCAGCATGTGTCCCATATGGTTATTTCAATGTGGCTTTTTTGGACTACGATACTACTTACTGTGGAGCAATTAGAGCTGCACTCCCTGGAGCTCCTTCCAGTATATCTGAGACAGTAAGATCGTTTCCACATGCTACTAGTTGATCACCAAGGGCGAAAATGAGGACAAAAAAAAAAAAAATAAAGATAATATTCGGTGATAGACAGCGATAAAATAAAATGCGCTAAGTGCATTTAGTGATAAATATCGCTATTTGTTGCTAATATGCCCCACATTTTTAAGAACTTGATGATAGCCTTAGCATCAGCACTGTGTACAATTTCAACCTCTGGCCATTTGGAGAAATGGTCTACTAGAGCAATAAGGTAAACCTGCTCACCATTTTCCCAAATGGGGCCACAAATGTCTATTCCCAATCTAGTCCATGGCATACATGTATTAGTTAGTGGTTGAAGTGGTGGTCTTAAAGTCCGCTGGGACTTGTCTGAGTTCTCGCAAGCTAGGCAGTTCCTCACCTTCCTTTCTATTTCTAGGTCCAACCCTGGCCACCAGTATGAGTTTTTAACTCTACTTTTTGTTTTTCTGATTTCAAGATGCCCTTCATGGCAAATGTCAAGCAGTTTGGTTCGGAACGAAGTGGGGGTTATAACTTTGCCATTTCTGAGGATAAGACCACATTCTGAGGATAATTCGTGCTTTAATTCCAAGAAAGTGCGTAAATGGTGAGGTAAGTCTTTTTAATTGTCCAACCATCTACAATATACTTTCCAACCTCGCACAAAGTGGTATCTATTTCTTGGGCTGACAACCAATCACGTTGTGAAATGCAAGATATTTCATCCAAAATGTTAGCCACACCGAAGGATTCAATGTCTACAATGGAATCACTGGCACACAGTAAGGGCAATCAACTTAAACAGTCTGCAACAACATTCTTGGACCCAGGAACATATATTAATTAATTGTAATTGTAATATAACATCCTTACTGAAATTCGTGCAAGGCGGAAGAGATGGCAGTGGCACTCTGCAAACCTTTAGTGGTTAGAACTTTAACCAGGGGTTTGTGGTAACTTCTTAAGGTAATGTTAAATCCCCATATATGCTGCCTAAAGTGCTCTAAGCCCCATGCACATGCCAAAGCCTCACGCTCTATAACAGAGTATCTCTCCTCTGTAGGTGTAATAGAGCGTGAGGCTAAGGCGACAGTCTTTTCATTGCCCAAATTGTCAATCTGGCTCAAAACAGCTCCCAACGCCCTACCGCTAGCATCAGTAGTGATTATACTGTGTAGAGAGGGATTTAAACCTTGCAAGGGTGGGGCTTTGCAAATGTCATCTTTTATGTTAGTAAATGGTTTCTCACATTCGTCAGACCACAAGAATTTGCACCCCTGCTTCACAAGCTGTCTGAGAGGCGACGTTTTGGAAGAGAAGCCTTGAACAATTTTTGCGTGAAATTCCGATAACCCCAGAAAAGCCTTTACTTCTTCTTTATTTTTTGGGGGAAAGTGCTTCTCTTATAGCAGATAACAACTCATTTTTGGGTTTGATGCCTTCTCCACAAACCTCATGTCCTAAGTAGGTGATGCTGGTCTCAGCATCTCAGCAAATTTACACTTTTGAATATCAGCGGTGAGACTGTAGTTTTCCAAAGTCCGTAGAACTCTGTTTAGATTGGCATCATGCTCTTCCCTGCTGACTCACATGATCATAATGTCATCTTGAAAAATCAACAGTTTGGGCTCCTCTTTAAAAATGTATTTGATCAAATCTTTGAAACAGCTGAGGCCAGACCAAAAGGAACTCTTTTAAACCTAAAACACCCAAAGGGTGTCACAAATGTAGTGTGAGGTTTCTGCTGTCGGGGTGTAATGCAACCTGATGGTACGCTGCAGTTAAGTCGATGGTAGAAAACCATTTATGCCATTTGTATGATACAACATCTCGCTGATTTTTGTCGAAGGGTACTAGTCAATGAGAATATTTTTGTTAAGGTCCCGGAGGTCCACACACAAGCGGAGTTTTCCATTGGATTTTTGGGCGCAACCCAAAGGTGCGACCCATTTCGCAGACTCCATGTGTTCAATGATACCAGCTTTCTGTAGTTTAATGAGTTCTGACTTAACTTCTTCTCTGATAGAGAAAGGGATATTTCTGGATTGGTGTATGCAAGGGATCGCATCCTTTTTTAGTTCAATTTTATGATGGAATCCCTTTAATTTCCCTATTTTTTCAGAAAATACCTGGGGAAATTTGTTTTTAATAATTCTGTTATACTCATCCTCAGATTGCAAATATAATACAGGGTCCGGGCTGTTAGGATCTAGGATGATTCCAAGCTTTCCCTGGTACATCCACCCTAGTACTGAAGGACCGACCGATGGCAGATACATACAACTTGGTTATTGTCTGACGGTATTTAAACAGAAAATCCAGTTTTTTGTAGCCTAAAACATCAATGGGTTTCCTTGTAAACGTTTTGGGGGACGTCATCATCAACAAGTAGTACGAAGAGGTTCAAGTCTTCATCATCTGAGGAATCCAATTCATCATATTCTTCATGCACAACCATTTTTATGTTAGAGTACTTTCTTTGTCTGCTAAGACATTGTTTAACAAAATGGCCAATAATTCCACATTTGGTGCATTTCTGCTTGAGGGCAGGGCAAGTTTTCTCGTTAGATAAACTTAATCTGCTTCCGCATCTAAAACATTTCCTGTTTCCAGTTAACATGGCTTTGGGAGAAAACTCCTTTCTTGGACTAGAATCATGAGAAGATTTTTGAGTTGTGCTTCTAAAGTTTTTTACTCTGGCTACAATGGGTTGTACTGCTCCCACTGGCTTGTGTTTGTCTTCAGAAAGGAGAGCCTTAGCACACCGACCAGTCAGTTCTGCCCTTTTGACAATGTCAATGATTTGTTGGATGGGAGCCTCACTTTTAGCCCATAGATTTTCTTGTATTTCGCGATTGGCAGATCGCATAACTATCTGGTCGCAAATAAATTTGTCATGTAACTCACCAAATGTACAGGACAATGCTAAGTTTTTAAGTGCAGAGACAAAGTCTTCAATGGGTTCTCCTGAATTCTGTTTGCGATGGAAGAATTTGTATCTATGGACTGACACGCAGACAGTGGGTTTAAAATAATTCGTCAGGCCCTCTAGGACATTAGCGTAAACATGATCTTGATCTGCAGGTCTGGGTTTTTGATTGATGCGCTCATACATTTTCATAGTTTGTGCCCCTAAGCAGTTTAGTTACATTTTCTTCTTTCTCTTAAAAGTCGAGATGTAGTTTTCGAAGTACTTGCGCCAGTCTTCCCATTTAATAGATGAATCACCAGGCGCAGGGATGAAAGGTTAGGGAGGTGAGAGGTTCCAAACGTTACCTGATGCCATGGTTAGAAAAGAAAGGGAAAGGAATGAAGGATAAATAGTGAATATAGACGGAGTGACAAAATAAGGAAGAGAAAGTAGAGTAAGAGAAAAAGTGAAAATTGAAGAAAGAACAGCGATAAGTGACAGAGTTTCAATCGCTGTCGTATTTGAAACACACTTTATGAAATAGAAGAAAGTGTGTGCATCACTGAAGCTAATATGAAGGATATAATGTCAGAATAAGTATTTGAAAGATGCACAAAGCAGTGTGTGCATCACTGAAGTACAATCACGTAATGCTTGCTGTGCCGAATTTGGGGTATAGAGTATAAATCAGACGAATGTGTGCGCATCACAGTAGAACAGCTATTACAAACGCTGTCTTATTTGAAACGCACTTTGTAAAATAGAAGAAAGTGTGGGCATCATTGTAGGGCAAAATTGCTGTTGTAACTTGAACACACTGTGCTAAGTGATGGACGTGTGCGCTTCACTGCTAAAATGGCCGCTGTATGTAGAACGTGTAGCCAAATGTAAAATAGCTGCTGCTTCTATGTGTTCCAGTGATGTAATAAGTGCGCAGTGGAGCTTCACAATGGGGATTTGGGGGGGCAGCCGACCAGCGGGAGGCTTACCCATTGCCCACCCAGGGAAATTTGGGGCAGCAGAGGGGGGGAGAGGGGGGGGGGTAAAGGTGAGCACTGAGGGCTCCCGTAGTTTGGTAGCGTTGGGCGGTTTTGGGCTGGTTGGGCTCCTTTTTGGTCCCCTTGGGCGGTTTTGCTTAAAACCGGACATTTTGTAGGGAAGGCACCATTTCAGGTGCAGTGACACGGCAGCCGGAGTGGTGACGTAGCTCGTTGTCGTGTCGGGAGTGTGGGGGTTATTCCGATAGGCTTTCGTGTTGTGGCGGAAGGTGTCTGGCGGCGCGAGCGGAGGACGTTAGCGAGGCTTACTGTGAGCGTCGGGATGGCTGCGGAGCGGGACCCCAGAGTGGCGGAAGCGTTGCGGCTTCTAGGGGAGGCAGGCCGTCTGGATATCCTTCGGCCGGAAATTCAGGTGAGGCCGCCGCGGCGCGCTGCCAATGGCGCCGCGGCAGCCGTGTGGGCGTGTGAGACGGGGGGGGGGGCAGGGTGCCACGGACAGGGGTGGCGTGGCGGGCGGGAGGGGTGGGGGCGAGAAAGGGCACGGTGGGGCTTCGGGGTGGGGGGGGGGGCGGGGGGGCAGTGGGCAGAGGCGGGGGTGACAGTGGCGGGTTTGGCGCGGCGGGGGTCTGGGGGGGGGCACAGAGGAGGGGCGGGGCCTGGTTGGGGGTCGAGCGGGTGGGGGGGACCGGGGGGATGGGACTTGGAGGGTGGTTGGAGCATGGGGGGGCGGAGGGGTCCCCTCGCGTCGTGGCGGTCACTCGGCGGGGTGGGGCGGGGGCGCCAGTGGGGTGGGGGAGTGGGGGGGCGAGGGGTTGGGGGGGTCAGTGGGGAGGAGATGGCGGAATTTTTCACCCCGGTATGCTGGATTCCACCTTTTTTCCTTGGCAGGAGCTGTTTGCAAGGCGCTCCGGTGAGCAGCATGCGGCTCCACACCACCGAGAGGATGGGCCGGCTCTGTCTTGTACGGGCGGTCGAGCTCCCATGAGGGACCTAGCACTGGAGCGCGGCAGCTGGCGGCAGGAGTCATCTCCGCCGACCCCTCCCCGAAGGGTTGACACGGCCGCCAGGGGCAGGGGAACGAGGATGGATGCACATACTTATGAGTCGGATGCGTGTGCAGGTGGAAGGCGTGGGAGTGTGGATTTGGGTGAATTGATGAGGAGGTGTCGGGACAGTGCGGGTTTGAGCCGGATGGATCCCCAGGAGGGGTACGGGATTGTGTGGAGGGGGCGGATGGAGAGTCTGCGGAGGAGGGGGAGATTCGGGAGGACGGGAGGCAGGGTCTTGTTGCTGGCAGTGTTTTTCAGGTGCCGGCGAGGCAGGATGTGCCTAGAGTGACGCCCCCCCCAGCTTCACTGGTTAGGCGGCGGGATCCAGCAAGGACGCCAACCTTGACGCCAGGTAAGGCGGGTGACGGAGCGGGGAGTGGCAAACGGCGCTGTGTGCAGGTCTCGGTGGGGACGGGGGGCGACGGGGAGACGGCTGGCGGCTGGTGCCTGGGTGGTACGTGCAGGACGCGGGAGTGGGCACGGACGGCACGGCGGATGCTGCGGCGGGCGCGCAGGCGGGGTCGGAGGCGATCGCCGGTAAAAGCGCGGCCGGTGGGGGGAAGGAGAGCTGCGTGGTGCTGGTGCGTAAGTTACCATACATGGGGCTGTCAAAGCCGCTGGGCGCGCACCTGTCGTTGGCGACGAAAGAAAAGATATGGAAGGGGGAGTATATAGACATATTGAAGCTTCTCCACAGGGAGTTGACGTCCAAAGAAGGGTCAAAGGAGGAAGAGCAGGAGTTGGCCAGGCGCCCGAAAGTGCCATTGACGCTGGACAACTGGTCAGCGGCCTTTCTTATATACGCGAGTGTGTACTGCGAGAAGTTCCCTGACGGTTCCGTAGCGCTCTTCAAATACATGGATGTGGTGCGGAGGGCGCAGGTGACATACTGCTGTTTCGCGTGGTCACACTAGGACGAGGAGTTCCGGGCACGCATGGCGGCTGACCCGGAGGCGGTGTGGGGTGAGCTGGATGCGGACTTGTACCAGCAGACGATGGGCGGGGCCAAGTTTGGCCACACCATCTATACGGCCAGCGGTTTGCCGCTTGGGCCGCCCCCCTTTGCCGCGCGCCCCACCCGAGGGGGGGTGGGGTGGGGAGAGTCCAACAGCCAAGCCACGGTCGGGGCCTGTTGGGACTTCAATAGAGGTTCGTGGGGACGGGCGGCGTGCCGTTTTAGGCATGAGTGCTCGACGTGCGGAAGGCGGCACCCAGCGCTGCAGTGCTGGGGACCCGGGGGCCCGCCGGGCCAGCAGTCCGGGCATGGAGGTCCCCAGGGAGGGGGGGGACAGGGGGGAGGGAGGGGCGGTGTCAGAGGGGGGGGGAGCAGGCGCTCTGGGCAAAGGCTCGTACGCCGGTTAGGTTGGACCAGATGGAGCCCTGGTTGGCGGCGTATCCGCGGGCGGAGGATGCTGAGGTGCTGCGTCGCGGTTTTCGGGAGGGGTTTCGACTGGGCTATGAGGGCCCCCGGATTGCTCGCTTGGCGGACAATCTGAAGTCGGTGAACACGCACAAAGGTATCGTGCGGGAGAAGTTGTTCAAAGAGGTCAGTGAAGGGAGGATGGCGGGCCCCATTGGGGTGGTGCCCAAGAAGGAGGAGGGGCAGTTCCGGTTGATACAACATCTGTCATGGCCGGAGGGGGAGTCGGTCGATGCCTACATTGCGGCGGACCTGGCGTCGGTAACCTACTCGTCGGTGGACGTGGCGCGAAGGCTAGTTACGGCGGCAGGGAGGGGTGCTTTGATGGCGAAATGCGATGTCAAGTCGGCTTTCCGGCTCCTTCCGGTACACCCGGCGGATCACCAGCTGCTGGGGATTCAATTTGAGGGCCTCATCTTTGTGGACAAGGCACTGCCGATGGGGTGTTCCATCTCGTGCTCGCTCTTTGAGCATTTCAGTTCCTTCCTGCAGTGGGTCTTTTCCAGGCGCACAGGCTCGGAGTCAGTGACGCACTACCTGGATGACTTTTTCCTGGTGGGGCGGCCCGGTACGGCGGACTGCCAGCGGCAGCTGGACGGTTTGGCCGGGTTGATGGGGGAGTTTGGTGTTCCCCTCGCGCCAGAGAAGACGTACGGTCCCAGTCCGGTGTTGTCCTTTCTCGGTATTGAGCTCGACTCGGTCGCCATGGAAGCACGCCTACCGGACGATAAGAAATCAGCGATGCTGGGGCTGGTGGCGGACATGCGGGCTAAAAGGAAAGTGATGGTGCGGGAGGTGCAGGTGTTGTTGGGGCACCTGAACTTTGCTTGTAGAGTGGTGCGGGCGGGTCGGACTTTCTGCCGGCGGCTGAGAGTGTCGTTGTCCGGGTTGTCGTTGCCTCACCACCATGTGCGGCTGTCGGTGGGAATGAAGGAGGATCTACGCATGTGGCGGGCGTTCTTGGAGCGGTTCAACGGAGTGCCCATGGCGCCGGCGGAGGATTGGGAGTGGGATGTCACCATGTATTCGGATGCGGCGGGCGTAGGCGGCTTCGGTTTGTACTGGGATGGCAGATGGTGTGCAGAACAGTGGCCGGCGCATTGGCAGGCGGGGGGCCGGAGCATAGCGTTTTTGGAATTGCTCCCGTTGGTGGTGGCGGTCACGATATGGGCCGGGGAGCTGGCTCACAAGCGCGTGTTGTTCCGGGTGGACAACATGGCGGTGGTGCAGGTGGTGAATAGGCAGTCAGCCAGGGACCCGCAGGTGTTGAAGTTGATGAGGGTTTTTGTGCTGCACTGCTTAGAGAACGACATCCTGTTTCAGGCGCGCCACGTTCCGGGGGTGGACAATGACATTGCGGATGCTTTGTCTCGTTCCCAGTGGGAGAGGTTCCATGGGCTAGCCACGGCGGCGGACGAGGTCAGGACGCAGGAGCCGGTAGAGATGTGGTCGGTGGGCGAGCCCGGGTCCTTCAGCTGGTGAAGACGTCCGTTGCAGTATCCACGTGGAAGTCCTACGAGCAGGCGTGGTAAGGCGAGGGGACCGGTGGCAGCGCGAGGAGCAGGTGGTGCAGTTTATGCTGGCACTCATGGACAAGGGATTGTCACGGGTCACTATTGCGGGCAAGTTGTCGGCGGTGGCGTTCATGGGGAAGTTGTGGTGGGGTTTCTCACCGTCGGCGGGGGAGTTGGGGTCCCGGCTGCTGGAGGGGTGGGCAAGGGAGAGGGGCGCGGCGGCTCGCTTGCGGCATCCGATCTCAGTGGCTCTGTTGGAGGACATCATTGGCGCGCTGGCAGCGGTGTGCAGGGATGAAGGTGAGACGGTGCGATTCGCGACCTTGATGTCTTGGCTGTTTTATGGAGCGTTTTGAGTGTCTGAGCTTTTGGGCACGAACGGGGCACCAGGCGTGTTGTGGGAGGATGTGGACTTGCGGTCACGTGAAGTGGCGGTGCGGCTGCGGCGCTCGAAGACTGATCAGAGGGGGGTCGGAACCTGGGTGGTCCTGGGCCCGGCGGTGCGGGAGGGAGTGTGTCCCACGGCGTGGGGTAGGAGGATGATGGCTGTCCGGCTGGAGGGAGTAGGGGAGGTGTTTGGCCGGGGCGGTGGGGGTGGGGTGACGGCGGCACAGGCTTTGTGGGTGCTGCGGCGCACCCTGCGGGGCTTGGGTGAGGACCCCTTAGCTTTCGGGAATGACTCGTTCAGGATTGGGGCAGCGACAGAGGCGGCGCGTAGAGGTTGGGGGAAAGAGGAGATACAGAGGCTGGGACGGTAGAAGTCGGACTGCTACCGGACGTATGTGAGGCTGCGAGAGGTTGAGGGGGTGTCGTTACTGTAATTTCGAATTCTGATATGTGTCTCTTTCCAGGTGCTGTGGCGGGGCCAGAGGTGGCTGTGTTGAATTTGTATTTGGTGGGACACTCATTTGTCAAGCGGGCCGAACAGGCGGAGTGGGAAAAGCATCGTGCACTCAATTTGGGATTGGATGGAGAATTATATCGTTGTCATTGGAGGGGCAAAGGGGGCATGCGTTGGCATGAATTGTTGCCGTTGTTGAATACAGTAGTCAGGGGGGGATGTGTGTCCGGATGTGGTGGTGATTCATTTAGGTGAAAACGACCTGGTGCAGTGCAAAGGGTTGGCTTTGGTCAAACAAATGAAGAGGGACCTGAGGGAGGTCAAGAAGCAATGGGCGGGGTGTCATGTGATCTGGTCCGAGCTGATTCCCAGGCGGGTGTGGAGAGGAGCTGAGCGCCCGGGGGCGATTGACAGGGCACGGGGCAAGATTAACCGAGAGATGGGGGATTTCTGTGCAAGAGAAGGGGTAGGGAGAGTGGTTCACCCGGAGTTACGCTATGGGGCGGTGTATTTTTTCAGGGAGGATGGGGTCCATCTCTCCAGGTATGGCATGGAACTGTACATAGTGCAGTTGAAGGAGGCGCTGGACGGGGCTTTGGGGGTGCTCAGGTATCCCAGGAGGCAGGAGTCCTAAGGGGGGGGTCGGAAGTTGTAATCGGCTTCCGTGTGGCGTTTGGGGGGTAGTCACAGGAGGCCTGGGGCTGTATGGGCAGATGGGGAAGCGGAGGTCAGGAAGGTCAATGACGTCATTGCAGTTGGGGGTAGGTTGCTGAGCGGATGTGGACACTTTGTTGCAATGTTGGGGATACAGTTAGGGGTGGGGGTGGGGGGGGGCGTTAGGCAGTTGCTATTTAGCGAGTTTTAGTTTTGTTCGGCACAGGCCAGGTGGGTTTATGTAGGTGCACCTGATTCCAAATAAAGCGGCCTTTATCACACTAAGTTGGTTTCCTTGTCAATGCTTCCCCCCCACCACCTACTGGTGTGCTCCAATGGGGATTTGGGGGGGCAGCCGACTAGCGGGAGGCTTGCCCACCCGGGGAAATTTGGGGCAGCAGGGGTGGGGGGGGGGAAAGGTGAGCACTGAGGGCTCCCATAGTTTGGTAGCGTTGGGCGGTTTTGGGCTGGTTGGGCTCCTTTTTGGTCCCCTTGGGCTGTTTTGCTTAAAACCGGACATTTTGTAGGGAAGGCACCATTTCATGTGCAGTGAGACGGCAGCCGGAGTGGTGACCTAGCTCGTTGTCCCGCCCTCCCTCCCTGTTTACCCGTGGGTTGGTGGGGGGTTTAGGGGTTGGCCATCTCGAGTCTGGGAGGTCCAGGGGCTTGAGGGGCTTTCTTGGTCGATGGTGCATCTGAGGTGAGGGTCTGGAGTCGTGTTGTCGCTGGAACAGGTGCTGGGATGGGTGGCGTGTTTTCCTAAAGAAAGGGGGGAAGTCACAGGAGGCCTGCGGCTGTATGGGCAGATGGGGAAGCGGAGGTCAGGATGGTCAATGAGGTCATTGCAGTTGGGGGTAGGTTGCTGAGAGGATGTGGACACTTTGTTGCAATGTTGGGGATACAGTTAGGGGTGGGGGGGCATTAGGCAGTTGCTATTTAGCGAGTTTTAGTTTTGTTCGGCACAGGCCAGGTGGGTTTATGTAGGTGCACCTGATTCCAAATAAAGCGGCCTTTATCACACTAAGTTGGTGTCCTTGTGAGTGCTTCCCCCCCCCACCTACTGGTGTGCCCCAATGCAGTCTGAGGCAAAGCGGAAGTGCAGCAGCAATCGGACGCGCCCCCAAGACCAAGTGGCAATGACCAAGGAGCAACACTTCCACGCATAGCCCAAATACCATGAAATAGTGTGTTAAGGAACACAAAAGCTCTCGACGCTCCCAATGAGAAAACAGCATTGAAGGCAAAAGTTCCTCACAGGACAAAGCTAAGCAGGCAAAGCAGCCACACAGCGTAGATCTCGCCGTGCATTGGAGATTGCACTTCACACTATCCGGAACAACAGGATGTAATAACAGCAGCTGTGAAGTTGGAGCAGTTGACTCCAGAAGAACTCCGATCCTGACAATGAATATCCGAAGGAAGACAAAGGTGCTCAGGAACACACCCGCAGGTTCGTCATGGTGCCAGGGCGCCTCGTCACCAAATTTGTAAAGACAACACGATGAAGCAGAGGTAAGCGAAGCTGTCGTTATTAAGATTAATACCCTGACACCAATAGGCATCTAGTCCTAACAGAAATCCTACTCCAACTGTCCTCCAACCGCCAACCTCGACCAAGGTTCTACAAAAGAACAGGAGGACGTCATAGTACTCTGGGTGAGGGCACGCACCAAGGGGACAGTGCGAGGCACGTTGCGTGGACAGGTTTATACCTGCCTTGCCTAAACACAAGAGCTGTGAAACCAAATGTCAAAAGAATAATCAAAACTGTGCCGAAGGAGTAATTCCCAAGAGTTTCTTTCTGAAGGATCTTCAGGTTTCCTTGATTCTTTGCTAGTGTTGTGGGGTAGTTTGGTCTAGCAAGTTAAAATTCTTTTAAAGTTCCAGTGCTTGCTCATGGCTTTGTCAGCTTTGAAGGTTGTGTCTATGGCAGGGCCAACAAGAACATGTCTCCATTAAAGAGAGTTTAAACAATCTCATTGTGAGTATGCTAACTCCAAAACTTGTCGAAAACCGGTTGAGAGAAGTGAGGAGACACTGAAATGAACTACTCTCTTGAGAGAGTTTATTCTGGGTCGTGTCAGTGTTCTTGTCACAGCAGAGCATGAGACTTTGACAGTATTGTCCACGTGGTCATCCTGTATCGTGTCTAACAGGGATTGCTCCCACAAGTCGTATTTGACCTTCTCTTTGGTGCTTCCATTGTATGGAGAAGTAAAAAATTGAATGCACAATGAAATATGTTAGCGAAATCTACACTGTGAACTAGACCACCTACAGGTTCTTTGCTCTTTCTTAAGAACAAGTGTGTTCTTGTTATAAAGTACTTGATGAAAGGATTGAGGGAACTTTGCCTCCTGTGAGGATGACTCCCCTCTGAGAGTTAGGATGAGGTCTGCAGCCTGAAACTTGCATTTGAAGGTCTTGAGAATGTCCACAAAGGTTGAGTAAGAGCTCCGTGCCAGATGTTTACCTCAGGCCCAGAAACTATATATGCATTTATGTTGTCAATCGGAGAGGACAGGAATAAAGACCGAAAAGTGGTCAGTGGGTAGGATGGGGTGGGAGGCCCAATGTTGACCTAGGTATCCGGGCCTCATATTATAACTTAAGAAGGAGCATAGAAGCAGGAATTACAAGGTCACCCTCCCCTCTTGATGCAGTTCAGGTACTTGGATACAGCGTGCAGAAAGTTGGGTATATACCAGATTTGAGAGAAGTTGTGGTCAGTTATGGGCCCCTTCCATAACCCCTCCCAGAAAACACAAAGCGCTGTTTTAAAAAGATGGACAAAGGAGGATCCCTCTAGGTACCTGTCATCAGTGGAATACCTGGCATGAGAGAGTCACAGTGTTGACGTTTTCCCAACCCCATCATTCCTGTCCAGCTCCCCGGAACAGGCAGCAGCATTGAGAGCAGGTCCGTCCCTCTACAGGATAAAAATGCAGAAATAAATATAAACCAATGAACAGATGTCTTTAACATTTGTTTATGGTTGAGACCCTGAGAGAAGTGTCACTCAAAACACTTCACTCTCGCAATTCTGGGAGATGGCGCCTCCCAACACGCTGAGCTTTGCATTACAGATGTGGCTTCAGATTAGAAGGAACCGAGCAGTTCTCAGCAGCGACAGCGGTCCAGGGAGTAGTGGATGTCCATGGTAAAGCAGGAGGCAACCACAGTACTGGTGTGTGAAGGTCAAGAGGTCACAGACATCGCTAGCCTGAGACTAGGCCTGTGCCAACATGGTGCGCAGCAGTGGGTCTGGGTGGTGGGCATACCCCTGTAGACTTCTGTGGGCTGAGCACGGGGCACGAGTGCTGCTCAGCCCTCTGCCCATCCATGCCAGGGTCAGGGTTGGCTTGGCCTGTGGTGTTGACTCTGACTCGGCCCCTCTGACTCATTCTCTTGGGGTGTTTGCCTTCAGCTCTTCTTGTCCTTTGCATACAGTGAGGCCAAAGAAGCGGGTATCACATGATTGAGTTTTATCTCGGTGGGGTGCAGATAGCAAACTCATCTTATTGTCTGCCACAGTCAACCAGTAACAATGGAGCAGCGGGGGGGGTCGGGTTGTCTGCCAATGTTTTAAAGGGGACGCCTCCTCCTCTTGTTCACAAGCGGTGTTGGGCGGAGCGAGGTGCCATGCTTTTGAGTGTTTTCAGTTTCTTTTACTGCCCACATGAAAGGTATGGTTTTGGGGCTGTTCCGCGGAGGGTGTGTGATGGTGGTGGTGGTGCTAGCAAAAACAAATGATCAGCAAAGGGTGAGTAGGCAATTGACCGCATTGGTACCTGATATATCTAGGGTCAACGGATTTTGAAAAACAAAAACTAGCACATGGTTAAAAAAGAGACATAGAACTACAATCCTGCATCAGCTGCAGATCACACAATGACATGGTTGGTAGCGCTCGCCAACATATAAAGCACAGGCAACAACGCCCTATGGTGGATTCACTGCATCTTTTACATCCAGTGTTTCAGCCCAGTTAACTAAATTGCTTTCTCCTAGTGGCTGTTAACGAATTGTGCCCCTGAGTACATAAAAAAGGTATCCCGGCCCCCGCCCCGTGATCAGTCGACCCTCTGTGGAATTGGCCAGGACAGGTGGCGGGAAACTGGGTCAGTCCCGGTGAACCCGGGACGCATGGTCACCACAGAGTGACCAGAACTGAGAGTCATTCTAGGAAGACCTCACATGAGGGGGACAATGGGTGTACATCCGGGGACAAGCGGGACCGATAATGATAAAACCCTGGCCTCTCTCCCGAATGCCAGCTTCCAGTTAACTTTTTACGGTGCTAAAATTGCACTCATTTTACTTGGAAATGGCTTAATGACTGAATAGAGGTATGAGGTAACATCAACGGCAGGCAGAGCGCTACAAATACCAATAATCTGATTAAAAGAACGTTTTGAGTAGTAGGAGGCCTCTGGGGATGAACATGGTCTATATATTGAAATAAGACAGACAGGCTCTTAGTTTAAAAGCAACACTAAAACAGAAAATAATATCAAACATCCCATATGTAGACAAGTATAAGCCGCAAATACTTTATCTGTTGTTTTCTGGCAGAGCTACTTCAGCTCAGGAACGTCATCTAGTAGGCAAATGGAGCATAGCCGCTTGTGCCTGCAGGGCAATGCTTTTAATTAAGGCTTTCATAAATTTTTTATATAAACAAGGCTTGCACTAAAAGTGGGAGGGGTGGGGGGGGAGTGTGGCTCAGAGCACACAAAGCGCTTCCCTTGCGGGAGCGAGCTAGGGGCAACATATGTTTGCAAGTTAATTACAAACATATGGTGTCAAAGCTCTCTCCCGCAAGGAAATCGCCAAACGTGCATGCATTGCCATTGAAAGCAACAAAACAAAAACAATGGTTCTGTTGGGAGTCACGTATACTTTGTTTCACTGTACTTAATACATTTCATGGATATTATATTGAACATCAAATTAAGGGAACACAAACACACAACACTCAACTAGGTTCAGAGGATGAGTTCTTTTTTACTCTTTAGATAAATAAGTAAATATCTGGCTGTACACTACAATAGAGCACATGGACTGTGAAACAATTAGTGGTTGGTCGTGATTAGTGACATGGTGCTGTACAAAAATAACATAGATAATACATATCACATATGGACGGAATTTTACACAAGTGTCCACCATTTAAATGCATAAGCCACAACAGGATATAATATTTCCTTATTCTAGTTGAGGAGTTGCGTGGACAATTTGAACTACCAACGTCGACGTTTCAACCCTAAGATGTAGTGCTTATTCATAAGTCAAGTCAAGTCAAAACCACTTTATTCGATTTAGTTAAAAATCATAAAAGCATTCTACAATCACAAAAAGAAAGGGCAATACAAATTCATGGGGAATTACAGAGATCAATCGATCAATAATATTTACATATTCACAGTATAAAAAGATGATTAAAAAACATCAATAGTAATTAATAAATTTACAGTATAAAAATACAGCTTAAAAAAGAGTAAATACTCAGTAAAAAATTTTTTTGAATATAAACAACATTTCCATTTCAACCTTCTGTACAAAACCCTTATGTTACATTTTTAAGTCTTCTCCTCCTGATCCTAACAGCAGCAACAAGATAATTGGCCACGCTAAACATAGCCAAAGCAGAGTCCAGTAATTGGAGATACAGGAGGGCAGGTTTTGCCTCGTGGAAGGCTTTGTCCTTCAGTAATGGAACCAGGTATTTCTGTCTGGGCGCAGTAAAAAAATTACAAAACAACATAAAGTGCATATTATCTTGCGTTGAAAAGTTATCGCAATTACAGACAGGGGCGTCCTCCTCCTTATACCAGCCTTGACTATCACAAAGGACTGTGTATATCTGATTAAACCGAAGTTTAACCAGAAGCCACCTATGAAAGGGGATGTTGACGATGGTAAGGTACGGTTGTATAGTAAGGCGGGTAATGGTCAAGTAGTGGGCTCTGACCGTGGGCTTAAGCAATTGGCGTTCCTCCCTCTCCACATTTTTCAATTTAATAAAGTTGACCTTCACCCAATCTAAATCAGATTTCTTTAGACCCTGAGGGACCGAAAAAATATCAGGACGTCCCAGGTCCAAAGAACACTTTTGTATGTATGATAGCCAAGCAATATTTTTGAAATTGTCCAGTTTTAAACAGTCCACCAATATTTTATGATTCAGACCTAGATTGTTATTGGTCCAGATCCTTATCCATAGCAAGATGGGAGCCATTAGAAGGATGTCAGATATGTACCCAAGACCAAGTTCCTGGTGAACTGAGAACGTGGCTGTAGATTGGGGGAGCCCTAAATTGGAACGGAGGAACTTATTTTCTTCACTTTGAACCGGTTCACTATTTACATAGCCCCACAAACCTGAGCCATACCTGGCTATTGCTACAGATTTCGCCCTGTACAAATTTAGTAAAGCACCAGTTGGCTTCCCGCCCAGTCTCCTGGAAAAACTTAAAATAGCATTGGCCGAGCTCCTAACCGCTTTAGTTTTAGCTACAATTTGAGGAGCCCAGCTCCCCTTGGTGTCAAAGATTACACCCAGGTAAGTACAAATTTTGACATTAGTGATCACGTCACCATTGCAATAGAACTGTTTAGAATTATTTTTGACAGCCCCAAAAGCCATGACGTGAGATTTGGAGTTGTTTATCACTAAGTCAAGTGATGACATGAAATCATTAAAAGCGTTCAAGAGTTTTTGCAAACCTATGGGGGTCCGAGCTATCAAAGCTGCGTCATCCGCGTACAGGAGAACAGGAATACGAGTGTCCCCTGCACGCGGAGTGTCCAAGGTAGCAGTTAAAAGAGTCTCCTCAAGTGAATTTATATACAAAGTGAACAGCATGGGAGCAAGGATGCAGCCCTGCCGCACGCCCCTACTTGATTTGAACCAAGCAGTACGATTACCGTCTTGGTCCATTCTAATTGAGGCTTTTAAGTCCTTATGTAGTTCTGCCAAAAAATATACAAGGGGAGGATCAAGACCCAATTTTAACAGCATGGTCCACAGCCGGGCTCTATTAACCAAATCAAAGGCCGTGGACAGGTCCATAAAAGCAACAAAAATTGACCCTTTTTTGGCAGTAGTGTATTTCGAAATTAACAAATGAAGATTTAAGCATTGGTCCTCAGTCCCTCTACCAGCACAGAACCCATACTGGGCATCTACTGGAATATCATTGTCTAGGGACCAGTTGTTAATTCTAGCTAGCAAGACTTTGCCCAAAATCTTCATAGAAGAATCCAATAACGAAATTGGTCGAAAACACTTAGGGTCACTTCTTTGGCCCTTTTTAAAAATGGGTACTATAATAGAACATGCCCAAGTTTTTGGCAAACCCCCCTCATACACACAATTAAAAACATTAGCTAAAATCTCAGCCCACATCTCAGAATTAAGTTTGTAGAGGTCCAGGGGTACCCCATCTGGTCCCGGGGCTTTATTTGCAGCAGAGCCTAAAATTGCCAGCTCTACTTCTGATTTGCTGAAATTTAACTTAGTGGGGAGGGTGGGGAGTGGGGTATTGCAAACGCCTCGACTATTACATTTGAGCCATATATATTGGAAACATGGTTAATCCAGTCTGCTTCAGGGATATTTATTTCAAGATCCATGTTGTTAGTATGGGAAAACAAAGGATTATTTATTATGGCCCAAAATTTGGAGCTATGTTTAAGGGTTGTAGGATCCATTAAAGAATCCCATGCTTCATCTTTAATGGCTTTTTTCCGTAATTTAACGGCCAAAACATATTTTCTTCTCAACTGTGCCACCAAAGACCTATCTCTAGGAGATTGTTTAAGGGCTTTCAGCAAAGCCGAGTGTGCCTGCGAGCAAGTGTGGTCAAACCACCTAAACACTGGGGCAGAACCCCTCCTTGGTTTAGCTCTGAGCTCTTTTTCTACTCTGGCACAAATAGCTTCAAAGGCACTCACAACCTCCCCCCCCCTCCTCTCTCCATCCCTCATAAGCATCTGTTGTGGGTCTTCATCAGGACAGGGAGGGATATAACAGCCTAATATATGCGCTGCTAGGCGAGACCTAAAAATTAATTAATCCCGGGGTAGCAGACAATGGGGAATGACAGAGCGCCTAAAACATCGCAAAATGTCAGAGGGGGGTCTTAATGGAAAAGGAACAGAAGACGCAGAGGGGGATAATTATTGACATCTGACCCAAAAGGGACTCAGATTCTGGCAGCCATAGAACAATCCACATAAACCATTGAAAGCAAAATATACTCCTCGGAGCCACGGGTCAGCATGTAAGTGTGAGGGTGCAGCTTTGACAACTGCGTGACTATAAGCTCCCCTCTACTCCCATAAAAAGCTCATGGGACCTTTGTTAGGGACCCAGCATATTTCTTAGAAGGAATATACTGATTAGTTATTGTATTTATGTATGTCTATATACACATTCTACCTTGATAGCTATCAGGAAGACCAAATATGTTATTAATGAGTGGTGAAAGGGATCAATCACTTTGGTCCTGAAGAAAAACCTTGGGGAAGGCTTGGAACATGTAGACCAGGGAGACAACCACTCATTATAGTGTACAATTCTCCTCTCCCCTTTTTTTAATAATTCCAGCCACAGGAAGTAATAAAGTCCAGGTTCCACGTAGCCAGGTATTTTTTAACTGACAACTTTCCTTGACCCTTCCACTCTCACAATATTACATAGTAATCACTTCACAAAAGTGTTCTCATGTTTCTGTTGGTCGTAGCATGTCCCGTCCCGCAGCGGGATGGGAAGAACACAATGATGAAGCATTCCACTAAGGGTGATTTTAAGAAAACTCATTGTTTTACTTGACAAACAAGAAGCAACTACTGGAAGGATAGTCATTTCTTGACATACAGGCAAACTTTCTTTGTTTTTTCTGGAGATAAATTAATGACATCAGATCCAAAAGGTGCTCAGATTCTGGCATCCATTGAGCAATCCAGATAAACCATTGAAAGCAAAATAGACTCGTTGTCAAGTAAAGTGAACCTTCTGTGGGTAGATCTTCGCAAAGTGGACATTGGAGATAGACAAAACAGTTAAATCTTTCAGGGCAGAGGTGGGCAGCCTTAAGTCTACAGTCTGGACCCTCTCAGAATTAACACAACTCCTTGTCAAATGACAAGGAGATGTGAAGTCTAGATCCGCTTTAACAATGTGTGATTTGTTTGGTTCCCAGAGAGAGCAGAGGATAACACCCCCGGGGCAATTGTTTGAGTGTTGGATACAGGAGACATTACAACTTGCAGGTCTTTTAGAAAGATGTGTGGTAGAAATGGCCTGCATGGCACTGGTCCCTTAGACGCTTCCCAGAATACAGCAGAGCTATGATTGCCAGGATTTCAAATTTCAAAGATAAATAACTTATCTTTTCACTTGTTAGGAGAGAGGTGGTAAAATATATGAGGACCGGATAATCTGTATTTTTCTGGAATACACACAAAAACATCAGAAGCTTCAACACAGTCAAGCTTAAACTGAGGACAGTGAGTCTAAACTACACATTGCTATTCGTTGCTAAGCTGGGGATCATGCATAATGGCTAATCTGACTTCTTTATTAAACCCAAAGAAGCATGAGAATGAGGGAAAGTGAGGGTTAAAACGGACTTGGCAGCAGTGCATGGGAAAGAGGTAAAAATATGCTGAAAATATCAATCTCGTCAGAAGACTTTGGAGAGATGTTCATAGTCTGATAGGTACATTCAGAATGGCACCAAAATATTAGTCCAATAGGATAGCATGATCAGACTGGAAATGCCTGCAGAACAGAACAAATGGATTATGCAAGAACGGAGGGTCCAGTTGAATCATAGGGAAGCAATAGGGGGTAGCTAGTCTCTCCGAGTCAACCAAAAGTTGACCACAGGTGCAGTGTAGAAACTCCCATGACCTTAAGATTTTTTACAACATAACCGATAAGAGACACTATTGGACTATGAGTAGCACTGTCTAAAGAGAATTAATCTGGAATGTGGGTTTGTAAATAAAATGAGGGGGGGTGCCCTTCATTGGTTATTTGGGAGTGAGGGGGAACTGAAGTCCCTTTGAAGAATGGTACTTAGTTGAGGGATTTGAGAAGTCAAAACAATTGTACTCCAGTAACGTGACACAACACTGTTATACAACAGTAGATATGCCCTCCAAGGCTAGGATGTACATGAGGTAAATTAGGACTCTCAATTGATGGTGGTCAGAAGACCCTTTCAGGTGCAGGCCAGAAGTGGGGAGATGCAACCTCTGCATTCAGTTACTAGAACTACTTTGAATTGAAATTTGAAATCAGCTTGGGAGTGGGATATGAGGGTTTGAAGTGACCGAGTAATGCACGTTCGCAAACTGCCAAAATAAGAACACACCAGTTGTTGAATTCAGAGTGTTTAACCTGGGTGAGTGACGGCTGAGCTCTTGTTATGAACATGCTATGACATGAGTTATTAAGGAGAGTTGGGAGAAGAGTACTATAAACAAATTGTTATCTGCTTTACAGTATGGCAGCATGACCCACACGTGATGGGAACCAGGGAGATGATTTTGGTTAGCAGACAAATGCCCACCAGAAAGAAAACATAACAAGAATGGTTAGAACTATAGGAGAAACAAATTGGAATGTGAGAGGCATGAATCATTATGTGGAAAGATAAAGGGCCGTCACATACCTGAAGCGACATGCTGTGAATATTGCTTTCCTACAGGAGACACATTTGACTGAATCCGAGGAGGGTAAATTCAGGAAAAAACAGAGAGGTCAATTATATACTCCTGTACATAACCTACTTACACATGGAAGTGGTAATATGGATGATCCAGGGGTTCCACTTAAGCACTGTTCCTTAAAAGCAGATGTGGAAGAGAAATATGTCTTAGTATATAGGCTATACATTTGTCTTATTAAGGAAAATGCACAAAAACGTTTATTGGGTCCTTTTGGAAGAAATAAAAACTTATGTAGACACACTGATAATTTGGGCAAGGGATTTTAATTCCATTCCATCCTGAGTGGTACCAAAGATAGGCACCGACCTAAGATGCACAATAAGCCAGAAATTGGAAGGGTTCTTGTTAAAGTAGTGATCAATAGTGATTATAAGCCCCTATTACCACTTTAAGTGATGTTGTGGCGGTGATAGGGCTTCGCCTTATTTACAAGGCAGCGTATAGCCACTTAACGTGGCTTAACGCTGCCTTGTAAATAAGGCACCCTATCATGCTATACTTAGCGTGAAAGGGGTGGGCAATGGCTGCTGCAGTGGGCGTTCCACTGCAACACCCATTGATTTTGAAGCTGCCCTATATTTACAAGGGTGGCGTAAATATGGGGCCGCACCAATATTATGACCAAAAAAACACTGGTCTTCCCCTGGTGAAACGGAGAGAAATGCTTTATTTCTCCTAGTTTTTGTTGTTTTTATGTGTGCTGGATTGTGCAACACACATAGAAACAGGAAAATGCCATTAATTGTTTATGTGCAGGAAAGAACACAAGGCTAACGCAGCGCTCTGTCAATTCATTGTGAATATGCTCCAGATGTATAGTGGGAATTTCATCTGACTGACAGAGAATGCCAATTCTCATGAGTTTAGTGATTAGAAAATTGTGATTTTATTAAAGACAAGGAGGCTAGCATAAAGCATAAATCATTTTATTCACCACTTACAAGCAGAAAAAAGTAGTTTGTTTGTTAACCATACAAATCTACATCTGAATGACTTGAGAAATATTAAACTCTCTGTAACCAAAGTTTACGTAATTGGAAACATAATTGGGTTCTCCCTGCATATCCTTTCTTAAAATAAATAAACATCTATTCATTTCAACAACCTACTTAACACCTTCGAGTCTGAGCCACGGTGCTCGTGTGCTCATGACGAGCTGAGCTGGGCTAATTCCGCTGCTGTGCGAGCGTTCTAAAGAAACGGGTGTGGTCATGATGAGCTCAGCTCATCATGAGCACACGACCACCGTGGCTCATGACGATCTGAGCTTGTCATGAGCACGGGGCGCTGTGCGCGCCCCCCCAGCACAGCAGGGGAATTTGCCCGCTGTGAAGGGGTTATACCAACCATTTACACAATTTACATACTTATCTGCTCAAAAGCAGCAAACAAAAGCAAAAGAGTCTGGAGTGTTGGGGAGTTTTATGAGCTGGAACTTCTTTTTAGGTCGAGCCTATAGCGGAAGTGCGTATACGCTGCTCTTTTTACGAGGAATGCAGTATTCAGTGCAGAGTGGTAGCTCTGTGGAAGCTCTGCCCACTCTCCGCCCATCTTTTTCATTGACTTGTGTCTTTGTCGTTCCTAAATGCTGCCTTCCGATTGGTTTTAGGCTTGTTAGTCCCTTCTTATGATGACCATGTCGTTGGTTGTATCCTTCCATGGCTTCTGGCCCCTTTACTTCGAGTGCTGCACAGTATGTTTTATTTAGATTGTGATCACTATTTCTTCTGTGCCCCCCTCCCGCCATTGCAAATGCTTGTTTTTTTCTGGTAGGAATCAGCCCTGAGATTTATTTTAAGTGTTTGCTTTGCCTGGTGTCATTATTTAGCAATTTGTTTAGCAAATCCGCCTACCTATGCTGTGTGCAAATGTATGAAAAGTGGTGTTTATACTCCGCCAGTGAAAGAGTCGTGTTTGTTCTGCTGTCTGTGCTCGGGGTTGGGTTCGGGCATACAGGGTGGACAGGAGACTGGGTACATTTCTGTGTTTGTGGTGTTTGGTGCCTTGCTGGAGCTCGCTCACCTGGCATTGCCGAGGCTGGACTCAGGGCCTCCGTTCCTGTTTTTAAATCTGCTTTTGGCACAGGTGGAAACGGGCCAGCCGCGTGTAAAGTGTTGCTTAGCCTGAAACTGAACATAACGACGATGGGTTGGAATACTGTCTATGGGCGAAGCCCTGTTGCGGTCGTTTGAATGAAGGGTGTTTGGACGTGCCCCCAGAGGTCTGCTTTTGGTCCTACGTCACCAAACTTAAGACAGACTTAAGACAGATTTAAGACAAAATCCTAACTTCTGTGAATACCAAAAGTATTTAGTTCCTTCTGTGAATGCCAAAAGTAGTAAGTGCTTTCTGTGAATACCAAAATAGTAGTAAGTTTAGGATTGAGTCTTAAGTTCATTCTGTGAATCAGGCCCTCAGTTCCCATACCTACAACACCTAGTCACTCAAATAAGAAGTGGAAAGCACATGCATGCGTAAGGGATACCTACTAGGGTGACCAACTGGCATGGGTGCAAATTCAGGATGTTGGGTGTGAAAATTCAGGACAAAGGGTCAAAATTCAGGACAAAAATTCATGTTAGAATGTCAAAATTCAGGACAAACATTTGGGCAAATGGTATGTTTTACAGACACACCAGAGGAGGTTGCGCAATAGTATATGCGTAAGTAAATTGGCAATCAACATAAGTATAAGGTTTTACAGTCTGCACGCAGCTTTGGGCAACTGTGCAGGCCTTTTTGCGATATTTCATTTTGATCATAATTTATTTATGTATCATTCTTTTCTCTCTATTCTTTAAATTCATATTTCATATTCATTTCTTAGTTCCATATTCCATATTTCCATTCTATTTGTGTCATACTTCTTTTTGAATTACCATTGTAGTCATTTATATTTCTGTCACCGCTTTTGCCTACTTTGGCCCCCTCCCCAAAGCTTCATCATGGTGATTATTCTCGTTTTGTTTATTAGGTTCTTCGCCTGTCTTGTCCTGACCTGCGAGCCACAGATCAAAGTTAGGAAGTGCCATGAAACACTTTTATCTGACCCTGTCACACCCCCACCTAGCAGGTGCTTTATACACCTTTGACCCATTGTCATTCTAAATGTAAAAAATCAGCCACAGTCAGAATGACAATGGGCCTGTCCACAGTCTGTACAGAAAAACAGTGGTCCTAGACTATTATAACTTGAAATTCAAGACATCATCATGAGTATAAGCGTTTTGGCACATAGGATCATAGGCACACATAGAAAAAGAGAAACGCCACTTCCAAAAATGGCTGATCACTTGAATTTATTCATTCAACCATTCAGTTATTTTGAAGAAACACACTTTGGTTATTTTGATGTACAATGTTATATCCACACGGTTATCATCAGAGAGAAGGAGATATGTGAAAAGTTGGTGCTCAGGTGCAAGAATAAACGGAAAAGAAAAAGGAATTGTAGTAGCATTGGAGATTTTTAAAATATTTACAAAGATAGGGAACCTACATAGGTTGTAATGGTCTCCCTTAGGAAAAAATCCGGCCTACCCACATAGACACAGTTGCATACAATATATAAGATAAACTGTAATAGTGGGAGCATGTGTGTCTGCCACATGGCACCTTGAAAAAAGCAAATTATTGCTTTTTTAAAGGTATTCCGTATTTACCACCAACTTGTAGTTGGTGGTAAATAACGAATCCTTAAAGCAAAAATGCACTTATTTGAGTGCGACCTACATAGGGGTTAAGGATTCGGTAATTAACAGATTCCTTAAAATAAGGAATCAGTATTTTACTGATTCCTTAAAATAAGGAATCTGTAAATTACCTAATCCTTAAAACCAGCCTCCTACATTTGAAAGGGCTAAATACCGGTTGGTAACGGGAAAATCACAGATTTTCGGCCGTTACGACCAGTATTTAGCTACCTACATCTGGCCCATAGTCTCTTAAAAACAAAGGTTGTTTGCGCATCCTCTGACTCGTAGTTCTACTATTGACAGGAAGAGAACTAAAATTCGTATTAGAAAACAATACACCTTTTGAGGATGACAATTTGTGTCCCAAACCCTCTTCCATAAAAACTGGATTTGCATTAGTTCTGACAACAACAACCCTGCTTTTTATTCCAGATCCTACCATCTTCAGTTTTCACAGCATTCATGGACATTTTAACAACGTTCCTTACTTTGGTATACTTAGACCACGGTTGACAACCAACAGGTGCCTTTATTTTTACAAAGTCACCCACAGACACATCACAGGTTTGTGCACATTTCTTTTCATCAAAACACATTTTCCCTGCCCTCTGTTTATCAAGCTCTCTACATCTCTATTCACCAATATCATTGTTCCTCTGACCTTCATTCAAAACCATCCAACCTGGACACAACATAGAATTTGAAGCCCTCCCCTTGAAAAACTCAAAGGAAGTTCTTCCAGTGGTCGAATGAGGAGACATACGATATGCAGTGATTCTGTTCTGTAGGACAGTTTTCCAACAAAGATTACTCGCTCTAGCTAATTTAATACTCTCTTTAAGAGTTTTATTTGTATTTTTGTGTGAATCCTGTGCTTTCGCATCTCGGCGGCGTTTTGCGATGATTGGCTGGCCAAGGGCCAATAAGACGTGACAGGACGTTGCCTACTAGCTATTTAAATTCCATCTAATGTGTCCACGCAGCGGACACGCGCAGCGGGCGCGCTCAGCAGGCGCACCAATGGCAAGCCCGCCTGCACCCGTAGGGCCGCAGCCAGCTGCCAGTCACTCTGCCCAGAGTCAAGACGAAAGGTTTCTCTAAACGCGCTCGGAGCTGCTATCTGTTGATACTGTGTGTTCGAGTTGTTCAAAACATGCCTGGGTCTTGCCTGTGGAATCCTTTCAGTGTGATTCTTGTGGCTTAGCGTATATTGTATTGTATTGTATTGTAACGGTATTTGTAGAGCGCGATTGCTGCCCGTGGGCGTCCAAGCGCTGAGCTGACCAGAAAGTGACGGAAGAGGTGCTATGGTACAGTGGGTTTGTCAAACAACCATGTTTTTAAGTTTTTACGGAATGAAAGGAGATTTGAGTTGGACCGGAGAGAAAGGGGAAGGTCGTTCCAGAGTCTGGCGGTATTCAGCGAGAACATTCTTCCCCCTGCTCTGGCTCGCTTTATTCTCGGAATGACGGCAAGGAAGGCCTCCTTAGATCGTAGGTTCCTGTTGGGATGGTAGGGGGTGACAAGGTTTCTGTTGATCGCTGGGCTTGTGTTCCAAAAGGTGCGGTGCGCTAGGCATAGTGCCTTGAAAGCTATCCTCTGCCTCACTGGCAACCAGTGGAGAGTTTTTAGGGCAGGTTTAGCAGACTGAGTGCGCGGAATTTCTAGCAAGGCACGCGCTGCACAGTTTTGGACAACCTGAAGTTTTCGAAGTGTAAACTCAGGTGCCCCCATGTACAGGGCGTTGTTCGAATCAAGGCGAGACTGAATTAGCCCTTGGACCGCAACTTTTTTGGCTTCTAGCGGCAGCAGCGGAAGAACCTTCCTCAAGGTTCTTAGAAGGCCGAAGCATGTGGCAGATAGTTTAGTAGCCTGGATGGAAAAGGAGAGTTTGTTATCCAACCACACTCCCAGGCTCTTCACGCTTTCCTTTGGGGTAGGGGGGGGGACCCAGTGCATTGGGCCACAGAGAGGTGAATGGTATTGGAGAGGGTGGGCCTAGGAGCATGAGCTCCGTTTTGTCTCCATTTAATTTGAGGGAGGAGTTGGTCATCCATCCCTTTATGTCCTCTAGGCAGTGTAACAGATCGGCTGGGGAGCACTTGCTGTTCTCGGTGGCCAGCGAGACCACCAACTGAGTGTCGTCGGCGTATGACACGATTTTAATGCCATACGGTTCGACGACACTTGCCAGCGGCCTCATGTAGACGTTAAACAGCACAGGGCTCAGGGAGGAGCCCTGTGGAACTCCGCAGCTCAGGGGTTTGCTGGAGGATACTGTTGCACCGTCGAAGATCTGGAACGACCTCCCAGACAGGAAGGATCCAAACCACCTTAAAGCGTCACCTGAAACTCCGATGTTATGGAGACGGTCTAGCAAGGTGGCGTAGCTGACCGTATCGAATGCGGCACTTAGATCAAGGAGGATCACTGCCACTGATCCTCCTTGGTCCAGAATCTTTCTCGTGTCTTCGGTGACTGCTAATAAGGCGGTTTCAGTCCCATGTTGTGGTCTAAAACCAGTCTGGGATGTGTGCAACAGCGAGTGATCCTCCAGGAACTGTACCAGCTGTGCATTTATGTGCTTCTCTAGCACCTTGCTCGTCCAGGGAAGGAGTGAGATGGGACGGTAACTTGACAGGTCGTTTGGGTCTAGGCTAGGTTTCTTTAGCAGTGCCCGTACCATGGCCTGCTTCCAAGCTGTGGGGACCGAGCATGCAGAGATGGACGAGTTCAAGAGGTCCAAGATTACAGGCAAGGTGGCTTTGCTTGCCTGCATCAGGATGTCTGGAGGGGCGGGGTCACGGGGAGATCCTGATTTGACCGTACGGGCCACTTTGCTTAAGGTGTCGAGGTCGAGAGGGAGAAAGTGCTCGAGCGACGGTTGGCCTGGACGGGGAGGTGGTCTGAGGAGAGACGGTTTGCACAGTGGCGGTGCGTCCATTAGGGGCGTTGGGGCGTTGCCCCACTTAGCCATGGACAACACGCTGCAATTAGGAAGTAAAATAGCTTAAAAAATAAATTATCCTGAGCGCACTTGCAGTTTGCGGCAGAGAGAGCCAGCTGTGCTGGGACAAGCCCGACAGCATCGGAATCGCGGAAGGTGTGGGGGCGGGGCTTCGGCAATGAGTGACAGTGAGTGTGGCCATCTGAGCAGAAATAGGTAGCGCTGCGCGCAGCAGGCACTTGTGTGTGCGCATTTCGAACTAGTCATTTTCACGACTGGCCCACGCATGCGCACACCCAGTAGTACCTTTCCTCCTCCTTCTCCCTACAGCACTTAAACAGGCAGGGACCCGGGTCCCCCGGGTCTCACAATGGGCAGTATTAAGCCTGCACTTTAGCCAATCCTGGCGCAGTGGTGCTGGTAGCGCTGCACCAGGATTGGCTGAGACACCGCGGAGACTTCAGCACTGGTGTCGCGCTTGGGTGGTGGATGTTTTCTAAGTGTGGCCAATCACATGTGGCTTATGTTAAGCCATTGAGTGGTGATTGGCCATTTCCCCATGCTGTATGTGCACGTCACCGCGCCTGGCGTGCCCTTACATCAACAGTCAGAGAGAGTCACGAGGAGAGTGTGTAGTAGACCCTCGTGACTCGTGCGTGCCTGCAGCAGTCAGTGAGTGTCTCTTCATCGTGTCTGCAGTCAGTCGAGTGAGTCACACAATTCCACATAAAACGTAAGTTTTTTGTGTACAACAATCACTATTATTCACTACAGAAGTGCGTCGGTGTGCGTGGGGTCTTTCTCTACATATGCGTGTGATTGCAATGCATGACCTGAGCACTAGTACAGTAGCACATTTCCTTGCGGTCAGAACTTGCACTAATGCAAATGCACTTTTTCTTAAACGTGCGGCTGCTGCGGGGAGTACTTGTGCAAGGGAACATATGCTTCGTTATAATTAAAACGGTCTTTCTTGTGGTTTGTACTTAGAGCGGGCCTCACTGGTGCAGAGGCACCGCACGGCACATTTCTGGTTTGGCGTGGCACTGGAAGAACTAGCACAGAAGTCCACACCAACCATTGTGTTTAGAATCTGATTCTAGGAGCACAGGGCGGGTGCGCACTTTCATGTGCGCAAATAACAGCTGGGTACACTTACACAGATGCTCAAATCCCTGCGGTCAGGACTGGCACTTAAAGAACGAGTCCACAAGCATGGTGTCATGTGCACTAGTGCCCACTCTCTTCCATGTGCTTGTACCTACCGCAGGAAGATCGGGGGCGGGGTACCCTTTCATTCACATATGTGTATGTTGGTGAGATGGTGACTGCTTGAACCCATGTGCGTGTGCCATGATCGTAGAGGGTATTTAATTATATGCAAACCGTGCTTGCCGTAGGCCTCTGAAGTGGTATCAGTGCTAGGATCATAGGTGTCAAGAGCATGCTTATGAACCTTGAGCAGGCACAGACAAAGGCAACAGGGACCCTGGAAGGAAAGCAGCCTCGAAAAACAAGTGCTTATTTTACAATGCAGTTCTGCATGAGTTTGTTTGAATGTTCGCCTTGAGTGCAGGTGGAGGAGGAAACTAACTGTGTATATTTATCATGGCTTAGCACGCTCCCAGATCCAGTAGGTCTTTGTATGTGTGCGACAGCATGCGCCTATGCGGTGCTCTCTGACACCAATCGTAGCTGCGCTTTACTGTTTAATTGGTGACATGAGGTCTCATTTTTTGCTTGTTTCCACTGGGACCCATGGCACCCTTGGTACGCCGGGATTTACCCACCCCTGCCTCGCTATCATTCGCAAAAAAGAGGCCTTGCATTCTTTCATTGTCAGCCTTAATTTTGTGCTGTCGGGCAGCTGGTATAGTTATTAGGAGAGTTAACTAGTAGCTTTTCATAAGTGCCTTCGTTGCATTTATAGCAAACAGGTGGCATTTTATTGTCTTTGCGCTGTGCTTCAAAAACAGCTCCCAACATTAGGAGGGCCAGATCAGCTCAGCCTTCCATTTTCCCTGCCTCACGAATGTGTTTTAACAGTACACTCTCGTAGAAGGCTGTCAAGGCAGGTGCCGGTTTCATGCAGAGCCGGAAAGAAAGCCACATGGCCCCTGATTCTTCAGGTCCGGAAAAATGTTCAAACGCCTCATCTAAAATAACAAAGAAAACCGTAAAATATTTTAAAGGGCCCACGGGCCATGTTTAGTAGTGGTCTCAGAAATGTCTTAATAATCCTGAAATTGTTGCAGTTCTCTCTGATCGTCTCAGAGTGCCCTGAAGCTGCTGCAAGTAAATGTGTTGACACTATAAGAGTGATTTGGATTGATATTTATTGACATCTTTTTTGTTTAAAAAAAGGATTAGAAATAGGAAAAGCACAGTTTTTATTTGTACTTTTTCTTTTCCTTCGTGACTTTTGTACCCTCGATCCCAGAAGCTCTAATTGTTCTAATCCAGCTCTTTTTAATCGTGTTTTTTATGTGACATGGTCTCTTCTTCTGCAATTCACATGTCCACAGACCCAAACCCCTGGCAAGTTTAGCCTACAGATTCCCTGCTCCATCGCGTGTCCCTCTGTCTACGACCTCTTGAGGCCCCCAATAAATCTGAAGCGCTGAGAAGGCACTGAGGCAGAATTTCTGCGCTTTAGTAGGAGCCCCGTGGAGAAAAAGTGTCAGAAGTAATAATAGGAGCTGGGGGAGTGTTTGAGGGGGTGAGCCCTTGTTTACAGTTACCCACACCCTGTTTGGGCATGAAAGTGCCTGCAGCATTGTTGGCATTACACAAATGAGTCTATTTTGGTGCGCAGAGGCCGACTGGATGAAGGGGGCAGATATTCCTATTTTTGGACTCAGATTTTGGTACTTATTGATTTCTTTTTTTCTGGATGCATAGCTGAATCTGCCTTAAGGAGTCAGAGATTGCCGTGATCCAGGAGGATGGCTGCAGAGAGGGCGATATATTAGGTCTGTGTGCACTGCTGTTCCTGCAAACAGACATGGTGGGGGCCCCTCTGGGTACCACAGAGTTGCACAGGGCTTCGTTGATAGTTTAGGTGGAACTTGCGACTGCTTGAGTGGTTACTACGCTTATATTGAGCACTATGTGGGTTTACATCACTAGGTGTGACGTATGATCATTCTTCTACTAAGAACTGCCAGTATTTTGATTTTGTTTAATTCATGTCAGCGTATTGCACAGCAATGTAGATGAAACAACTTCAATGTTAATTTTTCTCAATGCACATCAGCTGGATATTTAATGTAATCATGGCATTTTACATCTTCATGCTTCCTCAACCAGCCCTTTAATTCACAGATGAATCCAGTTATCTTTTTCATCCCTCGATACATTTGTCTCTGCAGTCATGCTTCCGAATAACATTCATACACCCCTGCAGCATTGCTCTAATCCACTGCTTGCTCAAAGCCATTACGCAATTTACATTTGGCTGCCTCCTACCCCACCGGCCATGCAAGCGCCATGCCAAACGTCATTATTTCAATGAAGCCCTAGTAGCTGTAGCAGATATTCACTTAGTTGCCATGATGAAGAACAAATGACGACTAATCACTGAACCCTGCCCACCTCAAACCATGCACGGCCTTTCGTTTTGTTTCCACCATGCCTCCCTCCATATACAAAAGAAACACACTCACACTTCTTTGTGTGCAGGGCTTTAAGTTGGATGAAAAAACTGGGAGGGGGGGGTTGCTCGTAGGGGAAGCAAATGTAATTATGAGCATGGCTTAAAACTGTCAAGCTAAAAATCTGTAATTAGCATAGTTTGCGCCTCACTGGTATTGTGCTTCTTCTGTCATTGCCTCCAGATATATAATACAAGTGACATTAAGCCCACAACCAACCAGGGCGACAGGCTTTGTCAATGGTTGTAAGTTGCATAAGATAAATAAGAATAAACTGCAGCATTTTCATTATTATATACAATGAAAACAGGTGGTTCAGAGATGTGTTACAGGTGGGAAACACTTAGAGGGCCTGTTTCCGTTGGTTGTATGTGCCTGGCTTGGGGGTCCTTTTGCAAGCAGACTAGTTTGAGGATTGGGCACATTTCTGATTTGATTATAATGTTTTCTTCACACTTGTGCTTCAAAATGCTATATTGGATCCCCATTTTCTCAACAATTTGCAGTAAATATGTGGTGTAAAACCCACCATTTGAATCCATTTTCTCAATTTTCTTGCGGGGTGAATCCCCCGCACCCTGCTTTTGCAGTTCAGGCTCGCTCGCTTCGCTCGTTCACTTATTACATTAGGATAAAACATTTTCGTCCCACCACTTTCAAAATCCACCAGCCGCCACTGGGTTTGCACGCTTCCGGGGGAGTGGCTACAGAAGGGAAGGTGGAATAGATTTTTAAAACTTTGTTATAGAAAAAGTCTGCAAGCTCATTGCATTGCTCCTGGGATTTGATAGGGGGGGGGCCGTGGTGGCGTTGGAGCATTGTTTTATGATTTGGAAGATTTCCCTGGGTTTTGACTTCGCTTCCATTATTTTCTCAGAGAAATAGGTGGCCTGGGCTGCTCTAATCCCTTCTTTATATATCTTAATGGCCTCTTTGTAAGAGGTCTTCTTTTCTGGGAGGAAATCTAGGCGCCAGGCTCTCTCTCTTTGTCTGCAAGTGCGTTTAAGTTGTTTTAGAGAGTCAGAAAACCAGGGGGCAGATCCGTGAAGTCTCTTGGAGGAGGATTTACGCATCGGTAGAGTGGAGTCTAGTGAGCGGGTGATCCAGTCTCTGTAGATGTCATTTCCCACATTGGGATCCGGGCAGGGTGTGGGGCGGGTTGAGTCTAGTTGGGACAGCCAGGATTCCAGCGGGAGTTTTGACCAGTTCCTCTTGATGGTCACTTGGGGGGGTGCTTGGGTATTTTTATGAATGGCCCACGAGAAGGGGATCAGAAAGTGGTCTGACCACGGAAGGGGAGAAGGATGATCAACAGTTAGGTCCAGGCAATTACTAAAAATGGGGTCTAGCAAATTGCCTTTTTCGTGGGTCGGGGCCGCCACTAGCTGGGTGAGTTGGAGGGCCTCCAGATCTTCTAGTAGGTCCCGAGCGATGTGATCAGCAGAGGAATTAAAATGAAGATTGAGGTCCCCCAAAATCGTGTGGTTGGCTGATGTGAGGATTCTTTGTGCAATGATTTCTGGCAGGGACCTGTGGAACAGTTTTATAGGTTCCGGGGGGCGATAGATCAGGGTACCTGAGAAGGAGTTGTTTGCATCGAACTCTAAGCAGAAAGCTGCGCTTTCACAGTCAGGGATGTTGTCTGCTGAAAAACGGCATTGGTACTGGTTTTTCAGGATTATCGCCAGACCTCCGCCTCTGCCGACCGGTCTATCCACTCTAAGAATGTGGTAGCCTGTAGGAAGTGCTCGCACCACGTCTGGGTCGGAGTGTGCAGTGAGCCATGTTTCTGTCAGGAAGATTGCATCAGGTTTTTTCTCCTCGAGCAATATGGCTATCTCCGTGTGGTGTTTCGGTAGCGAACGGCAATTTAGTGCAAGCATATGGAATACTTGTGCCTTTGCCGACGGAGTATTGCGGAAGGGGTGCTTGCAACCCTGACATGAGCCGGGTAGTTCGGTGGGGGTATATATATGAGGGCAATGGGGAGTACAATTCCTACCTATTTTGTGTAGGGTCGCCGAGCTGTAAGTCCTGCTCTGAGTAAGGAAGGGGCCAGGGGTTATGGCCCTGGGTCCCGGCTGGTCGCGGACGGGCGCAGACGGGCTTGCCTTAGGCGCGCCTTCGGCGCGCAAACGGCGCTCCCGCTGCGCTCGTCCGCTGAGCTTCCTGTAGATGCACATTTGTAGAGCGATGGGGTGTGGCCTCTGGTGGGCGTGTCCGGCGAGCGCGCCTGCTCTAATGGCGGCCGCTTTGTTGTGCTAGGTAGCGCTACAGCGTATGCACCGCTGAGTGCTTCAGGGGGTATTATGGCGATTCAATTGTTTTTAAAATCACAGATTTACAGGTGACACCACACAGGTTTAAAATCTTGGATTAGCCAAGTGTTCTTCGTTTTCGTACCTCCAGCCCCGGCTTCCGCCTCAGGACTGGGTCAGCTGGTCTGTCGTTGCGCTGTGGAGCAGCGTTTTATAATCAAGGGGGCGTGGCCTCTGGTGGGCGTGTCCGGCGAGCGCGCCTGCTCTAATGGCGGCCGCTTTGTTGTGCTAGGTAGCGCTACAGCGTATGCACCGCTGAGTGCTTCAGGGGGTATTATGGCGATTCAATTGTTTTTAAAATCACAGATTTACAGGTGACACCACACAGGTTTAAAATCTTGGATTAGCCAAGTGTTCTTCGTTTTCGTACCTCCAGCCCCGGCTTCCGCCTCAGGACTGGGTCAGCTGGTCTGTCGTTGCGCTGTGGAGCAGCGTTTTATAATCAAGGGGGCGTGGCCTCTGGTGGGCGTGTCCGGCGAGCGCGCCTGCTCTAATGGCGGCCGCTTTGTTGTGCTAGGTAGCGCTACAGCGTATGCACCGCTGAGTGCTTCAGGGGGTATTATGGCGATTCAATTGTATAAAATGATCAGTAGTGGGATCTCTTCTCTTGAGACAACCAGGGTTAGATTTTTTAGCCTAAATTGCTGGTCCCTTGTTAAACATCATGCCGAAATATGTGACCTTTTAATGGAGGAATGACCGGACGGCTTATTTCTAACTGAGACACGGTTAACTCAGGACTCAGGCGCAGTGTCCTGGTTGGCACTCCCAGCGGGCTACACTATGTATCAATTTAGCCACCAGATAAAGCAAGGTGGCGGTTTTGCTATAATTCTTAAAGAGCTGTTTACATGTTGCTTCAGGAGGGAGGAGATTCCAGATTGTGAAAGTGCCTGTTTTCAAATCACCTTGAGCTGTAATTTTACAATTTCTGGGTTGCTCATCTCCCGCCCTCCAGGGCCATCTAAAACATGGAGAGAACCCCTACTGAATAAGGTTTCTATACTTGTGTGTAAAAAAGCAAACTTTACTAAACCTCCATTTAGAAGACAGTGATAAATCTGATATTGCCTGGTTTCTGGCTGATCTGGAGGCCTGTCAATTGACACAACGGGTGGTAGATAGCAAACATATTGACCCTATATTTTAGAATTAAAATACTATAACTGTGTCTCCATCGGTCCCTTTGGTTTGGACAGACCATTTTCTGGTCTCCTTCTCCCTTTGTTGGCCAGGGAAAATTGTCTCAATCCCTGCACGAACGATGAAAAAACGTCCATGGCATAGATGGGATGCCAGTCTATTCTCCGATATGTTGTTAAAATCTAAGCCACAATTTTCGTTGAATTTAGAAGCATCAGACTCCCTTTTCTGGGATTGGATGTTACAAGCCCTAGACACATGTATCCCCAAAAAATGCTGGTCTAGGAAGAAATTGGGCCCTTCGAACCCATGGTTTAACAAAACCCTGGCTAAGGCTAGAAAGGCTTGTAGACAATTAGAGCAATTGTGGAGGCATACCTATGACACTGAGACCAAAAACAAATATCGGGCTTCTATTAAATCATATCATAGGTTGATCCGGAAAACCAGAGCAGATTATATTGCGGCTAAAATCTTGGAGAGTAATAATCCTCCCAAAATGATTTTTTCCCTACTAAAAAAGATGCAACACTCGCACGAAAAAGCTGATTCCCCGATTTCTTCCAACACTCAGTGTGATGAACTAGCTGATTTTTTTGTGCGGAAGGTTGAGATCATTTATAACAACTTACAACTGTCTCTCCTCCAGTAATCGGCTCGTCTATCAATCACCCTGTTGAGCTGGAGGACAGGCCAAACGTCCCTATAACAACTCTGTGCTACTTTCCCCCACTTTCGCTTCCTGAGATTGAAGCTCTGTGCTTCAAAATTAAATCAGGCTCGCCAGCTGACCCCCTGAGACCAGATCAGCTTTGTCAAGTTTTCAACTCAATCTCACCAGCTATAAGGGAATTGGTGAATTTGTCTCTGTCCTCTGCGTTACTTCCGGCAGCCTGGAAGCACGCAAAAGTGGTACCTCTTTTAAAGAAGCCATCTCTGGAGCCATCGGACCCGAGCAATTTTCGGCCGTTTTCCCAGCTCCCTTTCTTAGCGAAGGTTACTGAGCGATATGTCAACACAGTGTTGGCGGAATTGTTGGAGCATAATAATACGCTGGACCCTTCGCAAAATGGGTTCCGGCCACGTCATAGTACGGAATCAGCATTGTTGGCAGTGACGGAGTATATTCGTACCTGCCAAGATGTTGGGAACTCGGCGGCCTTGATTCTGTTAGATTTAAGTGCCGCCTTCGACACGGTCTCCCATGACATTCTTCTAGGTAACCTGCTTACAGCTGAATGCCGCCAAGTCGGAAATTGTGGTGATGGTCAGAGACTGGGCCCTCTGGTCAGAAAAGTGGTGGCCTGATAAATTACAACCTGCACTCTTGTTAAAGAAGGCAGTAAAGAACCTGGGATCCTGGATCGATAGCGATCTCTCATTTGACGTGCAGTCTAAAGCCTTAGCCGGTTCATGTTTCGGTCTCTTGAGAAGGCTGAAACCGCTTCTTGATTACTTCTCCCCTAAGGTGCGTCAAACTATTCTTCAAGCGACAATACTATCGAGACTGGATTATGGGAACGTGCTCTATTTAGGTGCTAACAAATCCTGCATCTCTCGTCTCCAAAGAATCCAAAATGCAGCAGCTCGTGCTCTGTTTGCATTGCCCAAATCTTGCTCAGTCACAAACCTCCTGCCTCCACTCCACTGGCTGCCGATAGCTAAAAGAGTTCATTTTAAGACACTGTGCGTAGCCCATAAAATCTTGACACATAAAGGTCCACCGATCCTAGCGGATCTTCTGGTCCGATATGTGTCAAATCGCCCTTTGTGTTCTGCCAACTCTGGCTCAGTCTGTACTCCTCGCTTCCAAAGAGCCAGAGCGGGTGGCCATTCGTTTAAGGTCAAGGCGGCGCAACTGTGGAATTCCCTTGCGACATTTTATCTAATGGCACCTGATGGTAGGCAGATGCTAAATCAAGTGTGGTGCAAAACTTGGCACCCGCTAAAGTGCCAATTATCTAATCAATGTTGGGTAATGGAAATCTATCAACCACCACTTCTTTATTGAGAGAGCGTAAATCTATGCAAAGACGAATTTCGCCATTGGCTTTCTTCGCAACAACAATGGGGGCCAACCACTCAGTAGCCTCAACTGACTCAATGACACCCATATACACCAAACGTTCAATCTCCTTTTGTACACTGACTTGCTCATTCAAAGGTACCCTTCTAACTTTGGCAACAACTGAGACAACACCCTCTTTAAGTTTTATGTGATGTCTATACCCCTTGAGACAACCCAGCTTGTCTTGAAAAACATCAGCAAACTGTTCACTTAGAACAGCTACAGGATTGTCAACTAAATTAACTTGCGGATCAGCATTGGGATTAAGTAGTATTCCAAGAAGTCGTTGATGAGATCAACCTAACAATGCATCCCATCTCTTAGAACCATATACTTTGCCTTCAGTCATTCTACCACTCAGCTCAATACAAGTCATAAAATAACCCAGCAAGTTTATCCGCAATACTCCATAACCAACAGGAGAAACATCTGTTTTTTTTAAGAGAAACACGATCTCTGAAATGACTATCAAATATCTTCTTGTTAATAATGGTGAGATGCGAACATGAATCAAACTTCATTTGAAGTTCAACACTTTCCACTATGACAACATGAGAAGGATGTTTTGCTTAGCCATCATTAATTTGATGCATAATTTCTTTAACTTGTGGTTGCTCTGTTCTTTTAACCTTGCTCTTACAATATTTGGCAAAATGACCTTTCCTACCACATGCACTGCAAATAACTTGTAAAGCTGGACAAAATGAGGCTTTCGCCCTATGACCTGTCCGGCCACATCTAAAACAGACAGACTTATTATCATGCGTGCTGGTACTTACAGCACCACAAAACAATTTTACATTATCTACTTCCACTGACGTTTTATTCTTAACTTGACAGACTACCTCCTCAACATTAGAAGAAGCATTAGATTTGTTTTTTGCATTACTTAACTCCTCTACACATTTCATCATGTGTTCAACCCGTTTGGCAATTTCTAAAACCTCATCCAATGGAGGTTCATCTTTTAACCATAGCTCTTCTCTAATTTTATCATGTGTACACTTAAGTACAAATTGATCTCTTATTCTTTCCTCTACCGCTCCACCAAATTTACAGCTTGCAGCTAGTTTCCTTAATCCGGTGACAAATTCTTCAATTGACTCGGCTTTCTTCTGTTCACGTAACCCAAAATAATATCTCGAATTATAGTGCTGACACGTGGAAGATAATGACGATCTAACTGTAAGATGCATATTTCATACTCATTCAATCTTCTCTGATCCGCCACACTTAGTTCAGGTAAGTTCTCCAGTACTTCCTGACCTTCTCCTCCCAGGCAATGTAATAACAAAGAATTTTTGTGTTCTGCACTTAAATTTGTTCCACACACTCTAGCGTAGTTCGCAAAGATCTTTTTCCATTTTTGCCACATTATTACTGGTTCATCAGGGCTGCTCAAGAAAAATGGCGGTGCAGTTACGTTCTGCATAACTACCAGTAACAATATATAACAAAACATATCACCTTATAACTGTATGTTATTACCTTCTAGTAAGTTGAACTGTTATATGACTAACTTACTTTTTCCTTTCTAATAAAGTTTCATTATTGAAAAAATAAATGAGTATTTACATCTAGTTACACAAAATATATTACCTCCTATCCTATATATTATTTTTTATTTTGTGGTATAACCCAGATGTGCTAATGACCATTTTCAATAAACACATAGCACACCAAAACAAAATGCAGGAATTATGACATAGGTGTGCCAATCACAGTAGATCGGCAACTCATTAAACTGGAAAACTGAAAAGAAATATCAGTTCTCCTTTCCTTAAAAAACAGAGCTTAATGTTGCCTCATATGCTCATGTACAAGAAACTTGTTGATGGCATGTATGTCTTGAAACTTGGCAATGAGCTCCACTAAGCTCCGTTAGTTTCTTCGCGAATACTATTTTTTTGCCCAACTCAAGATGGCGCCCATGCGTGCCTATGCATGTCCGATGAAACAAGCGTCACCGTGGAATGCAAATAACCTTTGCCAGAGATGTGACTGAGGCTTGAATATCTCCCGCCTTTCGCCGCGCACGTCTGGCGAAAGAAGCGTCACTGTGGAATGCAAAGGTCTTTTCACTGAGCTGAAAATGAGGCTTGAATGCCTGCCCTTTCACCGCCTGCCCCTCCCGCAAAGCTTCTCACTGGCTAACAACACATTTTATTACAACGGCAAAGATGTCCATGAGCAAAACTGCCGATGGAGAATCGTTGCTCCACCACTCATCTGCACCAATAGACAGTCGCTGGAGAAGTGCCACAACTCAACTTCTCTGCAGGACGACACTAAGAGAAACAGGCAGCTCGAACTTGATGTTGAGGTGAGTGGAACTGATCCCACCTCCGTCGCCAAATTAATGTGGTGTCTTCTATAAATTGAATAACCCGGATTGAACCAAGTAAAGTCTCAGGACGATGCTGGAGGTGGGGTGGGCGCAGGTACCAGTCAATCAAGGATGGGGTCTGTCGAAGGGCCAGCTTTTGAGGTTTCTCGCGAAGATGGGGAGCGATGTTGTCTGTCTGAGGTGGAGCGGACGGGCGTTCCAGGCTCTGGCAACAGGGAAGGAGAAAGAACGCCCTCCCGATCTGGTCTTTCTGGTGCGGGGGACCACGGCGTAGGAGAGCTGGGCTGATCGTAGGGCACTTTGGGCTGCATGGAATTTGAGTCGGCTGTTCAGGTATGCTGATCCGGTGTCATGGAGGGCCTTGTGTGCATGGTGAGCATTTTGAAGGTGACTCTAGCCTCAATGGGGAGCCAGTAGAGTGTGCGCAGGTGCTGGGAGATGTGGCAGTGTCTTGGCAGGTTGAGGACCAGTCTTGCGGCGGCGTTCTGGATGTTCTGTAGCTTATGGGTGAGGTTTTTGTTTATTCCGGTGTATAGTGCGTTGCCGTAGTCGAGTCTGCTGGTGACCAGGGCGTGAGTGACAGTCTTTCTGTGTTCGAGGGGGATCAATTTGAAGGTCTTACGTAGAAGCCTGGGGTGTGGAAGCAGGTGGATTAGACAGAGTTGATCTGGCGGTCCATTTTAAGCTTGGATGATTGCCAGGTTGCGTGCGTGGTCTGTGGGGGTGGGCGGGTTTCCGAGGGCGGGGGCTGCCAGGTGTTATTCCAGGCATCGGAGTTTGGGCCAATGATGAGTACTTCTGTCTTGTTGGTGTTTAGTTGTAGGCAGCTGTTTTTCATCCATTTGGTGACAGCTTCCATGCCTTCTCGAAAGTTGTGTCTGCCGGTGTTGGGTTCGTTGGAAAGGGAGAGGATGCGTTGGGTGTCGTCTGCGTATGATACAATGTTGAGTCTGTAGGTTCTGACGATGGGGGCGAGAGGAGCCATGTAGACATTGAAGAGCGTAGGGCTGAGGGAGGACCCCTGGGGGACTCCGCAGATGGTTGGTGTAGTGTCCGAGAGGAAAGGGGGGAGTCTGACCCACTGCGTTCTACCGGAGAGGAAGGAGCGGATCCAGTCAAGGGCCTTGTCCTGGATCCCTGCGTTGTGGAGTCTTAGGGTGCAGTGAGAGACTGTGTCGAACGCCGCTGAGAGGACTACTGTTTCTCCTTTGTCCAGTAGGTTGCGGATGTCGTCCGAAGCGGTGAGGAGGACTGGTTCCGTACTGTGATTTTTTCTGAAGCCCTATTGGGAGGAGTCGAGGATGTTGTGCTCTTCGATGAAGGTGGCGAGTTGTCTGTTGATGGCTTTCTCAATTACTTTTGCTGGGAATGGGAGCAGGGAGATGGGTCTATAGTTTTTTAGGTTGGAGGGGTCCGCCGAGGGTTTCTTCAGTAAGGGGTTGACATCAGCGTGTTTCCAGTCAACGGGGAATGAGGCGGTCGCCAGGGAGCAGTTGATGCTGTGGCGGGGCATGGGTGCGATGGTGTTGGCGGCTCTGTTGAAGATGTGGTGGGGGCAGGGGTACGTGGGGGCCCCGGAGTGGATTGACTTTATTGTCTTCAGTGTGTCTTCGGTGGTGAGGGCTGTCCAGTTGTCAATTGCTAGCTTCAAGGTGTCAGGTGGTTGGTGGGGGTTCAGTGTGTTGGTTGTAATCTTCAAAGTTGTCGTAGATGCTCTTGATTTTGTGGTGAAAGAAGGTGCTGAGTTTGTCGCAGAGGTCTTGTGAGGGCGGGATGTCAGTCGACTCACTGGTGGGTTGGGTGAACTCCTTGATGATGTTGAAGAGTTCTTTGCTGTTGTGTGCATGTGTGAAGATTCTGTCTTCAATCGCTTTTTTCCTCTTTTTTCTGATGAGTTGGTGGTGGGCGTTGGTAGCGGCTCTGAAGTTGTTGTGTGCTTCTGTGGATTTGGAGTTCCTCCAGGCCTTTTATGGCGGTGGCAAGTGGGTCTAAACTCTCGAAGTTCGGTGGTAAACCATCTGGCATTCTTGGCGTGGGTGATGTTGTTTTTCTTGAAGGGGGCTATGGTGTTGGAGCTGTCAGAGATCCGTCTGTGCAGGGTTTGGGCTGCGGGGATGGGTTCGTCCTTTTCCACGATGATTGGGGTGGAGTTGCTGAGTGAGGAAGTGAGCTGGCCGTCTGGGATTCTGGTTCAGTTTCTTCATCGTTGGAGCAGGTGCTGGTGCCTGTGGATGGTGGGTGTTCTGATGGTGAAGTGGGTGCATCGGTGGTCAGTCCATGGGAGTTCGGTGGTGTGGCTGAAGGTGATAGCGTTTCCTGTTGTGAACAGGGGGTTGAGGGTGTGTCCTGCTGAGTGCGTGGGTTCGGTCACAATTTGGTGGAGTCAAATGTTGTGAAGGTTGTCCAGGAGGGATGTGGTGTTGGGGTCCAGTTGGTTGTCGAGGTGGAAGTTGAGGTCTCCCAGCAGGGTGTAGTTGGTGGATGCGATGGCATGTGCGGAGATGATATTCATGAAGGAGTTGGCGAACAGTCTGCGGGATCCAGGGAGTTGGTAGATGAGGGGCGATGGACTGGTGGAAGTTGTCTGAACGACGTGTGAGCATTCCTTTCTTTCCTCCAGAAGGGCTACTATTAAATCTGTCAGTTGACATTGTGTGGTGCCAGGTTTCCACATATCTGACCTATGCCTCATAAACGAAGAGCCCAGCATTTGCTGCCCGTTCACCTTGATCGTTTTCGTTATGGTAATCAGTTGCAGATTTACATAACACTACCCCAGACAAGGCATTCAAGTGCTGTGCTAACAGACTACTTGCAACTCTCTGGAGCCCAGAGTTACTTTGTAGAGCTAGTTGTAACTGGTGTGTTGGTCGTAGATAATGCACAGAATCACTGGAATAATATGGTAGGGGAAGGCAGAATTATGCTGCAAGAAGAGCGAAATGTATGCTGCACATTTTGTGGTGGTATCACTGTTTTGTGATTTTTCACAATGTTGACACTTCCTGGGCAAATGTTTCACCTCATTAGCATTAAGTTAACAGGGTTAACATCTAAATACAGCAATGAGCAACTGAAATGTGACACTGAGCAGCAACACTGGTAGCAGCATTTAAAGACATTAATAATTTGTTTTAATTAGAATAAAACCTAGAAGATGACAGATCATGTGGCAAAACCATAATTATTTGGAAATCCGCCTTCAACTCTCATATTTCCATTAGCCTTGGTTATTCAACATGAGTCCGCGGACCACTCAGTTTACAGTGCTTTTAATTTAGAGGAAAACTGGTTATTTGTTTTTGATGCAAATGGTTTAGCTATGTATCCATTTGCATTCCTTGTTGTCTCTCTGTGATTAAAGGGAATGGGGGGCTTGCCTTATTATCCGTTTTGTCATCTTTGTATAGTGTGTCTATTGGATGGCAGTCATGTTATCGGTTTTTATGTTCTTACTTTGGTGCTGTCCTCGGGCCACTGGCCTGGAATGTTTAATTTTGAGGAGAATTCTATGTGACGGTGTTTTCATTGGCTGAGCTGCGCTTGACCTTAACTTATGAATGAATCTTACACTTGCCTCTTTGTTCTCCACCATTTCCTGTCCCTTCTGTAAACTGTGACTTTGGCACGGGTAATAAAGGCTTGGCACGCAGGACCACCCCACATTTCGTAAAGCTCTTTTGCTGGTAACACAGGTAGCTTGCCTGCTATTCCAGGTAGAAAGGTGTTGACATGCTTTGTGTCAACAGTCAGCTCTTCCGGGATGGTATGCGTTAAGAAATCCGAAGTACGGCAGCAGCAGGAACTATACTAAACCTCTTCATTGGACATGCACCCGCCCTCCCCTTAAAGCGCATGTGTGGTATGCGAGAAATTACATACAACTTTTCGCTGAGGACCACTGAAATTACGTGGCAATGAAAGTCCAAGTTATGTTGCCGAGTTGACTGATTTACAGTGCAAGAAAAGAATACTTATGAGGCACTCTGACAATATTAGTTCACTATTTTGTCAATTTAAGAAGATGCCTTCATTCTATTTGGGCCTCAATTTCATAGTATAAATACCAGTTTAACACCACAGCCATCAATTAAAAGGGGACAAGGTACCCCTGGCAAAGTGTTTGCTATGGTGCATCACCACATGTGTTTTTTTTTTCTCTTTTTAAGTAACTTCGATCTGCTTGCGCTACAACTAGGTTTTCTTTGTTGAACCTGACTAGTTAAGCAGGAAATGGATTATGTGGCAGAAACATAATTATGAGGGAAAAAGCGTGGCCATAGAATCTTATTATTCCAGTGGGCCTGCCTATGATTTACGTATTGCGTAGCCATAGCCAGCCTGCAGTATTCGGAGAGAGATTTCAAAATAGTGTCTCGAGACACACTGGACATAACAAGCATTTGGGACCTTATAAGTGTTTGGTTATCCAGCACAATATCCTTGGTTTAACAACATCAACTGTTGCATGGCGAAACACTTATGAGGTCCCAAAGGCGAGACCTATTGGCTATGCCAATGCTTGTTATTTTACCCGTCATGACACAAAAAGTGTATTATGACAAAACCAAGGTATGGTTTATGCTACAGTAACCGCTCTTGGAAAAGCAGCTAATATAGAATACTTGATAGAAGTTGGGAGAGACACTCAGGTGAGTAATCAAATTAGAAGTGAACCAAATTCAGATTTTTCATTGTGGAGTGAATCAAGACCATCACATCACTGAAGTGAATCAACCTTTAAAAAGTGATGTGCCAGTCTCATCTCTGTCATGCTTTTACCCCATTAACAACACGACTCTGGTACTTGAGTGGGTGGGAACCCTGCCCTTGGCTTAGCCTTAACCCCTTTCACCCTTACCTACAGCAGAGATCTGGTGTCCAGGAACTTTAGTGCATTCACTAATATAGTGTTTCACATGCTGGTGGAGGCTTCTAAGGACTTTAGGTATCACCAGTAATGTACGTATCATGTACTTAATAGTATTCCCCTGGAAGAAATCTAGCTGGAATGCGAGGAACGCTGTACACGTTTTGCCATTTTTAAGATCATGTAATTATTAAAAAAAGATGAATATACTCATCTGAGCACAATTTTAGCTGACCCACCTCCAACTGTAAATACTCTGGTTCATTCATACATTGAAGAAGTTGTTTTTATAGCGCTCAAATGCCACTTACAGGCGCTGAATATTATTGCCTGCTAGAACGTACATTGCATACGGTAAGGTACAAGCGTTATTGAAATGAAAACGGCTGAAAGCAGATGTGTAAGACAACTTGAAGGAGATGGCCTGTCTCGTTTCGTTGTCACTAGAAACAATAGTGCCCCTGCTTGACATAAAACTTCAGAAATTAAAGTCACTTTCACGGGCTCGAATGCTCGGACGAGTTGACGGCTCGCTGCTGACATCTGCTGTGCCCAATAAAAAGGTGCCAAACAACAATCACCGTAAGTGCGTATAGCATGTAGACACGGTCATAGGTCCTTCACCCAGCCCACTCAAGCCGATCCCGCTGCTACAGGTGGCCAAGGGTCTGTCCCTTTTCAGACTTACACTAGTAAGGGTGCTTGAAATGTATAATCGCCAGCACTGCAACTCTTTCACCCATGAACAATTGAGCAGTAAACGCTTGCAGAGGGCATATGAGAACCAGCAGTGCCCTACTACACTCTCCCTTGTAAAGGGGCACCCAACACATTAGTTCATTAGAGATTAAATGTGCCGCATTCACGGGTGCCCAAAACTGGACCATAATTCCCATTTAAAAATTTTTATTACGCCGGCTATAAAACTTGTTTATGCTCTCACTAGTGTAGATTTGTCTTTAAAGGAAGTGGGCATAAACAAAAAACAACTGTATAACAGTCTTATGCTATATAAATATTACTATCATTCATCCACAGGCTACCTGTTTATTGGCTTTTAATGTATTCATTGTTTCGTGGCCCTGTTACTGAGACCTCCACGCTCATTATGTAGGTGCAGTAATTATTACCTATTGAAACTGGCATTCGATCTTATCAACCTCACAGGGGGGAAAGGCTGAAGGCCCTTCAGTCAGGCAGCCCTTCTGCTGCAAGGGACAGGCTTCCGCGGTCTTTGCAGTATGGCACAAGCTGTGTCCTGGTGCTCATGCCCTGACCGAGTGTAAGTCGTCATGAACGCGGGTTTTTTAAAAACTCAGCGCACAGCGGGAAAACGCGTAGCGCGCATGGGGCTAACTTAATGAAATGGCTTTAACTTAATGAAAGGCGAGATCAATTGCATTTTTAATGCTTGTTTTCTACTCCTACCACTAACCTTTTACCTCTACCTTTAGCATAGGGCCTTTATACTAATACCTCTACCAAACCGTGTTATACATAGACACTAGTATCTCTGCCTGTAGCAAGATCTTGGTTCCTATACCTTCATACCACGTCCCCTTCCCCAGACCCACGTATCTTTAACCCTGCTTACATGTGCCCTAGTTCCTCTACTACTACCCTCTCTCTACCCAGTACCTTCACCCTATCTATTCCATAGAACCTCTAAACCTACCTATACCACAGTACCACTTCCATATACCAGCACCTATGGTACTGTTCCTATTTCCCTTCCTCTTGCCATTACTTCCTCCCTCTTTTCTCCTTACTTCTTTTCTTGTGTTGTCACCCCGAGTTGCATTGTCCAGTTTGTTTTAATCCATTCTTTAGAGGGTAAGGGTTTTCTCATTTTGGAATGTCACCAACATCGAGATTTCAGCGGCCTACGGGTGCTAGGCTGTATTTTCAACGGTGGCGCCTGTGGCAGTAGAGTTTGGGAGTTGTAGGGAGGGTGAAGCTAATGAGGGAGTAGCCAGACCAGGAAGTCAGGCAGGTGGGTGGATGTCAGTGTCACAGATGGGAAGCAGGGATGTGACGAGCCGCGAGTGAAATCAGAAGTACATTCATTCAATCCATCGTCACCAGTGAAGCGTCTAATCTGTGTTCCGGCATGCAGTGAGCGCGTGTTTGTGTATCTTGCACAGACTGTCTTCACCTTTCAATGCCTGCGGGTTTCTTCCAGAGCAGCACAGAGGATCGGCACATACAAGTGTTTGAAATGAGTACATTGCCTGCTCCCGCCTCACTTCACCATGGGGATTTTTGCCGAGGGAAATGCGCTGAAGCTTAGTCAATACAGCTTTGACCCAATACAAACAATTCACGTGGAGATTAAGTACTCTAAAAAGAACATTTGATTAATTGGAAATGCGCACAGAAAAGTAAACCTAATTCTAGAGTGAAACGAGCTGGAATAAGACCGATGGAGAACGATTTGAGTGCAGTATCCCTGAGGTCCTAGAGGGAAATGTTTCTCCCTCGTCTCTAATAAGAGTTGAGGCTCGTCTGTAAACATGTATTATAAATAGTGCCAGAAGCAATTGGTATCCAATAAGTTAAACCCCAAGATGTACTTTTTAATTGCTCCGAATGGTACATAATGAACCGCATTCCCATATGAAGGCTCTTTAAAAGGCAATCTGTCAGAGGAAGTCACTGGCCAGAAGTTGGTGGAATAACAAGCGGGGCTTCTCTGCAGGGAACCTAACATTCTGCAACACTTAAATCCAGCTATTGACAAATGTGAGAACATTTCTCCTAAGAGCGCCATCACCCTTGATGTAGTTTGGTGAGCTGGTAAGGCGTGACCAAGCAGGAAGTAGGGCTACCTACGGATAACAGTTTAGAATAGTTAAGAGATCAAATAAATGCAATGCCAAAACTAGTATGTCTGTTTTACAGACATTCTTTTAGCTTTCAAAGAGACAACAAGAAATAGAATTGCAGCAGGTCCAACTTAATCCAAACCATAATCTCTCACTCACATCATTCTCACTTTTTGTTTACTAGTCTTTGGGCCAAAATTCCATGAAGCTGCTCTGCACTAACCGAGAAGACACCGTGCCACTGCCCCTGCAGCCGCACCTCGAAAAACAACAGCAGCCCCGGAGACTCTCACACGTGCAGTGGGCTCCGCGACCCCCGGAGAGGGGTAGCACACCCAGAGTGACAACAGAGCGGAGTAGGAAGTAACAGTAGCAGGTCAGACCGGGAGCGCAGGGACCCCCGATAGGCCTACAGCTGAGAGGGAGTCAGAACCAGTGGCAGTGCTAGCTGCTGGGCATGGGTGCACCGTGCTTCTGTCCCTTACTTGTCTGGAGGCATACGGGGGAGTGGGGGAAAGCGATAGCACGCCACACACACGCGCCTATAGACATCCCATCACTAATTAAAGTAAACTTACAGGAGGGAGGGAAAGAAAGCGAAAGCACGCTTTCATGTGTGCGCGTGTGGACATCCCTATGCTAATTAAAGTAAACAAAGATGGCGTTGGGCTGTCCACATGCACATGCATTTTTTGTCCCTCTCTATGCGTGCACATGTTGAATTGCCTCAAGGTGGTACAGTGAACTCCGGCAAGCTGCATACGCAAAGCGGCAGCTTAGTTGCAATGACAATGGAAAGCTTAGCACAAGATAGCGTCGGACTGTCCACTGTCCGTACGTAAATGCGCATGCTGTTAGGTTCGGACAAATAGCGAGAGCAGCCATCTTTTTCCATCCCTACGCGTGCATGTAAGGCTTTCAGAGAATCGATTGCAAAAAGCCCTCGCATGGCAATAGCAGCGCATGCGCTGCTATCGCCAGGCGAGACCTAAAAATGGCTGTAGAAAATGCAGTGTAGCACTATAGTTGTACAGAAGAGGTCCATTATCAGTTTGTGGTGTTATGCTCTACAGATCTTTTTCCACATTTAGTCCGAAGCTCGTGTGTATTCGAACATGACTTTAACTGAAGACTGACCTCTTTCATAAAAGTTGATGAATCTTAGATTATTACTTTCAGCTGCACCATTGCTATGCAGCTGACGAGCTTTGAGGTTAAATAAACTTTAAGGTAAATGAAATACCCCGAACCTTTCATTTTCATATCATTTCTGCACGATTTCCTGGTTTAGTCTTAATCTAAATGACTGACAGGTTGTGGACTGCTGTTTCCCACCCTGCCATCTAGAAAGGTTTAGAGTGATTTTTCCCCCAATTAGTAGGAGAGTCATGCTTGATGGAAGAGGATGGGATCCAGATATTTAAGATTGTTATTGATGGGATTTTTACTAACCACACACCTGCTTCCCAGATATCCTACAAGTGTTTTACATGGTACAAAGTATTAAATCCTGAAATGTAATACTTGCAAAAAGTTTGATCACATGCGAGTGTGAGAAAAACTGCACTGATGAGTGTTGCAATATACGTTGTATACCATTGATCATATATTTTTGGGAGTCTTTAGCGTTAATGTTGTATGCACAGTTATTAATCCATTTGAGGTCGAGCCAGGGCAGCTCATGCTCTGCGAGGCATGCTGTATTCGAGTATAGACTAGAAGCTCCCCCAATATTTTTCATTGGTTCTTGTAATTGTCCTTTGTAAATGCTGGCTTTTGAATCATTAATAGACTTGTTTGTCCCTCCTTAGTACTGCCTTGTTTTCATTTGTAACCTTGCTGGAACTTTTACTTCTGTTGTTACACGGTATGTTTTAAGCACTCTTTTCTTTAATGAGTTTCTCCTACTGCAGGCACAACATGCTTTCCTGCAACATTCAGTGCGGCATGCACGCTTTCACTTTCCAAGCAGCCCGGGACAATGACGGCTGCTTCTTTGAAATGAAATAGGTCTTGCATTTACAAGAGTTTGTGCTATTGGGATTGCAAAAGACAATGCCATTTATTTATGGGTTAAATATCAAAACATATAAATAAAAGACATTGTCATTTACAATGCCAATAGCTTAAACTCTTGCAAATGCGAGACCTATTGCATTGCAAATGCTTGTTGATTTTTCTTAGAAGAACGAATAGATACCATCTCATTTGTTTACGAAAGATTTATTTCTAGGCTGTTCTTTTCGGTATAAGCTCCAAGAGTATTAAGCAGCCTTTGAAGGCCTATTTGAGTGTTGCTAAACAGTACCAGGTCCTCAGCATAGAGGATATGCAACATTTGTTGTCCTCCAACGCTCAGTTCATGAGCCTTCTGCTCGTCGAGCTCTGTAGAGAGATCTGCCAAAAATAAATTAAAAAGAATGGGGCTAGGACACAGCCCTGTTTTACACCAGATGTTATTTGCACCTTCTTTGATATGCACGAGCCATTTCCAATTTTGATCTTGACCCAAGTATCTGAGTATTTCAGCTTACTTGCTGATAAGATATTGGGTGGGATACCCCATCACTGGAGTTTGGCCCATAGTTCGTCCTGAGGGACACCATCAAAAGCTGCCTTAAAGTCAACAAAGCACATATAAAGAGGTGTCCCAGTTGCTTTTGCTCTCTTCCTAATTAGGCTCAGAGTTAAAGTGCCTTGGCCCCTTAAAAAGCCAGTTTGATTTAAGGGGTCTTCCTTTGTCGCACAACCAGGATCCAAAGCATGCAATAATAATGTTGAAAAATATTTTAACTCAACATCCATCAGTACTATCAATATATAGATGCTGGGGTAGCATGCCAAGCCTTTTTTAAATATGGTGTGGTGTATTGAGCCCCTCAGGTGTAAGAAATAACTTTGTTTTCCAGTACAAAGTTAAATATTGACGCTAGAAAGCCCGCTCATTGTGGAGGGAGGTATTTAAATAATGCCTGTGGCAGCCCATTTGGGCCGGTGGCGCAGTCTGCCTGGGACTTTTCGATGACCTTCTCTGCCTTGGTTGCTGTGATTATCCACTGTGCCACTGAGGTTTTATTAGGACAGTAAGAGCTAGTTGTAAGTGTCAAACCGCTTTTGAAGTGTGACTTTATATAATGTACCCTTTCTGTCTCGCTAATATTTGCGTTATTTGCAGCTGCTGGACCTTTCTCATTCCTGTTGATTATCTGCCAGAATCTTTTTGACTTGTGTTTTTTAGAGTCCTATAGTAACTGGGCCCACAGGGTTTCTTGTTTGGATTGTTTATATATCTAGATCTCTTTTTTTACCCGACGTCTCTCATTGTGGAGTTGTTGTAGTAGATCCGGATCTCCTGGGTGTTGACGTGTTTGCCAAAAACGTTTGCCTGTTTCAATTTTTATGTTCCAAATGTGGGCGGGCATAATTGATGGTTTGGAATGGTCAAGTCGAGATCCCTTTTTTTAATCATATTATTGGCGAGAGTCTCCAATGTCACTATTGGAGTGGGATCTATTTGAACAAGACCTGTAAACTAGAAACTGCATCCTCTGCTATTAAGTTAATGGAGCTGGAAGTCCACTTCAGACGTTTCAGATTTGCTTTGTGCGTTTTTTCCGACAATGTACAAAAGGCCACAGGTTTGCACAGGGATGCGTTCACCAATATGACCTGAGGATTGTGGTCGCTCTCCACAAAATGGCATATACTATTGTGTAATCTATGATTGAAACCGCGTTACCCCGACCATTGATCAGGCAGGTGGAATATCAGATGTTTTTTGACCATTTAGTGCACCAGCCCAACAGTTTGCAGGCCTTTATGAGCTCTTCTCCTAATTTGTCCCTCCGTGTTTTCATTGGCATTGCTTGATCAGAGAGGAGCCCAACTGCGTGTGTGTGATCCTCCGAGGAACAGTGAAAACGGTTGAGGTTGAAGTATCCGGAAACTAGCCAATGTGACTTATTATAGCTGTCTTTCAACTGAGATAAGTGACTTGCCATTCTTCTGAATGATGCCGCTTTTTGCCTTGGATTAATTTATAGGTTGATGACGATAATTTGATCTTTTGAATTATTAGCCCAACCATCGACTTTTAATACCAGCATGTTTGGGTCGTCCACAAACACTTCCACGGTTTCATTTGTTATATTGGTATTTATGTAAATTGCCAAGCCCCCTTTCGCCCTTCCATAGGCGATCTTTCTTTCGGCCTGTTTCGTGTATTCTTTGCAGCCAATGAGAGGGATACTAGTCTGCCCAGGTTTCCTGGAACATTCGGATGTCAAAGTATCTCAGAAATCCTATGAATTCTGGATCCGAGCATTTTATCTGTAGACCATTGATGTTCCAGGAGGTTCCACAGGCCACCCGGAACCTTTTCTGGTTGCCTTCCCTTGCGTCAATCTTGAATGCTCCTAATTCGAGACAGGGCTTGTGGTAATCAGCCCCAGGTGGTTTGTTGCTCATTAGTTGTTACCAGTCTTCGTGGCTGGCCGGGGACTGTTTCGTTGGTTACTTTTTATTTGCATCTCAGTGAGATCTGAATCAGATTTGTGATGGGCGGCAGGAGGAGACCTTCCGCTGGCTCCTCTTAGTGCAGACCGGTTGGAAACCCGTGATTCATCTATTGGTGGTTCTACTAGGAGCACATGAGGATATCTATCCCAGTGGTAGGTAATTACTTCAATGCCCCAGTCTTTTAGGATACTATCTTGTTGTGGGCAATGTCGTGAAATGGAGTCACAGTGGAACATGTGCGTGCGGGTCCATTTGAGCCATCCCTGGACAATCCTGGCCTTCCTGTTGAGAAATTAGACGGGGTAAATGATCTCCAAGTTACCCAGGTGGGTTTAATTCCTTCTTTTCCTGGCTCATTTCCTTTCCCTTTTGGTTTGTTGGGGTAGCACAGGTGCGTTAGGTATTGTGCTCCCATCAGCAGGAGATTCATAGTGGACCCTGGAAGGAGTTTTGAGGTTATCATCCACTATTTCCACAGAGTCTTCCTCTGCCGGTCTATTATTAGGGACTAATTGACTCCATAGAGTTGCCATCTTTGGACTGCATATTTCCTCTTTCAATGTTGTACCGGGCCGAGACTCTGGCCTGTGTTGTTTATTACTTCACCCAGTATTGCTTGCATGATTGCCAGGAGTTGCACTAATTTATCAACTACTTCCTTGCAGGAGCAAACCTTAAAGTCATTTAAATGGTTTAATTGGGCCCTTGTGACTAATGTGTTTAGTTTTTCAAGTTTCTCGTTGATTCCAGACACAAAAATTGCCATGGTATTAAGTAAGTCCACCTGGATATCAATTTTGTTAGAGTGGTGAGTTAGGGCCAGTACTGTTGCTTGCATTGAGTTTAATATAGCAGACCACAGATTAGTGCAATTTTCTCCGGGTATCACCGTCCGTGCTCTTTTGGTTAATCCTCCTCTATGGTTGCTCCCTGGATGATTGTATTAGCCCCCTCCTCGGGGACTAGCAGAGGAGGATCCTCGTTATTGTTTAATTTAAATTCAGGACATACGAAAAATTAAGGTGCTCCTTTTGGGTGCCCACCCCTCTGCTGTTGCTGTTGCTGTATCCGTAAACATCACATCTTCAGGGACATACACGAGTGACCCGCTTAGTAGAGATACTGAGTTAGGAAGTGGGGAGGTATAAACATGGCTTATAGCGTCTATCATTTTTTCTGGTTGAAATGTATCATTCATATTAAGTTGTTGAATAGCATCATGTTTGCTTGATGGCCGGAAGTGATCTGTTATTTTTGACAGGTTATGCTGATCCAACGATTTTATGTCTTCTTTGTCTTTTTCAGTGAACTGGCCTGATCTCAAGCCTGCACTACAGTCTAAAGTGGTTGAAACCTTGGGGTTACCTACTAAATGTAGCTCCAAGTCCAGGTCTGAGTCTGGGGCCGAGTCATAAGTGGCACTAAATTTCCTCAGAACAAGGGGATCATTGACAACAGACCCCCTCAATTGGATTTGTGGTTTCCTTTTTGCAGTAAGGTTTCCCAAAGTGGTGTCTCTTTTTCACTTCCTTTTAATTGGGACTTGTAACTTACATCACACCTTAACCGGTCTAATCCTTGTTAGACTTCTTGTTGGTTTCGGGCTAGCGGTGTCAAAACAAATCGTGGCTGTTGCCTAGCTATGTTGACTTCACAAATAGATGCTCCAAGAAATATACTCAGGTGCCTTTTCCAATAAATTAGCACCCTTTTCTCGTGATTACTTAACCTCGAGAAGTAATGCAGCTTTCTTCTGGACAGCTACAGTTGCAAGTTGACTCCCTAGCCTGGTAGCACCGCCTGCTAGCCTGCAGGATTGTTTATGCTTTCCTCACCTGACCGAATTGGTAAAGTTGATATAGGTTCATAGGGTTGGGGAAATAAGTGACTGGCAGGCTACAAGCTAGGCTGCAAACCTACTGCCAGGTATTCCCCCGCGTACCTTCCCGAGGCCTGGGAGTCGTGAAGTTGTAACGGGAGCAGAATCACGTGGGTAGGGAGAGTTGAGGAGCTTCAGGAGCTGGGGAGGAGCAAGCTACCACCCAAGCTGGAGCTCGCCAGAGCCCACACAAACCGCACCCAAACCTAGCTGGGCCGCATGTGAAGGGTACTAGGCTCCCACTCGGCGACAGCTGCTAAAAGCTGCAGCGCTTAGGCTATGGGTACATTCCTACACAGTCTCCCACTTAGTCTCTCACTGCATATTGCTGAAAATCTCCGAAACTTTGCCGTTGCCCCAAGTGCTGCCGATGGGTTGACCTTTAAGCTTGAACTATCCTGTGCCAGACAACAGTAAGAAAATAAGGTGAGGGGTATGATCTGTCGGGCACCAGGATCACCCCTTATTTTTAGTCTTACACCACCTCCAGGCACCAGGCATACCAGGCACAACAGCTCACTGTCTTAAGTGCAAGCGACACACCTCCATTGCTGAGGCTGCTAGAGTATGCCCTGTGTAGATGTGAGATGAAAGATTGGGGCCGTGTAGCCAAGTGATGGTCTTCTAGTGCTCCCGGAAGGCTCTTGGTCGCGGTCGGTTCCAGCGTCTCATCGTCTCCGACCCCTTCCTGTCTTTTCTCTGCCTGCCACCGGCGCTTGCCTCCACCGCTTGCCTCTGCTTATCTCCACCGCCACACCCGCGGCTCCACGCAAATGCAGCGGGAGCTTGGAGAGACGTCACAGCGCGTCCAGACTTGATCAATCGCCAGCAGCAGGTCTGTCAATTCTTATTGGGGATCGATGGTGCAAAATGACACTAACACTAAAGGAGAAGCTCAACAGTATTATAACCCATATCGTCACTCAGACATCCACTCACTTCTTCATAGATAAGCTAGCTCATGTATCACTCATCTATTCAGTCACCGAGACAAGCATACACTCGCCCATACAACATCCTTCACACTCACTTACTCACCCATACAGTCTCTCACACACCCATTCACTCACCCATAGAGCCACTTATATACCCATACAATCATTCATGTACTCTCTTATTAACTCATACAAACACTGACAGTCACCCAGTCACTCAAGCACCCTCTCATTCACCATTTACAGCCACTAACACACTCACTCACCTATACAGATACGCACACAGCCACTCACTCCTAAACTCGCTGACATACCCACTCGCTCCTCCCAAAAAAAGCTCACACACCCACTCTTTCATGTATACAGTCTCTCACATACCCACTCACTCTTCTATTCACTGCTTAAACACCCACTCACCCATACAGGCACTTCCACAGTCACTTACCTTAGTATATATGTTTAGCACTCATTTCCTTTTAGAAAACAATGTCATTTGAGATGTCCTCAGTGATGTCATTAGAGATCTCATTAGTGATGTCAATGACCATGTCATGAGGGATGTAAAATGTAAGGATTTAAGCAGTGCATTGTGGGAGCGTAAGTTATAGTTAGCTCAGCTAACTATAACTGCTGAATTTTGTACGAGTGAAATGTAAGCCTAACTATAACGTCCCTGTAACCTTTGTTTTTTCCAGTGAAAAACAAATTATATTTAATCACTTTTAGCCCGAACGGCTGAATGGATTTCCACCAAACTTGGCAAAATTGTAGGGAATGGTAGCCGGATTTGCCTTTGCTATGTCTCAAGATATGTGCTCCAGTGGATTTTGAGTAATTTAGGTTCAAAAAAATATATATATCTATGGCCGCGCCCCGGAAAGCGCACCGGGGAGCGCACCGGGCGCGCCACGTGATCTGCGCACGGAAAGCTGATTGGCTCTCGGGTGTCTGTAAACATTCGAAACAGTCCGGAGCGGCCGCCATCTTGTGTCTCGGTAGGATTGAGACACAAGAGGTGGCAAAAACATAGGGGAAAATGACCAAAAGGGGGCAGGGTAGACCCCCCTGACCCCCTAGGTTTGATGTTAGGGCCATAAAAGGGCCCCGCGGGGGAAAAAACATTTTTTTTTCTATTTGCGCGGGGGGAGCGCCCAGTACGCGGGGAGCGGACCGGGGAGCGTACCATGGGGAAAAAAGAATGATAGAGTTTTCAAAAAATTTAGCCTTCTTTTATAAATTGGAGGTAGTTCTAAAAAGATCTGTTTTTTTTATTCTTTTTGTTGTTTTATATTTTTTTTATTGTTTTTTAGAACATTTTGGGCCCGATGTAGGTGGCAAATACCGGTCGCAAACGGCCGAATTCGGCCGTTTCCGACCGGTATTTGGCATCTTGAGATGTAGGGGGCCAGATTTTACAGATTCTGTAAATTTACCGAATCGGTAAATTTACAGAATCTGTAAAATACTGAATCGGTATTTTTACCGATTCGGTAATTCCCAGATCTAGGTGGGACTCTTCTGAGTCCCAAAGGCCCTACAAATTCGGTATTTTACCACCCAATCCAATTGGGTGTTAAAATACCGAATTCAGGTGTGCATGCACATGTGTGCATGCACACCTAGCCATGTGACAGACAGACATGCCCTTAGGGCATGTCTGTGTGCCACATGGTGCACATGCCTATTTTTGGGATGCCAGAGGGTGTCAAAGTGACACCCCCTGCACCCTTGCAAAATTCGGTATTTACCGATTCTGTAATTACAGAATCGGTATTGCCCATTGATTCCTATGGGCTTTAAGGCCCATAGGAATCAATGGGCAATACCGATTCGGTATTTACAGATTCGGTAAATACCGAATCTTAACGATTCGGTATTTACAGAATCTGTAATACCTACATCTCCCCCCTTCATATTTACAGACTCTTAAATACCAAATCGGTAAAATTCGGTATTTAAGAGTCGGTAAATATGAATTACCTACATCTGGCCCTTTGTACTTTTTTTGGCTTTTATGAACTATTTTATATATTTTTTTTGTTTTTATGGGGAGAAACAAAAAACAGGGAATTAAAAATGGCTCAACTGGAGCAAAAAAAACCAGGAAAAAATTAGGGTTTTTTGGGGCAATTGTGGTTGTCACCAGCAAGGAGGATGAGCTTTATGCTCTGCTCACCATAGGAGATGGTCTTACCACAAAAAATACATGTGATCCGGAATTCACCGAACCGTGGTTGTATGCAAGGGATTGTCTCCCTTGTCTCTGGTCCCGATGGAGTGGGTTGTTTTTGTTTGGAGGTGCTGGGTGTAGATTGGGGAAGGTTGCTGGCCAGTTCTCTCATCTCTGCGGCAGCATAGTTGTTCGGATGCTTGCGCTGCATGGTATTATTACCGAAAGAATATTTTTTATTAGGGTTCCCCCTTGAAAGTTCCATTTCACAGATAAGGCAAGTCACCTGTGGCGCATTCACTTTCTTCTTTCCCTCAGGGATGGAAAAAAACTCCCATACAATGTGCTGCTTGGGTTTGTATGGGGTATTGTCTTCTGCCAGCCACCTCCTCCTCCTCCCCTCCTCCCCTCCTCCTCTTCCTCCTCCTCCTCCTCTTCTTCTTGACCACCAATGTGATGTTGTGGTGGTCCTCTTGGTGGTGGTGGTGGTGGTGGTGGTGCAGATGCTCCAGCTGCTGCTGCTACTGTAGCCATTTTAAAGTACAAAATATACCACAAAGATCTCAAAACAGGTCTTCCTCAGCCAAAGGACAAAGTCAGAATAAGGAAAAAAGGTGGGGTCTTTCATCATTTGGAAAAAAAAATGTCCTGAACCAATGAAAAGTGTTATTTTCAGGTCACAAGACCAGGGGTTTCATCATTATGAAACCAAAACTGTTATGAACCAATGAAAAGTGTTATTTTCAGGTCACATGACCCAACGCGCTTACGCTACGCGCCCTGGGGCGCGCCCAGGGGCGCGTCGCGTAAGCGCGTCGGATGCTTACGTAGCGCGATCGTATGCGCTTGAGTGCTTCCGGGTGCGTTTACGCCGTGCGTATCACGCGGACGCGGCTACGCGGTATGTCACAATGATGTTTTCGGCCGCGGCATTGGCACTAACGGGACGCTCCCCGATGCGTGCACCGGGGCGCTTCAAAAGACTACGCTTTCTGGGCCGCTCACCGGGGCGCGCACCGGGAGCGATCCAGGGCAAAAAAAAACCAATATACAAAAAAAAAATTTTTAACATAAATATATAATATAGGATTCATTTTCAAAAATATTACATTTCATAGCTATAGACATTTGCTATTAAAAAAACTTTGAAATTCACTGAAAAAAACATAGGTTTGGGGCCTTATATATAGTTAGGAATTAGCATTTAAAAAACCTATGAAATACACTGAAAAAACCATAAGTTTCACACCAGTTTTAGTTAGAAATTAGCATTTAAAAAAACCTATGAAATTCACTGAAAAAACCATAGGTTTCTGACCAGTTATAGTTAGGAATTAGCATTTAAAAAACCTATTAAATTCACTGAAAAGACCATAGGTTTCACACCAGTTATAGTTAGCTGGAAATTTTACTGACATAAAACCATTGAAATTCCCACGTTATAGTTAGTTGGACTCACTATAACTTGCGCGCCTGCAATGCACTGCAGATGACGTCACATATTACATCACTCATGACATGGTCAGTGACATCACTCATGACATCACTGATGACACCATCCTTGTGAGAAAGTGACAGACATCCTTTCAGTGTAATGTAACCCTTGAAACACATATTCAAAAAGAGAAACAAACATTTTAAAAAAAATGGACATACCCATACCAGTTACAACAACCAAATCAGTAATTCCACCATCTATATACACATCCACTCATTCACCAACAGTTCTATATAGTCACTCATACATATACTCACTCATCATATCTAGTGATACACCTATACATCCTGTTACACACCGACAGTCATCCAAAAGTTACTCACACACATACTCACACATGCAAATAAACTATTGAACATCCATTTATTTGCATATACAACTATACACACACTACCACCTTACTTCTAAGGAAACTTACACATAATTACTCTCTTAAACAATCACTTATAGAAAACATACTTATTTAAACAAGAACTCTTTCAATCTCTCATTCTCACATATACTCACTAATATACATCAATACTCACATATACTAGATTAAAACGTATGTCATTACTGATAAAGACACTAGTGAGACAGTCATTCACTCACTAACACACACATATACACACTCATACACCCATACAGTCCTGCACATATGCTGTCTTCAAAACACATACAAACAGTGAGTCAGTCATTGATGCATCTATGTGCTAAGTAACACCCCCACCAAACCATGCAGACACTCATACTGATACTAAAAAAAAATCTAATAACCCATATACACACACATGTAGCTACTCACCAACCCATGCAGCCACTTATACACAAAGTGAAACACTGATACAAACATTTAAATATTTAAACAATACTCGCTAATATATGTATTCACTAAGATAGGTTATCTAACTAACAAAACTGCATATAAAAACAAGATGCACAGGGAATCTGTAGCCTCGCTCGAATTGGAGATTGTGGATATCCAAGCAGAGATTGATAGGTACCCAGCAACATCAGGGGCCTCATTAGAGGACTTACAGGACAAGTTGACAGCTATAAAAGGAAATCTTTCCTCAGTCCTGAATGCACGGGTCCTGGAGAGATGGGAGTCTAGCAAACTGGCCCATTTTGAATACGGAGAAGGAGCGGGTAAGCTTTTGGCCTGGAAGGCGAAGACAGACAGGGTCAGAAATAATATTAGTTCTATTGACAAGGATGGAATGACCCACTCTACAGATGAGGGAATTAGTGGAGCTTTTAAGTGCTTCTTCAGCGAAATATATCGTGAGGATAAGAATATACAACCCATTCAAGCAATGGAATGGCTATCGGGGATTTCTCTTCCGACCTTACAATTGGAACAAAGGAATGCTCTGGAGGGCCCTGTCACAGAGGATGAAGTACGCTCTGCTATTTTCAAAAGCAAAAAAGGCAGGGCTGCAGGACCTGACGGGTTACCATCTGAAATATATAAAGTAATCTGTTTATCAACTCTTCCCTATTTAACAAACCTGTTTAATACCATTCTACTGGAAGGTGCTTCGCCCCCCACCTCATGGGATAGGGCCTCTATAACCCTGATCTTAAAACCGGGCAAATCGGCAACTAACTGTGGGTCATATAGGCCGATTTCAATCCTCAACACAGATTACAAAATGTTCGCGTCAGTTCTTGCGAATAGATTGGGAGGGGTGGCCAATAACATCCTGCATCTTGATCAGAAGGGATTCGTAAAAAACCGGCAGCTCTACGAGCTGACCTATGATCTCATTGGTGCAGTAGACATGGCCACGTTCGCATCTCTTCCCTTAGCAGTTCTCACGCTTGATGCCACAAAGGCCTTTGATAGGGTTAATTGGGTTTACCTAGGGGAGGTTTTGAAAAAGTTTAACTTAGGTGATAACTTTAGGCGGGCTGTAAAATTATTATACAAAGACCCTTCCGCCTCATTATTGATTAATGGCGAACTTACTGAGCCATTTAGCATTACCCGTGGAACCCGCCAAGGCTGTCCCCTCTCCCCCCTTTTGTTTGATTTATATATTGAACCTTTTGCCCAATTAATTCGTGACAACCCTAATATTAAACCTTTTATTTTTGAAGGGTGGGAGCGAAAAGTCGCATTATATGCCGATGATGTTCTCATCTATTCGTCCGAGTTGAGCTCGGCATTTCCCACTGTAATAGCCATTGCAGAAGAGTTTGGGTCAATATCCGGTTATGAAGTTAATGCTTCTAAGACCGATATCATGGTTTGGAATCATGCGGTGCCAGTGGCAGAGGCACAACCTAGCTCTATTTTGAGATACCTGGGTTTAAATATCTACACGGATATCAATAAGATTGCCCCTTTAAACTTTGCCCATGTGGCCAAAGAGGCTCGCAGATTGATGAGAACATGGTCAGCTCTCCCAATTTCCTTGATAGGTAGGTCCAACTTGGTTAAAATGACTATTTTACCCAAGTTTATGTGTTTATTTAATACTATTCCTCTTTTCTTTGATTCACACATGATTGCAAAATTTCAAGCTGAAATAAACACATTTATATGGAATAGTCATACACCCAGACTGGCCTGGAAGAAGATAAGACGTCGCCGAGAAAAAGGGGGCCTAGCAGCACCAGATCTCCAATATTACGGTTGGGCCTTTCAATTTTCCCACGTTAGGATGCTTTTAAAGACCCCTAATGGTACGGGCTGTGGGAAACTATTCTCAGCACTTCTTAAGGGGGAAAAAGTTAGACCGGCGAATTTCTTATTAAAGTTTAGTGACCCTAAATACTTCAAGAAGGTCAAGTTAAAGATACTGAAGGACCTAGCTAGAACATGGGGTAATTTTAGACGTGGACTCAAAATGGACTATTATCATAGCAGGGCTCCACTTTGGGACTCTCCAGGATCCCCATCCTGGCTCTTAGATTGTTTAGCTCTATCAGTAAGAGAGGCCGGACTCTTATCTTGGGGTGACCTGTTTGCTGAGGGTGTCTGGAAGCAGAGGTCAGCCCGGGACCAGGGTTCAATTCCCGGCTCGGCTGGGTCTTGAGTCCAAAAATGTCCACGGACTCGACAATTCTCACTCCGGTGCCTACTCGAACCACGGGTTCACACTCTGCGACTCTGGGCAATAGCTTGCTTAATCTCCACAACGGCCCCTCGCGGCGGGATGCCTGGCTTTCACCTTGCGGATGCCCTGCTGGGTATCTCACAGGGGAATACCAGGACGGGTTCCCTAATCAAGCGCCGGGACGCCCCGTTGGGGCAGCTGTGCGCTATACAAGATACACTACATTTACATTTACATTTACATGGGAGGCTCTGAGTTCAACAATAGGAACCCGTTTCTCAAGATTTAAATACCTTCAAATTCAAAGTTGGGCGCAGGCTTATAGTCAGGTTAGGGGCAGATTCAAAATAGGAGGGGAGAGTATTCTGGTAACCCACCTGATAGATAAACCACCTTTCAAAAAAGAGATCACCTTTTGGTACAACCTTATGATAGACGAGACTGATGGTGAATTTTTGCTCCCCCACTCGCTCTGGGAAACGTATATTAACAACATGGATGTGGAAAGTTTGTGGCTAGAATCATTTAAAATTTTGGGGGACACTGTGAAACCTTCGTGGCTTCGCCGTAACCATCTGTTCACATTGCACAGGGCTTACTATTCCCCATTACGTTTATCTAAATTCCCTATAACGCTCTGGCTGCCTGTCCCAGATGTGGTTTGATAGCTGCATCAGATGTTCATATGTTTTTTGAATGTTCATCTTTAACATCATTTTGGAATGAGGTCTGCGTCTCCCTTTCTCTAGCGGTAGGATCCCAAATCAACCCATGCCCTGTGCTAGTATTTTTTGGTATTCTACCAGAATTATGTGGCATAGGAAAAAAAAATTGGTCTTCTATGGTTGTTTGCTGGCTAGAAGAGAAATTTGCAAACGTTGGAAAGATAAGACACCTCCTCTCTTTACAGAGTGGCGTGCTTCGATGCTACAGACGTCAAAATTGGACATGATTAGGGCTGGGAACCAAAACAAGAGAAGATTTTGGCTACTATTGAATTGGTAATCATGGATCAGACCATCATGGGGTTTTTTTTTTTTTAGTTTTTTTTTTTTTTCCCCCATGTCCTATGATTACGCTGCTTGGAGGGGCATCTCTGTTTGGCCCCTTTTTGCTATACATACCCTACAAGGGCGGCTTCGGCTACGAAAGTGGGTATTATACTGCAGAACGTTAGCCTAGATGGTACCAAGTGACGATTAAAGGGTTGATGTAGTGCACTGCGGGATATTCCGGCTTATACCAGTATAATCCCCTACCAGTAAATCTGTGTCAGTGTTTCTATCCTCTCCCATATCTTCTCGTTACCATATGGTCACCAAGGGCGAATATGAGGACAAAAAAAAAAAAAAAGTGAAACACTGATACAAACATTTAAATATTTAAACAATACTCGCTAATATATGTATTCACTAAGATACACTTAATAAGCCAGTTAACTAATCAATTTTTTTTTTTTAAAGCATCCATTAAGACACTTATTTAAACATTTATTTTTCCATCGACCTTTACATATACATATATAAAACATATTTATTTTTCAGAAAGACACATTCACTGGATGGTGTCATGAGTGATGTCATGAGTGATGTCACTGACCATGTTATGAGTGATGTAATATGTGACGTCATCTGCAGTGCATTGCAGGCGCGCAAGTTATAGTGAGTCCAACTAACTATAACGTGGGAATTTCAATGGTTTTATGTCAGTAAAATGTCCAGCTAACTATAACTGGTGTGAAACCTATGTTTTTTTCAGTGAATTTAATAGGTTTTTTAAATGCTAATTCCTAACTATAACTGGTCTGAAACCTATGGTTTTTTCAGTGAATATATATATATATATATATATATATAAATATATATATATATATATATATATATATATATATATATATATATATATATATATATATATATATATATATATATATATATATATATATATATATAATATTTTTTCATTTTTTTTTCATGAAAGGGTCTAGGCTGATGCCAGATCTAAAAATTGGCACCCCAACATACACTATTTTTCCAATTTACTACAGAAATAGCGACTATTTACCTGACCGCTGTAATGCACTTTGAGGCCCCAAAATAGGGGTAGATCGCTATAGAAATGCTACAATACAATTGTTTCACTGTATACTGTAGCGTTTTTATTTCTCTTATGTGTAAAAGGAATAAATATTTTTTTATTTAAGTAGAAAACGGAGACAGGAATACATGCAGATGCCCAGCACATTATTTCTCTCTGTAATTATGGCATTCAGATAACATTTGACGTTGTTTAGCTGCCCAGCTGTCCACCATGGACCCCCATGACGTAGTTTTACTTTTCTCTTTGTCAACTGATTATTGTTGTTATCTCCCTGTGTCTCAACTTGTAAATATGTAAAAACAGAGAAGTGTCTGTCTTATGCAGTGCTAATTACACATTCTGGCGTCTCTGCCTCTTCAAGTCTTCTTAGCGGTCTGATCTCATCCAGTTAACACATTCCAGACTGTTTTTGTGCAGAACGTTATGTTTGAGATGCGACTGTCGTGTTAAAAATTTATAAAACGATATTTTCTTGGAACAAAATCCACCCTCTATGTTATATTTTATGCAAAAAATATGGTCAGAAAATAGTAGGTAGGTGAGGCTTTTAGCACATAAGTGGGTAATTATTGCTATAACGTAGTGTTTAAACAGTTACATCACCTAATTATAAGCCAACTTCAGGTGCACTCCTCTCACGCCTGGCTGGGCACCAATAAACAACTTTCGCCCAGACAAAGCAGCAGCGCTGGGGCTCCGGCGTCCGAGGTCAGGGCTCCATCCTCAGATCGCGGCTCCTGATTCATGTCTGCGCGCGGGGTGACGGGCACTATTCTCGCCCCGGAGGACCCTTGCCCAGTGGTTGGTCAGCAGCAGCTCAATTTCATGCAACGTTTTTCTTCATGTTCGTCACATCATTCAACGAGATAGGATTATAAATACTGGAATAACCGGTGCCTTATATAAGTGACGTCTCTGCAAAATTACATTTCCCGTTCCCACACAGAAGGGGCGGCGGAAGGCTGAGTTTAGCTCGAGATATTTCTTAGTTTTGATCCCGAGGCGATGAGTCCTATCGAAGCCATGCCGTCTCCAAGCAAGGACCAGGGCTGCAACGGCCTGGAGAACCCTACTTTTACGGTGAGTGCCTGTTGGATTCTGACCTGTGCTCCATTTAATCATGGCTCCTGATTCATCATGACCATGGGTACCGGAAGTGACCCCCTGATGACCTTGAGATGGCCTCTTGTTCAACGCTCCAGCCTCTAAAAGTCTCCTACTTGTTTCTGAGGGGCTTGACGCTCAGGATGAGTAAATTATGAAATGCAGAGGAGGCTGTTATAGACCACATTACTTTCTGTTCCTTTCACTAATTTCATGACCCCATAAAATATGATTAGCAAAGCAGTGGTGCCAAAAGCCAAGCCTTGGTTAGTGGCAAGCACAACTTTCGAATACCGCAAATGAATATTCATGCACTTGAAGTGCAAATCATTTTAGGCCCAGAGACAAAACTGCAGGAGAACGAATTCAAATGAGCCATATCTTCAGTAAGATGGAGGGTGAGAGTGGCGGTCTAATAGGTTTTTGTTGTATCTTGTATCTTCCTGCTGCTCAGCTTGTATGCATGAGATGTGGAATGCTGGATGTATGGAATGTTAGTTTGTTATGAATGTCAGTTGGGTGAGGGCTGAGCAGCAGGACAGCTACTCCTGATGGGGTAACAGCTGCTCCTGATGGGGTTAACATTATATCTTATTACTTATCATCTTAATTCAATAAAGTAACTTGCTTAATCAACAAGGAAGATCCAGCTTCTTATTGATTACATCAGTTTTCTGCATTGAGTGATATTATATTTTGCAAAAAAACTTTGAGTATTGCTTCGAATGCAATGGATATGAGTTCACGGGTTACATAGTCAGTTTTAGGGCAATGAGCCCCATTTATAGGTGGACAGTAATGGACAATGGCAAAAATAGCAGCTGTCCCATCGTCCCACTTCTTGCATCCTCCACCGCCTTTCTATTGACGGGGATGTTAGTTCTCCGATGGTAGAATCCTCAGTGGCTTGTATCATTATAAAAAAGATGGGAAGGGTCTTATATCATCTTTTTTTCCTTTCTGGGTACGCCATGTATACTATGACTGCTCTGAATACGAAAGCTGTACAAAAAACCCCATGCCTGGTGCACTGTTTTTTGTTTTTACCAAGATGGACGCCTGTTTAAGAGACTGTCTATTATGCCGCTATAATATGGTGCACTTATTGACGTGACTTTTTACCCATGGAGGCTGACGTAGCTTAGGACCTGCGTGGAAGAAGAAAAGCCTGCCTGTATGGCAGACAACCATAGCCATGGGCCAGTCGCAAGCTGCGCTGTCAGAAGCTTTGTCTCTCTGCTGACCCACCGTACAGCGGTCAAGCTGCAGTACTTCTACTGAGGGCCAATATTAGAGCAGGGGTCTCCAAAGTCGGTCCTGATCCAATAGAACATCCCTATTTAGATAAATGTAGTTATCTTAAAAATCTGGTATGGATCCGGCCTTCCAGGACCGCGTTTAGAGACCCCTGTTTCAGAGTCGCTTAGGAAATATCATTGAAATAATTGCAACTGGAATAGCTAGTGGCTTTTAGAGCTCCAAGTCCCCATGAACAAGAATCCGAGTGGACCCACCTTTCATCACTGCTCCAATAAGAGGAGTACACGTAAAATACAGGCATCCATTTTGAAGGACAGCTGTTCAACAGATTTAGGAAGCAAGAGATCACCTACTACGAGCATAGTGCATCATTCTATCCGAATCTTGGAGGCGCATTTTATGCAGTGAGTAAAGTGAATTCAATGGACACAATATTTGACTTCGTAGGTGCTTTATTGCTTTATTTTCAGGCAGCACAGCTCAGAAACAGAAAGAGGTAAAGCTTGCTCACTGGTTCTGAGCGCTAACTCAGAGGTGTCACAAGTAAAATTAATTCACTTTACACCCCCAAGGTTTGGCAGAGAAAAAGGGGTGGAGTCCCGCGGGCGGAGCTTGAAAAGCAGAGCCTTGAAGTCAACTTGCACATTTAAAATCTACTGTAAAGAAATTGGCAAGGAGACATGTGACAGCAAATCTGTTCCAACTTACTGAATTGGCCACACATAGCCTGCATATCTTACAGGGTTGAGACACCTGCTACAGAGATATTTGTGTGCACAGCAATTGTAAGAGGGATATAAAAGTGATCTGATAACTCTAGTGGTTAACACAGTCCTTAGAGAGTTCTGTGCTTTGGCCAGTCACACTTTTGACTCATAAAGTTACATAGAAGGTTAACATGCTTGCTGCAAAGCACATCATGGAACATGTAGATCACAGATTTGTATTTTATATTGATCGGTAAGTGGGCTACTGCTTTTGACACTGATATCATTTTGTTACTTCCAGTGAATAAGTTAGAGTCCTTCTAACATAGCACAGTGATCTATTTACCTGCATCACGGAGCTGCATGCAAATTGTAGTATGGGTTTAGATAACTATTTTTTCCCAAACCTGTTGTCATTGTAAGGTTGCAAAGAATGGATCCTTTGTGAACTAATAAAGGCCTGTTAGCACAGACAACCACACTCACTGAGTTACATTTTATATCATGACTATTTGTTTCTCCCGACCATTGAGCTAAACATTCAGGGGCAGATGTATCAAGATTCCGATTTGCGAATTCTAAATAGCGATTTTTTACGAATCGCTATTTAGAATTCGCAAAAAGGAATGTATGTACAAAATCGCTATTTTTTAGCGATTCCTTAATATTCTTTATTTGCGAATTCGCTTTTTGCGAATTCGCAAATAAGGAATAATTTCCAATGCATTCCTATGGGTCAGGAGGCCCATAGGAATGATAGTGCAATAATTCTCAAATTGCGAATTCGCAATTTGCTAATCGCAATTTGAGAATTATTTCAAGGGTGCAGGGGTGTCTCAAAGACACCCTTTTGCACCCCTGACATTTACATGTGTGTGCATGTGGCACACATACATGCCCTATGGGCATGTATGTGTGTCACATGCCACCCTCACAAATGCCAAATAGGGCATTTTTAAAAGAAATCGCAAATTACCACCAACTACAAGTTGGTGGTAATGTGCGATTTCTTAACACAAATTCGCAATTTCTAAAAGTTACATACATATCATTTAAGGAATTGCAAAAATTGCGATTCCTTAAATGCTATGGCAAAATAAGGAATCGCACTTTTGCGATTCCTTAAATTGCGATTTTTTGTTACATTCCAAATAATGCTAAAAGGCCGTTTGCGAGTCGCAAAGGCCGAAATTCTGCAAATTTCGGCCTTTGCGAGTCGTAAAAGCCTTGATATATCTGGCCCATAATGTCTACAAGTATGGCCAATATGTGATTCCTACCCCTTATAACCCTCATTGTCTTACATAACTTTTCCTGTACTTTGATTTACACACTTGTATGATTTATTGTAGCTCTGTGTGTAACAAAAGCACTCAGACACTCTATACTGGGATGAGTAGCACTGTACAAAATTTAAATAAAACAATATTAGGTGCCATTTAAATCATTATTTGTGTGTTTACTCCGATGATGCTGTTCTTATGGCCCGTACCCAAGTCGGTTTACAGAGGCCCTTTCTTTCTATTCTATTTTCATGGGTAGGCTTGGCCTGAGATTGCATGCTAAAAAAGTTTTGTGATGTCTTGTGAGTCAACTAAAAACAAGATAGGAAAATTTCAGGCGAGGGGAAGCAACGGGTGAAACCACTGACTCATTTAGCTATTTGGATGTGCTCTTCGACAGGACAGGTTCCTGGGCACCGGCGGTCAAGGCCAGGTATTTGCTTTTTTTTAAATCTATAGCGGCTCTTTTTAATTTTTCTAAAAAACTGGGTAAAAGGCCTTTAGAAATCATGCTAAAGATATATCGAGCAAAATGCGTAAGCATAGATCTTTATGGGGCGGGAGTCTGGGGATTCCAAGATTGTACGCTAATCCAGCATGCGGAAAACACTTTTTTAAGGTCCCTCTTAAGTGTTCCGAACAGCACATCGTTTTTTTATTGCCATTCAGAGCTGGGAGTTATGCATATTTCTGACCTGATCAGGGCCCAACCAGTTCTTTTATGGCACAGAATTTGGAACACAGAGAGTGCCGCACTTAATAGGGATATAATGAGGGATGCCATGAAATTAGATAACACCCGCAAAATCCAATGGCTGAAATATGTGGAGAATTTTATGCAGGACATTGGCCATCCTGAATACTTTAACCTCCCCAATAGCCTGAATGCAAACAAACACAAAGAGTTTAAAGGAGTCATCATGGCCCACTTAGAAGAAAACAGATTAGCACTTGTTATGAATAAACCTACGGTGATCCATCACCAACTAATAATAACCACATGTAACATCCAACCATACCTGCAATACGTTTTGAGCAGATATGATAGATTCCTCCTGACCAGATTTAGATTTGGGACTTTCCATCATCTAATTTCGTACCCAAATATCAATGACTGGTTGAGATTATTATCTCGATGCCCTTGCGACGGTGCATCACAACAAAGCATGATACATGTGGTTTTATTTTGCAAGTTCTACTCCACTGAAAGGATCAGATGGTTAAAGCCGCTACTCAAACAGGGAGGTTGGAGGCAATGTCGCCCTGCTTTTACATATTTACAGATATTGGATGGTTTTTATTGCATTGGTTCCATGGTCGGATTCTTAAAGAGTGTAATAAGGACTAGAAAAGTTACTAATCAGTGAATCCGGGGAGGAGCCTATTAGAAACTTTTAAAGGAAGCATTATATGTCTATAACTACTTTTATGAACCTGTTAGTATAATTAACTGGATCGTCGTATATAGTTGCATTTTATGTGCTATTAATTGATGAATTATTTTTCTTCCATGTATGCTTTTATGATTTTATTACTTGAAATCAAATAAAGCTCATTTTGATTGATTGTGTGTTTACTCACACACAGAAAAATATTGCATTCCTACAGTGCATTCACATCTTTTACATAGGGGGTTGAACAAAGTAATAAACCTATCTCCAAGCTAGAGTTTCTATGAAGTACTTGTGAAGTGATAAGCTTGTGCTTTTTTTTCCTTCAATCACATTGGCATATAGGCAATGGGTTTCAGATAAGCTCCCAGCTAGGGCAAAACTCAACGGAGGGCTGATGACCCTTTAAATCAGGCCTTTGTTTTGGGCCCAGTTGGAAGTGAAAATAAGAAAGCCCTCTCACTGCCTGCAGGTTGCTTCTCTGAATGAATGCAGAAAACCTACGGGTGCTGCTGCATTATGTCCCGGTGTCAGAAAATGATATCACGACAAGTTCAGCATATTTTCCTGGGTTGATCAGATTCTAGTCGGGGACACATATAGGTACTGGAACTGGGAACAGTCAGGATCCTCCTACCTTCCAGCAATATGCACACATTGCAAAACATTAATGAGCATGGTTGAAACGGGTAACAGTAACACCTGTTATTTATAGTGCTTAGAAAAGGCAAAAGTGTAGCATGACGCGCGATATGAAAAGTCATTATTTTTGTTACGTACCCTTTTTTTTATTTCATGCATGCAATATCCAGTGAAAACACTTCTTCTGAAATCACTGATGTTTAAAGGTATAATTTCAATATATGCCCGTGAAAGGTTGCAAACTAAGCATGCGTGCTCAACTAATGAGTCACGCAACTAATCTGAAAATTAACCTTCTAATTAATTATATTTTATGTGAGTATAAATGCAATGTAAATTTGTGAACACGCCCAATTTAACACTCTCGTGTGTAATTACACAAGTTTACATAAGTCATTTCATGGCATCTGATTTGCACACAAATGGATCTGCCGTAAATTGTGCTGAAAGTGGGGCGTCCAACTGGAAAGGGTGATATTGTTCGAGGGAAGATGTGAGAAATCAAATCAATTTGGCAGTACGATCTAAACCTATATGCACACATATTGCATTCATAACCTTCAGTATGCAAATGGTAAGATAGGGAACTGTCTGCAAAGAATGTGAATCCCTTATACATATACACATATTGTTGGCAGTACAAACATATGTGTGACTCCTATTTGCATGTATACAAACAAGCATAAAGATGATAAATGTGTGTTAATAGACGTAACTAAAGCAAATCGTGGAAAATGAAATTGTGATTTGGACCCTGATAAATATGTTCTTTCGGGAGCATACGGATTTGACAAGATAATCTTTTGTAAGCAGTTCTATCAGAAATGTGAAGGATGTCTTCAGTGCAGAAATGGCGCTGAATAACAGATCAGATTTTTATTGTTACCCAACACAATGGTACTCATTTTATCGACCTCAAAAGGATGAAAGGATGAAGGACCCGCTGTAATTTGAACCTGTGATCACGAGGTTGAACACAGGCCCCTACAGTGGATAGACACATTAGTCTACTAAGCCACCTGACCCAGCTTATAAAGAGTAATGCTTGTACATTTGAATTACCTGTAGCAATAAATGTTTTGAGTTGACAATGTGGATGATGCTGTGTGGTGCACTGTTTCACAAGCATGTCTAGGCACTGTGAACACTACCACCGACAAAAAGGAAAGTACTGGTTTAACTCAACAAGTGTCTCTATAGAGAAGATCTAATTATCAACATGGCATGAGTTGGGTCACAGGGGCAGCCGGAATGGCTTGCGGGTTGGGGTGGGTGCAGGGGCTGCAGGGGCCACTGGGGTGTCGCAGGGGAGGTTGCAGGGGGTTTCGCACGGAAGGGGGAGCAGGGTTTAACAATAAAAAAGCCTTGTCCCGCGTCTTCTGTGATCCTGCTCTCCTGAGTCCACTTACAGGAACAGGAAGCCATGCTCCCTCCCCTAAGCCAATCACAACGCTGGAGTGTTGTGATTGGTCTGAGCACCGTGGCACGTTATTCAACCCGGGGCTGTTGGGGTGGGCATGTGCTCCATGCAGGCTGTATTGCAGCCTGCATGGAGACCAGAACAGAGAAGTGGGCATGACTGCTTTGGGAAGCCCGAGAGGGCTGACCAAACCACCATTATGCACTTGAGTGGGCAAAACACTCTGCCCCTGCCCTGCAAAGGAAACATAACATGATAATAACTGAAAGCTGGGCATCAATGTAATCCGTAATCTGGTTGCAAAACATTGAGACAATACTGACTGCTGAATTGGGGTGTTAACCCACTTGCTATTAGGAAGGGGTTTGTGAATGGAATGAATTGCAATTTCCAAATTACCATGAATATTATTGAGGTAAGTCAGATTGCACCCCATTCCGAATCCTTATTTTGTGAACTGATGTATTCACACATGGCTCAATTGGCAACTAATTTAATGGTAACAAAAAGACTGAACGTATAATATCCCCACTGTATGCAATCAAGTTGTTTTATAAACTCGTCTTTAATAGTATTTCCTACACATAAGACATAAATTGCCAATACAGCAAAACATTGCAGCAAATCTAAACACAAGGAGTTGGCCAGCTTCTACTCAACATGAGATGTCCCGCAGAGCCCACACCAAGAGGTTGGTGCCCCATCCCATTAACAAAACTCACCACTGTAGTAGCAGCTATCCAATGTATTGCTATGCGTCTCCGGGCCAATACTAGCTGCAGCAATGCGTATCGATATCCCATTTTTCTTCATTCTTTGGGGAGTGACAAAAGTCAGAGCAGGCAATAGCGGACCTCACAGAGTGCGCATAGCACCCTAACGCAGTATTCATCCAACTTCGGACAATTAAACGTCATGTGAAGAAAACCGGTTTGTGGCCGAGGGGGTAACTAAGAGACCCCCCTGTAAAACCCTGCACTGTGTGGCTGGCAGTGAGGGGTGCTGCAACAGGGTGCATGGTTGTGCATACACCACCATTTCCCCAGCGGAGCCTGTGTGGTCAGGCAGAACACGGGCTCACATAGGGAAAAATAGGACTCCGTCCAAACAGTATTCAGTCGTATCGTAATTGATCGTCGGAACCTCAGACCACAAGTTGGTGGGTTCCTGAATCCGAGACGTGTCGGGCAGAAAGTTTCCACCCTACATCGTAATTAAGCCCTTTATTGTACATCTGGGAATGTGTCAAAAACCATGGGTGTAGAGTGGGAACACCCACCGCAACACCCATGGCACGCCTCCCCGAGGCAGTATGAGGCACGCAGTTACTTGCGCTGCGTTGCCTTACACCATATATTCGAAACCATGAATAGCCACGCACATTGGTTTTCCATGGCCTCAAAGATATGGGTCTGCATTGTGCAGCGCTTGAAGATCAAAAAAGTGACTTTTCAGCAACACACTGTGGGTGGAAATAAACCCTTCAGTGATGTATAATGTAAGCAACACATAACACATGCATCATCTTTTATGATGAGTACATAAACGTGTGTCTAGCCTGTTAACCTGGTCGCAGGTACCCCAATAGAGTTCTGTTCGTTATAAATGTTTGCCTGCAGAGATCTGACAAGTCGGGCACCATTTAACAGAGGGTGAGGAATACACAAAACAAAACGTGTGAAAGGTTAACAAGGAACAGTGGGTGGTGGTGGACTATTGTCAATGGTTGGTTAGTTCAGTAGGGGACAGGGAGGACAGCTTGCATCATGCATTTGAAATGTGCGTGTGCATGTGACAACCTATAATACAGGGGCAATCATTTCAAAGGTTTATTCGGAGTATAAAACATCCATATAAGCATACATAAAACATGAATTACATTTTCTATTACATACTGCATAATGGGCTGAACAACGAAGCCAGAACGATTAAGATATCAAAGTGCAGTTGCAGTACAATATATACAAAAAGCGACTTGTGCTTATAGCATGCAATATGCTTAGTCAATACGTTTGTACATATGATTCTTCTTTATCAGAGTTTTAGTATGGCAAGAAAGTCAATTTTAAGTAATCAACCTAACAGTAGCAGCATAGTGGTTATTGAGTATATAAAACATGTGCGAAATACGCTAAAGTGTCAAGTATAAGGTGAGTACTGCAAACAGTGCATAATTACATTTGCGACTATTGGTCTTATATATAAATGTTCCAGAAAGCGCCACTAATCGCCGTCTATATTCTTAGTTACATTTGGTGCAAAATAAAATGCATGTTCATTAAAACAAGTCCTTCCCAAATATATATATTTACAGTACAATTGATTTCCTAGCAGAGATACATTTTAAAATATAGGACGAAGTAAAAAAAAAGATATCGGGGCTTTCAAGCAGGGATAACAGCCTCATAGCATTTTTGGTGGATCGAACGTTATGTTTTAAAAACAATGGTTTCAAATAAAATTTCCTTAAGAAATGGTAAAATTTACAGAACAATAAAAAGTGGCAGGAACTTTGTATACATGTATTGTCGCATGGGCATACTAAGCTCGTACTTTTCTTCATTTCCGGGAAGGCCACCAAATGATGTGCAATCCCTAACCGCAAACGTGTTAAGACGAATCGGTGGGAAGGAATGGTTACTTCATTCAAATATGTCTGAAAGCCAAGTGTAAGGTTAAGATCTTTATAAAATACAACAGTGGGCTGAGACCTGGTTAAGTTTCCCCTATTCTCATTTTTGTGGGCTGAAAACGCTTCTTTGAGATCTTTTTGGGAAATGGAAGCTGCATACTCAGGATCAATGAAGATGTCACGTTTAAATAAGAGACTGTACCAGTGACAAATATATCTCAGCCACGGAATGTGAGAATTGTGGTCGAGTTTAATACAATCTCTTATTATACTTTGAGTAAAAGCTGTTTCAGGTTTAGCCCAAATGGAGCGCCATAATAAAAGGGGACGAAGGCCGGCCAAATCTGAAATATGTTTTAGACCCACTTCCTGGTGTATACTGTTGAGGCTGAAGGTGGGGCGCACAGCAGGCGTTTAATAAATGTGTTTTCATCCTGCTGTAAAGACTGTTCAGAGTGGTGGTCCCAAATTCCGGCACCATAAAGCGCAGATGAAACACATTTGGCATTGTATATAGTTACCATGTCTTTGATTCTTCATGTACCAACTTTTGCGCAGAAACGGAAAATGCCATTCACATTCCTGCTCATTTTCAGGCGGATGTTAGCATATTCTTGTAACCACTTCCCGTTTCCCGAAAAAGTAACCCCAAGGTAACAGAAGGATTTAACAGATTGCATTTTTATTCCTTCTAGAAAAAAGGCCTTTCCCGGTTTATTCATAGATGTCCCACATGACATAACAAAAGTCTTTGTTTTATTAATTTGGAGTTTCCTGCCTTTGATAAAAAGGGTAAAATTATCTATAAGACGTTGAAGGCCAATCAGGGTACGTGAAATTAAAACTGCATCGTCTGCATATAGTAAAGTAGGGACAGCCTTACCCTCAATAGAGGGTGCATCAGCAGGGATTTGTTTTAGTGTACTGTCCACATGATTGATAAGCAGTGAAAACAAAAATGGCGCAAGTACACATCCCTGGCGGATGCCCCTTTTCACACTAAACAGGTGGATACACTCTCCTGCAGGACCATAGCGCACTTTGTTGGACAACTTCTCGTACACCCTTGCTAAAAAATAAACAATTTCCTTGGGAGCGCTGGTATCCAGAAGTATGTGCCACAATATTAGGTGATCCACCAGATCGAAAGCGCTGCTTAGGTCCGCGAAACATAAAAATAATTTACCTCCTTTTGCCATAGTGTATTTATTTATGAGAAGGCCCAAATTAACGCACTGTTACAGTGTGCCAATGCCTTTTCTAAACCCATATTAGGCTGGTGAAAGAATGTTATTGTCCTCAGCCCATGTGTCTAGTCTTTTCAGCATGACCCTACTCATTACTTTGAGTGACGAGTCCAGCAACGATATCGGACTATAGTTGCTGGGCACAGATTTGGAACCTTTTTAGAAAAGGGGGATAATTAATGATTGAACCCATGTGATGGGGATTTGGCCATCAACTGCTGCGTTAAAAATTACAGTTAAAATAGGTGCCCATAGGTCCTCCTCGCTTTTATATAGGTCAATGGGCACGCCATCGGGCCCTGGTGCCTTCTCCCCTTTACTGTTGAATAGTCCTTCATGGACTTCGTCTATTTTTATCATTAAAGGTAGTATAGGCCAGGTAGAAATAGTTATTTGATTTGTGTCAGCATTATCTGGGTTAAAAATTGATGTAAAATGTTCGATCCAATTGTCACTATTTATATATGAAGTTAATTCCGGTCGGCTATCATCTTTTAAAAAGGGACAGTTGACCGTCTCCCAAAATTGCTTACTATTTTTGGTTGCTGCCGCCAAACTAAAATTGTCCCATGCCTCGTGTTGTAATTCTTTTTTACGGGCCCCGATGATGTGTTTATAGTTAAGGTGTAGCGCTCTAATATTCTCCTTATTATGGGGTTTTATGCCCAATTCAAGCTTTAAAGCATGCAGGGCATCAGTGCAGCTTTTGTTAAACCATCCTATATGTTCCTGTTTTCTGGCTTTATATTTTTGGGTGAGAAGTTGTTCTATGAATTCATTAATCCTTTGGAAGTGAAAAATCAGGGAGCTAGGGTCCACCTCCTCGCCTAAACAATAATCTATTTCTTTTTTACAGTGGATAATAACTTCCTTTTGTATTTTATTTGGGTCAACAATGCCCATTCATACCGTTTATGGGGAAAATATCGGTTATACAACTGGATGTATTTACCTGTTTATTTCCCCAGCATAGCAGGGCTAGGGAAATGCTATTATGGTCACTGACCACCTGTTCTGTGATCCATAAATCCTGGGGCATTTATGCAGTGCACAGGTCACATGCGTCTCTGAAGAGTCCCCATAGTCGAAGACAGCCAGAAAGGCCAGTGAAGTTCTATGTGGAGTAACGTGCTCAGGGTGGGTGGATGTTGTTTGTGGGGCGAGCCTGGAAGGCAGAGAGCAATGCTTCTTATCCATGTGAGAGGAGGTGCTTTCTCAAGCCGCTAGTCTTCTCCCATGGAAGTGCACCACTCTCCGCTTCCTCCCAGACAACCTTCCCAGACAACCCTCGATTGAATGGGGTGTGTTTGCCTTGCGCATCAAGTCGCCATGCATTTGTGAGCAGTAGAGGAAGGTCTTTAAGTTGGTTCAAAGTTTATTCTTAGTGCTTGCTGAAACAGCTCCAAAGCACAAGCCTTCCAGCTGTGTAATGTGGCATTCCCTGTGATTTCACAACAATGTGATATGACCCACCCTCCTGTACCTTGAAAGGGAAAGGCAGGACCCTAGCACGTGAATTGCTTATATCTCTGGCCATATATATCATTATTTGCATGCAATAGTTGCCGTATTTACGGTCATTAACATGTACCAATGTGTGTTACACTTATTGCACATTTTGCTAGTATGTTCCCAGTTCCTATATTTATTTAAATAGTTAATGCTTAGGAAAAGGTATATTAGTTTAAGGCTCTAACATGAATTTGCAAGCCAATTCTCACTTACCTTATCCCTGCTCAAATCATGGCTCACAAGGTTTATTAATTCCAAAATAAACAGGTTGAATGATGTAAATAGTTTGTTCACAGTCCTCTCAGGGAGGGAGGGAGACTTTCATTCCACTACAAGCAGGGTGACCGAAGAGAAGACATTTCCTTGAGCAACTGAACCAAGGCCACAGTCTCATAGCAAACTAGTGACAGAGGCATTTGTATCGGGGGCGGCTCCTCCCTTACGGAGCGCTGCACCACTGCTGAAAGGCAGCAAATGAAAAATAAAATGATAATAAAACTATTTTATTATCATTTTTATTTTTCACTTACTCCGACTCGGCCAAGTCCCCGAGTTTAGGAAGGGACGTGCCTTGATCTGCTTCGGTGGCAGCCAGGCCCAGGGAGGAGGAGTGGTAGGTTCGTTGTAAGTGTGATGTTAGTTTGGCCAACCGTCTTACGATGGACAAACTGACATGCGCACTTAAATTCTTCCAACCCACCTGTCTTGCAGAGCAGGGTGGAAGAAAAGGCACAGGCTCCTTGTCCCTAACTGAGCGGCATTTTAGCCAGTTCACACCAATTCCAGCGCTTATCTCATGCATGAGAGCATTATCTGGATTTGGTGTGGAGGGGAGCAGAGGAGCATCAAGGCAGCTGCAGAAGAGAAACATCGAGGAGGCATCCCGGAGTGACAGGTAAGTTCACTTAAATTATTATTCTCCCCATGTTCCTACCCCTCCCAGCATGCTGGCCTACCAAGGTTTAATACAAAACAAACAGATGATGGACGGAATGCTGAATCAATCGAACATTTTCCCCCACAGTCATAAGATCTGCGTTAAATCCATCATTATTTTGGACGCCACACCTATCCATTTTAGACCCTGCCATATGCAAATCAGTTTTAACCCTGTTCCCCATGGGAACAGTCCAGCTTGAACTGCCAGCCAGGTCTTTCCTGTACCAAAAACAAGCATCCTAGGACTGGTTTTGTGGATTCACCCCACATCAGCCACGATACATTGAATCTGGTGCTGTTGCAAGCAAAGGACCCACGTCTGGGCATCCCCTTGCAAAAAGAACAGATGATGGACAGAATGCTGAATCAATCGAACATTCATCCCCAGTGACAGATCTGGGTTAAATCCATCATTTTTTCACACGCCACACCATTCCAGTTTAGACCCAGCCATATGCAAATCAGTCTTCACCCTCTTGCCCAGGGGAACATTCCAGCCGGAACAGCCAGACCAGGTCCTCCCTGGACCAGCATCTTAGGACTAGTTTTGGGGTTTTACCCATCATCAGCCAGGATAGCTTGACTCTGGTGATGTAGCGAGCACTGGGCCCACTTCTGTGCATACCCTTCCCACTGATTTGCACATGGCTGGGTCTAAACTTGGATGGCATGGTGAGCAAAAGAACAATAGATTGAACCTAGATCTATTGACTGGGGGTGAGTAATTGAAAAGTTTCTACACTCCATCCATAATCTTGTTGTGTTTGCTATATACGCCCAAAGTGGCCAATAATATGCCCAGACATAGGTCCCTTGCTTGCTGTGCCACTGGTTTCAAGATAGCCTGGCCGATGAGGGGTGATGCCCTGAAACCAGTCCAAGGATGCTTGTTTACAGTCCAGGGAGGAGCTCGCCTGGCAGTTTCAAGACAGATTTGCATACGGCTGGGTCTAAACTGAGGTGGCATGGTGAGCAAAAGAACAGTATATTTAACAGAGATCTCTTGACTGGGGGTGAGTGGTTGAAACGTTTCAGCACTCTGTCCATCATCTTGTGTTTGATAATAAAAACTACCTGTGGACCTACTTTCAAATAACTGATTTCCTGGCTCCAGTTCTTCTTCTTGACGCATCCTGGAGTCTTGGTGTCTGCGAAATTCCACCGATGACTGCTTTTTCAGCTGCATTTCTGCCCTTTAGGAAGACGCCCAAGACTGTAAAATAAACCAAGCATTTGCAATGCAATAGGTCTCTCATTAGTTAAATGTCAAGCTATTGACTGTGCCAATGGAAAAGAAATGCTGCGTCGCCTGCCTTTGTTTTTTAATTTTTTGACTTTTGTAGCAATGGCAGCACGCCGTGCTTTAGCTTTAGATGTTGAAAGCTAAAGCACTGTGCGCCGCCATTGCTACAAAAGTGAATAAATAGGAAAAGAAAATTGTGCGGCTGCAGTTTTTTTTCTCTGTTTATTTACCATTGTAGCAACCACGTCACGCCACACTTTAACTTTAGAAGTTTAAAGCTAAAGTGGGGCGTGCTGCCATTGCTATGAAAGTAAATAAATGGAAAAGAAATGCGGCATATGCCAGCCTTTGTTTTTTTATTTATTGACTTTTGTACCAATGGCCGCATGCCACGGTTTAGCTTTAGATGTTTAAAGATAGAGCACGGCGAGCCGCCGTTGCCACAAATAAATAAATAAAAATGTGTGTGCCCGCTGTATGTTTTCATTTATTTACTATTGTAGCAATCGCGGCACTTCGCTCTACAGTTTTAGATGTTTAAAGCTAAAGTGCGGCATGCCGCCATTGCTATAAAAGGAAATTAAAGGAAAAAAAATGCGGCGTCTGCCAGCCTTTGTTTTGTTATATATTTACTTTTGTAGCAAAGGCAGCATGCCAGGCTTTAGATGTTTAAAGCTAAAGCGTGGCGTGCTGCGATTGCCACAAAAGTCAATGCAGTGTCGTCCAGGGTGTTGGGGTATGTGGAGCGAACAATGAATATCAATCTATCAGGGGTCTGTATAGCGCATCTACTCACCCGTGAGAGTCGCAAGGCGCTGAGGGGAAGGGGGGGGGGGGGGGTGCTGATTTGTCTTGGCGCTCGGGTTCAGTCTAAAAGCCAGGTCTTGCGATCCCTCTTGAATTGGGTCAGTGACTGGGATTGCTTGAGGTGGAGAGGCAAGGAATTCCAAGTCTTGGCTGTGAGGTATAAGAAGGATCTTCCTCTGGTTCTAGTGTTGTGATCTGTGGAATGGTGGCCAGGGCCAGCTGGGCAGAGCGGAGCTACCTGGTGGGGAATGAGAGGCAGTGGTTCAGATATGCTGGTCTTGCGTTGTGGAGGGCTATGTAGGTGTGTGTGAGGAGCTGCAAGGTGATTCTTTTGTTGACTGGGGCCCAGTGGAGATCTCAAAGGTGTCCAGTGATGTACCTGCAGCGGGGGATGTTGAGGACCAGTCTGGCTGCGGCATTTTGAACGTTTTGTTGTTTCCTGAGGAATTTCCGGGTGACTCCAGCATAGAGTGCATTGCCATAGTCGAGTTTGCTGCTGACGAGTGCATGGGTGACTGTCTTTCTGGATTCTGTGGGAGAATGATGAGGATACATCATTGATCTAGCGGTTCATTGTGATCAAGGAGTCCAGTATTTAAAAAAAAACCTTTTTATTAAATCAAGTCAGAGAATCATCATTATAAATCATAGTACATGTCAATAAAGAGTTACAGTGCATACACATTTGCATGTTACACATTCTAAGCAATCAGTGGTGTTACTGTACGGTTCTCCTGTGCATTGCCATATCATCTGTTGGTGATGTACAAATATTGCCCTAAAGACGCTCTATCCCCCCCATTTCTGATCCCATTTCTTAGGGCAGCAACGCATTTTGTAGACCTCATTCTCTGCTATCATGCATCGGTCCATTTCTGCCACCCATCCCACTGTCAAATGCTGTGTATTGGAACCCCAGAGTTGAGCAATAGCTCTCTTTACTAATAGGTATCCCAGTGCCACCCATTGTTGTTCTATTTCTGTCAAATCAGTGTCCTCCCATACGCTCAGGATTCCCAAGCAAGGTGTCAGATTGACTTGTTTACCTAACGTGTCTCTCATTTTTTTTGGTCGCATTATTCCATAAGGGGCGTATTTCGGGGCAGTCCCAGAGAATATGGTAAAAGGTGCTATCTTGACCACAATTTCTAAGACATAGTGCGGTTGCCCTGCTACCTATCTTGGCTAGAAGGGTGTATGTCAACACAACGCGGGCTTTTACCCCCGCGTGCCATTACAACGCTGCCTTTACAACGCAAGTGGTTACCACGTCTTGCGTTGTAGGGTACTGGACTTAGGAATAGTAAGATTTACTATTCCAACACCAGCCTACCTACAGTAGGGAAGGTGTTGAATAGTAAATCTACTATTCCTTAGCCTAGAGCGCCCTCCAGGGCAAGTCGTGGTAACGACTTGCATTGTAAAGCCCGCGTTGTAATGGTAGTGCAGTGTAAAAACCGCCTGGTAATGGATGTTCCCCGGCTAGAAGTACCCCTGAGAGGTATGAGCGATGTACGACTTTCGTTGGATAAGACGAAAGCGATGATTTATCGCAGTCTACCTAGGGAACATCAGTACGGTTTGCCAGTCCTCATCGTCTATGGGCCCTATGTCCCTTTGCCATTGGTCCCGGAGGGTCTGGAAGAAATCCGGTAAGTTAAAACAGAGCTTGCGATATGTACAAGATACAGCTTTTGTTAGGAGAGTAGACAGTCCTCTAGAGGAGAAGAGTCTGGTATGGAGGACATGTCAGGGATATTGGTCTGGAGTGAGTGCCTGATCTGCAAGTATCGAAAGATTTCCCCCGATGCTAGGTTGTGTTTGGTCTGCAGCTCCTTGAAAGGAGTCCAGTATGATGCTGAGGTGTAGTGCATGGTCTGTCGGGGGGAGGGCCAATCAGCGGGCCACCTGGATTCATCCCAAGCTGAGGAGATGGGTCCCAGGATGAGGACTTCGGTCTTGTCCGAGTTGAATTTGAGGTAATTGGCTTTCATCCACTTGGCAACAAACTTCACCCCGATGTGGAAGTTGTTTCTGGCGGCTGTGGGTTCGTTGTTGAGGAAAAGGTTCATCTGGGTGCCGATGTTGAGTCCATGGTTCTTGACGATACACATCAATACAATACGTTACAGTCTTAATTGATGGAAAAAGTGCATTATCCAGAGACTATTGCTTTAAGTTACTACTTGGATTTTTAAGACTTTAATTTAGGTTTCCTTTGACCTAGTCTGTTTTTGGCCTCAAATGCCAAAAGTGTTCATGAGAATGGTTATGTAATTCTCAGCCTAGATTATTGTTTATAACCTCCCTGGGTGATAAATCAGGGGGGTTCTTAAAGAGTGATTACTTATAGACAGACTAGTCTGACGCTAGAAAGTCTCACATGGTTGCATTATTTGTTTTTTCCTCTAGAAGTTACTGAAGCCCCAAGTTGATTTCCCCTAGCCAGAACCTTAGTTGGGAAAGGGAGGAGATTTAGGTAAATTGAAGATTGGGAGTTGATGTTATTCAAAAAGGATTTTGTGTTAGAAATATCCTATAGATTATACAATCTCATGTTTTGTTACTCACATGTATACACATTTCCATTAGTGTCCTAAGAATGAAACAGTATGAAGTACCTGTGCTGGGAGGGACCAAGCTGAATGGAGGATGTTGGAGGAGAGGATCGAGGAGAGGATGTTACCAACCTCGGAGCTGAGGAGCCGGGTTTGAGTCTCGGCAGGGATGCTCAACATCCTGTAATTCTAGGCAAATCACTTAATCTCTATGCGCCTAACAAAAAAAAAAAATGAACGTGTCCGTCCGTAACGCAACTGATGCTCATGTAAAGCACTCCGATACTTTCAGGTCGAGCTCACGCTATATAAAACTCCCCCCAAAAAAACACTACCCTGTTCCCCTGACGACTGGCACAGCTTGAATCTTTAGACAGGATTCGGGTGGTGACAGTGTTTGGGTGCCATGGAGAATTCCCTTCTTGGATCGCATCTTGATCCTACCCGATCGAACAGCTTAAAGAAAGATACAGGCTAGTACTCAAATGTTATTTTTATTTTTTTTGTCCCATAGTGAGCCTATGTTTAAGAACACTTGTAGAATGCTCCTTGTTGCCCACTGCCTTGCATGCACGAGACCTTAGGTCGCTCCTGTACGACCAGAGTGTGCTTCATCTCCTTGCAGACTCCACCTGTGTAGCAAATCCTAATATTTCTAAGGCCCATCTCCATCCCCTCTGTATATGAATGAAAACAATATAATTTGTCCCTGTGCAAGAGTGGTTAATATCTACCTATTCCTAGTGTAGTCTAATTGTAACAGGAGAGGGAGATTCATTCTTTGATGTCTTCAGACCAAGGGCCTGATTTAGACAGTGGTGGAGGGGAATACTCTGTCAGAAACATGACGGATATCCCATCTGCCGTTTTATGATTACAGTCTATCCTATGGAGATTGTAATGAGGTGGACAGGATATCCGTCTCGTTTGTGACGGAGAAGTCCCCTCTGCCAAGATCTAATTCAGGCTCTAAGTCTTTGCAAATCTGTTTACCTTAGAGAAACCAAATGTGATGCGCTGTTTACTGACAACCAGGTATATAATACCATTCTTTTCTCAGTTGGTTACATTGTCAACAAACTTAGGGGAATATGTACAAGCCCCTAAAGCTGCCACAACATCACGATTTGGTGGTGATAAGGGGCTTAGCCTTATTTACAAGAGAGCATTAAGCCTCTTTACGTGGCTTAATGCTGCCTTGTAAATAAGGCCCCTTTTCATGCTATGGTTAGTGTGAAAGGGGTGGGCAGTGGGTGTTGCGGAGGGCGTTCCACTGCAACACCCATTGATTTTGATGCTGCCCCCTATGTTCTAGGGTGGCGTACATAGCAAAGGAGGCAGGGAAAACCTGGACTTAAGTTGGTGAAACAGGGATAAATGCAATTATTTCTCCTCGTTTTTGCTTTTCCATGTGTGCTGCCTTGTGCAGCACACATGGAAAAAGCAAAATGCCATGGACTGTTTATGTACAGAAAGGTCCCCCTTCCTGTACATAAACAGTCTTTTAAAAAATGCCATTTTGTGACTTTCATGTGTGCTGCGTAGAAGTGACAAAATGGCATTTCAGGATTGTTTATTTGTAGGAAGGGACACCATCCTACACATAAACAATCCTCCCCAGCTCGCACTATGGTGCAGGCGTGCCTGGGTTGGTGCTACACTGCTAAATGTAGCACCATCGCAGGGGGAAATGCAAGCCGGAACCATATTGTTGTAAACATGGTGCAGCCTTGTGTTTCAGAAGTTGCGTAGAGAGGCGTTAAGCCAGGAAGGCTAAGGCCTCTCTCTACCAATTCCTTGTAAATATCTCCCTTAGTGCCTCTATACCACTTTCTAAGAACTTCCATAACCTGCATTTACCATGTGCATAATTTATAGAGTGATCTAATAGTTCTACATCAACATCGCTAGACTCAGTTACAAGAAACACAGTGCATGATGATCTATCCCTGTATAAAGCATTCTATCTTTATTAATTTAAAACCTTTTTGCACATGCATGTACATGTTTGACCAAGCCCTTTCTGCAGGATCAGCCCGGAATTTTCCTTTCCTTGCTGAACCCTTTTTGTTGGCTTTTAGGAATCTGTGCACTTTACTTCTTAAAATTAGTGATAAAACCAGTTTGCTTTCCCTTGAAAACATGGTAAAGTTGGCCTACTTTAATGGTACATTTACTTTACAAGTCCCTAGTTAATGGTTCTACATATACCCAGGGCCTGTAAATTAAATGGTACAAGTGGGCTGCAGAGCTCATTGTGCCACCCACTAAAGTAGTTTGTAAAACGTGTTGAGTCCTGCCACCTCACCCTATAGTGCAGTTTTAAAAAGCAATTTCAACCTGCAATATAAACCTTTTGCCAGGTCTAAACCTTCCCTTTTAATACTTTTAAGGCACCCCTAATGTATGGTAAGATGTGCACATAAGCTGCCAGAGGCCTCCCTGCAGCTGACCAGCACCAGCATCACCTGCCCAAGTCCTGCTGCTGCCTCTGCTGGAGTTAGTTCTGCTCCCCAAAAGGTGCCCCCATGTCCTGTAACATTGGCTGGTATCAGAGGGTACTCCTCCATAATGAAAGGTGAAAATCCAAAAGAATACAAAGCAGACCCTTCACACCAAACTGCGATCGTCTGTGACACCCGCCAACAAGAATCTCCAGCAACGACTGCTCTTCGCGTCAGCCACAACATTCTGTGTCAACAGCAGCAGTCTGTGTCAACTGCCAACACAAAGCTCCCGTGACGATGCCTCTTCTTACGAGAACAGCAACCGCCTGCGACACACGATTTATGCCTCACGCTGACAATGACCTCCTTGCAGCCACCACCAAACCTAACCTCCATCTGCAACCCCTCACGTGGACTTCGATATGAGAAAGTAAACTTTTCAGTGGGATTAACCTGGTCCCTGTATCTGACCTGTGCTCTATCGGGGTCAGCCTGAACTTGTGACTTTACCACAGTCCAGAACGAATACAAAATTGCGCCTGCACTTTGTGCTTTTTGGCGCTATTTTCTCATGAAACATTAAAAAAGTCATAACTCTAGTTTAAACGATTTGATTGTTGTCATTTTGGTGTCATTTAATTCAGTAAAGTATTTTCTTTTTTCTAAATTGGTTTGGGATTTTTCTTGTGTTTTCACTTGATTACTGTTTATTGATGCATAAATACTTTACATATTGCCTCTAAGTTAGACTTGACTGCATTTGAGCCAATCTACCAGAGGTTAAGCACAGCTTTATTTTGTGTTTTTGTGGTTCACCCTGACAAGGATTGTGTTTATTACCTGAGTTCGCCTCTTACCCTTTTCAAGTAATAACCAGATTTCGTACAGTATCGAAATATATAACTATAAGTGTCTTACCCTATACCTGAGTTATAAAGCAAGGGCGTAACCCCAGACAAATCACTAGGACCTGGGTAAAGTAGGGTACATTAAACAAATGGCCCTAGAGGACATAATGTTTAAAACAAATATTTTAACATCACCTGTGGAATTAATTCAAAACAATTTTGCAATAAATTCAGTACATTTATTCATATGGAACACAGATTCTCATGGCCACTGAAAATACAACAAAGGTACACATTAAAAAAATTCAAAAAAGGTGCCCCAATGGGAAAGGAAAGCTAAGTGCAGCGTTGTGCAAAAGTGAGGGTAAGTGGGGTTGGGAGGGCAGTGAGCAATATTTGCATTCAAATCGTGCAAAATTACAATCTGGCCTATAATATATGGCCAATATATTTACAACACCTTAGAGTATGGACACATGAAGGACCTATCACTGTTGTCCACAATGGTAAATACAATGTATAGTCATCGACGTTTCTACCCTGGGGGATGAAGGTAGACAACTGGAGTTCTTACGGAAGAGTCTTCATCAGGACCACCCATCGGACACCTAAGAATAGTTAAGGGACCTCCATTACAGGTACAGGTGGTGAAACATTAAATGAAAGAATTACAGTTTGAGGTATGGGTCATATAGTGGTAAGTAGAAAGTAGATCGGCCCTCAGGCTCCGATGTCAGGAGAGGTCGTTGAAATGTGGCTGAAAAAACATATAGGTAAATATATGCTCATCTAACATTAGGGGCTAAGGGTAGTCAAAAATAGACCAAAACATCAAAGGTCCTCAGTAACAGAGAGCACTCACTTACTTGTCAATGCAGAATATTTATGTGGTCATGGGCTTGAATGTTTCTAAATTTGTTGCATACTAGAGTCCCGTAAAAACATTTTAAGACACAGATGGATCCACAGGGGAGCTACGTATTTCTGGAGGGTACCATATACGAGGAACAGGTGGTTTTGGGTTGTGTGTATGACCCCCCGCCTCTACAATAGGCTTTGGTTGAGCGTCTCACAACTCCTTGGGCTGACACGCCAGAGGAGTTAGCAATAATAGAGAGAGATTGGAATGATGTAATGGACTCGGCTGCAGACAGATGGAGATCAGGGAGATATGCTGCCGTCCACCACAGTACTAAACTGAGCTCCTTAGCGACGGGACTGGGATGGGTGGATGTTTGGCGGCGGTTGCATGAAATGGAACTAGGCTCCACATATGTTTCGACCTCCCATGACTCGCACTCCCATCTTGATTATTTCTCTGTGCCTTTAAGAGCAGTCAGGAGGGTGAGGGCAGTGGAGATGCTCCCAAGGGGCTATCCAACCATTCCCCAGTGGTTCTGATGGTGCAGCTGGGTCCTGAGAGACCCCCCCTTTCGATGGCCACCTCCAGGATGAGAAATAGCGGGAACAAATGGGACAGGCAATTGACAATATCTAGATACAATTGTGGGGACGGTCGGGGAGGCCATAAAACCCACTCTGTTGGGAGTGGACATCTTCTGCGCGGCAGCACAATGCAACTGGTGTGATGCTCTGCTGCGTTCAAAGGCCCATGCAACTAGAGCAGAGTAGGAGGGGGAGGGGGGGAATTTGGTGCACCGACAGCTGGTGCTGGCGCGACAAACCTATTCAAATACCCTAATGGATGAGGCCCGCCTCTGCGTCGTCCTGAAGCAGAATTTATCAATCGGGTGATAAGTCCATTAAATCACTGCATAGACTATGCCAAGGGACCTTGCAGCCCCAGGTTCTACCTAGTATACCAGGTCCTGAAGGGCGGGTTCTGAGCGACCCCTCCCTTATAGCTGAGAGTTTTTCACTGTATTTTGCAGAACTCTAACCCCTAGAGAGCTCCTGCAGGAAGATGTGATCCATCACTTTATAGATGATCTACCTCCCACACCCTTCCTGATGACATGCAAGCAGATTTGGAAGTACCGTTTACTGAGGAGGAGATTTGCACAGCATGGGGAGAATTGAATTCAGGAAAAGGGCTGGGCCCGAATGGGTTCCCATGCGAATTGTTTAAGAAAAACATCTCCCTGATAGGATAGCACTGCCTCCAAGTTATCGAAGAAGCTAGAGACTGAGGATGTCTGCCACGTGACTGGAGGCATACAGAAGTAGAGGTATTTAACAAGCCAGGCCGACCTCTGGAACAACACGCCTCCTATCACCCCATTTCACTTTTAAATGTTGAGGCGTAAATTCTGGCCAAATATTGCCCAGTCGTCTGCAATCCCACATAACTACAATGATTCATCCAGATCAGGTGGGTTTCATGTCTCAGCGGGCCAAGCGCCACAGCATCCAGCGGGCTCATAAGCCAATAGCTGCCATCCAGGGAAGAGGAGTGCCTGCTGCCCTTCTGCTGCGGACATGGATAGGGCGTTTGATTCCCTCAGTTGGGTATACCTATTTGCTCTCCTTGATCGTCTTAATATAGGTCCTAAATTCCTGGCATACCTAAATCTGCTATATACGGACCTAACGGCGTCGGTGCAGTTGGCGGGATCCGTATCTTCTACGTTTTTCGTAGGCAGGGGCACTCGTCAGGGGTGTCCTCTGTCGCGGTATCTCTTTGCGCTAGCAATGGAGCCATTTGCGTCGTGGGTGCGAATGGACGCGCAGGTAGCGGGGTTTGAGTGGGATCATGGGCTCTCGGATTGCTTTGTATGCGGACAATTTCCTTTTTTTTAACAAACATAAATAGGATGGGGCTAAGGCTACTCCGCATTATGCCAATTTTTGGTGAATCATCGAGACTGTATATGAACCCGAGTAAATCCACATTGTGGGTGCTAGGGGGAACAATAGAATTGGGGTCCTGGGCCACGGCAGTGCTGGCATCAACAGAGGTTGTGAAATATCTGGGAGTCTTTCTATTAGATTTGCAGAGAGTTGTGTGGAACAGAAATATAGTTCCAATTTGGACATGAATAAGGGAGGAAATGAAAACCTGGTCCCACATGCCCCTTTCCATATATGGTAGATTGTCAATTTTTAAAATGGTGTCCTTGCCGCGCCTGCTCTATCAATTGCAGAACCATCCCTACCCAGTGCCCCCTTCTGGGTTTCGTCAGGTTAATGCGGTGTTGAGGCAGTTCCAGTGAGCAGGGAGGGCTTCCAGGTTGGCGCTGTGGGCCTGCTTTCAGTCAACATATTGGGGGGGCTGGCCACTTCAGATATGCAATCGTACTACGTGGCCTCACATCTCCTGGTACCAAATGAATGGAGGTATGGTAACCAAGAGGACCCCGCATACGCGGTGGAGCGGCGGTGTTTGAGTGAATCCACCTTGCATACCATTCTGTACTCTGTGTCGCTACGCAATTGTTTACCGTCTGCCACTCAGTTGGAGTTTCGAGTGTGGAAACAGTCCCTCCATAGGATGGGTTGGTGGAGTAAGCTAACTAGGGAGACCCCACTGTGACATAATGGCTGTCTACCACAGCTGGAGGTGCTAGATGGATTCAAAGGATGGGATAACATAGTAATCTCCACATTAGGGGATGTAATACGAGGCGTGGGGCTCAAATCTTTTCAAGATCTTCAGCAAAAGTACCTCATGCCAAAAACTCAGTTCTCTAAATACCTCGAGTATCGGCATGCTATCTATCCGAGAATCTCAGGATTAGAGGATCTCCCTGAATTCAGTCCAATTGGGGGCAAGATTTTCATGGGAGATTTACAAGATCATAAGATATCAAAGATTTATCAATCCTTGGTGACCTATAGCTCCAATATGCTAGATAAACTCAGAGAGCTTGGGCCGGGGATGTGGGCAAACTGGATGGAGATGACTGGATGGACGCTCTGGCCTCCCCTAGAAGAGCAGCGATATCGATGAGACTGCATTTCATTAAATTCAAATTCTCCACAGGGTTTATTTCACTAGGGTCAGGCTGTGGAGGGCAGGTCTAGTGGCATCCCCGACGTGCCTGCGATGCGGACGAGAAGAGGGGTCCCTACTTCATACCATTTGGCACTGTACAGCACTTACGAAATTTTAGAGAGAAGGGTGTTGGCCTGCTTGGCGGAGGTGTTAGAATGGAAGCTCCCCTCCTCACAGAGATTGACAATTCTGCATATCATGGACGGTATAGGAGGTAACATATACAAGAGGCACCTACTGCTACTGGGGTTGACCCTGGCCAAGAGAGATATAGCAAGGCTGTGGAAGGCGATGGCCCGCCCTCTCTCTTGGCATGGAAGAATGGGTTGGATTTTAGCATGAGGTTAGAGATCCCAATATTTAAGGCCTGGGGCTGCCCGCAAAAACACCCAAAAATCTGGAAACGATGGGCAGACTACCGAGGCTTGGAATTAGACCCAGTGCCCCCGGTAGATGCATCTGTATCTGGCTTGATCTGTGGGCCACTAGGGTAAGGCACTGGGAAGGTAGTGGAGGGATGGTTTCGCTGAGATGGGAGATATGGTGACAACTGAAATGCTGCGCTGTGCTAGTGCAACTTGGGGGGGGGGGGTTAAAATGTTTCTGTTATATTGTACTTTTTCATTTTGATGATAATAATGTATAAATTAACTGTCAAAGACAATGACCTGCAATGCTAGATGTGGCAGATGTTTCCTGGGTTAAGGAGCACTGCTCTGTATATGACTTTTAACATAATAAAATTTGTTTTAAAAAAATAAAAAAAAAACCTTACCTGACCACAGTGTTTGTGCACTAGGTAGCCATAAGCCTGCCAGTATTGGAGAGAGCAGAACAGCACCATAACTTTGAATATATAATTCTGCTGTGTTCTTTCCATTTCACGCAATGCAACGCAGCACAGCAACTTCACGTACTACACTGTGTTGCATGAAGTGTTAGTAAATATTCCCCTCAATAGTTTGCCACATATTTCCAGATTTTGTCTTGGACCTCGTACAGCACTTTGCTGCCTTTTGACTAGGTTCATTCTATAGCATAACATATTCATACATAGAGACTGTTCATTAAGAAAAGGGTATTTTTTAACGAATGAGGGAAAATCCAATGCAGGCTTAAGCTCACGCATTTGTCTGGCAGGTGATAGTGTGGCACTACAAGATTTTGGGATTAGTGCACACAGTTCTTGCTATGGTAGACATTTCTAATTTTGGTCTTCGTTCTACATCAACTATAACAATAGAAATAAAAACTTTACAAAAACAGGGTTACAATAACATGTAACCCCTCCATTCATTGGCTATGCTTTCCTACCAGTCCATCCCACAAAGAGCTCATTAAATGCTATTGCCTTAGGGTCTGGGGCACTGCATAGACTGCAGGAATGATAGCTACACCCATAGCAGGGCTGGATTTAATACTGGTTCCATCTGGTGTGACAATCTTTGTTGACACCTCTCCCACAAAGACCTGATTCCCTCAGGACCACCATTCAACAGTGCCCCTCATCTCTCCATAGACCCTCTCCCATATGTATTTAATTTCTTTTATAGTGCTACTCATCCCAATGTGTCACAAGAGCTTTACATCACACATATATTCAGAGACTATGCCGCATATAAGTGTGCAAGTCAATATATAGAAAATGTTACTTAAGATAATGCGGGCTGCAAGGAGTAGGAATTACATGTTATCCAAACTGGTAGGCATGATATTTGTGAAGCTGGAATTCTGCCGCAGGGGAGCACCAACCTATACGGAGGGGTTGACTAAATCATGGCGAAAGAAAAGGCAAATTATGTGGCATAATGCAGCACATTTTCTAATAGTATAACTTCATTGTTTTTTTATTTTAATACATAGTAATACAGTCTGGGCAAATATGTCACCTTACTACCAGTTTAACAGAATACAAAAATAAGCAACTGAAAGATGACCAGTTGATCTTTGTGAAATGCCATCCACTGCGCGTGAGCACATTACCTGTTTTTTAGTAACTTTTGATCCATTTGAGCTAGAAACAAAATCATTTTTTGTTAAATTCTACAGATTACGCAACAGATGACAAACTATGTGTCAAATTGCGCAAAATAATAATCATGCAGAAAAAACTGTGGCCGAAAAAGAGTATAATTCGAGTGGCCCTAAATAAGAGTGCTTGTAGGGGAGAAATACAAACTCAGAGATTAATTGAAACACAACAGAGGTTGGGGTTGTCCTTTCCAATAGATATTTATTAATACCCAAAGGAACGCACTGAACTATATACATAAAAACTATTCTTTGATTGGCATGTTACACATTGTCCTTTGCAAGAGGCTCATTATCCCTTTGCTCAACTTTATCATGAGTCAAAACTGTGGTCAAGCAAAACTCAGATATCTCTCCAAGAGCTACATTAATCACCAGAAATAAATTGACATTTTATGATGGCTTGAAAACTGCAGACATGCAAAGAACTCAGACGTCTTTGCCTTTAGCCCTCTCAGTTGTTTCAAAATGCAGCAAACCCGGATCCACTTCCCCAATACAAATCCCCCAAGCATGGCGCCTGTTTCAGTGGTACTGGCCCCCTCAACAAAAACAGAATGCCGTTTCCTAGGCCGATGCTGGAGTAGATGCACTCATGCTGTAGCTGCTGTATGACACATTGTCACTCTGGGGCTTATTTATGAGCCCCTTGCAGCACTTTCAAGCCGCCGGTCTGTCACTATGTTCACTCACAGGCGGCGTAAATAATGTGTCACATTGCGCCATATTTACAAAGTGTCACATCTAGGCATATGTGTTACTTTTTAAATCCCTGCGCTACATTATACCTGCGTCAGATATAATGAGTGCAGTGTGGGCGTTCCCCCACAAGAAAACCTTGTAGAAGTGGCATAGTGAAATCTATCAGATTTTAATGCGTCAGTTCTAGGACGACCGTGCGTCAAAGCCTAACGCCTTCCTCACAACAAGCGTAAGGGTAAGGCTTGCCCCATGTGACAGCACACATTGCTGGAGTTGCGGCTGTTTTCAGACACACACCCTCAATGCGTCATTTTTGTTCCTACAGATACGTCAGGATTCCTGAAGTATCTGTCAATCTTTGCGACATGGTGCGCTGTACAGTATATATGGCCCATCCAAGGTGTCGCAAGGAGGGCTCACTGAAAAGTGTTGGATTGCTGGTTCCCGCAGGGATGAAACACTGTTCATAAATTAGACTATATTTTAGAATGGGCCGCAGAATGGCAATGGACCAGTTGACAGTCTTTGTGAGGTCACGGTTTTTGCTTGCTGAAGCCTTTTCAGTCCAAAGAAGTTCGAGCTGGCTTGTAAAATATATGGACGGGTGGTCAACCTAACCCCCAGTGAAACTACCTAATTTGCTGGGTGTCAATGTGTGAAAGATACACAAATATGTGAGCCTAAAATTAACCCGAGTTTACTTACTAACCTTGACCCAATTTGGTGCGAGGAAAGGTGTCAAATACTCTTGCTGGATACAATGGATTCAATTTTCTCCCTGTTATGAGAATAAATAGAACATTACCAGGTACGGCCATTAGCAATCAGACCTTCTTGGTGGCGGCCACTAAGCATAATAATTATCGCATCAAAGTGGGTGCCTTGTGTAGTATGTCCACCAAGAAATCATGTAGTCATTGTAGTCTTTAAACATCAACTAAGAGTCAGCTCTAATGTTATGCATACTTTCTTCTTTGATGGTGACCCTGTGAAATTGTGTCCATAGTTCAAGAGCAGAGACTTATCCTAGGCCGTTCATTGCTGTTCGGTGTGTTCAGTATAGTTGACTTGGAGTAGGTGTATTCAAGTTAAGAATGACCTGGAACAGTTCCTTGTGCACTGCACTCATTTATACTATCCAGTTCTGTTATTTATAGTAGGTTATTCATTTGGGTGTTGTACTTTTCGATAAAGAGTCTGTTGTGTTTCCAAACTGTGGGCCCAATTCACAGAATGAACTTAAGACTTAATCCTAAACTTACTACTATTTTGGTATTCACAGAATGCACTTACTACTTTTGGTATTCACAGAAGTTAGGATGTTGTCTTAAGACAAACTTAAGACAGACTTAAGACAGACTTAAGACAAAATCCTAACTTCTGTGAATACCAAAAGTAGTAAGTTCATTCTGTGAATGCCAAAAGTACTAAGTGCATTCTGTGAATACAAAATTGTAGTAGGTTTCGGATTGAGTCTTAAAATAATTCTGTGAATCGGGCCCAGGGTAATCAAGTTTCTAGGTTTATTGCAACATGGCCCCAAATCCAACAGCTACCCCTATTGCTGATCTCTTCATGGGGTACTAGGGCCTTTTGGGTCAAAGTCTATTAGCCAACCAAAAAAGTGAGGTACAATATTTATCAGGAGACTTGGGGGAATGCTCTGTGGTAGGTAATTTGTTATTCCCTGTAGATTCCAGAAGTTTTCCTCACAGAAATGTGGGAAAGATTGGGGGTAATTTCCCCGATCTGCCCCCCTGAAGGACATAAAGTCCGAAATAATACATTTGTCTGGGCAGAGCACAAGGCCTTGCCCAAAGTGCTGTTTCCCCTGTCCTTGGTGACTAGTCGGTACATCCATGCTTGAGGATTGCTCTCCTGTGGCAATCCCCAAGCAGGGATGTACTTAGCAGAGTTACCATTGGAAAGGGGAGTTTTGCCCCTTTCGAACGATACCTCTCTTAGGAGAATCAGTACTCGGGCGGTTGAGATATGCCCAAGTAAAATAAGCCCATAGGCTCGTTTTACTTTCACTTTTACTGCAGTTACGTCAGCATGCCCTGCAAGCTGATCATCATTACATTAAATAAAACAAAAAACAACACTCAGGCTGCTTGGGAAGCTCTTTACCAGCAGCCTGTTGAAAAAAAATATATGAATGACAAGGGGCTTTGATAATACTCCCCAGTGTCACCCAATGGCCGTCAGACAATCTGGGGAGGGAGTGCCTCCATCGGCCATTGGCCAATGGCCTCACTCAAGGGGTTAAACGTGTTATTGTTACTGGTATCATCATTGTAACCTGTTTGTTGGTGGTGTTGTCACATGTCGGTTTATTTTCATAGCTAGGTTTTCACTACACAATATGGTTTAGTGCAAGATTTTTCTAGGTTTTCTATGTCTTTAATTGTGCTATCTATCTTATTTTTCTTGTCTTCTGGTGGAGCTGGGGTGTTTGATTCTCAATCTCCCGGCATATTCATCTAATAGACTCCCCCACTGGTCGTATGGACCTTTCTTTTAGTTGACATGAAGAGAATATTTGGAGCTAGCATTTGAATACATTTCCAATTACTGTGTATCCACAGAAATAACATAGAGAATCAGATTTCAACCTTAGCCGTTTTATTAACAAATTAGTCACATAATAATGCAAATCAATTAGCATAGTTCCATTAAATGCACCATCAAATTACAGATTAAAATGATGCCCTCACCTCTGTAAATTAATAGGCCTACTAGATCCTAGTACTTAACACTTTTGGAAAGTATAGGCATCCGAGAATCCCATATGAATCTATATAGTAACCCGCAACAAGAATCAATATATAGTATTGAATATCTCAGTAGCAATCATGTCAATTTATCCCCTTCCTATGGTGGCTTACCTCTCTTCTATTCACAATCATGGAGCCGTCAGCGGGGAGGGTGGGGTGAAAGGTTGAAAGTATCAGTAAACTTTTATGCACTGTAAGCCTGTCGCTGAATCAGCAGGACCAACAATAACTGTTATTACGGGTAGTGTACGGACGAGCATTATACTGAGTAATACAGACTGAATAGTATATTACAGATATGTTGTAATGTAATTACCACTTTCTTTCGCTTGTATGATTACTTGTATACTCCTGCTGAATAATTGTACTATTGGCTAACATGCAGAAAATTAATATAATTTGTTCTAAAAAAGAAATTACAGATTACAATGGTCAAAAAATCTAAATGTAAGCATTATAAAATAAAAGACACCAAATACTACCACATAGAAAGGGCAGAATCACCAAACTGTAAAATCAGTTAAATTAGATCACATTTAATCTTTCATTTATGGACAAATTTTTAACAAATTCAGTTTCAAATGTAAGCATTGCCCCTTTGTAAATTCTGTTTACATGCCCTCAACCCATATGACTCTACCTTTTGGGGATAAGGGTTTAATTCAGATATGGTCCTGCAGATGCTCAAAGTATGTAGGACATAGTAAATATTTTACAGCTCTTCAGTTTGAGATTGTCCCTCTCCTCATTCGACTATCATTTGAGACTGAACAATTTTATTTATTTATTTATTTTGCGATTTATAAAGCGCCTGGTGACCCGTAGGCCTTCCCGCGCTATAGATTTGTGAGAACCAAGAGAGGGCGACCGAGGGAACTAATTGGGGAACAAGAAGGTTTTTAATTTTTTACGGAAAAGGGCGTGACAAGGTTCCAGGCGCAGATTGCGAGGAAGAGAATTCCATCCTGCAGAGGCTTTGACAGAGAAACATCGGCCGCCGGAGCGAGCCTTCTTGAACCTAGGAACTGTGGCCAGATGTTCGCTGTCAGAGCGGAGGGGTCTGGGTGGCTTGTAGGGGATGACCATGTCTTTCAAGGCTGCTGGACCGACACCGTTGATAAGTTTATGGGTGGTGCACAGGGCTTTGAACTCTACACGCTGGCGGACAGGGAGCCAATGCAGGGCTCTAAGGGCAGGCTTGGCAGAGGCTCTGGGGGGGAGGTTCATAATGAGCCTCGCCGCAGCGTTTTGGGTCCGTTGGAGTTTGGCCAGGGTAAATTCAGGTGCACCGAGGTAAACGGCGTTACTGTAGTCCAACAATTGAGAGGCTTTGGAGAAAAGATTGAGCTGATTGCCTATTGCCTCCCTTAGTCTAACATTTTTCAATTATTGAATGGGTGGTATCTCCTGCTATGTTGTCCCCTCATATTAGATTTCCCCTTATCTTGAAGCTATGAACTTCGAGATTGAGTTGTGGGGCCACCAGCATGTGGCTGTTTCATTGGTACTTTAAGGGTATGAGCCTGGCAGTGCCCCAATTTCAAGGCAAATGGTGGAGTGTTAAGGAAAAGAGACAGAGAACCCTATTTGAACCTAGTGGGTTTCCCCCTGCTCTTTCATGGCCCACTGTCCTCTTTAAGCACTACCCCGTAGGCGTTTTGTGAGGTGTAGGGCAGGTACCTGAGTGGGCAGCCTCCTTTGGTTTTGTGCTCTTGTTTTGGGATGCTCCTGAAAGGAGGCTCCCAACTACCTCCTGATCACACTTGTGACAAAGACCATACTTGGATCAGTGTGCATGGAAGTAACACAAAAGCAGAAGTGCCCAGAACCTGTCACAGACTGAATTGCTTGAAACACAAGGACTGTCTGCAATTTGGGTGTAAAGATGAAGTAGAAACTTCCAGTCAGTGTACAATGATTTTCTGACCAGAAGCCAGGGTTCCGACACCAGAGTCAAGCTCCAGCATTTGGTAACTATCACCAACTTCCCTTATGACACAATGCAATGCTAATAGGCGAAGCTTTTTCAGCCACTGGGTAATGTAGGTGTCATTCACACATACAAGTGCTCATGTTGCATCATTGTTGGGCATGGCTGTCATTCATGGCATTTGGATTATTCCCTTATCACTGTAATATGGAGATTGAATTGGGACATTAGGTGTATAAGTTTTGAAATGTCACAGTTTTGAAGATCTCTTGACTGGGGTGAATGTTTTGATTTGTTCTGCATTCCGTCCATCAATTGTGTGTCTTTTACTTTTTCTCCGAACAGCCCTCTCGATGATTTCAATTTAGTGAGGAATGAAAGAATGTGCCTCTCTCTTTGCAAACCCGTACACCTAGTGTGCAAATGAAATGGCCAGAGAGGAGGCAATGTTCCACGTGGCATAAGGAACACATTACAACACCAGTGATTGTGGTGTGAGCTGATCAGAATGTGAATGACTTTTGTAACAACCAATGGATGAAGGAAGATGATGTTTTGTTCCTCTCTCTTTGAAGTGAAGTTGTACACTCCACAAGACAATTAAGGGGTTTTTAGATATAGCTTAAAAAATGCAACTGGAAAGAACGCCACACTCTGATATCCCTGCTGCCTGAACTGATGATAAAAAACAAATGTGATAGCTTTCTCTTTGGAAGTATGCCAAACACACCTTGAAGTGCATATGTACCATGCCTTGCGCTGCAGGTGATGGGGATGAGAAAATTCGGACCACCCTACGCATGACCGACAACCCTACGAAGGGCACATGTCCAGTGCATTGTCTGCAGCCGTCTGTATGGAAGTATCTCGTATGTACAATGCAGTGCACATGTTCCAAGCAATGGAGTGGGCGCTGCAAGGACAGGATGGCAGACACCCTTATGTGATGCATGAGCACTATGAACTGTGGTGTGGAGCTCTCTATATAGCCAGTTTCACCCTATATAACACCTATGTAATGCCATATGCATTGGTAATAAGAATACATAGTTCCTATGCATTCAAGTCAGAATGGATGATTAGATATGTTACATTCCATATGCAGCTTCAGAAAAGGGTGGTACAATTCCAATGCAAAGCTCAGTTTGTTATGCCTGTGGGGGAGAGGGGTACGCTCAATATACAGCACATGGGCAGTGCACAGAGAACGTCATATTTAGCCACATCAAGGTGGATGCATTCCCACTGTTGGTTTTAAGGAATTTTGGAGCTCTGGGCAAGACATATTTAGGAGCCCCATGTTCATAACAATTTGGAAGTTTCTGCTAATTGAAGCCCACATGATGCCAAACATCCTTTCAGAAACAGTCTCCACACAAAAGATATGTCTTTCCAGGTCCCCCAAAAATCCTATATATGCCAATGGGCAAAGAGAAACCGACTCAGAGGTAGAGGTACATATAGGCAGGGAGAATATGGAAATAGAGGTGAGCTAGTTAGAGAGAAAATGTACTTTCCTAAGGGGCCCCTTGGAAGGTGGGGTCCCTGGGCAATAGCCCACTTTGCCCATACCTTATAACGTCTCTGTGCACACCAGTCTCAATGGGCCATCATGGCTTCCGTTTAGTGACTATAGGTAATTTATGCTATATTTCATACCTACATTTCAGACAGCTACACACCAAACACTGCCCTACATGTTAGTCGGCGTGACAGGCATTAAATAAGTACACACCAAACAATATGCGCAGGGCCTATCCGCTGTACTGTTGTGATTTTATCTAGGACCCTAATTAAATATTTCATATTTAGCAATAGCCAATGCAAACCAAATGCGGCAAGGCTACTTCCTTAGACTCCTAGAAAGCACAACGAGTTCTTACAATATACCAAACCTCCAGCAACGTGGGAATTCCCTGTGCTTTTGTTTTGATTTGTCCTAGAACTCCTGCGAGCACTGAAAGAACGGTCAGTCCTTAGTCACATCTTTTAATTGACGTCCTATGTCCAACCTTACGTCAAACACGGCACCTTCCAGGTATAAATATACCAGAGTTTGCCTTAAGCAACACACGGTGGTGTGGAGCAGAGCGGCTATCTACTTATCCGAAGACCAGCTGATGCGAGTGCCGAAGGAAGCCGTCCCTCCCACTTGACGCACTGAGAAAGACGCTGTCTTTTTCTCCTGCCGAGAAAATCCAGCTCCGGTGTTTCCAGTTTCCCTTGCAGGGTACTGGGAGATCGAGTCCTGAGAGCGAGATACAAGACCTCCTCCATTCTAAAACCAAGGTACGGAGCTGATTAGATAGACCCGCAGACAATTCTTGAGTCAGAATCTTGGCCAAAACTAACTTAAATTAAACTGCAGCTCATTTACCCCTTCCCAAGTACTAGGCTTAGGTTAGGTACACCGGGGTAGGCGAATCTTAGAAGCACTAGTTGAGTACGTTTAGTCAAACTTTTATCATTGTATGTAACTGTATATATTTTATACCTTTTAAGTATCAAATGGCTCAGAAACCATATCAATGCTTTTACAGTATTATTTCATAATACTCCTTTTACTGTACACACTTTACTTCATAACAAGTATTGCAATTGTGGCAATTCATTTATCTTGCATGAGAAAGAAGACTGCTCAATAAATAACACCTTCTATTGAAAACGCCTGTCTCTCTATTTCGCTTCACTCTGGTGAAACTAAGTATGCACAACTGACTGAGTGAAATAGCTATCTATTGTTTTCACACGACTCTGGAGATTCACTCCTTATTCTGGGGGAGCAAAGTTGTCATGTTTATGCGGGTGTCAGAAGCTGAATCCCTTCTTGTCTAATCAGGGAAGTTCACTCCTCCCTGTTCATTCGAGAAAGTTTTTAGCGACCTCTGAGCTAGCTGGCAAACCTAAATTAAGTCTAACATATTCAATAGAGACCTAATTGACCTCAGTCCTACGTCTAAACTATCGTTTATGTTATTCCAATGCGCAGAACCTATTGGGAAAATAGGAACTACACTACATGGCGCCCAACGTTTGTTAAGGCGATAATCTAACGCAAGATACTAGAGTAACTCAGTCGTGCTTTTTCATACAGACCCCTTTTTTTCCAGTAAAAACTCCAATAGACGTCTGGAGTGGGTGAAAGGTTAAAATATCCGCCGAAACTTAGTAAGATGAGAATCCTATGTATTAGTTTACGGTATAGTCAACGTTGAAGGATACATTGTTCCAAAATATTGTGCACCTAATCTTTGTTCCCTTGAAACTTGATCCACCAACTTTCAGTCAATAAAATGGCACAGAGTGATGACGAAAGGGAGAGAGCTACTTTGGCAGCTCAACTCGTAGCGGACGACACACTTGTCCAAGATAACGACCCGGATGCAATACTTATCCCGGTCAATATAAGAAAAACCATAACTATAAAACTTATAGAAAATGGAGTAACATCGAGAGGTGGTACAGTCATATTTGTGGTAGAGGCACATGAATTTCGTCAGACAGAGGTATTCCATTCCTGGATACATTTTCCAGCAGCACACGCTGTAACACATGAGTTCCACTACTACAAAATAGCGGAAGCTCCAGAGGAATACTCTCCTTTCGAGGAAGTTGAAATTCCACTAACATACCAAGAGCATCTGCTCTGGTTTAATGGTGCCCTAAAACATTAAAATCACATTACCAGGCTTGGTCCACTAGGTAGACCAGGAGCCACGTGGCCGGTTCTAGCCAGCTACACACCACATCCGGACATTGATAAAATGTCAAATGAATAACTCTTAGTTAAAATAAAAGAGTTAACAAGAGCATATAGGGATTTAGTTCAATTAACATTAGACGGTACAACATACCGAGTAAAACCCCAACTAATTGAAAATCCTGAAAAAACTTATATTAAAAATAATCTAAATTCTCAAAAAAAGAAGTGGGAGGGTAACAAACAAACTACTCCCAGGGAAAAACAATTCCAGTCCAGAGGAAGGTCCCCCAACGGAGAAATAGATCTCCAGATGGGGAGGGCAAGTCTCCCCAAAGGGAACCCTCTGAAAAAAGATACAACCTTAGAAATAGGGACAATTTGAGAAAACCTGACAGATATCAAGATATTGATACACGTTCCTCTCGATCTTTTCAGACTTCCTCAAAGAAATCGGAAAGAAGAGGACGGTCAGAACATAGAGAAGAGCACGTCAAGTCTAAAGACAAGGAACCTGCTCATCAGAGTAAAAAATTACAATTTCCAAAAAAGAAGGTAGCGAGTATTAAAATAAAACATGCAGAGAATCCTGGGACACAACTGAAAAACGGAGAGTGGGCCCAGACAATGCTAGACAGCGCAGCAGAAGTGAGCATAGTTCGCAACATCCTGATGAATCTTCTGGAGACAGTGGACACGAATGAATACATTCAAGTGGAAACTGCAGACACCCGAGTGAGCGTGCCCCATAAACTATATGAAATAACATTGCGTATTTCGGGAGATAAAACTAGGAAAATAAAAGGTCTCTTTTGAGAGAATCTATCTAAAGGCTATGACATCCTTCTAGCAGAAAAAGACTGGCCATCAGAGTTTGTCAGGGAGTGCCCACATGGCGAAGAAATGATTATGCCTGCCTTCTCGAATCACATTCCAATACATAAAAAATACACACTTGCTAGGAAATGGGCAGTGGCCCAAGCCCCTGCATTATATAAAAATCATGTAGGATGGGATGAGGGTTCTCCTCACCATAAAATCCAGTTAAAAAATCAACCTACTGCACAGAGGCAGTATCCGGTGAAGCAAGAAGCTAAAAAACAAGTAAAAGAAACTCTAGATCAACTTGAATATCAGGGGGTGATTGAAACATGCACCTCACAAATGAACAATCCTTTGTTTCCTGTCTCCAAACCAGACAATTCATATCGTCTAGTTTTGTACTACAGACATCTAAACTCCTGCTGTAAAACATTTGCAGTACAAAATTCACACAGTGCAGCACTAATGAATAACATCATGCACAAGAAATATAAAACGACATTAGATATTTCAAATGGTTTCTTCTGTCAAAACATTGCACCTGAAAGCAGATATTTGACCACTGTCTCCAGTATGGGGCCCAAAAAACAATTTTGTCGTCTCCCACAGGGATTCAAGAACAGCCCAGGATTATTTTCAGCAAGGGTAACAGAGTTACTACAGATTTATGATGATGAGGCATTATCCTATGTCGATGGCATCTATCTTACAGATGATGACCTGGAGACTCACTTGAAAAGAGTGAACACCATAATACTTGAGTTCGCAGCTGAAGGGTACAAATTCAACTTTAAAAAATCAAGAATTACCCATCTAACTGTCCTATTCTTAGGGTATGAATTATCAAGTGAAGGCAAAAGCCTAGCAGACAACTTTTTAGAGAAGTGTGCTGTACTCCAAGCTCCAAAAACGCTGAAAAACTTACAATCAATACTAGGCTGCCTGAATTTCGGAAGAACATATATTCTGAATTATGCAGAGAGGGTTACACCTCTCTACGAACTAATAAAACCTGATTTTAAACAAATTAATTGGACTCAAAAACACACAGAGATTTTAAGATCATTACAGACAGACATGTTATCCAAAACAAAACTGCAAACACGCGCAAACGAACCCAACCTTGTTATCCGAGTCATCCCAGGAAGATGCAGATTCACATACCTGACCTCTAATGAGGGAGAAACGGTACCAATAGCTTACAAATCACATTTGTACAGACAAGCTGAGATGAAATTCAGATCAACTGAAAAAATTCTAACTGCGGTTCAAACTGCTGTAGCAAAAGAAAGAGCCCAAGCCCAAGGAAAGAGGATAACTGTCCTAACGGCTGTATCGGCCCTTAAGGCAATACCAATGCTAAAGTTTTAGATCCCAAATGGATAAAAAGGGAAACTTCTCTTCCTACAGGAGGCGTGACACACGCATTCGATCCAAAAATGAAAAAATTGGAATATCTGGAATATGAAAATGAATATCCTCTGCCGATCAAAATTCTGCCTCTCGAACAGTACACCTGTGTAATCTACACGGACAGATTTGCACAACACTACGTTGTGGAAGAACAGATTTACAATGCAGCTGCGCGATTGTTAAAGGTCGCTGGCGCTTAGGTAAATTCAGACCAATGGTCACTAAAACTGAATCTCTCAGAAACTGTACAGCTCAGAGAGCTGAAATAAGATCTCTAAAGATGGCGCTTGAAAATGCCGATCGCGAATTCCCGACACTAATAGTGTGAGATTCGCATTACTGCGTCCGATCTTACAATAATTCCATGCAGACCTGGATAAAAAACGGCTACAAAGATGAGACAGGTGCCACAATAAAGCATACAACGCTATGGGAACGAGTAGTTCTTTTACAGAAAGAACTACAAAAGACTCACGTGATACATACGCAGAGTCTTCAACGTGATGGCGTTCACGTTGCAGGGAATTCATTGGCTGACAAAGCCACAACGGCAGCTGATCCCTCGGCTTCCGTAGCTACAATAAAGCATACAAAAAAACATATAGATGGCGAAACGCTGCTTGCAGTAAAAGCTTCAATGGAAGGCAATTATGCGGCGTTACCTCTAAACTATCCACTCGATATTACATACATAATTGATGCAAACTCCGTTCCGTTCGCTCAAATCTCTGGAGTGGGGGATAGAGTAATTCCAAACACGAGCCGGAGAGTCTTCTTGATACAAGAAGCACACATGGGATTGGGTCTGAGGCACCAAGAGATCCTAAAATCTCTAATAGAATTACAATCTCAATACTGGTGGCCGGGGATGAGCGTAGACCTTTATAAACTTGCAATGAATTGTGAGGACTGCAACAGAGATCGCAGTTGTGAACCGGACCAGACACTAGCCCAGACACCACTATTAGACAACATTAGGCTATTTATGCGCAGAAGTCCGACCGAACAAATGCTGTCCCATAAATATCAAGACGAGACTCATTTGGATGTGGCCCCAGCGCTCGTCTGACGCCAGAACTGTTATAAAAGATTTGCGAGTCTTTATCGGCACATACGCAATTGGCATGCTACATTCTGACCAGGGTCCTGCGTTTAGCTCTCGGGCTTACAAGGAGGCCATGACCAGCATGGGCATTGCATTGCGGTATTCTAGTCCATTTCATCCCAAGGGAAATGTGGTAGTGGAGAGAAAAAACCGGGACATAAAGCAATCTATAACAGCGAGGGTATTAGGTTCGGGTGATGGGTGGGTCAAACATCTAATAAGTGTCAAACGTAGTCTTAATAATATGCCAAGAAATTCTCTGGGAGGAATCAGCCCGTATGAACTTTTATTTGGTACTAGAATCATTATTCAGGATTTAGATAGTCAAACTTCAGTGGTGCAACAAAAAGCCTTTGATATCAAAGATCGTTTGGCTGTTTTATAGGACTTAAATGAAAAAAGAAAAAGTCTGAGTAACGAAAAATTAAAGCCAACTACCACAGAAGAAAAACCACCAGTCCCAGCAAGACCAGTCTGGATCCCAAAGATTGGGGATCTGGTCAGAGAAAAGAACGCGGTAAAGAAGGAATTCGGGCCTTCTTACAGAAAAGCCATACCTGTCTTAGCTGTCAGCGGAACAAGATCAGTTGTACTACCGCCTCTTGCTGGTAAAAAAGAGAACAGAGTTGTATCAATCGACCTGGTGAAACCACAACCATGTGGCCAATAATAAGTAGTAGGCCTAGTGGACTCCCGAGAAATAGCAGAAGACCGAATCTTCCTACAATCCAAGAGGTTCAAACTGAGAGACTAATCACATTTGACAAACAAGCAGTGATTAAAAAAGGACTATGCAACAAAACCATGGAACTTGTGCCTCTTGAAAAACAAATTGCAACAATTCAACAAGAAACACCAGTCTACAACGATGTAGCCTTGGACTATACAAATGTAACAAAAGAAAATGCAAAGATCAATGGAAATCCGGAAGCAATCCGACCAATTGACAGAACTGCATCTGGCTACTTTATCAACTTTGATGACTTTTCCGATGATCCAAGTGAACATTGAGAACAGCCAGCAACAAAAACATTCAAAGAAAAATTCACAGAACTCTTTTTCAAGCTCAAAGAAACATATCTAACTTCTCAATGGATTAAACTATGGATTGTGTTAGGTGTACTTTTCCTCCTTCTTTGGCTCATCTTGGTTCAAAGTTTGGGTAGATTTATTGATGGAAAATATAGTGCAATGGACACAGCAAGTCAGAACATCAACTTGGTCCTGAAGCCACACAGATTATCATACATTGAAAAACGAGAACTATCATCAGTGAACATCACAGCCATCCATATACCTGGTGGTATAGCATGGGACAAAACGGACTATGAAATCTATGGCCCGGTTGAGCTCTTGAAATTTCCACACCAATTTAAAATTTTGTTAAGTGACTTTGTATCACTTAGTAGTTTCTCTGATGATTGCGACTTTGAAAATATTAATAATATGATGTCAGATTTAGAAATGTCAGCAAAATTTACTGCACATGATTATTTACAGGGTTCGTCGAGTTATGAGGAAATGTACTCTTACAACCACTTTGGGCATCATTATCTGCATAAATCTGCAAATCCTAGAAATACTCTCAGTTATAATCAATGGGAACATTGTCCAACCCCGCCGAAAGGCAGCTCAAAGACATTTCTTGGGAAATTCCCATACTTTTCAGGGTTTAATATCACTGATCCTGAAACATTCTATTTTAAAATGTTAAATAAGACATGGGTAAAAAACATGTTGTCAAATACTAAACTGATTTATTCTGAAACATTTTATGAGAAAATGTCTACATTTGGTTTTGAATTTTGGAAAAAGAACATTGAGACAAAAACCATTTGGGGAACAAAAGAATGGCAGGTACAAGGTTTAGAAGCATTGTTCAGAGCCTGCATGATCCCAGAACAAATAATGTTCCTGAATGACACAATTCAGCAAACAACCTGTCTTGGTCTAGCCAAGATAAAAGATTTAAACAACCCGACTATACCAAAGCCAATGCCTGATAGAAACACCACTACAGAGGAGGGGTTAGACGTGACCTATATTTTAAAACAAAACAGAACACTTCCTGATTGGAAAAAATGGTTGATCTGGCCCACAGACACTAATACCTGTCATGATAGATTTCTGAACAAAATACAGGGGTTCAAACAGAACAGGCCAGACCCAAGATATTCCCAAAGACAACATCCAGGGATAGTTACAACATACAGTGTAGGAAAACTATGCCTCGAGTGGCTACAGAGATCCACACTTCCCGAAATTAAGCAACACTTAACTTTACTTAAACCCTTCGATGCTCATGACGGAACGGTTCCGTCATGAGCCTCGGTCGAGCTGTGTTGATGACGGAACCGTTCCGTCATGACCACAACCGCAATTGGAATGTTCAGCACATCGCTGAAATTCCTACCGCAACCCCGATGTTTTAAGAAGGTGCTGACTTGCGAGATTTCATACTGGGACCTCGCAAACAGCGTCAAAAACGTTTCTTATATGCCGGTATATACGCAGCATACAATGAAGCTTGGAAATTAAATCAAATTGAAACTGCTGAAAAGATACGAGAAATTGATCGTATTAATTTGCAAAAAACACTTTCTGTAGTGGACAATGGGTTAACGACTCTGTCCTCCAGAATCTATTCACTGGATAGCATTGTATCATCTGCTATTGATATAATAGAACAGGATATGATAATGTTACAACATGGTCAGTCCCAATTGCGTTCTATTGTACAGCTAGGCTGTACGTTACAAAACATCCGTTCAGGCCACGTGCCATGGCGTCTAATCAACATAACGTCACTATTTTCTATCTTCAACCTTACTGATAGACAAATCTCGTTGGCACAGAAAGGAGCAGACTATACGGTGCTAAGCATTGAAAAACTTGAGAGATTACCATTGACAATGTCAGAAAGACCTGTCATTGAATGGATAATACATGGCACCATTACAATCCCGATAACGACTTTCCAGTTTCAATACTGCCAAAAGTATATATCAGCAGGCCTGTATGAAAGGTTGGGTAAAGGATACATCATATCAACCTGGAATCTACCTTTTACACATAGATGTTGGAGTGGGGGCAGGAAAGAGGTTTTTCTTAGTGGTACTAATTGTAAAACATCACTGAGCGGTACACTTCTATGCGAAGGTATAAACCTGCATGGTTCGTGCAAAGGTTCATCAAACAACCTTTCATGCCATCTGCACGGTACCCCAGCTACAAAGATAGAGCCATTTTTCAGACATCTTTCCAACGGTAGCTACGTTATATTGAGTGACCACAGCTGTTGTGGCATGATGCCAGGAAAACCCTATCTCGTAAGCGTTACTTCCAGGGTCATTTGTTGTATGCAAGTATTGTATCCTAGTAGCAATCCAGACATGGAGGCGGCATTATGGCCTTCTGTGAATATCTCTTCTATACGAATTGATACTTTAAGCAGAATGAAGTCTATTCTTTTACAGACAACTGTGCCTTTAACCTCGTCCAAAGAGACATATGACCTGCAAGCTGCAAGGACAGCGGCAGAGATACATACCCTTTTATCGACAAATTGCCCCGTGCATTTCAGAAAAATAGTAAGCCAAATTTTAAACATGTCAGATATCAGTGGCATCACATATGTATTTAAGATAATTTTTTCGGGACTGTTAGCACCCTTTGAGACAGTCCTGGGTATCTTCCCGAACTTTGTGCACTCTCTTTTTTGGTGGCCTACCTCTTATTTTGGGACTCGCAGCAGGAATTTTATTTTTGTTCCTTCTGCTCCGATATGGCAAGCCAAGTCGCAAACAAAACTCAGGCTTCGATGAAAGAAACGATCCTAGCAATAGGATACCGAGACCGTATCACTAAGGTCCTCGGATTGTCCCGGCTAAGAGATCTGAATACAACATGGTTTCTTTCATTCAGACCGATCTGGCAAAATTGCATCTTATCTGTGCTTCGATGTCTGCTTTGCGGAGAAGAATGCGTGTTGGATGTATGTCTTACACTACCATCAACAGTACCAATGGATATCGACGCTTTGCTTTGTCCGGTAATGACTCATGCAACGTGTTGTCCCCAGTGGCTACCGATTCTGATGACGGCATTCGTTGAGACTTCACCATTACGAGTAGGTGGCGGTGAAGTACGAGATGAAAGCGGCACCACACAGGTACAACCCTCTGTGAACATTGCTGATCCGAACACCGATGATGGCAATGCATCGCATGTATGCACTATTTCTGATTTTTCAGCGTTGGCCCAACTTTCACCTACTGTTGTAGACAAATTTTTTGCTGGTCTAGCTGAGGTAATGTTCTCTCCTAACAACGAGAATAACAATTGAAATAGCGGGCACACAGCGTTCCCTGAACTCTGAATTCGGCCTTCAAATTTTATAAACAGAAGATTTTGAACTATATTTTTTTTCTCTCTCGTTTCTCCTTGAAAGAAAATTATTTTTTCCCAGCTTCCAAAAATATTTACCTTTTTTCAGCACAAGGTACTCTGCTTAGAGTATAACTATTCTTAGAGAACAGAGCTTCTATTCCTAGAGACTCTAGAGACAATATTTTGAATCAGCCTCGAGCACACTTACAATCTTGTATAAATATGTGATGAAATGGTCTTGACCTTCTCTTCTGTATTAAGAGCCATTTCATAAATGTAATTCTGCTATTCATTCAGCTGTCACATTCGCACTTTCTGAATGATACCACTGCTTGAATGCGTACAGTATAATACTCATTTTCGTGCATATATACCGTTTCAAATGCATTTAATGTATTTTGGGGTGGGATGGAAAAACACATGCTTACCTATATGTTTATATATTGCTTAGTGTTTAGTAATATTGGACATTATACGTGGAGTGGGTGTTGTGATTTTATCTAGGACCCTAATTAAATATTTCATATTTAGCAATAGCCAATGCAAATCAAATGTGGCAAGGCTGCTTCCTTAGACTCCTAGAAAGCACAACAAGTTCTTACAACATACCAAACCTCCAGCAACCTGGGAATTCCCCGTGCTTTTGTTTTGATTTGTCCTAGAACTGCTGCGAGCACTGAAAGAACGGTCAGTCCTTAGTGACATCTTTTAATTGACGTCTTATGTCCAACCTTACGTCAAACACGGCACCTTCCAGGTATAAATATACCAGTGTTTGCCTTAAGCAACACACAGTGGTGTGGAGCAGAGCGGCTATCTACTTATCCGAAGCCCAGCTGATGCGAGTGTCGAAGGAAGACGTCCCTCCCACTTGACGCACTGAGAAAGACGCTGTCTTTTTCTCCTGCCGAGAAAATCCAGCTCCGGTGTTTCCAGTTTCCCTTTCGGGGTACTGGGAGATCGAGTCCTGAGAGCGAGATACAAGACCTCCTTCATTCCAAAGCCAAGGTACGGAGCTGATTAGACCCGCTGAGAATTCTTGAGTGAGAATCTTGGCCAAAACTAACCTAACTTAAACTGCAGCTCATTTACCCCTTCCCAAGTACTAGGCTTAGGTTAGGTACACAGGGGTAGGCGTTTCTTAGAAGCACCAGTTGAGTACGTTTAGTCAAACTTTTATCATTGTATGTAACTGTATATATTTTATACCTTTTAAGTATCATATGGCTCAGAAACCATATCAATGCTTTTACAGTATTATTTCATAATACTCCTTTTACTGTACGCAATTTACTTCATTACAAGTATTGCAATTGTGGCAATTCTTTTCTCTTGCATGAGAAAGAAGACTGCTCAATAAATAACACCTTTTATTGAAAACGCCCGTCTCTCTATTTCTCTGCACTCTGGTGAAACTAAGTATGCACAACTGACTGAGTGAAATAGCTATCTATTATTTTCACACGACTCTGGAGATTCACTCCTTATTCTGGGGGAGCAAAGTTGTCATGTTTATGCGGTTGTCAGAAGCTGAATCCCTTCTTGTCTAATCAGGGAAGTTCACTCCTCCCTGTTCATTCAATAAACTTTCTAGCGACCTCTGAGCTAGCTGGCAAACCTAAATTAAGTCTAACATATTCAATAGAGACCTAGTTGACCTCAGGCCTACTTCTAAACTATCGTTTATGTTATTCCAATGCGCAGAGCCTATTGAGAAAATAGGAACTACACTACAGTACTGTGCTCAAAAATATATATTCTCCATGAAAAGCCACTGTTCACACAGCCACTTACAGCTCTTTGCTAGATACGTTTCACTTCTGAAACTGGCAGAAACTGGGCTGTCCCTTTACAAATCATTGGCTTCACCTTTTAGCAGTTCACTTGGTTGAATGGAAGCAAACCAAGACTATAAATCCCAGAACACACCAAGCTGTCAAATAAAAGTCCATGACTGAAAATACAGCATTTGGAATACATGGAGCATTTTGGGAGCACCAACGTACCTCTAAATACACTGTAACATAAGTTCTCAGGAAGAGTGTGGTAAGTTTTACCATAGCCTGCTCAGAACTGGTTTGTTTACTAAAGGGATCTCCAACTTTTAACTGTAGTAAGAGCTTCTTCTGATAAGTGAAAATCATTGTGAGCTACTAAAGGATAAGCAACAGGTGCATTGTTACCAGATACCCCCACACCTAGCTTAATTGGCTTTAAACCAAATATTCACAGAGCCAAATGCTATTGTTTGATCAAAATACATTGACTTAGGGGCACTATGACAGGACTGCCACATGTTTCAGTGATAGCCAAGGATATATGAACATGTGCGCATATGAATGGGATATGTGTGTGGATGGGTGACTGAGAGACTGTCGTATGTACTTGTGGCACAGGACATACCTTTCGGCATATGTGGCACCATTACAAGTATGTCCTATCTTAAGTGTGGGATACAAGTATAACACAAATGGTAGAAATTTAAAGTTCAGGAAAATGTTCTGCAATAATGTTCAGAGTATGGATTATTTTTCTGCACTTAAAATTTCTCCAACTTAAAATAATGGCTGTATTTTTCTCTTATAAATATGGCACTGTACCAAGAAACTGTAACTGAGGAGTTAACTTTGTTTTTGTGAATTTCTCTCTTTTCCAACTGTCACATGTACAAACACCAAGCATCTTCCTCCAAATGTCCTTTAGACATGGTGCCAGATGTATAACAGAAAAATACATTTGTTTAAATGGGACGATTTTTTGGTAATTTACATGGTTTATAAGACATTAAGAGGTATTTGGCTTAATTGAAAGTGGAGAAAGATGTTAATACTTAATGTTTCTTTGAAAACGTTTTCTTCACTTTAAATTTCTCCAATTTGGAAAAATTGCTATTTTTCAAATATAAAGATGTCACCTGTCTACTGGTCACTGAGAGCAAAAGGCCTGCTGCTTGTAAATGCAACACTTTGAAATGGGAGAACATTTAAACAAAGAGTTAATCATTAAGGTAACTTTATTTTAATTTTTTTCTATTTAACAACATTCAGAAACATTATTTGGTTCGCACACTCTAATATTGAGTCGACAAGGACTTTTATGTAAGAGTTAAATACTTAGGTGCTTCAGTTCTGTTACCCAGCCAGTCCTATAAATGTGAGTGAGCACTGCTCATTATCAGGCCCCACTATCTGCAGCCTGATGACAATAATGTACATTAAATACAGCCTTCCCTTAACAAATGTGAACCTGTGCTTATTTAAAAATGAACTCAAGGCTGTGAGTTACTTTGAAGATGTCTAGGAGCTCCTGGTAGCTCGTGATGGATTGGTTTGAGACACCTGGGGGCATATTTACAAACCCCTATCGCCACAGGAACATCACTTTTAGTGACGTTCCTGTGGCGATATGTTCTTTGCCTTATTTACAAGGCAGTATTAAGCCACTTAACGTGGCTTAAAGCTGCCTTGTAAATTAGGCACCCTTTCATGCTGTACTTATCATGAAAGGGGAGGGCAATGGGTGTTGCGGTGGGCGTTCCATCACAACACTCATTGATTTTGATGCTGCCCCCTATTTACAAGTGCAGCGTAAATAGGAAGTATCACCAAAATTAAGACCTGGGAAAACCTGGCCTTAAACAGGCGAGACTAGGAGACATGGTTTATTTCTTCTCATTTTAGATTTTTCCATGTGTGCTGGAAAACAGCAAAAAGGCCATTCATTTTTCATGTTCAGGAGGGTGACCCTTCCTGCACCTAAACAATAAAAAAATGGCTTTTGTGACTTCTATGTGTGCTGCATTAAGCAGCACACATAGAAGTGACCAAACACCATTTAAAGATTGTATATGTGCATAAAGAGAGCCCTTCCTGCACATAAACAATCTTCCCCTCAACGCAGACCCCCTTTCACTGTGGTGCAAGGGGCCTGCATTGGCGATAGGTTGCTAAATTTAGCTCCAGTTCAAGGGGAAACACAGGGCTGCACCATATTGATGTAAATATGGTGCAGCCCTGTGTTTCAGACGTGGTGGAGCGTGACGTTAAGCCAAGGAGGCAAATGCCACGCTCTGCCACTTCCCAAGTAAATATGCCCCCTGGTTTGCTACATTAATTTGACGTATAGCAAAACTATAAACCCCAAGAGACAGAGGCATTGTCGTCAATTGGGCACATCATGCAGTTAACCGACTGCTATCCTAGGTAGCTTAGCCAACAACTTCAGTCAGGAGGGGTCCCACATGCCATTTCTTCTAATCTGAAATGGGAAACTGTAGGTCCCTACAAGTGAAGAGCTGTCCATTGAAACAAGAGGTGCAGGAAAAAGCCACCCTTTATAAAGGCCAGTTTCCAGCTTGGCATCTGACATGGGGCAGCTTAAAATCTAAGCAGGAAAAATCAACAGCTCTAACAAATGTGCAGCAATCCCCAATTCTGCACAACTCAAGAGACACCTTTGTAAGTTCTAATACATTTTTCAACGCAACTTTGTAGTCTAGAATCTTAGTCCAATCAAGGTGAACATGGACTACAATTCCCAGAATTATTTGATGTGTTAAATGCCAAGAATGGAACATCGCACAGGGTTTTCAGGCAACCCTAACAGTCACAGCATGTTTTTACCCTCTTTTGGGGGTGGTCACAGCAACTTAATTATCATTCATTGAGACTGGTACGTAACAGTTTCAATCAGAGGTGTTGCTTTACAGGGGTTTAGGGTGGCACATACCACTTACATATACGTTGTACAGTTGATAGTTGGCTCTCAGGACTCTTGAGTTGGGCTCGTCGGGGGCTATTTCGTATTTCCATTGTGAAATAGATAATCACTCACAGCACAATTATTGTTTACACTGTGCCCAGATAACCCTTTCACATTTTAAGAAGTGCTTCTCGTCTTTTCCACTCTTAGGGCCAGATGTTTGAAGCAGTTTACTGCTCGCAGAAGGCCCATATGGCCTTTTGTGACCAGTTCAAATTTTTTTTGCATGTACCAACCATATTTTGAGAGTTGGTAACCTATTACTGACTCACAAAATAGGGTTTGCGAGTCACTATTATGAAGGGGCGTTTTAAAGGCTTCCCTTCCTAACAGCGGTTCATATTGGTATGTAGGAAGGTTTTGCAACCAGGAATGCAGTTGCAAAGCATTCGCATTTACCACCAACTTCAAGATGTTAGTAACCCATTCGCAAACGGGAAAGGGTCCACAAGGGGCCCCTTTGTGAGTATGGGCGCCGACATTTTTCAAGAGTAGGCTGTAGTCCCACAGACCACTGACTTCTCTTAAAATTGAAAATGTACAGGTCCATTTGCGACCCTCTGCGGATCGCTAAAACACAATGTTGTACGCCACAGTTTACAATTTTCTGATAGTGAATCGCTAAAATTAGATATTAAGAAATCGCAAACATGTGATTTCGTACATCTGGCTCCAAAAGAAGAAGTTTTCACTTATTTGATATGACACTTGGGGCTCATAGTCAGTATCAAAACTGTTGGTATGTGCTGCAGCAGAGATTCTTGAATCTTAAACATCGTGTGTAATCATCATAAACACCCTGCCACTGGCCAAGTGATCCTTTTTTATGGAGAGTGAGAAGCAATCATTGCGTACATCCCCATAAACAGTGCAGACCAATGGGACTCCACAGCTAAGAGAATAGTAATAAGTTTAAAAGGGTTTATTAATACTATGTAGTCAGGTTAAAGTCACTAATCATTAAGTAGTCAGGCTGTAAGTATTATTTTAACAAATTGGAAAAGTGAAGAAGCAGATATTTCAGCATGAGATAGAATAGAACATTAATAATAACAACAGAAAGAATGCAACTTAAGGTCCCAGAATTGGGCGTGCATGCGCAACCTACCTTTCCCCAGTGCTCAGGGTCCCTCTAGAATCTGCAGGCTTCCACAGAACAAGGTAATCCACACCTCACTCTGCTGCACATCCATCTTATGAAATGAATGATTGTTTACGTGCAGAAAGGGACACCTTCCTGCATATGAACAATCATTCATGGCGATCTGCTGTGTGTATGTGTGCTGCACAATGCAACAGACATAGAAACCGCAAAAACGATTAGAAATTAAGCATTTCTCCATGTCTCGCCATGTTGAACCCAGGTTTTCCCTGGTCTTAATTTTGGCGCTGCCTCCTGCTTACTCCACCCTTGTAAGCTTGTTCCACTCCTCCTTCTCTGAGGTTCCGTTTCTAGTGCCGGGACACCCCTCCGGGGGTAGCTGCGCGCTGTACAAACTACTTAAAAAAATAAATAAATAAAAAAATAAATAGGGGGCAGCATCAAAATCAATCAGTGTTGCGGTGCAATGCCCACTTCAACATCCATTGCATTCCCCCTTCATGCTAAGTGGAGCGTGAAAGGGGATCCTATTTACAAGGCGGCATTAAGCCACATTAAGTGGCTTAATGCCACCTTGTAAAAAAGGCAAGGGTATAATGCCACGGGAACGTCGTAAAAAGTGACGTTCCTGTGACGATAGGGGCTTGTAAGTATGCCCCACAGATTTTAGGCAGTGTGCTTTATTTTATTCTTTGTGCAGCCGCTAAATGAAAGCATGAAGCTTTCCTTTCTATAAGCAGTTTGGTCTCTCTTTTGCAAAGCATGTCTGCTGAGGGCTGTTTTTAACATGAACTCTGACCGCAATCATCTCTTGATGTCATGTCTCACTTGGGATAAATTAAAATGGCAATATAAGACCCGGCCCATTCTGAAATGATGTATTTTAAGGTGATCTTAAATGTGATAAACAAAAATAAGGCATGCTTAAAAAGTAATCACCTATGGTCATATAGATTGTTCACGCTGGGAAGTTGGATTGAGAACAGGTTTCTTGGTTTCACATTATGCAATTCAGCCACTAGATAGCAAATATTTCTCTCTACTAATTTACTACTTTTTTGGTTTTTTTTTTTAACACGAAATACACTGGCTATGAGTACACACTCAAACACCAGCACACACACTACATCAGTGGCGGCTGGTGAGATTTGAAAGTGGTGAGCGTACAATTTGTGGGGGAAGCATACCACAACAAGCGAGTGTAGCGTGCAACCCTGAACGGTCTAGGAGGGTTTAGGGGGGATTTCCCCCAGAGAAAATTTTGAAAAATGGGTGGGCATATGGTGCATTTCAAGAAAATTTGAGAACACATGCACTTTACTCTTCACAGTCAAAAACGAGGTGAGGGTTGGCCTAAACTAATTAACACCAATGTATAGCACTTCTGTAGAACAATTAAGTGACCCTGGCCATAGAAAAGTATCATGCTAGGCACACAAGCATTTTGACGGAGGCATACAACGCAATATATGGGCCCTTCTAGGCACTATGTTTGTGAAAGCGTTATGGAATACAGTCAAGCATAATGCATTGACAGAAAGGCGCACATAACTTGGTGAGAAAGAGCAAAACAGACAGATCCTTCAATTAATATGTCAAAAATTAACTTCCCCCGCCAACGCGCGCGCTCAATAACCAGCAGACTTTGCCCTGGAATGAAAGCCGCGCCATCAGGGATTCGCGTGAGCGCGTGAAACAAGATGGGCGCTCCTGAGTGAGCTCCGATGTTTTCTCACCCTTTTTTCTTCACAGACACCGATTTTTGGACACATATGCGGTGCAAATAAGGTTGCTGTATTGTTGCAGCCTTTACCTGTGTTTTGCTGTGATTCTGGGTGAATTTCTTCAAGGAAAGCAGCGTTTTTAGCCCTGCAGCCTCTGCCCCAGCTCTGCCTTCACAGCCAGCCTTGTTAGTCAGGTGGGCGGAGCAATCTTCTAGGAAAGGGCCTGGCTTGGGCCTAGCCACTCCCATAGCCCATTTTAGCTGCTGCACCTGCTCTTATAAAGCTTTTTTCACTGCTATCTGTATTTTTTGCCATTCCTTCTGCTTTTTATGTTTTATTGACACTCATATCTACTAAAATGGAGAATAAAAATAATCTTCACTCAAAAAGGAGGCAGCAAGTTTCACCTCCACCTATCAAATCAAAAGCGGTTGAGTCACCAGAACCCTCCCTAGCCTTAATTTTAGAAGAAATTCAAGCACTTCGTCTCAATACTGATTCTATTGCCTCAGAGATTAAAAATGTGCGAAAGGAAATGGCAAGTTTATCAATGAAGATATCTGATAATGCCATTAAAATACAGGCTAATAAGACAAAGCTTGAATCTTTTACACCGCTTGTTGCAAAAATATCACCTATGTCTGCGCAGCTTTTAGATATGGAAAATCGCAACAGGCAATACAATTTATGCATTTTTAATTTACCAGAGGATGTTGAGGGTGGCAATTGCAAATTATATTTGGAAAATCTTCTTCCTGGCCTTCTGCAAATTTCCAGAAACATTAGAGATTGATAAGGCACACAGGATACCTTCTCATCGAAATCCTCAACATACTAAACCCTGACAAATTATATTCAAAGTTTTTCGTCATCATCACCTAGTTCTGATAAGAAAAGCTGCTCAAGAAATCCCTTCTTTGATGGTCAATGGGAATAAAATCTTTATTCACCAGGATTTTGCTAAAGAGACAGTCGCAATTCGGAAAGAATTCACTGCTATTCGTCCTCAACTACGTGGTCTTGGATTCAAATATGGCCTTTTTGATTCGTCAACAATGCTTATCTGGAAAGACAATCTTTCAAAATCTTTTCACCGTCCGGATGAGCTGCAGCAGTTTTTGGATCGTCATTCACAGCATTCCATGGATACTCATGACTCTAATAGTTGAATACATCTGGCTGCATTTGTTCTGAATTACTTAACTTTTATTATTCTGTAGGGCTCCAACTGTTCAGGTCATGCTTGTAAGGCGTGTGTGCGTTTCTTTCTTGATATTTGTGTATATTGTTCGTAGTTTTTTCCTTGTTTCACCTTTTCCTGTCCCTTTACTTATTCTGGAGTTACTCATTTCTCTTTTTTACTTCTTATTATATTTGCTTTTTCTGACTACCCTCTTCTTTCCTTTTTTTCTCTTCTTCTTCTAGTATGGCTAATATTAAAATCATTTCTTTAAATGTTAAAGGTTTGCACCATCCAGTTAAGCATCCTAAAATTTTAGATTATTTAGGCAGTTCCAAAGCGGATTTTTGTTTTCTGCAAGAAACTCATGTTGATGATAAAGTCTTAAATTATATGAATAGAACATGGGTTGACAGTACTGTTTCTTCTCCTGCTAATGGGTAGAAAAATGGGGTAGCTATACGTTTTTCAAAGAAATCTCAGTGCCAAATTTTGAGTAAAATTACAGATACAGATGGGAGATATTTAATTGTTAAAGTTAAAGTTCATGACTCTATTATATTTTTATTAAATAAGTATGGACCCATGGCGGATGAATCTGGTTTTGGAATAATCTTGCAACAGAGGTGTTAAAAATTTGGAATGTCCCTTTAATTGTTGCTGATGATTTTCATGTTATTTATGATCCTTTATTAGATAGACTATCTTTATCCCCTAAAGTTTATTTTGCTTTTAAGACTAAATTGGTTGATATCTGGCGTCTCCGTTTTCCTACAGAAAAAATGTTTACATTCTTTTCTAATCTACACAATTCCCATTCTAGAATTGATTATATCTTAGTCACAAGACAACTTATTAATTCTATCAAGACCCCTACGATTGGTTATATTGAGGTTTCTGATCATGCTATGATTTCTTGTATTTTAAATCTAAATACATCCTTCACCAGACAACCTAGATGGAGAATAAATTCTGGCAGAGCCCTCAATGACCGTAACAAGCCAAAACCTTTATCTGCCATTACTGAATATTTTCAACTGAATCCTGAAGGTTCTACTTCTATGGTAAATAGATGGGATGCTTTTAAGGCTTATGTTCGAGGAGCTACCATCTATATTATGGCTCACGAAAATAAGACTTTCAATGCTAATATTGCAAAGTATGAACATCTCTTTATTACGTCCAATGATCCACAATATAGGGATAAGTTACAAAAGTTCTGTTATGATTTCAATACAATTCTTGGTAAGAGCGCTGGTATTCAGATTTCTAATGCCAAAGCTAAATTTAGTATCAATGCAAATAAATACGTAAAACTTTTAGCAAACTATCTCTCTATTAAAAAAGATAAAACTCAAATCATTTCTATTCATGGCCCTAATGGTAAAATTGCTTTATCTCATAAAGATATCGTTAATGAATTTTTGGAATTTGACTCAAAATTATATAATAATTATATAATTATATAATAAACCTGATCTTTGGTAGATTCTTTCCTTTCCTCATGTGCTGTACCTAAGATTTCACAATCAGATAAACTCGGACTTGATTTACCCATTACTAAGGATGAAATTCTATATGCAATAAAATCTCTCAAATTAAATCAATCTCCCAGTCCTGATGGTATACCTGCAGAATTTTATAAAGAATTTCAAGCCCATCTCTCACCTTTATTACTTCAACTCTTCACAGTGTTTAGTTCATCAGGAAGTTCATCTGGGTCTTTGTGGGAGTGCAGGGCGGATATACAGACGCGGAGGCTAAATATATTGTCGAATGGATGGTACTTTATTCTCAGTTATCACAATTTTGGGTTTGGCACCAGTATCAAAAGACTCTTCCTCTCGTTGGGTCTTTTCACTCACAGGGTGGATGGTCGTATGAGTCACTGCTGGACCTTCCTCTTCCGATTGGAGATAGAGGGAATGGAAGTCTAATTCGTCTGTGGTGTCAACTTCACCCGGAGGCTCGCCAAAGGGAGAGAAAAAGGGAGCCTGTCAGTGTACTGAGACACAGGTTTTACCCTTCACCTACACTCGGTAGTGCTTAGTAAATAGTCTGACTGTGAGGGAATAGGAAAATAGGTAGGTTGGATAGGAAATTGTCATGAGCAAAAGAAACTAGGGAGGGGTTTGAAATACGCAGGAGAAAACTTAAAGAGGGGTCAGGATATCACAGGTCTGTGACTAGTTGCAATCTGGTGAGACTTTCATGGAGTACGATTCACATTCAGTGCTTTGTGCTCCCGCTTGCCCATGCACCCGTGTTCCTTCTCCTCCCTCCTCCCACTGTATTACCAGCCCGCTTTCCCCAGAACCCGGTGTACTCACATGGCCCCGCCGTAACTCTCCTGAGTTACGGCCGCTCCACAGCAACCTCCGGTGGGCACCACCACTCTTCTGTCCAGTGGTTGTTGGTTTCTTACTCCTCCTCGTTGCGCCGACCTTTGTCTCTCTTCTCGTCTCGCTGTTCCTTGTCGTGATCCTTACTCATGCTGTCCGGCTCCACGCTTCTCGTCTTCAGCCCCTCCCTCCTTCCTCTCGCTGGTCCAAGACGTCCCTTCCTTGTTGGGTCCCGTTTTCATTGGCTCAACGGGAGTGCTTCTGGGGTTAGCTCCTCCCTCTTCGACTGGGTCGTGCTGCAGAGAGAAAGGAAAGATAGGTGTTTGAATTTCTCATTGTGGGTGTGTGTTCCTGCCCACATAGTCCCGTCCTCTCAGCGCGGGGAACTCTGGTTGTGGTAGTCTCGTGCTTGGCTGTCTCCCGCAGGTCACCTTCTCACAGTCTTTTACTGAGGCTTTAATTATTGTTCTTCCTAAACCGGATAAAGACCCCACTCTAGTTTCTAATTACTGCCCAATTTCTTTAATTAATCAAGATTGTAAATTATATGCTATAATATTGGCCACACGTTTATTCCCTATATTGGATTCTATCATACATTCAGATCAATCTGGGTTTATGAAGAATAGATATTCAGCTAATAATACAAGAACTTTGTTACATGTCATTGAACAAGGTCATTTGTGGGCTAGTCCTTCAGAAATCATGGCTTGGATGCTGAAAAAGCCTTTGATAAAAGTCATTGGCAATTTCTATTTCGTACCTTATCATCTTTTAATTTTGGTAATACTTTTATCCACATTTTGCCCCCTTTATATTTTGCACCTACTGCATGTTTATTTATTAATGGCCACATTTCTAATCAATTTTCCCTTTTTAGGGGTACTCGTTCGGGGTGTCCTCTTTCCCCACTGTTGTTTTTAATTGGTATTGAACCCTTCTTGCAATTATAAGGAAATGTGAAAAACTAAAGGAATCAATGTTAAAGATGTTATTATTAAAACCCTAGCATATGCCAATGTTGTACTTTTATTTATCAGTGATCCTCTGTCCTAATTTCCTTCCTTAATTGAAATAATAACAAAGTATTCTATGGTTTCTGGATATAAATAAATACTAACAAAACATAATTTTTTCCTTTAAATGTTTACTGTACTCCTGATATGATTTCTATGAATGAAATTATTTGGCAAAAGAATACATTAAAATATCTGGGTATTTTTTTATCTTCCTCTATAAAATCAACATTAACTTTAAACAGTAACTTTGTGTTAGATTATATTAAAGTAAAACTTCTAAATGGTGTTCATTACATTTGTCATGGTGGGGTAGATTGGAATCTATTAAAACGAATATTGCTCCTAAAATCTTTTACACCCTTGCTATGATCCCCATTCAATTCCCATAAAATCTTTATAAAGATGTTGATAAACTTCTTTCCAAATTTCTCTGGAATAACAAAGCACACGTATTAGCTATAAAAAATTTAAAATGTCTAAAGGTAATGCTGGATTTGGTCTCCCAGATTTTATCATAAAGCGTTTATTTTAAAACAAAGTGCCATATGGTTTAATCAATCCTTTTTACTTAATCCATCTGCATGGTTCCACATTGAAAAATCTATTTGAAACCCTTTCCACTTCCAAATCTGTTAACAATGTCTAACAAATCTTCACTTTTTCATAAATCTCTTATCCTTAAATCCACTAAAATGATTTTCAATGAATTGGATTCAATTATTCAATATCCCATGTGTAGTACTGATGAATTATTTTTATGGTATAGCAATGTTATTAAATTAAATATAAGCATTAATTTTTGGTTTTCTTGAATGAAAGCTTGAATTTCTTACCTTATTTTAACACCACTTTTATACCATTTGAGGATTTGCAAACTAAGTGCCTGATTCACAGAATGAACTTAAGACTCAATCCTAAACTTACTACTATTTTGGTATTCACAGAATGCACTTACTACTTTTGGTATTCATAGAAGTTAGGATTTTTTCTTAAGTCTGTCTTAAGTCGGTCTTAAGTCTGTCTTAAGTTTGTCAAAATCCTAACTTCTGTGAATACCAAAAGTAGTACCTTCATTCTGTGAATGCCAAAAGTAGTAAGTGCATTCTGTGAATACCAAAATAGTAGTGAATACCAAAATAGTAGTAAGTTTAGGATTGAGTCTTAAGTTCATTCTGTGAATCGGGCCCTAAATTTGGTTTGGCTAATTCTGATCTTATAAAATATGACTATTTATGTAATTCGAACTTAGATTCTTTTGAGCAAACTATTCCTTCTAATACTCAAGCTGATTTATCCATATAAATCCAAACTGTGTCAACGAATCATCATGGTGTCTCTATTCTATATATGAAATTGTCTAATAATCTAGGAAGAAATATAAATATGATTGCTACGTTCTGGAATGATGAGCTATCGCTTTCCTTATCTGATAATACATGGGAAAAGATTTGGCTTAGTAATATATCTGGATGGTTACCTGTTTCGCTTTTCCAAACTAATTCTTATATTCTACTTAATTGTTTATGGACCCCATTGCGTTTATTTAAGGCTAAACTTCTTCAATCTGATACTTGTTGACATTGTAATTTACAATCTGGCTCGCTTCAACATATGCTTTTTTCTTGTCCTTTAATCTACAAATTCTGGGATGAAGTTTGGGTTATTATTAAAAAGATTCTAAATATTCAGGAAGATATTTCATATAAAATGTTGATATGAAAAGCTGTCATTTTATTGCTGGATTTAAGTGCTCTTGAATGTAAACTCTTTAATTTCTTAATCTCAGCTGCGTTAAAATCCATTACATTTTGTTGGAAAGATGTTTCAAAGTTATCAGTTCATGCTTGGTGGTCATGGGTTATTTTTACAAGAAGAGGTGCTCAGTTATCTATGTCTGGGGTTTGTCATAATTCTATTGCTTAAAATTCATTCTGGATTCCTGTTGATATTTATCTATCAAATTATTAATATATTTATTGCTTGTTCCCCATTTGTTAGTCTTTTATTGTATTCATTGATATTGATTAGTAACTTTATTTGTATTTTATTATCAATTTGCTATTTTAATGTTTCTCTCCCTCCCTCTTCCTTTTTAGTTTTTCTGTGAATACGTTTTTCATTATAGCTATTAAAATGTTGAAGCAAATATTATAGCCTTATAGCCCACCGTAGAGGGCTATACCGACTATTAAAGGCCCTCTCCAGCGTTAAAGGCCCCGAGCCGAAGGCGAGGGCCTTTAACAAGGGAGAGGGACTTTAATAGCGGTATAGCCCATCTACGAAGGGCTATAAGGCTATTAGAACATTCCGTCACTAGTGGACAGAATGTTCTAACAAAAAAAAAAAACCTTTTGGGAGCGCGAGGGGATTGGAATCCCCTCAGGTTCCCTGAAGCCTTTGTTCACAGCCAGAGCTGTGAACAAAGAAACATTGGAATGTTGGAGCTCCAGGCTTATACCAGCCCTATAAGCCCAGAGCACTCCATTGTTTTCAATGGAGCTCCCAACATTCCAATGTTCTAATGTATTTTAGGTAATTTTAATAGATTGTTTCGGATTATTACTCTTGTTTGTATGTCTTGCTTGTTTATTTATTATGAAATAATTTCCAAAAAATATTTTGAACTAAAAGAAAAAAAAAGAAAGCCACGCCATCAGCACCTGTCGACGAGGCTGACATTACAGACAGCTAAAATAACCGAAAGGGCAGAAAAGATAGAAAGGAAAACAGATTTGGGGCTTTGTGGGTCACAACGGGCTTCAGAAGGCCGCACCATATCACTCTGTTCCCTGGATTCGAGGAGAGGTCAGTGAGTGGCGGTCGGGATTGAAAAGAGCTGCTGGCCTGCCAGAAGCAGTGGACTTGATTAGATATTCAAAGGCCTCATTTATTTGACAGCTCCGCGCATGTCCTGTAATGTTAGATTCTCTAGAATTTAGCATTTTTCACTCACAAAAGAAATTTACAAGAGGTTTTAGCCGCATTTATTCAAATAATGCTTGTTTCCTTGCGAAGGGTCTGGTTTCAAGGTGCTTAATGACCTCAGAGCAAGTATAAACGCACCTAACGAGAGAGGTGCACAGACTGCGCCTCCCCCCATGTAGCAGGGATATGCAGAACCAAGCTTTTAAGTCGCTTTTGTCAGCAGGGTACCTGAAGCTCCTGGACTCACCCTGCTGCCTGCCTGACAAGGGTGTTAGCATAATGGTCGCAGCTGACAGCGTTTATATAGAAATGCCCCATCACCTTGGAATCAGGTCCGTCAGAAACTCCAAACCCCCGTCGAGACACTCGGGCTCACAACGATAAAGGAATTTATGGGGAACCAAGTCCTTTCTTTTGACCCAAAGGCTCCATGTCAACCAGCCTTGATATTTATGCACCAGCGCTGCCTGCCACCTTAATGCATGCTGCGGTCCCGGCCCAGTGATGTGTACTTGTTTCGCCTGCCGGTGGCAACCATACACCAATCCTGATGCTGCTGGCGCTGGCGTGAGTATGGCAACCTCCCTCAGCCAATACAGACGCAGCTCCGGCAGCGCCAGGATTGGCTTATCAGGGATACTCACCGCCCATTAGGAGACCGAGGGCTGCGGCATTGATCAACCCTCGCTCTCCTAATGCGCAGCCACCAGCCACAGCAAACACTAGTGCACATGACTGGGCTGGTCATAAAAGTTCTTCGACCCAAACCCAACATGTGCACTGCTGCCTGCTGTGCACTCCGCGCCACCTGAGTGTGCGCCTGCTGAGTCTGACAATGAGAAGTCAGTCAGCATGACGCCGGGTGGGAGTCAACCTGCTGGCTGCCCCGCCCACCCCTTCAGACAGAGCCGCTGAGAAAGCTGAGCCTCTGCTAAATGACTGCCTTGGACAGGCGCGACTTGTGGGTCAACGCCCCAGCGCCTTAATGGACGCACCTCCTCTTGACAGTGAAAGCAGCAGCACAGGACAGGCAAAGACAGAAGGAAACCTAACGGGACTTATTGTTGCTTCACCCTAAAGAAAGACATGCGTAACCAGTAGCCTTTGTGCTCTGATTTGTTGGGTTCCCTGAAGACCACAAAAACAAAATGTTACAGACACACACCTTCACCCAATGCCTGCTCTCTGCAGTTATACCTGCATACAACTTCCACAGAAATGGCCACATATCAGGGGGTGCACAAATACACATACATTTAAGGAGGCTCTGTACACAGCATAAAGCCCCTCCGAGTATTGTATCTGTTGACTGCGGTGGGATTTAGCCACTCTCTCGAAGCGCTAAGAGACCTTACGGTGATTATGCGCTCTACAAATCCCAGTTAACATAACATAACATTCTTACTAAATGTGCACTTATTACACTTGTTGCAAGCACGCATACCTAATGCTGACTGAGCACAGTCATAGACTCATGAATGTGCCCACATGCCAGAGGTGTAAACACAAGCCACATATTTTAAGAGACGCAGCACCGGAGTGAGGGCACATATGAGCAAAACAAATATCTGTAGGTTCCAATTATTCTTGTTTTCACATCCACACAAGAGATGTTCAGAGCCGGGGCTGCAGCAGCCTTTGACAGAGAGAGCCCATCACAGGCCTTTTGCATATTTATTGCCCTCTTGGGGCAGGGGGACAGCAGTATAATGTTTATTGTGTGTTACTTAAAATCATTGTAAAACACAAACAAGTATAAGGCTGTCAGCACAAATGCCTTATACTTTAAAATGGACATAAAAAATGTGTATCCAATATATTACAAACATATACACGTGTTGCCCATGACAAAAAGGAGGAGGGGACCTAGGAGGTAATAAGGAGGTGCAAAGGGAATTAAATGAAGATGCTGAAAGAAAAATGGTAGAGGTGCGCACTGAACTTTGAGCCTAGGGTTGGTACCACCTGGCCATGCTGGTACATGCAGTTAAGGTGAAAGGTGCAATTACCGGCCATGTATAAGGATGTTAAAGTGGAGGCACTAAGCAGAGTGCCCATGATGCCGCAGTGATTGTCATTGATATAAGTGCTGCTCTGGGATTAATAGGGTGGCTCATGATCGCACAATTAAATGGTTAAACCTGTCATCGGCATTTGACACGGTAAATCACAAAGCACTATTGACCAGGCTACAAGACAGGTTGGGATTGTCCGGAAACGTTCTGAAATGGTTCAATTCTTTCCTACAGAACAGAACTCAACGATTCCTGGTCAACCAAACAATCTCACCCACTTGCCCTAACGCAATCGGGGTCCCGCAAGGTTCAACGTTATCCCCAGATCTATTTAACTTGTATGTAGAACCTTTCACTGATATTCTTCGAAAATCACAGATATCCTATCACATGTATGCAGACGACACGCAAATATACATAAAGGGCCCGATTCACAGAACTAACTTAAGACAAAATCCTAAACTTACGACTTTTGGTATTCACAGAAGTTAGGATTTTGTCTTAAGTTTGTCTTAAGACTGACTTAAGACAGACTTAAGACAAAATCCTAACTTAAGTCTGTTTTAAGTCTGTCTTAAGTCTGTCTTAATACAAACTTAAAACAAAATCCTAACTTATTTGAATACCAAAAGTTGTAACTTTAGGATTTTGTCTTAAGTTAGTTCTGTGAATCGGGCCCACTGATCGCCTCCCTTGATGACATTGATCTAATGAATGAGACACGAAAGAGGGCTTTGCAATGGTTAATGACTAATCATCTGAAACTAAATGCCCATAAAACAGAATTCCTGCTTATTTCACCTCCAAGGAGCCATTCCGAAGTAAAGGAATGGACCAAATTGGTGACTGCGCTAAATTGCACCCCAACCCTAGTCAACTCAGCTAAATCACTAGGAATCACTTTAGATTAGAACCTCGACATGAAGGCCCACATTAAGTCAATGGCTAAGAGCGCCCGTTTCCACCTGAACTACTTAAGAAAACTGAAGCCATTCATCTCAGAGGCGGATCTAAAACTGGCTATCCAATCCTTAGTTATCTCTAGGATCGAATATATATGGTTGCACCACGTTAGCTGGCCTACCTAAAACATCCACAGCACCACTAAAAGCTTGTCTCAACGCAGCGGCAAGACTTATCACTGGATCGAAGAAATTTGATCACATATCTCCTCACCTGAAAGCACTAAACTGGCTACCTTACGAGGCCAGAATTCAAATGAAGATGGCATGTATTACCCACAAAGCGGTTCACTATAACACGCCTAGATACCTAGTCAAGAAAATTAAGCTATCGGGAGGTAACAGACCAACTAGAAGCGCCAAGGAGCTGCTATTGCGGCCAGCCTTTTTTCCGAAAGAAAAAGACCTATGACCGAGCGTTCTCTGGAGCCGCCCCCAGAGTCTGGAACTCACTCCCTCCAAGCATTAGGAAGATTCAAAATATTGTAACATTCAAACGGGAATTGAGGAGCCACATGATGAGTAAATACCCTGCATAGGGAAGCCTACTGATCGCTGGTATGAACATTTACGTCAGTAGAATGATGGTCCTCGTCATGAATATTATGAAGAATATTAACTGACTAATGACTGACTCCACGTACAAGCCTCGGCTGTACCCTTATCGCTACCTCATGTCTATGTGATCTTATAACTGTATCTCACAGCCAAAACTATATAACCTCTACCTCACCTTTGTTTGTCTATATGGACCATGACATAAGCTAAGCCTTATTCACCTCTTAATGCTAATTGCACAGGCGTTAGGAATATATATATTTATTCACCCCCTCACAGCCATATCTCCTTCTACCTCATATCTGTGTGTTTTTATAATTGCTATTATATTGTCAATCTGTAATCTACCCTCTATGTTAAGCGCTCTGATACCCACAGGTCTTGTTCGCGCTATACAAAACACTATAAATAAATAAATAAATAAATCAATTGCGAGCTACAGTCCTAGATAAAGTGTGGTGCTTAAGGTGCAGATAGTCTACTGGTGTGCAAAAAGCGACTAATATGGCGCTCTTGTGCGAGGTGTGCAATTGTTCGGAACTACAGATTTTGGAAATACAATGATTCCAGTGAGACAGGCCGCTCTGTCGGACCCTGCTTGTGCTGGTAGACGGCTTGGCTGCTATGGCAGTTGGTTAGTCCTGTTCCTTAGCTGGTTGAGTGCAAGTGAGATGAATTTCACAAATTTGGCCACCTCAGTCACAGATTCCAAAGAGTATAGAAGTAGAACAGCCTATTTAGCTGAATGAGTCATTTGTTGCCAAAGCATGGGCCAACCTACAATTTACAAGCAATAAGTGCCCTAAGGATTCTCTTCTATAGTTGCACAATCAGCAGCCGATAGAGTTCTCAAGTGCTTTCCAGGTTGGATTCAATCCCCTGAATGGGAGCGGTACTATTCTTCCTGAAAAAATTAAACTTAGTGCGTGTTTATCCACAGCAGGGTGTAGAAGGAGTTTGCCTGGGGTATTCAGTTTGGGAGCTGTTAGAGGCTCATAAGGGGTTGTACTTACCAGGGGTACCATGTCCAGTTTGCAGGAGTGTTGGTACACTTGTTTCCTTATTACAGTTTTGATGAAGGAGTAGCTGATCATGTTTGTGTCCCAATTTTCCACTTCAGTTTGCAAGCATTCCATTGCTGGTGCTAAATTCGTAGACCAAGGATTGTTGGCGCTTATGAAAATTGGTTTTATTGATGATTTCATGGAGTTATCAGCTGTTTCCTGGAAGTAATACTTTACCAGGGCTGCCAGGTTTTCTAGGTTTTGCTGCACTAGCCTGAATTCTAGCATGATCAAGGTGTTTCCTGTGTACTTTGGGAGATGGAATACTTTTTTTGTAGGCTGTGCACTGGATCTTTTTTAAAGCAGTTGCCAACTTACCTGGAAATGCTTGCTGTGCATAATTAAGTGTGGGGAGCAGCTTGGTGGACACTACCCTCTGTATGGCTGTGGTCATTGGACTGTCAAGGATGACCTTTACTTTACACAGAAAGTATGTGACCATTCTTGTCTTATTTTTCATTTAGTTTAAGTGCAGGGTCGATGCCCCAGTTTCACTTTTTCAGGCACCAAGATAATTGCAGTATTGCATTCAGTCCAACCTTAGCTGCCCCAGCCACCATTTAGTGAGCCTCTTCTTTGGGTACTTTCCAAAGACCACAACTTTGGTTTTGTTCACTGTTAGAAGGTGGTTTATTGGTAGCCATGGCCATGTTTCATGGGAGAAACTTCCTTTGGCTGTACAGACCTTGCAGCCCACCCTAGTGGGTAGCCTTCTGGGAGTAGACACCTCCAGACTACATCATTTTCCCATCTGACCAGGTGCAAATGTGCCTGGGGGCAGGTGAGTGTCTGTTTCCTCCTTTGGGATTCAGCCTGGATGCATATCAGAAGTGGTGTAAGCATTAAAGCTCACTGATTTGATGTGCCACTTCACTAGCCATCCTGTCAGGGATGGATGTGTCACCTCCTTTCCGGACAGGCCTAAAATAGACTTTAACTCCTCTACCGAATGCTCAATAGATTCTGTTCTAGCGTTTAGGAGGTCTACTTTCCTTTCTAGGATCTCGTACAATACCCCTAAACTCCCCTTGATTGACAGCTGATACGGCCAATCCTTGCTTAATATAATCTTTTAAGGATGTAAATAGGGCTTCCATTGAAAGTGGGAGTGAAAATGGGGGGGGGGCAATCTGCTCTAAAGAGCCCGAACCTAATCCTGTTACCGACCCAGCGACAGTGGTGGCAGCATCAGTTAAAATGGCGGGGTAGTGGTGATTTCAGTGGTTCTATCCGTGTGAGTGACAGGGACAATAGCAATAATAGGTAGCTCAGACTCAGCCCCTGACGATCCTATAGATTCAATCCCAGCCTGCATCGAGTCTGTAGTGCTCCGAAACTCCGATGAGCCAATAACGTCGCTGTCTTTATGTTCTGCTCCCTGCTTTGTAATGACTAAAACCTCTGGTTGCAGCCTAAAAAACGACCCTAATGAGGGGGTTGCCCTCACTATATTGGATACAGACTTATTTTCCCTCTTTTTATACTCCTGCCTTTAACCTGGTACTTTTGAAAAGCTGAATTATCACAAGAGAGGCTGGAAGTATTAGATATACCAGGGCTAGTTGCTGTGGTAATGGTTCCAAAACCTCGCTCCCCCACTAACTGATCCTGGGGCTCCCGCCTCACTTCTCCCTTTCCTTTAGGTGCCCTTTTTTTCCAGTCACACTCTTTCTCACCTTGCCTCTCATTTAGTTTAGCAATAAAGTTACCTTGTTTCCCTGGAAGCCTACGCTCACCAACCTCACCGTCTTGACCATCTTGACTGTGTGAAAGGACCTGAAGGCTCTGATCCACTTGAGCGTCGGCCTTTCCAAGTGAGGAAAAGGACTCCAAACTATGAGAAGCAGTGTAGGAAACTATGTGGGAGACTGTGAGGGAGGCTGGGTTCTGCGGCGAATCCTCAGCACTGTCTTTTTGCCCAGCTTCAACAGCTGCAGCTCCAAAGATGTGCCCAATGCTGGCGCTGTCACTGTTGACCCGGAGGAGGCCGCGAGCCACCACTCTGCTGCAATCCAGGATTACTACATTGAAGCAAATGTGGCTAGACTAGGAGGTAGAAAAGAGGTTCGCACTTGCACAGTCTGGCATATCCTGCGTGTGCTGCGGTAATGACCTGCCTTTCTTCTTAGCAGCGTTAGAGTACTTCTGGCAGAACTCTTGAGCATCGAGAGGGGAATCAAACACACAGGACCGACCGTCAATGTCAACCTTCAGCCGTGCTGGATACAACTTCCTGTATCATAGGCCCAACTTACGTAAGGCCGCTTTCACTCCTGCGTATTTTCTGCGGGCCTCCTGGCGGCGAAATCCGGGTACAGGTGTCATGTGCTTATCTAGGTTCCTGATCGATACTGTGACCTTATGCCCCTATTCGGCTATAAAGCCCTTTATTCCCTATATTGGCATAACCGTTCAAGTGCGATTTTTCTGAAAAGTCATCTCTGGCCTCACACGAGCAGAGCCACAGAGCCACATTCCAGCATGACTCTCTGCTACTTCCTTTGCGACCAATTAGTGCAATGACAGAGCAGCAGTCACTATCTGATATTCCTAGATAACACTCCGAGTTCTTCAACAAGATAAAAACTTAGCAAACCTGGAAATCCCCGCTTGCTATGTTTTGATTAGTAATAGAACTCTAATGAGCAACTGATAACTGCCACTTCCTAGTGACATCTTTAATTGACGTCTTATGTCCAGCAAACTTGCGTCAAACCCGGCACCTGTCAGGTATAAATATTACCAACGTTGCCTTAAGCAATGAGCGTTGCCTGTTGCTGATGCCAGCTGCCTGCATGACCAGTGTTGGTAAAAACTAGCACTCTGTCGCTGCAGCCTGCTATCCTGTGGTGGTGAAGCTACTGATTACCATTATCGCCGCTACAGCGCGAACTGTGGTTCAGTACGCTTGAGGAGCCGTGCAGCCGTCCTCTGCGAAGACATCCAGCCCAGCTGCCCGCGGACGCTGTCACCCCTCCTTCCTCGACGCGCTGAAGAAGCCGCTGCCTTTCTCGTGCAGAGAAATCCAGTCCCGGCGCTTCCGGTTTACCCTCGCAGGTGACTGGGATATCGAGAGAGACCCCTGAAGGAGATACCAATCCTCCATCATTCTATTCAGAGGTATGGTGTTGACTAAACCCTTAGAAGAGAATTCTTGAAACAAACCTTGGCAAAACCAACTTAACTTAAGCTACTTACTTACTCCCCCTTCTCACGTGTTAGGCTTAGGTCAGGCACACTGGGGTAGGCTTAGTTAGAAGCACCAGTTGAGTATGTTAGCCTAATGTATATATGACTGTATATATGTTTTATTACTTTTAAACCATTGTATGGCTAAGAAACCATATCAATGCTTTTACAGTTCTATTTCGCAATTCTTATCTTACTGTACGTACTTTTTATAATAACAGTTATTGCAATTGTGGCAATACATTTCTCTTGTACGAGAAGAAAGACTGTTCAATAAATGTTAACCTTTATTGATAAACGCCCGTCTCTCTATTCTCTACATATTGTGAAAGTAAACTGCACCAGACTGACTGAGTGAAATCTATGTCTATTGTTTCACACGACCCTAGAGATCGACTCTTGATCTGAGGAGCAAAGTTGTCATGTTGCACGGTTGTTGGAAAACTGAATCCCTTCTTGTCTGTGCCAGGGAAGCTGATCACTTCCTATGCAGAGAAGAAAGTTTCCAGTGACCTCTGAGCTAGTTGGTAACACAACCCAATTAAGTTTAGCATAGTCAGTGGAGGCCTGGAATATAGCCAGTTCCACGTCGATACTACTGTTTATGTTATTCCAATGCGCAGGGCCTAGTGGGAAACTAGGAACTACACTACATGGCGCCCTAACGTTTGGTAAGGCGATAAACTAACGTAAGACTTGTAGAGTAACTCAGTCGTGCATATTTCACACCCCTTTCACCCGTAAATACTCCAATAGACGTCTGGAGTGGGTGAAAGGTTAAAATCCGCCCGACCTTAGTAGGAAGAGATTCCTATGTAAAGCTCTGGTTTATTCAACGTTGAAGGATACAGTGTTCCAAAATATTGTGCATCTAATCTTTGTCTCCTTGGAGACCTACTCTGCAAACCTGCATTTTTTGAAATGTCAGTAGAAAACGGAACCTCTGGGGCCGCAGTAGATGCGACTCAGCAAGGTCCCGAAGAAACAGACCCGGGTGCTATCATCATCCCGGTCCAGTTAAGAAGATCTATAACTTTAAAACTTATAGAAAACGGACTGCCACCTCAAGGTGGTACAGTAATTTTCGTGATAGAGGCTCACGAGTATCGGCAGACAGAGGTATTCTATTCATGGATAAACTTTCCAGCGGTAAACGCTATAACACAAGAGTTTCACTATTACAAAATAGAGGAACCTCCGGATGAGTACGCCCCTTTCGAGGAGGTTGAAATTCCACTTAAATTTCAAGAGCACCTGCTCTGGTTTAATGGCGCCCTAAAACACAATAATCACATAACTAGGCTCGGTCCTCTAGGCAGACCAGGAGCCACGTGGCCGGTTCTAGCCAGCTACACACCACATCCTGACATCATAAAATGTCTAAGGAAGAGCTGTTAGCACAGCTAAACACATTAATAAAAATACATAGGCAATTAGTCCAATATGTAATACGGACTGCAACAGTCCAGCCAGCTGTTAATACTCCACAGCTGACCCCTCATCAGGGGAACACAAATAAAATTACACCACAGAACATACAGTCATGTCTTGGTAAAACACCCGTAAAACGGGAACAAATTCCTTTCTGGTTAGCCCAGAAAATCACTCAAATAGAGGCAGTATTTCCTGATACTACCCCTATTGAGAAACACAGAATCTTGACCATCTGCCTTCCTATGGGAATCGCACCACACGTGGAGGACTGCGACACTTGGGGTACAGTCTTTGCTTCCATTTACACAAAAACACACGGTGTTCCGTCTATGGCGGTAATACCAGACGTGCTAAAACAGATTCAAAATGAATTCGGTCCAGAGCCCGCTTTAAATCTAGGTATGAAATTACTGAAAGACTTCAAGCAGGTTACGGCTATATTATTAGCCAATGTAAAGGGAGAAGCAGCATCTGTGGCGATTCGCCAGAAGTTGAGGGAAACAGATATAAAAGATCCTGTTGAGCTTGCAAAAATCATAGAAAAATGCTATGAAGAATTAGGTAGAGACAGCTTGGGTGGAAAACCAGTTAAACCCCAACTGCTCGAAAATCCTGAAAAATTATTTATTAAAAATAATTTAAATACTCCTAAAAAGAGCTGGGATGGAAATAAACAATCCACTCCCAAGGAAAATGTTTTCCAGTCCAGAGGAAGGTCTCCTCGACGGAGGGAAAGAACTCCGACTCGAGAACGCCAGTCTCCCCAGAGGGAGCCCTCTGAGAAAAGATATAACCTTAGAAATAGGGATAATATAAAAAAACCTGATAGATATCAAAGTATTGATACACGTCCCTCTCGATCTTTTCCACAGAATTCGGAAAGAAGAGGACGGTCAGACCCAGGAGAGCACACCAAGTCCAAAGACAAGGAACCTGCTCAAAATAAGAAATCTCAATTTCAGAAAAAGAAGGTAGCCAGTATTAGAGTAATCAATCATGCCGAGAATACTGAGGACACAGTTGAAAAACGGGGAGTGGGCATTGACAATGTTGGACAGTGCAGCAGAGATCAGTATAGCGCGCAAGAACTTGATGAGTCATCTGGAGACAGTGGACACGAATGAATACATTCAGGTTGAAACTGCCGACGCCAGACTTAGCGAGCCCCATAAAATATACGAAATAACATTGCGTATGGAGGGTGATAAGACTAGGAAAATTAAGGGTCTATTTTGGGATAAGCTCTCAAAAGGCTATGATATTCTGTTAGCTGAAAAAGATTGGCCCCCGGAGTTTGTCAGGGAGTGCCCTCGTGGCGAAGAAGTGATTATGCCAGCCTTCTCGAATCACATTCCGATTCACAAAAAATATACATATGCAAGGAAATGGGCAGTAGCCCAGGCACCTGCATTGTATAAAAATCATGTAGGATGGGATGAGGATTCACCACCTCACAAAATCCAGCTAAAAAGTGAACCAACTGCCCAACGGCAGTATCCCATAAAGCAAGAAGCTAAAAAACAAGTCAGGGAGATCTTAGATCAACTTGAATACCAGGGGGTGATTGAAACATGCACCTCTCAAATGAACAATCCTTTGTTTCCTGTCTCCAAGCCAGACAATTCATATCGTCTAGTTTTGGACTACAGACACCTTAAATACGTGTTGCAAAACTTTTGCAGTACAAAACTCGCATAGTGCAGCCCTAATGAATAATATAGTTAGGAAAAAATATAAAACGACATTAGACATTTCTAATGGTTTCTTTTGTCAAAACATTGCATCAGAAAGCAGATACTTGACAGCTTTCTCCGCATTTGGGTCGCAGAAAAAATTCTGTCGACTCCCACAGGGGTTCAAGAACAGCCCAGGACTATTCTCAGCTAGGGTAACAGAGTTACTACAAATCTATGATGATGAAGCATTATCTTACGTAGATGATATTTATCTCACAGACGACGACTTGGATACTCACTTGAAAAGAGTGAACACCATTATACTTGTGTTCGCAGCAGAGGGTTACAAATTCAACTTTAAAAAGTCCCGAATTGCCCATCTGACAGTACTATTTTTAGGGTACGAATTATCAAGTGAAGGGAAAAGCCTAGCGGACAACTTCTTAGAGAAGTGCGCTGTACTCCAAGCTCCAAAAACGCTGAAGAATTTACAATCAATACTAGGTTTTCTGAATTTCGGAAGAACTTACATCCTAAATTACGCAGAGAGGGTTAAACCTCTCTACGAACTAATTAAACCTGATTTAAAACAAATCAATTGGACTCAAAAACACACAGAAATTTTGAGATCACTGCAAACAGACATGTTAGCAAAAACAAAATTAGATACACGTGACAACACACGCGATCTGGTAATCCGAGTCATCCCAGGAAGATGCGGATTTACGTACCTAACCTCTAATGAGGGAGAAAAGGTACCAATTTCAATTAAATCTCACTTGTACACACAAGCAGAAAAAACATTCAGTCAGACAGAAAGAACTGTGAACGCAGTACAAATCGCATTAGCAAATGAAAGAGAACTAGCACACGGCAAACGGATTAATATCCTTACAGCGGAATCCGCCTTCGAAGCGCTATTCAGCCCAGTAAACCTGCCTACAGTGTCACTGGATCCAAAATGGATACAGTGCATAGATTCTCTAGGAGCGGAAGATGTGAAATACTATTTCGCCCCGCAATACGCAGAACTGAATGATTTAGAATATGAAGAAGAATATCCTCTGCCAATCGAAATCCTGCCTCTCCCACAATACGCCTGTATAATCTACACAGATAGCTTTGTACAGCATTTCAACGTAGAGAGAAAATCCTACGATGCAGCATGTGCGATCATTAAAGGTCGTTGGCTGTGCGGTAAATTCAGACCGAAAGTAACAAAAACTGAATCAGTAAAGTACTGTTCGGTTCAAAGAACTGAAATCAGATCTTTAAAGATGGCGCTCGAAAATGCAGAACGCGAATTCCCCACACTTATAGTGTGCGATTCTCATTTTTGCGTCAACTCTTACAACAATAAGCTGCAGACTTGGATCGAAAACGACTACAAAGATGACACAGGTGCCACAATAAAGCATAAATTGCTTTGGGAACAAGTAGCTCTTTTACACAAAGAACTACAAAAGACTCACGTGATTCACGCACAGAGTCTTCAACGTGATGGCGTTCACGTTGCAGGGAATTCATTGGCTAATACAGCCAAAGCGGAAGCAACTAAACCGGCTTCCGTAGCCACAAAAAAGCGTACAGATAAGTACATAGACGGGGAAACCATGCTAGCAGTAAAAACGACCGTAAAAGGCGACTGCGCAACACTACCCGTAAACTATCCACTCAATTATGCATACATAATCGATGCAAACTCCGTTCCTTTTGCTCGAATCCCTGGAGTGGGGGATAGAGTAATTCCAAACAGGAGCAGGAGGGGCTTCCTCCTACTGGAAGCACACATGGGGTTGGGTCTGAAACACCAAACAATCAAAGCCTCTCTGAAAGAATTACAATCAGAGTACTGGTGGCCAGGAATGAGTATAGATATTCAATGTTTTGCTCAAAATTGTGAAAACTGCAACAGAGATCGCAGTAATGAACAGGCCAGTGTAGTTTCAGGATCCCTTCTAGACAGCATAAGGCGGTCTATCTGCGCAATCAAAGAAGAGAAGCGCGTCCCAGTGTACACCATTAAGACGAAAAGCACTTAAAAAAAAATGAGGCCCCCAGCACTCGGCTGACGCTAGAACGGTTATAAAAGATTAGCGAGTCCATATCGGCATATACGCGATTGCCACATTCTATTCTGACCAGGGTCTTGCTTTCAGCTCTCGAGCTTATGGGGGGACCATGGCTAGCATGGGAATTGGGTTGCGGTATTCTTGTCCGTCGCACAAGTGTGGTAGAAAGAAAAAACCGGGACATAAAGCAATCTATAACAGCGAAGGTATTAGGTTCAGGCGCTGGGTGGGTCAAACATTTAATAAGTGTCCAGACTAGTCTTAACAACATGCCAAGAAATTCTCTAAAAAGGTTTCAGCCCATACGAACTATTGCTCGGAATTAGAATGAATGTTCAGGACCTCGATAGTCAGATGTCAGTGGTACAAAAAGAAACAAAGCAGTTTGAAGTAAAAGACCGTTTGGCTGTTTTACAGGAACTGAATAAAACAAGAAAATCATTAAGCAACATAAAATTAAAGCAACAGCCAAGTACCACTGACGAGGCACCACCCGCAACAGCCCCAGCAAGGCCTGTCTGGATTCCAAAGATTGGGGATCTAGTCAGAGAAAAGATCGCGGTGAAGAAGGAATTTGGGCCTTCTTACAGAAAAGCAGTACCTGTCTTGGCAGTCACCGGAACAAGATCAGTTGTGCTACCGCCCCTTGCTGGTAAAAAGGAGAACAGAATCGTGTCCATCGATCTGGTAAAACCACAAGCATGTGGCCTATAATCAACAGTAGGCCCAGTGGACTCCCAAGAAACAACAGAATACCCAAAACTTGCAACAATCCAAGAGGTTCAAACTGAAAGACTCATCACATTCGATCAGCCTGCAGTGCACAATGAAGGACTATGCAATAATGCCATGGAACTCGTGCCTCTTGAAACACAAATTGAAAAAGTTCGTCAAGAAACACCAGTCTACACTAATGTGGCATCAGAAAGTGCTACCGAAAGACAGATTGAAAGAACAATCCCTTCAATTGACAGAACTGCCTCTGGTTATTTCATCAACTTCGACAACTTCTCTGAAGATTTAAATGACCCCGAAGTGATGCCAGAAATAAAAAAGTATTCTAAAGAAAATACAACAAGACTCCTTCAACAAATCAAAGAATTATATCTGGATTCACCGTTGATTGAGCATTGGATTATTTCAGGGGTATTCATACTCCTACTATGCCTAATTTTAGTTTTAATTTTAGGAAAGTTTATTACAATTGAATGGACACAGCAAGTCAGAACATCAACTTAGTCCTGAAACCACACAGATCATCCCACGTGAAGAAAAGAGAACTGTCAACAGTAAATGTCACAGCAATTCCAATACCTGGTGGGGTAGTATGGGAGAAAACAGACTATGAGATCTATGGTCCGGTCGAAATCCTGAAGTATCCTCATCAACTAAAGGTTTCCTTAAGTGACTTTGTTACACCAAGTACATTCTCTGATGATTGGGACTTTAACAGTATTAATGACATGATGTCTGATTTAGTAATGTCAGCTAGATTCACAGATCATGATTATTTACAAGGTTCATCTAGTTATGAGCAGTTATTCTGTTACACCCACTATGGAGATCATTACTTGCATAAATCTGCACAGCCTAGAAATGTTTTTATGTATAATCAATGGGAACATTGTTCTACACCACCTAAAAGCAGTTCTAAAGCATTCTTTGAGAGATTCAAATACTTCTCAGGGTTTAACACAAGTGATGCAGAAACGTTTTATTATAAACTGTTAGATAAAACAGGAATGAAAACAATGCTGACAAATTCTAAATTGATATATTCAGAAGCATTTTATGACAAAATGATGACATTTGGTTTTGATTATTGGAAAAATAATATTGAAACGAAAACAATTTGGGGTACAAAAGATTGGCAGGTGCAAGGCATAGAAGCACTATTTAGAACCTGCATGATACCAGAACAAATGTTATTTTTAAATGACACTGTACACCAAACATCCTGTCTTGGCCTAGCTAAGAACAAAGAAATGAAAACACCGTCTATACCAAAGCCAATAGCTGAGAATGCAACTGCAGATAATGAGTTAGACGTGTCACACATTTTACATTTCAACAGAACACATCCTGATTGGAAAAAGTGGTTAATCTGGCCTACAGACACAAATAGCTGTCAAGATAGGTTCCTGAATAAAACACAGGGTTTAAAAATGACCAGATTAGACTCAAGATATTCCCAGAGACAACATCCAGGAATAATAACAACATACAGTGTAGGGAAACTCTGCCTAGAATGGCTAACTACATCCACACTGGCTGAAATTAAGCAACACTTGTCTTTATTAAAAGATGGTGCTGATTTGCGCGATTTCATTCTTGGACCACGCAAACAGCGTCAAAAGCGTTTCATAGCGACCAGTATCTATGCTGCTTACAACGAGGCTTGGAAAGTAAAGCAAATTGAAACTGCTGAAAAAATACGAGAAATTGATCGTATTAATTTGGAGAAATCACTTTCTGTGGTAGACAATGGGTTAATGACTCTGTCTTCCAGAATATATTCTTTGGACAATATTGTATCCTCTGCCTTTGATGTGATAGACAGAGATTTGCTAATGTTACAACATGGCCAGTCTCAATTACGCTCTATTATAGAATTAGGCTGGACGCTGCAAAACCTTCGTTCAGGCTATGTGCCTTGGCGTTTAATCAACACAACGTCATTGTTTTCCATTTTTAACCTTACTGATAAACAGATCAGTTTGGCACAGAAAGGAGCAGACTATACAATCTTGAGCATCGAGAAACTCGAGAGATTACTATTGACAATGTCAGAGAGCCCTGTCATTGAATGGATAATACACGGAATTATCACAATTCCGATAACAACTTTCCGATTTCATAAATGCCTTGAGTACATACCTGCTGGCCAATATGAACAATTGGGTAAGGGATATATTAAATCCGAATGGAAATTACCATACACTCATTCTTGCTATAGTGACAGCGACAAAAATGTATTTCTTAGTGGTGACAACTGTAAACACTCACTAAGCGGTATACTTTTGTGTCAGGGTATTAATTTACACGGAGCATGTGATGGAAATTCAAACAACCTTTCATGCCACCAGCTAGTCACACCTGCAACTCAGATAGAGCCCTTCTTTATGCAACTTTCGAACGGGAGTTACATTCTTAGAACGGATCACAGGTGCTGTGGCCTCGCGCCCGGACTAAGTTATCTAGTAGAAGTAACGTCCATGGTCAAATGCTGTATGCAAGCATTGTTCCCGAGCGGGCCTCCAGACATAGTGACTCCCATCTGGCCTCGTCTGAATCTCTATTCTATACGAATTGATACATTAAGCAAAATGAAATCTGTGCTTTTACAGACAACAGTGCCTATAACGTCATCTAAAGAGACGTATGATCTTCTAGTCGCAAGGACGGCTACTGAGGTCCATGACCTTTTTTCAACAAATTGCCCCGTGCATTTCGTACAAATGCTCGACCAACTCCTTAACATGTCTAGTGCTACAAGCATCCCAGGCATATTTAAGACAGTCTTTACGGGACTGCTAACACCCTTCCAGGCAATTTTGGGAATCTTTCCTAATTTTGTGCACTCCATTTTTGGTGGTATTCCACTATTTTTGGGACTCATCGCAGGGATTCTATTTTTGACCATCCTGCTACGTTATGGCAAGCCTCGGCTCAGACATAGCTCCCATGGGAATGGAAGAGACAATCCTAGCAATGCGCTACAGGGACAGGATAACTAACGTCCTCGGATTGGCCAGGCTGAGAGATCTAAACATGACCTGGTTCCTTTCATTCAGACCAATATGGCAAAATTGCATTTTACCTGTGTTACGGTGTATGCTTTGCGGCGAGGAATGCGTGTTGGACATCTGTCTTTCACTTCCATCAGCAGTACCAATGGACGTCGATACTTTGCTAAGTCCAATAACGGCTCACGCATTGTGTTGTCCCCAGCGGCTACCAATCCTGATGACGGCATTTGTGGAGACTCCTGTACTACAGCCAAGTGGTAACAGTGGAGCGAGTGACAAAAGCAACATCATCCAGGTACAACGTGCTGTGAGCATTGCTGGTCCCGACTATGATGACAGCAATCATTCTCACACCTGCCAAGTTACAGCGCTATCTAATTTGGTTGAACTATCACCTGATTTTGTAGACCAATTCTTTGCGAGCCTGTCTGATACGATGTTCTCACCCATAGAGAAACAATAACTTTTGAAAAGCTTTCCGACACACAGCGTTCCTATGAACTCTGGATTCGGCCTTCAGTTTTGATCAACAAAAAACTGCCAGGAGCTTTGGTAAACTGATTTTTCTTTGAATTGGACAATTTTTAAAATATTGACCTTTTTCTTCTTTTTGGCACGAACAATTCTTTGCTTAACGTAAAAACTATTCTTAGAGAACAGACGCTTCACACTTCTATTTCTAAACACATCTAGAGACATAACAACATTACACCAGCCTCTAGCACACATGTTATTACAATGCATTTTTATGTGATGATTTATCTCGCATTTCTTCTGTCAGAGATACTTCATGTGTAAATCTTTTTGCATAATCGTTCATTGATCTTATGTGCAATAATTTTTGAATGATTACTATGCTTTTAAAAAAACGTACAGTACCTGAATTCCATGTATTACAAGTACGCCTATTTCGAATGCATTTATGTATTTTGGGGTGGGCTATGTTACACAATGTTACACATGCATCTAATTGCTTAGTTTTAGTAATTTTGATGGACATGAATACGTGGAGTGGGTGTCATGTGCTTATCTAGGTTCCTGATCGATACTGTGACCTTATGCCCCTATTCGGCTATAAAGCCCTTTATTCCCTATATTGGCATAACCGTTCAAGTGCGATTTTTCTGAAAAGTCATCTCTGGCCTCACACGAGCAGAGCCACAGAGCCACATTCCAGCATGACTCTCTGCTACTTCCTTTGCGACCAATTAGTGCAATGACAGAGCAGCAGTCACTATCTGATATTCCTAGATAACACTCCGAGTTCTTCAACAAGATAAAAACTTAGCAAACCTGGAAATCCCCGCTTGCTATGTTTTGATTAGTAATAGAACTCTAATGAGCAACTGATAACTGCCACTTCCTAGTGACATCTTTAATTGACGTCTTATGTCCAGCAAACTTGCGTCAAACCCGGCACCTGTCAGGTATAAATATTACCAACGTTGCCTCAAGCAATGAGCGTTGCCTGTTGCTAATGCCAGCTGCCTGCATGACCAGTGTTGGTAAAAACTAGCACTCTGTCGCTGCAGCCTGCTATCCTGTGGTGGTGAAGCTACTGATTACCATTATCGCCGCTACAGCGCGAACTGTGGTTCAGTACGCTTGAGGAGCCGTGCAGCCGTCCTCTGCGAAGACATCCAGCCCAGCTGCCCGCGGACGCTGTCACCCCTCCTTCCTCGACGCGCTGAAGAAGCCGCTGCCTTTCTCGTGCAGAGAAATCCAGTCCCGGCGCTTCCGGTTTACCCTCGCAGGTGACTGGGATATCGAGAGAGACCCCTGAAGGAGATACCAATCCTCCATCATTCTATTCAGAGGTATGGTGTTGACTAAACCCTTAGAAGAGAATTCTTGAAACAAACCTTGGCAAAACCAACTTAACTTAAGCTACTTACTTACTCCCCCTTCTCACGTGTTAGGCTTAGGTCAGGCACACTGGGGTAGGCTTAGTTAGAAGCACCAGTTGAGTATGTTAGCCTAATGTATATATGACTGTATATATGTTTTATTACTTTTAAACCATTGTATGGCTAAGAAACCATATCAATGCTTTTACAGTTCTATTTCGCAATTCTTATCTTACTGTACGTACTTTTTATAATAACAGTTATTGCAATTGTGGCAATACATTTCTCTTGTACGAGAAGAAAGACTGTTCAATAAATGTTAACCTTTATTGATAAACGCCCGTCTCTCTATTCTCTACATATTGTGAAAGTAAACTGCACCAGACTGACTGAAATCTATGTCTATTGTTTCACACGACCCTAGAGATCGACTCTTGATCTGAGGAGCAAAGTTGTCATGTTGCACGGTTGTTGGAAAACTGAATCCCTTCTTGTCTGTGCCAGGGAAGCTGATCACTTCCTATGCAGAGAAGAAAGTTTCCAGTGACCTCTGAGCTAGTTGGTAACACAACCCAATTAAGTTTAGCATAGTCAGTGGAGGCCTGGAATATAGCCAGTTCCACGTCGATACTACTGTTTATGTTATTCCAATGCGCAGGGCCTAGTGGGAAACTAGGAACTACACTACACAGGGATATATTCGAGCCCTGCCATACTAGTTGGCCTTATTCACATGCCAGTCGTAGAGCTGTATCCCTATCCCTAAAATCCCTAAAATTTAAGAGACGGGCTATGATCGGTCTCGGTGGGCACCCTGGGTTGGGTCATGGACCTAAAAAGCGTTGCGCCCACTCAATGACAAAGGTGGTAGTAAAGGACTCACAGCCAAGCATATCCGTTAGGAGCGTCTCCACAAAGCGTTCCAGTCGTCCCATGTTGGTGGAGTCGGGCACAGCGATTATACGAATATTGTTCCTCCACCAGAGCTTCCAATTCTTCAATCTTTATGACCACAGACTTAAGGGTTTATTCCATCCTCCCATATCTCTTTGCCGTATGAGCCATCCTCCAAATCAGATATTCTACCCTCCGCTCCGTTAGACGCCCTTCATGTGAGTCCAGCCGTGCCCCCATGGAATCCAATCTTCTATTGATTGCATTGAAACAGGTATCTAAGGCCTTGAATCCAGCTTGCAGTTCTGCCAATAAATCATCGGGTCTGGGCCCCACAACTGCCGACGTGTCACCACACTCTGCCATGATAGATTGCTGTGCGAAAGTGCTGGTGCCTGAGGGCTTGAAAGGCAGAATACTTTGTTTGGGGTCCTTGCGCCCCATCCCCCAAGGATTAAACTTATCGCGGTCCCTGTCTCACCTGCACCCCTTAGCGGTAGGCCCAGGGAACGAAAGCGAATAGGCCCCTTACGCAAAGTAGGTATGCTGCAACATGATGTAAAGCAGGTGCCGGTTTAGTAACTCCAACAGGTGTGGCCACTGAACACACAAATCTCTTCTGATTTAGCTGCCGGCCCCAATCACAACAACCTGCTTCTCATCAAATGTGCATCCTCCAAATCAGATACCCTTCGCTCCGTTAGACGCCCTTCATGTGAGTCCAGCCGTGCCCCCATGGAATCCAATCTTCTATTGATTGCATTGAAACAGGTATCTAAGGCCTTGAATCCAGCTTGCAGTTCTGACAATAAATCATCGGGTCTGGGCCCCACAGCTGCTGACGTGTCACCACACTCTGCCATGTTAGATTACTGTGTGGAAGTGCTGGTGCCTGAGGGCTTCAAAGGCAGAGTACTTTGTTTGGGGTCCTTGCGCCCCATCCCCCAAGGATTAAACTTATCACAGTCCCTGTCTCACCTGCACCCCTTAGCGGTAGGCCCAGGGAATGAAAGCGAATAGGCCCCTTACGCAAAGTAGGTATGCTGCAACATGATGTAAAGCAGGTGCCGGTTCAGTAACTCCAACAGGTGTGGCCACTGAACACACAAATCTCTTCTGATTCAGCAGCCGGCCCCAATCACAACAACCCGTTTCTCATCAAATGTGCTGCCGCAGGCAGCCAGATCCAACCAGCGGCCCATTGTGTGGCTGCTATCCCCATCGGCACCTCGATCATGCAGCCCAGCACTGAGAGCGAGGTCAGCTTCAAATTAGAGTGTGGCCAGCATGTACAAAGTGCCCCATAAAGTGAGGATGGGCCATTGCATCCTCAGCCCACACTGTTCAATCGCCAAAATGCGGCCCCAATGGCGTGGCATATCCAGCGGGGGAAGAGGGGAGGGGAGGCGGACTCCCCCGCCTCCGTGCAGGATCGAGACCGGAGCCAAGCAGATGGGGGCATACATGCGGATATCAGCAAGAGCACAGCGCATGGCCGATCCCCAAGCCCGCCTATGGCCCCTGTCATCGTGGGTCTTCCGGGAATGTCTGTGTCCCGCTATCTACTGAGCAAGCCCCCCAATCCGCCCCCCACAAATACTCACCTTGTCGCAGCAGTCTTCCGGTCACAGGCTCCTCCAGTCACGCAATTCCTCACTCCAGCCAGGTCCGCCTCTTGAGGCCCCGTTTTCACTCCTGGGGTTAGGCCTCACCACTCCCGCACCCATAAGTTGGCGCCGATCCCTTCCACAAGCCGCCATCCAGCCATTTGCCCACAATTTGTGCCGCACCAAGTCTCCTACACCGTAAACGGTGCCTCTGAGCATCCGATTGATAGCAATGCCGCCATGACGACTTCTACAGGGGGAGTCTGCTGGCGGAGCTCTAAGCCTATGCGGCCTTCACGATCGGCGGCTTGGCCACACCCTCATCTTTTGGGTTGTTTGACAGTGGGTCAGGGAAAGGGTTCACTTTCCTCCTCTTGAACTACATCAGTGACCATGAGCATGGTCATGTTAGCTCTGATCTAGTGTGGCTTTAGGCGATTTACATGGAGAACGCTGTGGGGACTCTTAGGGATGCCTAAGTCTACTAAGTAGGTGACTTCCCCTTTCTTCTCCAAAATGGCATAGGGGCCATTCCACTTGTCCTGGAGGGCCACAGGACCTACAGGCTCCAACACCCACACCCACACCAACTGACCTGGTTGGTATTCAACCAGTGCTGCCGTTTGGTCATACCAGTGCTTGAAAGCTCCTGGCTGGCCTCCCTATGCTTATTTGCCCTTTTCATGTACTCATCCATGCGTGAATGCAGGCCCAGTTCATAGTCCACTGTGTGCAGTTTTGGCTCTTTGGTGAAGGAAGGCTAGGAGAAACTTCTCAAACTTAGGGGACCCCTTATGCGATTGCCAAAAAGAAGTTCAAAGGGGCTGAAGCCAACCCCCTTTTGTGGCATCTCTAAGTATGCAAACAAAAGGCAAGGTAACAGGACACCCGATCTACTTCTAAGCCTTTCAGGAAGGCCCATAATCATGCCTGTCATGGTTTTGTCGAATCTCTCAACTGTCTGGGCATGACAGGGGCTTGTAGCTCACACCACATTCATCCTACATAGCTGTTAGGAATGCAGACATGAAATGTGTCCATCTCGTTAGGTAACTCCATTCTAGTAAAGATACCAAGAATGGCCTTTGTTATTGCAGGGGCAGTAACAGTCCTGAGGGAAATTGCCTCTGGGTACCTAGTGGCATGGTTTACTACCACTGGAATGAATCTGGTCCCGGACGCAGTTTGAGGGTCAAGGGGACCAACAATGTCAATCCCTACCCTCTGAAAGGGAGTCCCATTCACTGGAAGTAACATTAAGGGAGCCTTTGGTTGTCCTTGTGTCTTGCCAATGGACTGGTAGGTGACACAGGAGCAACAAAACTCCTTCACTTTTTCACACATCTGGGGCCAGTAAAAATGGGTAACCAATCTGTCCCAGATTCTGGTTTATCTCAGATGTCCAGCTAAGGGATGTCATGTGCTAAGGTCAAAATTAACTCTCCATGGACGTGGGGGGCCACCACTCTCTTAGCTGACCCTGGTTTGGAGTCCCTGGCCTCAGTTTACCAAAGCCTTTCTTCACAGTAGGCCCTGTGGGTACCACTGACATCTCCCTCTTCTTGCCTTGCAGCTTGCTGCCTAAGGCCTTCAAGAGTTGTGCATGACATTTACCCTTGACATAGGTCCTCCCTGGAGGGTCTCCCTGCACTTAGGATCTCTGCCAGGTCAGGCCAAGCCAGGCTCCTTCAGCTGCAGGTCCCTCCTTAGGCACCAAGATTTCCCCCTCACGAGAACTCTCCACCTGTTCCTGTGACCTCTTTAAGCTGTCTTAACATATTTTTAGCCCTTTCTCTTGTGTTCAGAGCTTGGTCCATTATTTCAGGCTTCAAGCTCCCATTATGTCCCAGTTGTGCTGCTTATTCTCTTGTCACACAGATACGCTCAGGGAGACCAAAAATTTCTGCATCAGCCTTCCTTTCCACTTCTGCCCAAGCAGAGGTTTGGTTTTCAGATCACTTCTCAACAAACAGTCCACTAGGATGACAGGGGACACAACCATCTTCTTTGAGCCAGAAACCTCACCCCACTCTAAGCTTACCAAGGCCATTTGTTGGAGCTTAGTCTTATTGTCTGCATTGGTTACCTGGTGACTCATTTGATCTGGGGAAACCAGTCTAGCTGCTACCACAGTTACACTGGTACATGTATCCCTCAGAGCCTCTACTTTAGCCCCATTGAGTTTGAAGAGGAATAGACAAATGCCGCAGCTTTGTCTATACCTCTTCATACTCAGAGGTAAAGCAGCCAGGGCTTCAATATTTATCCCACCCAGGGAAACTAAAGTAGCCTTAATGCAACCTCTGGCCTATCCAAAGTATACTGCCATCCCCACTATGCTAGCCAATCCCTTGAGGGACATTTTGGGGCATGCTGTATCTCCTTTATTATGTCCAGGCTGATGACAGTCATGACATATCCCAGGAGTCTTTACAGGGTCCCAATTCTTACCTTAATAGCCCCTACCTTTGGGCTGGTAAGAGTCTTGGGCCCACCCTCCTGACAAGAACTTTGGGGATCTTTTGAGAACTCCTTTTTATCTTTGTTATTACTCACATCTTTCCCCTGCCGGAAGTATGAGCACCTTTTTTCTGGTCACTCCCACCATCGGTCTTTCTGGACACCCTGTTTCTGACCCATTTGTCACCAAATGCTGATACAATTTCTCCGTGTTACACTTAGTCAAAATATGCTCTTTCATAATCAAAATATATAGCCCATTATAAGTGTCCACCTCATTGCCTTTTATTCACCCTTCTGATGTTGACTATGGAGTCTGCAAATTCTGCCCATGTCTAGTTTTGATGTTTATGGGTGTCCCTAAACTGCACTCTGTACTCTTCTGTGGTGAGTCCAAATCCTTCTATCAAGGTCTCCTTCATATGTTGATAGGACTCAGCAGCATTCTCATTAAGATCAGAAGTCTATCTGTGCCCTTCACTGAGAATAATGCTGTGTAGTTCCTATATACCCTATACAGGATCTGCGTGTTTGGATAACATAAACTGTGGGATTGGTGGCAGACTGATTCTGTACACCCCCACCTTATATGTTAGCCTGTTTTGTATCAGCTACAATGTACTACTTTTCGCTCAGTCACCCGTGCTCACGAATAAACATACCGAGCGTTTCAATAGGTATTTATTGAACAGTGGTATTCTAGTGTAGAATAGAGGAGCTGCAACACCCATCAGACAGTAGCTGAGATATATGATATATGATGAGAAGCACTAAGAAAGTATATGGATGGTATAGCTCTACCATAATATAAAGAACCTGGTAAAAATTGCATACTCCTACGATGTCTCCCTAACTAGATGTACCTAAATTTACCTGACATATGTGTAGGTGTTATGCCGAAACATCTTGAGTAGTATTAAATCTGGTTCCCCCAATGATCCTTTTCCGCCCTCAGTCTTCCAAACCTTAAATTTCTCCACACTTAACCTAATCATGGAATTACTTAATACTTCCTTACTGGAAGCTAAAGTTCCTGCAGTCTGGAAACATGCCATGATTGTGCCTCTCTTGAAGAAACCAAATTCGTACCCAGAAGTACCATCTAATTTCCGTCCCATCTACCTTCTCCCAATTTTTTCTAAAATCCTGGAGAAGCATATTTATATCCAGCTTGCTAACTTCATTGAGACACATAATCTTCTTCACACCTCCCAATCTGGCTTTAGAACGGGTTTCTCTACGGAGTCCACATTACTAGGTGTCACTGATAACATCCGTCTTCAAGTGGATAGAGGTGAAGCAGTGGCACTTATTCTCCTTGACGTAAGTGCTGCGTTCGATACTGTCTCTCACTCTATTCTCTGGAACACCCTTCAATCATGTGGCATCACGGGTTCGGCACTTGAGTGGTTATCTAGCTTTTTGACGAACAGGACCTTTCAGGTCTTTTCCTCTATTTCTAAATCTGAAGTTCATCCGTCTCAATATGGAGTTCCTCAGGGTTCCATATTGAGCCCTCTGTTCTTTAATATTTATGTTAGCCCTTTAGCCACTATTGCTGAACAAGCCGGGATCACGGTATACTCTTATGCCGATGACACCCAGCTTATCTTTTCACTCTCGACCAAATCCAACAATAACGCCTCATTGCTTAGATCTGGGTTGACAAACATCGCAGATTGGATGCACACCAACAAACTAAAACTTAAGGGGGGAAACCGAGCTTCTTCTTTTCGGTAACAACAAAACCCTCTGGGGCCCTCAACACTTGCCCACACAGATGGGACCCCCTCCGTCTCCTGCGCAATCCCCCCGGAATCTCGGCTTCATGGTCGGTGATCAACTAACCATGAGGCAACAAGCTGGTAAGGTAGCATCTACCTGTTTTGTCATCTTGAAGTGGCTGAAAAAAATCCTGTGTATGCTTCCACCGCCTACCCAAAGAACTGTAATCCAAGCTCTCGTAACATCCAGACTGGATTATGGAAATGTATTGTATTTAGGATCAGGGACGGAAGTGCTGCACAGGTTACAGATGGTACAAAACTCTGCCGCAAGACTGCTCTGTAATCTTCCAAATAAAACGTCCATCTCAGCCTCATTACGTGACCTTCACTGGTTCAAGATTGAAAACCGTGTTAAATTTAAAGCCCTGTGTTACATGCATAGGATCTACTCTGGGGTAGCACCCCAATATTTAAAGACCTTAGTACATCAATATTGCCCGTCTCGCCTTCTCCGATCTTCTAATCAGCATAAATTACAAATTCCTAGGATCAACAGAGCCAGAATGGGTGGACGCTCCTCTTCTTATTTGGCTCCAACACTCTGGAACTCTTTGCCTATTCATTTATGTACTCAACTACATTATCATAAATGTTGCAAAAATCTAAAAACTTAGCTTTTTAATCAATAGACCCATCTTCTAGATTGATACATCTGTCTTCTCACCCTCTGCGTTCTTAGCGCCTGGAAACCTTCGGGTAGCTGTCGCGCTGTACAAATGTAATTATAAATAAATAAATAAATAAATAAATAAATGCCAAGAATCCCTCTATGATTTAGTCAACTCCATTACCTGAGAATGAGAGAATATGGGACCCCGTGCTGGTCTCGAGTTGGACACCCCGCGAGGGATGTTAGACAACTGCTACCTGGAGCGTCTGCATGCAGGAACCTCAGCGTCTCTGGTCAGTGTGTCAGCTGGGAAGTCACGGTCTCCTCTAGCTTCCGAAGCAAGATGTGATGTATCTATACCCATAGGTCTCCCCAGGGGTCCTACCCTTGTGTTACTGTGTCGGCCTAAAGGATGACGTTGGGCCTGACATTTATAAAGAGATATGATACAGGAGATGGTAATCCTGCTGTTAGTCCTGCTGTGCTGCCAAGAAGCTTCATGCATACTGCATGAGAATGGAACTAGGGAAAACCCGCGTTCTGAATGCAGTGTCATATCTGGGTAAAAGGTCAGTCGAGAACTGTTATGTATGTAATGTTGGGAAGGATATAGGTGAAAGGTTGTAATGATACCTACGCCTATAAAGGGTACCTATATGGAATATAACAATAACCTCCACAATAGAGAGCCCGGGTGCTGGTGACCAAATCTCCTCATTTTTCAGGCATCTCAAAGGCTGCAAACCATTTGTCAATATCATCCCCAAATTACACTTTGGGACAATCCCTTTGGGGATCCTAGGGTCAACAGTTTCTTCTTTAAAATTGCTGCCACCATTATCTTTTGGCTTTAATCCTAACTTGACCCTTCTTTCTCCAAGGGTTATTCGCCTTCCCTCATGTTCAATCTTTTCCTCCTCTATTGAGAGGAGATCGAGCTCTTCCTCAAGGTTTACTACCACCTTATCAGTAGGAAGTGCGGTGAAGTGACTTCTGTCACTTCCTGCTGGTGAAGATGGTCTGGGAAAGGATGGAGAGTTTTCAGGGTTCCCTTCTGAGCAACAGCCTTCCCTTTCTAGTTTCTTTTTCTCATAGGAGCTGGTGGCCTTCTCTAGGTCCTCCCGTTTAGCTGTTACTCTGTAGGTAATACCACTAGCTTTGTACAGAACTGCTAGATTACTGATCTTCAGAGCTGGGATGAAAGACAAGTTGTTCTTGTCTGCCTCTATTGTGACTAACTACCTGAAATTTGAGAACTTTTTCAAACTTTACAAACCTTTCTTAACAAGTCTTTTACTCTATGGTTGGAATGGCAGTATACAAGGGTGCCCTGAAATTCCAATTTAAAAAATGTTGAAAACATTTACAAAAAATTATTTTTGAGTCTAAAGTTAATAGAGGATTTTGTGTAGAAAAATCACTTATGACTAAGTGGTACAGCGAAACACAAGTTCAGGATCCCACAGCTCTAACACCAATGTAGGTAAGTGGTTATGCAATGAGGCTGGTTAGGCTTCACTATGAAATACTCACGCAATGCTCCAAAATAGGTCCTTTGGATTCACACTAATAAATCCCTAGCTCAGTACAGGTAGTATGGCACAGAGCAGTCAAACTTTACTAGAGGAACATGTGTTGAGCTTTTCAGAGTACCAACATGGACGATGAGTAGTTGACATGACTCGAAAGAGTTCCGACACCAATTTACAAAAATAAAGCAGCTTTTTATATAAATGTTGACTCCAAAACGAAGTCAATTGGATAAATATGTCTGGCGTTATGGATTTCAGAAGGAAAAATAAATCAGTGCAAATCAATACTGCAAAACTTTCACATTGTCGTCAATGGTAAAAAGTACTAGTGACAATCGGTCACTTGCAGGTCAAATCACGTTGAACCAACTGGGGGGTACGGTGATACGGGTCTCAGGATCAGGCCACAACAGTCAGTTGAATTTTACAAGACTCATAGGTGTGGAGTTGCTCTGGCTATCCCTAATACTGAATGGGAGCCATGGGGAGCTGGCTTTACTCCTTAGATGGTGATGAGGAAACAGATGTAAAAAGTCGACAATGGGGCCACTGAGGTGATAGGTTGAAGCTGCTGCTAAGTTCCCTTGTGTTGCAGCGTCAACAGAAGGTAGTGGAAGTCCAACTGGTCATCATTATGTGTTGGCAGCAGTAAGGTCAGCATGGGGATATTTCGATGTCCGGAGGTCCAGGGAAAAAGGTAGCCACTTGAAACTTGCTGGGCTGGAGGTCAGGACTACATTTCCACAATGCACTGGACACTCTACTTTTGGGTGATTCCTGGGAGGGCCCGATGACCAGCAATTCTTTATCTCCAGGAGGGTGCTTTCACTTGTGGGCTGCAGGTGACTAGTGCCACTAGTCCAAGGGAGGCTGGAGCTGCCTTTGGCTCTCAAAGGGGTCCTTTTGTTTGGGGGAGCCAGTACTTTGGTCCAGGATGAGTCGCAGTTGTGCAGTTGCAGGGTGGTTGCCACAGGTGGAGAGCATCATGCCTTTGTTTTGTGCAGGTACAGAGGTTGCAGACTCAGGTCTCTTCTTTCTCCTGTGTTGTAGTTCGAAGCAGGATTGAAGTTTTGATGCCAGGGCACCCCATAAATCCTAGATTTAGTGGTGTTCGGGGTATGGGTGCATGTAGTCAATGGACTACTAGCCCAGAGGTGACCACATCAGGTGGAGTGTGCAACGTTTGCTACCCATAACCCTCTATTGTGACACTTTTAAAAATGACAGGACCCTTCGTCTCCTGTACAGACCAGGTATCACACCCTAGTGGTGTGGCTAGCCATCCGGCGGTGTATACCACCTGACTACATTAATTTCCCACCTGCCTGGGTGCAAAATGTGCCTGGCAGTAGGTGGATGTCTGTTTCACCCTGTCAGTGAGGGAGTTGTCACCACTTCCTGGCCAGGCCTTGGTTTTTTTATCTTTATTTTTTTTAATTTCTTTATTGCAGATTTTAACATACAATCCAAAACTCCCATCCCCGTCCCCCAGCCTATTCGAAGCTGAGAACAATCAATTACATCCATAAGGAAAGTTAGAGGTACTGAAAACAACCAATTGCTGAAGACTTAATACATACAGTACCAATAGACAAGAGAGGTAAAAGAAATCATAACAGCAAATTCATCGTGAAATCCTCCCTATGCAGGTATCGGCCTAACTGACCCACTCCCACCAGACCCCCTCCTGCCCCCTCATGTCCTTGATTTCTGACGCTGGCGTGTTCACACCTCCTGGCAGGGGGTCGGATTCCTGTCTTGACGGCAGCAGATGTAGGCAACCAGGTGGGAAACATCTAAGGTAACCACCTGGGTGCATGCCACGTCAAACCTGGCACTGGAATCATGTCCGGGGTGATGAGACAAGTTGATTGACAGCAAACATGACATATTTCAGTGGGACCATAATGAAGCTAGAAACCGCGGTGGTGCCCGGGTTTCAGCTCATGTGCTCCTATGGCTCCCTGATAACTTAAGGTAGGCGTTTATGGAAAGAGGCTACAATAGGGACATATAAGCTTGCACTTATATGTCCACGTATATAATAAAAATATGCCCACACCTATAATATAATGCACTCTGCCTCCCTGGGCTTCGGAGGCCTACCTTAGGGTGTTATTGGTATATATTAAAAATAATGCTTTGACCTTGCCACACATGGTGAGGACAAAGTCGAGTTCAAGCAGTTTGCACTGCTGATGCAGTCTGCAATTGCAGGATTCTGTCATCTGCTTACCTGGGTCAATTGGGGTGGCAGAAACAGTGTTTCAGACCCTGGTGACCCTTTTAACTCCCATGCCCAGGGTACCACCGTTTCCCTTTAACAGGGATTTATTACAGGTTAAAATCATTGCCAGTCGAGGTTACCAATTAACATGCATCAGTTTTAGGGGTTCAATGACAGAATATTGATGTAAAAAATATAGAAGTAAAAAATATAGATGAAAAAATTTAGAATGCAAAAAAATCGACTCCCTATACTTAAACAAGTGAGTACAAAAATATCGGAAAAAAATATATTACCCACTGGCGGTCGCCAGTAGGTTGTTATAGTTAGGACCTATTTTCCATAGGAAATTTGCAACATTCTATTTGGAAATAACTTTGGCGCTGGTTGATGAAACTTTGCGAAATTTTCAAAATTAATTGCCAGCTCTGTCCTGCTCCTTTCCTTAAAGGTTGGGGGTGATTTGTCAAGCGGGGGCCTAGAAAAAAGGGGTTCTCAAAACATGTTTTCCCATGCAATTTTCCATAGGACCTTTAGCCGCAGCTACAGCCCGAAATAACGGAATTACGCCAAATTTGGCAGAGATGTAGACCTCAGCTCAGACTTGTGCTTTTTTCTTAAATGGTGTCAATCTGTTCAGTAGTTCCTAAGAAAATTACAGTTAAAAGCATATATATATCTATGGGTGTGGTGGATCCGAGGACTGTGAGCGCACCCTTCCGATCACGATCTGAAAGCTAATTGGCTGTCAAGTGGTTGTCAACATTCGAAACGAGGAACTGTTGGCAGCCATTTTGTGCCTCGGTAGAGGCGAGGCTGAAGACGTTAGTGGAACAAGTGTTGAAAACGTAGAAAGGGAGCAGGATAGAAATATCCTGATCCCCTAGATCTGTTTAGGGGACCCCAAGGGCTCAAAATTGTTTTTTGTTTTTTTTTAAACTTGGCAGGTGTTTTCCAATGGGGCTTCTTTGATAAATAGCCCACTGGGCAAATTTTAAAAATGTATGGGGGGCCCCACCCCCTCTGCTCTCTCTTTCAAAATCCAAACCAAGTTTGCTATGGGAGGGAGGGAGCCGCGAGACTCACATCCTCTCATAGCAAACAGCAGTGTCCTGGGGGTGGGTACTTCGGAACACTGCAGGAGCTGGACCTGGGGGGGTTGCGGTCTCCAGGGCGCTCAAGGGCTCTAGGCGGGGGCCACACAGCCTCTTTTCCACAATAAAGAAAGCCCCAGGGGTGGTGGTCCCTGGGGCTTGGGGGAGGTCGTTCAAGCCCCCCACCTCTAATTTGGCGGAGGGGGGGCCTTGGAGCCCCACCCTAACCATTTATTTTATAGCCCCGGGGGGTGGCTCTCACTCTTGCATAGCAAACAGCACTGTTTAAAAAATCTTCCGGTGAGATAACAAAGGATTTTGAAGTCCATTTTCACTGTTTTTGTTGTAGTTTGCTGCCGCTAATGCGGCGACAATTTTAACACTGTCTTTGTAAATAAGCCCCTAAGTTTTGTAATGTCGACAATCCCGTCTCCCATTTAAATAGGCACAAAATAGTTATTAAAGAACATTGTGAATCGTGTAGCAACACTGTCTAATTGTGATTGATAAAGGATTGAAAGAGTTGTGTACTTCTTTTGCTTGTAATGTGCATAGGGTCAGATTTAAAAGTTCATTGCGTTACTATTGCACCACTTTTAAGATGGGAAAAGTGATGCGGAAGTGGCCCAAGGGGCTTGTAAATCTGCTACACAGTGCTGTCTTACTTTGCTTTCCTTTCTGTCATGTAGAAGATCCTGGGTAAATATAACGGTTTCTGTACAGCCAGTACCTTTCAACCCTACCCACAAACAGCTTGCTGCCTGTTACCATAGTAACAGTTCATGGAACATTTACGTGAGCACAGAGGTTAGAAGTTCACCACAGAATGTTGCTAATCGAAACAGTTACTGTGCTGGATTTGTATACGTTTTCCATAGGAACCGTTAGTCATAGCTATAGACTATGGTAAAGAGCTGGTAAAGAGTTAGCCTCAGTATTATACTTCTAGTTATAAATATAAGTTCTATTTTTAAATGTTTTCTAACTATATGAATATCACAGTAAATAATAGTGAAATGTTGTCAGAAAAAGAAGACGTATATACTTTTTTAAAATTAACTTTTATTAAAATAACAATAAAGAACCAGAAACGTAACTTTAAGATAACAATATAATAAATAACTAGAAACATAACTTTAACATAACAATATAATGAACAAAATGTGATATGGACTTCAATAGAAGTAGGATAGGTAATCTGCAAAACAAAAATTAAAATAAGTGTTTAAAATTAGATCGATGTGACTGAAGGTGGTCAAGGATAACAAGTTAAGGTAATACTTGGCAATATTTCTTAATTTGCAGGTCTGCAGTGTGCCTGATACATTCCACCTCTCTTATAGGCCGCGTTCAAGAGGTGTCTGTACGGAAGTACATACTGTGTCAGATTTACAGTATGGACTAACTGGTCTTTAAAGTGATTCAGAGATGAGATAGAATTAGGTGAGAGATGAAGTCATTATGCAGGACAATATTCTTTGGGGCTTATTTACAAGCCTCTTGCGTCACTTTTAAGTTACTTTTCCCATGTTAAAAGTGACGCAAAAGTGGTGCAAGGGGCTTGTAAATAAGTCCCTTTATTTCTAACGTATTTAATCGGAGGAACTGTGTCTCTAGGCCGCTCTGCTTACCTTCTGTAAACACTGTGGCCTACAGAGCTCACAACTTGAACTCAGCTTTGGTTGTACACTGCAGACTGTCTTACATTCAGCCTCGGCAGCGAGGACAGCAGCATCCATAACTTTAAAAGAGAAAGAGAAACAACGTGGGAGAGAGAGTGAGAGAGAGAGAAAGAGAGAAAAAACAACGTTAAAACTGTGAGAGAAAGAAAGTTATAGATGGAAAGTTACTGGAGAAAATCTTCGTAGCTCACCTTTTTGCCTCCTTTGTGTGTCCAAGCACGTGCCGGTTCATAGTGCACCCTCTAACTAAGTGATCTGAAAGATAGTGTATAGAGTTAGTAATAACATAGTACATACAACTGCACAAGTATATTTTTGTTTTATTTCTGTGTACACTCAGGATACTGTATTTTATCAACTTCCGCTGTAAGGAGGTGTCTGTGCGCTGTTTTTCTTCCAAAGTACTAAATCCCATGCACTCCCACTGCATAGCGGTGAATTTTCAGTACTGCGTACCCAGACTGTTGAACCCCATTGACTCCCAGAGTCCGGAGGTGAGTGCTTTTTCTTGCGCACTCAGGGGCAGATTTACAAGCTCCTTGGGCCACTTTTCCCATGTTAAAAGTGGCACAAAAGTGGCACAAGGGGCTTGTAAATCTGCCCCTGAGACTGTTGTAACCTAACTATTCTCACTGCTCGGAGGTAATTGTACATTCCTACGCAGTCAAGCTGCTGCACACTACCCACTCTTTCCGTCCACAGATGATTTGTTGTTGTTTCAGAAACAAGCTTTTTTGCTCACCTTGTGCCATTGGCGTGATTCAAAGAGGGTGCACCACGTGTCGAAGCACGTGTCAAAGCAGCCTTCTCAGATGTTGTTACGATGACCACGCATCATCGCAGAATGCACAAACATTGATGGGGGACGCCAATTTGTGAAACACAACCTGTAAGATAAAGAGGAAGTTAACATTGTGCGTCATTTCTTTATCAAAGGAGAGAGCAAGTTAGAGAGTGACTGAAAAGAATATTCACAGCTCACCTTTCCGTCAACTGTGTATTTTTCACCACGTGCCGGGAAATAATGCACCCTGAAACTCTACATCTAAAAGATAGTAAAAGATAGTAAAAGAAAGATGTTATGATTGGTAATTGTGGTACAAAATGGGGTGGTGATGGACGGAGCATCTGAACCAACCAAACACTCACACCCAGTCAACAGATCTGGGTTTAATCCATCACCGTTCTTTAGCCCACTCTGCCACCCCAGTTAAGACAAGGCCAAAATCAAATCAGTCTGACCCTGTGCCTCATAGGAACAGTCCAGCTGGAACTGCCAAGCCATGCCTTCCCTGGACCGGGTACAAGCTTCCTAGGCTAACTGGGGTGTCTTGGTGAGCAAATTAACGATGGAGTAAACCCAGATCTGTGACTGGGGGTGAATGTTTTGCCATTGTGCAACATTCCGTCCATCATCTTGTATGTGTTGATGATTGGTAATTGTTACTATCTTAATGTGGAGTAGAATTACATCGCCCTTTCACACACCTTCCCTCCCGCATTTAAAAACAACTATTTGTACAGTTCCAACTTGTTAAATAGGCTTCGATATTTGAAAAATTTCTATAGTAGTAATCTTTTTATTCGGTTGTGAAAACAAGTGGTGCGAAGTGATACACGTGGTTTTGATCATCATGAGCGTCGGACATTTGACCGATTATAAAAACGTTCCTGCTATTGGAAAAAAATATATAAATGCAATAAGATAAGGTATATAGGACTACGTACGCCTAAATCGATGCATCGCCTTTTTGTATCCAGTCTGCTGCACCCCATCGACTCCCTTCGATGCGCACCCAGGCCTCATTGCCCACCTTTTCGTGGACAGGACACCTTCTACATCATGCAGTCTCTCTCTGCCACCAAGAAGTCTGACATATGGTGCTGAGTCTTGATATCGTTATGGGAAAGGACATACTCGTGCACCTATCTTCATCGCAGGTTCCTCACCCGCTCAGTCCTTGCTGTACCACTAACTCAGTGACATAAGAGGCAACACACGTAGTGGTGGACCGTTGTACTCGATGGTTTGGACCTACATGAGACGTCTGAACCACTTGGACGGGCCATCACAGCGCTTGTGATGGGAGCAACTCTAAAATGGCTTAGAGCACGGGTGCCGCGTCTTTTTTATTGGTAGGGTCACGTGTGTAGTGACGCGTGTGCTGGATTGGTGTGGTGTGGGTTTATACCAGCCATGAGGAGTGTGTGTGTGTGCCGTTCTGACAACTAGACCTGGAACTAAGAAATCAGCACAATGGAAATCTGGGCAATTTTGCGTTTTGTTTTTTCCTGGAAGCATAAGCGGAGTGGGCTTCACTGACGTATGCCAGTGCTGCGCAAGGCTCTGAACCATGATTCCAGAGCTATGGGTGTGGTTCCGTCGTGAGCTATATGAGAAATCAAGTGATTTTGGTGTCTGTCTTGTAGTGCTGATGTCACCCGGGTCTTAAACGCAAATGTGTCATAATATCTGTAAAGTTCCACAACATGGCCAACATCAAAGGTACAGGGTATCACTGACTCTATATTCATTCATAGTTGCATATAAAAGATGGTGGACATGACGCATTTCTGCCATTATGAATGTCTGTTGTACATTCAGTGGAGCGTTGTAGCTGTAGTGATACAGGGCTGTGAAAGGTTTAAGTTGCAGTTTTTGTCACATGAAAGGCAGATATTATATATATGTATGTGGTCATTCAGATATACTGTTGAACTTGGTGCTGGAAATCAGTGTTCGAGGCTCGGAGTTGCGTCAGCATCCTGTTATTGTAGAGTAATGACTTAATCTACGCATGCCTGAAAATGTACTGTAAATACGGTGGTCATGTAAAGTGTTGATATTGTTTTGGGTTGACTTTGCACTATATAAATATGCTTAAAAAAATAAATAAATAAATAGAACACATTTATAAATTGACTATACAGTTTCTTTGCAATATTGTAATGACCCATTTTGTATGTTCGTATTTGTAGAATGATCAAGAGAAAGTTTTAAAATCTAAGTTTTTGTTATTGGCAGAGGTAAGATAGTTGCATACGCTGTTTACAGCACAATATCATGTGGTAGGGCACAGGAGCATCATTTTACAAACATAATAAATACACTGACACAGATATATAGTTAATGTGGGTACGGGCTCGTGTACTCTGCTCCATTTTAATACGTTTCTGTTGGTAAGAAATAGAATAGTAATCATGATATCATACACAGATATTCAATCATAAACGGTTTATAAATTCTGCCGTACGAAGGTAGGAGCATTATATGTGAAATAATACACTGAAGATTCTATTGTAAAGGGGTTATGAGTTGTGGTACGCTGAGGTAGGGGTGGTTTGTCTAGAGCCTGAGATGATGTGTGGTCCAAGCAGAACGCACTGGTAAAAATGTCTTTTGGCAACTGAATTTTGTCTTATTAAGGCCATCTGGCAATTATTTATAGAGCACTGAGTTAGTGGTTCGTGTGGTGCTCAGCGTGTGCTTACCCTGTGATAATGCGTGGTTCTAGTGGTCTGCACTCAAAATATTGAGTGTTGCATACTGGTCTGCATGAACTTTGAGGTTAAAAAAAAACTACCATCAATGGTTATCAATTGCTCTGCAAACTAGATCTACTGACTGCTCCCCATAATAAATTAAACAATTGCATTTCACGCAGTGCATTCTATCTTTCTCAAAATGGGGACGTATGTCTGGTGGCGATGTTGACGGTGATACCCTAAAGGTACTTGGTATTTCTGGTGCTGGCGGTACATTTTGGCGCTGTATCCTACATTTTTTGTAAACATAGTTCACACGATGTAGGGATTAAAGGGGCTTGCGCATACTAGCAGTGTCACAGGAGTATTTTTGTCTGTCCCTTAAATAAATCAAGGCTAACTTCTCTACTGTCTGTAGAGTAGATCCAAAGCTGAATTCAAGTTGTAAACCCTGCTGTCCGCAGAGTAGATCTTAGGGTGGACGGCATTATCTGCAATCATGATTGAAATGAAAGATATAACATGTATGTAGCGTAAATCTTATTATTCAACTAAATCTATAAGTGATATAAAAGAAGTTTTTGAAGGAAGCATAATAAAGGGATTTTGTGTAGGTTTGATAGGTGTTATACTTATTTTGGTTTGCACCGAGTTAGTGGTATCAAAAACAACAAGGTTCTGTGGAGCCTTCGATGATGCGTGGTCCAGGCAGGCCGTACTGATAGTAATGCTTTTTTGTGTTGTGAATGCTGCTTTAGTAAGGCCATGTGATAATCATTTTTGGTGCACTGAGTTACTAGTACCTTTGGTCCTTAGCGTGTACATATCCTGCGATGATGTGTGGTCTGGGGGGAGAGGGGCACAGTAATTTGACTAATGTCTTTTGTCGATTGGATTCTGCATGAATTCCACTTAAAAGTGATAGTATGCGCCATTTCTGACATAAAACTGTTCACTCCTCTTTCTGATGATTTATGGTGCACTGAGTTAGTAGTATCTTTAGCGCTGAGTTTGTATGTATCCTGCGATAATGCATAATACAGGGGGACTGTATTGGGAGCAATATTTTTTACCTAGTGAATTCTGCTTTAATAAGGCTACGGGGAAATGACTTGTGGTGCAGTGAGTTAGGGTACCGAAAGAACTCAGTGGGTGCGTACCTTGTGATGATTCGTGGTTTGGGGGGTGGCAGTGGTATAATGTCTCTTGTCTACTGGAATGCTCATGTACAATCGTCATTATATCTGAATGGTGAGTCCTCACAATGTAGATCGAAGGCAGTAGTCATCACTGACATCAAGAATTCTTTTTTGTCTTATCTTTTAACAAAATCTGAGGACATAAAGTACAATTAACTCTACCTTTAAAAAAAACAAGGTTAAATGTCATGCTGTTCGTAGTATAGATTCAAAGCTGAATTCAAGATGTGAACCCTGCTGTCCGCACTGTAAATCGAAGGCAGTAGTCATCAGAGATATCAACGAATGATTTTTGTCACTTATTATAACAAAATCAGAACACATACAGTACAATTGTCTCTGCATTAAGTTAATCAAGGTTGAATTCCTTACTGTCCGTAGTATACATGCAAAGTTGACTTCATGTTGTGAACCCTGCTGTCCGCAGAGTACATCGAAGGCAGAAGTTGACACAGACATCGTGGAATGCTTTTTTTGTCACATACTTTAAGAAAATCTGAGGACACAGTATTATTTTTCTGCCTTAAATAAATCAAGACTACATTTTATGTTGTCTGTAGTGCTTTTGCATCCCTGGTATCAAGTGGTAAACTTGTTTGATTGTAGTGTACATTTGAAAACAGAACTCAGTACAGTCATTGAGGAATGGTTTTTGTGGAATCCTTTAACAAAATAGTCTTTGCCTTACATAAATCAAGGATAACTTGAATGCTGTCCGTAGTGTAGATGGAAAGCTGAATTGAAGTTGTGAACCCTGCTGTCCCCAGTGTAGATCGAAGGCAGTAGTCAACACAAACATCGATGAATGCTATTTTGTCACAGTTAACAAAATCTGAGGACACAGTACAATTGTCTCTGCCTTAAATAAATCGAGAATGAATTTAATGTTGTCTGTAGTGCTGATGCGCTTCTGGTATCAAGTAGTGAACTCTGTTGAACGCAGTGTACATTTGAAGGCAGTACTCAGTACAGACATTGAAAAATATTTTTTGTTGCATCATTTAACAAAATTGTCTCTGCCTTATATAAATCAAGGCTAACTTCAATGCTGTCCTTAGTGTACATAAAAAGCTGAATTCAAGTTGTGAACCTTGCTGTCCGCAGTGTAGATCGAAGGCAGTAGTAGACACAGACATGGAGGAATTCTTTGTCAATTATTTAAACAAAATCTGAAGACATACACTAGAATTGTCTCTGCATTAAATAAATTAAGGCTGAATTTCCTGATGTTCATACTTTAACCCCTTGGACGCTCATGACGAGCTCAGCTCGTCATGATGTACACCTCCATACACTCATAACGAGCTGAGCTCGTCATGAACAATGGTAAATGTGGGATCCCAGCACCGGGGGGGGAAAACCCTTTGCAGCCATGGAGTTAACAAAATCTGAAGACATAGTACAATGGTCTTTGCTTTAAATAAATCGAGTCTGAATTCAATGTTTTCTGTAGTGCTTAAGAACTACTGGTATCAAGTTGTGAACTCTACTGACCGCACTGTAGGTCGAAGGAAGTACTCAGCACAGGCACAGACAACAAAGTTGTATCACTTATTTTAACAAAGTCTGAGGACATAGACTAGAATTGTCTCTGCCTTACATAAATGAAGGATAGCTTCAATGCTGTGCGTAGTGTAGATCCAAAGCTGAATTCAAGTTGTGAACCCTGCTGTCCTCAGTGTAGATCGAAGGCAGTAGTCGATACAGACATAAGTCTGCGGTGCTGTGGCGCTGAGTTCACAATCGGCCTGTATCGAGGAGGCACGTGGTCATGGTGGCAGCGACATGGCAGGGTGAGGACTTTCACTGTGAGTCTTTTCTCTTTGCAGAAGTAAACCACGCCCAAGGCGTAGGCTAATTATTAATACACTTACCTTGCATACGTTGGATCAGCCCACTTCAGTTCTGCTTCAAGGGGGGGAGACAACACAGCAACCTGACCGAGATATTCCCCAGAGTCTGAGATAATATGGTTGCATCCACTGTGCAGTACACATGTATCAATGGTATATCTACACACAGAAAAGTTTTGGGTTTCTATAGTGAGATGTGTATAGCATTTCACCGGTAGTCTTGGCAATGTGTAAATTATTATTGATGTGCGAGTTCCTTCCCTTATACATAGTTTGTTGCCACATCTCTGATCATTGAGCTAGTGTGCTGTTGAGGGGATTTTTTATTTTGGGAAGGTCCGTTGACCTGTTTTGCGCTGCCTCTGAGGGAGTAGAGAGGGAGGGGTCAGGAGGGGTGGTTGTAGTGGTAGTGGCGCTGGGTATTGTGATTTTGTTGGGTGTCGAAAGTGTAAAATGAGTACCTCTATCACATATTGCTCTTTAAATATGGGTGTGAGTTGGATGTAATTCACGCAGTACATAGTTGACGTCCTTACACTAGTTAAATGTTAATGTTAATTTGTTAGTGGTAAGTGGAACTATAATTAGGAATTGTCATTTAAAAAACCTTTGCAATTCACTGAAAAAACCATAGGTTTCAGGTAGGTTATAGTTAGGAACTATCATTTAAAAAACCTTTGGAATTCACTGAAAAGACCATAGGTTTCAAGCAAGTTATAGTTAGGAATTATCATTTAAAAAACCTTAGAAATTCACAGAAGAAAACATAGATTTCAGGGGTGTTATAGTTAGCTGAATATTTCACTCATACAAAACCATTGAAATTCCTCAGTACAACTAACTATAACTCTCGCGCCCGCAATCCATTGGTGATGATGTCACATAATATGGTCAGTGACATCAATGATAACATCTCAAATGACATCACTGATGACATCATCCGCGTGACAATCAAATACACCTCATCATACACTAGTATAACCTTTCATCACTCACTGAATCCATTGACACAGCAATACAAGTTTCTAAAAACCCACTCAGTGATTCCTAGATCTACACACACACATCTAATCACTTACCTATAGATTCACTCATACATGTTGTCAATATTCAATATAAAACTATCAAATGTACTTATCCATACTAATATAATAAAGAGAGAGTCCAAACCTTTGAGGCGGGTAATCTCAGGAACCACAGCACCAATCACAACACCCAATACAGCGTTGGAAAGGGCAGTTGCAGCAGAAGGACATGGGCTATGCAGACGCCCACCATATACATTTAAAAGGTAAAAAACCGCACCAGTAAAGTAGTCCCTTGTGGGCGTGTCTGTGTTGTGCTGTGGGCGTGTGCTGGGGCGTGACAAACGCTGGGGGCGTGTGGTACGTTCCGCCCTTCATGCCATGTCTCATATTGAGAGCTGTGGGCATGTGCTGGGGGTGTGGGCGTGTGTGGGGCGCTGAATTACGGGAAAAATAAGCGAGCGTTGTGCCCAATATTTCATTGTTTTTTCTTCCCAGGTTCTGTACATTCCAGCTCCGGGTGTCCACCCTGCTCCCTTTAAATACCCCTGCACCCCATAATCATAACCCACCCTTACTTCATAAAATACCCTTTCACCCTTGAACACTAACCCATCTTAACCCTATAAATATACCCTGTTCCCCAAAACCCAAACCTATCCCTAAACCCTAAAAATATCCCTATACCCCAAAAAACCAAACCTAGCCCTGAACCCTAAAAATACCCCTGTACCCCAAAACCCATACCTAACCCTAAACCCTAAAACTACCCCTGTACCCCATAACCCAAAACTATATCTGAACCCTGAAAATACCCAAACACCCCAAAACATATACCTCAGTACCCCCCAAAAGATATACCCCTATACCCATACTTACCTTATCCAAACATTAAAAAAAAACATGTTTTTACCATTCATGCATTTACAACGAATTTTGTTGTAAATGTATGCATGGTAAAAGCATATCAAATGTAATGCCATGCGTTATAATGGCATTGCGGAGTCATGGTACATTCGTAATGAAAGTAGACGGAGTGATGGTATGCGGAAAGAAAGTTGCGGAATAATGGGTCCTTTAGTTACTGTGGGAATCCTAGTGATTCTGAACCTATGGATTCGTCGACGTTTCGACCCTGTAGGTGGTCACGGCGGGTCTTTCTCAAGACAGAGGGGAACGTCGACGAATCCATAGGTTCAGAATCACCAGGATTCCCACAGTAACTAAAGGAATCCTTGGTTGAGAACAAACCATCATCTGACCAAGCCCCAATCCTACCTGTATATACATCTGTATAGATTTATTTACCGCACTGTACATATTATTCTGTTCACTGAGCACTCATTCACAAAAAGTCACAAAATTGTTTATCACGGTCTTGCTATGTATTGATGAATTAATTTACGAATGAAGTAATTCAGTTTTGTAAAGAAGCTAACATGTATTAATGTGTATAATATAAGACTTTTGAACAGATAACTGCGTTCCTCCGTGTTTTGAGCAATTGATATCTCACTAAACACTATTCCTTGTATCAGAGAGCTGATTTGTGCTTACTTGCATTTATGAGCATTGTACAAATAACCTGTCTTACCCAACAGAACCATTTTTTGTTGAACTACTTATTTATATACAACAAATGTCACATACACTGCATTTTATTTTTCTAGTTTGTTGGACATGTACCATTGAAAGATATATTTGCTGATCACCATATCCAAAAAGATATTTAGTCATCCAAACAACTGTTATAACATGTAGTCTTAACTTTATATACCTACTGAATCAACTATTCACACATCTTTGGGCAGTCAGCCCCCCCCCACCGAACCACACACACATTCACTCTGCCATACAAATAATCAGTTAACTAATCAATAGCTAATATAGAATTTCTCATAGCTAGTAACCAACTGGTGCAGCAGTTTACACAATAACTGACCAAGTAAAACAGATATTCACACAGTTTAGTCACTATCCAATATATTTAGTGAGACGTTATAAATTACTCAAGCAAACAATCAATCACACTGCTATGAAATCCTCTATCCAGATATTTATATATCCACTGATTCTTTATTGCAGATTGGTGTATATATAATACATATTTAAATAACAAACCAAACCACATTCACTGATGTCATTTGAGATGTCATCAGTGATGTCACTGACCATGTCATGAATGATGTAATATGTGACATCATCACCAGTGGATTGCGGGTGCGAGAGTTACAGTTAGTACAACTAACTATAACTGTGGAATTTCAATGGTTTTGTATGAGTGAAATATCCAGCTAACCATAACAGCCCTGAAACCTGCGGTTTTTTCAGTGAATATATATATATATATATATATATATATATATATATATATATATATATATATATATATATATATATATATATATATATATATGTGTGTGTGTGTTTTTGCAGGAAAATGCTCCTTCTGACTGCTAAGGGAAGTGGCACGCACGCCGGCGGAGTGCGACGGTTAATTAATCCAACAAACACTGTCTATAACGTGCGCTCTCAGTAAAACAGACTCCGCGATAATTCAAGGTTTCAAGGGTGTTTATTCACTACGCGTTTCGGCTTACTGCGAAGCCTTGTTCACGTGAAATATTATGCACAAATATATGACTGTTAAAGCATCCAGCTGTGAACATGGAAGAGGGACATCGGTAGCAGACGTAACAGTCAGAACATAAAGTGCAAATGTGGCAGACATGTTCGAAGAGTAACCATGAGTGGCTGTGCCTCCATGTGTTCTCAGACGAGTACAAATGATTGGCATCAAATGACACAAGGTGACATTATTAACATGAAATGGTATTACATTCACCAATCACTGCTGACTGATGGGCACTGAGAGCATGAGTTGCGTGAGACATTTGGACGCAAGCCCGTTAACTGGGTTATTTTAGTCATGGCAGACCACGGTCACTTTACCCACACAGGACCACATGGGCACTTGCCTGTTATTTTCACATTTTTCGAGCTTGGATTACATTCTTGGGCTTCAAAAAGGTTGTGCCAGACCTTTGTATTTACATGATCTGCACCGGGCACTGGCCCACACAGCACATCTGGCATCACGAGTCACCACCGTGAAAACCCATGATGGTCTCTCCTTCTGTGGCCACACAGCCTCATGTATGTCAGGTATGCGTTCCGTTCTTACGAGATTGCTATTTTTAATACAACACATTCATTGTTGTATTTCACAAATTTCTCTTGTCTGTCATGCATTCCGTAGGATTTCTCCTTTTGGTGAATGTAATACCCTTTCATGTTAATTATGTCACCTCGTGTCATTTGATGCCAATGCGTTTGACAATATAGAATGGCCTTATTTATTAATGGTACTTTGAAAAATGGGTTTTGGCCCCAAGTTCTGTGTGTGGGTGAGGCTATTGTACTAGTCTTAGGGCCCAGGTGTGAGTCAATGAGATGACGTCCAGATCGTTCCAGCTGTAAAGAGGTACCAGACAGGGCTGCCCTCTATCCATATTGCTATTTGCCCTCGCACTCTAGCCATTGGTGCATTGGGTCTGAAGAAATCAGATGAATTGGGGAATAGGGACCCCGGGAGGATGAGAGGAGAATATTTCGCTCTATGTAGACGATATCCTCCTCTACCTGGCAAGGCAATATTACTCGATGTCGAGAGTGCCCCACTCTCGCCATCGAGTAATATGAGCAAATCTTTTAGCTCTTCGGAAGCTACTCCGGCTACAACATTAATTGGTCTAAATCGATGGTGTTTCTGCTTTTGGGGCCCCACCCCGCAGGGTAGCGGCGGGATGTGAGGCCCCAGTGGTGAGAGAGGGGTTTAAATATTCAGACATACACATTGCACAGAATTCCGAGGCTTTTATGCGGAGCAACCTTGAGCCCCAGATGGAACGCCTCTGTGCTGACATACAGCATTGGCGCACCCTCCCGCTGTCTCTAATGGGCAGAGGGGCCCTGTTCACAATGATGGCCCTGCAGCGTCTCCTTTACGCTCTCCAAAACACCCCCTACCGAGTGCCCCAACAATCTTTAAAAGAATATCTCATGAGGTCTGAATACTGCTGTGGCAGGGAGGCACCCAAGGATAGCGTTACACAAACTGCAACAGGGGGTGTACGTTGGGGGATTGGAAGTCCCAGATATTAGGCTGTACTATTGGGCCTCGCAGCTGCTGGTCATAAATGATTGTGCGTATGCTGAACACAATGAACCTGCGTATAGAGTAGATAGAGCTACGATGCCCAAGGGCCAATGGGTGCAACTCTTGTACTCAGGAAGGAGGCGTCTGGAGTGCCCAGAGCACACATGAGTGGATGTGGAGTGCTGGAGAGAGGCCAATGCTGGGCTGGGCTGGGAAGTTAACCAGTTGGGCCCCACTGTGGGAGGGGAATCTCCTGAGAGATACGGTGACCTTTAAGGGCTTTGGACACTGGAAATTGATAGGCATCGAACATCTGGGTGATATCTGGAGAGGGGAGGCTCCACTTGCATTTGAAGGCTTGCTGCAGGACTATGCCTTACACGACACGCAAAGATATCACCATCTCAGACTGGCGCATGCCCTGCGGGGCTACGTCCAACAGGGCCTTACCATACTATTCACCTCTTGAGAACAGACTGCTCCTCAACCCTACTCCCAAAAAAACATTCTCCACAATATGCCTTAAGCTAATTAATAACATTCCAGACCCATTGGTGACCTTGCGATCAATATGGATAGACGATCTAGGAAACCTGGATGATGCAGACTGGCAGGAGGCAATAAAGAGCCCTAGAGAAATTGCAGTTCGGATGAGGTTCAGATTGGTACAACTTAAAATACTACATAGTACCTACTACCCGCGCATGCTTTTACATACCTGGGGCAGGGTGCACATAGCACTTTGTGTCAGAGGATGCCAGAAGGAGAGTAACTTTTTCACATTTTATGGGAATGTTGGTGATAGCAAGATATTGGCAAGGAGTCAACAACATAATGTCTAGAGTCTCTGGAGTGACAGTCCCTATGAATGCCAAATGGCTTCTATTGATGGTTACAGGTGATCTGGATTGGCCTAGGTGTACGGGAATATGGCTCGCTCTTGCAGCAGGGATTGCCAAATTGAACAATGCAAGGAGATGGGGGACACCCTCGCCTCCATCTCTGCAAGAGTGGGAACGCGACCTTGATTGGTGCCAAAGAGCCGAAAAATGATATATAGAAGCAGGGGGTGTGTTAAAAAGTGGGAGAAAATATGGTCACCATGGTGTAAATATAGAGAGGGACTGGAACTTGAGGAGCCCACACAGGATGGATCTGATCCAGATGGTGCAGATACCTGACTTGTTATGATGTTGTATATAACCAGTGTATGTACGGTGTGCTAGAAGTTGGGGGGTTTATTTGAAATGAGCAGGACCCGAGTCCTCACACCTCACTGGGTTAAAAATGATTAAAAATTATATTTACAACTCAATTTTTGTGTAAGTCGACATTCCCAACTCAATATTCTGTCTGAATACTAGTTTTAGGGAGAAAGCACTGGCACAGGGGCCGGCTTAGCAGGCTCCAGTGCACTTTCAGAGTCATAAACATCAGCAAAGGGGCACCAACTGGACCTGCCTGAGCCCTGCTGCTGGCCTCTGCTGGAGTGAGTCCTGATCCCCAAGAGGTGCCATGGACTCTTGGCTGGCTTCCGCGTGTACTCCTCAAAACCTGCAAACACTGAACTACAGGTGAAAATCCAGATATTTTGAGCTCTTCATGACTGCAAGGGGACTCTTCAAGTCAGTAACCACAGCCCACATCTCCCATCAAGGTAAAGCTCTGACTGCAACCTTCTCTTCGCATCAACTGCAACCACCTGTGTCTCTTGTCAGTGCGAAGCTCACAAGGTGACCTTCTCTTCATGCCATCTTCTTGTGGTCCTCACCAATGCGAAGCTCTAGCTGAAGCCCCTTGCATACAACTGGACTAAGTAGAAGGTAAACTCTTCACCTGGAAGAACTTGGGCCCTGTATCTGACCCACGCTGTATCGCTGTCAGCTTGAACTCATGACTTTGACCTTGTCCAGCACAACCAGATAAGTGTGATTGGCGATTTTTGCTGATGGCGCTATTTTCACCTGAAGCTTTAAAAATTCATAAATCCAGGTTCTACTCATTATATTTTTATCATTTAGGCATAATTTTACTTATAAATATGTACTGTATTTTATTAAATTAATTTGGGATTTTTCTTATGTTGTTTTGACTTTATTACTGTTTGAGTACTGCATAAATACTTTACCTATGGCCTCTAAAATAAGCCTGACTAATTTTGTACCAAGCTAGCAGGGGGTTAATCACATGTTTATTTAGTGATGTTTGTGATTCGCCCTGAAAAAGATTGTGTATATTATTTGATTGCGCTCTCTCCCCTCTCAAGTAATAAACCAATTATTTCAGCCACATAATCAATCAAGTAATCACATAATTATCAATATACTCAATCTGCTTCTCATCCATACCTCACCTAACAGAACGTGTTTTTTTGTAGAGCGCACATTCACCAAGATGTTTATTGCTATCCAATTCAATGGTACTTATTTTATCGACCTCAGAAGGATGAAAGGCTGAATGAACCCACTTTGAGTTAAACTTGTGCCCATGAGGCAAACACAGGCCTCTACAGTGGACACATTAATCCACTAAGTCACCAGACCCGGCATCCACAAGAAACGGTGGATGCAAGTTAAGGTTACAGGAGTATGGAGGGCTTGTGGAGAAGTTTAAGTGACTACCTTTTGCCTTTATAGTTTTTCTGCTATAGCTTCTATTGACACACAGGTCCCTCTGAGCACCCCTCTAACTTTTAAAAAATGATGTATGTATCCATCGATTTATAATAAATATGCAGATGTGAAGGGTGTCATAGGCTATTTATTACTATTGTGGAGTGTGGTTAGGGGTCCTGACTTGAGCGATGCAAAGCCCGAGGTAAAACTAACTCTTTCGGTCCTGCCTATATGCTATGTTTGCAGCTATTTGTATGGGACTGTATTGCCATTTGTATGCCCTTTTGTATGCCATGCAGCTCTTTCACATGTATTAGTTATAAAGTGTGGGGCCTTATTTAGAGCGTGGCACATCAGGAAATCCGCCATAAAGTGGCAGATGATCGGTCCTCTCTATTGAAAGTCCCCCTGATATAAATGCATACCTAATACAGCGGACAGGAAATTCTCCACTTTTGGGTGGATTAACCATACCTGCCAAACTCTAAACAAGGTCCTATACAGCACCCATTTTAGGATATTCTCATCCGTCATCCCTACTTCTCTTCCATCATCTCTAGTACTCATCCCTACTGGTATTCCATCATCCCTTCTTCTTTTCCATCATCGCTACTTCCCATCCCTCATCCCTACTTCTCATCCATCCTCCCTACTTTTCTTCCAACATCTCTACTACTCATTGCTACTGCTAATCAATCAATCCTCCTTTTTCATCATCCCTAATTTGTATCCATCATCCCTACATCTCATCCACCCTCCCTACTTCCCTTCCATTATCTTTACCTCTCATCCATCATCCTGTTGCTCATCCCAACTTCTCATCCATTGTCCTTACATCTCTTCCATTATCCCTACTTCTCATTCCTCACCTCTGCTTCTCATCCCTACTACTCATCCAGCATTGCTACTTTTCATCCCTAACTTCTATCCATCACCCTTACTTTTCTTCCATCATCCCTACTTCCCATCCCTCATCCCTGTTTCTCATCCCTACTTCTCATCCACTGTTCTGACTTCTTATCCATCAGCCCTATTTCTCATCCCTACTTCTCATCCATAATTTTTACTTCTCATCCCTACTTCTCATCCATCATCCTTACTTCTCATCCAGAATGCCTGCTTCTCTTCCATCATCCCTAATTCTCATCCCGCAGCCCTGCTTCTCATCCCTACTTTCATCCATTATCGTTACTTCACACTTCGAATTCTCATCCGTCATCCCTACTTCTCATCCAAGCTTCTCATCCATCATCCGTGCTTCTCATTCCTACTTCTCATACATCATCCTATCTTTGTATTCATCATCTCTACTTCTCATCCATCATCCCTAATTCTCATCCCTATTTCTCACCCAACATCAGCAGCCCTACTTCCCACTTCGCATCCATCACCCCTCCTTCTCATCCATCATCCTTACTTCTTATCATCATCCCTACTTCTTATTTCTACTCCTCATTCATCATCCCTACTTTACATTTCTCGTTCCTCAATCATAACAACACACTTTCAATGTGGAGAAACAGGCCTTCATACTCATTGATTGGCAACAGCCAATCACAGTTAAGAAAGAGGGCTGTATTTTATTTGTCTAGCCAGTGAAAAAAATACCCTTCTCCTTGCACATGCTGGTTGTTGACAGACAAGGGGAAATACAAGTAGTGTTTGCTTCTAGTAGATCTAAGTCTGCGCAGTATTTCATTTTTTTTAAGTGAGTGATTTTCTGTTTACACAGGCCTCTGTGGAAAGCACTGATAGTTTGGGGAAAGACAAAGGGCCTCCTACCTGAGCCAAATAATAATAATAATAGGGAAGCTTATAAAGGGCCTGGTTACGCACACCAGCGTGTTACCACGCTGTAGTAAGTGGAAACAGCATGCCCTCAACTCTGCTCACTGCAACTTAGCTACTGCACAAACAGATGGGTCTTGAGCTTTCCCCTGAACCTTGTCTCTGATGGCTCCAGGCGGAGCTCCAGCGGGAGTTTATTCCAACTCCTTGCTGCAAGGAGCCAGAAGGACCTGCCCCCCATACGGGCCTTTTTAATTTTGGGGATCGCTAATAGGCTACAACCAGAGGATCTAAGTGATCGGGCTGGCCTGTACTGGGTAATAAGGCTCTGTAGCGGCCTCGGTGCTTTGCCGACAATAATACGGTGACACATACACAGAGCCTTAAATTAACAGTTGGAGAGGGTGATGCAATTCAAAAACATTTTCTGGTTTCAGTTTGATACTAACAGCTCTGTCAAGGCCTTGCTCTTCCTAGAATCCTACACAACTGATGCCCAGGCCCTAAAATCTGCAAATTGCAAGGAAAGAAAAAAACACAAAGCTTTCAGAGCTAAAGGCAGCCTCAGACTGACACATTTTCTTTGTTACAAATACAACTGAAACCAGAAAAGATTTATGTTGAACCATATTACCCTGTATCCATTATTTTATTTTAAACACTTTGTTACAATATTAAACCGGAACCAGACAATGTTTCTGATGACCTGTATATACCCCTGTACCCAGGTGTTGATTTATCGACCATCCTGAGGACATTTGACTCTATCAAACCATCAGAGCTCTCTGATTTGGTCTGTGTAAAAAGAAAGCACTCAAATAAAATGAAATGATGTACAGCCTTTGATTCACTGAAAGCAAACTGCACAGTTTGCAGTTAGAATGCTGTTTTATCAGTGGCTAGACAAAGTGAATGCAGCCATCGCCCATAACACTGATTAGCAGTTGCCACTCAATCAGTGTGAAGGTGTATTCTCAACACTGAAAGTGTGTTGGTATGACTGAAGAATGAGAAGTTGGGATGAAGTATTACAAGTAGGGATGTGAAGTAGGGATGATGGATGATTCATGAGAAGTAGGGATAAGAAATAGGGATGATGTATGCGTAGTAGGCATGAGATGTATGGATGATGGATGAGTATTGAGGAAGATGGATGAGAAATAGGAATGATAGATGAGAAGTAGGTATGATGAATGATATGTGAGAAGTAGGAATCACAGATTATGCATGAGAAGAAAGACGATGAGAAGTAGGGATGAGACATAGGGATGATGGATGAGAAGTTGGGATGATGTGTGATGGATGAGAAGTAGGGATTATGGATTAGAAGTAGGGATGAGGCATGTGAAGTAGGGTTTATGCAAGAGAAGTAGGGGTGATTGAAGAGAAGTAGGGATGATGGATGAGAAGTAGAGATGAAGGATGAGAAGAAGAGATGTGTAGCAAAAATGATGGATGAAAACTAGAGAAGATGGATGAGAAGTAGGGGTAATGAATGGGAAGCAGGGATGAGAAGTAGGGATGATGGATGATTAGCGGGGATGACAAGTAGGCACAATTGATTAGAAGTAGTAATAAGAAGCAAGGATGATGGATGACAAGTAAGGATTAAGGATGAGAAGTAAGGATGATGGATGAGAAATAGGGATGAGAAGAGAAGTTGAGATGATGTAAGAGAAGCAGGGATGACAGATGAGAAGTAGTGATGACGGATGAGAAGTAGGGAGGAGAAGCCCTGGGTGAGGATGAAATTTATGGATGCTGGAAGAGAAGTAGGGATGATGGTTGAGAAGTAGGGATGAGGAGCGAGGATGCCCTAAAATGGATGCTGTTAGAGCATCCACATGTGTAGCTTGTGCCAGGGTTGCATGGAATTTGGCCTTTGTATGAATTCCAAATAACATGTTTTATTGGCAACATTCATTTTTCACTGGCATGGCATATGGATACTGGCCGTACTGTGTTATTTTATGTCATATTGTGTTACGTCATGTAACAATATAAGATGTTGTGCTGCATACCAAGCATCACAAAGGCATGTACTTCAACCTGCTGGAGCTGATCTAGGAAAAGACGAGAATTTCTGTCCCTACACTTCAAGCAAACTATTTATGGATTCATTTTATGTCAGAAATGCTGGACCATTGCACAGAACAAGTTGTGGATTAAACAGAAGGCTTTAAATTAAATGATTCTTTTAATTTGCATCCGGGGTAGGTAGCTGTAAGAGTCTTTATGATTATAGGGGGTTATCACATAGAAGGATCCAAACCATGGTATGCTGCAGTTTAAAGGTCTATCGTAGAGCTGCAGCACAATGTTAGACAATCTTATATGAGACATTATAGCGTTAAGTATATATGTATCAATGACTCTTAGGAGTGACTTAATTTGACTGCCTCAGAGACTTGACAGACAGCTTCATCCCCAGTCCACAGTACCTGGAGAGGCTATGGTACTATTGGCAAAGAAAGAGTCAGACTCTGTGGTCTCTGGCTGCAGGGATGTAACACAGGAACACGGTTGATCAATGGTGGAGTGTCTGTGGTGGCTTTTGTAGTCCAGGGGAGTTCAAATGCTTGAAACATTGATGTAATATATTAAGTCTTGGTGGAAGATTCGTTTGGATATGTATGAAGTCTGATCTATATGCCTTCTGGAACTGCAGTAAATGTGTTCTCTCTATAGAGGGCTTAGGTTTCCTAGAATTATAGACTGAATATACCCGGTACCCTCTGAACTCATATTAGGTGTACTCATATGCTGTCAATACTAGGCTTGTACCCCTACTCCCTACTATATTGGTTGCTCCTCTTACAGAAACAATGGGTCTCAGGAATCCATTAAGTCTACCAAGTTTCATCCCTCCCTGATTCACCTTTTTTTACATCACAGGTTGAAGATGGAGAGTACAACTTTGTAGTCACAGAATACAGTGGTGCTTGCAACGAGGAGGCTGAAACTGACGAGAAAGAATCACACCATGACACTGATGGGAACAAGATGATATACACAGTGACTGAAATACCACCATGGTACCTGTGCATCTTCCTTGGCATTCAGGTAAGGTGGGGAAGAGGGTATGATAGGACGTGGGCCAGTTCCAGAAGAAAATGAGACATGTATTTCAGCTTAGTATTTGCAGGTGTGCCAGTGTTTTAAGGGAAGATAAGAGATAGAAGGTGGCTTGGCAAACATATTGCATATGCAAGAAGTGCAACTTCAATATGAACCTTCAGTTTCTAATGGGTCACTATGGTGCTTGTACATCTCAGGCGTGTTCTTGTGAAAACAGTTTGGGCATGAGGCGTTTAAATGGTTTGCATCTAGTCATGATTTCCCCTGCCATGTTGGTCTCAGTTATATAACCCAAAGTTTATATCTGGTCATTGCTGAAATTCTGTATGGACCTACTGACTAAGTTCTGTGTTGCTCCCCACTGGAAAACCAGGTCCCTGTCTGTCACTCCATTTACTTCAAAGAACTGCATTTTCTGATATATAAGTGTGTTGGGTTTTTGTCAAGTCGATCAAGGAATGTGGAATGTTATGCTATCAGATGTGGTAATATGTTTTAATTTGTAAATGAATAACAGCAGGGGTCCAAAGCCTCACTCAGAAGCTCGCAGAAAGTGGTATCAAGGGTTGGTTTGCTGAATACCGAGGCTGCATAGTCTTGATTCTACCTCATACCTCTTTGATCCACCACCAGACCCTCTTCAGTAGTTTACCTTGCAGGTACATCTTCATCTCTGCTTTCTCCATTTGTCCCTATTTTTCTGTATTTCTCTTCATCCTCCTTTACCCTGTTTGTTTTTGCTCTCTATTGCTCAGGATCAAAATCTGTTGAGGGAAAAATAAGTGCTGGTCCCCCCAAAATGGGTGCACCTCTGTCACCCCTTAATTTAAGCATTGGTTGCATCTATCCTGGAGAGCCTACATGAACAAAGATACTCAAATAAAGACTGCCTTAAGGACGCACTGTGTATCTGAGTCTTTTCACTGCTAACAAGCTAACTGGTAGACCATCCCAGAAGAAAAACCCTCTCTGTCTACAGCACCTAGGACAATATGGCTCATCTCCAGCAAATTTCATTTGCGTACAGTTGCCAGCAGCATTTGAAGGAGATCCTGTAGTTTACAGTGAAGTATACCTGAGAAAGTCTCTCCTCCCTTGTGAAGGGCATGATGCAATAATTATCTGCATGTGTGCACGCATCATTGGCCATTGTCTGCAAGGATATAACATGCAGTTGTACAGATACGTAGGGGTTTGGCGTACCGTAGAAATACTCTTGACTCCCCTTAGCTACAGCAGTAGGCCAGGAACTTGCACCCAGTGGTTAATTTATTTAAAAAAAATTAAGCACCGGGGCTCTCATCAGGAGGCAGCTTGCACCAGCCCATTTCTCCTGTTAGAGCCATCTAAACCCTGAATGGCCATTAGAATAGCCTCTGCTGTTGGGAGCATAGCTGGTGATATAATAAGCATAAGGCATATGTGTCTGAGTTCTAATATGTTTGAGGTGCAGAGTCGGTTTGCCTGTATCCATGACCAGACATCAAGGTAGTTGTATTGAGTAATCCATTGGTTGCCAAGCCTTCATCTTAGGTTTCTCTTATTCTTATACCTGCCGAAAATCATCACCTTTGTTTTATCTGGGTTCGCCATCAGTTTGTTCACTGGTTTGTAGAAATTAAGCTTGTTGAAAGCATGCTGCAGAGTGCAGACCAATTTTTGTTTGACCTAGTATAAGCAGATTGGTCACAAATTGAATCATTGGGAGCCTAAAGGAGCCGATCTTTGATGGGACTGAGCTTGCCATTGCGACCTATGTCTGTGGTGCCTAGGTTAAACAACATAGGAGCCAGAATGCACCCTTGCTTTAGGCCCTGTGGGTCAAAATTTACTGAGTCCCTGAGTTGTCTGTGCCAGACTTGATACGGAGTGATGTGTCTGAGTGCAATGCAATAATAGCTCTAAGCAGTCTGGCAGGTATGCGTCAGTCTGACAGCTCTACCCAAAGAAGATTGAGGTCAACACTGTCGGAAATAGCGGAATAATTCACAAAGCATGCAAACAGCAGCTGCCGTGATGGAATGAAAGAACTGTATGCCAGATATGACAGGGCGAATATGTCTTCAATGGTTTGAAGTATGCTGATTGAAACTAGTTTGGTAGAAGGGTATGATGTTAGTTTTGAGCACTCATGTCTCAAGTTTACAGAGTCAAATGTTAGTGTATGTTTTAGCCTCTACATCCAGTAATGCAATCAATCAATCAATCAATCAATCATAGGCATTTATACCGCGCACTACTCACCCGGAGGGTCTCAAGGCGCTTGGGGGGGGGGGGGTCCGCACTGCTCGAACAGCCAGGTCTTGAGCTTCTTCCTGAAGGAGAGGTGGTCTTGGGTCAGGCGTATGTCGGGAGGGAGGGAGTTCCAAGTCGTGGCGGCCAGGTGGGAGAAGGACCTTCCTCCTGTTGTCGCTCTGCGGATGCGGGGGACGGCGGCGAGGGCGTGACTGGTCGAGCGGAGATGGCGTTTGGGAGCGTAGAAGTTGAGGCGGCTGTTGAGGTAAGTCGGGCCTTGGTTGTGTAGGGCTTTGTGTGCGTGGGTGAGGAGCCGGAAGGTGATTCTTTTGTTGATCGGGAGCCAGTGCAGGTCTCTCAGGTGTCTGGAGATGTGGCTTCGTCTGGGGACGTCGAGGATGAGTCTCGCCGAGGCGTTCTGGATACGCTGGAGTCTCTTCTGGAGCTTGGCGGTGGTTCCGGCGTAGAGGGCGTTGCCGTAGTCCAGACGGCTGGTGACGAGGGCCTGGGTGACCGTCTTCCTGGTCTCGGTGGGGATCCACCGGAAGATCTTACGTAGCATGCGCAGGATGTTGAAACAGGACGAGAAGACGGCGTTGACTTGTCTGGTCATGGAGAGGGAGGAGTCCAGGATGAAGCCCAGGTTGCGTGCGTGGTCTGTCGGTTTGGGTGCATTGCCCAGGGCGGGGGGCCACCAGGAGTCGTCCCAGGCGGAGGGTGAGGATCCCAGGATGAGGACTTCCGTCTTGTCTGTGTTCAGTTTCAGGCGGCTGGTCGTCATCCACTCGGCCACGTCTTTCATCCCTTCGTGTAGGTTGGCTCTGGCGGTGGCGGGGTCGTTGGTCAGGGAGAGGATCAGCTGGGTGTCATCGGCGTAGGAGATGATGTTCAGGTTGTGTTGGCGTGCGATGGCCGCAAGGGGGCTCATGTAGACATTGAAGAGGGTGGGGCTGAGCGAGGAGCCCTGAGGGACGCCGCAGATGACTTCCGTGGCTTCTGATCTGAACGGGGGGAGGCGGACTCTCTGTGTCCTTCCGGCGAGGAAGGAGATGATCCATTCCAGTGCCTTCTCCTTGATTCCGACGTTGCTGAGGCGCTGCACTAGGGTGCGGTGGCAGACAGTGTCGAATGCCGCGGAGAGGTCCAGGAGGATGAGGGCCGCTGTTTCTCCGTTGTCCAGCAGGGTTCGGATGTCGTCAGTGGCAGCGATGAGGGCGGTCTCGGTGCTGTGGTTGGCCCGGATGCCTGACTGAGATGGGTCGAGGGATCCAGTCATCTCGAGGAAGGCTGCCAGTTGCTTGTTGACGGTCTTCTCGATGACTTTGGCTGGAAACGGGAGGAGCGAGATGGGGCGGTAGTTCTTGAGTTCGGTGGGGTCCGCCGTTGGTTCGGCGTGCTTCCAGCTCTCAGGGAAGGTGGCGGTGTCGAAGGAGGTGTTGATGATGTCCCGCAGGTGGGGTGCGATGACAGCGTCGGCCTTGTTGAAGACGTGTTGAGGGCAGGGGTCGGTTGGAGATCCGGAGTGGATGGAGTTCATCGTGCTGATGGTGTCTTCGAGGTTGATCGGTGTCCAGGCGTTGAGGGTGGTGGTGGGGGGCGTTGGTGTGGTCGTGGGGAGCGTTGTTTGTGTGCTGAAGCTGTTGTGTATGTCAGCGATCTTGTTGTGGAAGTATGAGGCGAGGGAGTTGCAGAGGTCTTGCGATGGGGTGATGTCGTTGGTTCCGGCGTTGGGGTTTGAGAGCTCTCTCACGATGTTGAAGAGTTCCTTGCTGTTGTGTGCGTTGTTGTCCAGCCGGTCCTTGAATGCTGTTTTCTTGGTGGCGTGGATCAGTTGGTGGTGCTTTCGGGTGGCGTGCTTGAGGGTAGTCATGTTGTCCGGTGTAGGGTCTTTTCTCCAGGCTTTCTCGAGGGCACGGCAGTTCTTCTTGGAGCTCTTGAGTTCGTCTGTGAACCTCGTGGCCTTCTTGCTTCCGGGTCTGCTGGGCGGGGTCCTCAGAGGGGCGAGTTCGTCCGCGCAGGTGCAGATCCATTTCGTGAGGTTGTCGGCGGCTTGGCTGGGGTTCGCTGAGCTGGCGGGAGGGTGCTGGCTTAGGGATGCGGTGAGTTGGTCGGCTGTGATCTTGTTCCAGCTTCTTCGTGCAGCCTGTTGCTGGTGGTGGTGGACCGTGGTCCTTCTGAAGGTGAAGTGGATGCAGCTGTGGTCCGTCCAGTGGAGTCCAGTGGCGTGGCTGAAGGCGATGTCTTTGCTGGACGAGAAGACGGCGTTGAGTGTGTGTCCGGCGAGGTGGGTGGGGGTGGTCACCAGCTGCTTGAGTCCGAGGGTGGCGAGGTTGTCAAGCAGGGTGGTGGTGTTGCGGTCGTTGTTGTTCTCCAGGTGGAAGTTGATGTCCCCGAGGAGGATGTAGTCAGCGGAGGGGAGGGCGTGCGGGCTGATGAAGTCAGCGATGTCTTCGCTGAATTGAGTGCGTGGTCCCGGGGGTCGGTAGATCAGGGTGCCCCTGAGGGTGGTCTTGGGGTCGGTGTGGATCTGGAAGTGCAGGTGTTCGGCGGTTGTCAGGGTGTCGTCGGTGTTGGTCGAGATGCGGATGCTGTTCCTGTGGATGATGGCGATGCCTCCTCCAGTCTGCTTGTCGCGGTCTCTCCGGATGATCTTGTAGCCCTCTGGGATGGCGATGGCGATGTCGGGCGCTGAGGAGGCATTCATCCAGGTTTCCGTGAGGAAGGCAACGTCAGGAGCTGTGGTGTCGAGGAGGTTCCAGAGCTGGACGGCGTGTCTGTGGACAGAGCGGGTGTTGAGCAGGATGCACTTCAGGAGGTTGCTGCTGGTGTTCGGCTTGGTGGGCGCTGGTGCAGTGCAGGTCCGGATGCAGGAGAACTTGCAGGACTGGCAGGTGAAGGGTCCGTGGGTGCGTCTCGGGGTGGCTCGGTAGCATCCAGGGGTTCGGCCGGAGTTGAGTGCGTTGAGGGTGGCGGCGTCGTACGTCCGGCGGGTGGGCAGGGGTCTGCGAGGGCCAGGGGTCCTGGCGCTGGGCACGGTCCAGGCGCGGACGGGCGCAGACGGGCTTACCTTTGGCGCAATTAGCCTCTAGTTCCCTGGATTGGCATTGCACCTGACTTGGATTAAGGATGGGACCCTTTCCAAGATTGGGAGACTTTTGCACTTTGAAAACAATCTACGTACAGGGAAGTGAGGGGGGTCTGGCCAGAAATCTATGTCGGACTTAAAGAATGCACAAGGGAGCCCGTTAGAACCCGGGGCCCCACTGGTTCTCATGGCCTTAATGTCTTTGGACACAGAGTCACAATTTAATATCATGAACCCAGTTTACACCTCTTTCCAGGTCTAATCTCTTCCTCGTATCAAGTACACTATGATAAACTGTGGATGAATGGTCTACATTCAGGTTCCGTACAAATTTGACCCATTTTGTTGCTGGAACACCATTTAACTGATAACAGATTTGGTATTTAATGTGTTAATGTAGAGCCAAAGATTTTCCTGTTTTTTACTAGACAATAGGGAGAATAAATGAGTACATTCCAATTCTATGTCAGGACCAGAGGCGAGGATTATGCCTTAACTTTCTTCACTTTATTATTCAACTGCCATTTTTTGAACCATATAACAAGGCTTCATTTATCATGAAACCTTGGGAAATGTCAAACAATAAACTGTCCAATCAATAACCAAGGACCCAATTATAGTCCAATGTTCCTTTCACTGCCTCCTCTTTCCTCGCCGCTCCAGCAGCCAAGATAAGTACCTTCAGCCTCTGTGCCACATTATTGTGTGTTTCTACTCTATATTGTCAGCATTGTGAAGTATTTCTGCTTTTAACTTGCTAGTTTCATTCTAGCGTGCCGCGGGAATGCTTGTCACTCCTCTGCTGTCTCTTTTCTCATTTAATTGGTGCTGGGTTGTGAGGGACATACACCTGTAGTCCCCGGCCACAAGAGGGTGCCACATGATCAGCAGGCGCACGTCTCGCTCATTGCTTCTACCGACCACCAGCATGCTCAGAACTCCATTACAGAGCGTTACGTAAAGGAAAACATCCACTTGTTCTCTCGGACATAGGCCCAGGCACCCCCTCTACCCTTCAGATTATTGGGTGTATGTGGAGTTCCAAAAGGCATAACTCTGTGCCTCACTGGCCTCACATGCTTTACAATCCAATTGGGAGATCCCCAAAATGCAATTGCCCTCGCATATAGGTTGGTTAACCCAGAGCCCTTTACTTTCATTGGGTGGCCCCCAATAAGATATTCCCCTTAGTACTCAGTAAGCAACATGAGTGACGTTGAGAATTCATATATGGATGAGTACAGAATGACCTACCGCCCCAACGATGATCACTTTTGTGAGGTGATGGATGCCTCTATTCTCCATGCGGTGTTGCAGGCGGTAGCACCCCATGAGCGGAAACTATTGAGTACGGTGGACCACTACTTTAAACCCCTACTTTCGAGGGAAGACACTTTGGGGACCTTGCTCCTGTTACCTCTTGGGCCGACACTGGATAAGAAGAGCGAACGGGACCAGACTCCCAGCATTGACCTGGACGTATTTACATGATTAAAATGCACATTTAAAGATTATTTCCAGCCTCTGCCTGCTTACCCTATACTGCTGCCCTCATCCGGCCCCTCAAAACCTCAACCTACTGATACCGACCTCCTCCTAGACCACCTACTACCCTAGACAGGATTAACTTCCCACTCTGGCTCCAATGGAGATCCTGATATAGGCTCTCGCCCTTGGCGTCCCACGCCTATCTCAATGTCGCCCACTGGTTAGATGCCGGGGAGGCTGCGTCCTTCTGAAAATCGACAGCATTGCAGTAGTGCACTATAGCAACCATTTGAGGGGCATGAGATTGAAAGCTCTCTTGGACATGGCAAGGACTTTCTAGGACTATTGCCTCGAGCACCAAGTTTCTGTAACAGCAGATACCTCCAGGGGAAATTAGACCAAGTAGCCAATTGGTACTCCCTTCCTCGTCAGGACGGAAGCCTTTGGAAACTGAACTCAGCAGTCTTCCAGGAACTTCAGTCCAGATGGGGCTCATTCTCTATAGACCTTTTCGCGTACCGCCTGAATCACCACTTACCCAGATACTTCTGCTGAAGACCAGACCCCGGTGGGACAGCGGTCAATGCTTTTCTTCCGGATTGGCATCACGAGATGGGGTACGAGTTTCCCCCATTCACCATGATCAAGCATCTTTCCATCCAGGTGCGGAGACAACAGGCGGACCTGGTGGTAGTGACCCCAGTCTGGAGATCGCATGTCTGGCATCCAGTTCTTCCGGAACTTTCTTGGGATCTTTTAGTCCATCTACCCGTATTTCCAGATCTCTTTCATGATGCAGAGGGTAATCACCATTATCTGATCCTGAGTCAGTGATTAGGTCCCAATCGTGTTGTAAATTCCCCGAGCTGTCAAACATGGTTGGCACTTTCATCACCTATTGAATGTATCCAGCTGCATCTTTCCCCACTGTAATCATATGAACAGTGAGGTTATTTCCAAACCTATGGGCTTGCCTAATATATTTAATGATTGGCAGGTTGGGAGTTCCAGGTTGGACTGTATAATCGCTGGGTAGTGATCACTTTCATTGTGTTCCATTCCGGTGTAAGATTTGCATTCAGCCAGCAACCATGCACTCGCATCTAGCATGGACATGCTTCTAAAGGAATATACAGGTCTGTTAATAGTTGTTTGCCGACTTGTTTATGACATAAAAACATCAGCTCATGAGATAAGATTCTAGCCAGGCTGAAAAGTCTATTAATGAGGAAGAGCTAGTAGTGTTGTGCAGTTCTGTGGTGCTGTCTAGATTGTGAATGCTGAAATCACCTGTTATTTTAATCTCATATGTGGGAAATCTGCAGACTAAGGGCCTGATTCTGATGCGGTTAGGAAGGCCCTCCTAACGGCATTTGTTCCGTCCAAATCGAATCGGGAATGTGTCTTTCCAACCAACTCAGAAAGGTTTCCAACTGACCGAGTATGATGCGAGTTAGGCGTTAGGAATATCCCAATCCAAACCTGGCAGCATTTGGAATGACCAAGCCGTACGGAGCAGAATTGTACGTCTCTCAGCCCACACCTCCAAGCGACTGAGTACAAGGCTGGATTTGGACAGCCTTTCTGAATCATGCCATCCGACGTTGAATCGGCAGTCGGAATCACACTTTGGGGACCCTTAGTGAGCCCCCTGCACATGGAGCCTTCCCAATCGGGCCCATGGGGGTACCCATGGACCTTCCCTTACCAGCCATGCACAGTGTGGTAGGCACTAGGGGGTGCCTGTTACCGGGGGCCCGGTTGTCCCGAGCCACCCCTTTCTTCAATGGGAGCCTATGCATTCAGTAGGAACAAAGACTCCCATTAAAGTCAATGGGAGCCCAACCAAAGCATATCTGGAAGCATCCGGATGCATTGTACTCGGTTGGTTGGACTCTCCCGATCCGATTCGATTGGAAAATATTCCCAAACCCATTCGGTTGGGAAGCTTTCCAAACTGCATCAGAATCGGGCTGTAAGTCGGAAGGTTCCAAGTTGAGGGATGAAGTCTTTGCATTTCTGCTACTTTTATGAAGGTTTAAATACACATTGATTAACAGAATTAAGACCGTCCTCGAAATTGAAATTCCATCCTTTGAGGGTGGCTGCTAAGATTGATGGACAATCTGTTTTAGCTGCAGTTGCGTGGGGGTTAACAGTTGTGGCTATTTAAGTTGCGAGGCCACTATGAGGTACTGTAAATTGCTAATTCATTTGTGCTCAGCCTCCATTTTGTAACCGCCGCCATTTTGTGTTGCCCTCACTCAGGCAGCACGGCGAGCGCGATGTTCTTGTCGTTTCTGCATTTACGTGTCAGGTGGCTTCTTCACCCTTGTTTACTAACGAGTTTCAGGGTCTGGCCGAGTACACTAATTCCTGTCTGAGCTGATTATTCCCCGTCCGGACTACTTGTTGGTTCGCACCATTCTTTCCTGAAGGTTATCTTATCTGCTGTCCTTCGCAACATGTCTCATGCATTCTCCTGTTTCACGACTGTCCTACTAGAGCATACGACTGTATTTTCTCTACTCGTAAACTGAATTGTGTGGATTTGTTTGTAATTTACTTAAGGGGTCGAGTGACAAACATAACCACGGGAACTTGGGTTATTTAAGACTTAAAGCATTGTCTGTAACATTTGCCTATGCCTCATGCTCTTGTGTGTTTGTATTTTGCATTATATTGTACCGTATATAAACCTGTTGGCCACGGAGTTAAGTGGCAGTCTCTTTTGAACCTCGTTATATCAACGACTTCTAAGACCACTGTACTAGCTGCAGCTAATAAATACAATCTTCTACGCCAGACGAAGAGTCTGTGTCTCTGTATTTGACAAGGCAGGTAAATTCCGGGGATTTCAGGCGTACCCTGCGCCACCGGGCCTTAAGGGTACGGTTCTCCAACTGGCACCCAATGTGGGGCGACTTCAGTGGTAGCAGTTGAACCCGAGGGTCGTGTGCAGCCCCGCAAGAAAATTCCGGAGGAAGCTCACCACGTGATCGACCCCTGTATGTCGAAAGTGGACCGAAGGTCTTTTAGATGGCGGCTACTCCTTTCTGACGGCTGCCGACGACTGCTGCCCTGACTGTCGCCCTGCCTTGGACCCTTTGATGATGTTTGGTAAAGCGAAACGATAGACGGACCTTCGCTGGTGTAGGACGATTCTTAGTTAAGTATTTGGTGGGTCGCTCCCACAAACTTTGTTTTGTTTTGTTTTTTGTTTTTTATTCAGTTGTTGCAATACCTGAAGCCAAGGGGTGAGTACGTTTGTGCTGTTTTATTAATTCATACCCCTTGTTGTTTGTGAGCAGTCTAGAGAAGTAACGATGCCTGGACTGAGTAAGTTTAAAAGAATTTGTTGTTTAGGTTGTACTAGGGATTCCCAGTTAGAGGATTCATGTCCGATTCCTCCAGTTGGAACTCCCACTTATGAGCTCTATTTGAAACATGGTATTAGTCCCATTACCTTTAACGAGACATGGGTCCAATACACGAAAAATAGTGGAGTTTTAAGATGGCCCCAAAATGGTAGTTTTGACCCCGCCATATTAGATAATTTGGAAGCGATTCTGTTTAGAAGGAAAGCCCGGCCGGCAATGTTTGGCTCTTTTCGCCTTTGGCGTAAGGAAGCCAAACTGAAAGAAATTAAGCAAGCGAAAAAAGATAAGAAAGCACAAGACATGTCAATTATACAGGCAAGCAGTTTAAAAATAATGAAGTAGATGGTGCGAATAAAATATTGGAGAGACAACATCGTATGGCGATAGATAGATGCTATCCGATGTTGCCTATTTCCTCCCCAGATAAAAGTAAGGAATTGAAAGAAGATTCCTTAATGTCTTGTTTATTAAATTCACCTCCGCCCTATGCCCAAACTCCTAATGCACCTCCATTACCGCCTCCTGTTGCTCAACAAGTGGTTGCTCTATTTACGGTTGTTCAGCAACTGGCTCAACCTACTAATGCTTTTTTGCCTGCCTCTGCTCCGTCTTCAAATTCTGTAATTCAGCCCCAACCTTCTCTACAATCCCCTGCTCCTGTTCCTCATTCGGCTACGTTTCAGTCTCCGTTGTCTTCTTCATCTGTAATGCCTCCAATTCTCTTAAGGGATTCTCCTACATCACAGAGGAGAATAGCAGATGCTATCTGGAATGTCTTTTCTCCTCTTCTTGGGTCTTTGAATCTGTCTCCAGCTTTCTCTAGACGACAATCTCGTTGTCAACTTCCTCTTACGGACGAGAAAGTAGTTTTGGGATCTCTTGCTCGTAAATGGATTGAGAATGGACTAGAATATAGTACAGAGGACATTATGAGTTCTTTTCATCAGTGGGTGGATCACACTCAGAGATATGTTTTTAACGTAATGTGTCAAACTCTTATTAAAGGATAGGAAGATATGGAGCTAGATTCAGTTCCTTCGGAGCTACTGAAGTTACAAGCTGATTTTGATAAAGGTTTTATTGTGGGACCGCACGTTGCAGACGCAGTGAATAAACTCGTTGCGTTTCGGGCCATGTTTCTGCCCCTGACTCTGAGACTGATTCTGTTAATAGACAGGGTATTGAGAATTATCCGATGCCTGAAGTTCCTTCTGTATTGAGAGAAGAGGTAGCTGGTCCACCACAGATACCTGCCCATTTCCAGCGTATATGGGTCCACGAACCCTGGGAAAGGTCTGAAATATTGGCACTTAAACAGACTCTTCCGGACCCCCATAAAAATCCTGCTGGGTATTATAAAGAATTGTCTCAAACAGTTGAGGCTTGTATTATGAATTTGTCTGATATTGATATGTTATTTGGGAATGTTGTTCCGCAAGCATTATGGGCACGAATTCGTAGAGAAAATCATGTTGCTGAATTAGGTGGTGATTGGGCTGCTATAAGAGCCGCCGATGCAGGTCAAGTGGGTGGTGCGAAGCCCGATGACCTGATTACTGCCTAACCTGGCAGAATAATTGAATTGATGAAGACAATGATGCCTGCGGTGCGAGTAAATTGGGATAAGCTGGCCGCCTGCAAGCAGAAGAAAGATGAAAGCGTTTCGGATTTCTTCACTCGTTTTGAAGAGACGTTTATTGACCATAGTGGTCAGGATCTGAGTGTAGAGGGTGGTCAGCGATTGTTTGTGGATAAGTTTGTATATAACTTGCTTCCCGAATTATCAAATAAATTAAAAAGTTCTGAAAGTGCATGGGCTGTTTCTTCCCCCGCCAAAATATTGACTACCGCACAGTATTATGAGAATAGAGATAAGGAGGAGAAAGATAAACAAGAGAAGAAAAATAAAGATCTGAAAACGAAGGTTCTTTTGCAGCAGGCTTATCCTCCACGTCCTGCACAGTCTCAGTTTTCTCAACCTCCACAGTTTCAGAAGGTGTTCCAGAAGCCTGAGTCTTTTGTACCGCGATCTTTGGTAGGTCCTAATCAATGTGCGTATTGTAAGGAAGAAGGACATTTTAAAAGTAATTGTCCGGTTTTATTGCAGCGTAATAATGGGATATCTGATCCACGAGGTCGTGGTAATTTTCAGTCAGGGTCTAGAGGTAGAGGACGAGGTGTGTCCTCTCAGGAGCAGCGTTCTTTCCCTCCATCTGCTACGAATTTCTTTGATCAGCAGAGAGTCCAGTCTGCGCAGTATTATAATGATGATTATCGTGTCGAAGATAGGATTGAAGATTTCCATACTGAATAGGACAGCCAAAGATGAAGTAAGGAAGTTGTGTTGATTCCAGTAGATCAAAAAGGACCGTATGTTACTGTCAATGCTATGGGTGTTTCAGAGCCATTTCTTTTGGATACTGGTGCGATGAGAAGTTCTATTATTCATTCTAAACTCCCTGGGGCACCTTTGTCCGGCTTAATAAATACTTCTGTAGGATTGTCTGGCGCCCTAGTTCGTAATCCAGTTTCTTGTCCCTTGCCTGTTTCGATTGGTCCCTATGAATTGGATGCTTCCCTTATTCTGATGACTGGTTGTGGTGAGAATTTATTGGGTCTGGATTTGTTGAAAAGGCTACATGCAACATTGTATTGTTCTCCTTCTGGTGTGCATCTTACGTTAGGAAAGAAATTGACATATTCTATGTATTTATCCTGAGATCAGTTTCCACCTGAGTTGCTCTCTCATCCTGAAAGTCTTTGGGCTATGGGTCCGAATGATGTGGGTCGTCTTGCGATCCCACCGTATGTTGTCACAGTTAAAGAAAACGTTAGAATGCCACGCATTCCCCAGTACCGTATTTCTAGCGATGGTGAGAGAGCGCTTTTGGCTATTGTTGATGACTTTATTAAGAAGGGCGTGGTCGAAGAAACAAGAGGCAATGTTTGTAATAGTCCTGTTCTCCCAATTCTTAAGAGAACTGATCCTTCTCAGCCCCCTGTTTATCGATTTGTTATTGATAGAGAAGTCAATAAAATTGTTGTGCCACAGTTTCCTGTTGTTCCAGACATTACAGCATTATTGACGATGATTCCTTCTTCGGCAGCTTGGTTTTCGGTGATAGACCTCAAAATTGCTTTCTTTAGTATTCCTATTGCTGAAGAAAGTAGGGATATTTTTGGTTTTTCACTAGGTGGTCGAAGTTTTCGATTCAAAAGAGCACCTCAAGGTTATTCTGAAAGTCCCTCCATCTATAGCAAGGCTCTTAAGTCACAACTTGATGCTTTTTCCTTGCCTCCAGGCGCTACGCTCATTCAGTATGTGGATGATTTGTTGGTGGCTGCTGATACGGAAGACGTCTGTAAGAGTGTTACTGTTGCATTGTTGCATCATTTGTCTCCTTTAAATCATAAGGTGTCGCCCTCTAAGTTGCAATATGCCTGCCAAGAGGTTACCTATTTAGGTCATCTCTTGTCGAAGGAGGGAAGGCGATTGACCCCAGAACGTATTCAGACTATTTCTCAGATGTCTGTACCTACTACACAAAGAGAAGTACGTGCCTTTTTGGGTATCACTTCCTACTGTAGACAATGGATTCCTAACTTTTCACTTTTGGCCAAACCATTGTTGGCTCTTACGTTGAAAGATACGCCCCATCCGCTCCCTTGGACGGATGAATGTCAGAAAAGGTTTGTTGACCTACGTACTGCTTTGTGTTCTGCTCTGGTGTTGGGTACCCCAGATTATAGTAAGTCCTTTACACTGTACGTTCACGAGAGAGAGGGTTGCGCATTGTCAGTCTTGACACAGCAATTTGGAGATAAGCAGAGGCCATGCGCCTATTTCTCCGCTACATTAGATCCAGTAGCTAAAGCTTTGCCCAGTTGTCTCAGAGCTACAGCAGCTGCGGCGGTTTCTATCAGACAGTCTGCTGGATTAGTGTTAGATAACACACTCATTGTTATGGGCCCACATTCAGTGGATACTCTGTTGAATAGAAGAAAAACACAGCATCTCACGAGTGCTCGTTTGTCTGGATACGAGCTGACACTTTTAGCGAGTCATGTATATATCAAAAGATGTAATACATTAAATCTGGCCACACTGTTGCCACTCCCAGATGAGAAAGACGTTCAGGAAAAGCATGATTGTTTTCTTCGTACGGAAGAAGAAACACAGGGTAGGATTGATTTGAAGGATACTCCGCTCAAGGACCCAGATGGAATCCTATGGGTGGACGGTTCTTGTTTCAAGCTTCCAAATGGGGAAACTGCTTCTGCCTATGCTATCAGTACATTATGCACAATTGTTGAAACGGCACGTGTCGGACATAATTCAGCCGAAGCAGCTGAATTAATAGCCTTGACTAGAGCGTGTGTGTTGTCAAAGGGAAAGAGAGTGAATGTATACATAGATAGCCAATATGCTTTTGGCGTTGCCCATAGTTTCGGTAGATTATGGAGGGAGAGAGGATTCTTTACCTCTCACGGGACAAAGGTTCAGCATGGTCAATTGGTGACTGATCTTCTTGAGTCACTCACTTTACCTACACAGATAGCGATCATAAAGTGCAGTGCACATAAGAAAGTTATAGATGACGTTGGTCGTGGAAATGCGTTTGCAGATGAGGTAGCAAAAACTACAGATAGAGACACTACTAGTCGAATGTATGTGCAGGTCCTGCGAATTGGGTTAGGGAAATTGGAATGTGTGAAGACACGATTGAGAGTGTGAAAACGATTCAGGGAGAGGCTACTGAGAAGGAATTGAATACGTGGAAAGAAAGTACGGGAATGTTAGATTCGATGGGTTGTTGGACGGAGTTGTCGGAACATCAGCGATGGTTATTGCCGGACGCTTACGTTTTGCCGGTTGTGACTATGGCTCATGGTCCAGCTCACATTAGTGCGAAAGACATATGTAAGCTTTTGGCTCCGGTGTGGCAGAATGAAGGAATTCCGAAATGTGCGGAGAATGTGGTTAAGCATTGCATTGTTTGTTTAATGCATAACCCAGGATAGGGTACCCCAACTCCGGCAGGTCATTTTGCTCCCCGTCAAATCCTTTTGAGGTATTGCAGATCGATTACATTCATATGGATCGATGCAACAACCTTAAGTATGTTCTGATGGTGGTATGTGCCTTTTCCCGTTGGATAGAGGCCTACTCCTTGAAAGATAACACTGCTTTGTCTACTGCTAAGGTGCTACCTTAAAGAGTTCTTTCCTAGATTTGGTTTGCCGCGAATTGTCTGGAGTGACAATGGAAGTGAATTTGTGGGTCACATTATGCAGAAAGTGTGTACTGGTCTTGGTATCAGACAGAAGTTTCATGCGGCAACCATCCACAGTCAGCGGTTTTGGTTTACACTCAAGCTTAAACTAGCTAAGATTCAAGCTAGCACAGGTCTTGCCTGGCCTGATGCCTTGCCCCTAGCTCTTTTGTCAACCAGAACTACTGTGCACTCTCGCATGGGACTTAGCCCATATGAAGTGGTATTCGGACGCCCAGCTAATGTTTGGGGTGTCCCTGGTCCCAGGAAATACTCGGACGTACCATATCCTTTGTTAATTGACTACTTGCATGACTTGACTGCTAAACTGAGTGTTATTCGCCAACAGGTGCAAAGTGCTTTGCCAGAGGCTTCCACAGACCCAGGTCACACCATCTTGCCCAGCGACTGGGTCTGCGTCAAGAATTTTTAGCGGACTAAGAATTTGGAGCCTCGCTGGTCAACGCCTAGACAAGTTCTGCTCGTCACTCGCACAGCTGTGAAAGTGGTCGGCAAGAAAAATTGGGTTCATGGCATGCACTGTAAGAAGGTGCCTCTGCCATTACCCTTTGATCAGTGGATCCGCAGTGGCATAAGAGAATCTGAATCTTCAGCGATTCCTTGCTTTTTTCCTTTCAGTGACGCTCAAATTTATGGAACCCAGTCTGAGAAAGTTGACGACGACATTCTTCAAGCTGCTGTGCCTGCGCATCTTCGAATAGACACTACCAATCCAGATACCTTGTTTGTGGACTGTGCCGAGCAAAACACGCTACAATCTGATGTCGAAAGTTGGCCAGAAGAATTGAACACTTTTTGACATTTTCTTTCTTCCCTTTTTCCAAAGACATTTCTTTTTGATCTTTTTTCCCTGTGTTTCTTATGTGATATTTAGTATTAGATATGCCATCCGTCTCCGTCGCAGGGTCACGGTAGGAGACTCAGACTGTAACCCGGTTTTTGTTCTTTTAGTAAGTGGCTAGTGCCTCAGGATATACAGAAGTTAGTAGCTGAGTGATTGAGGAAGATTGCCGTGAGCAACATTTTGTTTAGATAAAGATGGATGGTACAATAATTGTAGGTAGGGAAAATAGAAAGTATGAAATGAGATCGAAGTATTGTAAATTATTGCATAGTCGTTTTGGCGTAACTTTGTGTGTTTTTATGGTTTTATGTATTTTATTAGCTAGCACAGGTTGGATCGTACATGTTCTGCAGCAGAAAAAAGTTGTTAATTCTACGACTTCTTTGGCTACTCATCTTTCTGTCCTTTTGCATAAAATGCATACTCTACCTCCGGATGAGCAGATAAGGAGAGCCGAATATATGAACAATATGTTTGTCCAACTGTTACACCAGCTTCAGTTGGCTGTTAATATGATTGATTGTTGGGTGTGCGGACTTATGCCACACAATACACATAATATGAGGGTTCAGCTTGGGCCTACCTGGCTATGTTTTCGGCCGCATACCACAACAGACTTAGAAGTTCTGTTAAAACTTTTGGGAATGGATTGGATTTTAGCCACAGCTCTTTGATTAAGGGTATAGTGGTGATGGTTAAGATCGTAGAGAAGAACAAAATTCCATTAGATGAGAAGAGAGCTTATGAGGGATGGAATGTTACCCATTATGTTTCTAGAATTGGCGACAAAAATAGACAGGGTGGGTCTTCTTCAGTATGGACCCTACCACATCAAGGTAATTTTTGTCTCCAAGTTAATGGCAAAAAGACTGACAGCAAACAGAGTTGTCTCTATACTTACATTTTCTCGTCTCCTGATTTCCCTCCGTTGGTTCCATCTCAAGGAACATATTTTGTCTGTAATGACAGAGCTTATATGTGGCTGTCTTCAAACTTTTCTGGAATTTGTTATATAGCTTTTCTCCTTCCCCCTACATATACGGCTCGGTCAGACCATCACAGAATTAGATATAACCTAGGTATATTTGATGCCAAAGACAAGGCAGAACAAGAGAGAGGAGACTTTCTTAAAGGATTCCTCCCCTTTTGGGGTCCAATGGCCAACAGCAGACACATCAGGCAATTGGTTCGCGTGGTTGAGACCACCATCAATGTTACTGCAGGTGCGCTGAGTAATATTACGGCAGAGCTTCAGGCTGACCGTCTTATGACGTTGCAGAATCGAATTGCACTAGACGTGATCTTAGCAGACCGAGGAGGTGCCTGTAGATTGATCGGATCTAGTGCTGCATTTATATTCCAGATGATGCTCCGACAATATACCAGGACATTTCCAGATTGCATACCGTCTCCGAGTCGATTCATCAGGACGAAGGAGATTGGTCTCTTATGGAATGATTTTGGGGAATATTGTCAACTTGGGGATAGAAGATCCTAACCTTCCTTGGAGCAATTTTGGCCATCATATTCTTTTGTTGTTTGTGTATTCAATGTGGTCCTGCAGTTTGTGGCCTACTGGCTACTTTATGTGTTCCACAGTCAGTAACTCCAAAGACAGAGAATATTAGGATGATGGTGCAGCAACAGCTTGAGGATTTTATGAATATTGACGTTGATTCCGACTCAGATTAGCATGAGTTGGTTTGTCTTTGCCTGAGTAATGGCAAAAGGAGGGTCTGAGGTTCTGTAAATTGCGAATTCGTTCGTGCTCAGCCTCCATTTTGTGACCGCCGCAATTTTGTGTTGCCCTCACTTAGGCAGCATGGCGAGGGCGATGTTCTTGTCGTTTCTGCATTTACGTGCCAAGTGGCTTCTTCGCCCTTGTTTACTAACTAGTGTCAGGGTCTGGCCGAGTACACTAATTCCTGTCTGAGCTGATTAATCCCCGTCCGAACTATTTGTTGGTTCGCACCATTCTTTCCTGTAGGTTATCTTATCTGCTGTCCTTCGCTACATGTCTCATGCATTCGCCTGTTTCACAACTGTCCTTCTAGCGCATACGACTGTGTTTTCTCTACTCGTAAACTGAATTGTGTGGATTCGCTTGTAATTTACTTAAGGGGTCGAGTGACAAATATAACCACGGGAATTTGGGTTATTTAAGACTTAAAGCATTGTCGGTAACATTTGCCTATGCCTCATGCTCTTGTGTGTTTGTATTTTGCATTGTATTGTACCGTATATAAACCTGTGCGCCACGGAGTTAAGTGGCAGTCTCTTTTGAACCTCGTTATATCAACGACTTCTAAGACAACTGTACTAGCTGCAGCTAATAAATACAATCTTCTACGCCAGACGAAGAGTCCGTGTCTCTTTATTTGACAAGGCAGGTGAATTCCAGGGATTTCAGGCGTACCCTGCGCCGCCGGGCCTTAAGGCTACGGTTCTCCAACCTCCCACCTAAAATAATGCATTTTAGTAACCAGTTTATGTTGACCATAAAGGCCTGCTATCATAACCGGGAACAGGGCCCATGTTTCCTGTAGGCGGAGAAAGTAAGCTTCCTTGATTAATTTTTTTGCTCATAATCTTTTTACTAAATATTTTTCAAAACTAGTATGACATAAGACGACTTGATCGCCATAAACCAGCATAGTGTATCAGGAGACCATTAGATATACAGCAATATTGCATAGCATACGAGCAATATTGGATTGCAAGGAAACAAAGAATAGTGCATGCATTAGATAATAGCGCGACGTGGTTGTCCCCAATATGTCAGGTCACAAAGTACAGAAGAGAAACAGTAACAAAAAATATAACAACTCCTGGTCGAAGTCTTCATGACGCAGTTGGAAAAGTTTGACAACGTCACACAACAGAGCAGATACTTGTTTAGCATTTGGTCTATCAATTACTGTGTTTGCATTTGTCACCCCGAGTGGGACGGGTATGCCCAGACATGGGTCCGGTGCTCACCTGGTTGATTATGGGTGATACCCCGAAACCGGTCCCAAGATGCTTGTTTCCGGGGCAGGGAGGTCCTGGCCTGACAATTCAGGCTGTACTGTTCCCATGAGGATCTGATTTGCATATGGCTGGGTCCAATTTGGAATGGCATGGTGGGAAAAAAACAATGGATTTAGGCTCATATCTGTACTGGAGGCAAATGTTTGGTATTGTTCAGGATTCTGTCCATTAATTGTTGTTTTTGCATTTGTCACCATTAGTGGGACAGTTATGGCCAGACGTGGATCCCGTGCACACCATGCCACTGGAGTCAAGCTAGCCTGGCTAATGAGGGGTGATACCCCTAAACCGGTCCAAGGATGCTTGTTTCTGGTCCAGGGAGGACATGGACCGGCCGTTTTGGCTGGACACTTCCCATGGGGAGTAGGGCCAAGACTGATTTGCATATTGCTGTGTCGAAACTGGAATAGGGAGCAAAAAAACGATGGATTTAGGCCCCACAGGAGTGAAAGTTTGACATTGTTCAGCATTCTGTCCATCAATTGTTGTTTTTGAAATTGTCTCCCAAAGAGAGACAGACTTTGTTAAGTTTCCGGTATGTCTCGCCAAAGAGTTTCCCATTGTTTAGGGGAAATGCCATCATTTGGTGGCAGATTGCCACATCGTTTGCTATGGGTGTGTACAAGGGGGTGTATAATGCTGCAGCATGCAGTATGTGTTAGATATAAGCCCCGGGAGTCATTGTATGCCCTCACCCACTTTTCAAAGGGGGTGTAGAGCCTAATTGCACCGGGATAAATGGAAGCATCTAGTCCCCAATGCTACAATTAACAGTATTGCAGCCTAGCTGTTTCAGGGAGGTGGTGATCAGCCTTGCATTGTTCAAAGGATTTGATGGTTAGACCTGAAAAAAGTTCTCGCAACGTCCAACACTCCCCCGCCTTCCAGCTAGGAAAGGAGTGAGGTAGGAGAACTGGGGTAATGTCAGGATTACTCACAATAGGCGTTTTGGGGACGGGAATGTAATGAGTTCCCTCCGAGTCGCCACCCTGTCCTGAGCTGGGTCTGGTGGCTCAGTGGACTAATGCGTCCACTGCAGGGGGCTGTGTTCGACCTCATGGTCACAGGGTCAAATCTCGGCGGGTCCACTCAGCGTTTCAAGCATCTGAGGTCAATAAAATGAGTCCCATTGAGTTGGGTAACAATAAACATCAGTTATTCAGCGCCAAGATGCCTCAGGGTGAATGTGTGCTTTACAAATACACATGTTATGTTATGTTATTTCAAGCGCGGTTTTGATGGGGGTAACTAAGCAGGCGCTGTGCATCATGTCTATGCAACCAGGCTAAGTCCCGAGAGGTCAGCAGGCCACCACCCGGTCCATTTAGAACCAGTGTTTCTCACTCACCAAAACCACAGATTCTGAGATATAGAGAATGTGAGCTGCCCAATAATGTTGGAGGAGGTTAAGGCAGGCTAGGCCTCCCCAATTCCACAGTAATATCAGTAGGGAGTTTGGAATCTGTGCCCATTCTGAATATAGGAACGGACGCCCATTGCAGAGGAAGGATATCATCCTAGGTGTAGTAGTAGGTAGGATTCAGAAGAGGTAAAGGGCCAGTGGGAGGACATTAATTTCCACAACATTAATATGGCCCATCCAAGATATGGGAGGGGCTTCCATCTCTGGAGATCCGCCAAAGTGCTCCTGCACAGCTGCAGCAAATCAGCCTGTGTCCAGGATAACAGATTAGATGTCAGATTGAGTCCCAGGTATCTGATTGCCTCAGAGGACCACTGAAATAGAGCTAATCCACACAGAGTGGGAAGATCTGACTGTGGTATAGATAGATTTAGCACTCAGGATTTAGACATATTAATTTTGAAGCCTGATACTTCCTCAAATGCAGCAAGATCGGGGAACAATGGCTAGCAAGGAGGTGGCAGGCTGAGAAACAAAGAGCAAGAGGTCATTGCAAACAGGCTATGCTTATGCTCCTGGCACCCAAACAGGATGCCTACAATGACCTCATTACGACGAATGGTAATGGCTAGAGGTTTCACTATGAAAGCAAACAACAGGGGCGATAGTAGACAGCCCTGTCGTGTACCCCTACGGAGGAATAGGTGCCGTAGGTCACCCAATGATCCCGATGGTAGTCATTGGCGCATGATGAGAGGCCTTAATCTTATTTATCATCCCTGGTCCTACGCCCACCTTACCCCAAAATCGCTCTGAGAAAAGACCAATTAATTCTATCAAAGGCCTTCTCTGCATCTAGCGAGAGAAGGCATGCAAGGATATTGATGCAGTGGGACTTTTCATCAAGGTGGGCTACTCAGGGCACATTATCCACCCCCTGCTGATTTCGAATAAACCCCACCTGGTCATGGTCAATGAGTTCTGGGAGATCGCAGTTTTGAGGAGGGCTATGGGGCGATTAGCGCAACAAAGAGTGGGGAATTTACCTGGCTTCGGTATAAGGTATATTTCTACGGCGGCCATAGTTGTCGTGAGGCCGTAGTCTGTGTGAAGGAGTTAAACTTGCTAAGCAGGTAAGGTAGAAATAGTTGGTAGAAAAGGACAGGAAGCCCATCAGGGTCCGGTGTTTATAAACATAAAGCACTTCATAGACCATCCAAAAACTGCAAGCACTTTAAGATCCTCCATATACGAATTGAATACTTGAACGACATAAAGTACTAAATGAATTGCACTTTAGGTTCCCCAGCATGTACGCCTTGTTACTTTAGAATCATACCATAAAGGTTTATAGATGCACTTGCACTGTAAACTGGAATACATGATGCTATATTGGAATTATTTTACTTGCATAAATACTTTTATGAATTATCTTGCCAGCATGAGCACTTTAATTGATCAACAGCATTAGAAATACATAAACTTCCCCATATGAATTAGACATCTTTAAAGGCTTCTACTTATAAACTAATAGCACTTAGTGGGCACATACTGTATAGGTGACAAGATATGTAATTGAATCGTGTCATTGGATGAAGATGGTAAATAATTCACTTAGCTCTGATCCCACTCTTGCCAAAACAAGAAAAGTATTAGCACTTTAATTCCCCTACAAACCTTTACAGGTCAAACCACCTTGTGCTTCTTCCTCATTCTGCGTAACAGCCACTCTCATTACCCACAAATAATACTATACACCTCATGTCCCCACATAAGAAGTAATGTGGGAACCCTGCCACGACTCCTCTGATAAATGTTTTTCTTTTTGAAAATTAATCTGTCTGCCTATAGTGAAATCCATGTCTGAACTTGTTTCTGTGATAATGATGACTATTTAATTAACAAGTTGTATACTTTGTGTATTTTACAGGAATGTAAATATTCTAAAGTCAAAAGGTAAAATGGTTATGTTTACTTGACTGTGCTTCACGTTGCATTACTATACACATTCTTGTTGCTTTGTTAACTAAACAGTGATGTAGGAACATTTTTGGTGCTGGCACTTTAAATAGACTGTTTAGGCGTGGGACTCTATGGTCCAGTCAAAGGCAACAAGCCGAAACGCGTCACTCATCTTTTTCTCCAGTTTTGGCACTGGTGAGCTTTGAAATAAAGATTAATCAATCAATCAATCAAGCATTTATATAGCGCACTACACACCCAGAGGGTCTCAAGGCGCTGGGGAGGGGGGTCCGCTACTGCTCAAACAGCCAGGTCTTGAGCTGCTTCCTGAAGGCCAGGTGGTCCTGGGTCAGGCGGAGGAGGGTCAGGTGGGAGTTCCAAGTCTTGGCGGCGAGGTAGGAGAAGGACCGTCCTCCTGTGGTGGCTCTTCGGATTCGGGGGATGGCGGCGAGGGCGTGGGCGGTCGATCGAAGCTGGCGTTTAGGAGCGTAGAAGTTGAGGCGGCTGTTGAGGTATCCTGGTCCTTGGTTGTGTAGGGCTTTGTGGGCGTGGGTGAGGAGACGGAAGGTGATTCTCTTGTTGACCGGGAGCCAGTGCAGGTCTCTCAGGTGTTCGGAGATGTGGCTGCGGCGGGGGATGTCCAGGATGAGTCGTGCTGAGGCGTTCTGGATCCGCTGAAGTCTCTTCTGGAGTTTGGTGGTGGTTCCTGCGTAGAGGGAGTTGCCGTAGTCCAGACGGCTGGTGACGAGGGCCTGGGTGACCATCTTCCTGGTCTCGGTGGGGATCCACCGGAAGATCTTGCGTAGCATGCGCAGGATGTTGAAGCACGACGAGGAGACGGAGTTGACTTGTCTGGTCATGGAGAGGGAGGAGTCCAGAATGAAGCCTAGGTTGCGTGCTTGGTCTGTTGGTTTGGGTGCGCTGCCTAGGGCGGGGGGCCACCATGAGTCGTCCCAGGCGGAGGGTGAGGATCCCAGGATGAGGACTTCCGTCTTGTCAGACTTCAGTTTCAGGTGACTGTTCTTCATCCATTCGGCTACCTCTTTCATCCCTTCGTGGAGGTTGGCTCTGGCGGTGGCGGGGTCGTTGGTGAGGGAGAGGATCAGCTGGGTGTCGTCGGCGTAGGAGATGATGTTGAGATTGTGCTGGCGTGCGATGGCGGCGAGGGGGCTCATGTAGACGTTGAAGAGTGTTGGGCTGAGCGAGGAGCCTTGAGGAACGCCGCAGATGACTTTGGTGGCCTCCGATCTGAACGGGGGGAGGCGGACTCTCTGTGTCCTTCCGGCGAGGAAGGAGATGATCCACTCCAGTGCCTTTTCCTTGATTCCGACATTGCTGAGGCGCTGCACTAAGGTACGGTGGCAGACAGTGTCGAAGGCCGCGAGAGGTCCAGGAGGATGAGGGCCGCTGTTTCTCCGTTGTCGAGAAGGGCTCGGTGGCTGCGATCAGGGCGGTCTCGGTGCTGTGGTTGGCCCGGAAGCCGGACTGCGAGAGGTCTAGGGATCCGTTCGTCTCGAGGAAGGCGGCCAGCTGCTTGTTGACGGTCTTCTCGATGACTTTTGCAGGGAACGGGAGTAGCGAGATGGGGCGGTGGTTCTTGAGGTCGGTGGGGTCGGCTGATGGCTTCTTTAGTAGAGCGCTGAGTTCGGCGTGCTTCCAGCTTTCCGGGAAGGCAGCGGTGTTGAAGGAGGTGTTGATGATGTCCCGCAGGTGGGGTGTGATGACAGCATCGGTCTTGTTAAAGACGTGGTAAAGGCATGGGTCGTTCGGAGATCAGGAGTGGATGGAGTTCATTGTGCGGACGGTGTCTTCGGTGCTGATCTGGGTCCAGGCGCGGAGGGTGGTGGTGAGGGGCGCTGGTTCGGTCGTGGCGTGCGTCGGTTGAGTGCTGAAGCTGTTGTGTATGTCCGCGATCTTGTTGTGGAAGTAGGAGGCGAGGGAGTTGCAGAGGTCTTGCGAAGGGGTGATGTCGTTGTTTCCGGCCTTGGGGTTGGAGAGCTCTTTAACGATTTTAAAGAGTTCCTTGCTGTTGTGTGCGTTGATGTCGAGTCGTTCCTTGAATGCGGTTTTCTTGGTTGCGTGGATGAGTTGGTGGTGTTTTCGGGTGGCGAGCTTGAGGGCAGTCATGTTGTCCGGTGTTGGGTCTCTGCTCCAAGTTCTCTCGAGGGCTCTGCAGTTCTTCTTGGAGCTCTTGAGTTCTTCGGTGAACCATGGGGCTTTCTTGCTGCCGGGTCTGCTGTGCGGGGTCCTCAGGGGGGCGAGGTCGTCAGCGCAGTCGCTGATCCACTTCGTGAGGTTGGTGGCCGCTTGGCTAGGGTTCGTTGCGCTGGTGGGTGGGTTCTTGCTCAGGGAAGTCGCGAGCTGGTCGGCTGTGATCTTGTTCCAGCTTCTGCGTGCAGCCTGTTGCTGGTAGTGGTGGATCGTGGTCCTTCTGAAGCTGAAGTGGACGCAGCTGTGGTCCGTCCAGTGGAGTCCGGTGGCGTGGCTGAAGGTGATGTCCTTGCTGGATGAGAAGACGGGGTCGAGTGTGTGTCCGGCGTAGTGGGTGGGGGTGGTCACCAGCTGCTTGAGTCCGAGGTTAGCGAGGTTGTCCAGCAGGGTGGTGGTGTTGCGGTCGTTGTTGTTCTCCAGGTGGAAGTTGAGGTCCCCGAGGAGGATGTAGTCTGCGGAGAGGAGGGCGTGCGGGCTGATGAAGTCGGCGATGTCTTCGCTGAATTGTGTGCGTGGTCCCGGGGGTCTGTAGATGAGGGTGCCTCTGAGGGTGGTCTTGGGGTTGATGTGGACCTGGAAGTGCAGGTGTTCGGCGGTTGTCAGGGTGTCGTCGGCGTTGGTCGTGATGCGGATGGTGTTCCTGTGGAAGATGGCGATGCCTCCTCCGGTCTGGTTGATGCGGTCCCTTCGGATGATCTTTTGGCCGTCTGGGATGGCGATGGCGATGTCGGGCGCTGAGGAGGCGTTCATCCAGGTTTCTGTGAGGAAGGCGACGTCTGGTGAAGTGGTGTCGAGCAGGTTCAAGAGCTCGACGGCGTGTCTGTGGACGGAGCGGGTGTTGAGCAGGATGCACTTCAGGTGGCTGCTGTTGTTGCTCGTCTTGGTCTTGGTGGGTGCGGGTGTAGGGCAGCTCCGGATGCAGGTGAACTCGCATGAGCGGCAGCTGAAGGGTCCGTAGGTGCATCTCGGGGTGGATTGGTGGCATTCCGGGAGTCGGCCGGTGTTGAGTGCGTTGAGGGTGGTGGCGTCCTACGTCCGGCGTGTGGGCTGGGGTCTGCGAGGGCCAGGGGGTCTGGCGCTGGGCGCAGTCCAGGCGCGGACGGGCGTAGATATGGTAAAAACCTGCAATTTGTTGTGCCACTTTTTCCTTGCTGTGAATGAAGCACAAGGAAAGATATTCACTAAGACATGTTTAATCACTCACTTATACAGTCAGTCTCGCCCCACTAAATCATCCATTCAGACACTCATACACCCACTCATTCTTCAATGCACCTTGACATACATATATATATATATATTCACTGAAAAAACCATAGGTTTCACACCAGTTATAGTTAGGAATTAGCATTTAAAAAACCTATTAAATTCACTGAAAAAACCATAGGTTTCACACCAGTTATAGTTAGCTGGAAATTTTACTGTCATAAAACCATTGAAATTCCCACGTTATAGTTAGTCGGACTCACTATAACTTGCGCGTACAATGCACTGCTGATGACATCACATATTACATCACTCATGACATGGTCAGTGACATCACTCATGACATCACTGATGACACCATCCAGTGAATGTGTGTCTTTTTGAAAAATAAATATGTTTTATATATGTATTTGTAAAGGACGATGGAAGAATAAATGGTTAAATAAGTGTGTAAATGGATGTTTTTTTAAAAGAATTGATTTGTTAACTGCCTTATTAACTGTATCTTAGTGAATACATATATTAACGAGTAATTTTTTAATTTTGTAATATATGTATCAGTGTTTCACTTTGTGTATAAGTGGCTGCATGGGTTGATGACTGACTTACTGTTTGTATGTGTTTTGAAGACAGCATATGTGCAGGACTGTATGGGTGGATGAGTGTGTATATGTGTGTGTTAGTGAGTGAATGCCTGTCTCACTAGTGTCTTTATGAGTAACTACATATGTTTTAAACTTGTATATATGAGCATTAATGTATATAAGTAAGTATATGTTATTATTATTATTATTATTATTATGTTTCTTATATAGCGCCTGAATCGACCCCCGAAGGGGTATCTCCGCGCTTGCCTTGGGAACCCGTCCTGGCTTTTCCCTGTGAGATAGCCCCTACAGGGCATCCCCAAGGTGAAAGCCAGGCATCCCGCCGCGGGGGCCGTTGTGGAGATTAAGCAAGCTTAATGCCCAGAGTTGCAGAGTGTGAACCCATGATTAGGTCAGGCACCGAAGCGAGAATTATCGAGTCCATGGACATTTTGAGTTCAAGACCCTGCAATGTCGGGAATTGAACCCTGGTCCCGGGTCTGACCTCTGCTTCAGGGTCTGCCTGCTCTAACCAGTGAGCCACACTTCTCCAGTGAGAGATTGAAAGAATTCCTGTTTAAATAAGTCTGTGTTTCTATAAGTGATTGTTTAAGAGGGTAAATATGTGTAAGTTTCCTTAGAAGTAAGGTGGTAGTGTGTGTAAATCTGTATATGCAAATAAATGGATGTTTATTAGTTTATTTGCATGTGTGAGTATGTGTGTGAGTAACTTTTTGATGACTGTCGGTGTGTAACAGGATGAATAGGGGTATCACTACATATGATGAGTGAGTATATGTATGAGTGAATACATAAAACTGTTGGTGAATGTGTGAATTTGTATATAGATGGTGAAATTACTGAATTGGTTGTTGTAACTGGTATGGGTATATCCACTTTTTTGAAAATATTAGTTTCTATTTTTGAATATGTGTTTCAAGGGTTACATTACACTGAAAGGAGGTCTGTCACTGTGTCACAAGGATGGTGTCATCAGTGATGTCATGAGTGATGTCACTGACCATGTCATGAGTGATGTAATATGTGATGTCATCAGCAGTGCATTGTACGCGCAAGTTATAGTGAGTCCGACTAACTATAACGTGGGAATTTCAATGGTTTTATGACAGTAAAATTTCCAGCTAACTATAACTGGTGTGAAACCTATGGTTTTTTCAGTGAATTTAATAGGTTTTTTAAATGCTAATTCCTAACTATAACTGGTGTGAAACCTATGGTTTTTTCAGTGAATTTCATAGGTTTTTTTAATGCTAATTTTTAACTTTTTGTAGGGCTTTATACCTATGTACTTTTTAGTAAATTTCTCAGCTTATTTTTTCACAAATGTCTTTAGCTGAAAAAGGAATGTTTTTCTAAAAATGAACACTATAATGTATATTTTAAAATAGTATTTTTTTTTTATATTTGACTCTAGTGCGCTCCCAGCGCACTAACAAAAAAAATAATGAAGGAGTAACCATAAGCACGGAAACATGTGATTAAATCTGTTTCTGCTTACATGAGAGACTATGGAATGGGTTCAATATACAATAATAACTTGCGTTACAACATGCAAGACATCTACAGAGGAGATGGTGTGCACTTCTCAGATGAGGGAAAAAGAATATTCCTCCTGAATTTAAGAATGTGTATTGGAACCTACTTGTAGGTACCTAAATCAACCACAGAACCCAAAAGCTCTTTTCAGAGCTACCCTACCTCTGATCAATCAAAAGTTTATTTTTTTCTAACTTTTTTCACTATTTTTCACCAAAGTACGCTTCCCGGGACGCTTACCGGTGCGCGTACCGGGCGCTCCCCCTGCGGAAAATATTACAATTTTTTTTTGTTTTTACCTTTATGAGCCTCCTAAGACCCCCTCAGAAAACCTAGAGGGTCAAGAAGTCTCTACTGTGCCCCCTTCTAGCCATACCGAACATTGGTTGCCCTCCATCTTGTGTCTCGATTGTTCCGAAACACAAAATGGAAGCCTCCCGTTACGCAGCCGGTGCACGTACCGGAGCGCGCACCGGTAAGCGCACAATAAAAAAAGGTGGGAAAGTAATTTACGGAAAACCCAATGGAGACACTTTCTTCAAATATAGAATAAGCCCTACTACATAGCAGTCCCTACCATTTGCCCAAATTTGGTGAAATTCCATTGAGACATTTAGGCTACAGGCCTGTCTAAATATCCTGAGGTAAATTACATGACAAAAACACATATGAAATGTTAGAATTTACAACCAATTAAAAAGTTTCTTTCATTTTCTACGATTATTTCCTGACGTTTGATTGGTTAAGTACAAGAATATATATAAAGAAGAGAGGGAAACACAGCCATTTTGACTACTGCTTCCAGAAGTACATTTGAAAACAAATAACACTGACAACTTCAACTGATTTCTCCAAGGTAAGTTGTTATTATGGAAGTATATTGTACACTTTAAGTTAATTTCTGAAAAAATATTCTGTTAGTTATATGCTATCCCTCTGTAATAGTTATAGATAGAGATAGACTTCTCTGTAATAGTTATGGATTGAGTTAGGCTTCTCTGGTATACAGTACCCTAACTCTACTAATATAGTTAATTTGTATGCAATTTTCAGAAAGAAAATGGAAGGAGAAAATCAAGCAAATGATACTTCTATCAAAATAAAGGTGGAAAAACCAGAAGAGCAAAAAGATGAAGTAGATTTCATGGATGACTCTTTGGATGAACAGTTAATAGAATGTTTGGAACAAATGGAATCATGTACTTATAATTATGAGGAAATTCCGGACAATATTATGTTAGAAATTTTATTAAATTATGAAAAAGAATCAGAGGAATAAATTTATATTTAATAATTTCAAATTGTTTGAGACAATATTCATTTTTATATGTAATTCATAAAGTATTACCAAAAATGTTTAAAATATAAAGTGAGACTTATAGTATACTGTTCAATTATTTTTCTGTTACATAGTAAGTTTACTCATAGTTACTACCTTTCTCCCACTATATTATCTCCTATGTATATTTTATACCTCTTTTTCATAAGGGAGCAGGATAGACTACTCATGATCCCCTAGAAATTCTCAGGGAGTGCTTAAAAGATCTGTTTCTGCTTTCCAGACAGACTATGTTATGATTTCCATATACCACAAGAAATACAATAACAACATGCAAGATATCTACAGAGGAGATGGTGTACATTAAATTAAAGTCTCTGCATTGGTACCTACATGTAGGTACTTACATAAAATAAAAAAAACAATTAATAAACATACAATTTTTTAAAGTGATTATTTTTCCATAGTACCCTCCTTGGAGCGCTCCCCGGTGCGCTCCCCGGTGCGCTCCCCGGTGCGCGTACCGGGCGCTTCCCCCGCAAAAAATCGAAAAAAAAAAAAATGTTGAGACCCCGCAGGGTCCTTTAATGGCCCCCACATCAAACCTATGGGTACAGGGGGTGTCTACTCTGCCCCCTTATGGTCTTTTACCCCTTTGTTTTGGCCACCTCTCATGTCTCAATCCTACCGAGACACAAGATGGCGGCCGCTCCGGACTGTTTAGAATGTTTACAGACAACTGAGAGCCAATCAGCTTTCTGCGCGCAAGTCGCGTGGCGCGCCCGGTGCGCTCCCCGGTGCGCGTACCGGAGCGCGGCTACAGATATATATATTTTTTTGAACCTAAATTACTCAAAATCCACTGGAGCACATATCTTGAGACATAGCAAAGGCACATCGGGCTACCAGTCCCTACAATTTTGCCAAGTTTGGTGGAAATCCATTCAGCCGTTCGAGCTAAAAGTGAAATCGACCGCCCTATGGAAATTAACATGGGGAAAACACATTTTGGGACCCCCCTTTTATCTCGGCCCCCGCTTGACGAATCCCCCCGAAACTTTCAGGGAAGGACCGAAACGCCGCGAGGCCATTTTCAGAAAATTTTCAGGCAGATTCGTCAACCGGCGCAAAAGTTATTCCAAATAGAATTTTGAGATTTAACATTGAAAAAAATCCTAACTATAACTACCTACTGGCGACTGCCAGTAGGTAATATATATATATATATATATATATATATATATATATATATATATATATATATATATATATATATATATATATATATATATATATATATATATATATATATATATATATATATATATATATATATATATATATATATATATATATATATATATATATATAAAGCAGCCTAGATGAGAGAATAAACTTATTTGGAATCAACTAAATTTCACGGAGTCAGTGCCTTACTTGGATGAGAAAGTTTGGAGTGTTCCAGATATATATATATATATATATATATATATATATATATATATAAGATTGTTGAACTTTTTAGAAACACTCAGTCACTGGAAGATGCCATCAGTGATGTCATTTGAGATGTCATCAGTGATGTCATCAGTGATGTCACTGACCATGGCATGAGTGATGTAATTTGTGACTTCATCAGCAGTGCATTGCGAGGGCCCGAGTTATGGTTAGCTCTACTAATTATTATAACAGCCAAATTTCTCTGGTTTTATATGAGTAAAATGTTCAACTAACTATAACGTCCCTGAAACCTGTGGTTTTTTCAGTGAATGTCTAAAGTTTTTAAATGCTAAATCCCAACTATAATGTCCCTGAAACCTGTGGTTTATCAGTGAATTTCTAAGGTTTTTGAAATTCTAATCCCCAACTATAATGTATCTGAAACCTGTGGTTATTTTCAGTGAATTTCTAAAGTTTTTTAAATGCTAATTTCTAACTATGCCTACATAGGTAGGACATGTGCAGAAAGAGGAAGAAAGACGCAGAAAGAAGCAAGAGAAGTGCAGAAAGAAGCAAGAGAAGTGCAGAAAGAGGCAAGAGAGATGCAGAAAGAGGCCTACTTTGACTTTACCTTACAACAGACTCATACAAAGTATCCTAATCACTAATCCTTCTCCGAAGATGTCTTATGCCTCACTGTTCTCTGGAAAGTTCACTATTAATCGACTGCTCAGAATGTTAGGCCTAACAAATATAAAATAGCAATCCTAAACATATAACTGTTGTAAGTCTGACCAAGTTTGTGAAGGTATAGATGCCTGTCTATGCTTTTACGGAGTGACATGTTAAATGAAAATAAACATACAAACGCTTGAAAACTGTTGTTTCAAACAGCACACTCTGTACATTTCTGTAAAAAAAAAGATGTATGCATTTCTTTCTGGCCACAATAAAGGGCACATGGGGATTCCATAGTGTGAGAAGTTGGCCTGGTAAATGATGTCCACTAATTAAAGTGGGCATCTTGCACCAGTCCAAACATACCTTATGATGATTTAAGAGTTCAAAGATAACCTTAGAAAGCTATCCAAGTGGTAGCTGTGGAGTGCAGCCTTCAGGCATAGTCTTGAAGGAATGTTAAGCAGTTTGTTTTACCAGAACGCAACCTTATAGTATTAGTTAAATGAAAGGAGAACCACACAGCAGTTATAAAAATATGTATTTATTGTTATACCCTGAAACCGGTCCCAGGAGGCTTGTTTCTGGTCCAGGGAGGACCTGGCCTGGAAGTTCGGTCTGGACTTTTCCCATGGGGCACAGGGTCATAACTGATTTGCATATGGCTGGGTCCAAACAGGGGTGGCGTAGTGGACAAAAGAACAATGGATTTAACCCAGACCTTATGACTGGGGAAGAATGTTTGCATTGTCAGCATTCTGTTGTAACACTTTTCGCCCTAAGGGGGATGGGTATGCGCAGACGTGGGTCCCTTGCTCACTGTGCCACTGGATTCAAGCTAGCCTGGCTGAAGAAGGGTGACATACCCTGAAACCGGTCCCAGAATGCTTGTTTCTGGTCCAGGGAGGACCTGGCCTGGCAGTTCGATCTGGACTGTTCCCATGGGGCACAGGGTCAAGACTGATTTGCATAGGGCTGGGTCCAAACTGGGGTGGCGTAGTGGGCAAAAGAACGAGGGATTTAACCCTGATCTTTTAACTGGGAGAGAATGTTTGCATTGTCATCATTCCATCCATCATTTGTTTGTTGTAACATTTATTGTTATAACACACCTTAAATACCTCACAGTGGGCCGGATTCACAGAACTAACTTAAGACAAAATCCTAAACTTACTACCATTTTGGTATTCACAGAAAGCACTTACTCATTTTGGTATTCACAGAAGGCACTTACTCATTTCGGTATTCACAGAAGTTAGGAGTCCTAACTTTAGGACTCCTAAATGCCTTCTGTGAATACCGAAAGTCTTAAAGTTAGGATTTTTCTCAATTTAGTAGTAGTAAAGTTAAGACTCCTAACATTAGGACTCCTAAATGCCTTCTGTGAATACCAAAAGTCTTAAAATTAGGATTTTTCTAAATTTAGTAGTAGTAAAGTTAGGACCCCTAACTTTCGGACTCCTAAATGCCTTCTGTGAATACCGAAAGTCTTAAAATTAGGATTATTCTCAGTTTAGTTGTAGTAAAGTTAGGACTCCTAACTTTAGAACTCCTAAATGCCTTCTGTGAATACCGAAAGTCTTAAAATTAGGATTTTTCTCTATTTAGTAGTAGTAAAGTTAGGACTCCTAACTTTACTACTACTAAACTGAGAAAAATCCTAATTTTAAGACTTTTGGTATTCACAGAAGGCATTTAGGAGTCCTAACTTCTGTGAATACCGAAATGTGTAAGTGTCTTCTGTGAATACCAAAATGAGTAAGTGCCTTCTGTGAATACCAAAATGGTAGTAAGTTTAGGATTTTGTCTTAAGTTAGTTCTGTGAATCGGGCCCAGTATCTGCTACACACAGATAAACACAACACACACAATATTGTGGCACAGAAACAATCGTAAGTAACACTAATATGCAGTGGGCTCCAGGGGGAGACCAAACCATATACTGAAATAGTGGTATAAGAATAGGCATGAGCGGGAAATCCGTTATGCCCGCGGATTTTGCGGATTTTTGGGAAATCCGCAATCCGCGAATTTTGCGGATTTCCCGCAAAATCCGCAAAAAAAAATCCGCGGACGTAACGGGTTCAAAAGTTGAACCCCCACTCATGTAACTATTTTACAATGGCGCCAGCAAGCTGCCAGCGCCGTTGTAAAATAGTTACAAAGTTAGCTTGCACAGGAACCACTAGATAAAACGAAGCAGGTGCTGCTTTATTTTATCTAAGTGCTTCCTGTGCAAACTAACTTTGTAACTATTTTACAACGGCGCTGGCAGCTAGCAGGCACATTGTGTACGCACAGGTTTCTGCAAGTTCGCGAGCGTTTTGTACAATTTCGCAATTTGCGAAATTGTACAAAACCCTCACGAACTTGCAAAAACCCGTGCGAACACAAAAAAAAAATCCGCGAGGAGTCGCGGATTTTGCGGATTTTGGCAATCCGCAAATTCGCAAATCCGCAAATTTGCGGATTGCCAATCCGCAAAATCCACCCATGCCTATATAAGAACCATGACTCGAGTCAAGACAGTGTTTAGTGGGTGTAGAATTGCTAGGAGCCCAAGGAACCACCCAAGGTGAGTAAGTCGGGACCCCACTGAGGACAGGTACATTGTTAGGACACGACCATGTGCTACATACAATTCAATAGGAGAGTCGCAGTTTTAAATTTTATGGACCCTTGCCAGTAGATTACGAGAAAACCCTTTGGAACATACAAGGTTGGAGAGCCACCCCACCCGTGGATACTGAAGTACTAGAGTTACCTATCCCAGGGAAGCTGGGTGCATAGGGTTGAAGTAGCGTCGGAAACCGCTGTCGTTCTCAATGGGAGTCTTCAAAGAAATGCCACTGCTGCAAATAAGAAAAGTGTCCAGTGGAAACCACAGGTGGATTCTTGATGGAAGGAACCTGAAAGCAGAGGGGATAGAGTCTGAGTCACTCAGAAGTGACTCAGGGGCTATGTATAAGAAATGCCCACTGATGGGTGCTTCAGGTGTGAAGATGGAGATCTTGACTCTACAGCTGCAGGGACCAGAAGATGTTGAGGACAACAAGGAGCTGCATATGACTTGTCCCACAAAGGATGTCAAGTGCTGAGGGGTCGATGTCTGGTGGGAGCACCAACAAGCCTTGGCAGTGGCAACCCAGGAAGAAGGTCAAAGAACATTAAGGTCTGGCCCAGCAAGAACCAGGGGACTCAATACAGCAAGGGGACTCAGGGCAGGCCTGGAGCAACTAGAAGAGCCCAAGAAAAGCAGTGTTGTCCCTCAAGTGGACCCACAGGCCGAAGGCACAGGAGTCGAGAGGGGACCTCTAGCCGTTTCACAAAGCCACAGCTTTCAGGGAACAGAGTGTGAGTAGGCTGGAGTCCTTTGTACAAATTGTGCGTAGGTTTAGCAATAGTAAGGGTGGGCATAGTGTGCATAGTGGGGCTACACGGAGTGCCATGGAGTGGAAAACAAACTCTGCACACTCCGCGTAGCCCCACTACACGCCACCCACCTCCCTTCCGCCCTATTAACAATTCAATTACAAGCTTTAAAAACAATTTAAAAGTAAGGAAAACGGTTTACCTTGGCTGCAGCATCCTGGGATTCCCTCTTCTTCCTTCATCGCGACTTCTTCATCAAAACTGCGCATGCACGGGCCTGCGCATGTGCAGTTTTGATTCAAAAGTGGACCCACAGGCACAAGGCACAGGAGTTGAGAGGGTACCTCTAGCAGTTTCACAAAGTCACAGCTTGCAGGGCACAGAATGTGAGTAGGCTGAAGTCCTTTATGCAAAATGTGTGTATAGGTTGGGGTTATTTTTTATTTATTTATTTATTTATATAGAGCACTATGACCTAGGCGCTAACAGAGAAAAACGAGTCACCAGCTACCTCCCCCACTGAGAAAACGAAACAGTTAGATGGTATAAAGCCAGGTTTTTAAATCCTTTCTAATCACTAGAAGGTCATGGACTGATTTCAGGTGGGTGGGGAGTGCATTCCACCACCTTGCTGTGGTGTAGTGGAAGCTTTCCCCCCCCCCATCTCTGTAGGCGGAAGGTGGGAACCTTTACGTTGTTGGCTGAAGAGGAACGTAACGTCCGGGAGGGTATAAACCATTGGAAAAGATTCTGCAGGTCCTTCGGGCCGCTCCTGTGTAAAGCTTTAAAGGTAATACATAAAGCTTTAAAGCGAATTTGCTTTACAATAGGCAGCCAATGTAGTTCATTTAGGGCATGTTTTGCCGAAGAAAAACTGGTTAGCCCAAACAACAGGCGTGCCGCAGAATTTTGAAGAACCTGCAGCTTGGCTATAACGAACTTTCTTGAACCCACCAGCAACCCGTTACAATAGTCCAATTTGAACATAACCAAAGCTGCCATGACTGTTCTTTGTTGGTCGACTGGAATATATGGAAAGATTTTGCGGAGAATGCGAAGAGTGTAATAGGTGGAAGATGTCAGCATAATTATATGTTGAGAATAGCCGAGAGAGGTGTCAATAATGACGCCAAGGTTTTTGGCCTTTACTACAGGAAGGGGGATGGGTCCAAGCTCAGTGGGCCACCAATTAGCGGACCACAATGAAACAGCCCTACTGAACACTAATACCTCGGTTTTAGTGGAATTTAACTTTAGACAGTTCATATCCATCCACTTGCTGACGTCACTCATACAGTTTTGAAAATTGGAGGCTGTGTCAGGGATATTACTAGAAATAGACACAATAATCTGTGTGTCGTCAGCATAAGAAACTCGATTAAAACCATAGCTTCTTATAAGATTAGCCAGAGGAGCTACATAGGCATTAAAAAGAGTGGGGCTCAAGGAGGAGCCTTGAGGAACCCCACAGGGAAGCCTAAATTCTTCAGACTTGAACCCTCCTACTTCCACAAACTGAATCCTGTGGTTAAAAAGGACGTCAGCAGAGCAAGGGCAGTTCCTCCTACTCCTACTGCTTGGAGGCGGTAGATCAAGAGATTATGTTCCACCGTGTCGAAGGCGGCTGACAAATCGAGAAGGATCAGAACAGCTGTCCCTCCTGAGTCGACCGCCTTCCTAACATCCTCAGTGGCAGTAATAAGAACCAACTCGGTACTGCGAGATGCTCTAAAACCAAATTGAGTGGTGTCCAGTTTCTGGTATCTCTCAAGATATAAAGATAAATGAGAGTTCATACATTTTTTAAGTTCCTTGGCAGCTAGAGGAAGCCGAGCAATTGGGCGGTAGTTACTTACGTCTGATTTGTCCAGATTAGACTTTTTTAGTAGAGGCAAGACTGAGGTCTGTTCCCAGGCTAAGGGAAACACGCCTTGCTCCAAAGCCATATTAACAACAGGTGTCAATTGCTGTCATACTAAATCGGCAACTAGGCCTGTCACCTTAGGGGGGGGACAGGGATCCAGAGGGGAGCCAGATTTGATGGTGGTTAACAAATTATAGGTGCCGGGAGTTCGTTAAAAATAGGGTCACAATTAATGTGATTAAAACATTGAATAAGAGAAGGCTGTGTGGTGGAGGAAGCTATGCTTAATTTTTGAGGGTCAGATAATCCTTGGCTGGAGAAGGTATTAAAGATATCAGACACTTTCATGCGGAAGGCCGAGGCCAGTTGGTTACAGAAGGACTGATCTATTGAATTATCCTCAATATTCGGGGTATTACTTAATTTGAGCACAGTAGCAAATAATTCTTTTGAATCATTTTTTGTCTGATATATCCTTTCCATGAAGTACTCAGATTTAGTGCTTTTGATCAGGTCTTTATACTCGGCCAGACATTTTTGTAGGATTCTCTATAGCTGTGTTTATAAAATTTATGCCAGCACCTTTCCGCTATACGGCAGTGCCTTCTAGAGGCTCTGAGTTCTACCGAGAACCAAGGTTCAGTAGGTGGGGAACTGCCAGCTGTACAGCATTTGTTAGCCAAACTTGGTATTGAGATGAGGCAGTTCCAGGGTCGCTAGCCCAACAGGGAGTGGTGGTCAATAAATGGGAAAGAAATAACTCCCTGTCCACTTGGTGCCAGGAATAACAGCTGGAAGCATACACCTTATTGTGTTTCCTGGGCTCGGGGGTCGTGATAGGCCAAAGGATACTGCCCGATGATCAGACCAGTGAAGATACAATAGTTTCCTGAATTCAAGCCGGGGGGAATCAGTAAAAACTGCGTCTAATAAATGACCAGCTAAATGAGTGGATCCCTGTACTTTTTATTCCACACCTGCCCCTGACAACAGGTCTAATAGGGCCAGTGAGTCTTTTTCTTTCGAGATATATCAGTGATAAGTAAAGTCTCCTAGGATGGTAAAACCTTGAGCTAAAACCTTAGCTTCAAGAAAATGTCCAAGTGTGTTAAGAAATTTAGATCGCGATCCCGGAGCTCTATAAATTAGTAACCCATTGAAGGAGTAAGTGTGGTTGATGGTGATTTTAAAGGCAAGGGCCTTGGCCTCTGAATCACAGGAGGAGTCCTTAAAGGAAGCTCTAAGATGTTGTTTATTGATGATCGCTAGTCCCCCTCCTTTTTTGCCCATTCTATCTCTCCTGGCAATCCCATAGCCTGGAGGGACAGCAATTGCCATATCTGGGCCGGAAGCATCGTCCGCCCAGGTTTCAATGACAAAAATCACATCAGAGGCAAATGAGCAAATTAATTAATTTAGCTCAAACTTGTGTTTAATCATCGATCTGGCATTTAATAAGACACAGGCTAGTTCCGGTGGGGAGCTATAACCATGTAGGACTCCACCAGACAATAGGTCTCACGAATCAAGAGACTGGGGAGTCCTTCTTTGGGGTGCAGGTGGCCAGACCTGAGAGCTAATACAGCATTTTAGATTTGTCAATGTCAGACAACAGTTCGGGCATCGTTGGGCCCCCTTAACCAGTTGACCCCCAAGTTTAGGTCCTGGGCATATTTATCTATATACGGACGGGCGCAGACGGGCTTGTCTTAGGCGCGCGCGCACGCGTCCGCTCTCGTGTTTCCTTAAATACCCTCCCCTTCAACCTCCTTGGAGCATCTAGACATTAAAATGGAACAGCTTTGTGCTATCCCCTTCCCAAAGCTCGGTAACCCTGCAGCGTTCCCTCCACACAAACTGCACACTCAGCGATGGACTGGAGAACAACAGGAACGGGTTAAAATTTTAAAAGCCCAATCATATTCAAAACCAAATCTATGTGCAAAACAAGCACTGTGTGCAAATCACAGTTTCAATAAGAAATAGGGCATGCAGCATGCGGCAGCATCGTTTCTCAAGGTTAGCAATAGTAAGGGTGGGTGTAGTGTGCATAGTAGGGCGACGCGGAGTGCCACAGAGTGAAAAACAAACTCTGCACACTTCCCGTAACCTCACTATGCGCCACCCGCCTCCCTCCCGCCCTATTAACAATTAAATTACAAGATTTAAAAACATTTAAAAAGTAAGGAAAACAGCTTACCTGTTAATAGGGCGGGATGGAGGTGGGGGTTGGCCAATTCCGATTCATTGTGGAGTGTGCAGAGCTTTGCCTACTCCTCCTACTTTGCGGAGCGCAGAGTAGGAAAAACTCCGCCGGCGGAGTGGAGGGCTCCGCCCACGGTTAATCAATAGCCCAATGCACTTAGTTGGGGAATGCCAACAAGCACGTGCACTTGCAAAAATACAAGGTGCACAGGAGTTTGGGTTACGTGGTCTCCACGATGAATACTGGCCTTAAACTCAGAGTGAGGGCACCTCGACCTCAAGGAATGTAAGAACCCACCTCCTATGTTGCTGGAGCCTTTAGAGACCGCAGGAGCTCAGGATCAGCAGACCGGTCAGTTGTGTTACGGTGCCTGCAAATGCAGGTGAGTGACTCCTTCACCCCAAGGGAGATACTTCAGTTGTCCTTGATGCTCCACATGTCCTACATGGAGCCTGTATAGTGCATGGGCACAGACGATGCTTTGAACGGAGAGGGAGACAAAGTCAGGCCCAGTCGAAGTCCAGCAAAGTCCAGAGTGTCCAGGCGGTCGAAGGTCAGTAGTTTCTTGATCAGAATCTTGTCCATGTTGAACCTAGGGTCCTACATCCAGGTAAGCCTTTTTGTACCTACGGGAGAGGGTTGGACAGATTTAGGGTACCCTCCAAGGGGAGGGTCAGGACAGTGGGTAGGTTACTCCAATATCCTTTGTCCAGTTTCGCACCAGAGCATGAGCCAACAGCTCCCAGGACTAGTTTGAACTGGACTATGCACAGGAACACTAAATGTACCCCTGGTGAAGTCTTTCAGGCTCTTTGGAAGTCCCAATACATTGAATCTTGTCTGGGAGGTGGTCACATCTCCCTGTGACAGGAGGCCTATTGTACTGCCTTCCTTGGCTAGAGCTTGGCTCAGCAGCAGGAGAACAGAAATGTGTCTCTGGTCGGCAGCAACCGTTTTGTTCTGAATGGGTCGAGAAGGCTGGTACCGGGAAGACCAGGGGCACCACGAAGCTTGCTTCTGAAGGTTGGAATTATACCTCCCTCATACCAGTAACTGGTGTGGAGGTATGATTCCAAGGTGTTTGTACCAAACACAACATGATTTGTTGCAGCCGTTTTCGAGATAGCATTTTACGCAAGTATATAATGCACCTCTAACTGTATGTCTGGCTGTGTCATCGACAACCCGGGAGAATGGTTTCCGAAGGCTGCAGAGGTGCTCTGCTCATGCAGGGCACCCACTAACATTAAACCCAGCACCCTGCATTCAGGATTGTCAAGGCCTGCTATAGGGGTGACTTATAGGTTTTAAGTGTAGTGACCTATAGATATAGTAAACCTATATCTACAGTAAGTGGTGCATGCACCGTCCTACACAGGCTGCAATGGCAGGCCTGTAGTTCCATTTTGCATGGCCTCTCGTGAGTGGCATAATACATGTTTCTGTCCATGGGAGGCCTCTGGGGTACATATGTCCTGGGTACATGTATACCATAAACTAGGGACTGAAAAGGGTACCACAGTAACTAATCTGTAGTGTACCTAAGTACATGGCGTAACATTTTAGGGAGAAAGCAGATAGACTGGGGTCCTGATTAGCAGGATCCCAGTCAGACTAGTCTAAAACTAGCAAAACACTAGGCAAAAAGTGGGGGTAACCATGCAGTCAGATCCTTTCTTCCTACAAATAGTACATTTAAGGGGTTATCTAACACATATATACATAAGACATGTCTGCCTGTGCAAGCGAATGACAGAGCAAAACTGAGAAGATTTGGTCACCTATAGTAGAAGTTACCCGCTTTTTAAGCTACCATCTTCAGATGCATATCACATGTAAGAATACAGATATAAGTAGACATACATCAGACACGAAAGCACAGGGACCATTAAACCTGAACGCTTGCATTTCCCATTTGGGTACAGAAAGAGGTTAGAGAAGTTCAGAAAGAAGCAGGAAAGTTTCAGAAATAGGAAAAAGACGTGCAGAAAGAGGGAACAGGGTGCAGACAGAGGCAAGAGAGGTGCAGAAAGAGGGAAGAGAGGTACAGGAGGAGGCAAGAGGGGTGCAGACATTTGTAAAAGAGGTGCAGAAAGAAGCAAGAGCTGTGCAGAAAGAGACAACAGAGGTGCAGTAGGAGGCAAGAGGGGTACATAAAGAGGCAAGAGAAGTGCAGAAAGAAGCAACAGAAGTGCAGAAGGAGATAAGAGAACGGCAGAAAGTGTTAAGAGAGTTGCAGAAACAGGCAAGAGAGGTGCAGAAAAAGGAAAACGGGGTGCAGAAAGAGACAAGGGAGTTGCAGAAAGAGGGAAGAAGAGTGCAGAAACAGGCAAGAGGAGTGTAAAAAGAAACAAGATAAGTACAGAAAGAAGAAACAGATATGCTCATATGCAAGAGGGGTGCAGAAAGAGGCACGGGAAGTGCAGAAAGAAGCAACAGATGTGCAGAAAAAGGCGCGAGTGGTGGAGAAAGAGGTTAGAGGCTGCAGAAAGAAGCAAGCAAGAGAGCTGCAGAAAAAAAAGAAAAGTACCACAAAGAAGGAACAAAGGTGCAGAAAGAGGCAATAGGGGAGCAAAAAGAAGGAAGAGGGGTGCAGAAAGAAACCACAGAGATGCAGAAAGAAACAAAAGAAGTGCAGGGACAGCAATGGAGGTGCAGAAAGAGACAGTATGGGAGCATAAAGAGGGAAAAAGGGTGTAGAAAGAGGCACAGGGATTGCAGAAAGAAGGGACAGAGGTGCAGAAAGAGGGATGAGGGGTACAGAAAGAGGCAAGAGAAATAAGAAACATAGATGATAAAATGGGAAACAGGGGTGGAGAAAGTGGCATTAGGGGTGCAGAAACAAGCAAGAGAGATGCAGAAAGAAACAAAGGAAGAGCCGAAAGAAGGAATGAAAGTAGAGAAAGAGGCAAGAGGGGTGCAGAAAGAAGCAAGAGAGGTACAGAAAGAAGTAAGAGTAGTGGAGAAAGAAGCAACAGAGATGCAGAAAGAGGGAAGAAGGGTGCAGAAAGAAGCAGGAGTGGTGCAGAAAGAAGCATGGGAGATGCAGAAAGAAGTAAGAATAGTGCAGAAAAAAAGCAACAGGGGTTGCCGAAAGAGGCACAAGTAGTACAGAAAGAAGGAAGAGGGGTTCTGAAAGAAACAACAGAGATGCAGAAAGAGGGAAGAAGGGTACATAAAGAAGCAAGAGGGGTGCAGAAAGATACAAGATAGTTGTAGAAAGAAACAAAAGAATTTCAGAAAAAGTAACAGGTGCAGAAAGACTGAAGAGGGGTACAGAAAGAAGGGACAGATGTGCAGAAAGAAGCAAGAGAAGTGCAGAAAGAATCAACAGAGGTGCAGAAAGAGGGTTGAGGGTTGGAGAAAGAGGCAAGAGAAGTACACAAAGAAGCAACAGAAATGGGGAAAATGGATGGAGAAAGTGGCAAGAGGGGTGCAGAAAGAAGCAAGAGAGTTGCAGAAAGAAACAAAAGAAGTGCAGAAAGAAGCACGAGAGGTGCAAAAAGAAGCAAGAGAAGTGCAGAAAGAAGCAACATAGATGCAGAAAGAGGGAAGAAGGGTGCAGGAAGAAGCACAAGTGGTGCAGAAAGAATCAAGAGAGTTGCAGAAAGAAGCACGAGTAGTGGAGAAAGAAGCAACAGAGGTGCAGAAAGAGGCAAGAGGGGTAAAAAAAGAAGGAAGAGGGGTACCAAAACAAGCAAGTAATGTGCAGTCCGATACAAACGAAGTCTAGAAAGAAGGAACAGAAGTGCAGAAAGAGGCAACAGGGGTGGAGAAAGAGGGAAGAGGGATGGAGAAAGAGGCATATAGGGTGCAGAAAGTAGCAAGAGGTGCAGAAAGAAACAAACAAAGTGCATAAAGAAGGAACAGAGGTGCAGAAAGAGGTAAGAGTGGTACAGAAAGAAACAAAAGAAGTACAGAAAGAAGGAACAGAGGTCCATAATGAGGCATTAGGGGTACAAAAAGAGCGAAAAGGACTAAAGAAAGAGGCACAAGGGGTGCAGAAAGGAGAAAGGGAGGTGCAGAAATAAACAAGAGAAGTACAGAAAAAGCAACCGAGGTGCAGAAAGACAGATGAGAGGTGGAGAAAGAGGCAAGCAAAGTGCAGAAAGCAGCAACAGAGATGAAAAAAGTGGAAGGGGTGACGAAAGAGGCAAGAGGGGTGCAAAAAGAAGAAAGATAGAGGCAGAAAGAAACTAAGGAAGTGCAGAATGAAGCAACAGAGGGGCAGAAGGAGGCAAGAGGAATGCAGAATGAAGGAAGAGGGGTGCAGGAAGAGGCATGAGGGGTGCAGAAAGAAGCAAGATAGGTTTATAAAGAAGCAACAGAGATGCAGAAAGGGAAGAATGGGGTGGAGAAAGAGGCAAGAGGGATACATGGATTAGCATGGATTAGCCAGGCCATAGACGCCCTGGCTCCCATTAAACCCACTAAAACCTACAGGGCGGCACCCTCCGCACCATGGTACTCAGATGAGCTCCGGCAGAAAAAGGCCTCCTGTAAATCCCTTGAACGCCTCTGGAGACAAAACTACTCCTTGAACAGCAAAACCATTTATAAATCTGCCCTTAAAGAATACCGGAGAATGATCGAAAAACACAAACAAGATTTTCTAGCCTCCAGAATCAAACTTGCCAGCAATGGCGCTAGGGAAATTTTTAATATAGTAAGATCCTTTACAAACCCCAATGCGCTGACTCGTACTCAGCCCGCCTCTCTGTCGCTTTGCGACAAACTTTCACAATTTTTTGAGGATAAAATCCAAGCCATCTACTCTTCCTTCCCTATCCCTAACACAGAAGGGCGACAACAGGAACTCGTGACTTCCCCGCTTCCGCAGCCTATCCTACTCGAATTTGCATCCATATCAGAAACAGATTCCATGGCTGAACTTATCAAATGCAAATCAGGCTCACCCAAAGACCCTTGGCCTGCCAAGCAATATAAAAATCTTGCATCCCTCCTCAACCCCCACCTCAACTCTATCTGGAATAACTCCCTCAGAACGGGCTGTTTCCCTGCCAAATGGAAACATGCCTCCTTAGTCCCCATCCTTAAAAAACCCAACTTGGATCCAGACAACCCCAGTAACTACAGGCCTATTTCTCTCCTGCCTGCTCCAGCCAAGATCCTGGAAAAACTGGTACACTCGCAGTTGTCGAATTACATTGAAACCAATGGGCTTCTCCATGACTCCCAGCACGGTTTCAGGTCGGGCCACAGCACCGAGTCGGCCCTAATTGAAATGGCTGACTCGGTGAGATGGACGCTTGACCAAGGATCGAGGGCGGTGTTGGTGCTGCTGGATCTCTCGGCAGCATTCGACACCGTCTCTCATAAAATCCTGCTGGAAAGACTGGAGGACCTTGGGCTGGGTGGCGCTGTTCTGAAATGGCTCTCATCTTACCTTTCAGACCGCACACAGCAGGTCTTCACTCCTCCATTCACCTCTTCTGACAGACCACTCAAATGGGGAGTCCCTCAGGGTTCTTCCCTAAGCCCGCTCCTTTTTAATGTGTATTTCACCCCCCTGGCCAAGCTGATTGCACAGACGGGGATTAAATCTACCTCCTACGCTGATGACATCCAGCTTCTTTTCACCTTTGACTCCCCCTCCGCCTCAGCTTTTGATCCACTTAAATCCTGCCTTAGGGACATTTCGAGCTGGATGGATGCTAATTCCCTCCGACTCAATGCTGGAAAAACAGAGATCCTCTTTTTCAACACACCATCCCCTCTGGACTCCAGTATATGGTGGCCAGAAGACCTGAGCCTAGGCCCCACCCCCAAAGATTCGGTGAGAAATCTCGGAGTTCGCTGGGACAATCAACTTAGCTTTAACAATCAGGTGCAAACAGTTGCATCCTCCTGCTTTGCTAAGATCCGCACCATAAAACGCCTCATTAATTTCTTGCCGGCGGACTGCCGTAAAACTGTGATCCAGGCATTGATCATATCACACCTCGATTATGCCAATGCCCTCTACCTTGGTATCACAGCAGGCCTCTGCCATAAACTTCAGACGGTCCAAAATGCCGCCGCCCGGCTGGTGGAGAGCATTCCTGCTAGACACCATATCACTCCACACCTCCGCAAACTCCATTGGCTGCCCATAGCCAAAAGATGTGTGTTCAAGGCCATGACATTGGCCTACCGAGCATCAAAAGGCAGTGGATCGGCACACCTGAAAAACACTCTGCGACCCTATGCCAACTCCAGGACTTTACGATCCAATACCCTCCACTTCTTGGAAACTCCCCGATTTAAACGCTCTCGGGCAGGTGGAAAAACCTTTGAGGTCTGTACCTCTCAGCGCTGGAACAAGCTCCCACTAGCCTTACGCACTTGTCAGTCAGAATCAGCCTTCCGTAAATCCCTGAAAACACATCTATTCTCCTCTTAAACAGTGGAATTCTGACCCCTGTCCTCTATTTTTCAGAGTTCTCAGCGCCGGGACGCCCCGTTGGGGCCGCTGCGCGCTTTACAAAATACTCAAATAAATAAATAAATACAGAAAGAAGCAAGAGAATTGCAGAAAGAAACAAAAGAAGTGCAGGGAGAAGCAACAGAGGTGCAGAAAGATGCAGGATGGGAGCATAAAGAGGGGAAAGAGGTGCAGAAAGAGGCACAAGGGTTGCAGAAAGAAGGGACAGAGGTGCAGAAAGAGGGATGAGGGGTTCAGAAAGAGACAAGAGAAGTAAAGAAATAAGCAACATAGATGAAAACATGGGAAACAGGGGTAGAGAAAGTGGCATGAGGGGTGCAGAAAGAAGCAAGAGAGGTGCAGAAAGAAAGAAAAGAAGAGCCGAAAGAAGGAATGAAAGTGGAGAAAGAGGCAAGGGGGTGCGGAAAGAAGCATGAGAGGTACATAAAATAAGTAAGAGTAGTGTAGAAAGAAGCAACAGAGGTGAAGAAAGAGTCAAGAGTGGTGCAAAAAGAGGGAAGAGGGGTGCAGAAAGAAACAAAAGAAGAGCCAAAAGAAGGAACAAAAGTGCAGAAAGTGGCAAGAGGGGTGCGGAAAGAGGGAAGAGGGGTGCAGAAAGAAGCATGATTGGTGCAGAAAGAAGCAAGAGAGGTGCAGAAAGAAGCAAAAGTAGTGTAGAAAGAAGTAAGAGAGGTGCAGAAAGAGGTAAGGGGTGCAAAAAGAGACAGGAGGTGCAGAAAGAAGCAAGAGATGTGCAGCAAGAAACAAAATAAGTGCAGAAAGAAGGAACAGAGGTGTAGAAAGAGGCAAGAGGAGTACAGAAAGAGGCATAAGGGGTGCAGATAGGAGCGAAAGGTGCAGAAAGAAACAAAAGAAGTACAGATAGAAGGAATAGAGAGGTGGAAAGAGGTAAAAGGAATGCAGAAAGAAACAAAAGAAGTGCAGAAAGAAGCAACAGAGGGGCAGAAAGAGGCAAGAGAAGTGAAGAAAGCGGGATGAGGGGTGCAGAAGGTGGGAAGAGGAGTGCAGACAAAGGCACGAGGGGTGCAGAAAGAAGCAAGAGAAGTGCAGAAATAAGAAAGAGAAGTGCAGAAAGAAGCAACAGAGATGCAAAAATGGGGAACAGGGGTGGAGAAAGTGGCATGAGGGGTGCAGAAAGAAGCAAGGCAGGTGCAGAAAGAAACAAAAGAAGAGCTGAAAGAAGGAACAAAAGTGCAGAAAGAGGCAATAGGGATGCGGAAAGAAGCATGAGTGGTGCAAAAAGAAGCAAAAGAGGTGCAGAAAGAAGAGTAGTGTAAAAAGAAGCAACAGAGGTGCAGAAAGAAGCAAGAGGGTTGCAAAAATAGGGGTGCAGAAAGAGGCACAGGAGGAGAAGGAAGAAGCAAGAGATGTGCAGCAAGAAACAAAAGAAGTGCAGAAAGAAGTAACAGTGGTAAAGAATTAGGCAAGAAGGATGCAGAAAGAGGCATAATGTAATGTAATGTAATGTAATGTAATGTAAATAGATTTATTAAGCGCGGTTGCTGCCCACGGGCGTCCAAGCGCTGAGTTCAAGCAGAGAAGAGACGGAGCAGAAGAGTTAGCACTCAAAGGATTTGGCAAACAGTAACGTTTTCAGCTTTTTTCGGAACGAGAGCAGATCTGGGTTGGACCGAAGTGGAAGGGGGAGAGCGTTCCAAAGCTTAGCAGTGTTCCAGGAGAATAGCCTACCCCCGGTCCTGGCTCGCTTTACTCTAGGAACAACTGCTAGGAAAGCCTCCGTGGACCGGAGGTTCCTGTTTGGATGGTAGGGGATGACAAAGTTGTCAAAGATTGCTGGTCCTGTTTTCCAGAAGGCCCGGTGCGCAATGCATAGCGCCTTAAAAGCCACTCTCTGCCTCATAAGGGGTGCAGAAAGGAGGAAGAGGTGCAGAAAGAAACAAAAGAAGTACAGAAAGAAGGAACCGAGATGAAGAGAGAGGTAAGAGGGATGCAGGAAGAAACAAAAGAAGTACAGACAGAAGCAACAGAGGTGTAGAAAGAGGCATGAGGAATGCAGCAAGCAGGAGGAGGGGTGCAGAAAGAAGCAAGAGAGGTGCAGAAATAAGAAAGAGAAGAGAAAAATGGACGAGGGTGGAGAAAGAGGCAAGTGAAATGCAGAAAGAAGCAACAGAGACGAAAAAGGTGGGAGTGGGGTGGAGAAAGAGGCAATAGGGGTGCAGAAAGAAGCACAAGAGGTGCAGAAAAGAAGCACAAGAGGTGCAGAAAGAAACAAAAGAAGTGCAGAAAGAAGCAACAGAGGTGAAAAGAGAGACAAGAGGGATGCCGAAAGAGGGAAGAGGGGTGTGAAAGAGGCACGAGAGGTCCAGACAGAAGCAAGAGGGATGCAGAAAGAAGCGAGAGAGTTGCAGAAAGAAACAAACAAAATGCAGAAAAAGTAACAGAGGTGCAGAAAGAGGCAAGAGGGGTACAGAAAGAGAAGAGAGGTGCAGAAAGAAGGGACAGAAGTGCAGAGAGAAGGAAGAGAAGTGCAGAAAGAATCAACGGAGGTGCAGAAAGAGGGATGAGGGGTGAGAAAGAGGCAAAAGAAGTACAGAAAGAAGCAACAGAGATGCAAAAAACAGGGAACAGGGATGGGCAAAGTGGCAAGAGGGGTGCAGAAAGAAGAAAAGGGAGGTGCAGAAAGAAACAAAAGAACAGAGGGGCAGGAAGAGGCAAGAGGGGTAGAGGAAGAGGGTAGAGGGGTGCAGAAAGAAGCATGAGTAGTACAGAAAGCAGCAAGAGATGTGCAGAAACAAAACAAAATAAGTTCAGACAGAAGGAACGGTGCAGAAAGAGGTAGGAGGGGTACAAAAAGAAAGAACAGGGGTGCAGAAAGAAACAAAAGAAGTACAGAAAGAAGGAACAGAGGTGAATAAGGAGTTAAAAGGGGCACAGAAAGAGGGAAGTGGGGTGGAGAAAGAGTCAAGGGGCTGCAGAAAGAAGCATGAGAGCTACAGAGAGAAAAAAAAGAAGTGAAGAAAGAAGGAACAGATGTGCAGAAAGAGGCACGAGGGGTGCAAAAAGAAGCAGGAGGGGTACAGAAAGAGATAAAAGGGGTGCAAAAAGAAGCATGAGAGGTGCAGAAAGAAACAAAAGAAGCACATAAAGAAGGAACAGGGGTGCAGACAGAGGTATGAGGTGTGCAGAAAGAGGGAAGAGGGGTGCAGAAAGAGGCATGAGGGGTGCAGAAAGAAACAATAGAGGTACAGAAATAAGCAAGAGAAGTGCAGAAAGAAAAAATAGAGGTGCAGAAATACAGATGAGGGGCAGATAAAGGGGCAAGCAACATGCAGAAATAAATAAAAGAGATGATAAAAGGGGGAAGAGGGGTGGAGAAAGGCAAGATGGTTACAGAAAGAAGCAAGAGAGGTGCAGAAAAAGAAAGAAAGGTACAGAAAGAAGCAACAGAAATGCAGAAAGATGCAAGAGAGGCGCAGAAAGAAGCAAGACTGACTTGTACACCTTTGGTACCAATTTAACACCCATATTTAGCAATAAGTAACAGGTGACCATTCTAGGTTTGCAAAGGACCTTCCACCGTGCTGTAAAACTTGTTGCTGCATTTTTGGTAATGTTTGAGCCTTTTGATCTAGAAACAAGGCTTTTTTTGTTCAAATATGTAGATTAGGCAGAAGATGATGGATTATGTGGCTAATGCGGAAAATGCATAATTGTGCGACAGTCAGTGCAGCCAAACAGTCGCATAATTCCAGTGGCCATGCTCATACATCTGACTCCTTCTTTGTTTTGTCTCATTGAGTTCATAGTTTGCCTTCTATGGAAACAAGGAAGACTAAACCTGAGGTTACCACTCCACAACACAGACTACCATACCACATAATTACTCTCCATAACACATACTCCCATACTAAGTAGACGTGGGGGTCAGGGTGTTTCTACCATGCCCTATTTTCTTGGTTTTTCTCCTTTTTTCTTGTAATCCGGTTTTACAGAGTCACAAGATTGCTGCCAACACTTCTTGGTTTGGAGTGTTGACAGCCAATTAAAATGCAGTTCGTGCTCGGGAGGGTTCCCGAATCCTCCACGGCCACCAGGTACTGATATTTTTTATTTTTGAATTTCTCAGGAACCACTGGACGGATTTACACCATTTAATAAAACCACACTTTCTTAACTAAGAACTACCCTTTTGCCAAATGTGGTGTAATTCCATTCAGTATTTCGGGCTGTAGCTTTGTCTAAAGTTTCCTATAGAAATTAACATGGTGAAAACGCATTTTGGGGCCCCCCTTTTTCTCGTCCCCCGCCGAGGAAAAGGGGGCGCTTGATAAATCACCCCAAAACCTTCAAGACAGGAGCTGACTGGAGCACCCCATAAGTTTTGAACATTTCAAGAAGATTTTTCAAACGGCGCCAAAGATATTGGCAAATCAAAAAACGCTTTCCCCATGTAAATTTCCATAGGAAACTTTTGGGCTACAGCCCAAACTGCTGAACGGAATTACACCAAATTTGGCAAAAATGTAGGTCTTGGTCCAGACAGCGACCTTTTTTAAATGGTGTACATCCGCATAGTAGTTGCTGAAAAATTTAAAAAATTTAAATATTGATTTCTGAGCACCGAAGAGGGTTTGCAAACCCTCCAGAGCACAAGCTCAATTCTAATTGACTTCCAACACTCCAAACCAGAATGTGTTGGCAGCCATCTTGTGACTCGATAACCGAGTCACACGAAAACAGTGGTAAAAAGGTTTAAAAACAAGAAAAGGGTGCAGGTAAAAACACCATGACCCCCTGGCCATGCTCAGGGGGTCCCACAGGGACGTTAGGGCCAAAAAAATGAATTAAAAGAAAATAAAATTCAGCCAAATTCGCGCCGGCTGAGCAAATCCGGCAGAGAAAAACAAACAAAAAAACTTACGCGCGGGCTCCCTCGCTTCGTTTTGTATAAGTCCCTGGGTGGCCTGATTCCGGGGGCAATGCAGAATTATATAGCAGGCCGGAGACCGCCACCTCCCCGGGGCTTAAATAAAAATAAACATGTGTGGGGGGCTCCTGCTCCCCCCACACTGCATTTCAGCAGCTCCCCATGCCCAAAAGCAATGCTGGCTGGCAGGAGGAGGGGAGCCAGCAGCTACCGTGGGGGCATTGGGGCAACGCCCATGGTCCCCAATGTATGGCCAAGGCCTGGGGCATGGGGTCCCTGGGACCTCTAGTGGCGCTGGAGTAGGGCTACTCGGCCCCCTCCCATTTGATTAAAAAAACATTTTTTTAAACAGAAGGGTGGCCCTGGTGATGAGGTCTCCGGGGACAATAGTGGCCTAAGGAAGAGGGGCCATGCGCCCTCCCTTCCCAATAAATACATTTAAAAAAGGAGGCCATGTCCCTGGGGGATGGGGACCCCGGGCCGAAATTAGCTTTGGGAGGGTGGCAGCGTGGCCCCCTTCCCGTTTAAAAAAAAAAGGGGTTCAGACCCCTTCTAAAAAAGATATTTAAAGAAAAGCCAACATCTCGCCGAGGCCCAACCCATCCCTGCACCACTCTGCAAACGCGCCCCCTGGTGCATTCGAAGTTGGGGTAATAAGTCCACTTGAACACTGAGGGCCCCTGTGGGCCAACTAGCCCACCAGGTACCTACAGTAAGTACCACACAGCTCAGGACACAATTGGACTTCATCCCCCAAACAGCAGTGCATCAGGAGCTGCATTTGTAGAGTGGTGTAAAAAGGGAGTGTGGTCTCTGACCACTCTGAGCAAATCAGGTGTGTTTTGCTTACTCAAAGTACCTGGTGTGCTATTTGGGCCCTAGAGACCCTCAGGAATGAAGGGGCATAATACCCCAATTTAGAACGCACCAGGAGGTGCGTTTGCAGATTGGTGGAGAAAGGGGGGGTGACCTGTGTCCGCCTCTCAGCAACCCCACTATGTGTGGCTTACCGGTGGTAAGCGGTAGGGTAGTTGGCCTCTAAAGGACCCCCAGCAGCAAAGGGGACTTCAGTCCCCATCTAAGAGCACACCAGGGAGCGCGTTCGCAGAGTGGTTGGCAACGGGGGCAAGGCCTCCTATGATAACTTAGCAGTCCTGCTGTGTGGGACTTACTGGAGGTAATAGGGGGGGGTAGTTTCCCCCAAGGTTGTGCTTGGGGGCCAACTACCCCTCCTGTTACCTCCAATAACCCCCACACAGTGGAAGTGCTAAGACGTCTTTGGAGGCCACACTCCCCTTTCTCCACCACTCTGTAAGTGCATCTCCTAACAGACAATGGGATGGGGATGAAGTCCACTTTACTCCTGAGTGACTTTAGGGGCCAAGAAGCCCTCCTGGTACCCCCTGTAAGTCCTACCAGCGGAATTCCTGAGCGCTGGTCGGAGGCCCAGCACCCTTTCTCCACCACTCTGCAAATGCGTCTACTAGTTAAACGTGTTTGCAATGCAATAGGTTTTGCATTTGCAAGAGTTAGAGATTTTGGCATTGTAAATGTAAATTTACCTTCCTCTATCTGCACCTCTCTTGCCTTTTTCTGCAGTTCTCTTGCCTCTTTCCGCACCTCTTTTGCTTCTTTCTGTACTTCGGTTGCCTCTTTCTGTACCCATCTTGCCTCTTTCTGCACCTTTGTTGGTTCTTTCTACAGTGCTCTTGCTTCTTTCTGCGCCTCATTTGCAAATTTCTTTATACCTTTTGCCTCTTTCTGCACTCCAGTTCCCTCTTTCTGCACCTTTCCTGTCTGTTTCTGTACTTCTCTTGCCTCTTTCTTCACCTCTGTTGCCTCTTTCAGCAACTCTCTTGCCTCTTTCTGCACTTTTCTTGCTTGTTTCTGCACCTCTCTTGCAATTTTCTGAACCTCAAGTCCCTCTTTCTGCACTTCTCTTGCCTATTTCTACACTTATCTTGCCTCTTTCTATACCTCTCTTGCCTCTTTCAGCACCCAACGTATCACTTTCTGCTCTTCTCTTCCCTCTTTCTGAACCTCACTGTCTTCTTTCTGCACCTCTCTTGCCTCTTTCTGTGCCTCTCTTGCCTCTTTCTACACCGCACTTGCTTCTTTCTGCATCTCTCTTGCTTCTTTCCACACCTCTATTGCCTCTTTTTGCAACTCTGTTGCTTCTTTCTGAATGCCTCTTGCCTCTTTCTGCACCCCTCTTGCTTCTTTATGCAACTCTCCTACCTCTTTCTGCACCCCTCTTGCCTCTTTCTGCACCACTTTTGCAAAGATCTGTATCACTCTAGCCTCTTTCTGCACCCGTTTCTTCTTTCTGCACCTTTCTTGCCTGTTTCTGCACCTCTTTGCCTCTTTCAGCACCTTTGTTGCTACTTTCTGCACTTCTCCTGCACCCCTGTTGCCTCTTTCTGTACCACTCTTGACTCTTTGTGCACCTCTCCTTCCTCTTTCTGTATCTCTCTTGCCTTTTACTGCAGTTCTGTTGCCTCTTTCAGCACCTCCTTTGCTTGTTTCTGTACCTCTCTTGCCTTTTTCTGCAGGACTCTTGCCTCTTTCAGCACCTCCTTTGCTAGTTTCTGTACTTTTATTGCCTCTTTCTGTACCCCTCTTGCCTCTTTCTGCACCTCTGTTGGTTCTTTCTGTACCTCTCTTGCCTTTTTCTGCAGTACTCTTGCCTCTTTCTGCAATTCCCTTGCTTATTTCTGTACTTTTATTGCCTATTTCTGTACCCCTCGTGCCTCTTTCTGTACCCCTGTTCCCTCTTTCTGCACTTTTCCTGCCTGTTTCTGTACCTCTCTTGCCTTGTTCTGTACCTCTGTTGCTTCTTTCAGCAATTCTCTTGCCTCTTTCTGCACTTCTCCTGCTTGTTTCTGCACCTCTCTTGTGTCTTTCAGCACCTCTGTTGCCTCTTTCTGCACACCGCTTGCTTGTTTCTGCAGCTCTCTTGCCTTTTTCTGCAGTTATCTTGCCTCTTTCTGCACCTCTTTTGCCTCTTCTGCACTTCTCTTGCCTCTTTCTGTACCCCTCTTGCTTCTTTCTGCACTGCTCTTGCTTCTTTTTGTACCTCATTTGCAAATTTCTGTATCCCTCTTGTCTCTTTCTGCACCCCTGTTCCCTCTTTCTGCACTTTTCCTGCCTGTTTCTGCACCTCTGTTGCTTCTTTCTGTACCTCACTTGCTTGTTTCTGCACCCCTCTTGCCTCTTTCTGCACGCCTCTCCCCTCTTTCTGCACCTCTGTTGCCTTTATTTGCACCCCTGTTCCCTCTTCCTGCACCTTTCCTGCCTGTTTTTGTACCTCTCTTTCTTTAACCCTCTTACTTCTTCCTGCTCCCCTGTTCAATCTTTCTGTACCTTTATTGCCTGTTTCTGCACCTCTCTCTTGCCTCTTTCTGTACCCCTCTTACCCCTTTTAGGCATCTCTGTTCCTTCTTTCTGTACTTCGCTTGCTTCTTTCTACACCCCTCTTGCCTTTTTCTTTATCACCGTTGCCTCTTTGTGCACATCTCCTGATTCTTTCTGCACCTCTCTTGCCTTTTTGTGTAGTACTCTTGCCTCTTTCTGCACCTCCTTTTCTTCTTACTGCACTTTTCTTGCTTCTTTCTGTACCCTGCTTGCCTCTTTCTGCACCTCTGTTGATTCTTTCTGCAATGCTCTTGCTTCTTTTTGCACCTCTGTTACAACTTTCTGCATCCCTTTTGCCTCTTTCTTTACCCCTCTTCCCTCTTTCTGCACCTCTCTTGCCTTTGTTGACACACCTGTTCCCTCTTTCTGTATCCCTTTTGCCTGTTTCTGCAACTCTCTTGCCTTTTTCTGCAGTTCTCTTGCCTCCTTCTGTACCTCACTTGCCTCTTTCTGTACTTCTCTTATTTCTTTCTGCACCCTACTTCCTTTTTCTGCACATCTCTTGCCTCAATCTGTACCTCTCTTGCTACTTTCTACACTTCACTTGCCTCTTTCTGCACCTCTCTTGCACCCTTCTTCCCTTTCTTGCATCCCTCTTGCCTCTTCCTGCAGTTCTTTTGCCATTTTCTGGATCTCTCTTGCATCTTTCTGCACCTCACTTGTCCCTTTCTGCATTTCTCTTGCTTCTTTCTGCATCCCTCCTGCCTCTTTCTGCACCTCTCTTGCCTCTTTGTGCACCTCTCCTACCTTTTTCTACCCCCTTTTGCCTCTTTTTGTACCTCTGTTGGTTCTTTCTGCACTGTTCTTGCTTCTTTCTGTACCTCACTTGCCTCTTTCTGTACTTCTCTTGCTTCTTTTCTACCCCTCTGTTGCTTCTTTCAGCAATTCTCTTGCCTCTGTCAGTACTTCTCCTTCTTCTTTCTGCACCACTCCTGCCTCTTTCTGTACCTCTCTTGCCTCTTTGTGCTCCTCTCCTACCTCTTTCAGCACCCGTCTTGCCTCTTTTTGCACCTCTGTTGGTTCTTTCTGTACCCTGCTTGCCTCTTTCTGCACCTCTGTTGATTCTTTCTGCAATGCTCTTGCTTCTTTTTGCACCTCTGTTGCAACTTTCTGCATCCCTTTTGCCTCTTTCTTTACCCCTCTTCCCTCTTTCTGCACCTCTCTTGCCTTTGTTGGCACACCTGTTCCCTCTTTCTGTATCCCTTTTGCCTGTTTCTGCAACTCTCTTGCCTTTTTCTGCAGTTCTCTTGCCTCCTTCTGTACCTCACTTGCCTCTTTCTGTACTTCTCTTATTTCTTTCTGCACCCTACTTCCTTTTTCTGCACATCTCTTGCCTCAATCTGTACCTCTCTTGCTACTTTCTACACTTCACTTGCCTCTTTCTGTACCTCTCTTGCACCCTTCTTCCCTTTCTTGCATCCCTCTTGCCTCTTCCTGCAGTTCTTTTGCCATTTTCTGGATCTCTCTTGCATCTTTCTGCACCTCACTTGTCCCTTTCTGCATTTCTCTTGCTTCTTTCTTCATCCCTCCTGTCTCTTTCTGTACCTCTATTGCCTCTTTGTGCACCTCTCCTACCTTTTTCTACCCCTTTTGCCTCTTTTTGTACCTCTGTTGGTTCTTTCTGCACTGTTCTTGCTTCTTTCTGCACCTCACTTGCCTCTTTCTGTACTTCTCTTGCTTCTTTTCTACCCCTCTGTTGCTTCTTTAAGCAATTCTCTTGCCTCTGTCAGTACTTCTCCTTCTTCTTTCTGTACCACTCCTGCCTCTTTCTGTACCTCTCTTGCCTCTTTGTGCTCCTCTCCTACCTCTTTCTGCACCCGTCTTGCCTCTTTTTGCACCTCTCTTGGTTCTTTCTGCACTGCTCTTGTTTCTTTCTGCACCCCTTGCCTCTTTCTGAAACTCTCTTCTTTCTTTCTAAACCTCTGTTGCTTCCTAAAGCAATTCTCTTACCTCTTTCTACACTTCTCTTCCTTCTTTCTGCACCCCTCCTGGCTCTTTCTATAACTCTCTTCCCTCTTTGTATAACTCTCCTACCTCTTTCTGTACCCCTCTTGCCTCTTTTTGGACCTCTGTTGGTTCTTTCTGCACTTCTCTTGCTTCTTTCTATACCTCTGTTGCTTCTTTCAGCAATTCTCTTGACCCTTTCTGCACTTCTCTTGCTTCTTTCTATACCTCTGTTGCTTCTGTCAGCAATTCTCTTGCCTCTTTCTGCACTTTTCTTGCTTGTTTCTGCACCTCTCTTGCGTCATTCTGTACTTCGCATGCCTCTTTCTGCACCGCTGACTGCACCTCTGACTTAGAGATAGTTTTAATCCCCCTGCACTATAATGTACTAGAGCCTTACAGGGGAGGTCATGGCAATCACAGTCGTACCCCAACCCATAGTGTACCCTAATGTATGTAGGTGTTTTCACTGTATTCTAAGTGTCTTTCAGTATAGCACTGGCTCCGGGCCTGGTAAGTCAGAGTCAGTTACCACCAGTACCAGTCAGCAAAATGTTGGGTGCACCGGATGACTTTGCATCAAGGCCTCTTACTGTTGGTTCTTTCTGTATATCTTTTGCTTCTTTTTGCACAGTTCTTCATCTTTCTGGACCTTTGTTGCATCTTGCTGCATTTCTCTTACTTCTTTCTGTGCCTTTTTCCTCTTTCTGCACATGTCCTACCTCCGTAGGCATAGTTAGAAATTAGCATTTAAAAATCCTTTGATATTCACTGAAAAAATCATAGGTTTCAGGAACGTTATAGTTAGTAATTAGTATTTGAAAAAACCCTAGAAATTCACAGAAAAAAACTCAGGTTTCAGGGATGTTATTTTTAGAAATGAGCATTTAAAAAACCTTTGGAATTCACAGAAAAAACATTGGTTTCAGGGACGTTATAGTTAGAAATTAGCATTTGAAAAACCTTTGAAATTCACTGAAAAAAACACAGGTTTTAGGGACGTTATAGTTAGTTGGACATTTCAGTTGTTCAAAACCAGTGAAATTTGTCTGTTATGGCTAGTTGAGCTAACTATAACTCGCGTCCCTGCAATGCACTGCTTATGACCACACATATTACATCATTGATGACATGGTCAGTGATATTACTGATGACATCTCAACTGACATCACTGATGACATCATTCACAGAAACTCTGACGCATCCACTCACTCCCCATATAACCTTTCATACACCCACCTCCAATTTCCACATTAGCCATTCTCAAAACCCATTCACATACCCATACCAGTATTTACACAGCCACACACTGATTCATATATTAACACACATACATCCACTCACTCACCTATACAGCCACTCACACACTCACTCACTAATACAGCAACTGACATGTCCACTCATATGCCCATATAACCACTCATTCACTGAGTCAGTCACCTATAGAACTACTCACACACCTACTCACTAACCCATACTGTCAATCACACAGCCACTTACTCACCCAAACAGTTACACACACACTTACTCATACAGATACTAACACATATTCACTTATCTATACAGTCACTGACACAAGCACTCACTCAACCATACAGCCACTCTCACATTCACTAACTCACCCATAAATTTACACACATGCCTCATCACTCATGTATGCTGCCTTTCACATACCCAGTTACCCATATACCACGTGCACATGCACTCCTGTCGGTGTGTGCATGCACTCCCCTTACACGGCTACCTTTAATTACAGCATGGAGCTCAGTCACAGCAGCTTTGCATGATGACTGGCAGTAAGTGAACCTCTCACTGACTTCAGCATAGATGCTGTTTAATAAAACAAAATCAAGCTTATCACTCTGTGCCAGAGATGCAAAACAGCGTCTTTAATTAGTCTGGGAGAAACTCTCTCATAGGAGCAAAAGTAATCTAAAATAAAACAGGGCATCGTGTTCTAAGTTGTGCAACCCTGGTACTAAATGCATAGACTACAGGGCGACATTGTCGATCAGAAACAAATGCATACATAGCACATTCTTGCATTTGGGAAAACATGCGCAAACCACCATTGGAAAAAGAAGCTAAGACAAAAACTAAAATGGGAACTAAATGTGAGCTACACAACAAGTTGAGCCTCATTGACGCGACCTCCTGCTCTTTTCCAAACCTTTATTTCAAAGATAATATGGCTCAGTGATGCCACAAGGAAGGCTTTCCTGCAACCACAGTAAGGAAGTGGGTTATAGAGAAACAAGATACCATCGCAATCAGCTAGAAGGCATATTCAACTGAAGAATTCTCCTTTCCAAGATCAAACTAAAATGTAAAAAATATAATGGAGAGCATATGTGAAGGTAAAGATTGGTATAACAACCATTACAAAAGTCATCAGTTATGGATGCACAGAGAACATAAACGCAGCCAATACGGTGTGCCAATTTCTTGTTGTGCATGCGGTAGAGACTCAGACAACTGCTTATATGCACTCCACAGGTAGCACATTTGTGCATGCTGTCAGTGTGCCAGTTGGTTTTGTGTGTGCAAATGCCAGTGAATGTGTTGTCTGTAAGATACTCTATTGTTTTCATTTGCCAGTTGTCTACAGCACTTGTGACATCGTATGCGACTCTTATTAAATTGGGGAGGGTCGGCTTTAGGTAATGGGTGGGTTTTGACCTATTTGAAAAAAACTTCATTTAGAAATTTCTTAGTGTCTTATATATGACTGAAACTGAATTCTGGGAAGAAGTCTGTGTTTTGATGGAAAACGATTGTGGATTCATATGCAGCAGTAGAACCATAGGCGTGCTGATTTGAGTTTTTGTGCAATGATGCACATATATTATGTACTAAATGTGATGGAATATATAGTGTGTGACTGTTCATATATGCTGTACCATTTGTGGTTATTTACATGCAAGACACATTCTAATGGGAGTGTTGAACATATTGTCTGCTTAGGCTTAAACTATCTTAAGGTGTGGTCTACTACCTGTACTCTGTACACCAAAATATACTTGCTTTGGATGTTAATACTACGGGACATACACATGTCTTAGCTGTTGATTTCCAAGTGAATTGTTCAAGAATAGAACATGTGTGACATTAATTTTGTAATAAAGGTTGTTCCTATCTCATACCTGTACTTCTGATTTATATTTCCAGCACTATCTTACAGCACTAGGAAGCAATTTGTCCATCCCATTGATCCTATCCAAAGAGCTTTGCCTGATGCATGACCCTGTGACTCAAAGCCACCTCATCAGTACTACCTTCTTCGTCTCAGGGATCTGTACCATAATACAAGTCATTTTTGGAGTCAGGTAAGTGACAGAGGTGACATCTCTAATGATAATGCTTGACAAATGTCGTTCTTATGGTCATTGGAGTCCACTCCTTTGTTCTTGGTACAGGATGGGGTGCAGGTCCAGTCCTTCTCAGGTTGCAGACACCGGGTTCAGTCATCTTCTGATCTTCCTCAGGTCTAGGAGTCTTCAGAAGTGGGTGCCTGGGGATGCCACATTAATGGCTGGTATGAGCTAGTGGGCAGGAATGAGCCTTGGGGATGCCCTAACCAATGGGTTAAAGGTTCGTTGGTCTACATGTACCCACTTTGACATCTCCAAGATTGTCGAAGTCTTTTGCCACACTAAACTTGGGTTTTTTGGATTTGGTTTTGTGGGGAGTGTACTATAGTAATCCTAGGATCCTCCCACATCTAACACTAAAGCCCAGTTTGAAGCAGGTCCTGTACCCACAACAACCTCAGAGACAGATGTCTAGTAGAATAAAGGCTGAGTTTTCAGAATCCAGAATGTAGATGCACATGCATTTTTCGTAATCCTGTTTCTCTCATTTAAAGTGTGCCCCAACTATTATATGTAAACCCAGAAGACCCATAAAACAGACTTTAACACTTTAATGTAAAAAAAAAACATCCACTGTGATAGGGCATATCTGGCTGGAGGACAAGAAAAGGACCCTGGCCAAGTGTAACAAACATCCCAGATGACCTGCCAAGAAAGATGTGTCATTCAAGCAGGACTTGGCACCTTAATGTAAATAAGGATTTTCCCATTCCCACTATGCAAATACTGTCAGGTTCAAATAGGTAATCTCTGCCCATTCAAACCAGTCTATTGATTTTTCCGGGGAGCAAATATAGACCTCATTTCTGCCTACTTATATAACGAATTACTGGATGGTAGTAGTGGGAGAGCAAAATGCATGTTTAGCTTCTAGGGAACTTCAGGTAAGGCAAAGGTAATGTTTTAATGGTCCCCTTTCCAAAATAGTTAGAAAGAATCTAAATTCACCAATACATTCGATTTTAAATAGCTATTAAAATTGTTGTTTTTCTAGCTACTCCCATTCCTAATATACAGCATTAGTATTTAATAGTGCATCATTGTGTTTTCCTATGAAACAGTCAGCTTTACTACAGTGAAAATAAGCTTTGAGGTGCTTTGAGGCATTGCAGGGACATGTTAAGCATTAAACATGTACGCTCCCCTTTTAAATACCATGGGCAATAAGGCCCACATAGGGGTGACCTATTAATATTTCAATGGAAGGTTTATGCCTGTCAAAGGGGGTTATTGTGAAGGGTTGAATTTGCAGTATAAAACTACACAGCCAGGCTACAATGATAGGACTGAAGAAGGCATGCTTTACAGTGCTGCTGCGGTGGGTGGCACAATGAGTGTCGCAGTGCACTGGTAGCATTTAATTTGAAGTTCCTAGGTACACTTGGTTCCATGTACTAGGGTCATATTGGCAAATAAGCCAACCAGGTGTATATCAATTTTCCCATGTAGAAAGGTGGAGCACAAGCACTTTACCTCTGATTAAAAGGGGTATAGTGCATAGTTCTATAGCCAGCAAAAATAGGGTTAAGCAAAAAGGCAAAAACAAATCCTGCAGAAAAGGCACATATCCAACAGTAACCTTGAATGAGGCAAAGCTATATCACTTTCCTTTGGTCCTTATGGGCATGTTTTTAAGACCCCGCTCTATTTATCCAGTCTTGATTATGAGTCCTTCTACCGGATTAGTCCTCTAGTCCACCTGCGTTAAGGCAAATATGAGAGAGCCATTAGTTCATCAAAGTGCGGTCTCTTTTTGGTTCAGTCAGATCATTGCCATTTTAGGAAAACCCATTGCAGCTATATTCGAGCAAATAGTAAAGGGAGTCCTACTGGCCAAATATAATAATACATTGCGCATGACGATGTCTATTGGCGATGATTCAAATTAGCACTGAAATGTATCTGAGAAAAAAGCAGTTTAGCTGACAATAAAATCTGAATCTTGCACATAGAATATGCAGTTCGTTCAAAGACAGGATAACATCTCTGTGTCTTTGCCTGAATATAGTTAGTGCAATTCAGATGTTATTATAAATCTGAAGATTATGCATAACAACCTTTTATTGCCACTACTGCTGCCTCTTTAAAGAATACAACTGCCTCACAAAGATAAAGAACTTTAAAACAAAAAAAGGTTTCACTAGCCAAAAATGACTTCAACCTGTGAGCCAACATGGTCTTCCTATTTACATGCTGCTTCCTGAGTGATACATATTCAGTTGTTTACTATGCTTGTTTGGGAATGAGCATTTATAAGTACATTAGTTTCTGGGATTTTGTGTGTGGGTCTGTGCTTCTAATTTATGGAAGCAAGTAGAATGTAAAGTGTGTTTAAGTCTGTTAGGTTAAATTCGATTGCTGTTGTCAGGTAATTAAAAAAGCAAGGGGAGAAGTGAAAAACGTTACGGTCAGAGGAGTTGTTAATTCATTAATTAAAAACAGTTTTAGTTTACTTTTAATTTAGATGGCCACTGGTTTTTCCGCCAGGCACGGGTGGTTGGCTCCCGCTGTAGTGCAAGCAGAGCTGCATCTGTGGGAGTCCACAGTGACCACGTGACATTTCAGTTGCCACTGGTTCGCAAGGAGGCAGATGTGTATGTTCATCTCCTTCAAGATTTTGCTGCCATATTGGAAAGGACACATGCCATTGCAATATAGCATCAGGCGTGTTGTTGTAGATCAGTTTGCTCGGGGCACACCCACTGCTCTTTGAAATTGGCTAAGGTGATTTTCGAAAGTACACGATTGCGATGATTGAGATCATATTGTTTGTTTTTCTAGGACGTTACTGTACATTTGAATCAGAGAAAAATAATTGTAGCGTCCTACCAGCCCAGGCACTCGCCAGTAACTATGCCACATGCAGAGAGCAATTTTTCACGTCTTTAGTGGAAGACAGAACTCAACATTCTAAGCCTGCCTTCAACTCATCCCTCCAATGCGTATGTCACAGACCTATGGTGTACAATGTGAACTAAAACAGTTCCAGCATTCTTAATTTACAAGACCCTACATCTCCTGCTTTATTAAATTAAAAGTTACAACTTTTCAAAATATATTAATAACTACACAAATGTACACGTGACTAAATACACAGATGATCCCAGATATATATACAACAATAATTCTTCAATTAATTGTCATCGCCTCGATTCACACATCTTGATTGGGTCATTGGGCACCAGGAGATGACAGTCGAAGGGTCAGTGATCTGCACAGGTGAGGTGAAATCATCAGCAGACACAGAGGGATTACCAGTCTGTCTGGACCCAGTCTCTACATAGGCAGTGGTTTTTGGTGCGTGGAAAGTGAGGGGCTTCCCAGGACGCTGGGAAGTCACTGTGTCCTTTTGTGTTAGTTACAGTAAATGACTGAGCCTCAAAAGGAGCATCAGACTTTCTTTTTCTGGATTGTCTGATAAGCATTCGATCGCCTCTTATAAAGGTGACATCTTTTATTTGATGTTGTTTGTCAGCATATCATTTCATCTTTCGTTTGCAACCAAAGTCCATAGTATGACTGTCTTCCTCAGTCTTGGATCTGAGGTTGGTCCATTAGGAGAGCTTAGTCGTCATGGCTCTTCTAAACATTAGATTTGCAGCGCTTTCCCCTGTCGCTGAGTGAGAGGTCGAACAGTAAGATCGAAGAGTAGTGTTCAAAAGAACTTTAAGTTTAAGTTTCTTCAATGCCCCTTGCTGAACAGCTGTCTTTAAAGTACTCATAAACCATTCTACCAGGCCATTGGCCTGGAGACAAAGAAGCCATCTTTGAATAAACTTTTCATTGGTAGTAAATGAAAGGTCTACCAATGGAAAACAGGCTTATTTATCAACAATGACTAAAAGATAATGCCCATTCCCATTAAGACCAACGTAATCAAAAGCAATTCTCTCCCAGGCGTGATGTAACAATTCTGACTTGTTTAATGCATGCTGAATAACTTTAGATGAAAGCCAGTTGCATACATGGCAGGCCTTTAACTCTTTGTCAACCCTTTCGTCAAGATAAGTAGACCAAAGTCGGTCACAGAGAGCTCTCTTTGTGGCAACTATTCCTCGAAGTCCCTCATGGGTGAAGTTGATCACTGTCATAGACTCTCTGGAATAACAATTGTGTACCTCGCAGGATGAGGACTTCTTGGGTCACTGAAAGTTCATCTCATCCATTTTTTTTAACTTTAAATACTCATTCTCATTAGTGAGAGGTCTAGTACTGGTTCCACGATTGATGAACAATAATGTCTTTTAACTCCAACATGTCACTATTTTGGCACGTGGCAGTGACAATGTATTTTAAAGACATGGTAGCTGGTGTGTTTGATTTTACAATATAATGTATGTAGGCCTCTGCTGTCTTAGATGGGATACCAGGGCACTGCATTGGTACTCTTGAAAAATAATCAGCAGGATTCTGATCAATGATGAATTGTATAATTGTATTCTTGTAACCTCAAACCCCAACTTTCAATTTGTGGAGGCATTTTGACTTTGGGATAGCCAAATATCGTCAACAGTGCTTGATGATTACTCACTACTGTGAACAGCTTTCTATATATGAATACATGGAAATATTCACTAGCCCAGACCACTTCTAATCTTTCTCCCTCAGGTTGCAAGTAAGCAAGTTCCATTTGGGAGATGCTTTTACTGGCATATTCCATGATATACCACAGAGCATTTGGCTGTCTGTTGTGCTGCATAAGTACTGTTCCTAACCCAACAGGGCTAACATCACTGCCACCTCTGTGTGGAGTTTGGGATCAAAGTTGGCCATTTCAGTGGCATTTATGATGGCTTGCTTATTTTCTGGAAGCTCTTCTCACATTCATGTGACCAACGAAATGGCACATTATTTTTAATTAGTTCTTGTAACATAGCAAAGTCTCATATGTATCTAGAACAGTAATTGACCATTCCAAAGAATGATCCTAACTAAGAAATGTCCTGTGGCTGATTTGCAGTAGATAACACTTGCACTTTAGTTGATCAGGTTCCATACCCCGTCAGAAAAGACACGGCCAAAGAATTTCAAGCTTTTCTTGTGGAATACTCATTTGTCAGCATTCAGAGTTAAACCTGCACCACTGGGTAAAATACATACTTGCATGAGAGCTCTGTATTGCTCTTTCAGAGTGGCTTCGGAAGCTGATATGTCATCTCTATATTTAAATGCATTTACTAAAGGCTGTAGGATACGTAGAATGACATCTTGGAAACATTCTGCAGCAGAGGATACACCAAATCTCGATCGCTTATAGCGAAAAAGACCAATATGAGTAGAAAAGGTTGTAATGTACTTGGATTTTTCTTCAAGTTCAAATTGTTGATATCCTTTATTTAAGTCTAGTTAAGTGAAAACTTTGCACCTTTCAATTGAGCTATCATATCAGCAATGTGTGGGCCAGGATTTCTGTCTCGCAAATCGCCTTGTTGGCCTAATGCAAGTCAACGAACGCATATGAATACAGCTCCTTCACTGTCTCTATTAGACACTACTGTGTCTTTGAGGAACAGGACAAACATCCTCATTAAAATGCAATTTTACTTTCATTGTTTTGAGTTTTCCTAACCCCTGAGATAATGAAGGAAATGTACGTAAAATGTAATGATGAGCATTCATATTGTAGTTTCATGTGTTTCATCATGGCTACAAACTAACCTTCACTTTTTAGGGATGTTGAGGCAGCCCATGTATATACTTTAGTTTTTGACTTAGCGAGTTGTGGTAATGGAGACAATTCTTGATACTTCTCCACAGACATGATATTTATTGACACACCGCCGTGAATTATGAATGGTATCGAACACCCATTTACCTTTAGGCTGATCTTTGGACAATGTTTGAATGTCTTTGGTGCTTTTTCATTCAGAATTTTTGTCCCTTTGAAGTGTTCCTCACATTCGACTAGTCCTGCAGGTGCATGTCTTTCTGAAGTAAACATTGACATTACACAATTGTCATTGTCACTTTCACTGGAAACTAATACTGAGGAACTCTTTGTCGATGATTTAGATGATGGTCGACTTTGTTTGGTGTTGATTTGACTACTTGGCCTTATGGGAGCGCAAAGAATGCCGCTGAGGTAGCGTTCGGTCTACCATTTTGTATTCACACTGTGACGCACTTACTTTTCTCTTTGCCTTGCAAGTCTTCACAAAATGGTTTGCTTTACCACAGCCAATGCGTATCTGTCCAATGACAGGACATTTACCTTCATGTAGAAATGGCAGTCCACATCTGTTACACATTTTCTTTTTTTATGGACACATCACTTTGTACCCCCAAGCCTTGTACTTTGGCTTACTTTTCATGCTCATGACTGACGCGCTTTGGGCACCTCCAGCCTCCATGTCAGTCACTTGACAGTCAGCACGCTCTACAGTGCAAGCAGCTTTGAGGACTTGTTCTAAGCTCAGAGTTTCCTTCAGCATTTGTTGTTGAAAGGAACCTGACAGACATCCATTGATAGGCAGGTAAATGCCTCATTATTAAATTCATTGAGTCTACAGTGCTTTACCTGACCATTCAGCCTCTCTACAAATTCATCGATAGTTTCACCTGCTCTCAGGCGTTTTTGACTGAATATCTATCTTTCGTAATCTATATTTGGGACTGAATTAAGCTTGACATTCAAGGCAATTTTGATATGATCGTACGTTGCATCACCTTCTTGTGGTATCTGTTTTATGGCTTCCTTCACTCCTTCACCAGCCATGTTCCTCAGATACTTTATAATCTTTTTACCCTCCTTTTCATCTATTGCATTTATGAAATCTTCAAAAGTCTCTATCCATGCAGTCCATCCATGGCTAATATTGGATTTTTGTGGCAGTATCAAATGCTGATGACGGTTTTAAAAATGCAGCATCCGTATATGCTTTGGTGGACAGTAATGCTCTCTCAGGCGCTTCTTGTGAAACTTGTTTAAACATAGCTTCTTTAGTGGCCTTGTGACGTGCTGGCTTCAGGGCCAGCCTTAGTAACTTGAGGTGCTTGGGCCTTGCCCTGACTCTACACCGGAGCTCTTTGTTTGATGGCAGTCGAGGAAGTTGTTCTGAGCCTTTGCACAGCACCTGTTGTGGTAGGTCGCTTTGTTCGGGGACAACTCTGCCAGCACAACCCCCTGACCCTCCTTCTGCGGCTGCTTTACAGCACGTTGTGGCATGACGATTCGTTGATGGTTTCGGTAAGTAGATAAACCTTGTATACTATTAGTCTGTGAAAGCAGAATACGCTATGATATTTCAATCAATCCCCATTTGTAAACGCAAATATCTGGGCACTGTGTCTCCGTCAAAGAACCAGGTCTTGAGTTTCTTTCTGAAGTCTGCGAACAAGGGGACCATACAGAGCTGGAAGGGAAGGTCGTTCCACATCTTGGCTGCAATGTAGGAGAAGGAGCAGCCGCCGCTGTGGGTATGGCGGATACAAGGGGAATGTGCGAGGGCGAGTGAAAAGGAGCATAGGTGTCTAGTGTCTTGGTGGAATGTCAGTTGATGGCTGAGGTAAGCAGGTCCTAATTAGTGAACGGCATTGTAGCCTTGTGTAAGGATCTTAAACTGGCATCTTTTCTAAATAGGGGGCCTGTGGAGGTCAGTAAGGTGGGGGGCGATGTGGGTTCATTTGGAGAGGTCCATATTCTGTCGGCTTTGCGCTTAAATGTTTCTTCACAATCACTGGGTTAATCTCTGTTTCATAGCACATGAATTTCAGTTTAATCTGTACTGAGCTATTGCTGTGAGCTACACTCCTTTGGTGTTTTTATTTCGTATAGTGTATGGCATTCATTTGTATAATGGTGCCGTACCATTTATTGACGGCCAATTCATTCAGTTCCTGGCCACCAACATGTAGACTTTCAATGTCGCTTTCTTTATCTTTTTGCGTTTTACACATGCTGGCGATGTGCTGATACCCCACCGGTGCCAGCCTCAATTCTGCGCTTCTAATGTGGTAAACGTTGAAAGCATAAGCAGTTTGCTGTATCATGGCAAAATGAATGGAAGAGAGCTTTCATTGTACAGGCTTTGTATCCCATCGTTGTCACCAGTTGAAGTGTCCTACCAGCCCAAGTACTCGCCAGTAATTATGCCACATACTGAGAGTGATTTTACATGTCTTTATTCCACTGTGTGTAAGTCAGAACTCAACATTCTAAGTTTGCCTTCAACTCATTCCTCCAAAGCTTTTTTCACAAGCCCATGGTGTACATGGGAACCAAAACAGTTCCAGAGCTCTTTATTACAAGACAATACAGAGATCATTTTGCTTTTTTTCTGGGAAATTGCTGTACATTTGAATAAGGGAATAATACAATTTAGAAAGTAAAAAGGATTGTTTTCTTATGAAGACCAAAGGTTGAGAGAGAAGGGTCTGTATTGGATAAGACACATGCCTTGGTAAAGATATTTTATATATTCAAAACGAGTATTATGAGACTTCTCAGGCAGTGTGGGGGTAAGAAGGGAAAAGAAGATCATTCGGAGGAGAATATTGATCTTTATCAAGGGAATTTGAAGTAAGGATGGTAACTAGAGGGGGCATAATTTTGAAGAGGGTGAAACATTATGATGCCATGGAGAATATTGAGTATGTTTTGACCTCCAAGATGAGTCAGGAGTTCCAGATATTTTGTGCGAAGACTTACAGGGTCCTTCAAGTAAGAGTGGTTTGAAAGATCCTCAAGGTTAGGAGATATTTAGCTCTTAAAATCTGAGGCATGTGTGAAGTAACTCCTGGTTGCCAATGAATGGCATGTTTTATGAAATAATGTGTAAGAAACCCTTTAAAACGCGAGGTCCAAAGTCTGCTCAATGCCTGTCATAGAGGAGATGATGTATGCAAATCCAAATTTTGACTTAGAATTGATTTTTGTTATGTAATTAAATTGGGTGAATACCTGAGAAAGGGTCTCAAGTATTCTGGTATTCTGTAACAAAGTGCCAAGACAGGCTATTGGACGTTTTGCCGCTTCTGACCTGCATTTTATTTAATGCGGAGGAGGTGCATTTGGAAGGAGTTGATGTACGTGTTTGGTCTACTAGTTGGAGCGAATAGGAACTGTGAATGCAGGATTAACTGCAGAGAGAAGAAAGGCAATATTAATGAAGATTAATTCAAATTGGGTAGTGTGGCTTCCGAGGAAGCAATTGAAGCGGCCAAAGGTTCAGTATTTGGAGTTGATTTAGTAAATAGCATTAACATATATGTTTTAACCTTTACTGCATTGGAATAGGATCAAAATAATATGGTGTGTTTTTGGTAATTGCAGGTTTGGAAGGGATCATAGAAGGGGACTGGGCGAGGCATTAGTAATGAGGCATTGGAAAAGGATCCAAAGTAACAATCATGTTATTGCCCAGTAAAGGAAGAAACAGAAATGATAGAGGAGGAGGCCAAGTTAACAGTGGAATCCAGGGTATATATGGAGTTGTTCACTAGTTTTTCCCAAGGTAAGATGGGGACTAGATTGAAGCACTTCTTTGAGATAGCAGATCCTCACAAGAACTTTGGGTTTTGGAGATGGTAAAGGGCTATAAAATAGAGCTTATAGATGTTCCTGTACAAGAACTGGAACCAACTGACTTAGTATTGATTGGAGTGCATGATTCTTGTGGATTTGGAAGTCAAGCAGATGTTGAAGAAGGCTTAAATTGTTTGGGCAGAAAACAATCTCAGAGGTGTTGTAATTTCCTTTTTCTAGTGAAGAAGATAGAAAAGGGTTTTCATCCAGTGAGTCACTGGCAATGTCCTTCATTGGTCTATGAGATGTTTGATCTTCAAGTTGCAAGGTCTTCTTCTGAAATACAGTTGCTATTTCGCACTGATTTCAAGTTACATTTTGGCGAACTTGTGCATCGCATTTTTAACATGTATAATACTGCTGAAGTACCGCACTTTTTAAAGAAAATAGGCTCTGGCTTGGGTAATGCATTCTAGACAGTCTTCTGAGTTATTCCATCATTCATACACTCGGTGCTAGGAAGCATTTTTGGAGGTCTCCTGCTGGTCCTGTTCCCGATTGCCTAGACTTTGTTTTACTTTTTCTGCTCTGCACTGGATGTCCCATCAAGAGGCCAAATGGATCTGCTACTTCCACATGTGCTCCTGTGTCATGAACGCATGAGGCATGAGGCTGTGGTTTGGCGCACTCTTGCTTCAGGAACTAAATGAACACTGATTCTTGTCCTGTCGGCCTGTGTAACTACACTGCTTGCAGCCCATATTCCACTGTCTTCTGTGCATTTGTGAGTGTGCCTAGGAATGCTGTTTTGGTCTCTGGACATTGACTTTCTGGTGAGCCCATTAACGATCTACTTGTATGTTGTCCTTTGTGCTTGCTGTTTCTTCTGAATGCATTTTATGAGCCCTACTGGAATGTTTGAGGTCCTAATGATCTGGATCTTGGCTCCGCTTTGGCGGATCTCACACTTGCTTCTCCTCCTTTGGCACCCGCTTAGGGGAATGGATGGGAAAATGTTTGCTCCATGGATCGGATCCAATGGGTGCCTGTGGGACCATCGTCTGCGGTTGCTGAGACAGCAGTATTTTGTCTACCTCTCTGAACACATGAAGAATCTGGCAGTTTTTAGCCATGGAACTGTTTTGAATTCTATTTTCTTTTTATACTAAATTGCTTTTTAAATTTGGTTTAATTCAGTGTATACTTTTTTTTATTATGAAGTGGCTTTCACTATCCTCTTTGTAATTAAAAATGTGTGATGCTTTGTTTTAGAATTTAGTGGGGGTTTTCTAGTCATTGACCCTCATTTGTTAGAATTAGTCTAGGGATAGCTTTTGTTGACTCACGTCCCAAGAGTATGTGTCATGTGGTCAGGATAGGCCGGGTAAGAAACTCCACCATTTACATGCCCATGTTTCTTAAATTGCCTTCTCTTTACACACAATGACTTTTGACATACATTTGCGTGTGTGACAATGTAGAATGACATTCTCTGAATCGGCATTGCTTACATTTCTGCTACGTAGTCACACTATAACAACACCTTAAACATTCAGTACAAAGGAGAAAGTTCACTGCACAAATGTTGTTATTGTTATTGAACGGTAGGAGAAAAGGCTATCCAACTAGAATAAACAATTGCAGCGTGACAAGTGTTGCGATATGGCCACATGGGTGCTGCTTATTATATAAACAGAACCACTTCCTTGTTTAAGGAAAGGAGCCTTCAGCTGACACTGCGACATCACTGCATATGGGAATTCCCGCTCAGCTGATTCCTGTTTACCAACATGAGGAATGTCCCGCTCTACACCAAGACGGGAGCCTGATGACACTTACCCGCAGGTAATGGGAAGTTAGTCCACCCGACAGGGATTTAACAGATACTCACCCTAGGCAAGACTAGGTAAGGGAGTACTAGTATGACAGGGATTTAGCAGATACTCACCCTAGGCAAGACTAGGTAAGGGAGTACTAGGTACTAGCACACTATAAACAGCACTTATATGCTGCATATATTCACTATCTTAGCACAATCGAGGAATTGTTCATCCTCTTCACTGCTCTTATTATTGCTAATTATGCTGATCTGTTTCATCCAACTAATTATTACAGCACACGTATTTTATACAAGAATCATAATGCTTCAATAAGTATTGAGCTGCCTTCCAGAGCATTTGTTGTGCATTGCCTTGGGTATGCATTAGAGTTCAAACAAAAAGGCTCTAGATCTGTTACTACAATTTGCTTGGAGGATCAGGGTTGTCATGTTCTAGGGTTGGACACACATTTTACATTCTGTAAGGTTATGGATGTTGATAGTGCACTGTGTGCTAGCAGGACTACAGGCCTAAGGGTGTGATTGGAATCAGTCTGGCACAATCCTGGAGTTTATGTTGTCCGCCAAACCCACAGTTTTACCAGTGAGGTACAAGCCGATTGACACCTCCCACCTTATCAATTCACACTAGTTTGTTCACATCGGCACGTCCAGGTCACTTTAGATTTCTATCAACTGTGTAGTCTCCCCAGGGCTCCAAATTCTCTCCTGTTCAACCTATACACAGAGCAACTTGCTGCTCTGCTCACAAATAACGCTTATTACAAAGGAACACTGGGTCCCTTACTGTAGGAGACCACAAAACATAACACATAGAAATATTATACTATGTCCAAAGTCTTAATTGATTAAAAGTATTTATTTAAACATATAACCCTTAAAATGAAGTGGGGAGCAACAGCAAAAAGGAAAGAAGTTCAAGGCTCAGACATTTAGTTGTTGTTGTAGGAATATTAATGCAAAAACAACAATTGATGGACAGAATGCAGAACAATGTCATACATTCCGTCCAGCAAAGACATGGCTTGGCAGTTCGGGCTGGACTGTTCCCATGAGGCACAGGATCAAGGCTGATTTGCTATGGCCATGTCTGAACTGGAGTAGTGTGGAGTGCAAAAAAACAATGCATTTAGGCCCAGCTCTCTGTACTGGGGTGAATGTATTACATTGCTCTGCATTCTGTCCATCAACTGTTGCTTTTGCATTTGTCACCCCGCGTTGGATGGGTATGCTCAGACGTGAGTACCATGCTCTCCACACCACTGCAGTCAAGCTATCCTGGCTGAAGACGGCTGATCGCCAGAAACCGGTCCTAGGATGCTTGATTCCGGTCTAGGAAAGACATGGCTTGGCAGTTTGGGCTGGACTGTTCCCATGAGGCACAGGGTCAAGGCTGATTTGCACATGGCCATGTCTGAACTGGGGTGTGTGGAGTGCAAAAAAAACTATGGATTTAGGCCCAGATCTCTACTGGGGTGAATGTATTAGATTGTTCTGCATTCTGTCCATCAACTGTTGTTTTTGTAGTAAAAATATTAAGCACATTATTTCACATATAATCTGAAGTACCTATGCTCACATCATTCACATAACAATTTAGGTAGTCATGGTACTGTTTGTCAACGACTTTGTCATCCCACCATAAAATATGGGACTATCATCAGGACATAATGGATTATGCCTGAGATGAAAATGCCTGTAGGGGATATTAAAAAAGAGAAGAAGATAGGAGAAGGGTCGAGCAACCAACAAAAAAAGGAAGACAAAGTTGGTTGTTAATGATTATGTCAAGCCATGAGGACACTCAGTCAATACATGCACATACATAACCAGGTATCAACCAAAAGTGCAACACGCTGATGATCAAATTCGCACTAGCAATGAAGAAACATGCTAGGGAGGGTGATGTGATTCCTAATAACGGGACTAGTTTAGACATTAATTACAAAATAAAGAGAGTGACTAACCTATGGAATTTGAATTTGAATTTGAATTTAAAAACATTTGTACAGCGCTCGCATACCCAGCGGTTTCATGGCGCTAGTGGTGATCAGTGGATGGCAGCAGCAGAAAGATTAAGGGTAGGCTTGTGTGAACAGAAAAGTTTTGAGGTTTTTCCGGAACAAGGGGTAGGAAAGTGAGGTGCGCAGAGTAACCGGGAGGGAGCTCCAAAAAGTTGGAGCCAGGACAGCGAATCTCGCTCCGCCCGACCTCTGCTTTTTAAAGCGAGGGATGGTAAGGAGAGCCAAATGGGCCGAGCGAAGTTCTCTGCCTGGGCAGTAAGGTTTGATGAGAGAGCAAATGAACTCGGGAGCAGTGCCCGCTCTGGCTTGATATGTAAGGCAGCCGAGTTTAAACAGGGCACGCTCTCTTACAGGGAGCCAATGCAGTGTTTTGAGTAGTGGGGTGACCCGGTGATATCTAGGGAGGCCATGGATCAGGCGGGCCGCCTGATTCTGCACCAGTTGTAGTCGATGGATCATGTATGCAGGGGCTCCATTATAGACTATATTACCGTAGTCTATACGGGACAGTACCATGGCCAACATGATGATTTTTAAGGCTGAAGGGGAAAAAAAACGAGAAACTTTCCTAATTACTCTGAGGGAAAAGAAACATGAAGAAACCACGGAGTTGACTTGTGGGTGAACAGTGAGCTGGGGATTAAGAAAGATTCCCAGAGTTTTCACTTTGGACACCGGGAGTGGAGGGGCACCAAGGGAGGGGGGCCAGAAGGAAGGGGACCAGGGGCTGCAGCCACCTCCGGTCAGGACCAGCTCGGTCTTGTCCGGATTGAGTTTGAGGTGGCTGCAGTTCATCCAATCTTGAATGAGGGTCATGGTGGTTTTGACGTTCAGGGCAGATGAAGGTGAGTGGGATAGATTGAAGATTAACTGGAGGTCATCCGCGTAATTGAACACGGTGACCTCCAGTTGCTGTAACATAAAAATAAGGGGGAAAATATAAAGGTTGAACAAAAGAGGGGAAAGTGAAGAACCCTGAGGGACCCCGCATTCTACCTTACGAGAGGCCGCCGCAAAGCCAGCCAAATGGACTCCTTGTGTTCTCCCAAAAAGAAAGGACTCCAGCCAAGAAAAGGCTAGGCCCTCTACACCCGCCGCCTTGACACGGTTGAGGAGGATGGTATGGTCCACCGTGTCAAAAGCGGCGGATAAGTCAAGGAGAATCAGGTCTTGCGGAAGGTTGATGTCGATGCCTTCACGCAGCTTGTCCATGACTGAGATGACCACTTTTTCAGTAGAATGCAGGGGACGGAAACCGGCTTGGCAAGGGGAGAGGCAATGGTTTGCCTCAATGTGAGTGCTCAAAGTGGAAGTGATGTGGGTTTCCAGAACCTTAGCAAGGTAGGGGAGGAGTGAAATTGGGCGGTAATTGGAAGGGGAGGAGGGATCGGCGTCCAATTTTTTTAAGATTGGGATGACAGTCGCCGATTTGTGTGACATGGGAACATGACCATGAGTAAGTGAGTCGTTAAGGAGGGTCAAAGGGGGGGTGGGGCAGGCTGAGTAGACTTCCCTGAGTATGCAGGCAGGGGCGAAGTCCTGGGGTGAGCCTGATTTGACCCGTTGAAGCAGAGGACGGATAGTGTCAATGGTTAGGAGTGGGAAGTTGGTCAGTTTAACAGTAGAGGGGGGAGGGGTCAACAAAGGTGGAGGAAGGCAGAGGAATGTTGTGTTTAATTTTTACGACTTTGTCTATAAAGAACTCGTTGAGCGAGTCACAGAGGGATTGGGACGGGGGAATGGTTGCTGTGGCTCTGGTGGATGAGGCAAGCTCATGGACGGTGGAGAAGATTTCTTTCGATTGTGACTCAGCGACCATTATCCTGTGGGTGTAGTATTCAGCTTTTGCTTCCAGGATGCTCTTTTTATAGATTTGCAGAGCGGCCAGGTAGATTGTTTTTTGGGCTGGGTCGTAAGTTCTTCTCCAGACTCGTTCAGCCCTTCTTGCAGCAAGTTTTTTCTCTTTAAGGTCGGAGGTAAACCAACGATTGGCTGCATGGGCCCGTTTGACTGAAAGACGCTTGAGGGGGGCGAATTCGTCACCTGCCACCGTGAGCCAATTGTTAATTGAGGCCAGCTGAGGGGCGGCTGTCAGACCGGTAAGATCCGGATAGGTCTTGGCCAGGGCCGAACAGAAGGAGGGCATGTTTACCTTACCCCATTTCCGAACCCAGGTGTTTTTGGGAAGGGGGGGTTTAACCGGGGGTGCTAGGGCAAGGGAGAACGTGATGGTGGAGTGATCTGACCATGGGCAAGGGAAAATAATAGGAGAAGTGGATGGAACATTCAGTGTCCAAATTTGATCTAGCATGTGGCCATGTAGGTGGGTAGGACTGTGGATGAGCGGTACAAAATTCAAATTTTTCATAAGGCTGGTGAATTCCTTGGATTGGGGGCTTTCGGCAGGGTCATTGGGCCAGAAATTAAGGTCCCCTAACACTAATACAGAGGAATTATTAACTACCAAAGTGGCCAGAAGAGTCTGAATATCGGGGAGAAATGAAGGGGTGGACTGGGGAGGGCGGTAGATAAGAACAAAAGTGAGGGGGACTTGGTGGGAGATAGAACGGGCTACGAGGAGATCGACATTGGTGATAGGTGGGGAAGGAAGGATTTGAAAATTGAAATCAGTGCGAGCTATTAAGGCCACTCCACCACCCCGCTTGCCTTCAGGGCGATCCGCACGAATGGCGGAATATGTTGATGGTAAGGCGGCAAGCACGTTGGGTAGGGAGTCGGTCTTGAACCAGGTCTCGGTTAAAAACAGGAGATCTGGTTCATTAGAGTCGAGATAGTCAAATAGCTCGTATTGGTGGTTTACGGCGGACCTGGTATTTAGAAGGGTAGCCGACGTAGAGAACAACTGGGCAGAGGGGGCTGGGGGTGAGGGGGGAACAGGGGAAGATGTAAGGGCAGGTGAAGCAAGAAGTGATACTAACCCAGGGGGGAGGATGAAGGGGAACTATATAGGCCAAGGTGTTGAAGATCGGTAGTGAGAGAGGAGTTGATACTGCCGGGGGACCATAAGAGGCATAACTGGGACGGGGTGTAGGAGAAATAACCAGCAGCGTCCCGTGCCCCTAGCCCCAGCCAGCCGCGGACGGGCGCAGACGGGCTTAACTCAGGCGCAACTCCGGCGCGCCTCCGTCGCGCCCGCTGCGCTCGTCCGCTGCGCTGCCTCATAGTGCCTGTTTAAGTAGGGGCGGAGAGGCGGGGGAGGGGCAGGGCTGTTGTGGAAAGCGAAGACCAAGCCAAGATGGCGCCCGCTGCCGCTGGGAGCCCGCGAAAGACACGATCAGCCCCAGCCGGCAGCTCACCCTTAAGAGCCCAAGGAAGTGGAAGAACACCCAACTGGGTAGTTTGATTCCAAGAAAGGAGGGGAGCCCTATCTATGGTGGCACAGTGGATCAAACTGAAAATTGAATATATTATAGTTCTCTATTTAATCAGGGAGATCAGTGTATGAAAAGGGGAGGTGCTCGCACCTAAAAAGAGGTGAGTATCAAGTTGACTTGAAGTGAATGATAATCTGGCTGCAATTAGATACATTACTGGTAATGCCAATCTAAAATAAAGCAAAAGGCAATGTCCAGGGCATCAAGATTCCAAGGAAAGCCATGTGTGCGATCAAAACACACTGAGACAAGGCTGGGCTAACCATAATGTAGAATGGCAACAATTACCAATGGAAAGAGACATATGCGACGCATGCAAGGTCTCAATTGAGAAATGTGGAGCATAAACTGGCAGATATTAGGTTGAGTGGCAACATGCCAAGCTGAAAATTAAAGAAATTGAGGCAATGTGAAAGTTGTCTTACTCTTGGTAAGCTTTCGAAGATGAGTCTGCCTAGCCAGTATGGAGGCTGGACTTAACGTGTAGCGTGTTAATAGACAGCCATGGATGCAGAGAATGGTGTACGGACACGTTGCATGCAGGGTCTCAATTAAGAGTTACAGTGCTTATGCATTTGACCTGCAAGGTAAAACAGAGAATAGGGGATTATCGGAACAAGGTGCCAAAAGTAAAGAAACATGGAACACTACTCACAAATAACAGCATCATGATTCTACAATATGTAGATGATACACGTCTCTACCTGAGATTCTCTGCTTCAGACATCATCCACTGATTGACTCAGAAGCAGAAACGTGCGTTTGCCTGACATGTGAACTTGCTGAGGTGTTTGTAACGGATTGAAATTGCTGAGAACTGAATTGAAATTTCTAAAATGAGTTGTAAAAAAGCTTTTTCGTCCTGATAAGTCTCTACAAGGGATGAAATGCATTGGCTCGGTTTGTCAAAAAATGATTGATAACTGGATAATGATAAAGAATATTTTGAAAAGAAATTCCAACGTTTTGAAGAATAATACCCAACAGAAGTAAAGACTATACTTATGTAATTTGGATCTAAAGTGCTTACAACTATATACAAAAATCATGAATATATGAATAGAGCCTGAAGCTCAACCTCACCAGTTCCTGTTATTTGCCAAGGACAATGACAATAAACAAGTGTGGAAAGGACCTCTTTTTCTATGATCATCACCCCCACCCATGTTTTTGAACTGATGCTGCTGCTTTTTTCAACTCTGCAGCAGTAGCGGCTGCTACCAAACAGGGGTGGTAATGAGGGGGGTATTAGAGGGAGGGGGCAATAAATGTTTTTAAAAAAGCACTTAACTGTACTGCCGACCGCTGCCTCTTCTTTTTCCGTCCTCCTTCCAAGGAAGCACTAAGCCTCCCAGAATCCCCTGGCCAATCACAACGCTGCCTTAGCATTATTGTGATTGGTCTGAGCACCATGGTTTGGCGCTCAGACATGCGCTTGCAGGCAGTGCATGTTCTCTACGGAGGCTGTATTACAGCTTGGGTGGAGAACTTGCAGAGTGCGCATGACGCTTTGGCAGGGCCAAGACGGCCGGCCAAACCATCATGCACACTTTAGGTGCCGCCACAACACCTCTCCCTGTATTTTGGGAAACCATGCCCCTCTGCCCTGGCTTCAGCTGCTAGCTGAACAAAGAAAACAAATTAATAATGAACGTTATTATCATTTTATTTTTTGTGTTCAGCTTGCAGTTCAGGCAGTGGGGCGATGCTCCTCCGCCTTAGGGGAGGAGCTGTCCCTGCTCTGCAGTGCACTGGTCTCTGCTGTTCAGGCCCCAGTGAATTTGCTCTGACCCCAAAAACAATTGGCAAGTACAAGATTGACTCATTTAACTTATAAGTCTCTGGTATATAATACAAGAGGTATCCAGGGCTAGCAAGTTAAATGTAACTAGTGGCCTGCAGCACTTAATTATGCCAATACTACAGTGACAAGGTGGAAAAGTGACTCGAGGCCTTCCACTGCAGCCTGGTCAAGCGGCTCTAAACTTGTAGACTCAATGTGGCAACATAAACCCTTTTTGCAGTTGAAATCCTTCTGTAATATGAATAAGCCCCCTCTAGGGAAGGCCTTGGTAATCAACCAGGCCGCGTGCTTAATTTTAAAGAGAAGGGCATGTTCCTTTTGTGCTAAGAATGCCCATACAGTGACAACACAAATATGTAATTTTCACTGTAGCAAGGCTAGAGGTCCCATTAACTAACATGGCGTTTCCTTGCCACAACGCTAAGTGTTAACTTCTATTTAATGCCACTTTACTTCTTCAAGGTATCATATGAAGTTTTAAATTAAACCGCCTTGCTCAGTTTAAATTTAAGGTACCTTTTAATATATAGGACAGTTAGAAAGTCTTTCCTGTGTAGAAAATAAGAAGTATTGATGTACATAGGCAACGTTCATTTCCCTTTTCCCACTCCCCTCCCTGCACGCACCATGAATATTGTAAAGCATTGACTGCATCCCTCAGCCCGCAAAGGCCTGTACCCATGTGTACATGACAGCCATTTTAGGCACTTTGGCCTCTTGCCCACTCATTAGAATCACTGGCTTCCCTCCTGCGCGCATTTGAGCACCCCCTCCTCTCCCACTCTCACATACTTAGACCATGAAACCCAGCACTCTGCGCGACCCTGCTATGAAAGGCAACCCTCCTGCTTGACCCAGGCACCCCCCCCCCCCATTTCCCCCTTGAAGAGGCATCCTTCGCCTCAGCTGACATAGCCCCCCAGTTGTATCTGACTGCCCCTGTTCTCTCATATACAGGTCATAAGATCTCTCTCTCTCTCTCTCTCTCTATGCGCGACTCTGGCCCTGCATGCACCCTGACCCCCCCCCTCCTTCTCCTCATATGAGCAAGTCATAAACCCTCTCCTTTCGCAAAGCCCTGTCCTTGAGAGTCACGGCCGCGCCTGACCAGCACCTCATTCCCTTCCATGAATGCCCCTCTATTGACGAGCCCTCCCTCCGCGCTCGATTGTCCACGCAGGCATGAATACCACTCCTTTGATGACCCCTTCCCCCGAGTTCGGCTGACCACACATGTCCGAGGCCGTCGCCTAAGCCAGGAGATACCATTTACTGCCCTTATTGTATGCCTAGCCACCCCACCCCCTGGGCCATGATCAGGCGCACACATCCTACGACACACTCAGTTGCACGATCGCCCTTCCCTCTTATCAGCAGGTCAAGGGTCCCCATTGTGAATGTATTTGGAGTAGGATCATCACGAGGATTATAGGAATGTTTTCCTTTTGCGACACACTGACCTGATTGTATCATCAAATGTTCTGCAAATGTATAAAAGCCGGAGTCTCACGCTCACTTGTTAGAGCACCTCCCGAAAGACACTGTGTTTCGTGTCCGAAATGACTGGCTCTCCTCATGAGAAATAAACTCTGTTCTTGATTCCTGCTCCCAGCGCCCGTCTCTTTATTTGGTAAATTATTCAGAATGGAAACTAAGAGGCGGTTTGCGCCAGCAGCCTGGGCATCGATAGAATTATGGGCTCACTTTCAACAATTGGCGTCCCAACGCGGGGTCCATCAGTGACATAGGGTTCGGTAAGAGAGATCCAGACGAAGAAGTGAACGTCTAAAATGATCGGAGTATACCTGCCTTGAGAGGGCCCTAGCCCGGCTGCCGATCGACAGAACTTCACCAATTCTGAACGGACCTCTCTTGAGTGACCTTTTGTCCTGACTGGAATCCCACAGGAATGCTACATGGAGTAAGAGAACGATCGGGCGCTGGAGGAGGGAGTCGAAGAACTGTCCGTATGGTCCGGTCCGGGTAAGATTAAGTAGGGTGTTTTTACGCCTGATTGGTAGGGTGGTTCTATCCACCTGATTGATTGAATTGATTGTATTGAAATCGGTATTTGTATACTGATATTGTATTGGTTGGTATTGGTTCATTTAGCTTTGAGGGCTACTTGACATATTGGTTCTCTTTTGAGAACGAGACATTCTCTGTTTGCAAACAGCGGCGAATAGGAACGTCGTCCCTCTTTGCAGATAGAGAAGGGTAGGTAATGCAGACTTTTGTCCCCGTTGTAATCCGTCATGCCTACTTTTCTCCCCACTGATTGTTTGAAGTCGATTAATAATCGATTGTTGCTCTTTGAGATCTTCCCTGTCTACAAACTGAGACGAGTAGAAATATTCTGTCTTCCTTTTTGGATAGCGAAGGGCAGGTAATGCAGACATTTGTCCCCGTTGTAATCCGTCATGCCTGTTTTTCTCCCCACTGATTGGTTGGTTGCCTGGACATTGTTGTTCCAGGAATTGTTTCGTTTGAGGTATTTTCTATTTGCAAACAACGTGAAATAGAAACACTCTGTCTAGTCTTTGCAAGTAGAAAAGGGTAGGTTATGCCCCTTTGTGAATTCGTCAGTCCTACCCACTCCCCACTGGTTGGTTATTGTGGGGTAGCTCGCATGGTCCGCCCAGGAGACTACTCTTATGGAGGACATATGCTCTCTACTCATGGGCCATTTAATAGAAATAGACCGACTGGTCCGTCCAGGAGGCTACCCTAGTAAGTGGAAGTACATCGCTCGGTCTGTCCAGGATGATACGCTAATGAAGGAATATATGTTCCCCTTTTGATCGATAATCTCGTTCCACCCCGGACCATTTATTGGAGGGGACTCGTCTGGTCCGTCCAGATGTACCCCCCCCTAGTGAAAAGGACACATAAAAATATGAAGTGATCACCGTTCCCTACTAACAGAAAGCTTTAGCTCGAAACACGCTAAGGAAGAGAAAGAAAAATAAAAAGAAATCAGGCTAAGTCAGTAACCCCCTGATGAGCTTTTGACTTCACCAAAAATAAGAAACATTAGAAATAATTCGTAATAAGAAATGTAAAATGGCGAAAAGATTCGATATCAGAACATAGCCACGAGGTAGCTAGGCTTCACTGCCTGTTCCTGTTCCCAACATGTCTGCCTCATTGCCCGCCCCGCCCAAATAACGGTCACATGAAATAGAAACAACTCAATAGGTACCTACCCCCATTCCGGAAGCTCCCGAAGTGCAACAGGTCCGCGGTTACGCCCATCCGGAAGGCGAGGCCTGGAGGCACGAGGGACTCGCCTGGCCACGGTCAGGAGGAGATGACGTTGGGCAGGCGGTCCAAAGGATGACAAAGGACCTCTCCGTCTTCTCCCTTCTGCCGCCCTGCAGGCCGCGGGGAGAGAGGGGGCTGTCTTGCCTTGGCCACCGACCACCCCTCTCTCTCACCCGATCCGGCTTTTGCCAAAGGCCGACGCCAAGGCGAGAACGGCGGCGAATCAAGTAGTCCCGCCACATTTCAAATTCGCCGCATGCCATCGCCTGCTGGTCCAGAACCGAAGCCAAGGCAAGAACGGCGGCAAATCAAATAGTCCCGCCAGATGCCAAATTCGCCGCCTGCCTGCATAGGTGCAGGCAGTCCCGCCACATTCCACGCTCCCTGGAGAGTTGAAGGTAGTCCCGCCACATGTCGCCAAGGGAGGGGGGGGCTGTCTTGCCTCAGCCGCCGACCACCCCCCCCCCATCATCAATGGCTGGCACAGCCAATGTCGAAAACGATGGAGCCGGGGAACGGCGCGGAGTCGCTGGAAGGGGGAGGTGCCGCGAACGACCCTCCCCCACCTCCCTTCAGGTGGAGGCTTCCAGCGACACCCCAACACTCTTCGCTTAAAGAGGGTCAACATCAAAAAGAGGTCTTCTGCCCAGGACGGGCACACGCTCCATATCGCCTCTCCTCGACCTTGAAGATTCTATAAGAGCCGGGGGGCCCCCGACCCTCTGCATGGGTGCCCCCGCCCCCTTCACTGGGAACCACGACATCGGTGCTACTCCTGCCGGCACCAGACTCGGATCGGAAATGGCTAAGATGCCGCCACGGCACAGGCTTGTTCAGTTCCGGAGGAACACCAGAATGACCCGGTAGGAAAATTGTTGCCGCCCTTCCCACTCTTTGACTCATGGTCCATATTGTTAGACTGTTAACCACATAGCACGAGACTTTTTGAACTGCCAACGGAAAGTCTGAGCCAACCATGTGAGACTAGAGACACTCTGACTGTGCTGGAACTTGCCTGACCCCACCCAAAATGGCGCCGACACAAAATGAGATGTTTTTAATGAACTTTGTTGCACCCTGATTGCGCAAGCTTTTTGCCCCGAGATATATATAACGTTTGGATAATGAAAGTAGATATGAAGGATATTGAGCATGTGCTTGGACAATGAATTGACTTAGGGTGGGTACTGATTATGAGTTGGAAAATGAATTGGTGTAATTTAAGGTAATGAATGATTATTGGATGATGTATTTATGAATGTATTAAAGATGAATTACTGACATGCATCATGCTTGCTCTGTAGGGGAGTTTAATATGATTTTATTGCACTGCCGCACTTTATGCAATGAACTGCCACCAGCTTCGTTCTTCCCATGTACAGTTCCAATCTGCTCCGTGGCTAGCCCACCGGGTTGTAGGCCTGTATTTATGTGTCAACCCTCTTTATTAAAGGTATTTTGGAAACGAAAGCATAGTTGTAGCGGATTGCATTAATGAGTTTTGAATGTATTACTACTATGAGCAACGAGAAAGTATGATGAAGGCTAAAGGTTAAAAAGGACCCGATATTTAGCAGCCACACTATGTGTGACAGGCAGCCGGAAAGGTGCTTTAGAAGCCCTAAAACGACACCACAGAAATGCCACCTGACCGCCACCCTTGTACCCGATCAAAAGGGGTTACGACCAAGTAGCTCATGTCGCACAGATCGTCAATGACTATCTGTCTGACCTTTCTGGTCCATCTGGGCTTAAACGCCGTGATGGTAGGGAAATGCACTACGTGAAAATAGGTCGAGTATGTGGTAGGTAAAGCATTTCCAGATTACTGCACGTTGATGAGGGTTTTGAATGTTGCCCCCCACCCCTTCTTTTTCCTCCCTTCTGCAGGTCACGTCGGAACACTGGCTGATGTATGGATGGACGACGACCGAACCGCCGATGAGAGGGGAAAAAGGGGAATGTGAGCATGGTCCTTAGGACAAATAAAAGTTTTTAAAAAGACGTAGACTTAAACATGACTGTTCCTCCTTAGAACATAGCAACGGAAGGATGGACTGACATAGAGACTGGACAAGTACTGAATGACAAAAAATTGACTAGAAACGACGCGTTAAATAATGTAACTGGACGTTTTGACTAGGTAGGGAAAGGACAAAGAAAAATTGTACGGGTAAGGGTTGCCACGGCACCACCCGCCTAGGAAGCTAGAAATGTTGCCGATGTTCAAAATGCACTGCCCCCTTTCTCACACTCTTACAGATATAGCCAAGCTGTCCGACTGTTTTCCCGATCAATACTTGCCGTTGCCTCAGCCTGGAGAACTTCCCACCAAAGGAGGGAACAGAAAAATGGTTTAAGATCCAACCATGGGTAACTAGCGCGACCAGGTTAATTTCCGATCAACCAACCGAGGTGTGAGTATTGGTAATTGGGAACGCTCGCAGGCGTGACAAACGAGAAAGGGGGGAAGGGCAGAAAGAGCTAAGCACATAGATAAATAGGATAGTAAAGATACGTAGGATATATATAAAAACAGATGTTGTAGACTAACAATTGTTTCCTGTCTTGTTGTGAATGTCTTGTATATGTGTAATACATGTGCCGTCTTCCCTGTCTGAGTTTGTGTGTGTGTAACGTACGAATATACGTCTCCCCTCTGTCTATATCTGCATGATACCCGACCTTTGCTGTTCTGTGTTGTGAGCGCACTAAATGACCTATTTTCGTACACGTCTCTCTCTCTCTCCACCCTTTTTCTCTCTATCTACATGTCATACGTGTACCGAATGGCTCGTTTAGATTGCGGACGACTCTCACTCTCTATGAGAGTCTCTCTATTCTCTCTCCCTCTTTTTGGTAAAATTGTGCCCCACCGGCACCAGTCTGATTTGATACATATTGAACACGAAGGTGTTCAGCGAAATTGACCGAAACTAAAATGACTGTATCTCGCCATGTTACTGCCTCTCCTTTCTGCAAAATGAATGAACTTGAATTGGCTGAGAAGGAAAGGACAGGTAAGACGGCTAAGGTCCCCCAATTTGGCCTTTTATAGGGGAACTATATGCCAATGGCATCCTAATTTTTATTGTTAAGAGACAAGCGCCAAGGTCCAGATTGACCCCCAATGCCCAGATTGCCCCACCCCTTTGCACCCAAGCACGAATGCCCGAAACGTCCCCGCCCCACTTGATCGACCCCAGCTACTGTCCCCGATATATATATGTGATGACCATGAGTAACTGCCGCCCCTCGAGAAAAAAATGTTTGACTCTGTCTTTCAATGATTGCACCCCCGCTTGTTTTTAAAGAGTTAGCCAGCTCTAAAGGGAAATGTAAGACTGTTAAGGCTCGAATTAGAAGGACGAGTCTCTCCTGAATGTTGTCAATCTTGGGGTTTTTGTTGAAATACGCAGGTGATAAGAGTCCGACCTCTGTCCATATATGTCATGAACGAACGCCGATTAGAACAGGTGCGAACGCAGTAGAAATACCCACCTACTTACTTCATGGTAATAGACTTCTGACTATGACCAATGAGCATAACGCCAGGTGCTAGGATTGCGAATGGAATTCATATGTAAAAATCTCTTCTCCTGCCAGTTCTCTAAAACTTGTTTTTACCCATTTAAAGATACTCAATCACCGGAGGAGAAGGGCCGGACGTGACGCACAGCGTGGCTGCAGATCATGAGACACATGCGACCTCAACCAAAGGTGGAGCCGCAGGACAACAAGAAACGGGACGAGGCAGCACTCTCAAAGGTGGTAAAAGAAAGAATGAAGGGCTGTCCTGAAGCTCTCTGTCCGCCAACCCACGTGTGCCTGGAGCCTCCGTCCCTCTTTTCAAGCCCGATTGATGGGCCTGCTTGCTTGTTACCCATTGCTCCCTTGGTCCCTTTGGTGTGTCCCGGGAAAATGTGCCCCCACTCCGCCCTCTCACTCCCATCGACTAACGAAACCGCACACCCTCTTTTCCATGCGACTCTCTGCTGAAAGGAAGAACAGCATCTAGACTGTGGTCTAACAGCAGAGGACTGACCGCACCCTGCAACGCGTAAGGATAGAACCGAGCTGGACCTATAGCTCCACCGCGGGTGCTCAACAGCGCCAACGAAAGGACACGGACTAGAGCCTACCAGTGATGGCTCACTGATAAAAGACACTGTGACGAAGAGATCTTGCGTATTGAACTGAATTCCTCCTTTGACTACTTGGTCAAAATGTTCATTGGTCACATTTTTTAAGTCAGAAGCATTTATGCTATGTAGTGATTTGAAATGATAGGAACTCGACAAATGCCATCCCCTATGTGCTGCGTTCTGCCAAATACATCAACTGTCCATGATTATATGACATATGTTAGTATTGACAAATGCAAATTCTTCGATCGCACCTGTTTATATGTACCTTCATCGACTGCAAAAAATGAACTTTGCTATGTAAAAAGGGGCGACTGTAGAAAATAAGAAGTATTGATGTACATAGGCAACGTTCATTTCCCTTTTCCCACTCCCCTCCCTGCACGCACCATGAATATTGTAAAGCATTGACTGCATCCCTCAGCCCGCAAAGGCCTGTACCCATGTGTACATGACAGCCATTTTAGGCACCTTGGCCTCTTGCCCACTCATTAGAATCACTGGCTTCCCTCCTGCGCGCATTTGAGCACCCCCTCCTCTCCCACTCTCACATACTTAGACCATGAAACCCAGCACTCTGCGCGACCCTGCTATGAAAGGCAACCCTCCTGCTTGACCCAGGCACCCCCCCCCCCATTTCCCTCTTGAAGAGGCATCCTTCGCCTCAGCTGACATAGCCCCCCAGTTGTATCTGACTGCCCCTGTTCTCTCATATACAGGTCATAAGATCTCTCTCTCTCTCTCTCTCTCTCTGCGCGACTCTGGCCCTGCATGCACCCTGACCCCCCCCCCCCTCCTTCTCCTCATATGAGCAAGTCATAAACCCTCTCCTTTCGCAAAGCCCTGTCCTTGAGAGTCACGGCCGCGCCTGACCAGCACCTCATTCCCTTCCATGAATGCCCCTCTATTGACGAGCCCTCCCTCCGCGCTCGATTGTCCACGCAGGCATGAATACCACTCCTTTGATGACCCCTTCCCCCGAGTTCGGCTGACCACACATGTCCGAGGCCGTCGCCTAAGCCAGGAGATACCATTTACTGCCCTTATTGTATGCCTAGCCACCCCACCCCCTGGGCCATGATCAGGCGCACACATCCTACGACACACTCAGTTGCACGATCGCCCTTCCCTCTTATCAGCAGGTCAAGGGTCCCCATTGTGAATGTATTTGGAGTAGGATCATCACGAGGATTATAGGAATGTTTTCCTTTTGCGACACACTGACCTGATTGTATCATCAAATGTTCTGCAAATGTATAAAAGCCGGAGTCTCGCGCTCACTTGTTAGAGCACCTCCCGAAAGACACTGTGTTTCGTGTCCGAAATGACTGGCTCTCCTCATGAGAAATAAACTCTGTTCTTGATTCCTGCTCCCAGCGCCCGTCTCTTTATTTGGTAAATTATTCAGAATGGAAACTAAGAGGCGGTTTGCGCCAGCAGCCTGGGCATCGATAGAATTATGGGCTCACTTTCAACACCTGTCGATCTGCAGTATTTGATACACAAGACAATATGCTGCCCCCCCAGGAAGTATGAAGCACTCCTAGAAACGGATAACAAAGGCATTTGCTGAAGAGAAGAGGTGTGACCCCCTCGAGCAGGATGACTACCAGGCAGTGGCCACAGATGGCCCAGCTTCAAAGAGGCTACTGCCTTAGTGAAGCAAATGGCGCACACCTACGCGTGCCCACTCCTTTGTGTATGCAGACAGTGTCCCCCCGGGAAAAAGTTAAAAAATACAATTAGGAATGTGAGCCCCTGTGCCAATGGAATGTCCATGTGTCTCTGATATGTCCCCCTGGTCCTCTGTGTGTATACAGTGTGAACCCTTACCTATCAATAATGGTCCTAGGGACACATTGAGTTGGCATCCCCCTTATTAGCCTATTCCCATCTATTTTCGATGACAAGAATGTGACTTTTGATCCCAACAAGCCCCTGTATTTACTCCCATGACTCCTGGATAGTTTCCGTTGCCACGTAATCTCCCACCTAAAACACTCGGGCCCGATTCACAGAATGAACTTAAGACTCAATCCTAAACTTACTACTATTTTGGTATTCACAGAATGCATTTACTACTTTTGGCATTCACAGAATGAACTTACTACTTTTGGTATTCACAGAAGTTAGGATTTTGTCTTATGTCTGTCTTAAGTCTGCTTAAGTCTGTCTTAAGTTTGTCTTAAGACAAACTTAAGACAAAATCCTAACTTCTGTGAATACCAAAAGTAGTAAGTTCATTCTGTGAATGCCAAAAGTAGTAAATGCATTCTGTGAATACCAAAATAGTAGTAAGTTTAGGATTGAGTCTTAAGTTAATTCTGTGAATCTGGCCCATAGGAGCCTGACGGTCTTACATTCATTTATTCACTCTACTTTTTGTATATGGATATGTGATGGACTGTGCGAATACACTTGTATATTGAGAATGTATGGTCTTTTGAACACTATTTTTAATAGGTACCTTAAGTCACTTCAGGTGACTTATTCTGGCTTTTAGATTTTGATATCTCTAAGGTTGGAGATCTCACTATTTTAAAGTGTGTAGTGCAATGCAAACTACTGATATTGTAATACACATTATATTTTGGTTTCTATGTTCCTTCTTCTATTTTAGGACTAGCAGCCCATCCCGACCTTGTCTGGGAGCAATCAGGCTTCCCAGACGACCGTCCGCCCCGACATTGTGCAGCAGCCCGGCCCCCCACCCGCCCTGACATTGTTAAGCAGTTCGGCCCCCTGCCCCTCCCGTCCCCTGCGAGCAATCAAGCTTCCCGGACCCCCGCCCGCCCCGACATTGTGCAGCAGCACGGCCCCCCACCCGCCCTGACATTGTCAAGCAGCTCGGCCCCTGCCCGCCCCGTCCCCCACCTGCCCCAACCCCCGCCTGCCCGGAGCCTTACCTCAGCCGCCGCTCCTCCCCCGCGCTCCTCATTTTACCGCTCCACGCCGCTTACCGCTCCTCCCGCCTGTCCTCCGGTCCTCACCTCCATTCCGCCGTTCGTCACTGCTCCTCCCCCGCACAATGTCCGCCACTCCTCTTCCGCTCCTGCGCGCCGCTCCTCCCTGCGCTCCTGATGTCACCACGCAGGTCGCGGCCGGCGCTACTTGCAAGGGACTACTTTTTTTTTATCGTCAATTTTTTAAAAAACGCATATTTTTTTAAATTTATATAGCCTATGTCCATCTACACACCCTGACGATTACAATGATGTATCGGGTCTGTGGATTGGCGCTGTGGTTCCCGAGTTTACCCGCCTCAAAGGTGCAAAGTTATTCCTTTATTATAGTAGTATAGATTGTTGAACTGGATAATATATCCAGTTTTCAATCAACTCACCCTGTGTCGAAGAGTTGGATGGAATGCCTGTGGATGCATAACTCCAGCTCAGAATAGGTTCAAAGCACAAGGGTCTTAGGGGACCTGATGAAATCTGTGCATCTTGTGAAGCAGATGAAACATGTCTACCTAGAACAGACTCACTGTCTCAGCAAATCCCTCTTTGTGTCATGATATATTTTTTAACATATCACAGAGCTCCTCTTATTAAAGAATTAGGTTTGGGTTCTCTGAAGATATTTTTTGTGTTTTCTGTCCTAAGATCACATTAAGAACATAGAGACTATCAAAGTACTCCCTCCAACTCTAAAATTTAACCCACTCGGTGGTGAGTACCTCACCAGGCGAAAACCTGATGATGAAGCATGCCACATGATTAGCATGTATATGAGGTTTCTATAACAACACACGTAGCGCGCCTGGTGAGCACTAAGGAGCAGGCCACAGTTATGTTATGTTATATGTTATTAAGAATTTGTATCGCACACTAATGCTCTGGAGTGTCCTGGCACAGTGATTGATTGTTTTAGGAGACACCATGCACTTTTGGCTTATGCATGCATAATGCTAGCCTTTGTGTCTTTAACCCCTTCCCTGCGCCACAAATTCCACCGCGGCGCAGGGGGGGCTAGGGCGTTGGTGCAGCGCTTCGGCGCTCATGACGGCTCCACGCCGTCATGCCTCTTGAGCGGCGTGTACTCATGGCGGCGTGGTTCCGTCACAACCCCGGCCACTCAATAATTCACCCGCACTGGCGGGGAATTAGTGCCGCGTGGAAGGAGCGGCAACGGCATGACGGCTCCACACCGTCATGAGCACACACCTACCGTGACTCATGATAGCGTGGAGCCGTCATGAGCACGGAAGGGGTTAATAAAATCAACATTCTCTCTGCATAGTAACTGAAGGATTGCCATTCTCTAAGTGTGTTCATTGTGTTAACCGCTGGAAAGTATAAAGAGCAGTAATTATGTTCTACCGAAAGACATTACATCAACTCCACCACATTGACTACCAACATTCATCTAGATAAGAAGATGTGGAATATAAGAATAGCAAATGAATACTCTATTCTTATGGTAACGATATGCTGGTAGTCGTTATTCTGGAGTCGGTGCAAATTGATAGTATATTGAAATACAACCACTGTAATAACACGTTATAGAATGTGACCTTTATGCTAATGGAGGTGTTCTTCGTTCATTCTCTCCCCGGTACAACACCCAGCTTACTATCCTCCACTGCATATCCATGCTGTACAGATTTGCTGAAGGAATGCAGCTGTGAGGAGACACACACAATGGTCAGTGCCTGATATATGGAGAGACTCATCATCCTGAGGACCTTGTTCATATTTAATAAAAAGGGTTAGATTTGTTTTAAAGACCAATTTTTGATCGGGGCTGGATTGTAGCACAGTTCTCAATCAGTTGTTCAGTAGGGACACTAAGAAGCACATCTCTCTGTATAAACACAGCTGCATTTTATATATATAGATGAATTAAAGTTTAGTTTTTAGCTGTTTCTGTCAATTCAATGTAATTTAATAAATGTGCACTGTATCCTTATTTACATGGAAAGCATGCAGAGATTGCTGTACCATGTATTACATTTACGTATTTTCATGCATGGGATGTACGCAAGCGTTTATTCACCAATTTGCAAAAAACTCATAAATATTTCCATTTATGATACTAGACTCCCCATCGTACAAGGTTCAAGCGCTTCATTTCTCACTCCTGCCCTTACCATGATGTCCCTCCCCAAGTGGAAATGCCCTGCCTGGACACAAAATTCTAGCCTGGTAAATACTACGTCACTAGAGTTCAAAGAGGTGTGGCAGTCGAGGATACGAGAGGTAAGCCGCTTGGGGGTGTTGATATCTCTGTTCTTTCTTGTCCTTTTTTGAAACATATTTGAGTGTTGCACCTGCTTTGGGTATACTATTAATCAATGGGCACACTGTCAGATTTATGAGTAATCTGTTCATTCGGGTACAATTTGATTTTGAAGTCCTATTGCCAAAGGTCCATTGGTTTTATCAGGACAAAAGGCACAGTTAGTCAAATAACCTCTTCGTTTGAAAAGGGTAAAAAATATAAAATTGTAAGTTAAACACTGTGAAATGTGAAGTAAAATAAGAACGATCTAGTTACTCCATCTCCCAGCTCTACATGTGCTGAAATGAAAGGATTGCCATTCACACTACAGGCTGATTCCTGGCTCTGTTCCAGGTATGGGGCTAAGGCTAACCCTATAAATTGGGTAGGCAGAAGGGTACACCGGCTATGCTCTCAGTATAGTCTTAGGGCCATGTGCGAACCTCGAGAGCCTCTAGAACTCATTTATCATGGTTGGACTGTTCATTATCTTTACCGTTTATAATGCTGATAACGTTGCTTTGTTTCATCTGCCTAATTATTGCAGCTCATTCTCTCTATGCAAGATTAAGATTATTACAAAAAATGTATGGAAAACGTACTTTGTACTTCTCTTGTGTTTTGCTTGGGCATGCATGAGTAATCCAACGAAACGGTGAGATCTGTTTCCACGACGTCCCTGAGGAGTCAGTGTGTCATGTTCAGGTTGCCACGGTCACCTTTCATCACGTCAGGGTTGGGAGTTTAGTAGAGGCACTGTGAGCTAGCCAGGAATTGGGCCAGTGGTTTCTGATGGTGTGAAAGGACTCAGCCCCCCAGATTCTGAAGTTATGTCATCCTAATACACAGTCCAATTATGATAGTAGGAACCGTTTAACAAACAAGTAAGACAAAGGGATGCTTGCTGTAAGTCATTGTCCATTGTACTTTTACTATAAAATACATGACCAGGGGGAAACTCTTACTTTGAATGTACTTGTTATACAGAGAAACTGTAAATGACATGCATGAACCACTCATTAGGTTATTGCAAGAGGGTAAAATAATCCTGAATAAAACAATAATGAATAATGATATCAATATGAATATTAATATCAATGTCATCTATGTAAAAGCTCAAAATAGCATGCTGTAACCATGAGCAAATAAAGCTTACAAAATAAAATCACTAAAAAAAGTGAAACATCAGTAACAAATGGAGTTGCGGGGAATCTAAGTGATGATGAACATGCAATTCTTTTGAGAGCGTGAATATATCTCCCTTCTTGGATTTATTTATTATCAATTACTGCAACCAAACAAGTGCCCGCCAGTCCCTGATGTTCCAACCGCTCCAATTGCTTCTGTTTGATCAAGTGTCACTGCTGCTGCCTGGGTTTTCCCACCTGGGGTTTCCCGCTCATCATTTTTCCCACCAACAGAAGCCCCGCCAACCCCGGGACCTACTTAATGCAGGCAGCAGCACAATCACACTTATAGGCATCTGGGCACTTAGCCTGCCACTTGCCTGTGGCCTCCAGGTTCTGCTTGTTCCAGCCTGATCTAGTTGTCTCTTTTTGACCGAGTGACACCCCTGCTGCCTGTGTTTTCCCACCTAGGTTTCCCACTCACTGTTCTTCCTGCCAACAGAAGCCCTGCCCACCCTAGAACCTACATAATGCAGGCCACAGTGCGACCGCGTTGTTGGGCCCACTGGTGTGCCAGAGGTGTGCCAATCGCAAACCCATCTGTGACCATCAGTGCATGGTCCATACTTAGTATCACAAGCCCTGGCCCTCTCACTGATACTAGTCAGAAAGAAATTCCCTTTGGGCAGATTTACAATAGTACATAAGTACTCACGGACATACAAAAAAACTACCAAACACCCCACATATCACACGGAAGCAATGTAAACAGGTGAAACTTACAGTATATGTGAAAACACTCTGAAAGTAATTCAAATTATTAAAACAATTTATTAAAGTTACATTACATCAAATAAAAACTGAAGATTGGGAAACACATAAGGATGGTACAATAATCAATAAAAACAACATTCAAGTAAAAAAGGAGTTTACAGGGAGAAAGAATTAAACTCAAACGGAAACCATTGATTTTGAATTTCTCCTTAATTTGTATTCCCAGATTTGCTCCTTAGGCGTCGACGTGTTTCGGCGGTGCAATCAATTTAATCCGCCTTCATCAGGACAGTATATAAATAATGTTTCCCAAATAATTTCTCAGACAGGAGATAAGTCTAGAAATGTATCATAAGGGGTGTTCAGCCTCCTTATCATCAAGTAGAAATATTCGTCCAGCGAATACTTTTCTCTATGTATTCAAACACTATTTAAAAGTTAATGGCATAAGGCGTAAATGCGTCTTTAAAAGTCATGATGATCTCCAGCAAACTGACTGGAAGAAAAAGTTAAAAAGCTAGTACGTAAGCACGCAGTAACAATAGGTTCCGACTTCCGCTTCTTAATCAAGCATTTTCATGAATTGGTCATATTATAGGTTCAGGGTTTAGAGTTCTGGTCCAAGGATACTCGCTGTACGAGGTAATTTCCTCTTAGTCAGCCCTTAAGCGTGTAGATCACGGACGTCCTGCGTGCTTCTCTTCGTCTTCCCGGCTAGCAGGACATCCGTGATCTACACGCTTAAGGGCTGACTAAGAGGAAATTACCTCGTACAGCGAGTATCCTTGGACCAGAACTCTAAACCCTGAACCTATAATATGACCAATTCATGAAAATGCTTGATTAAGAAGCGGAAGTCGGAACCTATTGTTACTGCGTGCTTACGTACTAGCTTTTTAACTTTTTCTTCCAGTCAGTTTGCTGGAGATCATCATGACTTTGAAAGACGTATTTACGCCTTATGCCATTAACTTTTAAATAGTGTTTGAATACATAGAGAAAAGTATTCGCTGGACGAATATTTCTACTTGATGATAAGGAGGCTGAACACCCCTTATGATACATTTCTAGACTTATCTCCTGTCTGAGAAATTATTTGGGAAACATTATTTATATACTGTCCTGATGAAGGCGGATTAAATTGATTGCACCGCCGAAACGCGTCGACGACTAAGGAGCAAATCTGGGAATACAAATTAAGGAGAAATTCAAAATCAATGGTTTCCGTTTGAGTTTAATCCTTTCTCCCTGTAAACTCCTTTTTTACTTGAATGTTGTTTTTATTGATTATTGTACCGTCCTTATGTGTTTCCCAATCTTCAGTTTTTATTTGATGTAATGTAACTTTAATAAATTGTTTTAATAATTTGAATTACTTTCAGAGTGTTTTCACATATACTGTAAGTTTCACCTGTTTACATTGCTTCCGTGTGATATGTGGGGTGTTTGGTAGTTTTTTTGTATGTCCGTGAGTACTTATGTACTATTGTAAATCTGCCCAAAGGGAATTTCTTTCTGACTAACGTCAATTGTGGAACCCTATCCCTTTGGTTTTGGGGTCCCTCTCTCTTTTATTAGAGAGCCTCTCACTGATACAACATCTCCTCGACCCCAAAGGCGGCATCAAACACTGCCACAGCTCTGTGCCACGCTCCATATAGGACCTTTCGCCTGCACCAACTGCCACTTCATGTGCCACAGCACACACACCAGCCCACGTACCAGCCCACCCCGAACACACCACAGACACCACCTGAACAAAAACACCAGCACCACGCGCCTTTCTCAACACAAGTTCAGTATGCTAACACACCATCAAGATATGAGACCTCTTCTCTGCCCACACCCAACGTCCTCATCCACACTCAGACCTAGAACAAACCCCACTTCCGCACCCAACATCGCCACTGCAAAACCCAAAGGATACAAAATCACCCACTATGACCACATCAACAAGCCTGGCGGAGGGATCGCCATCATACAAAAGGAATCCATCCCATGCACCACCACAAATGACGACATTACCCCAGCCATGGAGCACCTCAACTTCAGACTCCAAACAGACATCAAAACCCCCATCAGGAGCACCCTTCCTTACTGTTCTCCTGGAGCACATCCAGCCTTCTTCAGCCTTATCGCTGACTTCTTTGCCCACCTCGCCATGGACTCCAACAACGAAATTTTCCACGGTGACCTCAACTACCTTCTCGACCACCGTAGTGACATCAACACTACTAACCTCCTCAACAGCATGAACAACTCACCCAACTCATCACAACTCCGAGCACACCGCAGGCCACAGGTTCGACCCCCATCTTTACCTCCAGTGATTTCATCAGGAACAGCCACACCATGGATCTCTCCTGGAATGACCACTCCATCATGCACTTAAGCATCACCAGCTCACAGACCTCTGCCCCCAGTCTGCCCACCCCCCCAAACGCAGCTGTAGCAAAGTCTCAAAGGTCACATGGATCAGTGCCCTCAAAATCTCCCACCCCATCTCCTCCAACAATCTAGACTTGAATGTCAGAAACTTCAACAATTGGATCACCAACTCGGCCAGCCGCCTAGCTCCCATCTGCAACAACACCAACAGAAGGTCCACCAAGCAAGCTAGCTGGTAAATTCTTCCTTGGAAACTTTTTCAACAAGATTGCAAACATCTACAGAAATGTCGAACCCCAGCCCAAGGTCCCTGACTTCTTCACGCATCAGACCAGCCCTGCTACCATTACAGACACATGACTAACCGAATGGCCTCAGCTCGCCCCACAGGACCCCTTCTCTATCATGAGGTCGGTCCACTCACAGGCCCCAACTGGCCTATGACCTTACCACATCTTCAACAAAGCCAGAATTAGCCATGTACTCACCACCTTGTTCAACACCTCAATTGCCACAGCCACCTTCCCCAAGGACTGGAAACACACAGAAGTCAACGCCTTATTAAAGAAACCATTGGCAGACCCCAGCAAACTCAACAACTAATGACCTATCTCTCTGCACCCATTCCTGACCAAAGTATCAGAAAAATACAGCAACCAACACCTCTCTTCACACCTGGAACGGAACCTCATACTCAACTGCATCGAGACAGTCCTTATAGCAGCTACGGATGGCATTCAAGCCCTACTCAACCAAGGAGAGACTGCAGCTTTGATCCTCCTAGATCTCTCAGCAGCTTTTGATACGTTCTTCCACCACAAACTGATCGCAAGGCTGCACAACACAGGCATCGAGGAGCTGCTCTCAGATGGATCGCCTCCTTCCTCAACGGAAGAACTCAAAAAGTCTACCTTCTCCCTTCACCTCCAAACCCTAGGAAATCATCTTTGGAGTACCCCAAGGATCCTCGCTAAGCCCCTTCAAACTTTATATGACACCTCTGGTCATAAAAACCCAATGACTCAATGTCATTTTGTACACTGTCAACACACAACTCGTCCTCTCGCTCACCAAAGATACCACCAATACCAACTTCCACAACTGCATGACAGACATCACCAACTGGATGAAGGACAACTGCCTGAAGCTCAGCATGGACAAGACAGAAGTACTGATCTTCAGACACAAATGCTCCCCATGCGACACAATCTTGTGGCCCTCAGAAGTCAGACCTACTCCTATCCCCACTGACCACACTGAACCTAGGCAACATTCTGGACAACAAGCTAACTATGATGATTCAGGATAACTCCGCCTCCTTCTTATGCTCCTTTATCCTCAGCATGCCTCGTAAGATATTCAAATGGCTACTCCAAAGCTCAAGACGCACCATCACCCAGGCCCTCATCTCCAGCCAACTGGACGACTGCAACGTTCTCTACGCAGAGATCACAGCTCACCTACTCCTACGATTACAGACCATACAGAAGGATGCAGCCAGACTCGTAATGGACATCACTAGATGAACCCACCTCACCCCCTACCTAAGGGAACTCCACTGGCTCGATGTACAGAAAAGATGCAATTTCAAGCTTCTGACCCATCCATACAATGCCCTAAAAATTCAGGACCTGCCTACTTAAACCACTGCCTTAACACCTTGGCTGCTAGCGATATTTTCCTCCTGTGCTGGGTTCTCAGATTTACCATTGTTCATGACGAGCTCAGCTCGTCATCAGCACAGCTCAACCGTGCCTCATGACGAGCTGAGCTCGTCATGAGCATCGAAAGGGTTAACTTCCATCAACCCATACCCTTTCATCTCCTGACCTCCCTGTAGTTATATAGTTCCAAAAGTCCTTGAAGACCTGGCTATTCGGCTAATCAACTGGACCCTGCCAGCACCTGGATACCCTCAAGGGTGACAAGAAGCACTCCACAAATCTACTGATTGATTGAATTGATGTTTAGTAATACTAAGTAATGATTAAATATTTAATTATCAAACAATAAATGTGTACTATTGTTATTTGTTTGAAAAACCCTCAATGTCCCTATTGCAGCTTGTGCTGCGGCCCCATTTTCGCCCGCTGCACAAGCTGCAATGGAAAAATGTCTGTTTCCTACCACCCATGGGGCTGTCGCAGCCAATCTAATAGAAGGACGGATTCCATCCAGCTAACGTCAACATCATAATAGGCCCCTTAGTTTGGTCTCCTTCCGAAACCTGATCTCCCTCTCGAGTCAATATGAATAGCCTTATCACATTTGTTTTTGACTAGACTTGACAGGCATCCTCTCAAGTCACTCATGACTTTACTATATTTTAAACTGTCAAGAACAATAATATATTATGCATTACTTACTGATGTTATCTAAATATTTATGTTTTCTATTACATCATGTTCTCTCTCACTTGCATACATACCTTCTCTTTCTCTCCTTGTTCTCTCATCTACTCCCATTCATCTTTTTATGTCTAGTATTATCTACTCCCCTTTCCCTGTAACAATAAACTTTTCTCTGTCACTTTCTTCTACTTTAATTTGTTTGTCATCAAATCCTACCCTAATTAACTCATTCTTCTTATACCTTCTCTTTTATATTTAATAATTTGCAGTTTTCTTTTGCTCCTATTTTATTTCGCTCTTCCTTGACCTTCACTTGGTCACTATAGTACCTGTATTCTCTCTCTTCTTTCTTTCTAATGCCGCAATCCTACTTCTATTTTATTGTCACCTCCATTTCTAGTTTCTATATATCCCCTGTGACCATTAATCATTGCTTCCTTCTTACCCTCCAACTAAATTAACTTTATCTTACTGCATTTCATCTTCCTAGCGTGTTTATACTATCCTTTCCCTAAGCACTACTTGATCACAGTGCTCAAATTATATTCTCCTTTCTTTCACATTACTCTTTCTTATCCTGCCATCTCAGCCACATTTTCCCACACCTTTCTTATTTATTTCCCTCTACTGCTTTGTTTAGCTTTATTTCACATTAAATCACTCCTTTTGTGACATTTTCTTTCCTTGATGTTTATTCTACCCTATATTTTCACCCTCTGTATCTTGAAAATTAACTTTTTTATTTTCTGTCTTTAATCTCATTTTTAACTCCAAGGTATTTTTTGTTTGCTGATTTCAAATTCCACCCCCCTTTTTCATGTACTACTCCACACCACTCCTGTCTCTACTCTCTTCACAGATTCAAGGAGCTATAATAATTGCTTCCTGTTTCCAAATTCTGATGGGCTTCTCTGGTCTGATTGGATTCCTCATGCGCTTTATTGGACCATTGACGATTGCCCCAACTATTTGTCTCATCTCTCTGCCGCTATTCAAATCAGCGGGCAAGGACGCAGGCTCACACTGGGGAATATCCGCCCTGTAAGTTTAAACATTTTATTTTTTATATTTGCTTTTTAGCACTATTCCAGAAACATATCAGCATTAGCACAGTGAGCTGTTAATATTTAGGGTCTCAGACCTATCATGAGTACCCAACATACAGGTCATTAAGACTTTTGGAGAGTTGGAGACTGTTTGTAAATCAGTGGAGTTGCTGCACTGTCAAATTGGTGGATCCCCAGCCTCTTTCAATGGTGGAGGAATTGCTACATCTCTTGCAGCATAGCCTCAGCTGGCATTGCCAATAGAAACATCTGCCCTGATAGTGGTTGTATGTCAGAATAGCATGCTCAGAAATATTGCCTGAAAGAAAAACTATGGCGGAAAATTGTTGAAAAAATTCTTGTCCAATTCTCTGTCATTTGCACCATTGGGACGATATTTTTGTAAAAGATATTTAGATCACAATATTTATGGCAGAACTCCACATCACAATAAACCAGACCAAAAAAGCCCATTGCGTTTCTCGCTTCGAGTAGGAGGCAAACCTCTTCAGAGCTTCATTTAATACCCTCGTCATAGTGCAGATACTGTACCTGGGCAACCCCATGGTCTAAGGTTTCAAAGAAAGGGAAGAGGTTAGCCAAATCACCACTATCACCTTGCCCCCATCTAGCACTTCCATTAAACAGCTTTCTAACCAGGCCATCTCCATACTTTTGAACTTTCCTGTGGGTGAGAATTCCATTAAATGTTTTACGGCTTAGTTTTTCTGAATGTTTAAAACCTTTTTTGGGTTTGAGACAATTTGTCAGATTCTCAGGTACCTGGGTCGATATCTATTGACTTGCCCCCCAGCTTTCTTCTAGAGCAGAGGAGAATAATGGGCAAAAGGCGGATGTTTGCAAGTATTCTGGAAACATTGTAGAACTCTGGCACTTTTATTTCACTGACCAGGAACAAAAACAAAATTATTGTTAAAAAGCTGAGACCCATAGGTTTTCAGTGATAGCCTACAACTCCCATAGTCACAGATCTTTCCCCCAAACCATAACATTGTCCTTCAAAGAAAGGGTTATTTGAATTGTAATATCTAACTGCACTCACCATAAAACAGATTGCCGTCCCACCTCATCCCCAGCAGTTGATGGAACTTTTGTTTTATGTTTGTGCTGCTTGTTCTTTTTTAGAGGTTGCAGCTGAAAATAAAGGCTCATTTTAAAAGTGATAACTCAATATGGCCTTATTATTTATTATTCGGGTGGTAAGCAAAGTTAAAACCTTGGCCCTTTGAAAATAGCTTGGTGATGATTAGTATCACCAGACCTGATTCCCTGCAACTGGGGGTTCCGCCTCTTATGGTGAAGGAGCTAAGATCTCATTTTCTTGATCTGCTCTAGACCCTCGAGTCAATGGTACTTTTTCTCAGCATGAGAGCATGGGGGGAGAGAAATCATTAGCAGGTCAATCAGTTCAGACGCAATTCACTAAGGTCAGTAAGAATCGCAGACTACTAAATGAAGTTAGTCAGTTTATTACAAAGCCAAGAATAACTGAACATACAGACACCTCAAGATGAGAGTGCAGAAATGCATCGGAACTAATACAAAGCCAAACCTACAGGTGAAGTTAAGTCAGTGCAGCATGCACAAAATGATAACATTTGAGAATCAGGATACAGAAAAGCAAGGCGCAGGAATCCATATTACCCTGCATTGAAAATTCTGCAGAATGAAGATCAATCTATCACTACACTACTACTAAACTGACATCCCTAATTAAGCATATTGCGGGGCAGGATCGGTTAAGGTGTCATCGTGAGGTGTCTTCCTTAGAAGTCTCCCCACTTCAGTTGGGTCATGCAGAATGAAGCTGATAAGATGCTCTCTCTTCAAAGGCAAAGTAGAAGTCCTGGTGCTCTTTCCCTAGCTATGATACATCAATAGCCCAGGTGGCGTCACATGATGCCCAAACGGTTACGGCATCTGACCAGGCCACATCCTCCTAGTTACATTTCCATTGGGCAGCAATGCTCACCGAGCGGTGGCTAGATGACCTTGATTCCCAAGCGTTCTCCGGTGAGAAAGTACAACAGTTCTCTTTATAGGTCAATGTATCCTCTCCTCTCCCTTCCTTGCCTAACTTCTAAAACAAAGGCATTATTTCAACTAACAAGGATGATTCTTCCACCTGCAACACAAGCGCGAGAAATAGAATACTTAACGTGTACATTAAATTCAATTATTAACTCCCAAGGAGAATACATTTCAGTCCTACAGAAATTCAGCTAATGTAAGAAAGATGGCACGTAGAATTTACGATAATACATATATTATGAATACATTCACTTAATACTGCTACGTAAATTTAAATCAACACGTTCTATAAACACATTGAATACATGAATGATTGTCAGCTGTATACACAAAATCTACATGTTAATGGTTCCAGCTAGTTACATCTGTTTTCTACGTTGATTTCTTCACATTTACATTGAATTGTCCTAAACACATCACAGTTCACATTATTTAGGTACACCTTCTAAGATTGCATGATAATACCACGAAAGAATATATGTGGATTATCTGTGATTATGATGCACCCCTACAAATGAAAAAAAAACTTGCGCTACATCAGTCGGAATCTGCTTAGTGGGAGGAGTTTTTTTCTATACCACGCAGGACTGCCCTTAGCCCTGGATTGCAGCATGGACAGACCTACAAAAGCTATAAATCTGAATTAGAATTTAGAATTAGAATTCAACTTTATTTTTTGATTATTTAGGACCATTACAATTAGAAAATACTTCCTTTGTATGAAAAGAACTTTAAAAAGGTGAACCTTTTATACAAAAGTTAAAAAGCAATAATGTTCCTAAGTTTCGTTGAGGAATAGTATCCAGGAAGTTAAATGTGCACAATTTTCCAGCCTCGTAATTTATCTAATGAAGGGTGTGATCCAGCATGGACTAAAACTTCATTGTTAAAAAGGGGGAACAGGCCAAACAGACCAAAAAAGAAGAAAAAGGAAGGTAAACTTGGCGATTGTCTCTAGAGATTCGAAAATTCAATGTAGTCTCGGGTATTGTCAAGAATGTACAGGCTGGAGCGGACTTACTTGCAGTAACATTTTTGGCTGCTCTTGTAACGAATTTGGTGAACTAGATGTTAAGCATCGTGTTTTCTGTATTCATAGCTGTTATGATGGATTTTCGGCACGATCTGACCCCGAGTTTGTTCCATTCTTGATGAAGGTGCCAGCCCCAACCCCTTGATGATCTAATAGGCCGAACTCAAGTCATATAGACCCCCGAATATTGATAGAATGTCACAGTTTCAATGCTTTTGCCATTAAAAAGCCACCCACCACTCTGCTGCTTCTGTTTCCCGTAAAAAAAATTGTCTTTGTTTTCGATAAGTTTAATTACCTTTTGTGTAGGGAAGCAGCTGATCGAGAAGCCTCTGTAGACCGACCCTTGTGTGGCTGAGTGAAATAAGGTAGTCTGCATATAGCAGATTATGCAGGATCCGCCTAGTTGAGGAGAGCGTGAGTTGACATTCTCCAGTAGCTGTGATAACTCAGAAACAAAAAGGTTAAAAAAGAGGGGAGCCAGTACACATCCTTCTTTAACACCGCAGCAGGCTTGTATTTTTCTTGAGACATGAGCTCACTCTCCCAGCTTTATACGAAGCCAAGTATTTGAGTGGAGTTGGATTACTGCATTTAAGAGGGCAAGAGGGATTCCCCATTTCTGCAGTTTATGCCGTAGCAGACCCCTGGGCACCCGGTGCAAGGCTGCTTTGCAGTTGACGTAGCCACAATGGAGTAGCATTCTTAGAACTGTTGCTTTCTCCGTCAAAACAGATAAAGCGAGCAGATCACTGGTTGTTTCTTGATATGGCCACAAATCCGGTCTGATTAAAAGGTAGACAATGGTTTTCATGTGCCCAGGACAACAGCTCTTCAAGCAACAGACTGGCGTAATGTTTGGATTCGACGTCCAGGAGAGCTATCATCTTATAATTTTTGGGATTGGCTCTCCTACCTCCTTTAAATATGGTTGGATAATGGCTCCTTTCCTATAAATCTTTGTACCATCCATTCTCCAAACTCACAAGTCAACCCATGAGTGGGAAAACATCCCTGTTTCTTTGGCACAGCTTCTTTTTCACTCCCTTTTAAAAATAAAAAATACCAGCATACTTAACAATCATTGGCAAAGGCAATATGCTCGACATTAGCTTCTGACCTTTCAGCTTTGCAAATGCCTATTTTATTCTGACTAGTTTTTTCATGATGGCAAGTGGCACAGGAGGAGCCTGGTAGCAATGCTGGGGGAGCAGTCCGCCTATTGTCTCAGTAAAATAAGCATTGTCTAAAAGCTAAACTGCATATTTTTTTATAAATAAAAGCACACAGTGCCCCAGTAGTTCCTGGAGCTGAAGGAGACGACTTATTGTGCAGATATGCACATCATACAAGAACAGAATGCCATAACTCACTGTCAAGTAAACAGGTGGTGAAATGGGCTTACTGGGTCTCCCTTGCTGTATACTGTGGTGGGCGGAAGCAAAATATGAATTCCAGTACAGCGGATCAATGAAGGAAGAGGGTTGACTGAAATCCCCAGTTAGTATTTATAGTACATACATTTTTATTGAAACAAAAGGTCTTGAAACTGTTCTTTTGGACTTCACAACTGTGTACACTTATAGGGCCAGATGTAGGTAAGTATATTTTACCGATTCATAAATACTGAATTTTACCGATTCGGTATTTATGAATCGGTAAAATAGAAGGGGGGAGATCTAGGTAGAATCGGTAATTGAATTACCGATTCGGTAAATACGGATTCGGTAATGCCCGTTGATTCCTATGGGCATTGAAGCCCATAGGAATCAATTAGCATTACCGAATCGGTATTTACCGATTCTGTAAATACCGAATGTTGCAAGGGTGCAGGGGGTGTCACTTTAACACCCTCTAGCACCCCGAATTCAGGCACGTGTGACATGTGGCACACAGACATGCCCTAAGGGCATGTCTGTCTGTCACATGGCATAGGTGTGCATGCACACATGTGCATGCACACCTGGAATCGGTATTTTACCACCCAATTAGATTGGGTGGTAAAATACCGATTCGGTAAGGCCTGTGGGACTCAGAAGAGTCCCACCTACATCTGCAAATTACCGAATCGGTAAAAATACCGATTCGGTATTTTACCGATTCGGTAAATTTACCGAATCGGTAAAATAGGGCCCCTACATGCCAAATACTTAATACCGGTCGGTCGTTACCGACCGGTATTTTGGCTCCTACATCTGGCCCATAGTCATTACTGTGTCATACAGCCACTCAGGTCAGGTGATGTAACATGCAAAAACAAAAGAGGTTGAAGGTCCGAAAGAAGGTAGAGGGTAGTAAGGTCCTCTGGAGTGAGGATGAAGGGATACACCCGCCTGTCAAATACTGCAAACCTAAGGGTACCCCTTTTGGAGAGGCAACACCTCCATAGCTGACTGTGTGGGATCTGTGATGTGACACACCTATACAAAACTCGTATTAGAGTAGGAAAGGGAAAATACCCTTTTCTTTATGGAACCCTCACCAACTCTGGTAGTGGCATGCAGCACCATTTTGTTCACACTGACTCCTAAAGGTCAGGTTGGGCATGACCATATTTCAGGGAACTCTTCTGAAGAAGGTTGTTTAGGGGAGTGTAACGTTAAAGATAGAATTCCTCACCCACTCCCAAGGTATCCCATTATTGGTGGGGTGGGTGAGAAGGTTTAAAACGTGATTTAGCAGGTGATGAAGCACCCATTTCCAGTGTGGCCTACTTCCAGTTCCAGTGTGGAGATGATGAGTGCTAAACTTGCACCCGTCTTTGTTTTGATGCATTGTTCTCTGTTGCAGGACCTTTTGTCTCATCATCCTTTTCTCCCAGTACCTCCGCAAGGTGCCAGTGCCATTTCCAAAGTACAGTAAAGCCAGGAAATGCCATGTCTCCAGGATCAACTTCTTCCAGCTTTTCTCGGTGAGTCCCTGATCAGCCTCGAAATGATAAACTGACATCACCAGTGACCTGACTGGCAATAGGTGGGAGGTTTGTTTTACGTTTGAAACGTTAAGCTCAATTTAAATATTGTTTTTCAGTGGTCTTTTTGCAGATTCTCTCCTAAGTTGTGTTTGTGAGGTGATGATTATGGACCAGGTTAAACAAGTGCATAGCGGTCCAAATCACCTCCTACAATTAGGCTAAGCTGAGCCTTGGTATGTGAGGAACAAGGACATCTCAGTTTAATTCGTTCTTCCCTGTGGGTCACAGGAGGAAAGGTCTATTTGCTAATATTTTTTGATGCTCTATCCCTGACTCTTGAGTACTGCAGCTGTAGTGTGTGGGTGTGTTCAGTTTGGCAAGTAGCGCCCACTACTTGAGTCTGGAACTCCAGGAGCAGCATTCCAGTTCCCAATAGAAGTGCAATGGCAATGCGCATAGTTCTCCTGCATGCTGCCACTACGTCATCATATGCAAGACACATGCAAGGGCATGTTGTTCACTAAAACATCAATTGCTCCAACCTCTACAGGTGTCTAGGTTGGCTGGTAGCTAAGGGTTTGTAAAGACATTCACGTGCAAGCAAAGTCGTTTGGAGTTCCTAATTATTTGCTTACCTGTAGTGTGCAAAGTTCCTCTCTTTTCATACGTCTGTGTACCTGCATAGCTTTTATTTGCAAGCTGGTGATATTTCGGGATTACTGACATAATATTGAGTACAAAAATATAGGCATTAAAAATATCGAGTTTAAAATATCGACTACCAAAATATCGAAATCCTATCTACAAACAGGTAAGTACAAAAATATTGAATCAAAAATATCGTTTAAAAATAATATAGTTAGTGAAAATATCGAATTTTTGTTAATGTCTTAAAAGTAATTTAAAATAAATTAAATATTAAAAATATTTAACTAAAACATACTTAAAAATACTTAAATAACCTTAAAATTATAAAATAATTAATTTAAGTTAAAAAAAACAATGATACTTTTTAAAACATAAATAGATATATTCACATGATATTAATTAAAAAAACACAATATTTTTACTGTAGGATAGCGTAGGGGTAAACATTACTATTCACACTCCAGTGAGTGCAACAGTAGGGAAAGTGTTGGATAGCGTAGGGGTGAAAATGACTATTCCCACTCCATTGAGTGCAACAGTAGGGAAAGCGTTGGATAGCGTAGGGGTAAAAATTACTAATCCCACTCCAATGAGTCCAACAGTAGGTAAAGCGTTGGATAGCATAGGGGTAAAAATTACTATTCCCACTCTAGAGAGTGCAACAGTACGGAAAGCGTTGGATAGCGTAGGGGTAAGAATTACTATTCCCACTCCAAAGAGTGCAACAGTAGGGAAAGCGTTGGATAGCGTAGGGGTCAAAATTACTATTCCCACTCCAGGAAGGGCAAACGTAGGGAAAGCGTTGGATAGCGTAGGGGTAAAAATTACTATTCCCACTCCAGTAAGTGCAACAGTAGGGAAAGTGTTGGATAGCGTAGAGGTAATAATTACTATTCCCACTCCAGTGAGTGCAACAGTAGGGAAAGCGTTGGACAGAGTAGGGGTCAAAATTACTATTCCCACTCCAGGAAGGGCAACAGTAGGGAAAGCTTTGGATAGCGTAGGGGTAAAAATTACTATTCCCACTCCAGTGAGTGCAACAGTAGGGAAAGCGTTGGATAGCGTAGAGGTGATAATTACTATTCCCACTCCAGTGAGTGCAACAGTAGGGAAAGCGTTGGATAGCGTAGGGGGAAGAATTACTATTCCCACTCCAGTGAGTGCAACAGTAGGGAAGCGTTGGATAGCGTAGGGGTAAAAATTACTATTCCCACTCCAGTAAGTGCAACAGTAGGGAAAGCGTTGGATAGCGTAGGGGTAAAAATGACTATTCCCACTCCAATGAGTGCAACAGTAGGGAAAGCGTTGGATAGCGTAGAGGTAATAATTATTATTCCCACTCCAGTGAGTGCAACAGTAGGGAAAGCGTTGGATAGCGTAGGGGTAAAAATTACTATTCCCAATCCAGTGAGTGCAACAGTAGGGAAGCATTGGATAGTGTAGGGGTAAAAATTACTATTCCCACTCCAGTGAGTGCAACAGTAGGGATAGCGTTTTATAGCGTAGAGGTAATAAAAACTATTCCCACTCCAGTGAGTGCAACAGTAGGGAAAGCGTTGGATAGCGTAGAGGTAAAAATTACTATTCCCACTCCAGTGAGTGCAACAGTAGGGAAAGCTTTGGATAGCGTAGGGGTAAAAATTACTATTCAAACTCCAGTGAGTGCAACAGTAGGGAAAGCGTTGGATAGCGTAGGGGTAAAAATTACTATTCCCACTCCAGTGAGTGCAACAGTAGGGAAAGCGTTGGATAGCGTAGGGGTAAAAATTACTATTCCTACTCCAGAGAGTGCAACAGTAGGGAAAGCAATGGATAGCATAGGGGTAAAAATTACTATTCCCACTCCAGTGAGTGCAACAGTAGGGAAAGCGTTGGATAGCGTAGGGATAAAAATTACTATTCCCTCTCCAGTGAGTGCAACAGTAGGGAAAGTAAATACTTCATATATTATTTAAAAATATATATATATTGATATCTATAATAAATTAATTAAAAGTAATTACCAATTTAATATAATATAATAATTAATCAATTAAAAATACAAATAAAAATTAATTCTTACAATTAATTACCTATTAGCACAAATGTATTACAAATTAGCAATTAATTAATTAGCAATTAAAAATTAATTAACAATTGATTAAATATAAGTATCCATAAATAAATTAAATTATTTAATTAGTTATAATTAAATAACTTCCCACACTATTCCCCTATAAACCCACAACCCACTACGGAAAATACATTAGTAAAATTAACATATTTATCAACTAATCAATTAAGTAAAATTAATTGCCAATTAAAATTTAAATAATTACCAAATAAACATTGATTAACAATTAATTAAAAATAAATATCAATAAATACATTTTAATATTTTATTAAATATAATTAAATTACTTCCCACCCTATTCCCCTATAAACCCACAACCCGCTACAGAATTAAATTACGCAAAAATTAAATAACATAAAATTCATTACTTAAAATAAATTATAACATAAATATACACTTTTCACACACATACTAACATACAAAACACTATAAAAAATTCGATATTATGAAACATTCGATAATTTTAATAACCTATATTATATACTTCGATATTTTGACTTTCTATATTTATAAAATTCGATATTACATTACTTACCTTAAAAACGATATTTTTGATGACTATATTCTGTCTATTCGATATTTTGTCCATTCTATGTTTTGAAGTCGATATTTGTGTAATTCGATATTTTGTACTCGATAATTTGTCTGTATACCTATATTCCGTCGAGTGAATGTGCTTTAAGTTGATGTCCCTTTTTCCTGTGGGTTAACTCCATTTTATACTTACATAAACGAGGGGTGGAGGGTCTAAGGGAGTTTTAAGACCTACCCAGGCTATCATCCCCTAATTGACATACTGAAACTACAAAGAAACCTGGAGGTCTAAACAAAGAAAAACAAAGAGTCAGTCATGTACTCTAAACTTATAAGACTAAAAAGTCAACAATGTACAGGATAGAATAACCAATAAGTCTTATACAGAGTTAATAGTCCAACGCATTAACCACCAGCAAAGCATTTTACTCATTACTTTAAAACTGGATAGATGTTTATGATCATTTTTTTCTCTCAACAACTTAAAAAGTGCACAAATGTCCTTATATTAATATGAAAACCTGTGTTAGCGCTTTGCCTTGTACACATTTCGAAGCCCATAAAGTGCCACTTGATAAATCGAAATTCGAAACTGAGACTGTTCAACAAAACAATACATTTAAATAACCTAAAGCACATTAGGCTCTACAAGGAAGACAGAGGGTGGTTAAGTGTTCAAACCATAAAAGTTTATTAAATGTTAAATGTTTACACCAGATTGTTCGCTGTCACTAGGACTTAGTTCAATTGGCTGTATTTCTTCTCTAATCATTTCTGGGATGCATTATTTTGATACAACAGTTCTCAGTCTCTCATCTTTTTTCAGACATTTCTCTTTCCTCTGCACTCTACCAAGCCAAAGTGCTTACACTCACATTTTCAGCTGCATGATTTCTTGTTGTTACTGTTTGCTCATTCACTCAGACTTGATATTGAGACCCGTGTGCCGTCTTTTTCTCCCCCTGAACGTTTATTCTGTGCTAGAGATTGACTCTACGAATCAGTGACTGTTGTTACCACTACTTCATCAGTTTATCTCACTGTCTTGAGTTTGAGAGGCATCAATCCAGTTTGGCAGACCTACGCACTTCACAATAGTGTTAGTCATTAGAATGACTTAGAAAGGTCCTCATCAACGGGGCTCCAGGCAAGTCTTTCTGATGTTTTTCCTTACTATGATTCCGTTTCCTGGACCTAAATCATGACATAGTTCTTGTCTTGGAAGCGATGTCACCAAGTCAACTTGATGAGAGATAGAATGAAACACAGCAGCCAATCTTTTACAATATCGAAGAACCAATTCATCTGTTATATTCACAAGCACAGTGGCAGGCACTGATGAGACTCTCATAGCTCTCCCCATCAAGATTTAAAGGAGGTAGAGCCCCGTCCTCTGATCTAGAGTGCTTTGAAGGCTCATCAAGACCAGAGAAAGAACATCAGGTGATTTCTGAGAAGCAGATGCACACACATTGGCCATTCAGGATTTTAGAGTGCTGTTGATCTGTTCCACAATACCAAAATCATCGGCCTTGTAACTGCAGTGAAATCTCTAATCCATCAGTAGTGCTAAACACATTAACATTATCACTTAATTTCTGAAGTATGTCCCATGATCTGACTCAAGAGTAACAGTAGGACGAACCAGGGAATCATTTCTCTCAGGAATAGTTTGACCACAGTAAGGCTGTCACTCCTTTTGATTAGGTATACTTCTTCCCAGCAACAGAATAAACAGACTACCACAAGGATATAGCCAAGTCAATTGCAGATGGCCAGATCTTCCTATGTGACTCATGACCACAACTGTCCTTCTGCCAGCATTCAACTGCTGGCAAGTAGCACACAAAACACAGACTCTTAGCAATGACACAGAAATGGGGAGTATTAAAAAAATTGCTCAAAAGACGGATCCTAGCATTTCACCCTATATGGGTAGGACTGTCATATGGCTTATACGTTCCCAAGTAAAGCTGTGTGTTTGTCAGATGACACAAAGTCAGGATTGTGTGAGACTGATTCTGAGCACACCTTAAGGATATGTTGGCCTAAGTTCTGCTATCTCACAGTGCAGCATCTGTACCCTTAATCTGGAAAGGTAACAAATGAATTATGAAACCACAGAACATGCCAACCCTGACTCTCCAAAGAATGGTGGTAACAGATCTAGTTGGCAGGGTATGCTCAGACGTGAGTCCCCTGCTCACTTTGCCACTGGATTCAAGCAAGCCGGGCTGAAGACGGCTGAAATGCCAGAAACCAATCCTCGGAAGCTGGTTTCCGGTCCAGGGAAGGCATGGCTTGGCAGTTCGGGCAGGACTGTTCCCATGAGACACAGGGTCAGACTGATTTGCATATGGCCATGTCTGAAATGGGGTGGCAGAGTGAGCTAAAGAACAGTGATGGATTAAACCCAGAGCTGTTGACTGGGTGTGAGTGTTTGATTTGTTCAGATGCTCCGTCCATCACCACCCCCTTTTGTACCGCTTTGTTCTCCATAAGTAGGCAGGGTATGCTCAGACGTGAGCCCCTTGCTCACTTTGCCACTGGATTCAAGCAAGCCGGACTGAAGACGGCTGAAATGCCAGAAACCGGTCCTCGGAAGCTTGTTTCCGGTCCAGGGAAGGCTTGGCAGTTCGGGCTGGACTGTTACCATGAGGCACAGGGTCAGACTGATTTGCAATGGCTATGTCTGAACTGGGGTGGCAGAGTGGGCGAAAGAACGGTGATGGATTAAACCCAGATCTGTTGACTGGGTGTGAGTGTTTGATTGGTTCAGATGCTCTGTCCATCACCACCCTCTTTTGTACCGCTTTGTTCGCCATAAGTTGGCAGGGTATGCTCAGACATGAGTCCCTTGCTCACTTTGCCACTGCTCCCAGCTGCTCCGCCCTCCCTCGCACTTGGCCATATATGGCGACCGTGCAACGCAGTTGAGTGTGACCTAGTTTAGGACACCCCCGCGCCGCACGGCCACCAGCTGCTGCGAGTGCCTCCCGCCTCCCGCCACCCGCCTGCCTCGCTGACCCTGCCGCCGTCTGACCACGCCCCCTGCCACTGAGCGGCGTGGTCTCCTGCGGTCTAGTGCTGTGTTCACTGAGTTTGTAGGCTCCTGTGCCCCGTTTGTCCTTGCTCTGTGCCCCTTTGCTGCTGCTGTGTTTATCTTTTGTTTTCCTTGTATTTTTATCGCCTGTCCCCCTGCTCTCGCTCCCCGGTTTCCTCCCGCCCCGCTCCCCGCTTCCCGCCTCTGTAGATAACCACGCCCTCTTTTCTTTCTGTGCCCTCCCCGCTCCCGCCTCCCAGCTGCTCCGCCCTCCCTCGCACTTCGCCATATATGGCGACCGTGCGAACGCGCAGCAGTCACGCGCAGCGGGAGCGCCGATTGTGCACCAAAGGTAAGCCCGTCTACACCTGTCCGCGCCTGGACCACGCCCAGTGCCGGAACCCCTGGCCCCCGCAGACCCCTGAACCACCCACCGGACATACGACGCCGCCACCCTCAACGCACTCAACGCCGGCCGATTCCCGGGATGCTACTGAGCCACCCTGAGACGCACCCACGGACCCTTCTGCTGCAACGCCTGCAAGTTTACCTGCATCCGGACCTGCACCACTCCAGCAGTACCCAAGACCTTGACGAGCAACAGCAGCAGCCACCTGAGATGCATCCTGCTGAACACCCGCTCCGTCCACAGGCACGCCATCGGGATCTGGAACCTGCTCGACACCACAGCCCCAGACGTCGCCTTCTTCACGGAAACCTGGATGAACGCCTCCTCCGCGCCTGACATCGCCATCGCCATCCCAGACGGCTACAAGATCATCCGTAGGGACAGCATCAATCACACCGGGGGAGGCATCGCCATCATCCACAGGAACACCATCCGCATCACGACCGACACCGATGACACCCTCTCTACAGCTGAGCACCTGCACTTCCAAGTCCACATCAACCCCAAGACCACCCTCAGAGGCACCCTCATCTACAGACCCCCGGGACAACGCACACAATTCAGCGAAGACATCGCCGACTTCATCAGCCCGCACGCCCTCTGCTCCGCGGACTACATCCTCCTAGGGGACCTCAACTTCCACCTGGAGAACAACAACGACCGAAACACCACCACCCTGCTGGACAACCTCGCCAACCTGGGACTCAAGCAACTGGTGACCACCCCCACCCACTACGCCGGACACACACTCGACCCCGTCTTCTCATGCAGCAAGGACATCGCCTTCAGCCACGCCACCGGACTCCACTGGACGGACCACAGCTGCGTCCACTTCAGCTTCGCAAGGACCACGATCCACCACCACCACCAGCAACAGGCGGCACGCAGGAACTGGAATAACATCACAGCCGACCAGCTGGCGTCCTCCCTGAGCACGAACCCTCCCACCAGCACAACAAACCCCAGCCAGGCGGCCACCAACCTCATGAAGTGGATCAACGACTGCGCAGATGAGCTCGCCCCCATGAGGACCCCGCCCCGCAGACCCGGCAGCAAGAAAGCCCCATGGTTCACCGACGAACTCAAGAGCTCCAAGAAGAACTGCAGAGCCCTCGAGAGAACCTGGCGCAGAGACCCAACACCGGACAACATGACTGCCCTTAAGCTCGCCACCCGGAAACACCACCAACTCATCCGCGCCACCAAGAAAACTGCATTCCAGGAACGACTGGACAACAACGCACACAACAGTAAAGAACTCTTCAACATCGTCAAAGAGTTCTCCAACCCCAACGCCGGAAACAACGACATCACCCCTTCGCAAGACCTCTGCAACTCCCTCGCCTCCTACTTCCACAACAAGATCGCGGACATACACAACAGCTTCAGCACTCAACCGACGAGCACCACGACCGAACCACCGCCCCCCACCACCACCCTCCGCGCCTGGACTCCGATCAGCACCGAAGACACCATCCGCACAATAAACTCCATCCACTCCGGATCTCCGACCGACCCTTGCCCCCACCACGTCTTCAACAAGGCCGACGCTATCATCGCACCCCACCTGCGGGACATCATCAACACCTCCTTCGACACCGCTACCTTCCCGGAGAGCTGGAAGCACGCCGAACTCAGCGCTCTACTAAAGAAGCCATCGGCTGACCCCACCGACCAACAAGAACTACCGCCCCATCTCACTGCTCCCATTTCCTGCAAAAGTCATCGAGAAGACCGTCAACAAGCAGCTGGCCGCCTTCCTCGAGACGAACTAATCCCTCGACCCCTCAAAGTCTGGGTTCCGGGCCAACCACAGCACCGAGACCGCCCTGATCGCAGTCACAGATGACATCCGAGCGCTGCTCGACAACGGAGAAACAGCGGCACTCATCCTCTTCGACCTCTCTGCGGCCTTCGACATTGTTTGCCATCGCACCCTAGCACAACGCCTCAGCAACGTGGGAGTCCAGGAGAAGGCACTGGAGTGGATCATCTCCTTCCTCGCCGGAAGAACACAGAGAGTCCGCCTCCCCCCGTTCAGATCTGAAGCCACCGAAGTCATCTGCGGCGTCCCACAAGGCTCCTCACTCAGCCCAACCCTCTTCAACATCTACATGAGCCCCCTCGCAGACATCGCATGCCAGCACAACCTCAACATCATCTCCTACGCCGACACCCAGCTGATCCTCTCCCTTACCAACGACCCCGCCACCGCCAGAGCCAACCTTCACGAAGGGATGAAAGAGGTAGCCGAATGGATGAAGAACAGCCGCCTGAAATTGAACTCGGACAAGACGGAAGTCCTCATCATGGGATCCTCACCCTCCGTCTGGGACGACTCCTGGTGGCCCCCCGCCCTAGGCAGCGCACCCAAACCAACAGACCACGCACGCAACCTGGGCTTCATCCTGGACTCCTCCCTCTCCATGACCAGACAAGTCAACGCCGTCTCCTCGTCATGCTTCAATATCCTGCGCATGCTACGTAAGATCTTCCGGTGGATCCCCACCGAGACCAGGAAGACGGTCACCCAGGCCCTCGTCACCAGCCGTCTGGACTATGGCAACACCCTCTACGCCGGAACCACCGCCAAACTCCAGAAGAGACTCCAGCGGATCCAGAACGCCTCAGCACGACTCATCCTGGACATCCCCCGTCGCAGCCACATCTCCGGACACCTGAGAGATCTGCATTGGCTCCCGGTCAACAAGAAAATCACCTTCCGTATCCTCACCCACGCACACAAAGCCCTACACAGCCAAGGCCCAGGATACCTCAACAGCCGCCTCAACTTCTACGCTCCCAAACACCAGCTCCGTTCGACCAGCCACGCCCTCGCCGCCGTCCCCCGCATCCGCAGAGCCACCACAGGGGGACGGTCCTTCTCCTACCTCGCCGCCAAGACATGGAACTCCCTCCCCACCCACCTCCGCCTGACCCAGGACCACCTCGCCTTCAGGAATCAACTCAAGACCTGGTTGTTCGAGCAGTAGCGGAAAAAAAACAGAACAGCATTAAGAGACAAAAAAAATAGCAGTAATACATTTCAGATCCATAATATCACAAAGTTGACAGAACAGTAGATCAATTGATGTAAACCATGAAAAAGAAAAAAAGAAGAGAAGAAAAGAGCACAACACAGATGAAAGCTAAAAGCAAAATACATCTCAATTTCCTATTCAATTAGCAATTGGAGACCATAAGTTGCGACCAAATGTCCTCTTACTTATACCCTTCAGTTTATATCATGCGGTTTCAAGATAGTACATGGATAAAAGCTTATTTTGCCACAAAATGAAATTCGGTGGTTCTTCATCAAGCCAGCCTGATGTTCTGCAAAAGCGAAAAGCAGACATGCATATAAACACAAATCCAATATCTGTGTCCGAGGTCAACTTAACCGCATTTTCTTCGCAACCGAACAAAACCAGAGATGCTGTTAATTTGACTGAGATGGACAGCTCAGCTATAAAAAAATGCTCTCCATCAACAATAAATCTTGCCAGTTTCGGATAGTCAAAAAACATGTTTACAGCATCGACCCCATATAGATTACAACGGCTACAACTTGTCCCACGCCCTGCACTCCATTTAGCTATCTTCCCTGGTGTATAGTAAAGCCCGAAGACAGACATAAAATGCTGACTAATGAGTGATCCATTCATCAAAACATTTCTAGCAATTGCTAAACTTCTCTCTATATTTACACATTGAATATTCAATTTATTCTGCCATTTGATCGCTACAGCCTCTAGATCATCCTCCCTCTTTTCCAAGATTAGCTGATACAGAGGCCCAATTCTTCGCCGCTGCTTAATCGCTTCTAAAATTTCAATGTTCCCCAGAAAGATTAAATATTGTGACATCTTCTGTAAACAAAAGCTACGTACCTGAAGGTATTTTAAAAAATCAGAGCGAGGTATATGATAAGTGTTCATTAAATAATCAAATGGTACAAAATCCTTCTCTATAAATAGATCCCCCAAATTCTTAACGCCTAAATTATTCCACCTATGCATTACCCCATCCTGGAATATCGCTGGCAAAAAAGAACAATTCTGCAAAGGAGTATACTTTGTTAAGTTAATGCTAAGCCGAAATTTTCTTTTAATAGATCGCCAAATAAAAAAGGCTGTATCAAATATCTTAAATGTAGTCTTTTTATAATAGCTCGGCTCTATAATCCAGTTTAAGCACTGTTTCGCCTCCGTACCCAGGAGCATTTCATAGATCGATGGGGTCAAAAAATCCTCTATATAATTTTCCGGCAATAAAAGTACACCCATGTATTGCATTATTGCCATCCAATGATACCATTGAAAGTTTGGAATACCCCATCCCCCTCTATCTCGAGATAACTCACAGCTTTTCAGCACTCTCCTGGCCCGGCGGTACCCCCATAAAAATCTAGAGCACATTCTCTCTAAACGGGCAAAATATCCTGACGGTATTAACAACGGTATGGCTCGAAATATATATAAACATTTTGGGAAGATGAGCATTTTTATCAGATTGCTTCAACCTAGTAGCGAAAGTTTCAAATTATTAACCCTTTCAAAAATTCTATTGGAGGATGCTATTACAGGATCTAAATTAATAGGAATAATATCCTCAATGTTGGCGGTGATTTTAATCCCAAGGTATATGGCCTCTTTATCTATCTTCATATTCTCTGGACGTCCTACCACAGAGTGTATAAGCTGGGTTTTATCAATATTCAACGTATAACCAGAAAAGCAACCAAATTCCTCCGCTAATTTTACAATATTAGGTAAAGCCGTATTAAGTTGCGCTGTTACCACGGCAATATCGTCGGCGTAAGCGCAGACTTTTAATTCCCAACCATTTAGCTGTACTGGTTTAATTGCGGGATTCCTTTCCAGATTTCCGATAAAAGGATCAATATATAAAGCGAACAGCAAGGGGGAGCAGGGGCAACCCTGTCTCGTCCCCCTTGCTATCCGCACCAACCCCGACAGAGAACCTGAAATCCGAATGACCGCAGTCGGTTGAGAATAAAGTGTTCTTATTGCCTTATTAAACTCCCCGGGAATCCCCATCTTCTCCACCGCCGCCCACAAAAAAGCCCAGGTAACCCTGTTGAACGCTTTTTCGGCGTCCAACAGGGCCACCCCGACTGAAGAGCCGGTCCCCTGCGCCCAATCCAGGGGCTGGACTGTTCCCATGAGGCACAGGGTCTGACTGATTTTCATACGGCCATGTCTGAACTGGAGTGGCAGAGTGGGCTAAAGAACGGTGATGGATTAAACCCAGATCTGTTGACTGGGTGTGAGTGTTTGATTGGTTCAGATGCTCTGTCCATCACCACCCCCTTTTGTACTGCTTTGTTCGCCATAAGTTGGCAGGGTATGCTCAGACGTGAGTCCCTTGCTCACTTTGCCACAGGATTCAAGCAAGCCAGGCTGAAGACGGCTAGAATGCCAGAAACCGGTCCTCGGAAGCTTGTTTCCGGTCCAGGGAAGGCATGGCTTGGCAGTTCGGGCTGGACTGTTTCCATGAGACACAGGGTCATACTGATTTGCATACAGCCATGTCTGAACTGGGGTGGCAGAGTGGGCTAAAGAACGGTGATGGATTAATCCCAGATCTGTTGACGGTGTGAGTGTTTGATTGGTTCAGATGCTCCGTCCATCACCACCCCCTTTTGTACCGCTTTGGTAACAGATCTAGAACTTTTTTGTTTGGTTGCTCATGCACACCAAAAGAGATACCTAAGAAATACTCAGCAAAGCGTTTCAGTATTTATTGAAGCATTGTGGTTCTTGTATAGAAGACATTCCCTGTAATAATCAATAGAAGGAACAGAATAGCATAATTAGCATTATGAGAATAGTGAAGAAAATTAATAACTCCACCATTGTGCTATAACAGTGAATTTATGCTGGCATATAAGTACTGTAATATGTTATTCTCCTACCTACCGCTAATTAACCTAGTATGACTAAGGTGAGTGATCTGCCAAATCCCTGCAGGATGATCTAAATTCCCATTACCTGCTGGTAAGTGTCATCAGGCTGCCCGTCTTGGTGGAGATCTGCGCATCCGTCGTAGAGGTAAAAAGGAATCGGCTGGGCTGGAATTCCAGCATGCAGTGACCTCACAGTGTCAGTGAAATGCTCCGCTGAATAAGGAAGTAATGATGCTAATATAACAAACAACACACATGCTGGCTGCCATGCTGAAGCCCCGTTCAGGCTACTATTGTTTATTCTATTCTGATTGCTCTATCGCCAAGTGGACTAGGTGTAGTGTACCTGGCCTCTGTACACAATGTTCAAGGTGGTGTGACGGTATGCCTTTGAAGTGGAAATGTAAGTAAAAGCAGTGTCAGAGAATATTATCCTGCTCAGGAAAGCAAGGAAATGTGTGTCAGATGTCCATGTACAGTATTCAAGAAAGGATGTCAATTTAACGTGAACATGCAAAATGATGGTGTTCTCACTCGATCCGAATGTGTCCATTTGACAGCACCTCAGAAAGGCCTAGCCATATGTGAAACTTTAACATCAGGTAAAACAGGTCTTCTATCTATAGAAACTCAAACCTTATCCTGATTCCTTCCACATCCAGACCTTACCCATATTTCCTTCTCGGTCACTGGTTCTTCCCCAGTGTTTATTGTACTCAACAACATATTTGAAACAGAGCCAGTGTCAGATTCACATGGTCCTTCTAGACCGAATGTGCAAGATTCAAGAGTGCAATACTTTGCCATTTTGTTCACATTGAGGTTTCCAGCTGGGACAAAATCCCACCTGCTCCTGTGTGCTGCACATTTTACAACAGATACTTCACTAAGGACTTGCAACACTTCTATCAAATTCATGACATATTTCCTGTTTCCTATAGAGAAACCAGAGGAAGTCAAGAAACCCCTCTATGATCACAGCTGACCAAAATCGTGGACCACATCAAAACCATTTTGACTGTCAATGTAAATGATAGCATTAAAACTACTGGAAATCCACCAAGCTTGGTGAGACAATCAATAGATACTTTGGGGTGGGGTGTTGTGGGTATAGGAAGTGGTGGCACCTATCTGATTTGTGTATAATTGGGTGGAGTTCTGCTTCGTGTGGTGCAAAAGGTAGGGGAAATACCCTAAGACCCCTAAATGTGTGGAGGAACGAATCCTGCACAAAACTGTAAACAAAAGATCCTATGCACATGCTTATGATTAGTCCATGAGAGTTCAAGTGTTTCAAATAAGACTCTCAATAAAGTTCCATGAATAGGTTTCTTGTTGTTCTATATTTATTCTGAGTTTTCCAAAAGATTACATTATTGATACTTCAACATCCAACATAAATCGTGGTTGGATTGTGGCTTGCCTGTGCTGTATTGGGAGGCAAACTTATTCCTTTTCACACAATGGGATCCGGAACCAGGTACACGCCAGAAGCCAACACAGACTGCCAGCGTACTTGCTCATGGCAGGGCTTCCCATCGGTTGGAAAACTCAGAAGACACTCAAACATTGGCCAGTCACAATGCTGGGAATGGAGGATGTCGCATTGGCATCCTAATCACCGGTGCGAGACCGCCGCTCCACTGGCGGCGGGTCCCAGCACCGCTAGGGTGGCGGGTGGGACCCTATGTTGGATACTAGCACCCATTCCAGCTACTACCTTAAGGCATCCAAGAATCGGTGCAGACACTAGATCAAGTGTGCTAAAGAAATAAACCAATATTTGTTTAAAATTCACATGTAATATAGTGATGGCACTTTTTGTATTTTTTGTAGGAGACAAAACTGTCAGCGTACGATGAGGAAGAACTACAAACAAGGGCACAGTGTTATTCTGATCGATTTGTATGAATATGTTATACTTTCAGAGAAGGAATGAATATTTAGAGTGAATTTCCATTAATTGTCTGGAATTCAAAGGCCCGCTAGGGAAGAATTTTCTTGAATAGGGAATGATAGTTGCAGGAATTATGCCCACTGGAGCGGAATAATGGATGTAAATTTATTGTATATATTATACATATTGCAACATTATCTTTTTTGGCAAAAACACAATGTATTGTGTTTAGAGAAAATAACACTCAATGGAAGAGTTTTGTATAATTCTCTGAAAGAGAAGACATGGTTATATCTTTGACAAGGAGTCATATAACCACTAAAAATTGTACATAAGATCGTTTCAAAATGGATGCCATGTTTTTGTTATCTTCGATATTGTGTTGGGGCAGGTAGTCCTACCTTTCTTGTTATAAACAAGCACTATGTGTTTGCACTGTTTACAAACTGCTAGCTACCCGTGACCAAGGTGCGGCGGCTGCAGCAAAACGCGTTGGGCGTTCGTTTGCTAATTTGTAACTAAATAACTCACGCTTATGGAGTTGGGCTCAAGACTGCATTTTTGAATACATGAAAAGTACTTTTTTCAATTTGATAGAGGATCGCTACCTCGCTTGAGCTCGTCACTGACAAAGCGGCAGAGAGACCAGCAAACTGTTTTTTTAATTAATATATATATATATACACACCTATAATATAACATCTAATAAAATACATATATTATAAATTAAAACATTAAAATATTAAATAATTTTTTAATTTACATTTTGCACTCCCTTCAGTGCAGCAGTAGGGAAAGTATTGGATAGCGGAGGGGTAAAAACATACTATTCCCACTCCAGTGAGTGCAACGGTAGGGAAAGTGTGTGATAGCGGAGGGGAAAAAATGACTATTCCCACTCCAGTGAATGCAACAGTAGGGAAAGTGTTGGATAGCGGATGGGAAAAATAACTATTCCCACTCCAGTGAGTGCTACAGCAGGGAACGTGTTGGCTAGCAAAGAGGTAAACATTACAAGTCCCACTCCAGTGAGTGCTATAGTAGGGTAAGTTTTAGATAGCGGAGGGGTACAAATTACTATTCCTGCTCCAATGAGTGCAACAGTAGGGAAAGTGTTGGATAGCAAAGGGGTGGAAATTACTATTCCCCCTCCAATGAGGGCAACAGAAGGGAAAGCGTTGGATTGTGGAGAGGTAAAAATTACTATTCCCACTGCAGTGAGTGCAATAGTCGGGAAAGTGCTGGATAGCAAAGTGGGAAAAATAACTATTCCAACTGAAGTCAATTCAAAATTAAAAATAAACAAAATATCAACAATACAAAAGGTGTTAAAAAACAAAAAAGAAAACATATATAAAAATATAAAAAATTACTAAAGATAGAAACATATTATAATGTTAAAATAATCTAAAAATTACCTACAACGATTGTTTTATAAAAATGTAAAAAATATTTTACAAATAAGTTTAACTATATTTTAATAGAAATTAATTATAATCAAAAACATTGCTACATAAATTTAATATTTTTTATTTCCTTCCCAATAACACCGCACAATTCACAACACACATTTACATTTTTTTCTAAAGTGTACCTCCATAACTAACATAATTAATCATCACATAAACAAACATAAATTAAAAAAAGAATTAAAAGAGATAACAATAAATTTACTCACTAAACGTTACTCCTATAAAAGTAAAATACACACACAAAATAAAAATAAACAATTACAATAAATGTTAAACAATTATGGAATGAATAGTAACGAGCAACTAATTATTAATTAATGACACCTAAAATACTTTCCACCCTTTACCACTATAAACCTCACAACAATTACACAATTGCCATATTTAATGTTTAATTAATTATTTAACAATTAATTATTAATTAATTAAAAATAAATTACTTCCAACTTATTCCCCTATAAACCCAATTACCCATTTCTAAAACATGGCACAATTAACAAAAAGAACTGTCAATTGAATAATCAATTAATAATAATTCACTAGCCATTGATAAATGGTTGTTCATAAATTAATTCCGACAATTTACACTATAAATTATAAATTGAATAAATATTAATATATAAAAATATTAATACATGTATTAAAATTAAATTACTTCCCACTCTATTCCCCTATAAACTCACAACACGCTCCTACAAAAATGATATAATTAACATAATTACCAACTAACTGATAATTAACAACCAATTATTTATTAATTATTTAATTTCCACAATTATCATTATAAAATATACATTAAATAAATATTAATAAATCTAAAATATTAATAATTTCGTTATAATTAAATAACTTCCCACCCTATTCCCCTATAAACCCACAACCCTCTCCTAAAACAATAACGCAATTAACATAATTACCAATTAGTTAATTAATAAAAATTAACAACCCATTAATAATTAATTAATAATAAAATCTAAATTAAATAAATACTAATAAATACCAAATATTAATTAATTTATCATAATTACATTACGTCCCACCCTATTCCCCTATAAACCCACAATCAGCTACAGAACTGAAAAAAACACTAAATTTAATTAACATACAATTAATAACTACTACAAATGTTAACACATATATTAAAAAACAAAAGCAATACTTATCCCTAAAAAATAGATCACTAACTAAAGCACATAACAATAATTTAAAAATCGATATTTTAAACAAATATATTTTTGCATAAGCTATTACTAACTTTGATATTTTCTAAAACTATATTTCTTACCTTAAAGTCGATATTCTTGACCACAATGTTCTTGTTGTCGATCTTTCTGTATCACAATATTTCAAACTCCATATTTGTGTATGTTGATATTTAAAACTCGATATTCTGACTGTGCACCATTCATCAGGTGGTGATTTACATAACTTAAGTAGACTTTGTGTAGAAAAGACATTGGCCCCATTTAGGATGGCGGGTAAGTCTGCACGCCACCCTAGCGGTGCTGGGACCGGCCAACAGTGGTGCGGCATTCCCGCACTACCAATTATTATGCGACCGCCACCCTCGCGGTTGCATCCCGCATATTCAACATTGTGGCGGGCGATGCTGTAAGCCGCACCCACCACAATGTTGAAAATGCATGTTGTGCATTGGCATGCACAACGTGACAGGCACGGCGCGGTGCCTGCCACCTTGTGAATGCCCATGTAGGGGGGTACCATGGGTACCCCCCAAGTGCAGCCCCCCACCGTCAACCTCCCCGGGGGCCTACAACGGGTCCCCAAAGTAAACACTGCATGCCTTTCCATGGTGGAGTCTCCGCCATGGAAAGGCATTTCTTCGCACATATCATAATATGGATGGTGGTGCCTGCAAGGCACTGCCACCATATTATGGGCCTTTTCCGCCCGGCAGGCAATTGTGACGATTGTCTACAAGCAGAAAAGCGGCAGACGGTCTTTCCGTCCGCTGTGGTAACCCCGCCATGCTAATGTGGTGGGGGTTAATGGCCGTCCAGCAGGGTGTTTTTTTCCGCGTGCATCGCCACCGCCGGTCGGGTGGTGGCCATCCGCCCGCCTTGCTAATGGGCCCCATTATATCTAAGACAAATGGGCTTTAAATACCAGCGCGGTGCTTCTACCAAGATCGGATTTCGGCTGACTGTCAATACGTGAGGTAGATCTTCGATTCCTCCAGTACACAAATAACAAAATCCTGATTACTTTTCTGAGTTATCCCATTTGGTTATGTGTATACTTTCAAATGGGGGATTTCCAACCGTAGTAAAAGAATACCGCACCGTACCCTATGTTCAAATGAACTATATGTGTATTGCTCTGGGGACTTATATTCTATGCTTTTTAAATATTGTACGCAGTGTTTTAATTGGGAACAATGTTCTACTTCCAGTTCGAATATTCTTGGTGTCAAGTTCTTCAAAAAGAGCTTCAAGTTTGTAAAAGTGCTACTGTGCAGTGAGACAGGTTAAGACCTATATTAAGATTCTTGTTAAAAGTATATTGCGACAACTCATCTCTAAAAGTCTCCAATTTTAAAATGTCCTTAGAGAGCCAGGATCAGCATGTAAAAGGTGATATGCCCATCTTATTATGTTGGAAATACCCTAGCGTATATACTAGCCAGGAAAAGCTCGAGGCAAAGCTCTTGGACCGGGACAGCTTGATCAACTTTTGGAAAGGGGCGACCAATCGGTCCCCCCGAACGTATGGTGGAGTACCACGATCCCCCCGGGAAGCCATCTTGGGCGGGGGGCGAGTCTCAGCTGGTATGCCCGAAGCGGCGTAGCCGGGGCGCGCCTTTTTCCCGCCCTAGAGTGGGCTGGCCTAGACACCAACGCGGCCGGCCACGCCCTCGGAGGCAGGCGGGGGCGGGTTCACGCCCACCCTGAAGACGGATAATAGGAGCGGAAGCCAAGAAAGCATCCTCTTGTTCCTGTGCTCTGAAGCTGCACCTCCCCGCTGCACGTGAGCTCGAGACGGAACGAAGAGCAATTTTGAGCGTTGTAATCCCTCTTTTTGTCTTACAGATATCCCGTCTAAGAATGCCCAAGAAGGTCGGAAGGCGGGTCGGTACCGAGGAGATGCTCCGCATAATCATGAAGGAGATAGCCGATCTAAAGAGAAAGGTTGAGGCTAAGGGCGGGGAGGGAGGACCGAAACGGCCTTTACAGGGAACAATTCCCGGTGGAAAGAGCAAGAGGCCCAGAAGGGGAGCACTTGGGGGGGAGACCCCGGTTCCCGAAGCGCCACGAGAGGAGCCAACCCCGGCGCCAAAGGAGGGGAATCCAATCCCTGTGGTGGTCACCCCTACGAACAGGGAGGATATGCCCCCCGAGTTAGCGGCGCAATTGGCAGCGTGGTTGGGAAACGATAGCGAGGGCGCCACGGCTGACGACGCCCGGGCAGTGATGAGGCAACTGCGGGAATCTAGGGAGGCTGCGAAGACGCCATCTTCTGTTCCCCCACAGGTCCCGGCGGTTGGAAGTACAGCAGGCCCAAGTTCGGCGACAAGCGTGGGGTCTACTTCAGGTAAGCGGCCATTGCCGATTGCGGGGGGGGAGTCTGCACCTTCTCGAAAGGAGAAGATTGCCCAGCACGTCCCACTAGAAGTCAAGGAATTGATTTGGGCGGATAAATATGTAAACATGTTTTCATTGCTTACCGACCATTACGAGATCGAGCATGTAAAGAGTCAAAAGGAGCTCATGCATCCGAGTGTTTGGCGCGCAAAAATGGCCGCCTTTAAGGTCGACGAGACCATTGGTACTTGGGGCAGAGCGTGGGGAATTTTTACTTCCATCATGGGGGAGCGCAGACCTGAGTTGTTGACCGAGTTACCCATTTATCAGTCACGTATTATGGAGTATTCTGTGGCATATGGGGGCAATCAGTGGTTCTGCTATGATAATCTGTTTAGAAAAGCTAAAGAACACAACCCGTTGTTGTCTTGGGATTGTTACGACTCTGTGTCTTGGCAAAAAATGGAGAGTACAGGGATGTTGAAGGTGCCATTAGTAGGGAGTAACGGGGGGAATCCTCCCGCCAAAACTCTAGGACGCCCTTTCGGACGGGTACAGGTAACGAGTTCCACACGAAGCCGAGTGGCAACACAGGTAAAAGGGGGATCTGTTGGAATTTTAACAGGGGCAAATGTACCAGGCCCCAGGGGTCATGCAAATTCAGACATGAGTGTGGGGGGTGCGGGCAGCCATCCCATCCTGAGTCCATGTGCAGAGCCAAAACGGGTGATAACGGTGGTAAGGGAGGCGCCAAACAGGTCTAATATAGTCCGAGGGGCGCCTTTACCGACCCCGATTGATACCATGGCAATGATTCCTTGGCTCAGCGAATACCCAGATCATGCTTCCGCTGGGGTGTTACGGAACGGGTTTTCATATGGTTTCCGCATCCCAGTGGGGGATTTTCAGGGGGTACCGGACTGTAAGAATCAAATGTCGGTCTTACAGCACACGGCAGTGGTACAGGTAAAGATTGGGAAAGAGGTGACTCGAGGTCGTGTCGCCGGTCCATTCGATTTGCCACCAGTTGCTAATTTTGTGTGTTCTCCTCTAGGGGTGGTCCCCAAGAAGGACCCGGGTGAGTTTCGGCTGATACACAATTTGTCAGCCCCACATGGTCTTTCCGTGAATGACGCGATAGACCCGGAAGTATGTTCGGTGCGGTACGCATCTTTCGATGAGGCCGTTGCCATGTTGAATCGCCTGGGGCCCGGGACGCTGATGGCCAAATCGGACATCGAGTCAGCGTTCCGGTTGCTCCCGGTACACCCAGACGATCAGCGTCTCCTTGGTTTTCAGTTTCAGGGTCGCTATTACATGGATAAATGTATGCCAATGGGATGCTCGATTTCATGTGCCTATTTCGAGAAATTCAGTTGTTTTCTGCAGTGGGTATTCACGAGGAAGACAGGTTTTCAACATGTTATGCACTATCTCGATGACTTTCTGTTTCTGGGGGCAGCCGGGGATTCTGAGTGTGGACAGGCCTTACATGAATTTTGTGTCCTAATGAATCAATTCGGTGTGCCATTGGCGCCAGGTAAGACGGTGGGTCCCTCGACCTTGATCGAGTTTCTGGGGATCGAGCTCGACTCGGTGGAAGGTTGTTTTCGTTTACCTAAAGAAAAAGTGTTAAAATTCAGGTTATCCCTTGAGACATGTATTCGTGCAACGAAAGTGAACTTGCATCAATTGCAACAGGTGGTTGGTCAGTTGAATTTTGCCCTAAGAGTAATTCCGATGGCACGCCCCTTTTCCCGCTCGATTGCACAGTCCATGGTCGGCTTGAAGGAAGGACATCATCGTACGAGACTCTCAGCAGAGGTTCGCCAGGACATGCGCATTTGGATTGCATTCCTGGCGGATTTCAATGGTCGAATTGTCTGGAATAAACCAGCAGTGTCTTCCGAGGAGTTGGGGCTATGGACAGACTCGGCGGGGAGTGTGGGTTTTGGCGCCATATTGGGTACACAATGGTCGGCTCAAAAATGGCCGTCATGGTGGCATGAGTGCGGGTTGACGAGTAACATTGCTTTTCTCGAACTGTTCCCTATTCTGGTGGCCTTGAAAACATGGCCAGAAGGGTTTAGGGGTCACTCTGTGGTGTTCTGGTCTGATAACATGACCGTGGTTGAGTGTATCAATAGTCAGGCAGCACGTTGCAAATTGATTCTGAGACTGCTCAAGGAAATTGTGTTGTTGTGCATGCAACTAAATGTACTGTTTAGGGCGCGACACGTGCCGGGGGTGATGAACCAAGCGGCTGATGCGCTCTCTCGTTTCCGTATGCAGGCCTTCTGGGGTTTTCTGCCCACAGCGGACCCGGTGGCGGCACCCTTTCCCGAAGCTCTCTGGTCTCTCGGTGCCCCGAACTACAAGACCTCGTGGGAGAGAGTTTAGCACCCAGGACGAGGAAGGCATATGAAGGGGCGTTACGTTCCTATTGGGCATTTTTGGGTACTGCCGGGAGGGAGCTTTGGGGTCTGGAAGAGTGTGTAGTGAGATTCCTGCTCTCTTTACGTCACGCAGGCAAGTCAGTAGCTACGGCCCAGAGGCATCGGGCCGCCATTTCCTTCATGGCAAGGGCTCATGGGATCCAGGACCCGACAGCGTCTTTCGTTGTGCAGAAAGCGCTACGTGGGTGGCAACGCCTTGAGGGTCGCAGAGTAGACGATAGGCACCCGATAGGTCTGGATAGGTTGGCCCTGTTATTATCCGTGCTACCGGTAACATGTTCATCCCAGTACGAAGCAGTGTTGTTCCGAGCCGCATTTGCATTAGCATTCCATGGGGCTATGCGGGTAAGCGAATTGGTGGCAAAGAACAAGCAGGATACGATGGGGGGACTGTGCCGGGAGCACATTCAGGTGAGGGAGGAGACGATGACGGTCTCGTTTGTCAAGTCCAAATCCGATCAGGATGCAATCGGGGACTGCGTAATCATCCAGAGGATCCCCGGGTCTGCCATGTGCCCTGTCGGGTGCGTAGAAGCATATTTAGCGCAGAGGGTGGCAGCATGGGGGGGGACCTTGTTAAGACACGCTGACGCCACCCCACTGACGAGGTTTCAGTTTCAGCGGGTGCTTGCGATGTCGATTTCTGCCGCGGGCTTGAACCCCGGCGACTTTGGGACCCATTCCTTTCGGATAGGGGCTGCTACGGAAGCTACACCCAGGGGTCTGAATGTTGAACAAGTAAAACGTGTGGGGCGTTGGTCCTCGAACTGTTATAAGAGGTATGTGCGGTTGCACATGTTGTGAAGCTGTAACGATGTACTCACGCTTCTTGTTTTTGTTTGGTTTTCAGTTGCGCAAGCCTACGAGGCGGGGCGGACTGTCCAGTCGACCCGACACCGGGGGGCCAGCGGTCAGACATTACCGGCTGTGAAAAAGGAGGTGTGGGTCGTGGGCCACTCATACGTGAGGCGTGCCGCGGACGTATTCAAAGCAGGTGACATGATTCACGTGGCTGGGGAATACGGGTACAGGGTGTCCTTCTACGGAAAGGGCGGGCTCTGTATTGACCAGTTTCAATCATTTATTGAGGGTTTGTTAGGGCGGACAAGGTCACCGCCGTCTGTAGTCATAGTACATCTTGGGGGCAATGATTTGGTGACCACTGGTAGATGACTTCTTCTTGAGGCGATGCTTTCCACGGTGAGTTGGTTGGCGAGAAGAGTTCCAGGGTGCACAATTGCATGGTCCCATATGATCCCACGGAAAGTGTGGCGGGGGGCTATTTCTGTTTCTGCTTTGAATCATTCAGTAAGGAAAATTAATAATAAAGTGAGTAGACTGTTCCGTTCAAGTACACTGCATTCTATTTCGCATGGTTGTATTAAAGGGGACAGTATGTATTCGGGGGATGGTGTTCATTTGTCCTGGATGGGGAACGAGTTACTCATAGGAGACCTGATAGCCTGGCTAAAGACTTTATGAAATGACCTTTAGGCAGGAGTGTTGTGGGGGGTCCGGATAGCCGGTCAACTATCCGGCCTGTGGCGGTAAGGTCATGATCGGTGAGCAGTAATTCGAAGATCCCTATGAGGGGGCGTCACCCATTACGGATGGGAGCGCGCGGGGGAGGTGGCCAATTGGCCCCTCAACGGGGAGGCGGTCCTGTCTAAGGAGAGGCCGCCGGAAGGAAAGGAAAGGTGGTCAAGGCCCCTTCCTGGATAGGAGGGGCTACGGCCCCTCCTGGGGAATTTCCCGGGGCCAGGACATCTGCGACGGCAGATGGGTAAGTTGTGTGGGGTGCGGGAGGGGGTTTACGCTGCCTTTTTAGACACCTCACACGAGTCCTCGAACGACCGTTAAATGGCGTCGAGTTTATTGGGGCCCCCGTCAAGTACAAAGGGAAATTGGTAGATGCACTTGAGGTACGCCTCTGTGCGGTCGCTCCTCTCACAAGTGAGGGGGGTATTTCTGGTTTAGGGATCTGACACCGGTTACGACCTTGCCGTTGGCCCTTAACGTTAGGATGTACAATTTCAAGTCAAATGTTTTGTAGGATGTTAGTTCGGCTAGGAGAACCTTTGTATTAGAGATCTGTTAAGGTTAGCCAAACATCGTAATGTGGAAATGAAATTGTACATTATATGAAACTGTTATTTTAATGTTTTCTTTTGTTTCATATTTTAATAAATACGGCCGGGAAGGGTGACTCCCTTCCCGCCTTCCAAAAGCTCAAGAACTGTTTCCGGTTTCCCAATTCTTGGGGATTGTGTTGAGAGGGGGTGGCGGGTATCTCGGCCATATGGAAAGGGGCGACCAATCGGTCCCCCCGAACGTATGGTGGAGTACCACGATCCCCCCGGGAAGCCATCTTGGGCGGGGGGCGAGTCTCGGCTGGTATGCCCGAAGTGGCGTAGCCGGGGCGCGCCTTTTTCCCGCCCTAGAGTGGGCTGGCCTAGACACCAACGCGGCCGGCCACGCCCTCGGAGGCAGGCGGGGGCGGGTTCACGCCCACCCTGAAGACGGATAAAAGGAGCGGAAGCCAAGAAAGCATCCTCTTGTTCCTGTGCTCTGAAGCTGCACCTCCCCGCTGCACGTGAGCTCGAGACGGAACGAAGAGCAATTTTGACCCACCCACCAGCCCCTGAGGACAGCGATTCGTTGTGAATACAGTTGATATAGTATCTTTTTGTTTTCTCTGTTTTCTTACAGGTTGTGATGATTGTCGTGAAATTTCTTAAAGATGCAATAAAGATTGGTTATTTTTCAGTATGTTTTGCAAATAAAAGTAATTTTGAACAAGGATTGATCAGTATTTACGCTTGATAATAAATATTGTTTTGCTTTGTAAATCTTAGTAACGTAGGTAGAACTGTCGTATTTATTTTGGTCGGGCGGTAAGGTCATGATCGGTGAGCAGTAATTCGAAGATCCCTATGAGGGGGCGTCACCCATTACGGATGGGAGCGCGCGGGGGAGGTGGCCAATTGGCCCCTCAACGGGGAGGCGGTCCTGTCTAAGGAGAGGCCGCCGGAAGGAAAGGAAAGGTGGTCAAGGCCCCTTCCTGGATAGGAGGGGCTACGGCCCCTCCTGGGGAATTTCCCGGGGCCAGGACATCTGCGACGGCAGATGGGTAAGTTGTGTGGGGTGCGGGAGGGGGTTTACGCTACCTTTTTAGACACCTCACACGAGTCCTCGAACGACCGTTAAATGGCGTCGAGTTTATTGGGGCCCCCGTCAAGTACAAAGGGAAATTGGTAGATGCACTTGAGGTACGCCTCTGTGCGGTCGCTCCTCTCACAAGTGAGGGGGGTATTTCTGGTTTAGGGATCTGACACCGGTTACGACCTTGCCGTTGGCCCTTAACGTTAGGATGTACAATTTCAAGTCAAATGTTTTGTAGGATGTTAGTTCGGCTAGGAGAACCTTTGTATTAGAGATCTGTTAAGGTTAGCCAAACATCGTAATGTGGAAATGAAATTGTACATTATATGAAACTGTTATTTTAATGTTTTCTTTTGTTTCATATTTTAATAAATACGGCCGGGAAGGGTGACTCCCTTCCCGCCTTCCAAAAGCTCAAGAACTGTTTCCGGTTTCCCAATTCTTGGGGATTGTGTTGAGAGGGGGTGGCGGGTATCTCGGCCATATAGCAATTTGCGTAATAGATTCCCTTCTCTCAGTTTTACAAATTGCCAAGTTTTAATGTGTATATATTTGAGGGCATATGCTAAAATGGGAGGGATTTTCATACGATAAACCAAAGCAAAGGTTGGAAATGCCTGTTCCCGGAAGAAGAGTATAGCCTCAGCAATGCCCCTACATGGGCATCTGCCTTTCGCCCTATGTGTTGTAAGTGGGAGGAATTTTGAACTGTTTGGGAGAAGATTCACCCCAGATAGGTATATTCTTTAAGAGACTACCAATGACAAATTGGAGGAGTAAGATCGCTTTTTCCCCAAAAGGTACATTTTGTGTTTTGATGTATTTAGGACTAGAAAGTTTTCTTTTGCATAGTAATTTAGTGTGTTTAAATTTCTTTGTAAAAACAATTGAGGGACAGAATGCAGAGCAATGTCATACATTCACCCAGTACAGAGATCTGGGCCTAAATCCATCGTTTTTTTGCTCACCATGCCATTTCAGTTTGAACCAAGCCATATGCAAATAAGTGTTGACCCTGTGCCCAATAGGAACAGTCCAGCCCTAACTGCCATGCGAGGTCCTCCCTTGACTGGAAACAAGTATCCTAGGACCGGTTTCGGGGTTTCACCCCACATCAGCCAGGATAGCTTGACTCCAATAGCATGGAGAGCACGGGACCCACTTCTGGGCATACCCGTCCCACTAGGGTTGACAAATGCAAAAACAACAATTGATGGACAGAATGCAGAACAATGTCATACATTCACCCCAGTACAGAGGCCTGGTACTAAATCCATCCTTTTTTGCTCACCATACCATTCCAGTTTGGAACCAGCCATATGCAAATCAGTCTTGACCCTGTGCCAATGGAAACAGTCCAGCCCGAACTGCCAGGCCAGGCTCTCCCTGGACGGGAAACAAGCATCCTAGGAACGGTTTCGGGGTTTCACCCCATATCAGCCAGGATAGCTTGACCCCAGTGGCATGGAGAGCACAGGTCCGAAATCTGGGCACACCCATCCCACTCTGCGTGACAAATTCAAAAAGAACAATTGATGGACAGAATGCAGAAAAATGTCATACGTTCACCCCAGTACAGAGATTTGGGCCTTAATCCATAGTTGTTTTGCTCACCATGCCATTTCAGTTTGAAACCAGCCATATGCAAATCTCTCTTGACCCTGTGCCTAATGGGAACAGTCCGGCCCGAACTGCCAGGCCAGGTCCTCTATGGACTGCAAAACAAGCACCCAAGGACCGGTTTCGGGGTTTCACCCCTCATCAGCCAGGATAGCTTGACTCCATTTGTGCTTGTTGGGCCCATTGGTCAGCTGTTTCCAGTAACAGCAAGCCCCCTTTGCTGCTGCTGCAGTTCGAATTTTGCAAAGTATGACTGACACAGATTAATGGCAGAGAGCCACTCAGCATCACATGGAATTTGGAAAAGTCTCACAACAGGATACGGTATCACAGAACAACAAGGGATTATAAGTTGATTCACTTTTCTCAGGTCTATAACTATTCTTCATTTTTTATTTGGTGCTCTGCAAACCCACCACAGGGGAGTTGCAGGAGCTCCCTAACATTTATTTTAGGATGTCCTGTTCTAACATGGATTCAATGACAGGTGTAATTCTAGCCACTGCCTCAGTTGTGAGGTTATCTTGAGATGCTCAGTGAAATTCTGCATTAGGCTTCACTGTGATTCTCACTGGTTCAACATTTGTAATCCAATGGATGTCTTTGCCTGTAAAGTCCCAGACTTCCTCTTTTATCGTACATCTTAAATTGGGAGGTAAGTCTTCTCTTGTTAGTACAAGGAACAACCAAACTGCTGTCTCTCATGATGTGAACTAAAATATGACATCCTTATTGTGTATCAGGGTTTCCACACCATCCGGTATGCAATAGTTCACACAGTTTAACTTGTGAAGTAAATCCCTGCCCAATAGACTGGCAAGAATTAAACCACGTATTACAAATTGATTGTCCTTCAAGAGACCCCATTTTACAGTGGCTTTAGCAAAAATAGTGTCCGTACCCTGCTGATTGAAATGCCTATAATGTAGTCTTGTTTTTCTGAAATGGTAGGTTTGGGACTTCCACCGGTCTCAAAGTAGTGCGGGGAGCTGCAGTATCATTCACACATGATATGGGGTGGTCATTTACCTCTCCATTTACATGTGGCCCATTCTGGTATACGTTTAGAACTGTGCCAATTATGCAATCCATTTATCCCTCAGGCACAGTCATTGATCAAGGTCCAATCCAATGCAGCTGTCAAAAACCGGAACTGTTGTAGACTATCGGTAGTCGTCAAGGAGGAGGGAGAGTGATCAATCGATCAGACGGGCACCAATTACCACCCAAGGAGGGGGAAGGTCCAGTGTCAGCTTGTGCCCGTGTGAATTACACGTTGAACAAAGGAGAGTGCTGAACTGTTCCTAAAGAAAATGAAACAGACTGGCGTGACCGTAGGTGTGTGTGTTACACCTTTGGGCATCCATTTTGTTGGACGTCCAACAAAATGGATGCCCAAAGGTGTAACACACACACCTACGGTCACGCCAGTCTGTTTCATTTTCTTTAGGAACAGTTCAGCACTCTCCTTTGTTCAACGTAGATTATCGGTAGTCATGAAAGGGTTCTGCTGAACCTTATGTATGGATTAGAATTGTTCCCTTGGTTAGCCATGTTTTGTTGCATCATTGGGGCTTTTTTTTTTGTCCTCATATATGCCACCAGTAAATGCTCTAGATGGGAACCCCTAAAGCCTTTCACACTGTCAAACTTGATACCGCCATGGACTCAATGTGCGGCAATCAGGGGTCACCCAGAGGTAGGCTGTTTCCTTGTCCGACTCCCCTGTCCTCTGATGGAATACCTCGGACCTAGGGAGGACAGGACCGACACAAACCTCTGGCATAATTATAGGACCGTTACCTCTTTGACCAGGCCACCAGTTCCGACCACACATTCTCTGAGCTCTCTGCTCGGCACGCTATGTCCATCTTACTGACTTCCATAATATTTCGTAAACAGTCCGTGAACCTGGGAGGGGCCACTGATTTCCATTCTTTACAAATCTCTCTCCTTGCTATAACCTTCACATAGAATATAAATTGTGAGGAATAGTTGTTAATATTGTAACCAGGTGGTAAACCAAAGAAAACTAACCTCGGAGAGCATATAATAGTGGTTGTTAAAACCTTCCCCAGGAAATCCGCAATCGCCTTCCAGTATTCAAGAATCTCTGGACATTCTAGAAATATATGTATATCATCAGCTGCCGGGAATTTACAGCGGGGGCAACAATAATTCTCCAGTGTAACCCTGGACAGTTTAGCCGGGGTCCAATACACCCGATAGACCGTGAACAAATGATTTCTCCTCAAATTAGCTGGTTTTATTAAACTCTGGGACATGGAGAAAGAATCTGTCCAGATATTCCTGGTTTCTTCGGGGTTATCTGATATCACATTACCCCAAAGACTCGCCAGCTCACAGTTTAACATTTCTGTTACCCCCGTTAGTGCCCTGTACCAAAACGAGACCTCTCGTTTCCACCCTCCTCCCCTGCAGACGGAATCAAGGATCCCAGCATCCCTTTCCCGCTGCAACGACTGCCTTGACCACCAGGCGGAGAGTTGGTAAAACTTGAATCTCGTTAAAGACCCATTTGTCAGTGACACTAAAGAGTCCCAGTCCATAAGACCAGAGTTGACCCAGAGATTCCCCATCTCCTCACACCTGCTGCTTTTAAAGGCTGGGGCAACTGGTCCTGAAGGCACTCCGGAGTGCCCGGGGAGTCCCAAACTGGGGCATTAGTGTGGTAATATGGAATTCCCAGAGCTCTCCGGACATATACCCAGTTCCTAAGTGCCGTCTGCAGGATCTTAAGACAGACTTTTTTATAAAAATTTCTGGTCACCAAATTTGAATTAAAAAAACTCCTGGCGGGGAGGAGCCAAGATGGCGGCCGGGACGGACGTTTGAGCTCCCGGCTCCGTGGACCGTCCGGCTTTCTTCGACAATCCTGAACAATTCTCCTGTCCTGCGCCGCTCTATTACCGCGGATTTCCGGCACTGAAGCGACCGGCGTTCTCCTGACACCTTTGTCGGCTGGATTGGTAGCAGACTCGGTGTTCACCTCGACCTCCGACGCTTCCCCTGGTCCCCGCGTAGATGGTCGCCACCGGATGCCGAGGGCTGTGGACGGTGCGCTGGGCTGAAGTACTGTGGGTGATCGCCGGGGTGAAAGCGCTGGCTGTGCGACTGTTATCGTACCCTTCCACCCGGGTCGGACCCCCCTCGTGCTGACGGTGGCATAGACGACGCTGGAGCCCTCTAACAATAGCTCTCCTCCGCCACCCTGACGAGAATCGAGCGGACTCCATTTTGAGGTGTCCTTTGCGGTGAACTGCTGGCTTTCATGTAACCGTGGGGCGCTCTCGCCCTGTGCATTTTCCGAGTGGCGCACGGAGCTTTTTTGGGGACTGCGTTCTAGTGTCTCCGGAATACATGGTTTCTTCACTCGCCATTCTTCGCCCGCATCGGAGATGACAATGGCGCCTGCTCATCATGCTGAGACGCGGACTGTCCCTGGTTTCGCAGTGCCTGCGCGCCCTTGTGCCTCGGAGCTGATTGCCGCATCGAGGGAGCAGAGGGAACGTGCGGATCGTAGCTCGGCACTGAGAGACCCGACCTGTGGGGATGTGTTGGCCGCCCTCGTGGCTTTAAAAGTGGAGATGCAGAGTACTGGCCGGGCGCTGACCCGGAGACTCGATGAGGCACTGTCTGCAACGGGACGTCCCCAGCTGGAGGATCCCCCGCCGCCCATGCATTCTTCTGGAGGTGAAACACTGTTGCAGAGCGGAGGGATGGTGGTGCGGAGTCCTCTTGGCTACATTGTATCGCGTCAACCCATCGACACGGATACAGTTGCGGAGACACCCTTCGTTTTGAATGCTGTGATTTTGCCTCTGAGCTACCTGTCGAGACCTGACTTTCCACGTCACTTGCCCGATGTTACCTTAGCTGCACCTACTGGTGGAACTTCTGTGGTATGTTACTGTTGTGTTTGGGGCCCCGCGGAGCGAAACGTTTTCATTGTCCCCTTTCCTCGAGAGCGGCCATCTTGCCTCTTTGTCCTGGCTGAAGGAGACTCGCAGCAATGGACGGGCCTGAACCACATCTGCCGGTCCGGACAGGGGTGATGGCATGATCGTTGTCGCTTTGATTGGACTGGCTGGCGGGGACTTGGACTGACACACGTTTTGCAATATTGGCTGAGTAGTTTTTTGATATCCTGTGTTTTGCTACATGTCGCTGTGATCTCATCTCCTGTTTCCTTTTTCTGTTGGGTCGAGGACTTGTGAAGTGCTGAGGTGTTGGGTGGTATTGAATCGGGACCACCGGGTTCACGGGGGTCCTTTGATACTGTATTGTGCTTGGCGCAGGATGTATGGGCGGCGTGGGAGTCCGGGAGTTCGATTGTTGGGTGGGCTCCTCCCCGCTTTTCTTTTTCCTGGGAGTAGTAGGGTAGTGCACTCTTTCTTTCTCCCTGGGTTCAATCGTGATCTTATGGTCCTTTTTCCTTTCTCTTTTCTTACTTCTACATTTCGGGTTCTTCTGGGGCGACAGACACGTAGCTAGGGGGGGGGGGTAGGCCATAGCCTCGGCATGCGTGTAGGGTGGGGGGTCTTCTTCAGTAAGTTTTTATTTCTATGGGCCTTCTTTTTCTTTCTCCGTCCTTTTTCTTATGTCTTTCCAGGGTCAGTGGTGGGGACTGGTGTTAGTAGGGTAGTGGTTGGGAGGCACATCTCGCTGCGTATTTATATCCTGATGTTACAGTATCGTGCCGCCATTTTAGATGTGTTTACTGTTAATGGACTCTCCTGTTGGCTGTTACCCATTTATCATATGATCGTCTGTACTGTACACTGATCCGTACTGCTTCTGTATCTCCTTATATACAAAATTATTTTAAAATTAACCTTAATGTCTCCTGCCACTCGGTGCATGTAGATTTGTTGTACCATGGGTCGTATGCTTTTCTGTGCTGCCGTGCCACCGAGCGGACGTATACTTTGCTACCAAGCTCCAGAAGTGTTGTGGCCGGCCGGATGGTTGTGGGCCCGTATTTGTACTGTACAAAGAGCTTAATAAAGGTTTTCAAAAAAAAAAAAAAAAACTCCTGGCCCTGTGGTAGATCATACAGCAAATGCCTGGAATAAGCGGCCCTGCGAAGTTGAGTCCAATTTGTTAGCCAATAACCTAAAGTTTTTAAGATGAAAGGCATGGCAATATATGAGTAAGTCTGGTAGGGCCAACCCCCCGATTTTTACCCCCCTCCTTAACTTTTTCCAGGCTTTCCTGGGAGATTTACAAGCCCAGATAAAGGAACCAATCTTGCCTTGAAGGCTCATAATCTCTTTCTGTGGGAAAGATAAAGGGATGGAGTTATAAAGAAACGTTAGTTTAGGGAGTATAGACATTTTAAGGAGATTAACTCATCCGTATATATTTAATGGCATACTACCCCATCTTGTTAATGTTTTGATATTTTCTTTCACTACTATCTGCCAACTAATTTTCGGTATATTCTTTAGTTCTTGAGTCAAATAAATTCCCAAGTGCCTCATTTTATGTTTTGCACCCTGAATGGGCCCCATTATTTCTGTCTTCTCCCTATTTATTTGATATCCCGAAAGCCTTCCAAATTCCTCGGCTAGATAAAATAACCTAGGTATGGCATCCACATGATTGGAGGTGTATAGGAGAAGGTCATCTGCATACAATGCGGCCTTAAGCTCTATATCTGCTATTCTAAAAGGTTGAATTACATAATCCGCCCTGATACAACAAACAAAAGGTTCAATATAAATAGCGAACAGAAGGGGGGATAAGGGGCAGCCCTGCCTTGTGCCACGGGAGATTTTAAACCAGTCAGACAGGCCACCATTAACCAGGACTTTTGCTCGTGGATTCTGATACAAAGATTTAATGCCCTCTATAAAGATTGGGGGGAACCCAAACCCAGCCATAGTGGCCCACAAGTAATTCCAGTTTACCTGGTCAAAAGCTTTGGCCGCATCTATCGCAATTAAAGCTAGCGGCAGCCCTCTATCCACTGCATAGTCTATGGCTCCAATCACCTGAAAAGTTAGCTCATTCAGCTGCCTCCCAGGGACAAACCCTCTTTGGTCCGGGTGAATTATAGATTTTATAATTTTGGCAAGTCTAGTTGCCAAAATCCCCGAGTAAAGCTTCAGAGCTGAATCCAGGAGAGAGATAGGCCTGTAGGATTCGATTTTTTGGGGGTCTTTGTTAGGCTTCGCGATGAGAGTGATCGTGGCTTCAGCCCATGTGGAGGGGATGCTGTGGCTATGAATCAGTAGATGATTAAAAAGTGTGGTGAGCACGGGTACCAATGACTCTGAATAATCAATATAAACCTCACTTGGTAGCCCATCCGGGCCAGCAGCTTTACCCCGCTTCATTTTCTTGAGTTGATCTGTTACTTCCCCTTCCATGATCTCACTCTCCAAATACCTCGTATCTGTTTCTGAAATTTGGGGCAGATTTCTCTGACTCAGCCAAGTCTGGGCCTCCTCCATCCCGAAACTCTTATCTTCCGTATATAAGCCTTGCATAAACCCCCCAGCTTCCTCCCTAATCCCCCCATCCTCCATGATTGATATGCCTGTCTCTCTTTGCGTTAGGACTTTGATATTATTCCTGGATCTTTCTTCTCTAGATTTCCAAGCGAGAAGGGCCCCACAATTTTCCCCATACTCGAAATTTTTCAATTTACTGGTCTCCCACTTTTCTCTAATGATCTTTTCATCACTGACTTTAAGAGAGAGTTGTAGATCAAAGAGCTCCTTCTCCAATTCCGGAATCCTCTCTCTGTCTGAAACAATAGCCACCTGTAGTTCGGAATCTTTTTCAATAATTGCTTTCAAATCATCAAGCTTTTTTTTAATAGTCTTCCTCTTATGGGCCATTAAAGAGCTCAGCACACCTCGTAGAAAAGTCTTATAGGATTCCCACACAATCTGGACAGTGGAGGAGCCGATGTTGATAGTGAGAAATTCAATGGCTTTTTCTCTCACTTCTGCTTTTACCCGGTCATCTAGAAGCAATGTCCTCTCTAGTGTCCATCTGATATCTAAGGGTCTGGAGCTTAATGAAAAAAACAATTCGGCAACAGCATGATCTGATATTCCCACCGGAATATGGGAAAGGGATGTAATGTCTGCAAGCAGATGTTGATCCACCAGGAAGTAGTCTATTCACGAATAGTGTTTATATTTCTTACTATAAAATGTACACCCCCTAGTAGAGCCATATTTAACTCTCCAAACATCCAACAAGTTAAAATATTTCATCCCAGATCCCAGGGCAGAAAGTGATTTAGTAGGAGCATGGTACTTAGCCTTAGAGGGCCTATTCAAGGTATAATTAAAAACCAAATTAAAATTGCCCCCCAAGATCACAGGACCCGAGGTCTCAAGTAGACCTGCCGCTAATTTCAAAAGAGGACCAGGATTGTCATCATTGGGGCCATAATACACTGCACAAGTATAGCGAATACTGTAAATGGAGCGGGCCGCCATAATCCATCTGCCTGTCTGGTCCGTTTCACACCTTATCTGCCTTATCCTCCTATTTACCCTGACAATTATCGCAACCCCCCTAGTTGCTCTCCTCTGTCTGGAACACACGATTTCCTGCACCCACCCCAGTTTCTCAAAAAGAGCCTTACATGCGTTCAGCTCAAGGTGTGTTTCTTGTAATAACATAAGATGGGCATCTGTGTTTCTTAAAATTTCGCAGACCCGAGATTGCTTTCACCCTTCACCCATACCATTCACATTCCAGGAGAGGGTTTTAATACTTATTGACCTACTCATAGCCAAACTCTACCTTTCCTCCCATCCTGAGCTTATGAAATCTTTTTTCTACATATGCGGACTTTTTAACTTTTTTTTACCCCCACCCCTGAGGAACCCCCCGACATACCTGACGAGGAAACCGCCTTTAGGACCCCTAAATGTTTATTATGTCACCAACTATAAGAAAAAATAGCGCTTAAGTGAATAAATTTCTATTATCGTTTTTTTTGTTTGTTTTTTTATTATTGGTTTTTTTTTACTACTCCTTTCTTTTCCCCATTTTTCCTATTGCTTTACGTGGACCCCATGTGTCCCTATGTGTCCCTATATATCCCTATGTGTCCTAATCTACCTCCAATATTTCATACCTTCCTCATTCCAAGCCTCCCTCTCCCTCTATCTGATTTTCCTTCTTGACCAAAGTTTTTTTTTTTCATCTCATTTCTGTCTCATCAAAGCTAGAAGGTCATCCACATCCGCAGGCTGACTACAATTATACATTGTATTCTTCCACATAATCTTTAAAAGGGCGGAGAACTTCATTTGTACTTAGGCTCCAAACGATCTTAATTCTGGCATTCTGGTGCCCAACTCCCACTGCCTCTGGGCTGTTCTCCCTCCTATATCAGATCTAATAAGATATGGAATTGCCCGATAGTGGAGGTCCGACTTAGAGAGACATCTCCCCAAGATTAACTCTTTGATACTGAAGGACTGAAAATTCACCAAGATCTTCCTTGGCGCCTTCCTGTCTGCATGTAACTTGATGGGGTCCCTATGCACTCGTTGTATTTCAGCCTCTAAGTCAATATCAGGGCGTTCTTTTAGGACCCCGTCCCTTAAAAGATTACAGACAAATCCCTTAATGTCGTCCAGCTCCTCTCCCTCTGGTATCTTTAGAATTCTCAGGTTGTTTCTTCGAGCTTGGGTTTCCAGCCTCTCCAAGTCTGTAGCCAAAGATCTATTCTGTACTTTCAAAGAGCCAATATCCTTTGAATTCCCTTGGACTGATTTAGTTAGGGCTACAACTTCCACTTCCAGTTTCCTGGTCCGGGTAATAACGTCGTCTAATTTAGACTCCAGTAGATCAAACCTGTCAGGGATCGCCTTTTGATTACCCTCCGAGATCTCAAATTTAGTCATCAAGTCCCCCCTTAAGGACTGAAAAAGGGAACCCAACCTGTCCCCATCCAAACTCTCTGATTCCCTCCAACCCCCCTGTGCCTGAACCAAACCCAGACCCTGACCCTGAGCCAAATTCTTTCCCTGAGTTATAACCACACATTTTGGCGGGGGGACTGCCATTATTAGAGGGACCTGGGACCCATATGAGGCTTCCAGGACTTGACAACTATGAGAGGGAGGAGGGGAAAGAGGGGGAGAGGAACTTAATACTAACTGGTCAGCCCGGGGCTCTAAACCTGTACCTCCGACCACCACCTCGACCACCTCGACCTCCGTCAGTTCCGGCTGTATCCCACTCCCAGCATCAGACAAACCCGCCAAGGGGGCAAAATGGTTCTCTAAAGGGAGGACGGGAGCCTCAGTGCCCTGTGTAGTAAGGTTGGTCTCTGTCTGTATATCTAGACCAGCAGCCTGCTCCATTATTTTAAAATAAGTCTTAAGGGAAGGAGATTTTTTTTAAGGGGCAATTGCACAGTTTTAGACCCCTTAGCTCTTTTGATACTACCTGCCTTTTTCCTCCCCTTACAGGGGGTTAATGGCATAGGCCGCTCTCTTTCTACAGGGTCTAACACTCCGCCTACTGTGATCTGAGCTGGTATCTGTTCCTTTGTCTCCCAGGCGGGAAAAGGGATGTAACCAGATGCTGGCCTTGCTTCCAACTTAGTCCTTTGGTAACCAGTGCAGCAGCTGGTATAGAAGCCAAATCAGAATCAGAACCAGCTGGGGGGAGGGGAGGGGGGGTTCTCAATTGGCCTCTGCCTCGTAACGCGCTCTTGGCGCTGCTCTCGGTATTGCTCGCTTGTGGGTTCAACCGGGGCATCAATTCCTAGATCAAGCTCCATATAATCGTGCTTCAGCGCTGACCCCTCTCCACAGCACCTTACCACCTGTGTTTGCTCTAATACCGCATCAAACGAGGAAACATGGCAGACTCTCTCACAAATCGGGCCCCGGAGCTGCAGCTGCGCGAGTGCCGAACGTATCCGAACCCACAGGCTCCTCCGGCGTCCTCCCGGACTTCCCTCCTCCAGCCCCGTAAAACTGACGCAGTGAAATCTACAAGATTTCACTGAGTCAGTTTTCCGACGCTGCTGCGTCAAATCCTTAAGCCTGCTTGAAGCAGGCGTAGGGAGTGACGCACCACGTTGAGTATGGGTGGCCCCTGTGCATTGCAGGAGTTGCGTTGCGCTTGCGACGTGACTCCAGCAATGTGCCGCCCATACGCCACAAGATGGCGCATCTGTGGTGGCGGAAGGAGGAGATTGCATGACGCATCTGTTCTGGCGCATTCCTGCTGATTTGCACAGATGTGCCAGAACATGTAAATATGCCCCAATGTGACTGAGTCAAAGGATACCACAAGCAGAGCTATGTTGTTAACAACTGAAGTTGTGAAGTTGGCCGTCTTCAGTTTTCACCTTACTTTGAGGACTCTGCTCTGTTGTGTGGGATGTGAAGCTTCTTTTCCTAGAAGTGTTCTGACAGTTGCTGCTGTTGAGCTGCCGTCGCAACACCTTTAGTAGATGTGGTGTTAAGAAGTGTGGATGTAGCTGTGTGGTGAATGAGTGTAATGGCAAATTTTACAGTGAAGATGCCTAAGTGTGGCAGACCTATTGCGTCATAGGTCTCTCACCCGCGGCACTGCTGTGGTGGCTGAATCACATTCAGCAAAAATTCATGTGAGAAATTTCCTTAGTCCAATTCACATTTTTATTTCATATTTCAGTTTCATGATTTTAATCCATGTGCATTTTCATCACACTTTCTATTCCTTATTTAAACAATTCCAATTTCAAATAATCCAATGCATTTCGGTGCATCCAGCACCTTCATCAGGGCAAAATCTAGAACACACAAATAAACAAACTCAGTATGAAAGGAAAAACAATCGTGGCCATTTTCAATTTTACAATGTTGCAATCATATTACACTCGTACCCATGCTCTGTGATTCCCTGATTTAGCTCTTTGTTTTGCTGTGAAAGCTTGCGCTTGATGGTTGAACCCGTGGTTCGTATAAGTATAAACTGCTCTCATGTAATGCCTCAATACTAAAAAACGGGTTGCGTGTGAGCGTTGCGTGAGCGGGTTTATTGCTTAAGTTGTTAGATAGCTAAATACGCTGCCGTGTGTGCTTGCGAATTGGTACTATGTGTACGCTTATCTCGACCGTGGTCGCTCTTACCTCACGGGTGAAGTTCGTGTTCTATCATTCCATCTCCGTGTTAATGCGGTTTACAGCCGTCCGCTCAGGTCGGGTATTTACGTTACACGCGTTACGCACTTGGGTTCTGGGAGTGGCAAATTTTTTTCTCCGTTCTAACTTTATTGATTGACTGCTATGTGCATTGCAAGCATCGGGACCTTTCGTATAAGTGCTATAGTCAGTACCTGTGTGAAATATTTCAGTGATATTATCAAACATTAATAATGATTAGGATATGTCGATATACTGCATTTAAACATTATAAATAACATGTAAGTTCAACACGGTCATTGAGCCCATTGGGCTTGTAGCTGTTCAGATGGTATATCCAATAGTTTTCTCGCTTGAGCAAGTTCTTTCGATTTAATGAACCCTCCGTTTTTGGAACCACTTCTAGAATGCAAGCTTGTAATTGGCTGATATGGTGTCGTTTTTCCATGAAGTGTGTCGCCACTGTAGATTTGAGGGAACCAGTCCTTATATTGCTCTTGTGCTCATTTAGTCTAATTTTGAGCTTTCTCTCTGTTTGGCCCACGTACACTGACCCACATGGGCACTTCAATATGTAGATAATATTCATTGTGTCACATGTGGCATTGACTTTTAGTGGAATTTTATGTCCGTTCATGGGATGAGGGATTGTGTTTCCCTTTATTATATTGTGGCAATTGCTGCAATTCATGCATGGGATAGTTCCTCTGTAGGAGTTCAATACCGCTGCTTTTTTCGTGTGTTTCAGCATTTCTCCCAAGTTGCGGCCTCTTGTATGGGCAAACAATGGTTTCTTATCAAATATTCCTTTGAGATCAATATCCAGTTTTGACATCTGCCAATGTCTCTTTATGAATTTTTTGAAAAGAAAGCTCACATTAGAGAATTTGCTTACGCACGTGATTCTGTTTTCTGTTTGTTTAGGTTTGCCTGTTAGTAATTCTTCTCGTGGTTTCTGTGAGGCTCTTATTAGCGCTGTCTTGACCGTGGTGCTGGGGTATCCCCTAGCCAGGAATCTACGTTCCATGTATTCCAATTGTTTGTGTCATTCTTGTTTGTCCGAGATCACTCTCCTGACCCTGAGAAACTGGGAGTTACGCAGAAGAGTTTTGAGTGATTGGGGGTGATGACTATCAAATTACAACAGGTTGTTCCTATCTGTTGTCTTTCGGTACAGGTTCGTATGGAATGTATAACCCATCCTGGTTATTTCCACATCTAGGAATTGAATGTTCTTCTGACTGATTTGCCATGTGAAGCTTATGCGGTCATTTCTCTGGTTACGTACTTCCAACTGATTAGTCAAAGATTCAGTCTCACCTTTCCATACAATGAAAATGTCATCAATGAATCTTACATACATGAGGAGTTGTGATGCCCATTCTTAGTTATTGTAAATATATTGCTCTTCGAATGATGTAATGTACAGGTTAGCATACGCTGGGGCAGCGCAATTGCCCATAGAAGTTCCACTCAGTTGAATGAACCATCTGTTGTTGTATGTGAAGTAACTGTTCATGAGGGTAAATTCCATTAACTCCATCAGAAAAATGTGTAAGTCTTGTGAGTATGTGCTGTTCAATAGGGCTTGTTCTATCGCTTCCAATCCCTCTTGGTGGGGTATCGACTTATAAAATGCCTTAACATCAATAGTTGCCATCACAATGTTTTCTTCGGTGTGTAAATGACGAAGTTTGTTCAAAAAGTCTGTGGTATCTTTAATGTAAGATAATGATTTTAGTACCAAAGGTTGTAAGTACTTATCAAGGAATTTTCCTACTGGTTCGTGGAGGCTTCGTTTGGTGGACACAATTGGGCGGCATGGAGGTTTATGCAAGTCCTTATGTACCTTAAGTACCATGTATAACGTTGGACTCATGGGACTTTCTTGTGTGAGGTATTTTTGGGTCTTTTCAGTGATGATTCCTCTTTCCTCTGCTCTTTGAATGATCACTTGTAGGGATATCTGAATATCCTCAGTTGGATTATGTTCTATCTCCATGTATAGTTGTTGGTCCTCTATATGTTCTCTGACCGTTGTTTGGTAGTAAGATGAGTTCAATATCACCAGAGCCCCTTCGATATTTTCTCATAGAGGGGGAAGACCCCGCTCGGCACTAGAAAGTGTGGCAACATTTTGCACCAGCTCCGGGGCACTGGACGTGGATCACATGATCCCCTCAGTGAAGCAGACTCTATCTCCCTTAGGGTGCTGATGATAGCTGAGGGTAAGGGCAGGGGGGCAGCTTCTAAATATCACACCTCAGACAGTAAACAAACTGCTTTGAATTGTTTACCACTGTTGCTGCTCCTTGACTGCACCTCTGCTGTGCTGGTGTTGCTTCGCCCCCCTCTGCTGTGACTTGGCGCATTTGACACACACTCTCATCATATGCCTCCTGGGCCCAGACATGCCACGTGGTGCTGCCCTTCTGTTAGGCAATCCCTCCCTTCACTTTTATTTGTAGCTCGGTGTGCTGAGGGAGCCCACCTCAAACCCGCTTGTTCTCATTTACACACTGGCTTTTAATTACATTTACGGGTTCATATTTTTAACTAGGTGGTTGCCACTGTGCTTTGACTTCTTAAGGCTCTACACAGTGCTGCATTGCTGGAGAAATTAGGAACACCCCGCCTTGATGGAAGGTTCTCCTTCCAGGGCTCCCAGTTCGGACAGAGAGCCGGTTGCTCTCTGTCCTTCGCAGTTTCATCTTCCTAGTTTTTCAGGAAGGGATGGATATTCCAACATCTCCTACAGGTGGGCAGGCTGGTGCTGTGAGAGACATGAGGTTCCAATTAATTAGAGTCACTTTAGTCCCACTTCCTTATTTGGATCAGAGCTGGTGTTCCGCGTAAGCTACTAGCCTCTTTTATAGATAAAGAGGGCATATATGTGCTATATCACAGAGTGCTCAATTGTTCTCGCCTGGTACTCGTTTGCATATTGCCAGAACTCCTTTTAGAAGGCCATGGGCCGCACAGGGGTTACTGGACCCAACAGTGGAGATTGAGGCTTTTTACTGCTTCGGCACTTGGGCCCGACCTACAATGGACCCTGAGGAAATGGGCCAAGTATCCACTCCACACTTGGGGGCTGTGGCCTGGCGTTTGGCAAGATGGCCGCACAGTAGTGTTGTTCTGCCGGCAGCCAAATAATATCTTTTGACAATCCTGCCTCTACCGAGCTATTAACAGCAATACCCGCGGGAGGCTCACTACTGACTTCATGGGTGCACTGGTGATGTGCTTCTTCCCAGCGTAGCTCCTCCAGAAGGTAGCGGAAAGCCATCGGCGCACTCTGGCCTTGCGGTGATAGCAGCCGCGTGAGCTCGGAGCAGTCGACTCCCGAGCTCCCGAACGGTGCAGGAGAGACCAGCTGAGCGGAGGCGTCTGCGGCAGACCGGAGAGCGGCTTGCGTGGCGCTTTGCACGGCGGCAACACCAAGCGAGACCTGAAGACAGGGGGAACCCGCACCAGTCGATACAGTAAGTTAGCGGGGGCCCACAAAGTGCGACCGGGACCCCCCACTATGTGAGCGGCCGCTCCTGGCCCGGCGGGTGGGCCGGCCATAGCCCGAGAAGCTGAGGAAGGATCATAGCGGGGCCAACCCGAGAGGAAGACCAACACCGCTGGGATTCCCCCTGCAGACAACCTCAAGGCCCTACGGAGTTGCATGCGCCGTGAGCGAGTGACCTATTTACAGCGCGCTGCGCGGAGAAGACACCGCTGGAGGCCCGGGTGGGCTTACGGTACAAAGTGCTGCTGCGTGGTTGAGGGACGCTCTGTTGTGCTGCTGCTGCGTCTCGTTTGGGCCCAGAATCACAATGCAACAGAGCTAGGAGTACCTACATTCCTGCACCTTGCGTGGCTGCCCGGTTGCACGCCCCCACCATTGTTGAGACCCCGTTGTAGCTGTGGATGCCACTGGTACGATACTTTCTTGGTCTGTGCTACTGGGAGACACTTGCACGACGAGTTGGCTCCATTGCTGCGCATTGAGGCTTAAGAGCCCGGACTACCTCCAAACTTTCTATTGGGCATAGCCACTACTGGCCAATTGGAGAATATGCCACCGAGAGACATAATAGGATAAAACTGTGCGCTGAGTTCCTATTGAATCATCAACAGTTTAGATTTTTATTTTAAAGGTTTTATATAGCGCTTGCTAGACCGGGAGGTATCAGAGCGTTTTACATGAGTATCAGACAATAGTTGCAGGTTACATCTTTACAAAGGTTACACAGGTATTAGAGCATGGCAACGTAATGACAAGTAAGGTTGAGACAAACAAAAAGGAACTTTTAGGTAAGGGAAAAAGCAGGCAAGGGGAGATATTCCGGGGAGGGGGGTAGGAGCAGGGGAAGTAGACAGAGAATGGACGATGGAACAAGGAGGGGAGGGTTAGAGACACAGCATGGCAAGCGGGGAAGGTGACGGAGACACAAACCGGTAGACGAGTCAAAGCTGCGCCCAAAGTCCAGTAAGTTGTGATCCCAGGGGGAGTGGCATCATTTCCCATCTCTGTTGCGAGAGGCTTCCTAAGCGCAGTGGACTCTCTCAGAGGGATCTTTGAGACTCCAAGGCCTACTTACTGGATCCTTCCCCAAAAAGGGGAGTGGGAGTGCTTTGGCAAGGGGTGCCATACCATACCTCAATTGTGAGTGGCTCCCTTGGTGCTGTGGACTTTCTCAGCGGGTTCGCTGAGACTCAAGCGTATATATCTTGGATCTTTCCCCAACAAGGGGAGAAGGAGTGCTAAGTCAAATGATACAAAATGACAGGGGGCTAGGCGGTGTAGCAGGCAAGGATAAGTTTCAGGTGAGAGGGGATAGGAGCAAAGGAAGTAGACAAAGAACGAAAGAGTGCTGAATGGGAACAGATAGATAGATAGGAGACAAGGAAAAAGCAGAGTAACAGAAATATGATGGGGGTGGGCGAGACAGGGAGACAGGGAGATAAACTGTGCCCAAATTCCGTCTGGGTAGGTGACGGTCAAAGGATGAACCAAGGCCGATCTCCTCAATCACTGAACAGAGCAGCTCCCCCGGGGTTCGGACATGGGACTCGGACTCCGCTGTCAGGATGGAGTTCAGGAGTATGCTCAGAGATTGTCATTGTGCGTTGATTAGGTGGTGGTGCATACCTCGCTACGCAACATGCAACGTGGTGTTCTGCCTTTACAGTGCCCCCGAGCTGTAGCGTGCAATATGGGTAAACCAGAGAAACCGCCATGACTTACATTCTAACTGCGTAAGGGCGGCAAGTCCGTGCAAAATGCGGCCTGAGACTAGGAGCTGGATTCATCGTCCCAGGCCCCTACAGCACTCGAGAAATGGCTTGCGGCCATTCAAGCAAGTCTTCAAGCCATAGATGGCAAAATCGAAGCCCGTAACGGTAGGATGGAACATTTTTCTGCAAAACTGGATAAACAGGTAGCGCGGATAGGGGAGGCAGAACAGCACATCTCGGATGCTGAAGATGGACTACAACAGGTTGCTGCGAAAATGTCTGACATAACGAAACTCTTAGCTGTCACCCAAGCGAAAAATCAGGACATTGAAACGTGGTCCAGGCGCAACAACATACGCGTTTTGGGCCTTCCAGAATCAACCAATGTGGGGCGCCTGGAGGACTATATGGAGACGCTGCTGCATGATTTATGTGGCACTAACAATCTCTCACCTATGTTTGCTGTGGAGCAGGCACATAGATCCTTGGCAGCGCGCCCCCGCCTGGCACTCCCCCGAAACCGATCTTTGCCTGGCTGCTGAATTTCAGAGACCGAGATACAATGCTGCGTATCACACTTCATAAGGGCACCATAAATCATCAGGACAATGTTTTATCATTTTACCCAGAATTTACAGCAGCGGTGCAGGCGGTCCGGAAGGAGTTTCAAAATGTGAAGAAGGTGCTGATAAAAGAGCAGGTCACTTATGCTATGCTTTATCCAGCGCGGTTGTGAATAGGAGAGTCAGATAATGCCAAGATCTTTACAAATCCCAAACTGGCAATGGAGTATGCCAGAACCTTACGGCAGAAGCGGAGTTCTTCAGCCCACTCATCGGACATTGACGACTGAGCAGTAAGGAGCCCTAGGTTCTGTGTATGTACATATACAGGCCTGCACCTATGTGAGTTAAGATAAAGCTTGGTGTCATTTTGTATGTATCAATTACCAAAGTTGTGAACAGTGTTGCTTACACACAGCATATTTGAGGAGAGGCGCCTATTCTGATAACTGTATGATTGTTGTACTTAGGACTGTATACGTATCATTGCTGGGTGAAGAGGCGTTGGTGGCTTGGTGAGTCTCGATATAGATTGGCTGAGCTATGCCTTATCACGTTTGAGGTATTGACACGAGAGCTACATGCTGTGTTCTCCATTCTGCCTTCTAACACGTGTATAGAGATTTGGCTACAGGTAGTAGAGCACAATAGTTCATCGGCGGCCCCCTCTCTACTAGATCAGGGAGTGGACCTCGCCGCTACAACACCCAATGGGCATTCCCCATTTGACATGTTTCTTGTTTTTTTTTGCTGGGGTGGAAGTTACATGAGGGTCTGGTCTTTGGCAAATTGGGGTTGCTGAAGTGGGTGGGGGATGGGGGAGATGTTTTAATTGCACACGTTGGAGGTAACCCTATTAGAACTACAGTGATACTTGTGATTTATGTGGATATATGTGCCTGCTATATGGATTGTCAAGCTGTATCTGCTGCCTCGAATACTGTTGTAGATAAAGGGAGAAACGTATAAATGTATAACCTGGAATGTCCATGGTCTGAATACACCTAAAAAGACTAGGCAAGTGCTAGCACAGTTGGATAGACATGATGTGAAGATTGCTCTCTTGCAGGAGTCCCACTTGAGTAAACACACAGAGGGCAAGGTGGCGTGCAGATTGGCGGCCTACCGGCTGGCCTCATCATACTCTACCTACGCGAGGTGGGTCCTAATTCTCATTAAAAAGGGAGTGCCGTTCCAGCCTTTTCAGACCTGTGTAGACACTGAGGGTCGTTGGGCTATGGTGCAGGGCAAGCTGGGGATGGCGCTGGTGACAATGATAAATATATATGGTCCTGTGGTGGATGAAACAACGCCTTTTTTTTATGAATGTTTAATGTATTATGCTCATGGTTAGAGGCTGCGATCATTTGGGTTGGCGACATCAATACCTATCTCAACCCACAAGTAGATAAATGTAACCCGGCGGGTGCAGGCATGATTAAAGTTGCACAGTGTATAAGAGATATCATGCTAGAAATGGGTCTGCTAGACGTCTGGCGCATGCAAAATGAGGGGATACTGGAAGGTACACACATAACCCCAGCGTTTAAATGCTGGTCTCGTTTGGCTACTGGCTGATAAATGATGAGGCCAATGGGTGGGTAGAGGGAGTTCACACGCTCCCGCTGACATTATCTGACCACAACCCTGTTGTCCTCGATATTTCCATTCCTACTAATCCACACCACCCCTTCACGTGGAGATTCAGGGCAGACGCACTGCTAGATCCGATCTACAAAGAGGTTATTAGAAATGCTCTCATACAATGGTTTGAATTTAATGTGGGCTCTGTGGAAAGCCAGGTGACCCTATGGAAAGCCTTTAGGGTGACAATTATAGGAGTCAATTAAACAAGATTGAGAAAACCTTGGAGACCATAGAGAAGCAATACCAGGATGCACCAAATAAGAACATATTAGCCCAAATGCATGAGTAAGTAGAGGAATACAAGACCCTAGCAGATACAGAAGTGAAGTATTTATCTAAAAGCCATGTTGGCAGGGCCTATGGGGAAGGGGGAAGGCCGGGCAGAAATTTAGCTGACAGACTGCGCGCTAGGATCGACAGCCCCCCAATAGATCACCTCATTGATTCAGATGGGACGGCACATTATACCCTGCACTGTGGTATCATTTAGGCAGTGATGAACGAATACCTGGAGGACACGGACTGTGCATGGTTCTCAGACGTGCACAGAAAATATTTAAGCCAGCCCATAGATGAAGACGTTTTCAGGGAAGCTATTCTATCTCTTCCAAACAACAAAGCCCCCGGGCCGGATGGCCTTACAATGGAGTTTTATGAAGCTTATGCAGACCTTCATATACCACATTTGCTAGAGATGTATGCAGAGGCTCATGAGTGGGGGACTCTCCCTCCTTCTCTGCGTCAAGCTCTAATTGTTACCCTCCTTAAGAAAGATAAACTTCCTGCATGATGCGACTCGTATCGCCCACTTTCATTGATTAATTTGGATGCAAAAATCTTAGCAAAAATTTTGGCCACTAAAATACAGCCCCTAATCTCACTTTTGGTACTTCCAGACCAATCCCGGTTTTTTCCTGAACGTTCTACCTCCCACAATTTGTGCACTATTTTCACCTTGTTCCATGTGCTTAACCCTGACTTGCCGGCTGTCGCAGTCCTATTGGACGCTGCAAAAGTGTTCGACTCCATAAAGTGGAGATACATGATGCATATTTTACATAGAATGGGATTCCCCTCTATCTTGACTCGCTGGATGCAGGTCCTCTACACTGATGCCTCAGCAAGAGTTCGGGTGGGTGGACTCACGTCAGAACCATTTCCTATAGAACGTGGCACCAGGCAAGACTGTCCCCTCTTCTTTTGGCCCTTGTTTTGGAGCCTCTAGCGTGCAAAATCCGGCAATGTCATAGGGCTGCTGCGCTCAATTTTAATAACAGGCCGGTCGGGATCTCCCTATACATGGATGACATGGTCCTATTTGTACGCGAGCCGCAGCATCACTTATCCCCGATTATACAAGAATATATTAAATTCGGCCTATTTTCAGGACTTCACATCAATTGGGAAAAATCTGTTGTCATTCCCTTAACGCTAGCCACTGCTGCACCCCAAGTGGAATTTCTATTGGTATGGTCTGTCGCTCCAGTCAAGTTTTTAGGGGTGTGCATCGAGACCCTGATGTCGTGACTAAAGAAAATTACGGTCGGGCATATACCACCTTAGTACAGCAGATTGACTGGTGGTCTCGCTTACCATTGTCCTTGGCAGATCGTATAGCTGTAATAAAAATGGTCATACTCCCTAAGTTTTTATATCTATTTTCCAATATCCCAATCCTGTTGACAAAACATTTTTTTAAAACAGTCCAAACCCAGCTACTGAGGTTAGTATGGAGAAATGAACAACCGAGAATTAGCTAGCTTACACTGTCGTACGAGAGAGGGGGTTCACTGCTCCGGACTTTTATGTATACCATCTATGCGCCCAGGCGGCAGGCCCAGTTCGGGTATTTCTGGTTTAAGCCCCATGAATTTATTCCACATGTGGCTGTAGAAGACTGAGACACTCATCCTGTGCCTTTGTTAAGTGTTTTCACGCACACCAATAGGCAGATGCCCAAGATTGAGATCAACACCATAGATGCCACTGTTGCGGCTTGGCAGGCGATCGGAAGATGGGCGCACAAACTACCCTTATACGCACCAGCACTGCCACTCGCTGGGCACACAGCACTATCTGTTACACGAGAACATGGGCCTATAGCTGCTCTCAGGGAGGCCAGAATCACGCATATGTGTGATCTGTACCCAGAGGGACAGTACCTCACAGACGATGATTTAAATTACATACAAAATCCCACCCCGTTATTCCAGATTGAAGCGGGCAGTACAAGACCATTGCAGTACCTTTCCTGAGGAGCCGGAATCACTTAAGTCATTGCAATTCTTGATAGTAGCCCCAACTAGGAAAAAGCTGGTCACTAAGCTATACAAAGCGGTTCAGGGGAAACCTCCCTAGACCGGATAGGAGTCTGGCACAATGGAATGCTCTGCTGGCTCCCCCAATCACTGACAGTGAGTGGGAACAGATTTGCACGCTGACAGGGCGCTTGACATCGAACAGTAATTTGAGAATTATTTATTTTAGGTTTTGCATCAAGTGTAAATAAGTTATATAAACTGGGTCTTAGAGATTCAGACACTTGCAAGAGATGTGGTCAGGGCGGGCGGACTTCTTACATCTAGCCTGGCAGTGTAAGCCGGTGTTCAAATATTGGGAAAATGTCATTACTCTTCTACAAACTATGACAGGTCAGGTGTTACAATGCACGCCACTGGAGTGCCTCCTAGGATATGTCCCCCAAAGAAAGGTCACATTGGGAAAGTTTGTGAGAGTGGCTCTGCTATTGGTAAAGAGGCGAGTCTTTTTTACGTGGAAAAATGTGAGCTAAGTCCAAAAGTTGATATGTGGGTCAAGGTTATGGTATACTGCCATGAACAGCTGGAATTATATGCTGAGGAACTGCCGGCAACCTCTAGACGCACAGATATCTGGAATCCCCTGAGAGAATATTTTTTGACGCAAAGCGAAGTGGATTCTGAATAAATCACTACTGTGAAGGGTGCTTCCTAAAGACTCAAAATACCCAGACTATACATCTATGTGGTAAGGCCAGTAAAAGACATGTGCATGTATGCTATATGTTGATCACTAGAAGGTACCTGTTATTGTTTGCTTCTTGTTTTTTATTGTTATGCTGTTTTCTACACCAAGAGTGTCACTGCATTGTTTTATTGGAATGTGTCTATTCTGTATGATACTGTAAAAAACTCAATAGAAAAATAACATAAAAAAGTATCCATTCCACACTTGATTCTTAGTAGTAGCTTTAGCCAAGCTATCCAAGACTCCCTCATGGAGGAAGTGTATATAGATGTTAGTGAACACGACCCATAGGTCAAAGAGTGCACAGCAATATCAATAAATCAATGTCCAATCAAATACTTATTTTTATATTAAAATTAAGTATTTTATTTCTAACTCTATGCATTCAAAGGAGTATTACGACACTCATAACCAATAACACAATCCCCTTAACTGCCGAAGTCAAAATTCTTGCCAAGGTATTGGCCAATTGCTTATTCCCCGTCATATATAAACGTATCCACCCAGACCAGTCAGGCTTCATGCCTGGCCATAACACGGCCCTCAATCTCTGAAGATTACATGGGGTGATGGGGAGAATCCGCACTATTCAAGGGGATGCAGCATTGTTGCAGCTGGACGCAAAAATGGCATTCGAAACTATCAAATGGCCTTACCTATTTGCCCTCCTCGGACGTATGATATTCGGGCCAAACTTTATGAAATAGGTGAAATTGTTGTATATAGCACCAACGGCCCATGAAGTAGTTAATCAACACCCTTCTCAACAATTCGGTCACGAGAGGGGGACCAGAGAAGGCTGCCCCCTGTTGCCCCTCATGTTTGCCCTGATACTGGAGCCTTTGGTGACCTGGGTCATTGGTGACCCCATGATCAGGTGGCTGAAATGGACAGATCAACACAAGGACAGAATCTCCCTTTATGCTGATGACGTCCTTTATTTGTAGGGGCTCGTCTTGCCTCGATCCACCGGATCCTCCACATTTTTGCAATATTTAGTGCCCACACGGGTAATACTATTAACTGGACAAAATCTGTTCTGTTTATGCTTAAGGGATCTGTGCCACGGATGGCTAAGGGCACCAATTTTACAGTGGCCACTGAGGGATTTCCGCTACCTTGCTATCTATGTCACCCCACACCCGGCCCGATGTTGTGACATTAATCTCAAGGCCCCACTGACCAGGCTGCACAACGACGTGCTCCACTGGCGGTCTCTACCCCTCGCTCTGCTCGATAGGGCAGCACTGTTCAAAATGCTCGTGTTGCCTTGATTTTTTTTATATATGCTGTAAAACACCCACAATAGTGTTCTAGACGCCTATTTTGTCTACCAGTGTAGAGAGCAAGGTCAGAATTCTTCTATGGGATGGGAAAAACCCATGCATTGCAATGCACAAACTGACCAGGGGATGGAATGACAGAGGATTTGTGTTGCCTGATCTAAAACAATACTACTGGGCCTCCCAGCTTGCAGTGGTCAATCAATGGGTTTTTGGCTTATCGTCTGAACCAGCATACCGCACGGACAAATAGATAATGGCGTACACTCTATTCCAACCCCAAATTACAGCAACTCACCGGCGCCACGGGACAAACTGTTGCACTTTGGCACCACGTGACAAAAACATTGGGGTGGCAAAAGAAACTTACATTGATCACTTCCTCGTGGAAATAGGAGCAGCTCGGTACCTTGAGTAGGTGCCTGGGTTTCGATAAATGGTACTTAATTGGCATCTCCTCAGTGGGGGACCTATGGAAACAGAATGAGAGGATCTCATTTCATGACCTACAGGCAGAGTACCAGCTGGCAGGGTCTGAAATGTTCTTCTACTTACTAATTCGCCATGCCCTAACTACTGTTGTGGCGAGTTGTGAGGCTCTACCTGAGGCCTCCCCACTGGAAGACAGACTTTTAACAGACCCCCTAACCCGCAAAGCCACATCGCTCACCTACCGTAAATTAATGAACAATAGACCAGACTTATTGGTACATCTCCAACAGCTGTGGGAATCAAAATGATATTACTTACCAAAAAACCCATATGCTTGACAGTGACATTCAATCAATCAATCAATCATAAACTTTATTCAAGTTGGCAAGCAAATCATAAAAGCACATAAATGACAGTACATCCAATATAAAACATGTCTTGAAGTAAAAAATTCACAATATAGGTGAAATACTCAAAGTCATTAAACGGTTACTAAATTCTACAAAACCATGGAGATTAAAAACAAATAAGATAAAAAGCAAAATGGCAACTCAATAGGATTATTCAAATGTACATTTCTTGGCAAATCTGGCATAACCTCAACAGAATCCCATTTCCCTCCTACGAGAAAGATGAGGTGCATATGCAAAAGGAAGGAAGAAAAAGCGCTATAGCATACACTATGAATTGATGCACTCAGTTATCCTTATCGTTTTGGTATTATGAGGGCTTCTCTTATAAAATGTAAGATCGCAATGCAGATATCAACGGAGTAGAGCGACTATAAGTGACTAAAACCTTCTCTATAAGAACAAGAGCGGCACAGCCTCAGTATAGTAAGCAAAAATGTGTATCTAAAATGTCTGTACAATACACAGAACAAAACTAAGTGACGGGTAAATTGTTTTGCCACGTTATTACATGGGCAGGGCGGAAGGTAGTCGTGCCAAACACCTTGCTTAGAAAAGGCTACCAAAAAAGTGCAAAGTGCTTAAGAGGAATCTGGTTAGATAAAATCTGTGTTGAGGTTTCAGAAAAGGATATATGTAGGGTTGCATCTTTATAGTGGAAAAGCTATCATGCCCCTCCTCGGGATTCTTTGCAGGTTTATTTGCTGGTTATGGCATGTAACCTACCTAAAACCATATAAAGACTTTATAATAGACTTAGCATGAGTTGGGATATTATCAGTTTATTGAAAAATTCTATTGCACCAAATTTGCTGAATGCCCATTTCAGATAACCGAGCCAAGAAAAGGCAGTCCATGATAATGGATCTTGAAGAATCCAGTTCCGGAGTTCACCAGATTTTCACCCATAATAACAAATGGGCAAGTCCATTGTGCTCCATGATGTACTCATTGCCCAGTTCTGAGTCGCAAAAATAATTGATGCACTCTCATGGACCATCAAAAGATTTCTAACAAAACTACCAGTAAAACATAATTGCTGAAATCCCAACTCCAGCCCCATAAGTAGCAATTAAGAGGCATTTAGTTTTATAGAGAGTGATCATTTCTTTAATAGGCTTGTGACCTACTTTGGCGGCAAAATGAAACAGTGCCTCCAGTTGATTGCTGCACCCTAAGGTCCGGCAAGGAGTCCCATTAGAACTGGGTGTTAAAAAGAGTCCCTAGGAAATGAAAATTCTGAACTTTCTTGACCCGATTGCCTTGTACAGTGAAGGATCTCGACTTTGTCGACTTGGGGCCACACACCATAACAAACAACTTTTTGTGTTTCACTTTATGTCTAGAGAAGACATAAAGACAAAGTTTACAAACACATCTATGGTCTCTCCAGGGTCTTGGCTGCCCTTGCAAGACGGACAGCGCCGTCGGCATAAAGTAATGTTGAGACAAAGTTTTGGATAATTTTTGGGAAGTCTAGACCCTTTTCCCTTTTTCGATAGATAGGCCTCCAAGCTGTTAGTATAAACAAGAAATAAAAAAAAAGGGGCCAATATACAGCCGTGGCGAACCCCCGTCCTCGGAACAATCGGTTCTGTTCTCTCACCATTGTTGCCATAACGTATTTCCACCATAGTATTACAGTGTAGCCTGCGCAACTGGACAACTAGGGGTTGCTCCACCCCACAATGATATTCTATACCACAATATTTTTTTCATCACAGTATTGTTTTCCGATATTTATGTGTTCCAATATTTTGGCCTAAATATTTTGCCCCATCACTGTACAAACTGCTGAATCTGTAATCAGAGACTCCGGCTTATTTCTCCCTTATGTAATAAAATGCACTTTAAATGGGTAATCTTAGGACAGGCACTTCAAATATGTATGCATGTAGAATATGAAGAAGTGACTTCTTTTGTATTTTACATGCATATATATTTGACCTATACACTGCAGATTTCATGCACGTTTACCAATGTCTTGTACATATAATTCTCATTTTTTCATACCTAATGCCCTTGTTTTAAAAACCCATCCTACAATCGACTGCTGTTTGTCAGTCTTGTATTTGTGTTATCTCTAATTAAAACACATTACTGGATACATGTTTCATATTGTCTCCTGCTAGCGCAGAACTTCACACAACCTGCCTATATGTGTTCTTCGCTTCGTAAATTTGGGTGTATTATTCTGAAGTGCTAAATTCTAAATACACTACCTTACAGTCGAGGTGGGCGAGCCAACAAATTAACGAGCCAAGGGTCTGGCTGAGCTCTAGCAGCCTGCGCAAAGCCGACCCCTGAAAATGTTTGCCATGTAATTCATTCAACAAACATCACGTAAAATATGATTACGTTTATTTCTTTAACATGTAGAATATTTGACGTTAAAACGTCACAGTACAGCACGCCACTGAGAGGAAATTATTAAAAGTGATAGATTGTAAGCATGAATTTAGAGCGATTCCTGCCCCCACCGCCACCAGGGTGAAAGTGCCATTAATGAACTAAGAGGCAAGACAGTTGTCTTGTGAACCCTGCACTGGGCCTAATTCCTATAGATAGAGCAACAGTATAGTGTATTAAATCAAACGCAATTGGTTTTAGTACAGTTAGTAGTTTGAAGGCATTTTTTTAAAGTGCTTTCGCAGTCGATAATGAAGAAAAAGGAGGATTGGTTAAAGAATATATTTGCCTACGATCACACAATTTGGTTAAGCCAGGAAGCAGCAAGTAATCCAGGCAAACCAGCCCCTATACGAGTACCTTTTTGTCTTTTCTTTTTACCTTGAATGTTAGTGCTTTGTTTTTACCTCTTTGTGCATTAAGGTAGAGCGAGGGCGGCAGGCAAAACCCACATGGAAGCTTTCCCTTCATGAGCTACAGGTCCTAATGGGACCTCAAGCTGGACCAGGGTCAGACTTCAGGCTTAAACCAGGCAGGAAGGAAGGAAGTAAATAACACAAAAGTGGTTCACTGTAGGCGTATTTATATCATGGGAGGCAAATTGCTTCTACTACGAAACATATTAAACTTACTGTTGCAAAGAAAATAGAAATCAACATAATTGCAAAAATCAACCAAAAAGAAAAAAGTATGTAATACAATTTATTTTTGTAAAGGGAAATCAGATAACTTAATCAGGATACTGCTCATGAAAATAAGGAAAATGTAATTAGGAAAATTTGCAAGGCATGTTCGAGGAAGTGTATTGTTACAAATAAGTCTACAGTGAACCACTGTTTTGTGTACTTATAAATGCTTGAAGCATATGTCTCTCAGCTCCAACAAAGATTTTTAACAAATTGAGACATTTTTCTCCGGTGACAGTCTCACAAGTAGGCATCACTATAAATTCAGACCCCTCTAGAACACATACAATCCTTTCTCGCACTTCAGCCCTTTTTTGCTGAACATTTAATTATTTTATTGTATGCTTTAATATCGGATATCTCATCAGATTATTCTTTTATTTCCACGATGCAACTGAGTCTCAATTAGGTTCATGGGTGGCGAGAGGGACTATACGAGCATGGCTATGGCATGTTCTACTTTTCTTGCAATTCATCGTTCATAAATTAGTAAAAGAAGAAAATTCTATGGCATGTTAGATCACATGCTTATGACATTTATGAATTCAAAATGCTGAATATCTTGACTGCTTTGTATTTTCTACAGAACCTTTCTATATAAAATAATTATATAAATAATTATATATGGGATAAAGTGCCTCCTCATACAATATAAGGATATTACAAGTTACTGAGGACTTCCATGCCCATAGAGAGGAACACCGCCTAAGGCCTACTTCCTTTATAAGGATATGGACTCTGAGATGACTTGCAATATCCTTATCATGTACCACAGGGGGCACTTTATTCCTTGTAATTCCTGATCACACCATCACCTTTCCCATAAGCCATTTATATCCTTGGTGTGCAGCTCTGTCATATGAAAGCAAGAACATGTTTGTAAACATGAAAAATAAAAATAGAATCTCTTTTGCAAAATTATGTTAAACATTTGTTGCAAAAGATATTAGAATTGGATTGATACAAGTTTGTTTTAAGAAAATAATTTTTGTTATAATTACCTACAAAGTGCACAAAATCAAGATTTTGCCATAATTATCTCCTTCCTGCTTGTTACTGTATAGCAAGAAAAACAGAGCAGAAGAAAGAAAAGCTGTGTTTCGTTTCATGTTATTTAAACAGTGGCTTTAATTATGCTCTGTGCCCTGACCTATCTTTCCTCTCGGCTGCTGGCTCTGGTAGCAGGGATTTTGACATCAAAACTCAACTGTATAAGTTGTTAAACGTAAGGGGCCATGTAATTTCTTTATAATAGATGGCTGGGTGCAGGTATTTCATACAGGGTTTGCAGAATCCCGTGTTATATATTAATTATTTATTTTTTAATTAGATGATTCACTGGTGCTCCCAATTTTTATAAAATATTCCTTGACGTTTTGTGTTGTAAGTTGTTGTGACATAATTGAAGTTTCCGAAATAAACAGAGGTATTCGCATTCAAGCCAAATTTATTGCAAATTGCATAGTCGGTCAGTCAAAGGAACTTTATTCGGCCACATGTAGGTCATAAAAGTTATTATAAAAGACAACCACAATCAAATTTAAAAACAGATAAAATTAAATAAAACAGTATTTCACTTTTATAAATATTTTTCCGCATTAAAATGCAATTAGTGCGGGCGTGGCTTGGCCGACCCCGCATAATCCTGTACACTGATCCTGCCTATCCGACTCGGTGTCGGTATTAAAAAAGCTGTACCGCAGTCAGAGATGCGGCGACATCCCCGCGGGCAAGTCTTGAAGTTGTGGAAGGTGCGGCGGCGGAGATACAATCGCCGAAGGAAGCTGTGGCCTGTAGGGGAGGTGCCCTGAGCGAATCCGGGAATCTCCTGCCATTGGCTTGGCGCCAGAAGCGTGGCTTGCTCATTGCACCATCAGGATTCAAGCAAGCCGGGCCGACGACGGCTGAAATGCCAGAAAACCGGTCCCCGGTAGCTTGTTTCCTTCCCAGTGTAAGAATTGGCTTGGTAGTTTGGTTTGCCCTGTTCCCATCATGCACTGGGACAGGAACAGACTAATTTGCATATATCCAGGTTCTGAGCTGGGATGGTGCAGTGAGCTAAAAAACAGTGTTGGATCTAGCCCTGATCTTTTGACTGGGTGAGAGTATTCTGCTTAATTCAGAAACTTTGTCCATCACCACCCCTTGTTGTTAAATATTTTGTCCACCCTAAGCGTGGAAGGGTATACTCAGATGTGAGTCCCTTGCTCATTGCACCATCAGGATTCAAGCAAGCCGGGCCGACGACGGCTGAAATGCCAGAAACCGGTCCCCGGTAGCTTGTTTCCTTCCCAGTGTAAGAATTGGCTTGGTAGTTTGGTTTGCCCTGTTCCCATCATGCACTGGGACAGGAACAGACTAATTTGCATATAGCCAGGTTCTGAGCTGGGATGGTGCAGTGAACTAAATAACGGTGTTGGATCCAGCCCTGATCTTTTGACTGGGTGAGAGTATTCTGCTTAATTCAGAAACTCTGTCCATCACCACCCCTTGTTGTTAAATAAAAGAAGCGTGGCTCTGGTGGTGGAGCGGCTGGCGGGCTGGCTGAGGGGCCCTCTCCGACTTCTGCGGCTGTTCAGCAGAGTGGAGCCCGCGTGTGGAGGCCAAGAGTCCTGTGCACGGAGGGGGACTGGAGAGGCTGTGGTGCGCATCGGTGGCCGGCTCGGGCCACAGAGGTAGGAGACTGCTGCAGTGGGCGAAGCAACGAGCCGGCGGCCATACTGTGCGGCCCGGAGGTGGCCCGCTGGCTCTCGAGGGTGAGAGAAGCCCGCTGTGATGCCTGGGGTCCCGTACGTTGATGAATGTGAGCCCGCTGTGGCTATAACTCCCCCCCATCATTCGATATACTGAGCGCCATACAGGCGGTGATACTCGGCAGCCGTGTCGTGCCGCCGGGGGAAGGGGAGGTGACCTGGAGTGTGGGACCGCTTGATAGGGACGAGGTCCCTAGAGTTTGTTGGAGAGGGCAACACAGTGCCTGAGGCCTGTCCTGGTGCTGGGCCCAGCTCCAGCGCCATTCCCCTTGTGTGGCTTTGGCCGGTGAGCACCTGCAGGACCTGAAGGTGGAACATTGCTGGGGGTAAGGGCCGCCATATTGGGTCGCTGCTGCGGCATTGGAGGAGTGCCTGCTGGTCCTGTTGTATAGCGTTTTAGGACCCTAGTGTAATTGTTGGACTTGGCCCTTTTGGCAGGTTTACCCTGAAACTTTTTGCATTTTCCTAGCCTGTTTCTGTAACCTGGTGTTGGTGATTTTAGGCCTCTGCACACTTTTTCACTGTGGTCCAGTGTAACGTGCGTGCACTCTATGTGTATGTGGGGTGAGACTGACCTGCCCTCCCATAGGAATGCATGGGGAATATGTGTGTCCATGGTAGTTCCTGATGTGTGGGGAGTGCAGGTTCGAGTTTGGTATGTGCGAACTTGTGAGATTAAATGCTGCACGATGATGTGCGCGGATTTAATGTGTCTAGTGTGGAAGTGCCACTTCTAGAAGTTGGCATGTGTACAGTGAATGCGAATTGACTGTCTGGCTTGTGATTGGATGGAGCTGGCTGGTGTGCCTGGCTCCAGGAGTCAGATGGGTCTGCCCCGGTGGTGAATAGAGAGATCTGCATGTTGATGGGAGGGAGGAGTGCACCTGGGACCTGAATAGGGCTGGGCCTTCCCTCCACAATGCTGGCTCCACTCCCTGTGGTGTGTCTGATGTCCCTGACCCATCCTGTGAATAGAAGTATGGGAAGGGGTCCCAGTAAACATGAAAAATAATAACAAGGAAAGTATAAACAATCAAAGAGACCAATCATAAAGACACATTGTTTTATTCACAATGTGCTAGTATCATGTATATACGTCACTTTTAAACATACATTGATCAGTGACTATTTTACAGTGCCCCAAAGGTTGGGAAAGGAGGGGGGGGTTTGTGATACGTGTAGGTAATAGGTGAAGGAAAAAGGGTTTGCAGTGACAGTAAAATCGGCGAATAGGACAAATTCAATGGAGTTACATATTAATGTACCCAGAAAAAGACCAATAGGTTCATATAAATTGTTTTGCAAAAATCATACTCCAAATGTACAGCTAATGAGAACAATAGGGTGTGGAGTTGACAGCAAAAAACAAAGTGTTGTCGACGTTTCGACCCTCGTTCGCAGATGTGTGTTTTGATCTTGCCGTGGGGTCTTCCTCAGGACTGGGGAGATGGGGGCACGTGACCACAAGGGTGGTGTGCAACTGGACCCGTTGGGTAGAGGGTAGATATCGACAGTAGATCGAGGTATCACTCGGAAACGCCTTGCGAATTAATGGTCAGGGGTCCGATAAGGCATCAAAAAGGGCAATAGCTCCGACAGCCGTATTTCATCGACATTCGGCGTGGGGTAGCAGGCACTCGCGCTGTGGCATCGAGTCCGTGGCAGGACGGTATAGGGAATCAATCCGAAGCCGTTCACTGCTCGCAAAGGGAGCAGTGAACGGCTTTTTCTGGGTACATTAATATGTAACTCCATTTGAATATGATTGGTCTCTTTGATTGTTTATACTTTCCTTGTTATTATTTTTCATGTTTACTGGGACCCCTTCCCATACTTCAATTGATAACCCAGGTCCCCGTAACTCTTTCTGGGTACAACCCCCCTATTTATAGCTTCCATCCTGTGAATAGGCAGAGGGGCTGAGCAAAACAAAGTGCTCCAGAACCAGTTGCATCTGGTTCGCCCCTTTGCCTGCACCTTTGGAAACAAAGGATTTGTGTCTATAGAAAGGGGCTGTGACCTCATGTAAAATGTTCTTGTTCTTTGACTAGAATCTACCAGGGGCATGCTGCTGCTGGGGCCCAGGGGAAGGCTTGCCTCCCTGGGCCCTGCCCAGCCCCTGGATGCTGGAGAACTTCTTTCTGGGGCCCCTTCTGCCTGGCCTGAGGCTGGAAGACTTTCTCCTGGCCCTGGAAACCTTTTCCTGCGTTTCCCTGCTTGTTGCTGGGACCCTTTGCTCTAGGGGGTCCTTCTTTGGGGGCTTTGTGGTTGCTGTGCCCCCAGTGCCTCGTAAGCACTTTATTTTAAATTGCCCTGGTATTGAGGGAGCCTACCCCTCATTACTGCATTTATTATTGCTGCGCGGGTGCCCACCCCGCTTATTTGCCTCTTTAAGTGATATTTTTATGTGGGTGCCCAACCCGCTTATTAGCGTCCAGCACGGGTGCCCACCCCGCTCCTACATTTACTTTTGACCTCAAGGGAGCCTACCCCTCGTTTTTGCCCCCAAAAAGAGATACCGCCCCCACTGACGCGGCAAAACTGGAAGCCAGGCCCGCGCAGCCTGACTGGGGCGGGGCCTGGAGTGTGTCACTTCCGCTTTCCCATACCCGGGGAAGCTGTCCAATGCCCTGTTCTGCCCAGAAGTGAGGAGGTGGTGGTGCGGGGATCCGGTGAGCCAGAGAGAGCCCTGCAGGTATGGTTACGGCAGCGGAGAGGGCCCGAGGCACATTGCCGGTGCCTGCCCCCGCATATGAGGAGTGGTGCTGTCGTAGTCCCCCAGCGAGGAGGAGTCCAGAGGAGCCCCCGCCCACACAACAGCCCGGTGAGTGTTAATGTGCTGGGGGGAAGCTCCGGGCGTGTGTTGTAGTGCCGGAGTGAGGGCTTCCTTCTTTGTGGGGAAGAGGCCCCCAAAGCACCCCATGGGTGCTTGATTGTGCTAGGGGGGCATTTAGGGTGGCCCCGGATGGCAGTGGGCCGCCCCAACATTTAGATTATCTCGAGAGCCTCCGTGGCTCCAACGAGGGGGCAATGTTGTTTAAAAGGCCCGTTTGGGTGCAGTTTTGTTCTAAAGGGCTACTGAGAGCCAATGCCATACTTATGACTTTCACAGCTGCCCAGCTAGTAGTGGGCAGCTGCACCGTTTAGGCGCAGTTCCAGTGAGAGTCCTTGAGAGGGACAGATGTGGCACAGAGGTGCCAGGCCTTTCACAGCTGCGCAGCACTTAGTGCCAGCTGCAGCTTTTAGGCCCTGTTCTTGTTCTCAGCTGCCCAGCAAGTAGTGGGCAGCTGCAACGTTTAGGTTTCCGCAGACGGCACATCCTTGACTGGCACTGCGTGGAGTAGTGTGGCTCACTGGTTAGAGGCGGCAGACCCAGAAGCAGAGGTCGGCCCGGGACCAGGGTTCAATTTCCGACGCGACAGGGTGTTGGGCCAATGTCAGCGGGCTCGATAATTCTTGCCTTCGGTGCCACTCTAACCATGGGTCCCACTCAGCAACTCTGGGCAATAGCTTGCTTAATCTCCACAAACGGCCCCATCAACATCGGGGATGCCTGGCTTCACCTTGGGGGTGCCCAGTAGGGACCATCTTACAGGGAAAGCCAGGACGTGTTCCCCAGCGTTATACAGCGCCAGGAAACCTACGGGTAGCAGTGCGCTTTACAAGCTCAAATACATTTACATTTACATTTACACTGCATTGGCAGCACGCCCTGACATTCTGGACACAGGGCATTTGAGCCCCTTCTTGGATGGCCAGTTGGCCAGGGGGCTGGTATATGGATAGGGTGCAAGGCCCTAATGTGATTTATGTGCTGAAGTAAATGTGGTGCTAGGAAATGTAATGCATTTAGTATGTTTTACACCCCCTGTGTTTGATACCTCTAGAGATGGTTTTATCTATGGAGGTTTGTGTTAGTGAGATTGTACTTCACTGTAATTTACGCCCCTAATATGAGTTATACTTAGGTAGGTCTAATGTGTTTAGACTAGTGAGATTAGCACAGGGTGTAATTCGCGCCTGATGTGACTGTACATAATGTAGTTTATGTTACAGGTTGAGGTGGAGTATAGTGACTACCAGTAGTTACTGGTTGTAGGTTTAGGATCTATTTTTACTTGTACCAATTTATGCTAAGTGTTGACCGTGACAGTGGCCCATGTGGCCCTGCCCTGTGTAAATAATCCCTTGTGAATGTTGCCCGTGCCAGTTGGCACAATGTATATTGTGTGATTACTATCTGATGTGTTTTGAGAATACAAAAGTTATTTTTATATAACCTTGTGTGGAGTTCCTTTTGTGGTGTGCCTGGGATGTTGTTGCTGTGTGCGTGCGCAAATGCTTTACACATTGCCTGTGGGATAAACCTCTCTGCTCGTGCCAAGCTACCAAGGGGGTGAGCATGGGTTATCTTTGGCGTGTAACTCCCTTGCCCTGACTAGAGTGGGGGTTTCTGCCTGGCTTTGGCGCAAGCCTTAGCCAACCAGAAATCCCAGTTCTAACAGTAATTTTCCCGATTCATGACCTTATATAGGTATAATTCACACTACCCTTATGTAGGCATATAAATCATAGCCATATTTGGACATAGCCCATGCAGTCCAAATATTGGCATGGATACTTCCATTAGTTCCGAAAAGCCACAACGATTTCTTGGAAAACTCGGCTTCAGCAGTCAGGGATATCCCCTTTCTTGAATATTGATTGTCCTAGAAATCACTGCATTTTCAAAGAACTACCATTCCCTTGGGGTTCTTTGGTGACGTTATTATGTCCGACTTTTCGTCAAACCAGGCACCTTCAAGGTATAAATATGTCCACACTTACCCTAGAAAACACACTGTGGTCTGAAGCAGTTCAACTATCTACTTGCCCGACGCAGCTCGCTACAGCAAGTGCCGAAGGAAGCCGACCCTCCAGCTGGTGAACTGACAGAGAGGCTGCCTTTCTCTCGCTGAGAATCCATCTCCAGTGTTTCCAAGCTGCTCTTGCGGGGTGTTGGGAAATCAAGTTCCGAGACAGAGATACCTGACCTCCTTCATTCTAAAACCAAGGTACGGAGCTGATTAGACCCTAAGAGGAAACTTGGATAGATTCTTGGCAAAGAATACTAAACCTATGCTACACCATACTTACTTCTTCCCTCGTACTAGACTTAGTACATTGGGGTAGTCTTTGTTATTTATGTATGTATTGTATAGCTTAGAAACCATACCATGCTTTTACAGTATTATTTTATAATACTCTTCTTATTGTACGCATTATACTTTACAGCCAGTATTACGATTGTAGCAGTTCATTTCTTCTGCATGATAAAGAAGACTGTTCAATAAATATATTTATTGAAAACGTCTGTCTCTCTATTTCTCTGCACCTCTGTTGAAACGAAGCATGCACGATTGACTGAGTGAAATATCTATCTATTGTTTCCAGGACTCTAGAGATACTTCTTATTCTTGGGAATTAAAGTTGTCATGTTTATGCGGTTGTCAGAAACGAATCCCTTCTTGTTATTCGAGAAAGTTTCTAGTGACCGCTGAGCTAGCTGGCACTCACAATTAAGTCTAATATATTCGATAGAGACCTATTCGACCTAAGTCCTACGTCAAATCTATAGGATATGTTATTCCAATGCGCAGAGCCTATTGGGAATATAGGAACTACACTACAGTCCTGGTCACGAGTGAGACTCCCTGTGGTGCTGGGAGCTCTGCAGGTTCTTGTAGCAGACGTGGGGTCAGTGTGTGCATGCAGGTGTGGGGCGCTCAAGCGCATTCCACATATTACCGCCTCCTCCTGGGGGTGAGCTGCGTGGTGGCGAGATCTGACCGCAATTGCCTGCTGGTGTGCATCTCATCTGATGCCCTCTGGTGCCTGATTGTAGAGCCCTGTTGGCAGACATGACGCGAGATAAGGGCGGTGGAGGACAAACCAAGTAGGGTCCTATTGATAAATTCACTGGTGCAGGAGTGGCGGCTGGGTCATCGGGACAGCAGGGGACGAGACCGGACAATGCATCACTCCTGGTGGCCATCACCCAGTCGAGGGATATGCTCGACACCAAAATCGGTGCGGTCGGCTCGGATGTCATGCTGCTGAGACAAGATCTGCGTAATGCAGTGGCGCGCATTACGGAGACCGAAACCCGCTTGTCTGGAGTAGAGGACGATGTAACTATACTGAAGAAAAGGTCGCTGCCATTGAAACAGTTCAGAAGGGACTGGCCATAGGGGTAGAGGATGCTGAAGAGCGAGCCCGGCGCAACAACCTCCGCTTCGTTGGGTTTCCGGAGGGATGCGAGGGGGACAACGTGGAACGTTTCTTGACACAGTGGCTGGAGGGAAGGCTTCCCCCGGTTGTAGTCTCCCGCTGCTTTGTTGTGGAGCGGGCCCACAGGGCACTCATGCAGAAGCCTCCACAGGAGGCTCGGCCGTGGCCAATTATAGCAAAACTCTTAAACTACTTAGACCGCAACACTATCTTGAAGAAGGCCCGAGCCAAGGAACCTCTTATCTATAACAATGCACGCATCCTTATATTCCTGGATTACACACAACAGGTGCAGCAGCAGCGACAATCATTTCTTGTGGTGAAGGCCCGCCTGCGAGACCTTAAGCTCCCCTATGAAGGAACTATTGCGAGCAGAGGCGGAAGTGGAGGCCCTGTCAGACGGCAATTAATATTGGCACAACAAAAGTATGCGCCCCTTTTAATGGATGAAGCCTGCCAAGCATGGCTGGCAATGCGTAGCAGGGTGTATCAATGGGGGTACAAATCCAGCAAGATGCTGCATCGACTATGCCAGGGTACCTTTCCTTCCCAGGCCCTACTGAGAGTTCTGGGCCCGGCGGGGGCACCGCTTACCGAACCCTCGGCTATTGCAGAAATCTTTGCTGTATACTATGCAGACATATACTCTCCAAAAGAATGCCTCGCAGCCGCCGTCATCTATAAATTCATTGATCATTTACCGCCTAAGGTGGTGTCTGATGAGGTGCGGGACCAGCTGGAGCGGCTGCTGACGGATGGGGAGTTGGGCACTGCACTGGGTGAACTGAATCCTGGGAAGGCTCCAGGACCAAGCGGATTACCCAGTTAATTTTTTTCAAAAAATTGTTGTAGAGCTGACCCCGTACTTTAGGCTGGTGATGGACGAGGCATGGGAACGCGGCTCACTGCCCCCGGACTGGAGGCACGTGGAGGTGATAATATTCCCCAAACCAGGCAGGCCTCCGGAGCAGCACGCGTTGTACTGTCCCATCTCCCTCTTGAATGTGGAGGCGAAGGTCTTGGCCAAGGCGTTGGCCAACCGGCTTCTACCACACATTTCCACTCTGGTGCACCCCAACAAGGTTAGCTTTATTCCCCAGAGGGTGACCAGACATAATATCAGGCAGGCACATGTGGCGGAAGCGGCCAGCGGGCAATTGGGGGAGCCGGTGGCGCTACTGTTGGCCAACATGGACAAGGCGTTCGACTTCCTGAGCTGGGTGTACCTTTTTGCCTTGCTGTGGAGGCTCAACTTCAGCCCACGCTTTCTTTCCTACCTAATGCTACTATACACAGACCTGACGCCGTCAGTGTGGGAGGCAGGGGCGCTCTCTAAGCCCTACTCTATTCAGCGCGGAACGCTGCAGGGTTGCTCCCTTTCCCCATATTTATTTGCACTCGCTATGGACCCGCTGGCGGCCTGGGTGCGCATTGATGCTCAGATCCGGGGATTTGAGTGGGTACCGGGCCTGTCTGATAGGATTATTTACAACAAGGGGTGGTGAGGGACAGAGTCTCTGAAATAAGCAGAAAGCTCTCACCCAGTCAAGAGATCAGGGCTAGATCCAACACCGTTTTTTAGCTCACTGCACCATCCCAGTTTCAGAACCTGGCTGTATGCAAATTAGTCTGTTCCTGTCCCAGTGCATGATGGGAACAGGGCAAACCAAACTACAAAAGCCAATTCTTACACTGGGAAGGAAACAAGCTCCCGGGGACCGGTTTCTGGCATTACAGCCGTCTTCGGCCCGGTTTGCTTGAATCCTGATGGTGCAATGAGCAAGGGTCTCACATCTGAGAATACCCTTCCACGCTTAGGGTGGACAAAAATATTTACAACAAGGGGTGGTGAGGGACAGAGTCTCTGAAATAAGCAGAAAGCTCTCACCCAGTCAAGAGATCAGGGCTAGATCCAACACCGTTTTTTAGCTCACTGCACCATCCCAGTTTCAGAACCTGGCTGTATGCAAATTAGTCTGTTCCTGTCCCAGTGCATGATGGGAACAGGGCAAACCAAACTACAAAAGCCAATTCTTACACTGGGAAGGAAACAAGCTCCCGGGGACCGGTTTCTGGCATTACAGCCGTCTTCGGCCCGGTTTGCTTGAATCCTGATGGTGCAATGAGCAAGGGTCTCACATCTGAGAATACCCTTCCACGCTTAGGGTGGACAAAAATATTTACAACAAGGGGTGGTGAGGGACAGAGTCTCTGAAATAAGCAGAAAGCTCTCACCCAGTCAAGAGATCAGGGCTAGATCCAACACCGTTTTTTAGCTCACTGCACCATCCCAGTTTCAGAACCTGGCTGTATGCAAATTAGTCTGTTCCTGTCCCAGTGCATGATGGGAACAGGGCAAACCAAACTACAAAAGCCAATTCTTACACTGGGAAGGAAACAAGCTCCCGGGGACCGGTTTCTGGCATTACAGCCGTCTTCGGCCCGGTTTGCTTGAATCCTGATGGTGCAATGAGCAAGGGTCTCACATCTGAGAATACCCTTCCACGCTTAGGGTGGACAAAAATATTTACAACAAGGGGTGGTGAGGGACAGAGTCTCTGAAATAAGCAGAAAGCTCTCACCCAGTCAAGAGATCAGGGCTAGATCCAACACCGTTTTTTAGCTCACTGCACCATCCCAGTTTCAGAACCTGGCTGTATGCAAATTAGTCTGTTCCTGTCCCAGTGCATGATGGGAACAGGGCAAACCAAACTACAAAAGCCAATTCTTACACTGGGAAGGAAACAAGCTCCCGGGGACCGGTTTCTAGCATTACAGCCGTCTTCGGCCCGGTTTGCTTGAATCCTGATGGTGCAATGAGCAAGGGTCTCACATCTGAGAATACCCTTCCACGCTTAGGGTGGACAAAAATATTTACAACAAGGGGTGGTGAGGGACAGAGTCTCTGAAATAAGCAGAAAGCTCTCACCCAGTCAAGAGATCAGGGCTAGATCCAACACCGTTTTTTAGCTCACTGCACCATCCCAGTTTCAGAACCTGGCTGTATGCAAATTAGTCTGTTCCTGTCCCAGTGCATGATGGGAACAGGGCAAACCAAACTACAAAAGCCAATTCTTACACTGGGAAGGAAACAAGCTCCCGGGGACCGGTTTCTGGCATTACAGCCGTCTTCGGCCCGGTTTGCTTGAATCCTGATGGTGCAATGAGCAAGGGTCTCACATCTGAGAATACCCTTCCACGCTTAGGGTGGACAAAAATATTTACAACAAGGGGTGGTGAGGGACAGAGTCTCTGAAATAAGCAGAAAGCTCTCACCCAGTCAAGAGATCAGGGCTAGATCCAACACCGTTTTTTAGCTCACTGCACCATCCCAGTTTCAGAACCTGGCTGTATGCAAAGATCAAGCCCTGATCTTTGGACTGGGTAAGAGTGGTCTGTTTAACTCAGACACTCTGTTCATCACCACCCCCTTTGTGTAAATCGTTTTTGGCCACTATAGGTGTGGCAGGGTATACTCAGACATGAGTCCCTTTCTCACTGCTCCATCAGGATTCAAGCAAGCCGGGCCGAAGAAGGCTGAAATGCCAGAAACCGGTCCCCGGTAGCTTGTCTCCTTTCTGGTGAAGAATTGGCTTGGTAGTTTAGTCTGCCCTGTTCCCATGATGCACTGGGCCAGGGACAGACTGATTTGCATATAGCCAGGTTCTGAGCTGGGATGGGGCAGTGAGATAAATAACGGTGATGGATCAAGCCCTGATCTTTGGACTGGGTAAGAGTGGTCTGTTTAACTCAGACACTCTGTTCATCACCACCCCCTTTTTGTAAATCGTTTTTGGCCACTATAGGTGTGGCAGGGTATACTCAGACATGAGTCCCTTTCTCACTGCTCCATCAGGATTCAAGCAAGCCGGGCCGAAGAAGGCTGAAATGCCAGAAACCGGTCCCCGGTAGCTTGTCTCCTTTCTGGTGAAGAATTGGCTTGGTAGTTTAGTCTGCCCTGTTCCCATGATGCACTGGGCCAGGGACAGACTGATTTGCATATAGCCAGGTTCTGAGCTGGGATGGGGCAGTGAGATAAATAACGGTGATGGATCAAGCCCTGATCTTTGGACTGGGTAAGAGTGGTCTGTTTAACTCAGACACTCTGTTCATCACCACCCCCTTTTTGTAAATCGTTTTTGGCCACTATAGGTGTGGCAGGGTATACTCAGACATGAGTCCCTTTCTCACTGCTCCATCAGGATTCAAGCAAGCCGGGCCGAAGAAGGCTGAAATGCCAGAAACCGGTCCCCGGTAGCTTGTCTCCTTTCTGGTGAAGAATTGGCTTGGTAGTTTAGTCTGCCCTGTTCCCATGATGCACTGGGCCAGGGACAGACTGATTTGCATATAGCCAGGTTCTGAGCTGGGATGGGGCAGTGAGATAAATAACGGTGATGGATCAAGCCCTGATCTTTGGACTGGGTAAGAGTGGTCTGTTTAACTCAGACACTCTGTTCATCACCACCCCCTTTTTGTAAATCGTTTTTGGCCACTATAGGTGTGGCAGGGTATACTCAGACATGAGTCCCTTTCTCACTGCTCCATCAGGATTCAAGCAAGCCGGGCCGAAGAAGGCTGAAATGCCAGAAACCGGTCCCCGGTAGCTTGTCTCCTTTCTGGTGAAGAATTGGCTTGGTAGTTTAGTCTGCCCTGTTCCCATGATGCACTGGGCCAGGGACAGACTGATTTGCATATAGCCAGGTTCTGAGCTGGGATGGGGCAGTGAGATAAATAACGGTGATGGATCAAGCCCTGATCTTTGGACTGGGTAAGAGTGGTCTGTTTAACTCAGACACTCTGTTCATCACCACCCCCCTTTTTGTAAATCATTGTCTGATAGGATTGCCCTACATGCAGATGATGTCCTTTTCTTTCTCACAGCTGTAGACAGGACGTGACCGCGGCTGATGCGTATCCTACAGATCTTTAGGGAAATGTCGAGACTATATATGAAGTCACGTAAATCTACATTGTGGGCCCTGGTGGTTAGAGCAGGAGTGGGAGCATGGGTGTCTTCGGTTTAGCTGGCGGTGGGGGGGGGTTGAAATACCTGGGTGTCTTCCTGTCAGATATACCGGCGGTGTCTTGGGAACGCAATCTGGCCCGGTGTGGGAACGCACCTGGGAAGATTTTAAGTCAGGGCCCGCATGCCTCTGTCCCTATATGGCAGATCGGCGATTTTTAAGATGGTGGCGCTTCCCCGAATCCTCTACCAATTGCAGGATCATCCGTACCAGATCTCACCCCGATGGTTTAGGCAAGTGAACGCAGCACTGGGTCAGTTCCTGTGTGGCGGGAAAATGTGAGGGGGGCCCTACGCACATGTTTCCTGTCCACCTATTGTGGGGGGCTTGCTTCCTCAGATGTCCTCTCGTACTATCAAGCTTCACACTTACTAGTCCTCAATGAGTGGTGGTATGGCGACAGGGGAGACCCGGCATATGCAGTTGAGCAACAGCTTATGGAATGCCATTCCTTACATACAATATTATATTCAGTGCCACTGCGGAAGTCGCTGCCAACAGTCACATGGGTGGTGTTTCTGATCTGGAGGCAAGCTCTGCGCCGGATGGGGTGGTGGAACACTTTGACCCGTGAGACTCCCCTTTGGGAAAACGGGCATCTACCTCAACTAGCAGCCTTACAGGTCTTTCGGGGATGGGATGCAATAGGCATCTCAGTTCTTGGAGATGTCATGAGGGACCAGATGCTTAAATCCTTTCAGGACCTGAAGAAGGAATATTCAATGCCCCGTTCCCAGTTTTACCGCTACCTGCAAATTCGGCACGCCCTATCCCCTAGCTTGGAGGGTCTAGAGTCACTACCTGAATTTGGTCCCATAGAGGCGATGGTCTTCATGGGGATCTCCCTGATCGCAAAATTTCCTGAATATAACAATCGCTGGTCACTCATTTCTCTCCCATGCTACAGAGGCTTCGGAGTGCTTGGGAGGAAGACGTGGGTGCATTGGAGGAGGAGGATTGGACTGAGACCCTAGCAACCCCGCGGGGTTCGGCAATAGCGATGTGCCTCCGGCTGGAGCAGTTCAAATATTTACACAGGGTATACTTCACCAGAGTGCATATGTGGAGGGTGGGCGGGAAATTAAGCCTGAGTTGGTATGACGGGGCTTCGCACTGCCTGCTATCAGGAGGTACTACTGGGCCTCACATCTAGCGTCAATCAATCACTGCACCGACCGCCAACACGATGACCCTGCCTATAGAATGGATAAATGGCTGCTGTGGGGGGGACACTTTAAGCAGGGCCTTGTACTCAAGACCACATAGGTTCCCTTTGACGGGCCCTACCAGACACTCAGTGCAGATCTGGCACACAGCAAATAAAAGTTTGGGATGGGATAGGAAGCTCATGAGGGCCACCCCACTCTGGGATGCAGAACAGCTGGGCACCCTGGGCAACACAAGGGGGTTTGATAAGTGGGGCCTAATCGGGATCTCGACAATCGGGGACTTCTGGAGGGGAGGATGTTATGTTGGTATTCACTAGTATTGTCATGGATGTAGTTGTTTACTTTCAATGTGGTCATGGCACGGACCTCGGTTCTTTCCTGATGTTCTAGAGTCCGAGTCCGTGCCATGTCTGTTCTCTGGTCAGTTACAAACCTGTGGCTGCGCTGACGGATGGTTGTTCGTGATGCTGTTTATTTGAAGAATAAACTAAATTTCTTCTATGGTGTCTTCGACTCTACTTAACAGAGGAGAAGTGGTTTCATTACGCCAGAGCCACAAACTCGCTGACAAGGAAGATTTTCGATATCTACAAATCAGACACGCTTTCCAGTCTACTCTGGCCAGGGGCACCTCCTTTCCTGACTCCTTGCCGATAGAGGACAGGCTACTTGATGGTTATCTGCCGGATAAAGCAATCTCACTGACTTACAAAAAGTTGATCAACAACACCTCAGACCCCCTGACACTCTTGAGGCAGCGCTGGGAGGGAGATGAGCTTGAGCTAGACGATGAGGATTGGCAGGAGGCAGGAGGCAATTGTGTCTCCGCGGGAGGTGGCGATCTCTTCTAGGTTGCGTCTGGTTCAGTTGAAAATCTTCCATAGAGTGTATATCACTGGACCTGCTCTTGTCAAAATGGGAAAAGTGGAAGAGGGTAATTGTAAACAGGGATGTGGCCTGCTGGGATCCTTTCTGCATATAATATGGGAATGTTTGCTTGTACAGTCCTACTGGTTGAAAATACACAAGTGTATGAGATGGGTGCTCGGGGTCACTTAACAGCCAGAATCTAAGAGGTGTCTATTGAATGCATGGGAGCCTAGAGACCTCAACAGTAAAAATAAGATCTGGGTCACACTGGGGTAATGGTGGCAAAAAGAAACATCACACAGTTGTGGGGAGTGGGAGAGCCACCCAAAATTGGATCATGGAAGAAAGACATGGACTGGTGCATGTTCAGGGAGAAGACCGTTTATATCTTGCGGGGATGTCCCGTAAGTGGTCCTCCATATGGAATAAATGAAATGCCTACCAGGGCCATATCTGTATCCCGCCAGCTGTTTCCACAACAGATGATCCGCCCACACCCTACCTGTCGTAAACGAATATGAGATAAATGTGTAACTTGTGTCCAGTACAGCAGCAGAATTGAAATGTATGGCTCCCTCTGAGCACTCTGAAGTGTCGACTTGTTTTATGTTAAATAAAAAGATTATTTAAAAAAAAGAAAATTAATTAGGCGCAAACTGGAAATCATATTTTAAGATTAATTGACTAAGTATCGCCCCATAAAAGGTATGTACAAAATGCATGAATGCCTCCTTACTATGATTAGTTAAACCACATACAACACTACCTGAATGGTTCCAGTCGAGTGTTGAAGTCCTCCATCCAAACGATGGAACCATGGTTATTACATTTACTATCATAACTCTTAAGCTACCTATAAAGTGTGTTAGCATTAAAATTGTTATTATAAAAATCCGTGTATTTTTTTTCCCCATGGAACACAATGCTGACACAAAAGTTATCAAAACTCCTTGAACTCTTCCAGACTTGGCCTAGACAGCAGGAGTGAAAAAAGTTGCATAACCCTTCACATAATATAGCTATAAAGCCCACGTTTCCTGGCTACAGATAATGTCATGCATGTATAAAAACTAAAGCCATTCTACATTATCAGTTTAGGTTCCACTTATCAATTTGTCCAAGAAATTTAAGTAAACTGCGTTTGCATGTACTTACCGTTGTGGCACTAGTATCAATTGCTTCATGTCTTGGGGAGCTGGTGGAAACACGTGGAGTGTCAGAATTAAATACATGCCCACTACAACATGAAGATAGCTCCACACCTGTTACCATAGTTTCTGAATCAGGCCATGAGGATGAGGAATGCGATTTTCAGTTTGTTACATCATATTGGGCCAGGGCTGCAGTTTTATTTGAGGTTGGGATGGAGAAATTCTGAGGCACTTCCATAATGATAATGCTGTCTTTCTTTTAGTCTTAGATTGTAAACAAAAAGCCCAATGGGACAGCTTCTATCCTTCAAAACTCTCACCGAATATGATTGAGCCTCAAGAAAAGGGATCTAAAAGTCATCTCATGCCGAAAACGAACAACCCAGCCATTGGGTGTCACACTTGTGGTCATTACCAACGCATACCATTCTCCTAAGCATATTAATATACGCATTTAAGGTCTTCTAATCTACAAGTCTGTTTTTAAACCAATGTGCGACCTTATTAACAAGTTGATCATGTCCTTCTCCTTCCCTTAACCTGGTCGCAACTTTGGAACTCCCTTTAAAACAGTAGTGTAAGGAGTCACTTATGGCAAAATCTGCAACACTAGTTTCCCAACAATTCTGGTGCAAGTTAATATACCCTTCTTACCCAGCAGACACATGTTTTCTTGGTTGCTTAAATTAGGCACTTTGATTAATGTTACAATTAAACGCTAATAAGACAGCCATTTCATGTGATGCAGTCTTCCACTCCTTAATGGTAGCTTTCTCGGAAATAGCTTTCAGCATAAAGCGTGATGCAGCAGCTTCTCTGCATTCTGGAGGTCAAGCTCTTCTTTGTCAGTATCTTGCACAATAATCCGGGGTGAAGAATCTCTTCTGACAAGTGGTCGAGTGGCAGCTCTTTTATAGTGTATTTTATCCAAGATGGTACTTTCTGACATAACCATAGGAATGTCTGACATATCCTATGTGCATCAAGATGGGAGTCTTAGACGCATTCTTATAAACAAAAAAGGTACTACACTGTGTTTGTCATTGTTCTTGTCTGACTTTGAGATAGAGATAACAAGGCACTTGTCCCAGGCTGATGTCACGTCAGGTGTTCCTATTGCTGTCATTGTCTGAGGGATTTGATAATTTCACAGTTTCTTGGAAAGATAAGGACAGACAACATCTACGTCAAAGGTAGACATGATGATGATTCTTCAAAAATAAAGAAAATGGAAGCTCAGCCTGCTCAAGATGACATCTGGCCTCATGGACTTTACAAGCAATAGTTCAAGCAGATCACCTGATATACCTATGTGTAACATGAGTTCTGTACCCAAAATGCACACATCATATATGTTTGACTCTCCTGCTGTTCTCTGCACCTATGAATTTATTTTAAAAGACCTGCCTCAGATACAAATCCTAAGCTTGTTACCGCTGGCTCTAGTTTGCACTTTTGTGTTTGGCTGTGGAATGAATGTTGTGCCAAAGGATGGAATGTTTGTGTCAATGACTTTGTTTTTTCTTACGAGTGCTCTCACTTATCAGGTGTGGTGTTGAAAGTGATTGGTATGTCTTCCTTCATGGTTCATGACTGGTGGTCCTACCTATACTCCAAGGAAAATGTGCTCATGTGGTCTTCTGATGTGATGTGTTGGATGATGTGGTGGCTATGTTTGGTGTGATGATAGAGTGCATGGTGCATGGTGTATGGAAACAATGTTTTATGGAACAATGATGTTGCAGGGTATGGTGAACTGTAGTAGTATGTGGTATGATGAGAGTTTTCTATGGTGCAGTGTGATGCTCAGAAGTGTAATGTGGTATATTGTAATAAGTGTGTTGGGATGGGGTGGTACACGGTCTGATCTGTTGGCTACGTTGTCTCTCATCCTCAGTTTTCTCTCTCTGTTTCACTTTCCATCCATTCTCTATTTCTCCCATCTCTCTTTTTTCCTCTCTCTGTCTCCTTATTCCACTTACTCACTCACACAGGCTCTCGCTCTTTCTTTCTCTTTCTCTCTGTCTGAAGGTAGCCTAAGAAGCCCCCCATGTCCTTCCTCTTTTCATGACAGTGCCTGATGATGTGGGCGAATGGTCCCCTCTCTCCTCTTCATTCACCAACAACACTGTTGGAATCGTACACACTAGTGCAACTTTCCAAATATGTTCTGAATTCATACTAACTGTAAGATATTTGTGCATTTATTTTGATACCATAAAACTTTGCAAACATCTGTAAAGTATGTTTTAAAGCTTCTTTTGTGCAGAATCAATGGTCCTCTTCATGGGTGTTCTCCACTTATACTGTCTCACATTTAATCTTTTAAACTCCCTTAGGTGTGAGGTTTGTGCTCTGTAAAAGAAACACATTAATTAATTGATTAATTAATCAGTCTTGATGGCCACTCTCTAGAAGTGATGAGGGAGAGATATCCGTCCCCAACCCCTTCTTGTCTTTGGAAAAGATCTTTCTTGGATGCAATCAATCAGCCTAGACGTTATTAGACTAGTGCTCAGAGCTTGAGTGGTTGTACTCATATGTTTCTTATTTCTGATTGGACAGATGCTTTTGGGGATCTGCATCTCTTGGCTCGTGTGCTACATCTTGACAGTGACCAATGTGTTTCCTTCAGACCCCAAGAGCTATGGCTACTTGGCTCGGACGGATGTGAAGGGGAAAGCTGTCTCTGAGGCGCCATGGTTCCGCTTCCCTTACCCAGGTACAGTCTGCTGTCGCAGATCCTCCAGGTCTAAATATTAAAATGTCTTATTTTTTAAAGATTGCATGTCAGCTAACTGGAAGTCTGTCATGGGATGGAACATGTTTTAAGATGTTTGGAAAAACATATGGCTCCTATAGGGATTCCCACTACTCGAGTTGGCACAAAATTGCTCTAAAAGATGCTTGGCTGGGGATGTAGCCTAACAGCTGGGGCAGTCGATCTCAAATCTGGGGAACAGGGTTTGAGTCTTGCAATGACCATCAACATCCTGTGATTATGGGCACCTCACTTAATCTCCCCGTGCCTAGCAAAAATGAATGTGTCCTTGTATAAGCAACTGGTGCTCAGTAAATCGCTCTGAGAGGGAGCGACCATTGACCCTGTTCTTCAGGCAGGTCACTCCCCACGCTGCACACCACCACCTGTGTGTTTGTGCCCCTGAGCTCGCTGCTGCCGCTTGCTAGAAGTTCGAGGCCCGCCTCCACCTGCAGGCTACCACTTGCGCCTCATCCCTGGTGTTCAGTGGTAGGCCGTAGGTTCTGTGCGCTTGCTCTGTCCCCTTTTTGCCTGTCTGTCTTGATGCGATTTTGCTTTTTGTTACTGTGTTGTATTCTGTTTTGATACTGTTATTGTGTTGCATTCTATTTTTTTCTGTTTTTTCCCCCTTTGTACCTCTTGCATTGTACTGTGCCCTTCTGTTTTTTTGCCCGTTTTAACCTCCCGTTTTCCCCGCCGCTGCATCTCCTGTAGCCCACCCCCCTGCTCGCCCATTTGCCACCCTGCTCCCGCCTCTCAACTGATCCTCCCTCCCAGCTGCTCCTCCCTCCCACCTCCCCTTATATGGCGGCCGCTGCGCGGTGAGGAGAGCTACCCTTGACCCTGTTCTCCAAGCAGGTCGCACCCCACGCCGCACAGCACCACTTGTGTGTCCGTCCCCCTGAGCCTGCGGCTGCCGTTTGCTAGAAGTTCGAGGACCGCCTCCACCCGCAGGCTACCACCTGCGCCTCATCCCTGGTGGCCAGTGGTAGGCCTTAGGTTCTGTGCGCTCACTCTACCCCCTTCTTGCCTTTCTGCCTTGATGTGATTTTGCTTTCTGTTACTGTGTTGTATTCTGTTTTGATTCTGTTATTGTGTTGTGCTCTATTTTTTTCAGTTTTCCCTCTTTATTCCTCTTGCATTGTACTGTGCCCTTCTGTTTTTATGCCCATTTTAAACTCACGTTTTTCCAGCTGCTGTGTCCCCTGCCACCCCGCCCCACTGCTCGCCCATTCCCCGCCCACTCCCGCCTCCCAGGTGCTCCTCCCTCTCACCTCCCCTTATATGGCGGCCGCTTCGCGGTGAGGAGAGCGACCCATGACCCTGTTCTTCAGGCAGGTCGCTCCCCACGCCGGACAGCACCACCTGTGTGCCCGTGCCCCTGAGCCCGCTGCTGCCGCTTGCTAGAAGTTCAAAGCCCGCCTCCAGGCTACCATCTGCGCCTCATTCCTGGTGGCCAGTGGTAGGCAGTAGATACTGTGCGCTCGCTCTGACCCCTTTTTGCCTGTCTGCCTTGATGTGATTTTGCTTTCTGTTACTGTGTTGTATTCTGTTTTGATTCTGTTATTGTGTTGTATTCTATTTTATTCTGTTTTTCCCCCTTTATTCCTCTTGCAATGTACTGTGCCCTTCTGTTTTTCCGCCCGTTCTTACCTCTCGTTTTTCCCACCGCTGCATCCCCTGCGGTCTGCCCACCTGCTCGCCCGTTCGTAGCCTCTCTCCCGCCTCCCAGCTACTCCTCCCTCCCACCTCCCCTTATATGGCAGCTGCTGCGTGGTGAGGAGTGCGACCCTTGACCCTGTTCTTCAAGCAGGTAGCTCCCCACGCCGCACCGCAGTACCTGTGTGCCTGTGCCCCTGAGCCCGCTGCTGCTGCTTGCTAGAAGTTCGAGGCCCACCTCTACCCTTAGGCTACCACCTGCGCCTCATCCCTGGTGGCCAGTGGTAGGCAGTAGGTTCTGTGCGCTCACTCTGCCCCCTTCTTGCCTGTCTGCCTTGATGTCATTTTGCTTTCTGTTACTATGTTGTATTCTGTTTTGATTCTGTTATTGTGTTGTATTCTATTTTATTCTATTTTTCCCCCTTTATTTCCCTTGTATTGTATTTTTATTTATTTATTTTATTGTTTTATAGAGCGCGAACTTGACCCGTCGGGTATCAGAGTGCTTTACAGGGGAACATAGCAGTGTACAATGGGCTAGGATTCACAATAGGGTAGTGGACACGTATGAACAGTTTACATATAAGTAACTCCAGATAAGGCCAAGATTTCTTGAAGAGGTAGCTCGGTATTCCGAAGGGAGGCGCTAGTCCATATTTGGTCAAGGTCTATGTATTGGTCAAGGTCTGTGTATTGGTAGGAGGCAGCATTTAGGAGAGGAATTTACACATAAGGAAGGTTTTGGCCTCCTTTTTGAAATGTGCCAAAGAAGGGATTCTTCTGATGGCGGGCGGGAGAGAGTTTCATATTCTTGGAGCGGATCCAGAGAAAGCCCGGTTATAAGGTTTTTTTTCCAGAACCCTGCAGGTTGAGGTAAAAGGTCACTGGCGGAACGGGAGTTTCTGCTTCCGCCGGATACCACAAGTTTCTGTGCAAGGTAAGCAGGAGAGTTTGAGTATAAAGCTTTGTGTGTGATGCAAGCCAGTTTGAGTTGTATTCTGGCCTCGAAAGGAAGCCAGTTCAAAACTATCAGGTGTGGAGAGATATGGTCAAATTTTGTTGAGATTGTAAGAAGTCTGGAGGAGGAATTAAGGCAGGCTTTTAGGGGTGCCAGGGAGATCTTGAGTAAGCCTGAGAGAGTAGAACAGCCATATTCCAGCCTAGAGATTACTAGCGCTTGGACTGCACTTTTTAGGTTGGTAGTGTCAAGGAAGGGTTTCAGTTTCCAGAGGTAGCTCAGGTGGAATCTGGCTGATTTGGCCATCAAGTTGATGTGGTCTTGCATGTTCAAATTGCAGTCAAGGGTTATTCCCAGAGATTTTGCTGAGTCCACGATGGTCGGTGGGCAATCTAAGGCTGTGATAGCCTTGATCCATATCTTTTTCTCGGGATTGCTGTTTGGAGGGGAAATTAGGAGAAATTCTGTTTTCTTGGTGTTAAGTTTAAGTTGATTGGAGGTGAGCCAATGGACCGCTGATTTCAGGGCCTCATTCAGGGAGAGAATATCCTCCAGAGAGGAGGCTTTTATGTAGAGCTGAGTGTCGTCAGCATACATATGGTAAGAGAAATTCACTGTGCGTAGTACTTCGGCAAGTGGTTCAAGGTAAAGGTTGAAGTGTAGGGGACAGGGTTGATCCTTGAGGGACTCTGACCTTGACCGGAGAGGGAGCAGATAGGTTGCCGGTGATTAGGAATCGCTGCGATCGGTTTTGGAGGAAGGATCTAAACCATTCTAGAACAGAGCCGTCAAAACCCATCCTGAGTTTGAGGCGTTCGATTAGCTTTTCGTGGTTGACCGTGTCGAAGGCCGAGGATAGATCTAAGAGGATTAGAAGGCAAGTTTTCCCTTGGTCCAGGGCTTGGAGGGTATCGTCAACAATGTGGAGCATGGTTGTTTTAGTGCTGTGCCCAGGTCTGAATACAGATTGGAAGTCATCGAGAAGGTGGAAGTTTTTGATGTGTTGACTTAGTTGCTGTTGTACACACTTCTCTAACACTTTGGCTAAGAGGGGGATGTTGGAGATCGGTCTGAAATTGTCGGGGATGGCTGCACCCAGCGACGGTTTCTTCAAAATGGGGAGGACTTGGTGGGCTTTCAGAGAGTCGGGGACGGAACCCTGCTGGAGTGAGGCATTAATTATTGCAGTCCAGCTAGGAATAATGGATGGACTACAGCCGCTAGGCAGTTGGAGGGGAGGGGGTCGTTGAAATGGTTATTCGGGTAGGGACGATAAGATTTTAGATGCAGAGTCTTCATCATAGAGGTTGAAGTCAGTCCAAAGTGCTTGATTTTTTGGTGAAGTCTGTGGGGGCATCACAGGAGGAGGGGGCAAGCCAGGAAGGGATAGAGAGTATGTGGTGGCACCAAGTTCATTTTCTAAGGCTGCGACTTTGTCCGCGAAAAAGGTGGAGAATTCCTCAGATGATATTAAAGCCTTGGGGGTTTCTTGGATTGGTGTTTGACCAGATCAGAGAGCTTAAGAGGTCTGTTCCTGGCGTTCTCAAGTTTGGATCTGAAAAATTTTTTTTTTGAGTTCAGGATGTTCTTGTTGTAGGCATTTCTGGCCTGGCGGAGAAGATTTAGATGTGTGGCGGAGGGGTCCTGTCTCAAGATTCTTTCGGATTGCCAGAGGCATCTCCTCTCATTGTTGAGCGGTCCAGTGAATCAGGGGTTCCTGTTTTTGGTTTGGGTTCTTTTTATCTTTAGTGGGGCTAGGTCATCCATAATGTTCGAGATAGTTGCAGGGTAGTGGTTATTGAGTTCATTGAACGTTGAGCAATGCAAGGGGGGGAGGTCAGACTTGCAGCGAGCCTCCAGTTCATTGTGGTCCATGTTTCTAGTGTCGCTAATCCAGCGTTTGGGAATCACTGGTTAAGGAGCCCTTATCTTGTGGGTGCCAGGTAGCAGGAATGCAATGGCTAGGTGGTCAGACCAGTCACACGGGTCTATGGAGATAAGTTTGACTATTGATTCCTTGGAGATGATCCAGTCAAGGATGGCCCCTTTTGAGTGTGTTGGGAGAGAGCAGGCTTGGGTCAGGGCTTGATCGGACAGGAGGTCTTTGATGGCGTTAATATGAGGGTCCTTGGGGTCATTCCAATGCAGGTTGAAATCACCCAGGAAGATATCTTTGGAATTGGAGGAGAACTTAGCAGTAATAAGTTCCATGAGGTGGTCAGTGAAGGAGTTGTTCATGCCAGGGGGATGATAGATGATGTGTAAGTTGCACAATAGGGTGGAGCTGCTACAAATGGAGAGTGCGAGGTATTCGCAAGAGTCGGTGGAATCAGCCAAAGGTTCTGTGACACTGAGGTTAGAACAGTAGATGCAGGCGATGCCCCCTCCTTTCTTGCTAGATTGCCTGGCAATGTTATAGCCGGGAGGGACTAAGAGGTCCAGGCAAGGAGATGAGGAATCATTGAGCCATGATTCTGTTAGAATAGCTAAGTCGAAGTTTTTGTTCAGGATGAGTGCAGCAATGTCAACGGCATGCTTAAAGGCCGATCGGCAGTTGATTAAAAGGCCAGACAGAGAGGAATCAGCGGGGGTGTCGGGAGTCAGGGTGGATAAGTGTTCAGGTGCTAGGTTGCTCTGGACCACATTTCCGTTGCGGCTAGTAGCCGACATGTTGGTGTTGATAGAGACTGTGCAGATGGCATGTTTGGCTCTCATGCCTAGCGGGCAGAGGGTAGTTGGGGCTTAGTTGTAGTCGCTGAGGATGGCAAGGTTTTCCTCTTCAGTGAGGTCTAGCGGATTAGAGGTGGCTTATGTAGAGTTGTAGGAGAGGGCAAGAGCTAGGGTTTCTTCCTCTGAGAGGTGGCATGGTTGCTTGCGAGGGCGAAGGTGTGTCAAAGGTAGTGGTAGAGGGTGTTTGGGGAACTCTGTGGTGTGGGGGTAGAGTTCCACTGGGTTTTGATGTTGGCGAGGGAGAGTTCAGCGAGGTGAAGGAGGGTCATTAGATCTAGTATGGAGATGTGGATACTCTGAGTTAGTTTGGCAGCTCTGGAGTGCAGTGTTTCGAAATCCCTATAGGAGGGAGACGTTAGCGGGCAGAGTGGTATTGGCTCTGGGACAGTACTATTGAACTCACTGTAAAGGGGAGGAGTTAGAGGGCAGGAAGGTAGTAGATCTAGAGCCCTAGTATTGGGTGTATTGTGGGTTTCCAGCGACTGACCTGTGTCATGGTCGGCGTGTGGGACTGGCAGGGAGTAGACCAAAGGTCTGGAGAGAAGTCTATTGGCAAGGCAGGAGATGAGTTAGCAATGTTGGGGAGAGCGGTGGTAGAGACTCTTGGAGAGGTGGTTTGTGGGCTGGGCGGGCAGGTTCGATCTGTGTCGCAGGTTTTTGGAGGTGTATCAGGCTCACAGTTAGGGTGGGGATATGAAGGGGAGGAGATCAAAAGTGCAGGGATGATTCTCCTGGTACGGTCAGGAGCCGTGCAAGAGGGGATGGGATGATTTGTGTTGGGAGCCCAAGGAGGGCTGGTTGGAGGGTGTCTAGGTGCACTAGTCAGGCTGGTCAGAAAGTCGTCGGGGCAAGTGGTAGATACTCTGTTAGTTTCGCTCACATGGTTGCTGAGGTTTGAGAAAATTCTTGCAAATTTGTCAAGGTTCCTGGATGAGGCTTGGATCAAGACAATGCTGCTTTTGTAGAAAGTGATTGTGAGGTCAGCTTGCAGGGTTGCGGAGGGTGCTATTGTGAGCTTAGTGCCATGTGGAATGTTCCTGGTTGCACGTATTTTGAGGAGGTGCACAAAGGTTTTACGCCAGTAGGGGGTTCTTCTGGAGTAGAAGATTAGGTCATTGATGACTGTGCCATTGTCTGTGCGGTAAAGTAGGTCCAAAACCAATGTCTCAGGGTGACTCTTCAGGGTGGAGTGCTTGAAGGTCTTTGAGGAAGCTTTGGAGAGTTTGGGAGGGTAGACCTGAGTAAGAGGGACTGTGCCCTTCTGTTTTTATGCCCGTTCTAACCTCCAGTTTTTCCCGCTGCTCAGCCCCCTGCGGCCCCGCTCCCGCCTCCAAGCTGCTCCTGCCTCCCACCTCCTCTTTTATGGCGGCCGCACCGCTGGCAAGCCCGTCTGCGGCTATCCGCACCTGGAACTCGCCCAGCGCCAGACCCCCTGGCCCCCGCGAATGCCACGACTTCCCATGCCACTACGACGCCAACACCCTCCACGCACTCAACACCGGACGACCACACACCTGCTTCCTGGCCGCCCCGAAGCACCCCAAAGGACCCTTCTCCTGCCGGAGCTGCAGCTTCACCAGCCTCTGTGCCGCCAAACCACCCACCGTGACAGGACGAAACCACCTCAGATGCATACTACTGAACACCCGCTCCGCACGTAAACACGCCATCGAACTCTGGGATCTGCTCGACACAGCCTCCCCGGAGGTCGCCTTCCTGACAGAGACCTGGATGAATGCCTCCTTGGTACCCAACATCGCCATAGCCATCCCGGACGGCTACAAAATCACCCGCAGGGATCACACCAACATAGTAGGCGGTGTAATCGCCATCATCCACAACAACACCCTCAGGGTCTCGATCAGCACCACGAACACCTGCACTTCCAGATCCACACCTATCCCAACACCACCCGCAGAGGAACTCTCGTCTACAGACCCCCAGCCTCAGTTCAGCTACTCCATCACCAACTTCGTCAGCACGCACGCCTTGCCTCCTCAGAGTACATCCTCCACGGAGACCTGAACTTCCACCTCAAGAACAACAACGACACCAACTCCACCACCCTGATTGACAATCTCGCCAATCTTGAACTCAGACAGCTTGTCACAACGCCCACCCACTCCACCGGCCACACACTGGATCCCATCTTCTGACGCTGAACGTCACCTTCAGCCACACCACCGAACTCCACTGGACCGACCATCGCTGCATCCACTTCACCTTCCGGAAACCCACCACGCACCACCGCAAACAACAGATCCCCCGCTGCAGCTGGAGTAAAATCACCGAAGACCAGCTAAACAACACCCTCGCCCTAAGCCCACCCGCCGACCCCACCGACGCCTACACCGCCGCCCACAACCTTCGACATTGGATCGACAACTGTGCCAACACTCTCGCTCTGATCAAGAAACCCTGTAACAGACACACTAACAAGAAAGCCAGCTGGTTCACAGCAGACCTCCAGGCCTCCAAGCAAACCTGCCATACACCAGAGATGAAATGGCACCGCGAACAGACACAAGACAGCTATGCAGCCCACAAAAACGCCATCCGCTGACACCATCACCTTATCAGGTCCGCCAACAGGGCCTCCTTTAAGGACCGACTCGACAACAACGTGTGCAATAGCAAAGAGCGTTTCAATACCGTGAAGGAACTCTCCAACCCCAGCTCCAACACCAACTACATCCCACCATCACAAGACCTGTGTGACTCCCTCACCACCTTCTTCCATCCAAGATCGCAGACATCCGCGACAGCTTCAACAACCTGACTACCCCAACAACCACTGACATCTCAGACCCCGGGGCCACCACCCACATCGATCCCCTACTCACCTGAACCAACATAAATGACGACGACACCATCAAAATCATGAACACCATCCACTCTGGCTCTCCGTCAGACCCATTCCCACACCACATCTTCAACAAAGCTAGCGCCACCATTGCACCCCAACTCCGCAAGGCCATCAACATCTCGTTCAAGACCGCGACCTTCCCAGAGAGCTGGAAGCACTCCGAAATCAATGCCTTACTGAAGAAATCCAAGTCGGATCGGAGGGACCTCAAGAACTTTAGGCCCATCTCCCTGCTCCCGTTCCCAGCAAAGGTCATCTAGAAGACCATTAACAGACAACTGACCCGCTACCTTGAGGAGAAAAACATCCTGGACCCATCCCAGTCAGGGTTCCGCAGCAACCACAGTACCGAGACTGCCCTCATCGCCACCACCGATGACATCAGAGCCCTGCTGGACTACGGTGAAACCGCAGCCCTCATCTTCCTGGCCCTATCAGCCACCTTCGACACTGTCTGCAACCGCACCCTACACACAGGCCTCCACAACTCAGGGATCCAAGACAAGGCTCTGGAATGGACCACCTCCTTCCTTTCTGGCAGAACCCAGAGCATCCGCCTCCCCCCTTTCCGCTCCGAAGCATCCAAGATCATATGTGGCGTACCCCAAGGATCATCCCCCAGCCCAACATTGTTCAACATCTACATGGCATGGCTCACTCACGTTGCCGGACTGCATTAGCTCAACATCATCTCCTACACCGACGACACCTAGCTGATCTTCTCCCTCACCAAGGACCCCCTCATCACCAAAACCAACCTCCAGGAAGGAATGAAAGCCGTCGCCAAATGGATGAAGAACAGCCGTCTGAGGCTGAACTCGGACAAGACAGAGGTCCTCATCCTCGGCTCCACCCCCTCAGCCTGGGACAACTCCTGGTGGCCGTCCGCACTGGGAGCAGCATCAACACCGACCAACCACGCACACAACCTTGGGTTTATACTCGATTCTACACTCTCCATGACCAAGCAAGTCAACGCTGTCTCGTCCTCCTGCTTCAACACCCTTTGCATGCTCCGCAAGATCTACAGATGATCCCCACCAAAACAAGATAAACGGTCACCCAGGCCCTCGTCAGCAGCAGGCTGGACTACGGAAACGCCCTCTATGCAGGAGCCGCGGCCAAATTCCTGAAACGACTGCAACGCATACAGAACGCCTCTGCTCACCTGATCCTCAACATCCCGTGCCACAGCCACATCACACCACACCTGAGAGACCTTCACTGGCTTCCCGACAACTAGAGGATCACCTTCAAGTTCCTCACCCACGCACACAAGGCTCTCCACAACCCGGACCGGCATACCTCAACAGACGACTCACCGTCTACACCCCTAACCAACAGCTCCGCTCCGCCGACCTCAACCTCGCCCCCATCCGAGGAGCGACCACCGGCGGTAGATCGTTCTCCCACCTCGCCACCAAGACATGGAACGCCCTCCCCATCCTCCTACGGCAGACCCAGGACCTATTAACCTTCAGGAGGCTTTCTCAAGACCTGGCAGTTCAAGCAGTAGCAGCACTCCCCCCTGCCCCCCCAGCACCTTGAGACTCTCATTGGTGAGTAGTGCGCTTTACAAATGTACTAATTGATTGATTGATACCCGATGCCTTTGGGTCAACTTTGCGCTATATAAAACTCCGGAAGAAAAAAAACAATAGTATATTATATAATGCAAATGGTGAATCTCTATAGTGCCAAATTGATATATTGGAAAACGTTTTCCAATAGAGCTTAGTAGAAAACATTGAAGGGACGATTTCTAAAGCCATTGGGACACTCCGATTCTATTGGTGAGGGCAAAATGCCATCATGAATCACAAAAGGAGGATTGTGGGTACTTCAGCTTTGGAAATGCCATCTAAAGTATGAAAATTCCGCCAGTATTGTGTAATGTACACAATCATAATTTTAAGGTTGGGTATTTCCTAGGTGCTCCAGGGAGGTGCTTCCAGCAAAAGTGGGTGCATATTGATACAATGTAGATTTTCACTTATGGTTTGCAGCTGCTTTACCACAATGGAAAAGCTTGTAAATATACTCCTCACAAGGGCAGGAATAAGCTAGTTTCGTAGTGGAAGTGGGGAGGAAACACCACAAATTGTAGATGAGGTGTAGGAGAAAAAGTTTATACAGAGAGTAAATATTTTCATTGAGGAGAAACAAAAAATCTAATTATGAAACTGCAAAAAAATCAGACTTGCCAATTGTGCATTTTATATCCGCTGAAAATTAGGCACTCGTATATTTTGTTCAGGTAGGTACTCCTGATGATGCCCTTTTACAAGTGTTGTCTCTGAACTATTTGCAGCAACAGTTTGTCTTGTGAACCTTCTCATTCAATTGACACAGAATGTTGTGCTGTCATCCTGCAGCATCATTCTTGTTTTTCTAAAAATCTGATCGTGCTAGAACATCCAGAACACATTGGCATTGAAATATTGTCAACTGTACTAAATCATTTTTCCAATCCAAAACCATGTTGCAAAAATCTGTACTGCATGCAGCAGGAGCTACATCTCAGGCTCCTGCCCCAGTTGGCCATGCTACACAAGATTATCTAAATTGTACCGAACACGTTGAGTGCTTATGCCCCCTGATGCTCTTTTAGTGCCTGAAGGTGTGCCTCTGCAATTTTTGGGAGGTGGCTGAGGTTACCCCTGAGTACCAGAGCATACCCTGACTGCATCAGTCTTCATGGGTCCCCAACAATGGATGCGTGGAGAGGTCAACTTAGTAAAGTCTTATAAGTGTTCTTGCTCCAATTGTTTGGTTCTGTGCCTGAGGACTCTCTAGCATGGCAAGGGTTTCTCAGCACCAGAGAGAATCCATAGGACCTCCTACGGGATAGAATGAAGTGTATGTTGTAGGTCTGTATTAATGTCTTCCCTTGAGCAATAGACTGGCCCAGCCTTTGCTCCATAGGAGGGCCATGCAGCAGGTCAAGCAGAAGCTTGGTAAAGAACATGTTTCCATGTAAAGCAGGGTATTGCCTATTTAAAATGGATGCCACTGTTTTAGCAGCTTGCCATTCGATATTACTAAAGAGACCTCACAGTACCTTTTCCACTATTAAACCGAAGCTCTTTTCTGTTGCTAGCTTTCTTAGCCTAACCTGATTCAATCAAACTTGCTCAAGGCCTGGAATGTCCAGATTTGATCTAATCCCTGTACATGTGATAAAGCCTCACAATCCAGTTTATCCTAACATGAGAGTATGCGACTAGACGCACTCTCCAGATACAGAACAAAACTTGCCTGCTCTCGTTTTCCAGGAGGTACAAGGCTGTCTCATACATCTTCTTAAGGACAACCTATTAAGATTTAAAGTAGTATGCATCACTTACCGTCAAGTGATTCTGTTCTCATATGTTTGAAGCTGTACTGTGCGCTGTAAAATTATTTAAAACTGCATTTTTATGAAGCAATGCTAAACATTAAACTTTTGTAAAGTTTTCCGAGTCTGTGCACTCTGTGTATCCATTATTTAAGCTGGTAGCACTGGGCAAGAGAACCTGTTGCTTTGCAAATCTTTGATCTATATTTTACAATCTTCTTTTCTAGGCCAGTGGGGAAGACCCACCATCAACGTGGGTGGAATATTTGGCATGTTGGCTGGAGTGATTGCATCCACTGTGGATTCCATAGGCGACTATCACTCCTGTGCGCGGCTGGCTGGGGCTCCACCCCCTCCAAGGCAGGCCGTTAACCGAGGGATTGCCGTGGAGGGTATCGGCCTCTTATTCACAGGAATCTGGGGCTCTGGAAACGGCACCGCCTCATTAGGGGCAAATATTGGTGCTTTGGGCATTACCAAGGTGAGAAATGTATGATCTGTCTGTGAATCCTACAAGTATCTCCAACCAGTTGAGCTCCCAATTGTTCCATGACACCTTCAGAGTATCTCACAGCCTTAAGTTGATTTTTAAAGCACAGGGTCACATTTTTCTTTTAAGGTTAAGGGAAGTCTGTGTTTATTTTACTTTATTTTCATCAGGGCCTGATAATGAGCAGTACTCAGTCAGATTTATAATCCAGGGTACAGAGGTGAAGAACTGAAGTACTGAGGTATTTAACTTTTAAATACAGATCATTGTCAGCTGGATATGGGAGTGTGAGAACAATGTAATCTTTCTGAATGCTTTTAAATGATAGAAAATTTAAATGAGAAGTGACCTTAATGATTAAGTCAACTCTTCTTTGTAATTTTCTCCCATTTCAAAGTGTCACATTTACTAACAGCAGGCGTCCTTCTCCCAGTAGGCAATGTGCCATATTTAACTGAAAAATACAGTCCTAGTTTTTGAATGGGGGAAATTTAAACTGAAGAAAAACATTTTTATGAAACATTAAGTCAATGTTTTTCTCAAATTTCAATTAAGCCAATTACACCTTAAAGTTTTATGAAGCAGGTTTGTTCACTTTAAATTCTTCCCAATTAAGCAAATTACTGTATTTTTCTGTTATAAAAATAGGATCTTACTACAGGCCACTGGGAACAGGATGCCTGGTGTTTGTAAATGTGACACTTGGAAAGGGGATTACATTTAAATGATGGGTTTTGTGATATCCATATAAAGATAATGCTTCATTTTAATTTTCTCCCATTTCATAGTGTTTTGCTTTTACACACAGAAGGCATCTTGCTCCCAGTGGCTGGCAGACAAGGTGCCATATTTATAACTGAAAAATGCATCCATTTTTTTAAGATGGAGAAATTCAAAGTGCCGAAAAATGTTCCTAATAATGAACATTTTTGCAGAACGTTTTCTGCACTTTAAAATGTTCCCAATATAAAAAAATGGTTATATGTTGCATTATACTTGTAACATATGATGAAAGTTATTGCAGTGCCTAAGTACATATGACATAGGCTCTCAGTCACCCATACACATTTATCCCATTCATACACACACATGTTCATACATCCCCTAATACCACACTCTGGCTGATACACATGGCAGTCCTGTCATAGACCCCCTAATCAAAGTACCTTGTTCAAACTATAGTATATAGTTCTATTGACATTAGGCTTCAAACAATGGAGCTGGGTGTGGAGTACTATTGTGAGAGGTATGTGTTTGTTCACGTCCTGAGGTGAAAAGCCGGGACTTGCTGTGCGAGATCTTTTTATTTGTAACTGTGTATCTTGAGTTAACTTCATTATAATTGTATCTTATGCAGCGCTGAAATCGCTTTTAAAAACCTTTTAATTCACTTGCTGCCGGTCGCTAGACATAGCGTGTCTCCTCCCTTGCTGCAGACTCAGGCCCGCCCACTTGATCGTGAGTCTTGCCAGGACCTCCCCCTTCCAGCCGAGTAAGCGCTGGTTAGGGTCCTGCCATCTTGGGTGAGGAGCAAGGTGAGGGCTAGCAGATTAGTGCTAAGCCCCTCCCCACCTCACGCCCTGGCCTGTACAAAAACCCTACAGCGCATGCCCCCCCAATGAGTACTATTGTGAGAGGTATGTGTTTGTTCACGTCCTGAGGCGAAAAGCCGGGACTTACTGTGCGAGATCTTTTTATTTGTAACTGTGTATCTTGAGTTAACTTCATTATAATTGTATCTTATGCAGCGCTGAAATCGCTTTTAAAAACCTTTTAATTCACTTGCTGCCGGTCGCTAGACATAGCGTGTCTCCTCCCTTGCTGCAGACTCAGGCCCACCCACTTGATCGTGAGTCTTGCCAGGACCTCCCCCTTCCAGCCGAGTAAGCGCTGGTGAGGGTCCCGCCATCTTGGGTGAGGAGCAAGGTGAGGGCTAGCAGATTAGTGCTAAGCCCCTCCCCACCTCACGCCCTCGCCTGTACAAAATGGAGCTTTTACACCGGAGGCGCAGCAGACGGGCGCAGCGGGCGCGCCGGTGGTGTGCCGAAGGCGCGCCAAAGGCAAGCCCGTCTGCGACCGTCCGCGACCGCACGGGACCAGGGGCCATAACCCCTGGCCAAAATGGGACTTTGATATGTTGGAGCGCTCAACAACTCCATGACCTATGTCCCGATTATGCCCAAGCCTGTCTCCACAGTCTGAACGTTGAAGATACCATCAGCTGTAAGGTGTGTCAGTACAACTGGCAGATTAGACCTCCTGCCAGGGCTGAACATACTAGGCTTACGTGTGGGCTACTTAACACCAGATCCATGAGGAAACATAGTCTTGATATTTATGATCTGCTTGCTGACATGAAACTCGATCTACTGTTTCTCACGGAGACGTGGCTTGATTCCAATTCAGAGCCAGACATAGTTGCCTCTCTTCCTGCTGACTACACTCTGGTTCATCTGAACAGACCTTTAGGTAGAGGTGGGGAGATAGGGATAATATCTAAACAGCCATTGAGCTGTCAAATAGAACCTCTCGCTATTGCTGACAGCGAGATAGGAGCTTTCTCCATTAAGGGTAACACGGAGAATACGGTGAATGGCTTATTGATATATCGCCCACCTGGCCCCTCCACCCAGTTTATCACCAGCCTGACTGAAGGCATTACGGAGACAGCCCTGCGTAGGGATAAGTTTCTGCTTTTGGGTGATCTTAACATCCATCTGGACAATCTAGCAGGCAAAGGTATTACTGATTTCTACCAGCAACTTCAATCCCTCCAATTATCTATTGGATCAAAAGCTCCTACCCATCTCAAGGGTCATTTGCTGGATCCCATCTTTGCCAACTGGGCAGGTGTAGAAGTCCAGGCTCCAGTTCCTCTCCCCTGGTCCGACCACTTTTTAGTACCTTTTATAATAACTATTCCTGCCGGCAATGCCCAAAAGTTTTCCAACACTAAATACCTGAGTCACAAATGGACTGCGTTCTCTAAGGCTGGGTTCGATTCCGCCCTCACCAACGGTGGCAGCCCAGGAAGGGCGGATGCTGCCACAGCATCTGATAGACTTGATGAGCGCATTACCAATGCCTTGGACAGCATAGCCCCTCTCTGCCATAAGATACCCGGGAGTAGACCTCTCAAATCTGCCCCTTGGTTTAATGCTGAACATCGCCTAGCCAAAACTGAATGTAAGCAATTAGAAAGTCAATGGAGGGTGGCCTACCTCGATCAAGCTAAATTGAGATACATAGGCAAACGCAGGGAATATCCCAATCTAATTAGGCGCGCCAAAACTAACTATTTCTCAGGTAGTATTGGAGAAGCTCATAACTCCACTAAGGAGCTATTTAAAATCTATAAAGAAATTTCTCTGTGCAGCTCATCTGTTGATCCTTCCTTGGTTTCAGTGGAATCTTGTAACCGCATTGCCACCTACTTCTTTGATAAAGTGGCCACTATCTATTTCGCCTTCACAGGGGGAAAGGAGAAGGCAATAGAGTTCAGTGAAAACTCACCATTAGATGAGGGCGTAAATAGGCTAGGCAAATTTATCACTCCACCATCTAATGAGCTTCAGCAAATCTGCGGCTCGATTAAGTCAGGTTCCCCCCATGATCCGGCCTCACCAAAACTTCTTGGAGGGAGTATGGAAGCTCTTGAGCCTTACATCAGAGATGTTCTGGATCTTTCTTTCAAGACCGGCACCGTACCCAAAAAGTGGAAGCAAGTGATTGTGCTCCCGCTCCAAAAAAAACCTCATCTCAGTTGGGATAGGCTAGACAATCTTCGGCCTATTTCCCTTCTTCCCTATATGGCAAAAGTGGAAGAGAAGGTGGTCAATCTCCAACTTATGACTTTTGTAGAGGAAGCCAACCTTCTCCATCCTACCCAGTTTGGATTTCGCGCACGTCACTCTACGGAGTCTGCGATGCTCCTGGCCACCGAGACCATTAGGCAAGGGGTAGATGAGGGGCATACCATGGCTCTCATCTTACTCGACTTAAGTGCCGCATTTGACACTGTAGCACACTCCACCCTGCTACAGTGTCTTAACAATGGTGGAGTAAATGGGGTGGCACTCAGTTGGATGCAGTCCATTTCTGACTGAGAGGGGCTTTCAGGTTAGACAGGGAGAACACTATTCTCGTGTGTTCAATCTCGATCAAGGGGTTCCCCAGGGCTCTGCCCTCAGCCCCACCCTGTTTAACCTTTACGCCTCCCCCGTTGCCACCATTGTGGAAAGGTATGGCATTCAACTGGTATCGTACGCTGACGACACACAGCTGGGGATCTCTCTGTCATGGGCACCCGAAACCGCGGCATTCAACTTCAGTGCTTGCATGCAGGAGCTTGCCTCCTGGATGTCTAACAACTGCCTGAAGTTGAATGGGTCCAAAATGGAAGTGCTCGTGATGGGGGGGGGGCCCGTCTGTGTGGTCTTCGGCATGGTGGCCTGACTGTCTGGGCTCAACCCCCGTGCCGTGTCAACAGGCGAAAAATCTTGGGGTTCTATTCGACTCTGATTTGTCTTTTGCTCCGCAGGTAAATCGGGTGGTTGGAATGTGCTTCGGGATACTTAAGAGCCTACGAAAGGTCCTTGACCTGCTGCCTGTTGGTGCCAGACAAACTCTTGTGCATGCCTTGGTTACATCGAGACTCGATTACACCAACCTATTATATCTGGCTATTACGGCCAAAAGTCTCAACCGTCTCCAAGTATTGCAAAACGCCACAGCCCGGCTGGTGCTGAGGCTTCCTAGGAGAGCACCCTCTAAAGCCACCTTGAGGTCCCTTCACTGGCTTCCGTTCCGTGAAAGGATTACCTTCAAAGCTTTATGCATGTGCCATCGCATCTTTGGAGGTAGAGCACCCGGCCCTCTGAACAGCCTCATCACCCCCTATAGACCAGAGCGGATGCTTAGATCCTCTGGCATGGGTCTGGCTGTTGTCCCCAAAATCCGTAAAGCTCGGATGGGGGGCAGATCTTTCAGGCTCCTTGCAGCCAAGAATTGGAATCTGCTCCCCACTGAATTGCGCCTCGAACCTTCTGAGACCAAATTTCGCAAAGCCCTCAAAACCCATCTTTTCCGCCTAGCACTGCTGTAACTTTCTGACCCTCACACAGGTTTTCTCTCAGCGCGGGGACACGCCGGAGCGCGTAACCAAGCGCTTTACAAAATTCCAAAATAAATAAATAAATAAGGTGTCTGGTAACAATGCACGAGCTGCTAAGTCTTCAAGAGCTCCCAATCATTTCACTGATCAGAAGAAGCTCTCACTACAGAAAAGGTTCTTGCATATCACTTAAAGAACATTTACAATGCATTAAAGCACATAATGCAATCAATATTCTAGCACACATTCTAGTGGTTACCTAGTTAAAACGTGTAGTGTCATGGTAGCATGTTTTCAGGACAGGAGGCTCAGGCAATCACCCATGTAGCTGATGTCGAACCTGCACTGGCTTTCTCCAGGTCTTCACTTACCAGGAAAGGATCCATTGTTACTCCTGCGCACTTAACTACAGAAAAGTAAAGTTTTTCTTTACTTTTTATTTAGGTTAATTTGCCTTTTTTATATTTTGCAGCAGTCCATAGAGGTATCAGGAGGCGTTACGTCTAACTTACAAATCAAGAGTAACTAGTTTAAAAAGAGCATGAAGCTAAATATTAATGCAAGAAGAACAGTATGGGGAAGAACAGTTATAACAATCAGATCATTTCATTGTTTTTATGAATTTGTCTCTGCTTGTTATTCGTACATGTATCATATTGATTAAACAGCATAGGTAAATGACATAACTAGATGAAAAGGAACAGGGACCAGAAAGGTCAGCCTGCTACTTGCCTCCATGGAAGAAAGGCATCCTGTATAACTAATACCAGATTAATTCTGCATGATACAGTCATTGAGTGCTGAATTCACATAGATAAACTTTCTGAATACCAAAAATTAGTAAGCTTACACTTAAATCTAGGTTTACCTTTGTGAATCGGGCCCAGACTGTCTGCCATCTAGAAGGATGGCTACTTTCATGGCCTCTACATGACTAGGAGGGAGCAGGATCTGAATATGCCCACTGGGATGCCCTTGTGGTCGTCCTTGAGGCAGGAAGGAACATAACTAGGCTAGCACACTTCCCTTAGCCCCCACTGTGGCGAAGACGATGAAGAGGTTAGGCAGGATGAGCACATAGGGGTATACTTGATACATGCACGCGTGTTAAATCATCCTTTGCTTGATTTGTGACTGTCTCTTTGTTGCGCAATAACGTCAGTTCGAAAATGTAGGCTTGATGGAGGTGGTATTTGTCTAGACATGTTCAGAGTTTGAAATCCATCTCTATCTTACATTTCAGAGGATGGAAACACTGGTACTTACGAGTACGTCTGCTTTGAGGTGAGGTTGTTTTAAAAGCTTGAGGATTTGGCTAGTTTTTATGGGGACTGAGAAACTGAGAAAGTGTCCTGAGCGAGGGTGGCACTGATGGCCCTGATGTATGGCATAACTTACATGTTACACCTGTACGTCATTTGGGGGTCAGCAGGGGTTGCAGCTGCAACCCCTGGTTTGCACTTTATTACTCGGGGACCTGACCGTTTGAACACCAACGAGTGTTCTTAAGGCTGCATCAAAAGCAGTAAGTACATACCTGCCACTTGTGAGGATACTGATGGCGCGGGATTGCCAGGACAATTTATCATACTCACCTGGGCCCATAAACATTCACACTTTGAACCAGTAATTCAACTTAAATTCCTGCCTATCAGAATTTTATTTCACTTTAGGACTTATACCTGTTCACCATGACTTACCAAATCCTTGTGACTTGTACTCTGAGGCCTAAATCTAAAGATCAGAGAGTTAGAATAATAGGGTACACAGTCAAAATATCGAATTTTTAATTTCGACTTACACTTATATCGAGTTGCTAATATCGATGGGACAGAATATCGATGTCCAGAATATCGATGGCCAGAATATCGACCCTAAGGTAAGTAATATCGAAATTACTTATATCGATAGCATATATATCGATGTAAGTAATTTCGATTTACTAATATGTGTTAGAAATTTTTGTTAAGTATTTAAATTAATTGTTATAATATGTGTTTAATATGTTTTTATAAATAAAAAATATATAAAAGTAAATAATATGTTATACTACCAGAGCGGGTTGCGGGTTTTTAGGGGAATAGGGTGGGAAGTAATTTATTTGTAATTAAATAATTATTTTTTATTGATTAATTTATTTTGAAATTAAATATTAATTGGCAATGGATTATTTTAATTGATTAATTGATTAATTAATTGATAATTTATGTATATTTTTAAGTAAATTATATGTTTTACTACTGGAGCGGGTTGTGGGTTTATAGGGGAATAGGGTGGGAAGTAATTTATTTGTAATTAAATAATTATTTTAATGATTAATTTATTTTGCTATTAAATATTAATTGGCAATGAATTATTTTAATTGATTAATTGAATAATTAATTGATAATTTATGTATATTTTTAACTATATTATATGTTTTACTACTGGAGCGGGTTGTGGGTTTATAGGGGAATAGGGTGGGAAGTAATTTAATTGTAATATTAATTAATTTTGGGTAAAGGAGTATTTTTAGGGTTCAGGGTCAGTTTTGGGTTTTTGGGTAAAGGGTTTTTTTTAGGGTTCTGGGTCAGTTTTGGTTTTTGGGGTAAAGGGGTATTTTTAGGATTCAGGGTCAGTTTTCAGTTTTTGGGTAAAGGGGTATTTTTAGGGTTCAGGGTCAGTTTTCAGTTTTTGGGTAAAGGGGTGTTTTTAGGGTTCAGGGTCAGTTTTCAGTTTTTGGGTAAAGGGGTATTTTTTGGGTTCAGGGTCAGTTTTCAGTTTTTGGGTAAAGGGGTATTTTTAGGGTTCAGGGTCAGTTTTCAGTTTTTGGGTAAAGGGGTATTTTTAGGGTTCAGGGTCAGTTTTCAGTTTTTGGGTAAAGGGGTATTTTTAGGGTTCAGGGTCAGTTTTCAGTTTTTGGGTAAAGGGGTATTTTTAGGGTTCAGGGTCAGTTTTCAGTTTTTGGGTAAAGGGGTATTTTTAGCGTTCAGGGTCAGTTTTCAGTTCTTGGGTAAAGGGGTATTTTTTGGGTTCAGGGTCAGTTTTCAGTTTTTGGGTAAAGGGGTATTTTTAGGGTTCAGGGTCAGTTTTAGGTTTTTGGGTAAAGGGGTATTTTTAGGGTTCAGGGCCAGTTTTCCCTACTGTTGCACCCACTGGAGTGGGAATAGTAATTATTGTTAAGTAAGTATATATTATATATGATTTTTAAATATTATTTTTTTTATTAAATATGTATTATTATTTTTTTTAACATTATTACATATATTTAAATATGTTTAAGTAATTAATAAGTATTATTTACAGTATTTTTTATGTAATTTTAAATCCCCAAAAAATCGATATATTTGACAACGATATTTTTGACATCGATATTATTTTTTCGATATTTTGGTACTTACCATGTTGTACATAGGGCGTCCATATTTTTGCTATCGATATAAGTACGCCGATATTTGTGTAGGTCGAAATTCTGTCTGTCGAAATTCTGTCATAGATTCAAATAATAGGTAGAGAAATAACATTTACCTTTATAAAATAACCACAGAATCGGAAAAGTTTTAAACACTTTATATATGCAATATGTTATGAGTCAGGTGCCACAGTAGTGAAATTGAGGACTTTGCAAGTAAGAAAACAATTATTAAAACATAATTTGTGCTGAATTTTAAGAAAGTGCTTTTAGACATTGGTACCTGGGAAGGATGGAAAAGGGAAACAGTACAAGGACATTCCGCACAGATTATATTTACCTAGAATGGTGCGAGGACCAACCCTGGCCACGGGCTGGGACAAGGAAAGGGCTCCCGACTAATCAGGTGCCAACAGGATAGGACAGGTGCATGACAGGACAGGCAAACTCCCCTAAGTGCAACGCCAGCGTTGCACCCCTCTCTATGGCGACTCTCGGACCCCGACTGGGTATATCGATTCTTCTCCCTCAGTAAAACTCCCAATTCTTCTGTCAGAGTGTTCGACTAGCACCCTGCTCTCGAAATTCTTCTTCAGCATACTTTGGGTCAGTGACAGGTCTGTGAATCTAACTGACTAAGCCTACCTTAGTTAAACCATTTTCCAGGGCATGTACCACCCCCCAATGTTGCTTATTTGCTGATTAATGCATAGTATTCAGTAACAAACATACTTTTCCTTTTTGAAAGAAAATGCACTATCTGAAAGAAACACGTTAGTATTAGATTCCTTACCTTAGAATATCCCCAGGCGTCAGTCGGGATCCGGAAACTTTTGCGTAGCAGTACCCCTGCGCGTCGGTAGGCGTCGTCTGCAGGCGTCCACTGCGGCTCCGCGTCCGTCGTTGGCGTCGTGCGCCGTGATGACGTCGCTGGAGTATATAGACGCCGCCTCCGCGCACTGAGGTCAGTTCTTCTTTTTTCCGCGCCAGTTAGCGCAGATCCGAAGAGCAGTACTCTGGTCTTTTGACCAAGTTTTTTGATCTTTTTTGATCTCTGAATTTTCTACAGTGCCGGTAGGATGCCCGGTTTTAAGAACTGTGACGACTGTGAACGGACGATGTCGGTCACGGATCATCACCGACTCTGCCTCCGGTGCCTGGGCCCCGACCACGACGTGGACGCCTGCGTCGATTGCCGGGCCTTGACGAATAAAGCTAGGCGGGAGCGGTCCCGCAAGCTGCTCGAGCTCCGGGTGTCGGCCCCGCGTCGAGAGCGGTCCCGGTCCGGCCGGAGGTCAAGGGAGCGATCGAGGGAGCGGTCGCGGAGCCGTCACGGGCGCTCCGGGAGTCGTCACCATTCATCTGGTTCCTCAGGTAGGAAGCACAAAAGGTCAGGGCGTCGTCATCGTACCCCCGACTCCCCCCGACGCTCCCGCGATGCGGCCGGGGGTTCGGGTGGCCCCACCCCCGCGGCTCCGCGTGAGTTGCCGACGCGGCCTGCTCCATACCCTGCGGTCCCTGGGCAAGGCGCGTCGCCCGAGGAGATAGAGGCGTTCCTCGTGGCCATGAGGGCTCTTTCTCCTCCGGCGGGTTCTGCTGCGCCTTCGGGCCCTGTGAACGTGTCCGGTGGCCCTAGCAGCTCGGGTGACCCTGCCTCGACGCCGTCGGGTGCTCCGGCCCTGGCGCCGCCGACGGCTCCGATCCCGGCGCCGCAGGGGCCCTCGGGGTTGACGCCGGCTGGTCAACCGGCCTCTCCGGCGCCGATTCCATCGGGGCAACCCCTGGCGCCGCCCCCGCGCCGGCTCCAGCCGGCGCCGGTGCTCCGGCGCCGGCTCCGGGCGGCGCCGTCCCCATTCCCTCTCCGAATCCGGACGCGGAGTCCGACCGGCGTCGATCGACACCGGGCTCGACGCCGATGGGGCCTGTGAACCCCGAGGAGCCGGTCTACATTGTTGATTCCGAGTATGGTGAGGATGTAGAATACGGAGAGGGGTGGGAGGGGTCTGAGGACCCTCTGACACGCGAGTGTCAGTACGACATGGACTGGACAGGTGACTTGGGTGACGCCAGTTGTCTGGATGACTCCCCCAACCCTGGCTTTGTCTCGCCTCCTACCGTGGCTACGGAGAAGGGGGCTGCCTATTCAGTGGTGTTGATGAGGGCTGCGAAGGCCTTAAACCTTGTGCTCCCCGTCGCGGCCGTGAGGACTAACATCCTCACTGAGGTACTCAAACCGCAGTCATGCCCACAGGAGCCACTGCTGCCGTTCAACGAGGCCTTAACGGACGTTCTTTTGGGCACGTGGTCCAGGCCCAATTCAGTTTCGCCTGTTGATAGGAACGTGGCCAGACGCCACCGTCCGTGTTCGGACGACCCCAAGTTTCTGTCCACCAACCCCACCCCTGAGAGTCTGGTGATCCGGGCCTCCACCTCCCAGACCGCATTCCCGTCGGCCCCGCCCAACAGGGAATCAAAGAGGTACGACCAGTATGGCAAAAAGGTCTTCTCGTCCCTGAGTCTGGGACTGCGGTCTTGCAACACCGCGTGCCTCTTGGGCCGCTACACCCACTCTCTGTGGGATACGGTCGCGGACCTGCTGCCTGAATGCCCGCCGGAGGTACGGGCTAAGCTCGGCAAGGCTATGATTGAAGGCCGAGACGCAGCAAGATACTCCATCAGGTGTGGTCTTGATACGACCGACTCGCTGGGCAGAGCGATGTCCACGATGGTGGCGATTCGTCGCCACGCCTGGCTGAGATCCGCCAACTTCTCGGCTGATGTCCAGAATGCGTTAATGGACATGCCGTTTGATGGCAGTCGCCTGTTTGGCGACAAAGCGGACCACGCGCTGGAGCGCTTCAAGGACTCCAGGGTCACGGCCAAGTCCTTAGGTCTTTCGACCCAGCGCCAGCAAACGGGTTCGTTTCGCTCCTTTCGTGGCCAAGGAAGGGGCGGTCCCACACGTGCTGCCAGCCACGCACCTCAACAGACTTATCAACGCGGTGGCGGCCGTGGAAACCGCTGTGGCGGCGGTCGGGGACAGCGGTGAGGTCAGGCCACACCTCCCCCCGCAGCATCTGCCACTAAATCCTCCTAGTCCGAGCTTTCAGGCCCATGTGACACCGGTGGGAGGCAGGGTTCGCCATCACCTCTCCCACTGGCGCACAATAACATCGGACAGGTGGGTGCTGCAGCTCGTCCGAAGGGGCTACTCCCTCCCCTTCGAGACAACTCCTCCAGCCATGCCACCGCAGAACCACCGTGTGTCGGGGGACCACTTGGCACTTCTGAGGGAGGAAGTTACGGCCCTCTTGGCCAAGGGGGTCATCGAGCGCGTTCCTGGGCCAGAAGTAGGACATGGTTGCTATTCCCACTACCTTCTGGTACCCAAGAAGAACAAAGGGGGCCTACGTCCTATCTTGGATCTAAGGAACGTCAACAGCTTCCTCCGGAAGGAGAAGTTCAAGATGTTGACTTTAGCTCACGTCTTGGCTGCTCTCGACCCGCAAGACTGGATGGTAGCGTTGGACTTGCAGGATGCATATTTTCACATCCCCGTCCTGCCGGCCCACCGGCGTTACCTGCGGTTCACGGTAGGCCTGGAGCATTTTCAGTTTATCGTGCTCCCCTTCGGCCTTACCAGCGCCCCACGGGTGTTCACCAAGGTGATGGCGGTGGTCGCAGCTCATCTGCGCAGATTGGGGGTCTCAGTCTTCCCCTATCTAGACGACTGGTTGTTGAAGGCGGGCTCGCCCCAGACAGTCGTCCGCCACCTTCAGATGACGGCAGACCTCCTGCACGGGCTGGGGTTCTCCATCAACGTGCCGAAATCACACCTGTGTCCCTCTCAGAAGCTCCTTTTCATCGGAGCGGTTCTCGACTCGGCGCAGTTTCGGGTCTATCCTCCGGAACGGCGAGTCCAGGATATACAGGCTTTGATTCAGATCTTTCAGCCGTTATCCCGGGTTTCGGTCAGGTTGACGCTGCGGCTGCTGGGGCTGATGGCTTCCTGCATCCTTCTGGTGCATCACGCCCGGTGGCGGATGCGGGCTTTGCAATGGGACCTGAAGTTTCAGTGGGCCCAGCATCAGGGCAATCTGTCCGACCATGTCTTGATCTCGGAGGGCACTGCAAGACAACTGCAGTGGTGGCTTACGGACCGCGATTGGGTCAGAGGCAGATCCCTCTCCCTTCCCCAACCGGAGCATGTTGTTGTGACGGACGCGTCCCTCCAGGGCTGGGGAGGCCACCTGGGAGAGGCAGAGATCAGAGGCATCTGGTCTCCGGCGGAGTCCCGGCTCCATATAAACTTGTTGGAGCTCCGGGTGATTCGTTTGGCACTGAAAGCATTCCTCCCCTTTGTCAACGGGAGTGTAGTGCAGGTGTTCACGGACACCACCACCGCCATGTGGTACTGCAACAAGCAGGGCGGGGTGAGGTCGTGGACCCTTTGCCAGGAGGCTCTGCGCCTCTGGCAATGGCTGGAACGTCAGGGTGTGACTCTGACGGTTCAACACCTGGCAGGTTCTCTGAACGCCAGGGCAGACAAACTCAGCCGTCGGTGCTCGATGGATCACGAATGGCGTCTGAACTCGGACGTGGCGCAAGGCCTCTTTCGGCAATGGGGAGAGCCTTGGTTAGATCTATTCGCCACAGAAGAGAACGCGCAATGTCATCAGTTCTGCACGTTGGAGTTTCCAAGAAGGCACTCGCACGGCGACGCCTTTCGGCACGAGTGGAGTTGCGGTCTGTTATACGCCTTTCCGCCTATACCACTTCTGCCCAGAGTGCTGAAGAAGATCAGGCGCGACCGGGCCCAAGTCATCCTTATGGCTCCGGACTGGGCTCGAAGGTACTGGTATCCCGAGCTACTCAGCATGTCAGTCGGTCCCCCGATCCGCCTGCCCCTTCAGGAGGACCTTCTGTCGCAGCAGCAGGGGACGGTCCTCCACCCAAACCTGTCCAGCCTCCACCTCCATGCGTGGAGATTGAGCGGCGGCAGTTGAGGCCATTTGACTTGCCTCCTGAAGTCTGTGATGTAATTCTGGCAGCCAGGCGTTCCTCCACGAAATCGGTATACGCCTGTCGGTGGAACAAGTTTGTGGCATGGTGCACAGCAAAGGCTGTGGATCCTCTTTCTCCCCCTCTTTTTGAGGTTCTTCTCTTCCTTCTTTCTCTTGCCCAGCAGGGCTCTGCTCTGGGCACTATCAAGGGCTACCTTTCTGCCCTTTCAGCCTTTCTGAGGCTGCCTGATCAACCTTCTTTCTTCAAGTCCCCCATTGTAACAAGATTCTTGAAGGGCATCACACACATGTATCCACCTGTTCCGTTTGTGATGCCTCAGTGGGACTTGAACCTGGTTCTGACCTTCTTGATGTGTGCTCCCTTTGAGCCACTTCATTCTTGTCCTCTCCGTCTCCTGACTTTAAAGACGGCCTTCCTGGTTGCCATCACCTCTGCCAGGAGGGTGAGTGAGCTCCAGGCTCTTTCTGTCAAACCTCCTTTCATGTCCATTCATCCAGATAAGGTGGTTCTGAGAACTAGACCTTCTTTCCTGCCCAAGGTTGTCTCTGCTTTTCACATCGGGCAGTCCATCACCCTCCCTTCCTTCTTCCCGCCTCCGCATCCTTCAAAGGATGAAGAGCGGCTCCATCGTCTGGACCCAAAACGTGCGCTTTCATTTTATATGGATCGCGCACGCCAGTTCCGGGTGGATGACCAACTGTTTGTTGGCTACGTGGGTGCGAAGAAGGGACGGGCGGTACATAAACGGACCATCTCTCGGTGGGTCGTTCTGTGTATCAAAGCGTGCTACTCTTTGGCTCGGAAGGAGCCTCCTGTTGGGCTGAGGGCCCATTCCACTCGGGCCACGGAGGTTACTACTGCCCTGGGCCGGAGAGTCCCCTTGCAGGACATTTGCCAGGCGGCTACGTGGGCCTCGCTGCACACCTTTGCGAAGCACTTCTGCCTGGACTGTCAAGTCCGGAGGGATGGCTTCTTTGGCCGTTCTGTCCTCCAGGACTTTCTGGTGTAGGATTGTATTGGTTCGCAGACCCACCACGGGGGTTGGTATTGCTGGGGTATCTATTCTAAGGTAAGGAATCTAATACTAACGTGTTTCTTTCAGATGAACAAGTTACTTACCTTCGGTAATGATATATCTGTAAGAAACATTAGTTAGTATTAGATTCCTTACCGCCCCACCCATCCTCCCCGTTCTGCGAACTGATACCTAGGGTTAAGGACATCCCTTTCAGGGCCCTAGTTTCAAATGGCACCAGTGTTGGTTCTCACATGGCTCTGCGTGTTCTGGCGCGGAAAAGCTGTGTGCAAAGAACTGACGTCAGCGCGCGGAGGCGGCGTCTATATACTCCAGCGACGTCATCACGGCGCACGACGCCAACGACGGACGCGGAGCCGCAGGGGACGCCTGCAGACGACGCCTACCGACGCGCAGGGGTACTGCTACGCAAAAGTTTCCGGATCCAGACTGACGCCTGGGGATATTCTAAGGTAAGGAATGTAATACTAACTAATGTTTCTTACAGATATATCATTACTGGAGGTAAGTAACTTGTTCGACTGGACAATCATTATTGACTGTTATTATTGTGTGGCAGTAAATGGTGATTACAAGCCCCTACCACCTCCCCTAAGAAGGCGTTGGACTACTCTGCTTTGCTGCCCTGAGAGAGTCAAGCGCTACAATGGGGTGTTTGGTTCCCTGTAAGGGGAGACTGTGGACTTATTATTTGCACAGGCCTCACTTCCTGCACAACTTAAAACCTAATTTCTTATGGATTGTCTAAATACAGTATCATGGGTGGTGAAGTACACAGACAGAGCAGTCTGATTTCTTGTGATGGCATAGCAGGGTGAGGGTTGACATTTAATGGGCAAGAGTTTTTCAGATTCGGGTATCAGAATGATAGGTGGTTCAACAGATGTACCATGGGAGAGCTGTGTGTGGGGCACATGAATAGCAGGAGTGCTGCAGATACAAGAGCTGCATTGGCAGAGCTATGAGTTGGATTAGGATGAGAAACAGAAGGATTGCCGTGGAGGGTATCGGCCTCTTATTCACAGGAATCTGGGGCTCTGGTTAAGAAACATAGGCAAAGCTGGAGCGGATTTGTTTATCAGTGATTCAACAGGACTGAGGGTGTGTGACAAACCCATCTGATAATATAGGCTTAATTGAGATGAGGCTAACTCTACCAGACTACAAAGGGCGAAATTTCTGCATCCGTTATTTGTCCATTGGTATACCCATGGTGAGATCCCACAATCCTGAAAGGGAAGTATAATTGTTCCACTATACAAAAAGGGTCCAAATAATTCACCTGCTAGCTTTAGACAGATCTCTCTCCTGGATGCAACTGGGAAATTATTGGCAAAGAGCATTCTCACTCATCTGCAAGATTGGGCATTCGGAAATATTTTATTCCTTTAGAACGAACAGGATTTCGCAAAAATAGTGGCACCTTGGATAATATCACTGTCGTGCAAACCTTTCCCGAAAAATAACCGGTGAGTCGAGGAATGCCATTATAAGCGGCTTTTATAGATTTCTCTACAGCATTCGACAGGGTACATAGGGGGAGGATGTGGAGAAAATTGGTCCCCATGGGGATACCAGGGAATCTTTTATGCTTAGTTATTGCTCTTCACACCTCCACTTAGACTCAGGTTTTATCAGGGGGAACACAAGGCCTCTCAAGAAAAATAGTAACTAATAACGGGTTGAAGCAGGGGTGCCTTTTGGCCCCTTTACTTTTTTCTATTTATATCAAAGATCTGCCAAGAAGAGTGGGGCTCAGTAAAGGGAAATTAGGACATTTAAAGCTGAGCTGTCAGCTATATGCAGATGACGCCATAATAATGGATTTAACCCCAATCGGACTACAAAGACGAATTGCAGAGTTGATCAGGTATACAGAAGAGTATTATTTAAAAATGAATATTTTAAAGAGCAAAGTCATGATTTTTAGTTATCAAGGATGTAAGGTCAGAAAAAACATGCATTGGTTTTGGGAAAAGAGAAACTGGAAGTAGTAAAGTTGGACCCATATCTAGGAAAAATATTTACAAACAGGTGCTCAGCTAGCAATCATATGGACCACTGTAAAGGCAAAGCAATTTCACAAGCCTTTGTAATTAACCATTTGTACACACACTGCGGGAAAAGGCACTTCTCACATATCATATCAGTCTATAAAATAAAGACTCCACCCACACTGAGCTATGCCACCGAAACAATAAACGCACAAGAGTGGGATAAATTTGAGAAAGTGGAAGGGCAGATCTGGCACCAATTATGTAATTTAAATGGCGTTGCACTTATTGCAGCGCTTAGGATGGTGCGACAGAACTCTGTAAAAGGGCTTTGAAAATCAGAATTAAGAAAACAATCTATGGGGTTTCTTGTGAACGAGACATTAAAATGTGCACAGAAAATAGCAATAATGACTGTATTGTGGGGAGTAGTATTTGCAAAAAAACACAACCTTATTTTCTATTGAATCTTAAACATGGAGTGCGTAGGTTGATTCTGTTGCTTAGACTGAATTTACTTCCTCTAAGAATTGCAACAGGAGTTTGGGAGGGATCGCTAGATATTAAAGACTTTGTCATTTATGTAATTCCTGTATACAAGACCTAAGTCATGTCCTATTTCTTTGTCCCACATTACAAACAGTACGTTGCAGATACCTAAGGAATTGTTTTTTTAAAGTATAATATTGACACAGCAGAAGAGGCCCGGATCTGTCTGCTGGCATCCCCATCTGAACTTCGGTGTTTTAAAATGTTTAACTTTTTTAAACAATTTTTAAATATATATTAGAGCAGTACTGATCGAAATATTATGTATGTTCTGAGCACTTGCACTTTTTCGACTTTTCATCCCTAAGTATAAGGAACAAAAGAGGCTGATTTACTATGTACGCAAATGAGCACATACACTTTTACAACCTTTTTTGCTGCTAGTTTACGTGTCCTGTATGCGGAAGTACTTTGTACTCATTGAACACTTGCACCTTACCAGTCCTTGTTTTGCTGCTAATTATCGTGTGTTTCATGCCGAAAATGGCTCTGTAAAGTTTTTAAATACTCTTGCACTGTTATTATGCTGCTGGTTATATTGTACTGTATAGTGAATAGACAAATTACAGTTTTTCACTACTTGATTATGCCGCTTATTATGCAGTACTGTATAGCAAATTGTCAAATTCCCGCATTTTATAATAAGTTTTTAATTTTTAAAGTTTTATGATAGTATCAGATTACAAACTTCGCATCAGTCCATCTATGGTAATCTAGTTTTTTATGGTTCACTCCTCTTGGCACTTGAAAGTTTATAAAATGGCTTCTACTAATATGTTTATTTGTGTTTTTATATGATACGTTATGATGAATTTAGTACTTCGCTGTCAATTTTTATGGAGTGTAATGTTGATCTGAAAATGTATTTTTATGTGGAACACTTGGGAGTTCCAAATCATAATAAATACATTGAATTAATTGAATTGCATTGGGTTCAAAACTCCTTATAGAACAGATTAAGCCATTGAAGCAGATGAGGCTCATAAGCTCATGGAAGCCACTGATTACAGGCAAGTGACTGTGTAAGAAAGATTATGTATCTGAAATGGGGCTTAAGGGTGCAATTGGACCAGGGTCACCACCTGGGCAGACAGACATTTTCATACGTCCTTGCCATCCAGAAAAAGGAGGAGCTATAAAGGAGTCTTGCCTGGTCTCTGGAGCCCATGTTCGGGCACAGAAGAGGGTGCGATGGAGGTTTTTCTGTTAAATATGGAACTGGGAGGCAGTGAGAGAAATTGTTAAGGACCTTGGCACAGGGTAATTTCTGGGGCCTCATTTGTGAGAAATGACACATCGCTGCGTGAAAACAGCGATGCGTCACTTTTCACTGCGCACTCCTTGCGACACCAATGATGCGTCATATTTAATGTATGACGCATCATGTCGCAAGGACTTACAGATACGTCAGTATTTCTGACGTATCTGTAAGCGCAAAAGTGACGCATTGCTGGAGTGTGTCACAAAAGTGACGCAACTCCAGCAATGCGTCCTTTCACATGGGAAAAGCCCCATGTGAAAGGGCTTGCGTCAGTCTTACGCCTGCTGTGACGCAGGCGTAAGATTTTGACGCAACAGCATCCTAAAAGTGACGCAGTGAAATCTCATAGATTTCACTGCGTCACTATTACAAGGCTTTTTGCGGGGGAACGCCCCCTCTGCATACATTGTACCTGACGCAGGTATAATGTGGCGCAGGGGTTTAAAAAGTGACGCATCTACCTAGATGCGTCACTTTTTAAATATGGCGCAACAAGGCGCATATTTTACGCCGCTGGTGCATCACAAAAAGTGACACACCGGCGGCGCAAAACTGACGCAAGGCCTCATAAATAAGGGCCCTGGTTTGGAAATGGCAAGCGAGTGCAGTTTTGCGTGAAATTTTAATGAAGCTGGAGTTTGGTTCTATGGTTTTGTTTGGTGGTGCTGTGGTTTGGTCTTATTGGTTCAACATTTTATGCTGGTGTTTATGTGTTTTTTGTTCCTCTCCCATTCACCCTCCATGATTTTAAGTGGATCATTATGGATCGTTCTTGGTGTGACTGGTAGGCTGATTAGCAGCGGTTGTTTGGGTGGTGTACTGTGATATGATGTGTGAAACCTTTTGTGCTCTTTGGTGGGCAGCATCTGGTCCTCTGTGTTGGTTGCTGTATGGTAGGTGCCAATACCAGGGGATGTGTGGCAGATATTGTAATACATTGAATATGTAAATAGAGCTTACTATCCCTATGTGAGGTGTGTAAATGCTTGCCTACATGGGTAGCAAGCTATACCTTGTAGGGTGTGTGGTTGGAAGTGTGTTGTCTATGCTTTCATCACACCCAGTCAAAAGATCTTGATTTAATCCATCACCGTTCTTTAGCCCACTCTGCCACCCCAGTTCAGACATGGCTATATGCAAGTCAGTCTGACCCTGTGCCTCATGGGAACAGTCCAGCCCGAACTGCCAAGCCATGTCTTCCCTGGACCGGAAACAAGCTTCCGAGGGCCGGTTTCTGGCATTCCAGCCGTCCTCAGCCCGGCTTGCTTGAATTCAGTGGCAAAGTGAGCAAGGGACTCACGTCTGAGCATACCCTGCCACACTTATGGCGGCCAAAAGCGGTACAAAAGGGGTGGTGATGGACGGAGCATCTGAATCAATCAAACACTCACACCTAGTCAAAAGATCTGGGTTTAATCCATCACCGTTCTTTAGCCCACTCTGCCACCCCAGTTCAGACATGGCTATATGCAAATCAGTCTGACCCTGTGCCTCATGGGAACAGTCCAGCCCGAACTGCCAAGCAATGTCTTCCCTGGACCCGAAACAAGCTTCCGAAGACTGGTTTCTGGCATTCCAGCCATCTTCAGCCCGGCTTGCTTGAATCCAGTGGCAAAGTGAGCAAGGGACTCACGTCTGAGCATACCCTGCCATACTTATGGCGGCCAAAAGCGGTACAAAAGGGGGTGGTGATGGACGGAGCATCTGAATCAATCAAACACTCACACCCAGTCAAAAGATCTGGGTTTAATCCATCACCGTTCTTTAGCCCACTCTGCCACCCCAGTTCAGATATGGCTATATGCAAATCAGTCTGACCCTGTGCCTCATGGGAACAGTCCAGCCCGAACTGCCAAGCCATGTCTTCCCTGGACCGGAAACAAGCTTCCGAGGACCGGTTTCTGGCATTCCAGCCGTCTTCAGACCGGCTTGCTTGAATCCAGTGGCAAAGTGAGCAAGTTTCTCACGTCTGAGCATATCCTGCCACACTTATGGCAGCCAAAAGCGGTACAAAAGGGGGTGGTGATGGACGGAGCATCTGAATCAATCAAACACTCACACCCAGTCAAAAGATCTGGGTTTAATCCATCACCGTTCTTTAGCCCACTCTGCCACCCCAGTTCAGACATGGCTATATGCAAATCAGTCTGACCCTGTGCCTCATGGGAACAGTCCAGCCCGAACTGCAAACCATGTCTTCCCTGGACCGGAAACAAGCTTCTGGCATTCCAGCCGTCTTCAGCCCGGCTTGCTTAAATCCAGTGGCAAAGTGAGCAAGGGACTCACGTCTGAGCATACCCTGCCACACTTATGGCAGCCAAAAGCGGTACAAAAGGGGGTGGTGGTGGACGGAGCATCTGAATCAATCAAACACTCACACCCAGTCAAAAGATCTGGGTTTAATCCATCACCGTTCTTTAGCCCACTCTGCCACCCCAGTTCAGACATGGCTATATGCAAATCAGTCTGATCCTGTGCCTCATGGGAACAGTCCAGCCCGAACTGCCAAGCCATGTCTTCCCTGGACCGGAAACAAGCTTCCGAGGACCGGTTTCTGGCATTCCAGCCGCCTTCAGCCCGGCTTGCTTGAATTCAGTGGCAAAGTGAGCAAGGGACTCACGTCTGAGCATACACTGCCACACTTATGGCGGCCAAAAGCGGTACAAAAGGAGGTGGTGATGGACGATCATGTAATAGGACGCGTCGCTTCACAGTGTAACGAATGAAAAGGTGTGAGAGACAGGCACACAGTTTATGGCTTTCAGTAAGCTGGCAGCTTTGAGAAGCTCTGCCCCTGATGGTCTTATGATCATAGTTCACTTCGCTGGTTATTTTATTTAAAGTTTATGGTCCAGAGGAGGCATAAGTTAAAGGGAGAAGTGGCAGAGAGATCTGCTGGGATGGACTTTGTTACAATCATCTCATATCTAATTGTCATTGTGAGGTGTCAAGAATGTATCATAATATATAGCTATTTTGGATCTCCAGATGTGGAGCCATACCCTGCATTTACCCCAGATTCTACGAGGTAGATTAAATTATTAAGCCTTTTCTGAGATATTTAGTGTAGGTACGGGTATGTGAATTTATGCACTGGTCGGCATTTTCAATAGATGAAGTACAGGAGATTAGGTATTGTTTACATAAAGGGGTCTGACTTTCAAATAAGAGATTGTGATCTTTGGAATTAGGTGTGGGCAATTTGCACAGGTACAATAATAATGATTAAGGCAAACCGACATGAGACCTAGAGTAGTGCTCAGACAAAGGAGGCATGCAGATGATGGAATGTGTCTAAGTCATTTGAAAGGGAAAATAGTGTTGGCATTCGGAAGTTGTAATTCAAAGTCAGTTTTCATGCATTAGATTTTGGATTATTGTGGAGGGTTTTCGAGTTTGCATCCAAAACTGTAGAAAGAATACGTTATGTGCAGGCTTAGCGTCAAGTTTTCCCTTGTCATTGTAATGGTGGCACAACTGAGTGCTGCACTTAAGTAGTGACGTTTAATTCACTAGCCCTGGAAACTCTTGTACACATTTGATTGGTTATTAGCCAATTTCACACATACTTTGGGATCCAAGCACCTGCACTGGGGTCTGGACATCAGGACAAAGAGCACAGCAGAGTTGGAAAACCAGCAGCTGCAGTCCAAATATTTGTAAGAAAAGAGGTTCTGTGAGACAATTGATTATTGGTTGAGTGGACTGTAACCCTGCTTAGGCAAAGTGTCACATTCCTTGTCAGGGTGAAGTACAAAAAAGTGACTAAATTATTCTATGCTTAACCCTCTGGCAGCTTGGCACAAAAGCAGTCAGGCCTAACTTATAGGCAATATGTAAAATATTTATGCAGCACAAAAAAGTAATGAAGTGAAAACACAACTTAAGAAAAATACCACACCATGTTAGAAAAATAGAATATATTTTAATAAATTATTTTAAAAATCCAATCAGTACAACTGGAGATATGCAATTTTAAAGATTAAGGTAAAAATAGTGCTTAAAAGCACACAGCGCCAACTGTGCTTATCTGGGCGTGCAGGACCGGTACAGAGATACAAGTTCAGGCTGACTGTGATGGAGATTGGGCCTGATACATGGACATGGTTAGGCCCGCTGAGAATTGTACCTTATGTGCTTGATGCAGGGCATTGCGTTGCGCAGAGGCCGCTCCGAGGAGCGATGTGGAGTCCTGGGTCGAGTTGTGCCTCCTGCATCAGTTCTAATGAGGAGCTGTGATGGCTGCGTCAGGTTGCATTGCACTGCATTGGTTCTGATGGGGACTGCAGCTGGGCTGACAGAGCACCTTTATCCCCACTTTCAGGAGTGGAGTCGCACCACTTGGAGAGTTAGGACTCACAACAGACAGAGTCAAGTTGCAGGTCCAAGATGGTTGGAGCCTTTTCTGTCCCTGAGGCTCTGATCGGGGGGCTAGCCAACTAGCCCTTGAAGCCACTCTGGTGGTCCCGGGTTCAAGGTGCAGGCCTAGTCCGCCTTGCTCAGGCAGCAGGGAAGCAGAGCAGTCCTTGCAGGAGTCTTCTACAGGTCTAGAATTGATCTGAAGAGTGAGTCTACAGCCAAATATGTATACCTGGTGCCCACATTAAAGTGGAAGAAGCTTGTGAAGTTTCCCCCTACAGAGGTGTCTGGAATTTACAGACTCCCTGTCCTGGCTGATTTGCATATGGCCATGTCTGAACTGGGGTGGTGTAGAGTGCAAAAAAATGATGGATTTAGGCCCCGATCTCTTTACCGGGGTGAATGTATCACATTGTTCTGCATTCTGTCCATCAACTGTTGTTTTTGCATTTGTCACCCCCAGTGGGACTGGTATGCTCAGACGTGAGTCCTGTGCTCTCCACACCACTGGAGTCAAGCTATCCTGGCTGATGACGGCTGATAGCCAGAAACCGGTCCTAGGATGCTTGATTCCGGTCCAGGGAAAACATGGCTTGGCAGTTCGAGCTGGACTGTTCCCATGAGGCACAGGGTCAAGGCTGATTTGCATATGGTCATGTCTGAACTGGGGTGATGTGGAGTGCAAAAAAAAGGATGGATTTAGGCCCAGATCTCTCTACTTGGGTGAATGTATGACATTGTTCTACATTCTGTCCATCAACTGTTGTTTTTGCATTTGTCACCCCGAGTGGGACGGGTATGCTCAGACGTGAGTCCCGTGCTCTCCACACCACTGGAGTCAAGCTATCCTGCCTGATGACGGCTGATAGCCAGAAACCGGTCCTAGGATGCTTGATTCCGGTCCAGGGAAGACATGGCTTGGCAGTTCGGGCTGGACTGTTCCCATGAGGCACAGGGTCAAGGCTGATTTGCATATGGCCATGTCTGAACTGGGATGGTGTGGAGTGCAAACAAACGATGGATTCAGGCCCAGATCTCTGTACTGGGGTTAATGTATGACATTGTTCTGCATTCTGTCCATCAACTGTTGTTTTTGCATTTGTCACCCCGAGTGGGACGGGCATGCTCAGACGTGAGTCCCGTGCTCTCCACACAACTGGAGTCAAGCTATCCTGGCTGATGACGGCTTATAGCCAGAAACCGGTCCTAGGATGCTTGATTCCGGTCCAAGGAAGACATGGCTTGGCAGTTTGGGCTCAACTGTTCCCATGAGGCATAGGGTCAAGGCTGATTTGCATATGGCCATGTCTGAACTGGGGTGGTGTGGAGTGCAAAAAAATGATGGATTTAGGCCCAAATCTCTGTACTGGGATGAATGTATGACATTGTTCTGCATTATGTCCATGAACTGTTGTTTTTGCCCCATCTGTCTGGGGGCAGAATAGGCCAGTGTAACATCCTTTGTATGTGAGCTGAGCCAGTGTCTTTGAAGTGTAAGTGTGGTAGGTGACAACTCTTCCCCCATTAAGGGCCCATCCTGCCAACACCCAGACACTCTAATGTGATGCTCTCTGGAAGGAATACACAAAGGCCATATGCCAACTTCACCTAGTCATGTGTCACTCGAACGGGCTGCAGGCCTAAATGGTTAGGACAAGAAAATGCCAACTTTCTAAGAGTGGCATTTATGAATTGTGACATAAAATCCGACTTTACCATTAAAGAGGATTTTAAATCACAATTCCTCAGACACCAAACTTGAATTTCCTACCTGCCCCAGTCCATGGTTTGCACTTATTAAATATAGTATGTTGACCCAATGTAATCCTATAGAAGAGGTAGGACTCAAAGTAGAGAAAAAACAGTTGTGAGCTTTTCACTGCCAAGACATGTAAAACTTAAAAGTACATGTCCAACTTTTTAAATACAATGCACTCTGCCCAACAGACTATTTAGGGCCTACCTTACGGGAGACTTATATGTAATAAAAAGGGAGTTTTAAACTTGGCAAGGAGATTATATTGCCAATCCAAGTGGCAGTTTAAACTTCCTGCAGGCTGCAATGGCAGCCCTGAGACATGTTTGAGAGGGCCATTTAAGGGGGTGGCACAAGGAGTATTGCAGGTCCACTAGTAACATTGAATTTACAGGCACTGGGTATATGGTATACCACTGTACTAGGGACTTATAACTAAATTAAATATGCCTATTAGATGTAATCCAATCTTAGCATGTTTTACGGAGTGAGCAAAAGCACTTTTGAACCAGTTAGCAGTGGTAAAGTGCACAGAGACCTAAGGTCAACAAAATGAATTCAGAAACATTTGCTGGTGACTGCAGAGACGGCCAGGCTCAAAACGTCCTTTCCTACATGGCCCTCCTCTAGATGAGAGGTGATAAGCAACTAACCCTTGCCTGTAAAGGCCATCTGCATTGGCATTGGCATGGTCGGGGTGCCACTGTATAGTTCATTCCCTGTAGGGAAATGGAACACCTCAACAGTTTGGGATTGTCTCTTCTCAGCTGCATGAGGCGCCTGAGAACCTGTGGTTGGTTTGAACTTTGACGTAAGTGTCTTACAAGTATGGCCTTAATTAGGGATTAGACCACTGCAAAGGCTTCCTTTTCAATGGCACTTCAACATTGCGATCTGGGGAGGAGTCACCTATTAATAAAGGCAACTGTTTTTTCCTGCCTCTCATCATTTACCTCTGACAGTACTTCTTACCAAATCCCATGTTCTGAAGCATATGTCTGGACAATAAACTCTCTGCTGTAGCCGGGTGCTTGTGGAACAGGTGCAGTGCATATTGCTTCCTTTAGGGTGTTAAAGACCTTCTTACTCTCTGCAGACCAAATGACTTTCTTTGCCTGCTCCTTAGAGGTTAACTTTTTCAGAGGGGGAACACTAGTGCCATACCCCTTCACAAACCTCCTGTAACACTCACTCAGACCCAAAAAGGTTCTTTCCTGGGTTTGAGTCTTGTGATGATCCCAAGCCAGAATTGTCTGGATCTTGGGCTGGTGAGGCTGTACATTGCCGCCTTCTACATGGTGGCCTACGTACATGACGGACCCCTGCTCTATTTGGTATTTACTTGATCTAATAGTCAGGCCTGCCTGTTACAGGGCCTGAAGCACTTCCTTCAGATAGGAAAGGTAGTCTTCTCAGGTGGAGCTGAATACAGCCATATCACCCAGATATGCTGCACTGAAAGCTTCCAACCCATACAGAATACTGTTCACCGAACTTTGGATGGTGGCAAGTGCGTATTTCAGGCCAAAGGGCAGCACTTTAAACTGAAAGTGGCTCTCTGGTGTTAAAAAAGCAGACCTCTCCTTTGCTCCCTGGGTGAAAGTTATCTTCCAGTAACCTGAAGTCAGATCAAAAGTGACTAGGTATTTAGCAGCCCCCAACCTGTCAATAAGCTCATCAGCTTTTGAGATGTGGTAAGCGTCAGTCTTGGTACTGGATTAAATCCACTGTAGTCCACACAGAATATCATCTATACTTCCCTCCTATTGGGTTGAGTATGGTACCAGCACCATTAAATTAGCCCAATGACATTTGGAGGGCTCAATCACCCTCAAATCTAGCATCATTTTTGCAACCTCAGCTTTAATGCTAGTCGTTACTTGGTCAGACAAACTATGCATTTTACTTTTGATAAGTAAACTGTCACCTGTGTCTATATCATGGACACACTACTTGGTCTGAGTTGGTGTGAGAAAAACACAGTCCAGCAAACTGTCCCAGCAGCTTGCAAAAGTCCTTCAACTGCCGTTCAGTCGGGGTGGAGGAGAGTATAACTCCATCCACTGAACCATCTTTGGCATTCTTTGACAGAAGGCTCAATTTACTCTACCCCATTGGTCACCATGATGGTCTTTCATGGTGTTGTCTTAACTGGTTAACATGAATCACCATGTGTGGTTTCTGGGGGTGCCTAGGTCCAATAGTTAGGTGACCTCCCATTTCTTTTCCACTACGGGGTAAGGCCCAGTTCACTTGCCCTGGATGGCCCTAAAAGGCTCAGGCTATAACACCTACACCTTCTGACCTGGTTGGTACTCATCCATGGAGGACGTCTGATCATACCACTGTTTCAGAAGCTCCCGGCTTGCCTCTAGACTTTTATTTGTCTTCTTCATGTACTGTGCCATGCAGGACCACAAGCCTAGTATATAGTCCACTACATATTACTTGAGGTCTTTGAGGGGTTTCTCTCAACCCTCTCTAACCAAGTTCAAGGGACCGACCACAGGGTGTACATAGAAAAGCTCAAAGGTACTGAAGCCCACTCCCTTTTGTGGAACCTCCCTGTAGGGAAGTAATAACCATGAAAGGAGAACATGCCATCTCCTCCTGAGTTTGTCAGGCAAACCCATGATAATGCCTTTCATGGTTTTGGTGAATCTCTCAAGTAAATCATTTAACTGGGAGTGATGGGGTGGTGAACTTGTAAGTAACACCACAGTCGTTCCACATAGCGTTTAGATATGCAGACGTTAAATTGGCAGCCCTATCAGAATTGACCCTCGTAGGGAACCATAGCATAGAGAAGATGTTAAGTATGGCTCTAGCAACTGCAGAGGTAGTGACTATCCTAGGGGAAATGGTTTCCTGATAGCTGGTATCTGGTGGGATAGTCTACTACCAACGAGAAACATTTGTTTCCAGAGGCAGTTGGAGAGTCTAGAGCACCAACAATGCCAAATCTCGACCCTCTCAAAAGGGGTCCCATCTACAGGTATATGCATTAAGGGACCCCTTGGTTGTCCTTGCCACTGACTTGACAGAAGACATAGAAGCAACAGAACTCCTTGACTTTATCTGACATCAGAGGCCAATAGAGATGGTAAACTAACCTGTCTCAGGTTTTAGTCTGCCCCAGATGTCCAGCCAGAGTGCTGTCATGGGTTAGTTGCCCAGTACTCAGGTTCATTGTCTCACTATACAGCACTCCCTCTTCCCAGTAGGCCATGTAGATACCCCTGACACTGCTGCTCTCTACTGAAGACGGGCTCAACCCAGAAACACATGTCTAGAGATATACAGCATTGTATGCACCAACTTTGGTGAAAAACTCCAGCTAATTTTGAAGTAAGTTTGAACTGTGTACTGCATTTACCAGGATGCAAAGGAGCGAACTGTGCTGGGACTGTAAAGCAGTGTGCTCCCAACCCCCATTCCGTTTAAAAGGCTCCCTTGAGCCAGCAAGCTGACGAGCTTTGGAGATGCACCTGTGTGCCTGTGAGTGGTACTGTGACCTGAGAGAAACTTGGCATCATTTCCAGCAACCCCAGATGATTTTGTTTTGCTTTCTAATACTGCTGCTCTCTATTGAAGATGGGCTCAACCCAGAAACATGTGTCTAGAGATATATCTGCACCAACTTTGGTGAAAAACTCCATCTAATTTTGAAGTACGTTTGAACTGTGTACTGCATTTACCAGGATGCAAAAGGGCGAACTGTGCTGGGCCTGTGAGGCAGTGTGCTCCCAAACCCCATTCTGCCTGGTTGGCTACCAAGGCCTTCCCCAGGGGTGTTTTATTAAGATTACAAAGGAAGGATTTAACCTGGCAAAAAAGTTTATTTTGTCATGTTGCTATGGCAGGTTTAAATCTCTCCGACTACGCTTAAAAGGCAAGTCCTAGATTCACATTTTCCCTTGTCATTGTAGTTGGGGCGCAACTAAGTGCTGTACTTCACTTGTGACATTTTTTTAACTAGCCCTGGCTACCTCTTTTACAATATACTAGGCACTTATAAGTAAGTTAAATAAGCCAGTCGGGTATTAGCCAACTGTACATGTACTTTGGGGGTCAGAGCACATGCACTCAGGCCTGGACAGCAGGGCCCAGTGCACTACAGCGTCAAAAAAACGCAGCATCAGTCCAAACATTTGTGGGGGGTGGGATCTTACAAAAGGAGATCCTTTTCTAAAGTATGTATAAAGCAAAGTTGCCATGATGCAGTGTCAGGAGATGACTTTGTAGGCAGTGTTATCCTGTTCTACTATTTGGGTCCAGGACCAGAAGGTAAAAGAGATAATGGACAGAGCGCTAAAACTTTTCAGACACTAACCCCCAGTCACTATTAGATCTGGATTGAATCCATTACTGTTATTAAGCTCACTTTGCCACCCCAGTTTTTACCCCTTTCCTCACGGCAACAGTCCAGCCCAAACTGCCAAGTCAGGTATTCCCGGAACCAGAAACAAGCACACTGGGACCGGTTTCGTGGCAATGCCCCTCATCAGCATGGCTAGCTTGAATCCAGTGGCAAAGAGAGCAAGGAACCCACGTCTAGGCCTACCCTGCCAACTTAGGGCGAACAAAGCAAACACAAAGATAAGATGGACTGAGCGCTGAAAGTTTTCAGACACTCATCCCCAGTCAATATTAGATCTGGATTGAATCCATCATCGTTCTTTAGCTCACTTCGCCACCTCAGTTCAGACCCAGCCATGTGCAAATCTGTCCTGATCCTTTTCTTCATGCTTTCTGAGATGAGGTGAAAGGTGCAGACAGTATATTTTCTAAGTTGTCAGGGCATTTTCAGGGAATGCTTGCTCTGTGAGTTTGCAGATTGCAGATGTGTCCGAGTTGGGGAAGGGTGCATGTAGGGTTAGTTTGTTACAAAAAAGATAAGTGAATAAGCTTACATGGCTGTAGATGAACAAAACAGTCACTGTAACATCTGCACCTTTGCAAAACCTTTTAGACTAACATAAAAATCATTTTGATGTCCCTGCATTTTGTTTTAACAGATGAAATAAATGCTGCACTAGTACCAAACTATGGATGTATTTTTCATGGGTTCTGCCCTTGGAAAGACCATTATTGTGAAATGTGTTTTTTCCCTGATGTAGTTATCACGACCATGCCTTTGTGCTGCCATCTTGAATGATAGATTATACAACAAAGGTGCTCTATCTATCAATTATGAGGCTAACTTGTCTAATACTAGTAGGAGGCATGAGATGATGGATGGTGTCATGATTGCAGCTGTGTGTCCCTGTTTCGGGTGTGCGGTGCAACAGTCAACCCAGAAATAAGGAGCTAGTCTTCTTGAGCTCCTCTGCGTCAGCCCACCTTCCAGAAGCCACATTGGTTGTGTTTGGGTTCTGAGTGCGGCAGCTTAAAAGCCGCACTCGGGAACCTGTTGGTGTCCGTAATTGTTTTTCGGACACGCACTTACATTCCTGTTGTTGACTTCCCTTCTGCTCTGGTCACTCTGCTGTCTGTCCTGCGACCAATGGAGGGTTTCCCTAAACATCTTCGCTGCCTGCTCCTGTGCTGTTCTGTGGTACTGGGTGCCTCTGCTGTTTGGAGAGGTTTTTTCATTCTTCATAGGCATGTGGAAACAAAGACACCAAAGCATTTACCAATAGCTGACTGATATAATTTGATGAGATGCATGTACACAAATAATTTTGCATATTTACTCACCATCTTGCATTCGGATCCCCTGAGTTTAATGGAAGTAGACATTTTGATTCTACAAAAAACAGAAAATACTATTAATGGATATTTTTTCTGCTGAATACAATGATTAAGAATGAAAGTTAATTATTTAGGGCTCGATTCACAAAAGAAACCTGAGACAAAATCCTAACTTTACGACTTTCGGTATTCACAAAAGGCATTTAGGAGCACTAGAGTTAGGATTCCTAACTTTATTTACTACTCCTAAACTGAGACAAAATCCTAAATTTACAAATTTCGGTATTCACAAAAGGCATACAGGAGTAGTAAAATTAGAAATCCTAACTTTATTACTCCTAAATGACTTTTGTGAATTCCGAAAGTCGTAAAGTTAGGGTTTTGTCTCAGATTACTTTTGTGAATCGGGCCCTTGTTTTTTAAGACTTTCGTTTGAGCAATTTCTGGGTACTTTAAGCACTGAAGGATTGAGGATTCGTTTTGAGAGACTTTGAAGGAATTAAGTAATTTCGGTCCTCTGTCGCCCTCTCAAAAGTCCCATCTTTTACGTATAATATTGGGGGTAGTAGATTTTGATCATTTGGAATTCATATTAATTTAGTATCCGGTATTACTTCCCTCTGTCAGGATTGCACTTCATTTATTGGGTTCCTGCTAATAGATACAAGTGGGGAGAGGGAGGTTTTAGGTAAGAGACACACACTCTCAGTCATCACGTTACTGGGAGTTATTCATGCATTTAGAGGTGCAGACCCTAAACATATGTATTCTCTTGTGTCATGGAAGGATGCAGTTACCTTGAAGGGAACCTGGAGGGCCATTCTCGTGTTTTCTCTGCTTCCCCTTTCTCCTGGGTGCTGTTATCACTTGGAGTTCTTTCCTAAATGTTCTCGTGGTTGCCGGGCTCTAGGTGGCTAAGGGAATCAGCTTCTGGAATTGACGTCTCACTCCTACAAGATTGCGCACCCAGTTACTGCAATTGGTTCTTCTCAGACATTAGAGTGGGCCTGGTTTCACTTTCCCTGCAAGATATTTTTTTTGTAAACTTTAAAACAGATCCTCACCCAATACTTCAATTTGCTGACCCAGGCCACAAGAAACCTTCTGAAATGCCTGTCTGTATTGATAGAGTTTAGGACTTCGAATGGTTATTTCTAGGGAGCAGAGGATCCTTTAGCTCTGTGAACCTTATCAATAAATCCTGCAAAGCATTTTAATGAGTTGGTTTATATTTTCCCTCCAGTAGTAATATATTTAAAACTGTTGTATAGCATTTTAGGACCCTAGAGTAATTTTCCCGATTCATGCACTTATATAGGTATAAATCACCCTATCCTTATATAGGCATAGAAATCATAACCATATTTTGACATAGCTCATGCAGTCCAAATATGGCATGGCTACTTCCACTAGTTCCGAAAATCCACAACGATTTCTTGGAAAACTCGGCTTCAGCAGTTAGGGACGTCCCCTTGCTTGAATATTGATTTATCCAAGAACTCATGGAGTTTTCAAAGAACTGAGAATCTTTGATGTTATTATGTCCAACTGTACGTCAAACTCGGCACCTTCAAGGTATAAATATGCCGACACTTACCCTAGCGAACACACGGTGGTTTGGAGTAGTTTGACTATCTACTTGCCCAATGCATCCTGCTGCAGCAAGTGCTGAAGGAAGCCGACCCTCCAGCAGACACACTGAGAGAGACGCTGTCTTTTCTCTTACAGAGAAATCCTGCTCCAGTGTTTCCAAGCTCCCCTTGCTGGGTGTTGGGAAAATGAGTCCTGAGACAGAGAGATACCAGACCTCCTTCATTCTAAACCAAGGTTCCGAGCTGATTAGACCCTAAGAGAAATCTTGGATAGATTCTTGGCAAAAAGAAACTAAACTTATGCTACACCACACTTACTTCTTCCCTCGTACTAGACCTAGGTTAGGTATATCGGGGTAGGCGTATTTTAGAAGCACCAGTTGAGTACTTTTAGTCTTTATTTATTAATGTATGTATTTTATGGCTTAGAAACCATACCATGCTGTTACATTATTATTTTATAATACTCTTCTTGCTGTACGCATTATACTTTACAGCCCGTCTTACGATTGTAGCAGTTAATTTCTTCTGCATGAGAAAGAAGACTGTTCAATAAATATCTTTTATTGAAAACGCCTGTCTCTCTATTTCTCTGCACCTCTGATGAAACGAAGCATGCACGATTGACTGAGTAAAATATCTATCTATTGTTTCCACGACTCTGAAGATACGTTTTATCTTGGGGAAACAAAGTTGTCATGTTTATGCGGTTGTCAGAAACTAATCCCTTCTTGTTTATTCAAAAAAGTTTCTAGTGATCTCTGAGCTAGCTGGCACTCACTATTAAGTATAATATATTCGATAGAGACCTAGTAGATATAAGTCCTACGTCACATCTATATGATATATTATTCCAATGCTCAGAACCTATTCGGAATATAGGAACTACACTACAAAAACATTTTTTAAATAAGGAAGCTTGGGAGGCAGTACATGAAGAATATGCAGGTATTCTATGAGGGTTCTCTAATGCAATTTGTTTTTTTAATGATTTTCAGGTTTGCAAATCATGTGATGAAAATCTTTGGGCTTACATCCTATGGCTCTTTTTATTACTGTGCATTAGAAGGAAGTATCACTTTAGATTTCAAAAGTATTATGGAGAAATAAATAAAGATAATGACTGATTTCATGTATATGCAAGTTGGTATTCTGCTAACTTTTCACCAACCTGGCAAGTCTCTTGTGTAAAAATACAGTCTTCCTTAACTCCTTCTGGAGCATCGAAACAGGAATCATAGGGTCTGATGTTGTAGTAAGCAGTGGCGGTTTCTCTATTGGGGCGTCGGGGCTACATTTTTTACATTTCAGAAGGGATTAGAGAAAACATTTATTTTAATAAAGAAGCATCAAATATTCCCCAAAAACGAACACGGGGCACTGCCTGGGTCAGCAGCAGTCTACCCCCACTCTCACCAACCATTACTTCAGCACTCCGGTCCGCTGTCACGTCACGTGACTAATTGCTCCTTTGCTGCCTGTCAGCCGGGCCCAAAAAAACCTGCTATGTGTTTGCCGGGCCGAGACCTCACAGCCCTGAAGGCTGTGACGTCATCGGCACGTCAAAGACATAGCTGGAAGGCCCAGTCTCCACCCCCTGATGGCGTGGAGCTTAAGTTAGCCCAGGGCGTTTAAAATGCAAGCCCGGGATCGCTAACTCTCCACGTCCATCAGAGAGTGGAGGAATGCTCGTCACTGTGTCACCACACCCCTTTCCCACTCCTCTCACAGGGCGTGGTGGGAGGGACCCAGGGACCCACCCTGTGACGTGTGGGAATGGGTGTGTCAGCGAAGGGGAGTCGAGTCGTGACCGTCTGCGCAGACTCAGGGTCAGGCTCCATGGCGCAGATGTGACTGCTTCCCGTGCGCGTGTAACAGCATTTGTGGCAGCCATTACACTCCAGGCAGACTGCATTACCGTCGGTGAGCCAAGGAGGCAGGACTACTGTTGACTGTCCCGAAGAATCAGTAGAAGGACTCGGAGGAAGGACTGTGAACTCCACTCGATCAGTTCACCATCACCAGCCAGGTAAGGCCCAGGCGGGCTCTTTTTAACTTAATTTTCGGTCCCGCTGCGAGTTGGCTAGCTAAGCTTCGCTTCAATACAGCACTTTTAGTGCGAGCTCAGGGCGAGAGAAGTCTTTGGGGTACGGCATGTGGCATTGTAAACACAGACACGGTGCTGCTGCATCTGTTGTTCGCATCTGTTGTCTGCTGAGTTTTGGGTGCAAACTATTGTTTTTGACTTTTGAAGTCCCCGGCCGGCCTTTGATAAAGGTGCCTGTTCCTGGTGGTCGGATCTGTCAGCTGCGGGCACTGGCGCCTGGTGCAGCTCAGGTCGTCGTGCCCGGAAGGCTCCAGAGACTGATGGATGGCCATAGGTTGGCCCCCGGCTGCAGCGGCCCAGGTGGCCCCCCGCACCTTTGTTTGCACAGTTGTGCATAGCTGGGCACGGCCGTTCCCCATGACACATTATAATTGGCGTTAAAGAAAAACAGGGTTCAACCCACTATAGTCAATAGGACCTGGGTAATTTATTGGTATGAAAGGAAGGGGTCCAAGACCAACACAAATAAATCAAAATAAATTGTGATTTATATACAATAAACTCAGAAAGCAAAGCTATTGGATGCAAATGAATTTAATTCGAATTTGCATGCACACCATTTTCAATGATTGTAACTCATAATACATTTTGTTATAAACATCACAGGATTAAATGTACGTGCCCACATACACAACAGGAGGGAAAAGAGGGGGATTGAGTGAGGGAAGTGTCAAGAAAAGGGTAGGGGTAATCTGTGTCATTCAGTGACAAGTCATCATTCTTAATTCACAAGACTGTGTACAAGTGGTCCTTATTGATAGAAGGCCACATACGAGGCTCAAAAGAGTCCTAAAGTATTATTCATGAACAAAGGCCTGACTCCGCTAGAGCTGTTAGTTTCTTGTTTGGGATCGGAGTAGGTCAAGGGTAACGTGGTCAACTTTTCGACCCGGAATAGCCGTAGGAAAATGTTCCTTACAAGTCGGGTCTTCTTCAGGACGAAGAAGGTTGTGGGTGGGCGCCTCCTAGGGAATAGTTAAGGAACCAAATTAGAACAAACCCAACCTGTCATTTAATTACAAGGAGGGTGGATAAATGAAGAGCATTTCATCAATTAAAAAACGTGTTGTCAAGTCGTGCCTAAAGCACATACTTAGACGTTAAAGATTTAACAGAGTCCAAACTTAGGCTCACCTATCGCAAGGGATGAGAGAGGTAGAAAGTTGATAAGTCGTCAGATCAAAGATGAGCTTCTCAAGCAATCCAGTAGTAAATTGATAGAAGTGGTGGAAAGATTACCTAAATTAATCAGACAAGGTATTAACCTATGATTAAGGTATTGTTTACATGATGATTCTGATAAACATAAGTAGTTTTTATCCAAGACCTAGATTATGTTTTTTGACACCCAGAACTAACATGTAATACCTAGAATGATAATATCCTGTCTCCTTAATTAAGGTGACAGCATTCAACCAGTTTTTAAGAACCAACTAATGAACTCCTCCAGTCCGACCGACTTGAATTCTATAGAGCACAAGTGGTGAGGCTTCGGATAAAAACTGATTCGCACTAAATTACACGGTCACTTTCTCGCACAGTGTCTTCAAAACAATATAATACCATCAAGGCTACAAGTCAGAGTCGAACCAGCCATGTTTGTGGATATTCCCAAATTCCGAGAGGGATTCAGCTTTGTTGCAAATTACTGTTCCCGACACTGGATGGTGTTGGGAATCGAGACAGCTGCAGAACAAGTTGTGATCCTTAATAAACAAATAGCTGAATTAAAGGCGAGCATCACAGGCGACAATACCCTCACTAACTCCAAAGAGGCATTATCCAAACTTGTTGCAACCCTTCAAGACTTCGAAACTACGACCATCAAGAAAAAGCTTGACAAACTAGCCAGGGACCTCAAGTTTTACGACAAAAAGAAGACATATCCCTACCTGTCTGACGACTACTTTCGACAGGACCAACAGGGAAGATTTACCAATCGAGGCTACAGAGGGGGCAGATCGAGAGGACGCTTCACCACATTCTCTGATTCATCTTACAGTTCGGGAGAAGATTCTGAACAAGCAGGCGCCAGCAACTCTTACGGTTACCAAGACACATATCGCCCACAATACAAATCCAACTCTTTTTTAGAACAGGGATCATGGAGACCGCCCCGTGGACGAGGCAACAACTGGAACCGAGGGACTGGGCGCGGTCAGCAAGGCCCCCCGATGCAGTGGGACAACGAAGGTGGGAGAGGCCGTGGGACGAAACAGGTTCGGTTCCAACCGGAAGAACACGGCGAACGCTTGACAAGACGCAAGAACTACAGGTGGTAAAAACAACTAATACACCAATCATTAACTTGTCATCACACAAGCTTAACGCGGATGAACTTAGGGTTCTGAGCAAAGGTTTATCATTTGTGCCAACAACTCCTCCGAATCGCTTCAATACACTTATGGAACTTTCCAAATTCTTCCGTAAGATAAGATTACGATTCTTTTTCAAGAACAGACCACCTCCTAAAAACACATCTGTAACCGGATTCAGGGCCCCTTCAAGATTTGTACCTCCATCCAATGAAATGAGCCACCGAATTCTGGCATACGAAAGCATCATTTCTGAAGAGGTCAATCAAATTTTGAGTGAGAAGACCTATGTAAAATACAACAACCAAAAGACCGAGAGAACAGCCCATGACACTCTCAAATCCAATCACGATGTGGTAGTGAAGCCAGCCGATAAAGGTGGAGCGATCATAATCCAAGATACATCAAAATACAAGAAAGAGATCTGGCGTCAATTAAATGATGGAGTGAGTTACAAAAGACTAACATCGGACCCTACTAAAGACCTGGCTGCTGAAATCCAGAGGGTGACTCAGGATGGTGTTCAACAAGGTTTCCTCACGGATCATGAATACCAGTACCTCAATCAAAGCCACCCTTGCATACCTACCATATACATGTTACCCAAGGTCCACAAAGATCTACGTAATCCCCCAGGACGACCCATCGTGTCTGGTTGTGGATCCATTCTTGAGCCTCTATGCAGATATGTGGACTTCTTTTTAAAACCTTTAGCGGAAGCAACCCCTACATATCTGAGATACGACACACACCATTACTCTGATAGATGGTAAACTCTTCAATCCCGATGAGGAACTACTAGTGACTTGCGACATTGTGCCGCTCTATACCAGCATCCCTCAAGATGAGGCCCTGATGGTGGCTACGGTAGCCCTGGACAGTCGCGAAGCTCCGGTACAGGTACCCACCTCATTCATAATCCTCCTATTGAAGATCGCCATGATGAGGAACTTTTTCATGTTCCAAAATGTCTTCTATTTACAAACGAAGGGCGTGGCAATGGGGGCAGCCTTTGCCCCGGACTTGGCAATATTATTTATGGCCTTCTTTGAAAAGACTTTTGTCATCTGTGATCAGAACCCTTTTCGACACTGAATACAACTTTGGGTCCGCTATATAGATGACGTGTTGGCAATCTGGAAGGGCAATGATAATGAACTACAGGATTTCCATATTTGGCTTAATCAACGTTCAGCGGACATCCAATTTACTATATAAGCCAGTAATAAAAAGATTGATTTTCTTGACATTTCCATAATAGCAGAGGAGGGTACACTATACACCAACCTCTTCCGAAAACCTGCGGAACGTAACTCGTTATTACAGTACTCGAGCCACCACCCACGAAGCCTTCGTGACAACTTACCGTTTGGCCAGTTCCTTCGAGTCCGAAGGAACTGTAGCAAAAAAGACGATTACATGTCACAATCGGATATCTTGATGACACGTCTAATAGCAAGAGGCTACCCCAAACGACTGATCAAACGCTCGAGGAAGAGGGCGTGGTTCTGCCACCGCGAAATACTCTTGGAACCTTCTACACGACAACGTCAATCAGACGAACGCATGATCTGCGTAACCACTTTTTCAAGGAAGAGCCATCTGATCAAAAAAGCAATAATTAAACATTGGGATCTTATTGCAAACGATCTAGGAATCACACAGGTACCCATGCACGCTTTCAAAAAGGCGAGAAATGTGAAAGACTACGTAGTCTCTTCCTTTCTGGAATGCCCACCAGAACCAACCCTTGCCTCATGCTGGAACCAACCACCAATAACAGAACATTTTAAATGTGGAAACTGTAAAGCTTGTCCTTCAACCATACAATGCAAAGACTTTGTGTTCAAAAACCACAGACACACATATAAAAGTCACACCAATTGTAATACTAAGAATGTAATTTATGGTATAATCTGCCCATGCGACCTCATTTATGTAGGTCAGACCCAACAACGTGTCAAAGCTCGTTTTCTATCACATTGCAGCCGCATCAGATGCAAGGTATCTGGGGCACCCCTTGTTGAACACTGTGACAGACATAATCATTTGCCTGAATCCCTAAGATGGGTTGTCTTGGAACATGTAACACTTGGTGCTAGGGGTGGGGATCTACCCAACATTCTGAATATCAGAGAGCTAAAATGGATTCACATCTTTAATTCTACAGTCGATGGCCTAAATGAATCCGAGAATAGCTTTGAGCAACTAGCCAATCTGTGATCTCAATTCTAATACAAAATGATGAACCTTTTGCATTATGAAATCTGACATGATATTGTCTCTTATTTCACAACCAGATTGGAAATCAAATGTTTGAGTCTACACTATCCTACGAGACAAGTGCACTCTTATTCTTCTGAAATATACAATGACCTTAAAGTATCTTTACATAATTTCCGATGGTATTGAAAATTAACTGTTAGAGTTTACACTATCCTACGAGATAAGTGCACTCTGTTCACATGACTTGGTATGTTTTTTAAAAAAAAATGTTTAGATCTCACTACACTTCGTTGAGAAGTGTGATAATACAAACCAATTTGAATTACCGATATGGATTTATAAAATACCACGATAGTTCTGCACCTATAAAATAATGTCCCTGTTAATTTAGCTAGTCACCATTCAATTGCGCTGTTTCGATTACTCGCAGATTTGATAATCCGCATTATCGTCTTACAAAGACAAACTAGTCTTTTTTCTAGTTCGATGCTTCGGTCACTCAGCCCCGCCCACCCTTAAATACAAACCAGGAAGTTACAGAGTTTGATGTGGTCGGCGTCAACACTCTCTGCACCGTGAACCTTTTGGATTGATTCCGCGACGGTTGTACTCATCAAGGTAAACTAAGACAATATTTCCATTAACCCTGGTCAAATCGCACGGAGCGCGGCACGATTGTGGCGCCTGAATCTAATTTTCGGTCGCCTGACTGTTTTACAGGAGGCAGTCGTACCCGCATAGGAACGTTGTAAGAATGTCTGCTTATGAAGGTAAGCACCCGACACAGTCGGTCTTATCCCCCTTATTTTGTAGGTAACACGACACGGATGCTGACAAATGCCTCCCTTACTTTTTGTAGGCTATTTTTCGCATTACTTCCTCTACAACGCCTACTGCTGATAAAACTCCTTTTGTGCTAAGATAATCGAGTAAAATGTTGACTGGTAAGATGTTTTTAACATTAACCTCTTTTCTTTTGATTAAAACACGACTTGGTTACTTGCCTCCCTTATATATATATATATATATATATATATATATATATATATATATATATATATATATATATATATATACATATATATATATATATTTTTTTTTTTTAGGCTGAACTTTCAAACCTCCTCTACAAATAGCCCACTCCTTTTTTGAGAGGTAATCAAGTAAAAGGTTGACTGGTAAGCTGTCTTTGACTTTACTAATTACGGACAATATATAGAAATCTGTCCAATCCTATTTCAATTTGTTTCTGTTTTTTGTCCTTCATGTGCAGGCATTTTTTGCTAGAACTTATCAAGAACCCTATGGTTACAGCACAATTTTTGTGCTATATGTGAAGAATCCACTCTCCATTGTTTTTCTAATAATAGTATTAATGGTGAGTTCACAGACCTAGATTATGTTTTTTGACACCCAGAACTAACATGTAATACCTAGAATGATAATATCTTGTCTCCTTAATTAAGGTGACAGCATTCAACCAGTTTTTAAGAACCAACTAATGAACTCCTCCAGTCCGACCGACTTGAATTCTATAGAGCACAAGTGGTGAGGCTTCGGATAAAAACTACTTATGTTTATCAGAATCATCATGTAAACAATACCTTAATCATAGGTTAATACCTTGTCTGATTAATTTAGGTAATCTTTCCACCACTTCTATCAATTTACTACTGGATTGCTTGAGAGGCTCATCTTTGATCTGACGACTTATCAACTTTCTACCTCTCTCATCTCTTGCGATAGGTGAGCCTAAGTTTGGACTCTGTTAAATCTTTAACGTCTAAGTATGTGCTTTAGGCACGACTTGACAACACGTTTTTTAATTGATGAAATGCTCTTCATTTATCCACCCTCCTTGTAATTAAATGACAGGTTGGGTTTGTTCGAATTTTGTTCCTTAACTATTCCCTTGGAGGCGCCCACCCACAACCTTCTCCGTCCTGAAGAAGACCAGACTTGTAAGGAACATTTTCCTACGGCTATTCCGGGTCGAAACGTTGACCACGTTACCCTTGACCTACTCCGATCCCAAACAAGACACTAACAGCTCTAGCGGAGTCAGGCCTTTGTTCATGAATAATACTTTAGGACTCTTTTGAGCCTCGTATGTGGCCTTCTATCAATAAGGACCACTTGTACACAGTCTTGTGAATTAAGAATGATGACTTGTCACTGAATGACACAGATTACCCCTACCCTTTTCTTGACACTTCCCTCACTCAATCCCCCTCTTTTCCCTCCTGTTGTGTATGTGGGCACGTACATTTAATCCTGTGATGTTTATAACAAAATGTATTATGAGTTACAATCATTGAAAATGATGTGCATGCAAATCCGAATTAAATTCATTTGCATCCAATAGCTTTGCTTTCTGAGTTTATTGTATATAAATCACAATTTATTTTGATTTATTTGTGTTGGTCTTCGACCCCTTCCTTTCACCTTATAATTGGCATCAGTCTATCAGCTGGATTGACCGCAATGGCCACACAGAACCATTGTTTGTTTTCCCTGGGAAATCAAGTGACAGTCTTACCACTATGAATAAGGACGGGCCGATAATCACTGTGACTTGGTAGCTCATTAGCGGATGGACCATCATTTTAAGAGTTTCCACCGGACAGGAAGCTTTGCTCTTGACAAGTAAAATCCCGCAACTCCTTTTCTTCTATATGGTGAAAGTTAGCACAGATGATATTTGTATTTTTTTACATGTTTCCCGGATCGACCACACTATTAATGAGGCCTTCAGACACTAAAAATCTCCGGGTTTGAATCCATTATTCCCAAGTTAGTCTAACGGTGTGATCTTTGCCAAATCACTTTATGGATCTGTGGAATAGTTTGCTGTAGTGTGTGCGGTGCATGTAAATTAATACATTCACATTAGAGAAAGAAGGAGCTTCTAACTGACCCTGCCCTGATCCTTCTCTCACAGTAACTCCCTAGCTGCCAGTCTGACAACTCTAAAAACCGTGAATTACATTAAATACAGTAGCCAAGAGTGAAACCAGTACGCACTGAGAGCCAGACATGTGCCTAAACTCACTGCATGTGTTGAAGTATCTTACTGGCACCATCTCATAAACATGATAAGTACCTCCTGCTGGGAACTTAAAGGGAGTTCAAGGAAACTCTTCTCTTCACCCACCCACATTCTCTAAATGAACAAAACCGCAAAAATGTCAATGTACCATTAGCTGTCCCAGGTGAGACAGAAAGGATGGGGAGAAAGAGCTATATTGATGTGTAAACGAGGAAAGGAAAAGGGAAAGAGGAAAATGTGGCCGGTTAGACAGGTAAGGTGAAGCATACCTGCCGAGTCTGTCTTTGCAACTCAGAGGAGCTGTCTCTGATGAGCAGAGCTCTCAAGAATCCCCCTCACACAATGTTGAGTCTAGCGCTGGGGCTGGGACTTGAACCTGGCTCCCGAGTCCCCACATTGCAAGTGCAACAGCTCGAGCTGCTAGGCCATATCCTCCCTATAATTCATTCTTTGCTTCGTGGCCTAGAGAGTCCTCAGTGAAGTCCTTTGTCTGCCTGCTGCCTGCCTGCTCATAATAACCCATCCATCCCAGTGTGCAGAGCCGAGACCTGAAGATTAGAATGATTTCCTGGCCAAGTCGCTGCTGCCCTGCGCAACCTATGGGATAAACACATGCTCAGGGTAGGTTGTTAAAGTGTCCTAAAGGAAAGACTTTACGACAAAATTCCGAAAATCTAAGCTCTCACAATCCTTGCCCTGCTTTCCAGGAATTCATGACTCTGCGCTTTTGCAGCCCTGGGGCACGGGCGCATATTTATTTATGCGTTTTTATATTGCGCGGACTTTACCCGAAGGTGTCAGAGCGCTTCACAATAGGAACAGTAATGATACATGAGGAGAGAATTACAAGTGGGCATATTACAAAAGCAGACGTTAAGTTACATGAGGTAAAAGTGACAATTGTGAGCAAACAAAATACATGAGGTAGCAAACAGTGCATTACAGGAGGAAAAAGTGAGAAGTGTGCAGGTTACAAGAGAAAACAAAGTACAATTAGAGGTATAATACTGCAATATATGCCTGACACTCAGGCACAAGAACAAACGTTACGTAGACAATGGTGGCACTTGTGCAAGTATCAAAAGCCAACAAAATGTGAGAGGTAGCAAACAGTGTGTTACAAGAGAAAACTGGCATGTGCATGTTACAGAAGAGTACCAAACACAGGTAGAGACCCGAGAGTAGAGGACGGCCCGGGACCAGGGTTCAATTCCCGGCGGGGCAGGTTTCTGTAACCAGGGTCAGCGGACTCGATAATTCTCTCGCCTCGGTGCCCACTCTGATCAGCGATCACACTCGGCAACTCTGGGCATTAGCTTGCCTCATCCTCACTAACGGCCCCACCAGACCGCCGGGGATGCCTGGTCTCACCCTGGAGATATCCATTAATTATCTCTCAGGGAAGCCAGGAAGGGTGTTGCAGCGGTCGAAGCGCCTTGGGACCCTCCGGGTAAGTAGTGCGCTATATAAATGCCTATACATACATACATACATACATACAAGAACACACTGGGAAGGCACTTTCATAGTCATGGAGAATAGGATTTTCAATAATTGGAGGTCTTCCTTTAGATAATAGAGAGGGCGTGAATTACTTTTGGAGGTGTCTTTGGAGGAGGAGAACTTTGAGGTCCGTTTTGAAGGCCTGGGAGGAGGTGGTGGTCCGGAGCTGAGGCGGAAGGGAGTTCCAGATTCTCACCGCGTTGCCTGAAAAGGATTGGGCCATCGATCTTTCCTTCTTGAAAGTGGGAGGTTCAAGCAGTAGATTTTCCGCATTACGTGATGGTCTAGAGCCTCCAGAGAGTTTCAGTCTATTCGCCAGGTAGCGAGGAGAGGAGTAGTTCAATGCTTTGTGGGTGATACAGGCAGTCTTGTAGCTAGCTTTAGCCTCGACGGGAAGCCAGCAGAGGGTGGATAACATCGGTGTGATGTGGTCGCTTCTTTTGGCCCCATAAATGAAACGAGCTGTGTTTGGGGCAGCCAGTCAGTCTGCAAATGTCCTGATAATTTGATAAAGATGCAAATCTGCTGACTGGGGAACACCGCTACGCGGGGCTGCGGAGCCTCGAGCTTCCTGTGAGAACCTCAAGATGGAGGGACTGCATTGGGTGGGATGCAGGGAATGGTCAGATTAAGCGCTGTAATGCCAAATGTTTGCATCAGAGGGGTGGTGACTCTCCTGGTATCGTCGAGAGTCCCCCGCTCTGCAGAGGGTTTCACAGCCAGCCACCTCTTCCCTTTCATGGGGTTGGGTGGTCCTCTCCCTCTCCCGGACTGAGAGAAGGCACCGGCATGACTGTGCCATTACTGCCTCCCTGTGAATCTCTCTTGCAGGAGTGCTACAGTACCAACAGTCACACCTTTCATCTCTTTCCCTCCGCCTGCCCATGACTGCTGTCACTCACAACTTCCCGAAAAGACTGAACATTTTTACCCTTTTATAAAACACGGGGTGGCAGCATCAAGGTGAAGTGAGCATGTTTGTATACCCTTTCTCCCTCCCTTTCAAATTCTCCAGTTTGCCGTGGGCTTGCGGCCAGGGGATGTAGCCTCCTGTGTCTTTTAGTATATTTCTGCTGTAAAGGTTATGTGTTATGTTAAATGAAATACCTGGTTGCTGCCAGTTTCGGTTCTTTGATGGTGTACTACCCACATCTCTCTCTGTAGTTCTCGAGTTGAAGCGAAGCCACTGGGTGGGTGCATACTGCTAGTGGCTCCTTGAGTGGTGTTGGTGACTGGAGGAGGCAAGTTTCTCACAAAGGTTTGCTTGGAGGTTATAAGGGATACAGATTGTCTTGAAGATGACATGTGCCTTAGGCGGGAGCCACAGAACCTCCTTCGATTTCAGAGAGATGTGGTTGAGTCTTGAGAGATGTGAAAGACAGGACTTGATTGCACTAGTGACTAGACCCTGCTAGCTTCCTTAAAAACGTGTTCGCCTGACTACAAAATATGTTGCACTGGCTGTTGTTGTGGAGCAGCATGTCTTACTTATGCAGTGTCTTTTAGTGTGTTACTTTTATTTATTCTCTGATGTGGTGGATAACCCTGTGTACTTCGGAGGCATAATTCACCTTGCAGTAAAATATTATTATTAGCGTCGATCAGCTTGTGAGGTTTGATGTAACACTCCAGAGCAAAGGTTAGAAGTTATTGTTGTGACGTGTAAAGCATAATTTATTCATAGGATGCAAACGTTCTAAATCAGTTTTACATTGCTTCTGTTCTACTGCCTTCTTTTGAAAGATTCCACCACATTTGACTTCGTAGAACATTTGTACCTTTAATTATTTATTTATCTAGTTGTAACGTTTGTGTCGTGCTACACGTTGCCTTATGAATACTTGGGAGCTGAGTTGCATTTAAAAGTTTATTTTCAAATCAAAATCATTAAGAACTTGACAAATCAGTCCACATTAAAGATGCAGAGACGTTGGCATGTAATGTTTAACATAGAAATGTGTTTTAAAATAGACTATCTTTTGAAATTAATTGATGTTCCCTCCTACGCATGTTGCACTCGAGCGTGGTGTTGTTGGCTCCTCTGCTAAATGCCTGGCGGAAAAAAAAATCTTTTATCCTCCTGTATACACTGTGAGCGACCTGTCAATCGTAAATATAGAAGTGCTCACATTTGAGCTGCAAACAAGAATAAGGTAGTAGAGAAAATTAATTTGATTTGGCCATTCAATACAAGAGGGTGGTTAATAGTTACCCCATTCTCTGATAGAAGTTTTATTTCAGGCACACCCTTTCCTTTGTCTGCAAAAACTCCTCCAATACCTCCACTTGTCAGTGGCATACCTCCTCCATCCAGTGCTTACTTGACGTGTAATTCACAATTTGGAGCAGCTAAAAGGACAACAAGGAATGGGGCAATGATCACTTCCCTTCAGCTTTGGAAGTTATCTTGTATGGTGGAATGTTTGCCTCATTACACGTGGGACCTGTTGGCCTAATTATTTTTTTACTACCCAGTCATGCATGCAAAAGTGTAATTAGGTAGGATGTACATTCTGGCCAGACCTTTCCTTTAGCAGTGTAGTAGTAAAGCTCATATCACTTAACAAAGTACCCGTCAGCAAATATAAAACACAACTTTAAATAATGGAAATAAACATTTATTTATAAAGCAATCAATCAGTCATATCTTGAGCTATCTAGTCTAGGGGATGAGTTACTTAAAACCTAATGTAACTCAATCAACACAAATGCACGAGCAACTCTAACCTATTCTTCAGGGGCGTGTAACACTAAAGCACAATTAAATTGTTTATTTTAAAAATTAGCAATGAGGTAGTGAGCAGATATTGATCCAGAGTTAAAGATGCATCTTCTGCATAAGAAAGGGTTTTCTTTAGTGTCTTTATGTACTTGAAAGCAATCTAAGTCATTCTTCCTGTGAGACATTTAGGGGTAGTAAGCACTATATAAATGCAATTACAATTATAAATACTTAACTGGAGATCAGATTAACTGCTATGAAATGTTGTGTAGAGTCATTTCAATGTTATTGACACCAGGCAGAGTTGGTTATCACTTCAGCTCCTCCCCACACACTAACCTCTCGTTCTCTGGCTTGAAAATACTGAAATGTAGTCAGTGCTATAAACGTAGTTCAAGTCACAACACACGATTAAATTAATCACCACTCCAAATTGGATAGATGGACAAGTAAGGGGTAGGCAAACCACTGCAAAGTTATGTTTCTTCTATGCACCAATACATATTTCATGTAATTATTTATACAAGTTTTCTAAAGTACTGGTTAACCAGACATTTTAGCAGTGATGTACAAAGTATTTAAATTTAAAGTATATTAAACATACTTCTTGTACTATTAAACCTTCTCTACACAAATAATTAGGTCATCTTCCTGCTCCTAAGTAATAATTTTTGAAAGGATTTTACCATACTTGATTGTTTTAATTTAAATCTATATAAAGCATTTTACATTACTGTTTGAACAATTGGCTTTGGGGTGATGGATTTTTACGTTTACGTTTCGTATTTCAACTGTAAAGCTATCCGGCTCAAAGTTTGGTTGACAGTCTATAAGATTGAATTATTTTTTTCTTCAAATGAATATTTCTATCTGTAGCCAATTATATCATATGAAGATTTCATTCACCTCCTGTGTACTTGGCTTTGAACAAATGATTCATAAAGTAACCAGACAAGCACAGGTAGGGAAAACATTTTATCTGTTGCATGTATATATTTTATCTCTGTAAGGTTATGAACACTAGCCAATATGATTTTCAATTCTATGTGGAAAAGGTAGGCATTTTACTCTAATGGGCCATCTTGAATGACACTTTATCTCACATAGGCACTGGCTCAGTAGACAGATCCAACCTATTTAAGCAACATTGTTAAAATAATTGTGGTTTATTGCAATTTAGAATGATTTATTCATGAGGCCTTGGAACTGATGATAGTTTGATGGGAGGCAGTGGCCTGTTTCTGTTAAGCACTGTGGCTTCCGAAAGTCATGAAAATCCACCATTTGCCTACTAAATTTTCAAAATTTTCTCGGGGGGGGAAACCCCCCAGAACCCTCCCTAGGTGGTTCGGGCTCGCTCGCTGTGCTCGCTCGCGCAGTGTGGTCCACCAATAATCTTACGCCCACCACTTTCAAATGTCACTAGCCGCCACTGGTAGGAAGCTCTATTGGAGTCGCAAACCGTACAATTCGCAAAAACCAATAGGTTTGCAACTGAAAAAGCGTTTGTTTACAAATGTTCTAAACTAATTGTGTTTCGGTAAAGCCTTTCTGATTCACAAAAAGGATTCTGCAACCCATTCGCAATCCTTATTAGGAGGGGCATGAAAGGGGCGTCACCTCCTAATAGTCAGCACAATGGAATGTATCAGTTTGCAGCTGCAATTTTGTGGTTGCAAACTATTGATCTGAAATTGAAATTGACACCAGAGTGCAAGGTTGAGTCTGATTCGCAAAGGAAATGCGTGACAGCTTTTCCTTTTAAATCTTATAGAGCAGCCTCGGGGGTTTCAGACATGCCACTGATATCTTCACAAAGGCATTCTCATGTTCAAAAAGCACCTGCCCCTTCAAAGGGTGTAGGCTGCTTTGAAAAAAAGTGATTCCTATTTGGAAATGCAAATGCAAGTATGGAAATCTGCTTTGTAGCCATCCATCCCTGCATTTGTATCCAATGACAGGGTGTTACAAATTGCAGTATCTCTAATAAATATTCATTTGGCGGGTCATTTAACAACCCCTTACAAGTGCACAATTTGTAATGTATTGAAAACTGCATTCCTATTCGCAAACCAGACTGGGTGCCATCTGCACATTCATATGTGCAAATAGGGATTAGTACATCCAGGGCCTCATTTATGATAAATGACGCACTCCTTGCGACATTCCTGATGCGTCATATTTAATGTATGACGCATCATGTCGCAAGAAGTTACAGATACGTCAGTTTTTCTGACGTATCCGTAAGCGCAAAAGTGACGCATTGCTGGAGTGTGTCACAAAAGTGACGCAACTCCAGCAATGCTTCCTTTCACATGGGGCAAGCCCCATGTGAAAGGGCCTGCGTCAGTCTTACGCCTGCTGTGAGGCAGGCGCAAGATTTTGACGCAACAGCGTCCTAAAAGTGACACAGTGAAATCTCATAGATTTCACTGCGTCACTTCTACGACCCTTCCTTGCGTCAATACGCTTCCCTTGAATACATTATACCTGGCGCAGGTATAATGTGGCGCAGGGGTTTACAAAGTGACGCATCTACCTAGATGCATCACTTTGTAAATATGGTGCAACAAGGCGCATTTTTTACACCACTGGTGCGTCACAAAAAGTGACGCACCGGCGGCATAACAGTGACGCACAGCCTCATAAATGAGGCCCCCAGTCCTTTCTTCTTTTGCTTCCTGTCCTTGCCTGTCAGTTTATGGCCTCTACCACACTTCCTTTAATGCTTCAAACAGAAGGGGCAGATTTACTAAATTTGTGTAGCCCAGCAGTCAAAGTTGCTGTTTTGTGTTGCATGATTGGAAAAGACAAAATACAATACCAAATCTACAAGGATATAGCACTGTTTTTCTCTCACACTTTTGGCTGCCATGCGCCAATGCAGACATCCTTGCAAACCCGGCAAAGAGTGTTGCTAAATTTCCTCTTAATTTCCTGAGTATTTTATAAGGTTGTAGATACATGAACTGTAAATTTACAGTGTCCCTTAGTGCAAATAATATAGCATGTTAGGCGAGACCTAACCCACATTATGATGTAAACCAGGCCTCATATATGTTTCCTTATTTTAAACCGAAAGTGATTTATCAACGTTAGTAGAAGGACAAACAAGATAAAATATTTAGAAGCGTGCTGCAAGCATGCAAGGTGACTGCCAGTTCCCTCCTATTTCACTTTAGCAGTGATTTTTCGAACCAAATTTCCATTTGTTTCCCTCAAAATTCTGAAAAGGGTAAGCTTTTTTTTGAGAGTACTCCTAAAATGAGGCTACAGTTGTATCATTGACATCATTTAAGGGTCGCAGCTGCGACCCCTGGCTAGCCCCCTTGCTACCTCTGGCTTCAGGCGTGGGAATATCAGTGCCAGGAACAAAGTGGCAGCTCGTCCTTATGGATCTCGGTTGGGGCTCAACGCTCTTTGTATTCTGTCAATAATATTATGACAATAATAGTGGATGTCATAAATGGTTTATTTACAGTTTGACAGAGATTTTGCCCTAATGTAAACCAGTGGGGTTACCGCCTTGCGAAACTCGCTGTTACCCCACCCAATTTAGAGTTGATTATACACTGGTGGAGTGTTTGCTGTGTCTGTTCTTGGTGGCATCCGTCTGCCACGTCTCCAGCACATCAGGATATCTGCCATATTTAGGGAGATTCTTTCAAAGCAGGTCCTCCTGGCCTACCTGGAGGACCTGAGTAGGGAAAATCAACACTGGCAGACTGTGTATCAGGGCCATTGCCTGTTTGTCTGTCTTAGAAACAAACCTCAGCCTTGGGGGTTATTTCTGAATGAGAAACAAAATGGTGACTGGGCTTTAACAATATGGTGAGTGGCTGGTGCCTCTGCTGTACTGGTGGCAGCCCTTTCGTCACAATGAGTCCCACCAAGCAGAGGGTGGTCTCGTAAAATGTTGGGCGGTCGTTTGCTGTGGAGGTGAGATCAGGCTCTGAGTCTACCCAGTTCTCTTGCAGACTGCCCAGTTTTGTAGGTTTTTTAAACTTACCTTTCAATTATGTAGTTAGCCATGAAAAAAATTGTTGGTCAGTTCTACTGTGGTAGTGCCAACCTCAATGCAGACCACAATGAAGCAGGTGACTGGTCAGTGGCTTTTAAGATGTCTGACAATGTCGACCCCTGTTGAGAGTATTCAACAGTAATAGGCATGCAGCAGTGGATGATCAAAGCCCACCTTAACCTGCGCACCACTGCACCATGTTTTTTTCTTATCATGATGGCTGTTAACACAAAAAATTGAAAAATGTCTCCCAAGGATGACCCCGCACAGCTTCCTTCCACAACTTGTCAATACTGCCAAACTGCTGGGCTTCCACATAGAGCACAATATAAACTCAGGGCCACATCAGAGTGACATCCTATCATTCAGAAGCAGAAGTCATAATTTTTGTCCAGGTGCTGTGACTGTTTCCCATTTATGGGGGTATTGTTGTAATGGCCAGCATTCTGGAGAATGACTTGACACCATTGATGAGCATACTGCATGCAGCGGCCCATCTCTTCAGAAGCCTCTGCAAATGTGATAGAATCACTAAATTACTCAGAGAAGTCTGCTGGATCCTGCAGATTTTATCAAAACCTGCTGCATCATTTCATCTGTAAGGCAGGCAGTTCCAACACCACACCATTTCTGGTTATCAAGATCAAGACTATCTAAGTGGAGCATCTAAGACACACACCCACATCATTGCTGATTTGTAAATAGGAAAATGCATGCTTGAGAAAGATGATACTAAGCCTCCTCCTGGTATGCCCCTAGAGATTAGACCTCAATCACATTCATAATCTAGGGTACCCCATCGCATCCTCAATTCCAGACTTCATCATCACAAGATGGCGACCACGGGGTAGATCTTCCGATCCAATTTCACCGGACACTGAAAATCCTGCGTCATCCTGCCCAGTACTATCCAATAGGATGTCCCTGCATATCAATATTACCTCTCTGCACTTGGATGGGCGGTTTGATTTCCCTAGAGCCCATCTGGAGTCGCTTTAGGCGGGCTGCTGAGAAGGGCCCACCGGAATCTACTGCTGGCTCGCGGGCGGAGGACAAGGCGCATCCCAGGGCGGATCTCACAGCACACACTGGAGCGAGAGTGCCTAGACTCCGGGGGGCAGGATAGTGCTCTAGGGTTCGAGGCCCTGGCAAGGTGGGTCCAGGGCCAAAAACCTCGCTCAATCTGTGAATACTGCAGTGAAGGCTTAGAAATAGCAGTGGTGAACATGAGGCCTTGAGCAACTCGGCATCAGAGGCCCCCTTGTGAAATTGAGTGTAGATGCCGCGAGGAGGACATTGCACATGACTGCACAGCAGGGTCTGCCATATGGACTACGGATCGGAGGGACTGCAGCATCACCATGAAATGCACACGGATTGGTTCACTCGGCAGAGAAGTCTCAGAGCTGCAGAAGGCAGCTGATGCCAGGTGAAGGCCCTTGAGCAGTTTTGGACTCTCGGCCGACAAACGGATCAACCCTGCCCCAATCCCCACACCTCAATCGTCATTCCGGAAAGGTTCTTACAGGCCATCCAGACCTCCCAAAAGACAATGGAGAAGAAGATTGGAGGAACTGGGGCCAAACTCTTGTTACTCCATCAAGATGTGATAAATCTGGCCGGATGCACGAGAGAAGCAGAAACTTGTATTTCTGCAGCTGTGGACGAGCTCTTGTGGAGACATCAAAACAACTCCCAAAAAAATGAGGATGTGAGTGGAGATCTCGCCGCAACAATTTACGCCTGGTGGAAGTCCCTTAGGGAAAAGAAAGGTCCAACCTGGCACTTTTTCTACAGGCAGGGTTCAAGTCATGGGTGTTAGAAGGACAGTTGTCACCCTGGTATTTTCTAGAACGAGTACACAGATCACTCATCCTCAGGCTCTATCTTGGGGGCCCTCCTTGACCACTGATAATTAAAATACTGGTCTGTGCCGATCGGAACTTTATCCTTCGTTCAGAACGAGAAAAGGAAAAACTAAGATGCAAATCTTTCAAAGTGTCAATCTTCCCAGACTACACCATGAGAGGTCAGCAGTCCAGGAAATCCTTTCAAGGCGTTAAGCAAAAGTTCAGGGCCATGGAACTATGATATCTGCTGCTGTACCCTGCTGGACTTACAGTATTGTACCAAGAGAATGCATTCTTTTTTGATGCCCCGGAACAAGCCTGAGAATAGATGGAGGTATAGGTGCACCTCGGGCCCCACAATTCGTCGCAGAAATGTCTCAGTGGGTGGAAGACAAGACACATGCCCATTGAACAGCTAAGCCTTAGAGCAAGGGACACACTCTGCAAAACTCATGCAGAGGGAGGGGCTGGAGAGACACCCCAGCCTCCAGTGTGTCGAGCAAAGAGGAGGCCCTGATGGCCGGTTTGTCCCAGGGCTGGGCAGTCGACCCCTCTACAGCCTCAAGTACCTGTCACCGGTGGCAATGCATTCATGAGCCAGGACCTGGGAGGGGAACCCCATCATTACATACAACCGGGACATATAGGAACGTGCTTGTGGTGTTGATTTATGGTCGGAAGGGTGCTCCCACACTGGAAGCTTAAATGTTGAAAGTTCAGGGCAACAGATGCTTTATGTGGGAAGTATGGGTAAGGGTAGTCACAGGGTGGGGACATCTTGTTTGTTGTTTTATTTGCAGGAGTTTACCAGCAAAAGCGTTAACCTATAATAACCTCTATAATAACCGCTACTTCTACAATGACTAATGTACTGTCTAGCACTGATATCAAAGTGATATCCTGGAATGTCAATAGCTTTAATGATAAGGGGTAGTTCTTCACTATGCTAAAACATGTGCTATGAGGACAAACCCTCACATTAGCACTATTCACTCTATCTAGAGGCAGAGTTGCTGGGTCCCAGTTGAATAGGGAGTGGATGTCCGGTTTGGGGATCAGGTTAGGATCAAGAAACTTGGTCACATCCGTAAATGATTTTACATGTTTTTCAGTACCTATTCAAGTGAAAGAGTTAAATGAATATGTGGTTGTGCTGGAGAATGGGAAGGTGTGAAACAAGTACTTTGTATCAATTGTACCCGAGTCGAAGTCTGAGTATGTACGTGTGAAGATGGGAGTGTAAACCAGCAATAAGGAAAACGCTGAATTAGGAAGGAACATTTTCATTGAAGGTTTTTGTGTAGAACAAAAAAGGAGCCCTGCAAGGTTTAAGGATTATACAATATACCAGGAGTTGTATTTTGCGCTTATTCTGCTCCAAGGATTGTCCAATATACTAGTGGTTGTATTTTGTGCGTTTTTGCTCCACCGTCGTTTACCTGTAATGTAGTTGTGGTGATATCTTCACACCGCACCCACTTTTCATGGGTAAGTTGTTGCGTAAGTAAAACTGTATACTATTTTGGGGGGAAATGTCGAGTTTATTCCAGTTTTTTAGTTTGTTTTGTAATTTTATTGTTTATGCAACCATGTTATTTGTAGTGCTGTACACATTCTAGTTGTTGCACGTACACGCACCCACACATCCGCAGGCCAGGCGTGGCCTGCGGGGTTGAATAAATGGGGGGCGTGCGCTCGTGCACGTCACTTCCGACTGACCCGAGGTGTGAGCCTGAGTCGCTGCCTGCTGCGCGCCCTGTCCCCTGCGCACGCGACTGGGCGACAATTTGGCCAGCCTAAGGCCTGTGACACACCATCACCACATTGGCGACGAGCGGAGGGGGCCCAACCCTCGCCCGCACACCAGTGAATCAAGGGAGCTGCCTGCTCTCCTCTGCGGTGCATACCGCGTGTGCCCTGGGTGCTGCTCCTGTGCTATCGGGGCCGGTGTGCTCCGCATCGTTGGACCCCGGCTGGGGCCTGGGTCTTCCCCCACTGCTGACCTGCGGGGGTTTGCCTGCACCGCCGCCTCCTTTTCACCGGCTACAGCGACGAAGTGCCGTTTGTCCCGCATCCCGCGGGCGCACGCAGCTGCGACGCCTTGCCGTTTTACATGCATCTCGCGTGCGCGGAAGGGGAAAGGCCCTGCCAAGTCTCACGCATCTCGCGTGCAACGCGTTTTCTCGGCCTGCTGAGGCCTGGAGGCTCCCTCCCTCTGCTGGAGGGGCATCTACTGAAGCACAAGTGAGCTGGCAGGTGATCAAGGAAAGGCCACACTCCTCCCCATCGCTGACTGGCCGAATTCCACTGGAGCAGGTGCACAATACCGCGCTGCAGCCACGGGGGTGCCGCAAAAGGAAGGAAGAAGGAAGATATCCTATTGACCAAGGTACACGCGCTGCTGCTGCCTGGGAGGGGACTAGTCCAACTAAAGACCCTCCACTTCTAGAAGGTTCTCGCCATGGGGGACGCCGACGCACCTACGCCTGTCATCAATATCCCATTCCAACATGCTGCAGCCGGGGTGTTGCCGCCCTTTAGCGAAGCCATAGACCCGTCCACGGCCTCGCCACGTTTGAAGATCTAGCTTGAAAGACTGGAGAACTATTTTTTGGTTACGCGGGAAATGGATGAAGCTGTGAAAAGGTCATTACTACTTCACTATGCAGGGGATGAGATCTTCAGACTTTTCAAACACCTTCCTAACACGGGAGCGGCCGGTAGCTACACGGCGGCCGTTGCCGCCCTCAACGGACATTTTGATCCCCAGTTAAATGTAGACTTTGAGGTATTCAAGTTGGGGCAAGCACGTCAGCGCGACGGAGAGTCAATGGACCAGTTCCACACCCGCGTCAGGGAGTTGGCCAGTTCCACGGATGAAGACCAACCGAGGGCCATAAGGAAACAACTCCTACAGGGATAAGACGCTAAGAGGACACATCCTACGCAAACCAGGGATCTCTCTTGAAGACATCCTTATCCTGGCCACATCCCACGAACTCTCAAACGTCAGACCTCCGGCCATGGAATAGGCTTTACATAAAGCCCCCGTGAAGACGGAAACCGTCAAAGTGGAACGCGCAGACGCCGTGCGACCCCGGCCACGTGGCCAGGCACAGAAGGGATACCGGAGAAGCTCACCTCAAGCCCGCTGTGGGTACTGAGGCCATTAACCCCATGCGGCCAAGGACTGCCCGGCCCAGGGACAGACATGAGCGAATTGTGGGATCCCAAACCACTTCGCATCGGTTTGCCGCAGGAGAAGTCAACCCAAGAACACCAAAAAGGTGTGGACACCTACCAAAGCTGTCCGCCAGTTGTCACTAACTGATCCACTCCCGGAGAAGACGGAAAGGCACTTACCCACGATCTACGATGATTCGGACTCGGAAGATGAGGAAGCATATGTCATATCATTCGCCAGAGAACTTAAGCAAAGACGACGGCCACAACCAACGTGTGTGGTAAAGATGGGGCAGAATGAAGTGAAGGCTATCATTGACACGGGCGCCACCGTCAACGTCATGGGACTACAACAGTTCAATAAACTGCGCCCACAGCCGGAGGTCCTAAGCTCCAAAACAAGAATCTTTGCCTGTGGGGCAGATACTCCGCTACCCCTAAAAGGGAAAATAATAATACCTATCAGGGCGGATGAGTCGGAAATCATGGCAACAGTACACATAATCGACCGGGAAGCCGACACCCTACTAAGCAGCCACACAGCGGAAGACTTAAAATTGATAGCATTCGCTAATCGCATCCGTGCCCACCAAGTGGATGAACTGCTGGAGAGGTTTCCTGAACTGTTCAAAGGACTAGGGTGCATAAAATGCGAACCTATCAAACTCCACATTGATAAGTCTGTCTCCCCCACAGCACTGCGCCACCGCAGGATACCCTTCCACCTCCGCCCGCTGGTGGAGAAGGAACTTGAAAAACTAGAGAACCTTGGGGTTATCGAAAAGGTGACGGGACCCACACCGTGGGTCTCGCCCATGGTCATCGTAGAAAAGCCCAAGCAACCGGGCGAAATTCGCCTATGTATTGACATGCGATTGCCAAACACGGCCATCAGGAGGGAAAGACATTTAACACCCACAATGGATGATATAGTGGCTGACGTAAACGGATCGAAATGGTTCTCAAAAATTGATCTCAACGCTGGATATCATCAACTACCCCTTGCAGAGGAAAGCCGTTTCATTACGACATTCAGCACTCATCTGGGACTGCGGCGCTACAAACGCCTTAATTTTGGTATCTCCTCAGCGGCAGAGGTGTTCCAAAATACGATCAGAGAACTCCTGTCTGGTCTGCCGGGGGTGATAAATGTCAGCTACGACATTCTACTTCACTCCGCCACCGCGTCTGAGCACTACAAACATCTCAGGGACGTCCTGAAAAGACTAAGCACATATGGAGCGACACTCCACAAAGACAAATGTCAATTCTTTCAATCATCTATTGAATTCTTTGGGTATGTGTTTAACCAGGAAGGAATCCAGATCTACCCGAGAAAGTCTAGGTCCATAAAGGACGCCCCAGCACCACGATCACCAACGGAGGTGAGAAGCTTCCTCGGGATGGCAACCTACTGTGGCCGGTTCATACCGGGCCTGGCCACCCGAAGTGAACCTCTACGGGCACTAACCAAAACGGACGCCACGTGGCAATGGGGCCCGAAGGAAAATGAAGCATTCCAGGGAATTAAGGATGCTCTGCTGGAGAATGCGACACTATCCTACTTTGACCCTGCCAAACGCACCGAAGTGATCGTGGACGCCAGCCCGGTGGGTCTGGGAGCCGTTTTGACTCAAGAGCACGAGCCCGGACAATGGACAGCCCTGGCTTTTGCCAGCAAAGCCCTGACCCCAACAGAGACCAGGTACGCCCAAATTGAGCGGGAGGCTCTGGCAATCAAGTGGGCATGCAGCCACTTCCACCTATATCTACAAGGGCATTCATTTGTTATGGTCACAGACCACCAGCCGTTGGTACCCCTCTTCAAAGGAACTGCCCCGCATCCGCCACCACGTATTGAGAGATGGGTGATACAACTCCAGTCGTATGGAATGGAGGTGGTATAACGACCAGGGGCCAAAAACTCTGCCGACTATTTGTCGCGACACCCGTTACCCCCCGAACGGGTGTCCTCGGATGACGACTGTGAGGAGTTCGCCCGATGGGTGGCGGTGACCTCCTGTCCGCAATGCATGACGATCGACGAGATCAAGGAAGCAGCCGCGGAGGACAACATCTACATGAGGTCACTGCAGGCTGTCCAGGAAGGATCCTGGGCCAACTACTTACACCCCCCAACACCTGGAATGCAGCGGATAAAGAGGCCCTCACGAAGATCTGGCATGTCCGGCATGAACTTAGTGCCACCGAGGATGGTGTGCTGTTGAGGGGGTCACGCCTGGTGATACCGCAGAGCCTCAAACACCGGGCCACTCAACTTGCTCATGGTGGCCACCAAGGCGCCACGAAGATGAAAGCGCGCATGCGGGAGAAGGTGTGGTTTCCTGAACTAGAGACAATGGTGGAAGAGTACGTGAAGAACTGCATGTCCTGCCAATTAACGAGTGATCCCGAGCGACCGGCCCCGATAATCACAAAAGAAGCGTGCATGGCCCCATGGACAAAAGTCAGCGTAGACTTCGGGAGCTTCCCGGGGGAAGGACACACTCTGGTGGCCATCGATTCATACTCCAAATATCCGCTGGTCGAGAGAGTCACCTCCACGGCCTTCATGCACGTGGGGCCGGCGCTAGAAAAGATGTTCTCCATGTTCGGATACCCCGAGGAGCTACGGAGCGACAACGGACCACCGTTCCAAGGCGCGGAGTTCGCCACATTCCTAAAGACCCGAGGCATCACGCACCGTCGCATCACACCCCAATGGCCACAAGCCAATGGGGAGGCAGAACGGTTTATGCGAACCCTCAATAAGATGTTCCGGATAGCAGTGGTCGAGCAAGCCGACCCTGAACAGAGACTACATGAGTTCCTACGGGAGTATCGCGGGACCCCCCACTGCACCACCCAGCGGAGCCCGTGGGCCCTCATGTTCCAAGGCCAACGCCGAGACCTCCTTCCCGCCGCGCCAGGAATGGTGCCGGAGGCGAGCAACATGGATGATGCCCAGGAACGGAGGCGACAAAACAATCAACGAGCGAGCCGGCGCAGGAGGGCCACACCAAGGAGGCTGCGGCCAGGAGCTCAGGTGGTCATACGAAACCGACGCCCTGGAGGGAAGTTCCAGACCTACTACGAACCAGGCCCATGGACCGTGACTGCCACGAAAGGCACTATGGTGACTGCAAGAAAAGAGGGAGAGGAAGTATCAAGGAACACATCCTGGTTCAAGGTGGTTTCCCCGGGACCGAGACAAAATCTAGAAGCCACCGAGGGCGACAGTGAGTTGCCTAGAGCCACACCACCCGAGATTGAGAGCGACTCATCCGTAGGCACCCGGGAGATGGAGCCTGAGCCAGGGTGCGGATTGGCAGCCACGTCAACCCCCATCAGGGACCTGTCTCGCACAATGGAACGCGGTCGAGGCTACGGCCCGAGATACAACCTGCGACCAAATCCACCTCCAAGTCAGAAATTAAAAGACTATGCCTGTCAGCTGAGACCCTGAAGCAACCACCAAGGGACACGCAAGTACAGAGTGACATATTGTGAACTAAACACTGTTGTGCTGAACGTTTGGACTCTGTGCAAAAATTTATATAGTTGGATAGGGATGTAGTGCTGTACACATTCTAGTTGTTGCACGTACACGCACCCACACATCCGCAGGCCAGGCGTGGCCTGCGGGGTTGAATAAATGGGGGGCGTGCGCTCGTGCACGTCACTTCCGACTGACCCGAGGTGTGAGCCTGAGTCGCTGCCTGCTGCGCGCCCTGTCCCCTGCGCACGCGACTGGGCGACAATTTGGCCAGCCTAAGGCCTATGACACACCATCACCACATTATTGTGATAAGGGTGTGTGGGCGGGAACTGGCTGTTGGGAACTCAAGTTTCAAGTTTATTTTATTCATGAACAGCTAATAAAAGCCATTGCAAGTTTGTGCTAAAAACCGTTGCAAAAAAAAAAATAATTATAAAAACATTCAAAGTGGGAGCGGAAGCAAACAACTTAGGTCTAGTAGCCAGGCGGTTAAAGAATATTCAGTTGAATTATAAAATACTAGTTACAAGGCAGTGATTAATAAATAAAAAGGTAGTAAATGCTTCCATGGCATACTTATGAGTCTATCGGCATGACAACTTCTTCATTATTAAAAATAGTTCAGACAGACTTTGGTCAATGTGTTACCCCAAACGTTTTCAGTCACTGTAGTAAGATGGGCTGCTAGTAATTATTTCGTGCTTTTTAAAACACTTTTAACCATTTCTTCCATTATTTGGACAGTTTTAAGTGCAGGTGCATTGACCCTTAAGGTCATTCCGTACAGAAACAGTTTTACCCTAGGTGAGGACACATTTTGAGCCTTCAGATGATAAATCGCACTTTTAGTGGGCACACAATGGTATTACGAATAGGGCAATGCTTCGGGCATTAATATAGCCTTTTAGCCCACCATAGCGGGCTATACCGGCTATTAAAGGCCCGCTGAATCGTTAAAGCACGGAGACAGCGGGACTTTAATTGCCGGTATAGCCCTGCTACGAAGGGCTATAAGGCTATTAGAACATTCTACCACTAGAGGGCAGAATGTTCTAACAAATTAAACAAAGGGTTCTCGAAGCTCGAGGGGATATAAATCCCCTCGAGCTTCGAGAAGCCTTTGTAGAACATTGGAATGTTGCTCTGCGGGCCTTTACCGGCCCGTAGAAGCATGGAGCACTCCATTGTCTGCAATGGAGCTCCCAACATTCCAATGTTCTAATACCTTATCATATACAGGGATCTAATAAAGAAATTTTAAGTTCTGAGATGTCTGGTGGAGTGGTGGCTCTTAAAATTTCGTTAACCGCTCAAAAGTTTAACCAGGAGGAAAAAAGTCTACAGCTATGTGAATTGTGCGGATCCCTTGTTTGATCCATACTTGTTGGAGAAGTTTCCGGCGATCGCCAGTTAAAACTGGGCAGATGCAGAGTAGATGACCTAAACTTTCTCGTAATTTGCCACATAGCCGATACTCATCTGACGCTGGACGCAGGAACCAGGATGGTAAAAGGTCCCGAGATGAGAAGATTTCCATCCAGATGTGGCAGTACTTGATTTTGAAATGCCCTACGAAAGTGTCAGTGAGGTATTTGTGCATCTTGTTTTTGTTATAACTTCTCTGAATAAGACAGAAATGCTTTCTAGTCATCAGGGACCAGTGGTCTTGCAGAAATGAGGCTTTTACAATTGCTCCGTTTAACTCCTTTTGGTGTAAAAGATTTTTAGTCCGTAGTGCAGAGGCTGTTTTCAGTTTTCGTGCTTCATGCAAGGCAACAGACCAAAGGATTTGGAAGACTGGATATCTCTTGCCAGATTAAAATTTTCAAGGTTCTATCTTTGGCAGCGCCCGTGGCATGTGAATATTTAGGAATACAGGCCTTTTGTGCCAGAACTTGATCGTGTAACTTGAATTCTAGTCGAATTCGTTGGGCTGCAGAGTAATTTGACAGTATAGCAATGTCCTAAAACTTGTCTCTGGGATTTGAGCAGAAAGGAAGCCAGCTTGCAGGGGAAGGCTTCCGAGCCATAAGCGAGTTAGGGGATTGATTTGTTTTTTACTATCTTCAGCAATGGTTCTACAGTGGGATTCTTCATGTGATTAAAGATGGGTTGAAAAGCAAATTGTAGCGCTGCAACCTTTGGGTTAAGGGCAGTCTCATGGGTTAATTCCCAACCTTGTCGTCGAACCAACATCCAAGTACTTATAGCTGGGGGCTCTTGACAGTCTGTGGTTCTTAAGGTACCACGTTCTGGGTTTTTTCCTTTTCTGACTAAATATCACAACATTGCTCTTCTCGAGATTTACTGTCAAGCCGTTTGTAGTGGTGTGTGCAGATAAGGCATCGAGCAGCCTTTGCAGTCCCCTTGCTGTCTGGCTCAGAAGAACAACATTGTCCGTGTAAAGTAAGCAAGTAATGTGTTTATGCTCCAGCTTTGGTGATTCGCTGACAAGAGCCGGGACCAGAAAACTCAAAAAGATGTTGATGATGTCTGGTGCCAGAAAACAACCTTGTTTGACTGCTTGTTCAATCCTGATCTTGTTTTAAACTGTTGAGTTATTATCTAGTTTGACTCTAGCCCATGTTTCAGAATAGAGCAAGTAAATGCCTCGGTGTAAAGGCTCCTGGATACTGGAGTGTTTTAGTTTTTGCCAGAGAAATTCCCACCGGATGTGGTCAAAGGCAATTAGTCAAAATATCGAGTTTTTAATTTCGACTAGACATAATATTGAGTTAAAAATATAGAATAGACATAATATCGACTAGACATAATAAAGACTACAAACATATCGACTAGAAAAAATTAATATCGACTAGAATAGCTATAATATCGAATCAAAAATATAGAATGGAAATAATATCGACTAGACAGAATATAGACAACAAAAATATTGAATTTAAGGTAAGTTAATATTAATATTTAATTTTGTGTAATATAATTCTGTAGCGGGTTGTGGGTTTATAGGGCAATAGGGTGGGAAGTAATTTAATTATAATTAATTTAATATGTTATTTTATTTATTGGTATTTATTTAGTATTAATTGTTAAATTATTATTAATTGGTAATTCATTAAAATATAATTGCTAATTAATTTAAATTGATTAATTGATAAATGTTTTATTTTTATTAATTTATTTATTGTAGCGGGTTTTGGGTTTATAGGAGAATAGGGTGGAAAGTAATTTAATTATAATTAATTAAATATGTTATTTTATTTATTGGTATTTATTTACAATTAATTGTTAAATTATTATTAATTGGTAATTAATTAAAATATAATTGCTAATTAATTTTAATTGATTAATTGATAAATATTTTATTTTTAGTAAGTTATTTTTTGTAGCGGGTTGTGGGTTTATAGGGGAATAGAGTGAGAAGTAATTTAATTATAATAAATTAAATACATTATTTTAGTTATTGGTATTTATTTAGAATTATTTGTTAATTAATTAAAAATTGGCAAATAATTAAAATATAATTGGTAATTAATTTTTATTGATTAATTGATAAATATGTTAATGTTATTAATTTTTTTGTGTAGAGGGTTGTGGGTTTGTAGGGTAATAGGGTGGGAAGTAATTTTTATATAATTAATTAAATATGTAAATGAATTTGTGGCTATTTATTTAGACTTAATTGATGATTAATAATTGATTGGCAATTAATTAAAATATAATTGGTAATTAAATGTAATTGAATAATTGATAAATATTTTAATTTTAGTAATTTCTTTTCTGTAGCGGGTTGTGGGTTTATAGGGGAATAGGGTGGGAAGTAATTTCATTATAATTAATTAAATATGTTATTTTAATTATTGGTATTTACTTAGAATTATTTGTAAATTAATTATTAATTTGTAATTAATTAAAATATATTTTGTAATTTATTGTAATTGATTCATTGATAATTATGTTACTTTTATTAAATTAATTTCTGTAGTGGGTTGTGTGTTTTTAGGGGAATAGCTTGTGAAGTAATTTAATTGTAAGTAATTACATTTTTGAATAAAAAATGTATTGAGTTAATTTTTCAAAATACTTTTAAATTGTTAATTATGCTATTATTAATAGGTAAATAATTAGTATTAGTAGGTAATCTTTATTATTAAATAATTTTTATTTTATTTTAAATTGATTATTTAATATATTTAACACAATTGTATATTTTAATTAATTTGTAATTGGTGTTACTATTTATATTATTTATATTTAAATAAGAAGTATTTACTTGCCCTACTATTGCACTCACTGTAGTTGGAATAGTAATTTTACCCCTACGCTATCCAACGCTTTCCCTATTGTTGCACTCACTGGAGTTGGAATAGTAATTTTTACCCCTACACTATCCAACGCTTTCCCTACTGTTGCACTCACTAGAGTGGGAATAGTAATTTTTACCCCTACGCTATCCAACGCTTTCCCTACTGTTCCACTCTCTGGAGTGGGAATAGTAATTTTTACCCCTACGCTATCCAACGCTTACCCTACTGTTACACTCACTGTAGTTGGAATAGTAATTTAAACCCCTACGCTATCCAACACTTTCCCTACTGTTGCACTCACTGGAGTGGGAATAGTAATTTTTACCCCTACGCTATCCAACGCTTTCCCTACTGTTGCACTCTCTGGAGTAGTAATAGTAATTTTTACCCCTACACTATTGAATGTTTTCCCTACTGTTGCACTCTCTGGAGGTGGAATAGTAATTTTTATCCCTACGCTATCCAACATTTACCCTACTGTTCACTCACTGGAGATGGAATAGTAATTTAAACCCCTACGGTATCCAACGCTTTCCCTACTGTTGCACTCACTGGAGTGGGATTAGTCATTTTTACCACTACGCTATCCATCGCTTTCCCTACTGTTGCACTCTCTGGAGTGGTAATAGTAATGTTTACCCCTACGCTATCCGATGTTTTCCCTACTGTTGCACTCGCTGGAGTGGGAATAGTAATTTTTACCCCTACGCTATCCAACGCTTTCTCTACTGTTGCACTCTCTGGAGTGGTAATAGTTATTTTTACCCCCACGCTATCCAATGTTTTCCCTACTGTTGCACTCGCTGGAGTGGGAATAGTAATTTTTACCCCTACGCTATCCAACGTTTTCCCTACTTTTGTACTCTCTGGAGTGGGAATAGTAATTTTTACCTCTACGCTATCTAACGCTTTCCCTACTGTTGCACTCTCTGGAGTGAGAATAGTGATTTTTACCCCTACGCTATCCAACGTTTTCCCTACTGTTGCACTCTCTGGAGTTGGAATAGTAATTTTTACCCCTACGCTATCCAACGCTTTCCCTACTGTTGCACTCACTGTAGTTGGAATAGTAATTTTAACCCCTACGATATCCAAAGCATTCCCTACTGTTGCACTCACTGGAGTGGGAATAGTAATTTTTATTCCTACGCTATCCAACGCTTTCCCTACTGTTGCACTCTTCGGAGTAGGAATAGTCATTTTTACCCCTACGCTATCCAATGCTTTCCCTACTGTTGCACTCCTGGAGTGGGAATAGTAATTTTTACAACTACGCTATCCAACACTTTAGCTACTGTTGCACTCTCTGGAGTGGGAATAGTAATTTTTACCCCTACGCTATCCAACACTTTACCTACTGTTGCACTCTCTGGAGTGGGAATAGTAATTGTTACCCCTACGCTATCCAACGCTTTCCCTACAGTTGCACTCTCTGGAGTGGGAATAGTAATTTTTACCACTACGCTATCCATCGCTTTCCCTACTGTTGCACTCTCTGGAGTGGTAATAGTAATGTTTACCCCTACGCTATCCGATGTTTTCCCTACTGTTGCACTCGCTGGAGTGGGAATAGTAATTTTTACCCCTACGCTATCCAACGCTTTCTCTACTGTTGCACTCTCTGGAGTGGTAATAGTTATTTTTACCCCCACGCTATCCAATGTTTTCCCTACTGTTGCACTCGCTGGAGTGGGAATAGTAATTTTTACCCCTACGCTATCCAACGTTTTCCCTACTTTTGTACTCTCTGGAGTGGGAATAGTAATTTTTACCTCTACGCTATCTAACGCTTTCCCTACTGTTGCACTCTCTGGAGTGAGAATAGTGATTTTTACCCCTACGCTATCCAACGTTTTCCCTACTGTTGCACTCTCTGGAGTTGGAATAGTAATTTTTACCCCTACGCTATCCAACGCTTTCCCTACTGTTGCACTCACTGTAGTTGGAATAGTAATTTTAACCCCTACGATATCCAAAGCATTCCCTACTGTTGCACTCACTGGAGTGGGAATAGTAATTTTTATTCCTACGCTATCCAACGCTTTCCCTACTGTTGCACTCTTCGGAGTAGGAATAGTCATTTTTACCCCTACGCTATCCAATGCTTTCCCTACTGTTGCACTCCTGGAGTGGGAATAGTAATTTTTACAACTACGCTATCCAACACTTTAGCTACTGTTGCACTCTCTGGAGTGGGAATAGTAATTTTTACCCCTACGCTATCCAACACTTTACCTACTGTTGCACTCTCTGGAGTGGGAATAGTAATTGTTACCCCTACGCTATCCAACGCTTTCCCTACAGTTGCACTCTCTGGAGTGGGAATAGTAATTTTTACCCCTACGCTATCCAACGCTTTCCCTACTGTTGCACTCACTGGAGTCGTTACAGTAAATTTAACCCTTTTGCTATCCTACGGTAAAAATATTGTATATGTTTTGTAAATAATATGTATATATATATTCAATGAAAAAACCATTGGTTTTAGGCCATATATAGTTAGGGATTTGCATTTACAAAACCTTATTTTACTCGCATAAAACCATTGAAATTCCATATATAGTTATAAGCGCTAACTATATATCGCGCACCCGCAATCCACTGCTGATGATGTCACATATTACATCATTCATGACATGGTTAGTGACATCACTGATGACATCACTGATGACATCTCAAATGACATCACTGATGACATCACTGATGACAACATCCAGTGACTGTATGTTTCTGTAAAGTTAAAATATGTTTTACATATTGAAGAATGAGTGGATGTATAAGTGTCTGGATGAAGGATTTACTAGGTGCATGACTGACTGATTGAGTGAGTGATTAAATGTGTCTCACTGAGTGCATGGGTTAGTGACTAAACTGTTTTAATTTGTGCATCATTATATCTGTTGTTCTACAAACTGCTGCATATGTTGATTCGTAGCTATATGAGTAACTGTATGGGTTATTGATTGGTTGTCCAAGTATTTGTATGGGAGACTGAGTGTGTGTGTATGGGTGGCTGGGAGGTGTGTGACTCTGTACATAGATGTGTGAGTAGTTAATTCACTATATGTATAGATTCAAAAGTGCATGTGCAAACAGCTGTATGGGCGGTTGACTGTGTGCATGAGTGTATTGGTGAGTGAATGGATATCTCAGTGCTACATGTCAAAGTAAGTACATATGTAAAACACAGTACATGTGAGAGTTGACATATATAAATAACTGTGCATAAGAGCCAGTGAATGTGTGAGTGGCTGTATGGATCATTGTGAACTTGTATCAGGGATTGTATAATAGAGTAAATATGTGTTAGTATATGTTTGAATAAGTAAAGTTTGTATAACTGTATAGTTGAGGAAATGGAGGTGTGATTGATTCTTTGCATGACTGACTAGGTGTGTGAGTAACTCCATGGATGAGTGACAGTCTGTGAGTGTCTGTTTACACTGATTGTATCTAAGGTTATATTAGAGTCTGAAGAGGTTCATCGTATTATCACATGAATGATATCATCAGTGATGTTATCAGTCATGTCAAATGAGATGTTTTCAGTGATGTCATCAGTGATGTCATTTGAGATGTCATCAGTGATGTCATCAGTGATGTCACTAACCATGTCATGAATGATGTAATATGTGACATCATCAGCAGTGGATTGCGGGTGCGCGATATATAGTTAGCGCTTATAACTATATATGGAATTTCAATGGTTTTATGCGAGTAAAATAAGGTTTTGTAAATGCAAATCCCTAACTATATATGGCCTAAAACCAATGGTTTTTTCATTGAATTTTCAAGGTTTTGTAAATGCAAATTCCTAACTATATATCCACTATAACCTATGGTTTTTTCTGTGAATTTCATTGGTTTTTTAATAGCAAATATGAAAAGCTTTAAAATGTCAAGTACGTGATAGATAAAAACATTTTCGTATTTATGCACGCTGATGTGCTTTGAACGCTGCACCCCCCCCTCCCCTCTTTTGTCTTAGTAGTACTCTCTCTTTGCAGATAGTGAACGGTAGTTAACGCAAGCCTTTGCCCCCGTTGTAATCCGTCGTGCCTGCTTGTCTCTCCATTTGATTGATTGTTGTCCAAGCATTTACTGTTTTAGAATTGGTTCTCTTTGGATCATTCTCTATTTACAAACAAGCACAAAGTCGCAATACTCTGTTTAGTCTTTGCAGATAGTGAAAAATCGTGTAAAAAAAATAAAAGTAATCGAGCAAAATCAGTAGGCCACTAATTGGATCTCTTTTTGACCTCGCTAAAATAGAAATATTAGGAACAACCCTTCATGAGAAATACGAAAATAGTGAGATGAACTGAGCTCCACACCATGAGGGCTGCAAGACAGCTCGGCTCCGTCACCCATCCCGCCCAAAATAACGACAAACCCTATGCAAATATTAAAAATATAGACAACACACCAGCAAAGAAACAGGGTAAAACATTTTATTAAAAAACTATTTACATAACGTTGGTTTATAAGATGATGTCAGTAGTGGACCGATGTGTGAATAGATCGAAAACAGCACAAGGCTCCAAGATCCGGATGGCAAGCTCCTGGATGTTGGGTGCCATAGTTTAGAGTTCTGAATTTCAGCCTTTTTCAATGCCTGTGCTTTGTTGAATCAAAATGGCGGCTTGACACAAAGCTGACTCAAGCGTTGCTACTGATGCTATGCAGACCAAAACTGGTTTTCAGTTTGTACATTTTTCTAGATTTTTCAATCCAAGTTTGGTTGACTTTGTAGAACGATGGCTTCAGATTTTCAACATACGGTGTGGTGGCGCTGACTGGGAGGGGGCGCTTCGCTCCTGCCCCCTCCCCAAGTAAGATTTTCATACGTGAAAGTACGTTAATGGTTTTGGTCCCTGAGATGCTTCGATGTCACTGCCATTCTCAAATAGCATAAGTTCTGGATGTTGGGTGCCATAGTTAAGAGTTCTGAGCAGTGCTTGTAACACTGTCTGAAGCTTATTTCCACCTACTGCAGCTTCACTATTCTCAAAGTAAGTTAGTGTCGTTTGTGGACCTGACTGCATTAGAAAACAATGTGATATGTTACCTTCCTAAACAGCTTGACGGAGGCCCCTGAGGGGCGGTGTGATGGCCATGGACTCGGAGAAGACGCTTGGCTCCGACACCCTCCCCAAGTCTTATAGCACTGGTGTAGCCTGAGATCGCCCCCGACATAGGCGGCCGGCTCCCGGGGTCCGGCGGAACTTTTTGCCTTTTGATGACTCTTCAATTCTGGACCTTGTCCCACAATCCGTTTGACCTGAAGACAAGCTGTAGTGGGGCGCCCCTTTATCATTTTAGTTGCCATTCCGCCCGCTTTTGCTACACTGTGCCTCTTCCGCCATTCAGCTGTTTACCGCCCGCTCTTGCGACTACAGCGTCTCGCTCACCATGTAGTTGAGTTGCGCCCGCTCTTGCGGTGCAGCGATAGGCGGCTGCCACACGACTCTCAAAATGGCGGCCGGCTCTTCGGTTTTGGGCCTGGCCCACTAAAATGGCCCTGGGACACCTTGGAACTCGGACGCTTCCCTGATAGGGCTTGGGTCCCATTCTCGAAAAGCGTCCCCTCAGCCGTGAAGATTCTACAAAAGTCTTGGGGACCTCCGACTCCCGCAGGCTTCTGGTGGGGAGCGACTGCCATGATTGCTCGTGGAATGGCCACGACGGAGCTACGAGATGGTAGTGGTCTCATGCTGACGCCAGCTTTAGTCTGAAACATCCAGAAACACTATAGACTACCAATTCGATCAGTTCCGGTAGCGCCCCAACATGACCCGGAAGAGAAGAACTTGCCCTCCCCTCTTTGACTGATGGTTCTTGTTGCCTGTCCCTTCTGTTGTCATTTAACAGAACTTTTTGGACTGCTGAAAGGGGTTGTGTTCTGAACGCTGGTTGGTGGAGACATTTAGACTATATTCTTGACCTACGTTGTCGCGTAATGCGTTTTATGACACGCCGCGTTAGCGCACCCGGAAGTGATCCGAGGCGCGGCGCGCAGCGCGTAACGTAAGCATAACAGGTCATGTGACTTGTTAATAAAACTTTTCATTGGTTCATTTTACTTTTGTTAATTTAATGATGAAAAGCTTGGTCATATGACCTAAAAATTACGCTTTTTATTGTTTTCGAACAATATTTTTTTTTCAAACATATGTTATAATATTCCAGGCTAATGTACTTTCCCGGAAAATTTACAACTGTCTTGCAAGTAAAATATATTCCTTTTTCGAGAAAAAGGGCGTTTCTTCCTTCCATGACGGAGCCGTTGAGTAAAAGAGATTCGGCCTGCTGTCTTAGTCGCCGATACGCCTGATTATCAGATTCTTATCGATCACTTTATGTTGCAGACATGAAAAACACAACTGCCCTTGACCATTTATCTTTACTGCGTTCCTACATATTATACCTTTTATCCGTCATGTAATTGGACTGCTTTATTTCACTTGCCTTTTACTGATTCGAAAACAGTGACTAAAAGTAAAAACTTTACCAATGTAAATACTACTACCGTGTTTTGTTTTAAAAACCTTTATTGTGAAAATGTCAGTATACAAATACGGGCCTATAACCACGTGGGCCGGCCACGGAGCAAACTGAAATCGTATATGATGAGGAGACATTTACACTGTAGAGGAACGTAACGAGCGGGCCATTAGGTTGCAAGAACTAAGGTGTCTAACAGTTGCGGAATCGGTGGACATACATTTTGTAATTAAAATAGAACAGGGCCACTTACAATAACATTTTCTAGATATACATTTGCGGGCAAGGAGTTACGAGTCCCATTTATACCGGCGCCATTTTGGGCGAGGCCGGGCAGGTCCAAGATATAGTCAAAATGTCTCCACCAACCATCGGCCAGACCAGAACCCCTTTCGGCCCTTTATGCTACAAGATGGTGTCTTCCATTCAGAAAATATTGTTGGCAGCATTTTGAAAGGAAACAGAAACAGCCGTTCTCCTAGTGAGTTTCACATTGTTACATTTAGGAAGAATGTTGAAGAGTAGTATGTGGAAAATCTGAAGCCATTTTTCTACAAACTCTCAATCAGACTTGGATGGAAAAAAAAAACCTGAAGAATGTACAAACTGAAAACCAATTTTTGTCTGTATAGCACCAACAGTAACGCTTGAGTCAGCTTTGTGTCAAGCCGCCATTTTCATTCAATCAATAGCGTCCCCCTGCACACATTCAGGGACCTGGTCGTGTCTTCAGATGAAACGCATTGTAGGAAAAGAAGCAGAAAGGAAAAGGCAAAAAGTTCCGCCGGACCTAGTGAAGCTGCAGCAGGTGCAAATAAGCTTCAGACAGTCTTGCAAGCACTGCTCAGAACTCTCAACTGAGGCACTCAATATCCAGGACTTGCCATTCGGATCTTGGCGCCTTGTGCTGGTTCCGACCTATTCACACATCGGTCCACTACTGACATCACCTCATAAGCCAACGGGGCACCCCACGCCGACTTTCGGCGCAGCATTGTAGGATGGCCACACCAGTGCGGCAACTTGCTGGACACAACATCGGGGCCATCCAGATCTCGGCGCGTTCGACTCACTGTACCGCAACAGTGACCGCAACTCAGCTGGACACGCCGTCTTTCGGCGCAGCATTGTAGGATGGCCACACCAGTGCGGCAATTTGCTGGACACCACCTCGGTGCCATCCGGATCTCGGCGCGTTCGAGTCACTGTACCGCAACAGTGACCGCAATTCAGCTGGACACGCCGTCTTTCGGCGCAGCATTGTAGGATGGCCACACCAGTGCGGCAATTTGCTGGACACCACCTCGGTGCCATCCGGATCTCGGCGCGTTCGAGTCACTGTACCGCAACAGTGACCGCAACTCAGCTGGACACGCCGTCTTTCGGCGCAGCATTGTAGGATGGCCACACCAGTGCGGCAATTTGCTGGACACCACCTCGGTGCCATCCGGATCTCGGCGCGTTCGAGTCACTGTACCGCAACAGTGACCGCAACTCAGCTGGACACGCCGTCTTTCGGCGCAGCATTGTAGGATGGCCACACCAGTGCGGCAATTTGCTGGACACCACCTCGGTACCATCCGGATCTCGGCCCGTTATGGTGCCTTCGGCCTATTCGCACATCGGTCCGCTACTGACGCCGCCTCACGTGCCAACGGATTTTCTACACTTTTTGTAGCCCTATGCCGCATAACAGGTCATGTGACTTGTTTATAAAACTTTTCATTGGTTCATTTTACTTTTGGTTTCCTAAAGATGGAAGGCTTGGTCATATGACCTAAAAATAACACTTTTCATTGGTTTAGAACATTTTTTTTTCCCAAACGATGAAAGCCCCACCTTGTTTCTGGATCATTCAGACTGAAGCTGGCGTCAGCATGAGAGCACCACCATCTCGTGGCTCCGTCGTGGTCATTTCGCGAGCAATCATGGCAGCCGCTCCCCACCGGAAGCCTGCGGGAGTCGGGGGCCCCCAAGACTTTTGTACAATCTTCACGGCTGAGGGGACGCTTTTCGAGAATGGAGCCCAAGCCCTAGCAGGCAAGCGTCCGAGTTCCAAAGTGTCCCAGGGCCATTTCAGTGGACCAGGCCTAAAACCGAGGAGCCGTCCGCCATTTTAAGAGCCATGTGGCAGCCGCCTATCGCTGCACTGCAAGAGTGGGAGCAACTCAACAACATGGTGAGCGAGACGCTGTAGCCGCAAGAGCGGGCGCAACTCAGCTAGATGGCCGCCACCTGGGGAGGCCCGTTCACGCCGCCTCCCCCACGCCCCCCCCCCGGGCCGCCGCACGCCAATTTTCGGAGCAGCATTGTAGGATACCAAAACCAGTGCGGCAGTTTACTGGACATCACCTGGGTGCCTGTCGTACATGTTGTGTCAGCCATGTGACACTGGACACAGACCGCTACTGACGAGGCCTCCCCCCGCACCACCCGGGACGCCCCACGCTGTTTTTCTGTGCTGCATTGTAGGATCCCTAAACCAGTGCGGCACCCAGGCGACATCACCTGGGTGCCGTCCAGAACTCTGCACGTTGTGCTGCCTTGGGACTATTCGCACAAAAGACAGCTTCTAACCATTGTTGCTTTTTGTGTTGAGAAATGTTTAAATGTTTTTAGTTTTTGTTCCGTTCGTTAAAGTTAATAGTTAATAAAGTTTTATAACCTTACTTTGTTGGAGTGTTATCTATTTTTTTTAAAACGGGTGAATGGGGCCTTGAATCGGGTTATTGTCATGTGTGGGCTTTGGAAGTGTGCTGCTGCAGGATCGGACATTTCAAACTCAAATGCACGTTCTTTTTCTTACCTTTCCGAAGCATGGAGCGCAATAGCAAGCAGAGAAAGGGTGATGCACGTGTTGAACACTACCTGACCTGGCAAGTTGCTGGCAGTGCCCCCCCGCCCGCTCCTGAAAGAGGGCACACACACACACCGCCGCTCCGAGTACTTCACAAATCTTTAAAAGACCATGCGCTTGTTCATGAGGCTTAAATGGTTTATCACCTCTTCTAGAACCCCTGCATCGACCCTCTGACGTTTCCTGGAAAAATTACCATGTAACACAATACCAAGCCCTGTCAGCTGAAACCCCCAAGGAATCGTGGGGCATATTATCAAGGGGGTTTATCTCCGCTTTTTTGGCTTTAAAAGCCTTCAAAGCAGAGATAAAATTATCTCCCTATTACCAAGCTGTCGCTAACACCAGTTAGTGACAGCTAAAAGGAGATAGCGACCATCTTGGGCCCCGCTTTGCATGTCAGTGATACTTATCACTAATGACATGCTAAGTGGCATGCCAAGATGTTAGCGACTGGAAACAGTCCCTAACATCGCTACCTTCTATTACCAACTTTTGGAGATATTCGCGCTAAGCGCGAATATCTCCAAAATCTAACACCTGCCCTGAGCAGTTCTTAGCCATGTTATCCAATGGGAGGTGGATAACATGGCTAAGAGCATTTGCTCGATAATACATGAATATCGCTGACTTTTCTGCAATAATAGCAAGGTTTATCTGCGATAAAAATCGCCGATGTGCGGCGATAATTTTTGTCTCTAAACAAGTTAGAGACAAAAATTATCGCTAGTTGTTCGTAATATGCCCCCGTGTTTTTGCTTGCAGAAATCGGGAGGCGGGAGACTAGCACTGAAATCAGTAGTCACACGCCTGAATCGGGAGGGTTGGCATGTCTGAATTCTCTACAGCTGGGGCCATAAACTACATCCGCAGGGGTAGGTGATAGCCTGGGACCAGCCTGGCATCTAAAATGGCTGCCGTGCACGACAAAATTGTGGCATTGGAAAAAAGGCAAGATGGCGCAGCCGCTGGAAGAGATGTATCAACATATATCAGCCTCCTCAGCCACCCTCAGGAAACATAGGGGATTAGGATACGTCTCCCGCACCCACTTATACCTAGTAATTTAATTAACGAAGCACAAAATGGCGAATTCCCGTTTCGCTACCAGTTTGCGGCCCAGTTCGCGGCCCGTGAAGCGCTTCTACCGTGAAAAATCATTTTTTTTTTATTTTCCCCACGGGACCCTTTAATAACCCCAACAACATTCCTAGGGGGTCAAGAGGGGGATACCTTGCCCCCTTTCATTAAATTCCCCTTTCGTTTTTTACCTCTTCTCTCTCGATCCTACCGAGAGACAAGATGGCGGCCGCTCCGGACTGTCACGCAGCAAAAAAAAAAAAAGCTCACGCACAGCCGCTGGAAGAGATGTATCAACATATATCAGCCTCCTCAGCCACCCTCAGGAAACATAGGGGATTAGGATACGTCTCCCGCACCCCCTTATACCTAATAATTTAATTAACGAAGCACAAAATGGCGAATTCCCGTTTCGCTACCAGTTTGCGGCCCAGTTCGCGGCCCGTGAAGCGCTTCTACCGTGAAAAATCATTTTTTTTTTATTTTCCCCACGGGACCCTTTAATAACCCCAACAACATTCCTAGGGGGTCAAGAGGGGGATACCTTGCCCCCTTTCATTAAATTCCCCTTTCGTTTTTCACCTCTTCTTCTCTCTCGATCCTACCGAGAGACAAGATGGCGGCCGCTCCGGACTGTTTAGAATGTTGACAGACACCGGAGAGCCAATCAGCTTTCTGCGCGCAAAGTTCCGATAAGCGAAAAGTAAGCGGACCGGATCGCTGCCCGGAGCGCTGTTACAGATATATATCTTGATTTAAACGTTAATTTCTCAAAATCCACTGAAGCACATATATTGAGACCTAGCAAAGGCACATCGGGCTAACAGTCCCTACAATTTTGCCAAGTTTCGTGCAAATCCATTCAGCCGTTCGAGCTAAAAGTGAGTCCAACCGCCCTATGGAAAACTCAATGCAAAAAACGCGTTTTGGGACCCCCCTTTTTTCTCAGCCCCCCCTTGACGAAACCCCACCAAATTTTCAGGGGCTGCTCAGAAACAAAATGTGCCATTTTCCTGAAAATTTCAGCCGAATCCGTCCACAAACGCAAAAGTTATTAGACATAGAATTTTCAGAAATCCCATAGGGAATTAATCCTAACTATATATACCTACTGGCGATAGCCAGTAGGTAATATGTATTTAAAATATATATATTTTTTTAGTTACATTAATTATTTCTGAATTTTACGTTTATTTAAGTATTTTAAATATGTTTACATTTATTTAATTTATTATTATATTACGTTTAATTTACTTTTAAGACATTTAAAAAAATCGATATTTTGACAGTCTATATTTTTCACACTCGATATTTTGGAGTCGATGTTTTTGTACTTACCTGTTTGAAGATAGGAAGTCGATATTTTTGCAGTCGATATTTTTACTTCGATATTTTGTCCTCTCGATATTTTGACTGCCGATGTTGTGTCAGTGATCCGTGGTCAAAACCTTACTAAGGTCTACAAAACAGCTGAAAAGGAGTTGATTTTTCCGTATCTGTTTAGAGTCTAGCATCCTAATTACCACTAGATTATCCGTGGTAGCCAGCATGAGCCTAAAACCTATTTGATTTAGTGAGAGCAAATAAATTGAGCTTGCCCATTCTTCTAGGTCCTCCTGTAGTAAGGAAGCAAAGTATTTAGTTGCAAAATCTAAGAGGGCATTGAGTCAGTAGCTTTCCGGGTTCACCAGTTAGCCTTTTTGTAAATTGGTTGCAAGACTGAGCCCTGCCAAGAGGACGGGATGGTGTTTATGGTAAGGCTGGTTCTGAAAAGCCTTTCAAGCAGTTGTGACCAAAATTCAGTATCATGTTTATAGAACGAGGTAGGGATCCCATTTGGGCCGGGGGTGCCGTCCGCTCTTCTTTTTTTAAATTAAAACAGCTGTCCTTTTAGCTGTGATGGTTGTTGCAAGGAGGTGTGTTTGTTCATTGACGTCCTATTTGGTTTTAGAAATTTAGACCATTGTACGGTATGGAACTTGCCAATTTGGATGATTGGAATTTGTTTGGTACAAAGTGCCAATGTATTGAGACCAGCAATTTGCAGTAACCTGCTTTCTCTTTTTTTTAATAGATTTTTATATATCGCAAACTAGACCAGAGACATCGAGTATTAGAGTTTTGTTACAGATAGACACATTTTTTAGGTCTCGTGGCGATTACCGCGCGAAAGCGCGGTCTCGCCAGAGACCTATTGTCACCGGCTCAGCTTCCCAGGAGACAAGGAAAGGCCACGCGCATAATCGGATCGGAGCGGGCCGCGCACACGTGTGCACATCTCTTGTCTCCTGGGAAACTCTAACGCACACAGCCACACCTCCCCCTGCTCACACATGCACACACACAGAGACACACACACAAGCGCACATACACGCACAGAGACACCCCTCCGCCGCCGCACACATACACACACGCGCGCACAGACACACACGAGCGCACTGAGACCCCCCCGCCACCCCCCTCCCTCTACAACTAAGCCCCACTCACCGCCACTCCGGACTTCTTCAGCCTCCTCTGCAGGGTGCGCTCCACGTGGGGCTCCCTCAGCTCACAGGAGACCCAGACTGACCCGGACTGCCACGCACTCCATCCCCGCCCATGTCCCAGGCAAGGTGGCAGCACGCATGCTCAGTGTGCCGCGCACTTTCAGTTTCCCTTCCTAGTTTTGTCTACTTTTAGTTCTCGCAGTATTCGAGGTTCAGCTGGGAATGACAGACGGCCTCCCTGGTGCTGGCTCCTATGATGTGGCCCCCTGTTTGAGCGGTAACACCACAGGGTTCAAAGTGGAGAACACATTTTATAGCCCGGTCACCAGCAGGTGTGGGTGTGTGGCATATGGACGGTGACGAGAGTGGCTGGGAGGGTGACTGGTGGTGAGCGGGCCCGTACCTCAGGGAAGTGCGGATCGTGTGACTACCTACTGGGGCGGGAGCGCTCAAGGTTCACACAGAACTCCGGATCGGGACGATCAACCCGCTAAGCTATGTTGGTCAGACTGAAACCTACGACGTGCAGGTCACACACATAGATATCTCTGCAGCTGACGTGTCAACCGACTGAACTATGCCACCAGCTAGACACTGGCCCCGGGCTGCTCCCGGAGTCGGATCCCTCATTCCTAGGGGGCATTCCTTGCCCCCGAGGGCCCTACCTTCCCCCTAGTCAGCTGGCGAGCGTGATCAAAGCTCTTTTGCTCCTCCCCCAACCCCGAGGAGGAGGGGGCACAGCTGTCGCCTGCGAGGGCCGGCCGAGGATGAGCCTGGACACCGCCCCATGGAGGTGGCCGGGACACAGCGCCTCCGACTGGACCTCTCCCGGGCCGCTCCATGCCCCTCAGGGCCCGTTCGGGTCCCCCTGGCTGAGGAGCGAGGTGTGGGCCTACCTGATGACCCTGGCGGACCGGGGCCTGCAGAGGAAGAAGGCGGAGGAGGAGGCCAAGCACGGAGTGAGTGTCCGACACCGGGGGCCGCGGAGTGAGTGTATGGGATGGGATCTGTGAAGGTGATGAGAGGCAGCGGTTGGGGACTGGGAGGGGGAAGTTTGAAAGGATGGGGCAGCGGAAAGGGGTTGAGTGCTGGAAGGTACAGGGGTGAGTGAGTGTGCTGAAGAGGAATTGAATGTCCAAGTTTGGTGGCTAAAGTGGGGATTTGGGAAAATGTATAGGGTGAAGGATTATGGTAATTCGGGGATGGGCAAGAGAATTGCTGCGTGCCGGGAGTAATAAGCTGGGTGCTGCAGGCGGAGAGGAGGTGAATAGGAGGCGCAGAGCTGGGGTGAGTGTTGGACGAGTGACATGGGGGCTGAAGGGACTCGGGCGGGATGATGGACTCCGAGAGGGGTCGCCTGGGCACGGATCGTGTATGTGTGGACCGCAGCCCACTGTATGTCAGTCACTGGGTATGAGGAACCTCAAAGTTGCAGAATTGAGGCGGTAAGGGATTTCCCTCTTCCTCACAGATGAAAATCTAGGAGGGGTTTTTCCTCAGTGGTAAGATCAGAGGAGTAGGATGCTTAATCCTCATTGGAGAAAAATCTGAGGGGGGTGGTGACTCTTCTCCCTCGAAGGTGGTTCTGGTGCCTCTAAGGTGAAAGGAGGCTAGGTATTCTCTCGTCATAAGCTGATGAGCTGATGGGGGCGAGAGGGGATTTGCCCATTATGGTTAAGTAATTCAAGGTACATTATTGGGCAAGTAACTCCATGAAATGTAAATCCTGATTCAATGCCACTGGCTCCCCATTGGGCACTGAGGCCACTGCACATTTCTTACTACCTTTCAGGCACAAACACGTATTTATAAAAAATGCGCACTCTCTTCCAGTCTGGTGATCTCACTATGTGCTGCCTGGTGTTAACAATGAGACAGCATACATTCTCTCTCTCGCCAATAACGTGCTATAATTGTTCTTGTTCACTATAACACTATAACAATCCTATCCAGGCCCTTACATGACCATCATAACATTAAACTTTGACTAAACAAATATACAAAGTTTACATATTTATTTACAAACAACAAAATAGGCACTTGCAAATCATCTTCATGCGCCAATACAGAGATTGTAAAAAATTCATGCAACACATATACAATAGCAATAACTCAAACTTGAATGCTGCGAGACCTATTGCATTGCAAATGCTTGTTTTTGTTGGGCACGGGAAGAATAAGTGATTTGCCCAGAATCACAGGATGGTGAGCGTCACTGCCGAGACTTGAACCCAGTTCCCCAGCTTCGAGGGTTACCGCTCTAGCCGTAAAGCTACATCCTCTTCCCTAAGTTTGTTACCGTTTTGTCAGGAAGAAGCCTTTTCATTGTTTAGTCGATTAATATTGATGCAAAAAGCTTCATAGTTTTTTGTTCGACAGGCCCCAACAACTCTAGTTGTATTGCTTCTTTATGACTCTTTTTTTGCATGCCAAAGAGATCGTTTGTATATCCCAAACAAGGTGTTAATTTCATCTGAGAAGTGAGTATTTGATTAAATTTTTATCCGCATGATCTTCGTTTGTAAGATACTCTTCTGGATTTTAAGGTCTTTTGTGAACCATGGCTGTGTTGCAATAGATCTTACAGGGCCGCCCGGACCGCTCAGTGTAAGTAAGAGTTTGGAGAAGTTCATACAAGAATGTTTCCCAAGCTTTGGTTGTGTGGACTTGTACAATAATCTGACTGTGAAGTGCAGTTTTCCATAATGAATATTTCGTAACAATGACCGCAGACCATTTGAGACGTTTCCAGTTTTGATGTGGATTCCTCAAACCAAATATCTCTAATTTCTCCAGTGCCCTGATCAGATGATCTATGGACAGCCACTGGGGCATGTGAACACTTTTGTAGCGTGTTATAATTGCTAAGGTTTTGATGTGGTTTATCAATGGAATGGAGCAAAACATATAATCCAGGATAAACTGGCTGTTTCATCTAAGGTGTGAATAATGTGCTGGCTGATTGTACAGATAGCGTCCGTTTAACATGCACAAATTCAAGCCCTCTAGTGCGGCTAGCAGAACTTGACCTAAAGAATGAGACCTTTGAGGTGGATGGATCTGAGAGTCTATTACCTACAGTGAGTCAACTAAAGCTGGGGAGGAATTACGGTACAGGTTATATATTAAATTTGAATTAAACTCTCCAGTCAGCAGTAAATGATCATTTGAATACGTTAGTTTGATATCTGCAATTAGAAACTCCAGAGCCTTGATATTGGCCTTCTTTTCGCAAGCTGTTGGATGTATATGTATGTTTATTATTATTAGACTGAATGCGGCGGGTCCCGACCTCAGTTTTTGATTACAACGCATGAACAGTTGTGATTACTGTTGAGTTGAAGAGAGGCATCAAAGGTTCAGCGGAGGGATAGATAAGTGGATAAGCTGCCCATTGTAGATTGTCGAGTGGCTGGAGTGAAGAGCTCATGGTAGCCTTCAACAGGAGTCTTTTCTTCACACCAAGATTCCCGGATGCACATAATATCATGTGATAATAAAAAAGACTTTGCATCTGGATCAGTTAAGATATTTTCAAGGCCAGCCACATTCCAAGACAGTACGTTCATAGGTTTGGGCTCACTCCTCATGTTCAGTTCTGGTCGTACTTTCTTTTTGTGATTTAGTCATTCAGACGAAGAACCGGCCAAAGTAGCAGCCGGACAGCCCCAATCTCATTGTTGATTTCTCTTAGATGTTGGTGCAAGTTTACAGAGTCTTCCTTCATGTGGATTGGGGAAAATAATCAATTCTATAATGGGACTGTATCTGTATGTGGGGCATTGTAAGGGTTTGGGCAGATATGAATGAGTATTATTGACTGTTTGGACAGAAGTGTTAACATATCCTGTGCCCTTCTTCATGTATCTCACACACTGATTTTTGGTGTTAGAGTCAAGCTAATCTACCGTGTCCTAGACATGTTCCTAGACATGGGTAAGGTTCTGGACCCGTCCTGTGACCTGGAAGAGTGCATCTCATTTACAAAAACACTAAACATTTAATTGTCGTTTTCTGATTTTAACAAGAGGTACAAATCGGAAAAAGAACTCCCCATACACGGATCTGCAACACAGTGTTCCAATACACAGTAGATCATAGCACAGTAAATGCCACTCTCACAAAGCACATATATCTTCAATGTGAATCTAGTATGACAGCTAGCATCCTGCTGAGCAATACAAAGTGGTGTATTTCAATCTCAATTGCAAAGTATCCCGATTCAGCAGTGGTCTGTCATGGAGAAACAGTGTGTGCACAAAGAGGGGTCGATAAGTGACAAAGGGGTACCAGATCTTTTTTGAGCAGGTTGTAACCGGCATTAGGTCCCAGTATGCTTGAATTGCTCCTGGCACTAGGAGAGGTCATTCAGCCAGGCTCAGCTCGCAGGACTCAGCTTCCTCCCCCAGTGTATCGCCATTCTGCGTTTAGCCAGCAGGAGTAGCATCGCAATGAGGCATGGGTATCTGTCTGGAGAATCCGTGACACACCCAAGTAAACACACCATGGGATCAAGTGGAAATGGGGCCTCTACAATGGCACGTACTATACAGACCTCAGCCCAGATACCCGCAACCCCCGGGCATGTCCAGGACAAGTGTAAGAATGTAGTCTGTGGCTCACAACAGCATAGACACAGCGTGAGTCAATAACCAGTCCCATTCTGTGGAGTTGTGATGGGGTGCGATGTGTTGCGTGTAATTAGTCTTAGCCTGTAGTTGCAGGACAGTCTCACAGATTGGTTGCAGCAATAGACCTATTTCGTGCCTATCTTACTTCACCTTTCAGATAATACAACACACATGCGGCAAAGCAGGAGACATAACACAAAACAAACAACACTTTTAGAAAAGGGTATTTATTTTACAAAATGCAAATACTCTCTTTTTAGAATAAGGCTTGGGGTTTTATTTTACACAAAGCTCTCTAAGCATATATATATTTATATGCAAGCAATATTAACACACTAAGTAAATGCAACAGTTGAATGCATGAATAATACAATGAATAAACAAGCAGCAAATAATATGAGATAAGACACAAGCAAATATAATGAGATGTCCTGTCAGAAATTACACCAGTAGGTGTAATAGGTGTGATGATCATGTCATGAGTGATGTAATATGTGATGTCATCAGCAGTGCATTGCGGGCGCGCAAGTTATAGTTAGCTGAACTAACTATAACGGGGGAATTTCAATGGTTTTTGTATGAGTGAAATGTCCAGCTAACTATAACATGTGTGAAACCTATGGTTTTTTCAGTGAATTTGCAAGGTTTTTTAAATGCTAATTCCTAACTATAACGTGGCTGAAACCTATGGTTTTTTCAGTGAATATATATATATATATATATACACTGGATATATCAAATAATTACTTTGGATGTGCACCTCACTCAGTCACACATCACACAGAAAACACCTCAAATGACCAAAGCTACTGGCCACACTTCACAATGGCAATAATCAAAACTCAAACACTTCAAATGATCAAAGCCACTGACCACACATCACAATGGCAATATTCAAAACTCAACACTTCACCTGGTGCAAACACTGCATCTTAGCCCACTCCTCCCCGGGGGATTAAACAGCCGGGGTTAAGAGCCTCAGCAACCAGGGTTCTGCAGTACCGAAGTAGACGTGTCTGTCCCCATTCAGATTCCAAAACCTTGGTTTCTAAGTCAACAACCCTCAGCTTTATAATCTCAAAATACATACTAGAATGTATGAGAAACCTTCCCCCTGCGCCAAAGGAATCTTACCAGGACTGGCCATGACAGGAATGAGTTTCCACGTTTCCTCTACAGTCTAGCATGTTCCAGTCTTTATTTTGAAGAAGCTCACGAGAGCCTTCCAGGGTACATTAACACCATCAGTGCTGCTGCAATCCTCCCTGCATGCTGAACTTCCTTGAATTCCATTGTTTATGACGAGCTCAGCTCGTCATGAGCACACGAGCAGTCTACAGCATGACGAGCTGAGCTCGGCATGAGCATGGAACAGGTTAAACAATCCCTCACAAAACAATCCTTGAACGTCATTTACCCAAACAACTTGCAAGCGTGGCTGTGCAAGCAGATAAAGCTCAAGCCAGGCAGAGTTAGAATACAGGATGACATGCAGCCATGTCAACCCTAATGGCAAGAACTTCATAATACTTAACAATGTACAGCACAATGCACATTTGTGCACCACTGCTTATAGCATCACATACTTCATCTCTCAATGTACAACACAGTGCACATTTGTGCACCAGTGCTCATAACACTGCACTTCGAGACCAAAAAGTATATTGCACACCTCTCTCTCACTCATGCTTTCAAATGCACATCCTGCACGTTCTGTTCTTGGCAACGCTGTTCTACTCCGTGAAAGCTCCCACCGAAAGACTGCAAAATTACAAGAAAGAAACGTTTAAGAGAAGCAAGGCATATGCAGGATGTTGTACATTCAGGCTAAGATAAAATAACACACCAAAGTCAATTAAAATAATGATAGTCAAAGGTCATCACAAGGTGTCAGACCACAAGAGTGCCTCTAGCACTACATTCCACCCCATGACCTTTGACTATCATTTACCACAAAACTGAGTTTCTTAACTAAAATTTCAACTATAAATGAAGCACATGTTGAAACAGTGACATTATAGACTCATGTGCTAAACTGAAAGCACAAATATAATTGAAACACACATTAAAACAGTGAAATCATAAAAGCATGTAATAATCTTTTTAAAGCATGTAAAATAGCTCATGCATATCTGAATAATCAACAAGAGTAAAGGCTTGATGGATACACAAAACGAATGCACAAAAGGAATCAAGCATATGAACTCAGAAATGCTCCTAACATCAAAAATAGCTGATATTGGAACTTCCACTGTTGAAGCAGTCAAACTTATATATGTTGTGCTTGAAAAATTAAGGCAACATCATCTCTTTAAACTGAAAAACATCTTCAATATTTTGGGGTTTTTTTCTCTTCAATTTGACCAGCATTTGCAGAACAAATAATGTCCTTCTGTGTGAAAGACACATACAGCCACATGCATCAAAATACAAACTGGTCGCAAACAGGCAGATACTCAGAATCTGCCCCTTTACGACCAGTATTTTTGCATTTTGGCTGCATCATCCCAAATGCAAAAATCGCAATCTAAGGAATTTCTAAATTTAGATTCCTTAAATTGCAATTGCATTTCAGGAATCCCAAATTGAGAATCCTTAAATGCAATGCATCAAAGTAAAAAAATTAGCGATTTCGCTAATAGGAGTAGAAAATTACCATGAAGTTGAACTTCATGGAAATTTGCAAAAACTTTGAAAAATGCACTTTTGTGCATTTTTCAAAGTTTCATGTTGCGCGCACACATGCCCTTAGGGCATGTATGTGCAAAACATATGTGCACAGATCAATTTCAGGGGTGCAACAGGGTGTCCTTTTGACACCCTGGCACCCTTGACATTGCATTCTCAATTTGCGATTCTCTAATTGAGAATCACAAATTTAGAATATCTTCCCATTCATTCCTATGGGCCTATAGGGGAGGTATTCCTCAATTGCGATTCGCAATTTGCGAGTCGCAATTAAGGAATGTTTAGACATCGCTATTTTTTAAGCTATTTATACATGCTTAGGCTTTTGCAATTCCTTAAAAATCGCAATTAAGGAATCGCAAAAGCCAACATTGATGCATGTGCCTGAATGCCTTCTTGCTTTTAAAATTAGAACCGTGTGGGTTTACGATATCAGTTGATGGTCAGTCATTTGGTTAGTTCATCTGGTTTGTTCAGCCAAAGGATGTCAGCTTTCACCGTCCAGTGATCACTCCAAGGTTGGGGGCACACTCAGACATGGGCACCCACTCGCAGGACAGGGAAATCAGGTACACCAACTTGTCGCAGTTTGACCTGGAAAAGAAACAAGCATCACTCTTCTTGTAAAAAATATTTTTCAAAAAGCACATATTTTCCTTTCTCTGTTTTCAGTCTGAAGGCACAATATTATCAATTCTGTCTGCACAGTCCTCTACTGGCTCTGGGAAATTATCTGAGAAGTCTACCCACACTATGGCCTCTGAATTCTTGGTATTGGAGTGAAACTCTCCTTTTCCCTGCACAGTAAGAATATCTGGGGTAGTCTCCTTTCTGACTATTTCTCCACTCACTGCAGAATAGGTGTACCCTGTATGATTTGGCATAAGCCCAAGGCAATCCATCTGCTCTGTCTGCTCTGGTAATTTTCATTTCTTCAACTCGTCCCTCACCTTCTGTGGTACTGGTCTGCGCTGTGCATATTGACACATAGCAATCACAGTTCTAAGTAAGTCTAGGGAAATATGCATCCCTACATTATCTGCCCACCTGTTTGAATGGTCTTTCTCTCGTATGTGCTCGCACTTAGTCATGCACACCAAATCAGAATCGTGTTTCACCTCCTCTTTCTCCAACATTTTAGCACTTTCATCTGTAAGGGAATTAAAGGTTCTGTCTATTGAATGTATAGGACAATGAGCATACACTTTAACTGCGCTTTGCAGTAACATTTGCCACTTCTCTGGAGAATCTTGTGTCTCAGACACCTCAAGCACCACCCCTGAACTTTCTTTTGGGACCTGCACCAACTGCCCATGCAAAACTGCAGTTTCTGTCTTTATGTGCCACTTAATCTCATTTGCTTCTTCCCATTGCATTTGAGAAAATTCTAAAGTCAAAATCACATTATGTCTTATTGTCATCTGCCCAGTGTCTGCCACAGTGCAAGCAAAATATTCTCCAGCATTTGAAAATGTTCAGTCCACAACTCTAAAAGCATAATCTTCTTTCTTTGTTTCTCACAATTATTAAAAGTAGCACACTGCCCCTGAACTGGCACGCAACATGTAATGTCAGCTGCCTGTATTGACCACACGTTTAAAACACACTGCACGGTCTGTTGTGCAAATTCAAAAGCACATTGCCTCCTTTCTTTTTTCAAAGTAGCATCTCTCCATATGAAGCAAGGTTTGTCATTCACTGACATGTCTGATTCATAACTGCAACCAGCGATCGCTAATTCTAACAGGCTGGTTTGTTTATCTTCCTGCACGTTTACATTTTCTCAGATCAAATTAATTTTTGACTGAGGAACGTCCTCAAAAGAATTAATAAAAACCTCCTGTGCAACCTGCAGATTAACTGCAGAAAACTCCATTAGCAAAAACAGGATTGTTTGTTCTAATTTATCTAAATTCCTGAATGTCTCCCGTAGCGGACAACCTCCCACATCATTGGCTCTAGATATACCCGCGGCACAAGTATGTAAAGAGTAATATAGCCAGCATACATGGACACGACTAGTCCACGTGTAGTGAAATCAATGCCACACTCAGCATGGTGATGACGCAATCTAGCCGCCATTGGCTCCATAGCAATGGCAAATAGGAGCGAGGACAAAGAGCATCCCTGTCTGGTGCCCCACATGATTGCTGTTAGTTCCGAAATGTGTCCGTTCTACCTGACACAACACATGGGGAGGGAATATAATTTTTTTATTTTATGAATAAAGTTGGGGATAAGCCCCAGGTATCAAAGCAATGGAAAAATAAATGTCCACTCAAGAGAATGAAACGCTTGCTGACTTCTGGCAGAACGGCCACTGCTGGCATTGAAGGGTGTATGTGAGGAATCCCAGTAAAATTGGTGCGGAGAGTGTGTGATGTGGTACGTCCGGGTTTAAAGCCTGACTGGTCCGGTCTTAAGATCAGTGACATAAGGGACAACAAGCAATTCGTGAATAATAATAATAACCTTGAATTTGTAAAGCGCACAGCTACCTTCGAAGTGGTTTCCCGGCGCTGGGGGCCCTCTGGAAGATTAAGCGAGCTTTTGCCCAGAGTCACATGGTGCTGGGCTGACCTGCCGCCGGCACCGGGGATCGAACCGTGAACCCTGTTGTCCGGAGTCAGGCACACTGGCCACTGCACCACACCTCTTCCCAATATTTTTGGGTGTATCCTATTATAAATATTTATTAGGGACAACGCGTGGTAAGAATCCCAGAGCTCATCTGGTTTGTCTGGTATTAATATGGTCAGTACAACTGCCTCTTTGGGAGATGCAGGGAGCCGTCCCAAGGTCAGGGAATTGTAGTACATCTCTATTATGTGCTGGATGAGTATTGGAGTGTAATCCTTATAGAATGCTGGCATTATCCCTTGTAAGTCAGGGGCCCTGTCGCCTCGTGGGCTCGGATTGACCTGGGCGATATCCTCTGGCATGATGCGACCATCAAGGTTTTCTCGATGTCCAGAGTCTAGCTACAATAGCGAGTGCACCTCATTTACTGACAGTGGACTATTGACTCCATAGGTTTAGCACATAGAGTGGTGGTGGAAAATCACTGTTTTCATGTGACTCCGTAGTAAAGACTTTTAGGGCATATTATCAAGGGGGTTTATCTCCGCTTTTTTGGCTTTAAAAGCCAAGAAAGCGGAGATAAAATTATCTCTCTATTACCTAGCTGTCGCTAGCACCAGTTAGCGACAGCTAGTAGGAGATAGCGACCATCTTGGGCCCCACTTTGCATTTCAGTGATATTTATCACTAATGACATGCAAAGTGGGCGTGCCAAGATGTTAGAGACTGAAAACAGTCGCTAACATCGCTATCTCCTATTACCAACTTTTGGAGATATTCGCGCTAAGCGCGAATATCTCCAAAAGCTAACACCTGCCCTGAGCAGTTCTTAGCCATGTTATCCAATGGGAGGTGGATAACATGGCTAAGAGCATTAGCTCGGTAATGCATGAATATCGCTGACTTTTCAGCAATATTCATGCATTGCGGCGATTTTTATCGCATTTACCATAAACCTTGGTAATACCAAGGTTTATTTGCAGTAAAAATCGCCGAAGCTCAGCGGTAAATTTTTGTCTCTAACCAAGCAATAGCGATAATTATCGATATTGCTTGGTAATATGCCCCTGGGTTTTTTTGTCTGTGTCACTGGAGTGGAGGCCTACTCGCCCACTTGTGTAAAGTTCCTTTTTTATCTTATAACCTGACTCCTAGAGCTACCATTCCAAGTGTAAGCGTATGTTTGTGTTGGTACATGCAAGGTGTTCGGGAGAACCAGAATGATGCCTGTGGATCTATTTTGGATACCCCATCCCTGCCTTTTGTATAAAGTGGAAGTGAGGTTGTTTTCCTAGATAGTGAAATTGTATTCCTGACACTCTTGAAGGGAGGACAGCGAGGTAAGGGATCCTTTAACAATTTGATAAGGCTTTTGCTTAACAAGGAGCTGCTAATTAGTGTTCATGAAGACTGCTATTTTTTGTAGATAACAGGAGTGAAGGTTGGGACTGCAGCCTTCATTGTGAAAGATGAGGGGAACCTTTAGGTGAGGCTTCCTATTTTGTTCCTCCCTGATTACACTTTCAGTTGGCTGACAGCTATGTGCAGAAACCTCACATAACATCAAGCCTTTCTTATAGGTGCTCAAGGCAGGAGATTATCCTGCTGTGAGAAGCATCACTGTACCACCAAGTCTGTGTCTGGAGAGCAGTCTGGAAAGGAAACTTGAAAACAGGACTACCACAAAAAGGTTCTGAAGCTGCTGCCTGTGGGTACACATCTCCTATTTGATCTTGGTGTACAGCAACAAGTGTACCCCATGGCCCCACTTGTTCCAGTCCCAGGTTCTTTTTGGCCAAGGAAGGAATTGGTCCACAGAGTACTCACAGAACTGCTGTTTGACCAAAACTGGTATCTGGTTGATAGCCGAATTCCCTGAGGGAGGGGACATCACCGGAATCCCATTAATTTCTGCAAGAGCAGAGCATGAACTATGTACATGCTCTGTAGCATCTGGAAGCATGTCTGAGAGAGAGGGAAACAGCCTGCAAACCCTTCTGCAGGATTGCATGTCTAGGAAAAATGTGGTGCAGCGTGCCCCATGTACCTATTTGTTTTTTAGATACCCAGGAGACGAGTTTGGAGTAAAACGCCATTTGTTCTATGAAGCTACATGTTACTTTTCCACTACAAATGCTGGAATATGCAAGGAATAGCAGCTGTTTTTCAAAAACGACCAACAGTTATACAAGGAAGATTTCCTCTTTGGACTTAAGCAATATTGATTTGACCAAATACCTGTTTAAACAAATACCGACCCTCGCTCAGTCCTGAGCATAAATGTGTGGAAGGAACCAAAAATGCGACTCATTTTGACATCAAAGACGTTAAATTTCTTTGAGATGTTTGCCTTGTGACTTTGTACTCTCTGATGGAGTCTGAGGAAATAGCCTTTATGCCGTTGATATCCAATATCCTTGTTCTTGTGCTCCCTATTGTGGTGATGTACTAAATGTCTGTTCTGTTTGAATAACTTATATTGGAAAGTTGAAGGGCAGATATATATATATATATATATATATATATATATATATATATATATATATATATATATATATATATATATATATATATATATATATATAAAACTCCAACGAGTCGCTGGCAGCAACCGTCAGCCAGCGTACAGGTACACAGACTCCAAGCAATAATCACCGCAAGCCAGTCTTCAAATTGAAAATTATTTATTCCATGAAATGGAGGTGGTGGTGCCAGTCATCAGACGCGTTTCGGACATGCGTCCTTGCTCACTGATATATATATATTCATTGAAAAAACCATAGGTTTCAGGGGTGTTATAGTTAGCTGGACATTTCACTCATACAAAACCATTGAAATTCCTCTGTTATAGTTAGTTGTACTAACTGTAACTCTCGCTCCCGCAATCCACTGGTGGATGAGGTCACATATTAAATCATTCATGACATGGTCAGTGACATCACTGATAACAGCACTGATGGCATCTCAACTGACACCTATGGTTTTTTCAATTAATTTCTAAGGTTTTTAAAGTTATAATTCCCTAACAAAATCCTGCTTGAAACCTATTTTTTTTTCTGAATTTCAAAGGTTTTTTAAATGATAATTATTAACTATAAACCTACCTGAAACCGATGTTTTTTCAGTGAATTTCAAAGGTTTTTTAAATGTTTTTTATAATGTTTAACACTTCCCCATATTTTCAACAAGAAACCAAATCTGTAAAGCCACCTAAAAATCAGGCAATAGTTCCACTTACCACTAACAAATTAGCATCAACATTTAACTAATGTAAAAACATCGGCTATGTACTGCATCCAACTCACACCCATATTTAAAGAGCAATATCTGATAGAGGCTCTAATTATACACTTCCGACACCAAACAAAATCACAATACCCAGTGCCACACCACCATAACCACCCACCCGGACCCCTACTACCTCAGAGGCAGCGCAAAACAGGACAACGGACCTTTCCAAAATAATATATCCCCTCAACAGCACACTAGCTCAATGTACAGAAATGTGGCAACCAAGTATGTATAAGGAAAGAACTCGAACATCAACAATAATGTACAAAACGCTAAGACTACCGGTAAAATACTATACACAATTCACTATACAAACCCAAAACTTTTCTGTGTGTAGATATACCATTGATACATGTAGTGTACTGAATAGTGGACGCAACCATATTATCTCGGACACTGGGGAATATTTCTGTCATGTAGCTGTGTTCACCCCCCCTTTGAAACAGAAGCGGAGTGGGCTAGTCCAACGTACACAATGTCAATGTAAGACTAGAAATAATTCAGCTATGCCTTGGGTGTGGTTCACTTCTGTAAAGAGAAGAGACTGCGCCGCAGCGAAGGTCCGCACCCTGCCACGTGGCTGCCGCCATGACCACGTTTCTTCTTGATACAGGCCCATTGTGAACTCAGCGCCACAGCACTTCAGACTTATGTCTGTATCGACTACTGTCTTCAAACCACACTGCGCACATCAGAGTTTACCACTTGAATTCAACTTTGGATCTAAATTTTTCGTTGGTATCTGTGCTGAGTACTGCCTTCAATCTACACTACGGTCAGTAGAATTGACAACTTGATACCAGTTGTGCTTCAGCACTACAGAAAAAATTGAATTCAGTCTCGATTTATTTTAAGCAAAGACAATTATACTATGTCCTCAGATTTTGTTAAAGTTTGAACAGTAGGAAATTCAGCCTTCATTTATTTAATGCAGTGACAATTGTACTATATGTCTTCAGATTTTGTTTACGTAAGTGACAAAAAGCATTCGTCCATGTCTGTGTCAACAACTGACTGCAATCTACACTGTGTACAACAGAGTTCACAACTTTAATTCAGCTTTCCATCTACACTATGGACAGCATTCAAGTTAGGCTTGATTTATGTAAGGCAGAGACATTTTTGTTAATGGATGCCACAAAAAACATTCCTCAATGTCTGTACAAAGTACTGCCTTCAACTGTACACTGCGATCAAGAGAGTTCACTTTTTGATACCAGAAGCGCATCAGCTCCACAGACAATATTAATTCATTCTCGATTTATTTAAGGCAGAGACAATTCTACTGTGTCGTCAGATTTTGTTAACGTATGTGACAAAAAAGCATTCGTCCATGTTTCTATGGACAACTGCCATGAATGTACTCTGTGGACAGCAAGGTTCACAACTTGAATTCAGCTTTCCATCTACACTACGGACAGTAGGGAATTACCCCTTGATTTATGCAATGCAGAGACAATTCTACTGTATGTGTTCAGATTTTTTTTACATAAGTGACAAAAATCATTCGCCGATATCTGTGCTGACAATTGCCTTCGATCTACATTGTGAGGGCTCGCGATTCAGGTAGAATGTCGATTGCACATGTCGCATTCCAATAGACACGAGAAATTGAAACCAGTGCGAAACCACCCGAACTACGAAATATTGCAGGGTGCGCACACGCTGAGTTCTTCAGGTACCACTAACTCACTGCACCATAAGTCATCTCCACGTGGCCTTGTTAAGGCAGAATTCACTAGGCAAAAAACATTGCTCCTGGTGCGGCCTGCCCGAACCACGCAGGTTACGTACACGCTCAGTGCCAAAGGTACCAGTAACTCACTGCACCATAATTCATCGCCATATGTCCGTATTCAGGCAGAATTAAATAGAAAAAAGACATTGGTCTGAATGAGGCCCCCCCCTGACCACTCATTATTACAGGGCACATACAAGCTCAGCGCCAAAGATACTACTAACTCAGTACACCATAAATCATCGCAAAGAAGAGTGAACAGTTTTATGTCAGCAATCAGGCATACTATCACTTTTAAATGGAATTCATGCAGAATTCAATCGACAAAAGACATTACTTCAATTACTGTGCCCCCCCGACCATGCATCATCGCAGGATACGTATGTGCTAAGAGCCAAAGGTACTACTAACTTCAATATGGCGACCTTTTTCACTGATTTTCCTCTAGTTCGTTTTTCACATCGTAGTCCTTCTACACTTTTTACTATTCTTCCACACTGAGTCCTTCGTTTGTCTTGGTGACTTGTTTGTATATCTATGTCAGACCTCCTCTTTCATTGTATCAACACTCTGGCACGCCGTGAGGCACCCGGGAAACCGTTTCACGTGAGTTATTTCGGGAGCACCTTCCTTGGCACTGTGGCACGCTCGCGTGTCTTTTGACTTTAATTTAAGTTCACGAGGGTTCTAGACGCTATATCCCCCTCACCATTTCTTCAAGTCACATGGTTACCTCTTTTGGGACCCCGGGTTTCATTCCTTTAGACACCGCTATTTGTTACTATTTATCACTCGGATTTAAGTTTGCATTTGCGTCACCTTCTGTTTAGCCACTTAAAAGACGGCTGATGTTTCACTGAATTCGATCGTGTTTTGACTCAGATTACACTTTATTCATTTTGGTTATGTTTGTTTTTCTTGTAGAGCATTCCCTTGAAAAAGGGCTTATGCCCGAAATGCATCGGGGATTTTGTGTTAATGGATTACCATGCTTGAATGACAGACTTTGCAGTGGTTGATATATAGCTGAATATGCTTGAATATTCACTAGTTGAAGATTAAAAGTGTTAATACACACTCACAGACTTTGGATTATTTGGTTCATTGAATAAGACCACGGTCTCTATGCAGTGCTTAATTTGAGCCAGTGGTTTCCGGTACTCAGCACTGACACTTAATTGGCAGCACTAGCACTTATGACAGTCTGACACATATTGGCACTGTCTGTCTGATTTACAGTGAGCACAGCAACAGTTGTTTACTAATTAAATATACATTAAAAATGACTACTACCTGTTGGCTTTGGGGGCCTGGAATAGTTTTAATTGTCACGCTTTGAGGTGTGTGATGGTTAGATGCAGGTTTGGTACTGTCATTGATAGCACTAGCAGGGGCAATGGGTGTTATAGGCTTCACTGGCCTCTTGAAGAGGGCCTTGGCACGACAATCCTTGGGTATCTCCACAGATGAGTTTGAGGGCATCTGAGCAGAAAGGAGGAAAGTTGACCAACTGGGTGCAGCCTGTCAGGTAGGAGCAGATCCATCAAAGTGAGGGCCCTTGGATGAAGAATTTGTGTAGTCAATGGGTAAGGATAGTATGGGAGACAGTGTTGAAGACTGAGGAGAGGTATATGAGGATCAGAACTGCCCTATCTCATCTGTCCATATTAATTTGGATGGCGTCTTTGGTGGTAATGAGGGCTGTTTTGGTTTTTATGGTTGGGTCTGAAACTGGATTGAGTGTTGAGGTAGGTGGCTAGGAGTGTGTTAATCATCTTTTTTTTCTAGGATTTATGCTGGGTAGAATAGCAGGGAGATGGGCCTTTAGTTGGTTGCTGTCATCGGGTCTGCTGAGGGTTTTTTTGAAGAGAGGAAGCAGTATGGCATATTTCCATGCATCTGGGTCGATGGCCGTGTAGTTAAAGGTATTCAAGATTGGGCTGATGGGGTCTAGCCCTTTGCTGAAGATGTGGTGGGGCATGGGTTAGAGGGAACTCTGGAAAGGATAGGCTGTATGGTGGTTGTGGTTTCCTCTGGGGTGATTTAGGGCCAGGCTGTCAGAGTGGGTATTTTGGTGTTGGAGGTGACTGGTAGAAACGCTGTGAGCCTTAGGGGTCTTGCTGGGATTTGAAGTTGTCATAGATGCTGGTGATCTTGTTGGTGCAGAGGTGAAGCTTGCTGCTGGAGATGTGAAATCTTTCACAATGATAAAAGAGATATTTTGATGTTTTCTGATCATTTAGAAATGTGTTTTTAACACTGTGAACAGTTTGCCCTTAAAACAAAAAAACACTGCTCCCTGCAAACTGTATTTTCCTGTGCATGGCCAAACTTGGACCAAATTGAGTCTGACCTCATCTTCGATTTCATCACAGCCATGATAAGGGCTTTCATTTTTCCTTTCAATGCATGTAACAAAAAGATGCACTTTTGAAATGCTTTGTGTGGCATGCTGTCCTCAAAGAATTCCATTAGAAGTATGCCTTACACTTGCAACAGTTTTCCGGTTCTTCTCGCCTGTTGTATATAGGCTGATTTATTTATAAGCTTGTCATCACTTTGAATGTAACTATATCTGTACTGTCACATCAGTTGAAAGTAGTCAAAATGAGTGATATTAATCAGAAGCGGGATGAGAGCACACTGCCTTACATACCAGCAGAGTTCACCCCTTTGCATTATGGTGAATGCTGTTCACAAATAGTGCTTCTTTGGATATCAGTAGTAGTATTTCACCAAAGTTGGTTCATGTAGTGCTGCACCATTGAGATTCTATCAGGTATCATTTACTCATTAGTGACATGGACAAACCTAAATAAACAAAAAGAGACATCAGCAGTGGTCATGTTGTGACATACAAATTATACATACATGAATACAATCTCAGTTGCGAAACCATCCGATGGCGCGTTTTAGGGACAAGCCTTTACTCGGAGGGTTGCTGGTTAGAACAGGATGACTAGAGGCTAGATCAATACTCTAAGGGGGATCAAACGAAAAGGAGGAAGCATCCAGGGCCTTCCAGAGTTTTTTATGGGAGATGCGGCTCGTTGAAGAGTGTAATGCAGGGTTATCTGCACCTCTTAGGAAGGACAGCTAATCTTGCCACATTTTGAATGTCACCTCTGAAGGGTTCTTCCACTTACACAGAACAACCTTGCATGCCAAGGTGAGGAGGAGATCAAGGAGTTGACGATCCACCGGATTTACCAGATGTGGCTCTTGAACCCCCAGTAGAACATATGCAAACTCTCTAGGTGGATTGAAACCAAAGATGTGCGTAATACAGTCAAATATTCTGTTCCAGTAGTCCTTCAGTAAAGGGCAATTAAATAACATGTGAGCCAAGTCCCCCACTCCTGCATCACAGTTCCAGCAAGTTGGGGATTCCCTTAGGTTTGTCTTAAAGAGTCTTTCAGGTGTCCAATACGTTCTGTTAATTAACATGAATTTAGTCTGTGACAGAATAGGCGAAATCTTGTTTCTAAATGCAGTAGTGTGTATTATCTCCCAATCAAAGCTCATACCCGTCGTGTTCGATTCTGTTTCCCATCTCGTCTCATTCTTCCTGTTAGCTTCTGCGGAAGTGGGAGGAGCATTTTATAGACCTTCGAAACGAAATGCCCAGTTTTATAGATGCGTGGAACAGAGTCCCACAGCCATGGAACAGATGAGGACAAGGAGCGTGCAGAGAGTATTGCCTTTAGCTTCAGGAAGTCATAAAAATCTAATGGTGTGAGGGCATGTGTGGCGTGTAGGGACGAGAATGGGAGGGGGTCAGTTCCCTTGAAAAGATCACTTGCTAAGTTAATACCCTTCGCGGACCAGTGAGCCCACTGTAGCGGTGTTCCGTTGATTTTCAGTAATGGGTTGTACCAGAGAGCAATTGATGTGGATTTTTTGATCTTTAGGCCTTTGTGGTTTACTTGGTCAAGTTTCAGGAGAGCCCTTCTTGTGTTCAAAAAAATATATTTGGAGTGGTGTATATGTGTAAGGTCCATGGTGAGTAGGGCCACAAGTGGGATACTGCCCAATATCGCTTTTTCAATGTCTATCCACAGCGGAGTATAGTCTGAATCTTTGATTAACCATAAAGCTCCTTGTTTACATAAGAACGCTGTTTGGTAGTGTCTGAAGGTCGGGAGACCCAGGCCGCCTTTATCTTTAGCTAATTGTAGCTTTTTCATTGATATCCTTGGTTTCTTCCCTTGCCACAGAAACGTACCAAACAGCTTCTCTACCCTGTGGATAAAGTCATCAGAGAAAGTCATTGGGAGCATACATGCTATGTAATTAACTAAGGGGGTTACCATCATCTTCAGGGTTTCAGCCCTGCCCCACCAGGATAAATATTTAGGGGACCAGCCATCTAAGAGCTTGTTTATTTTGTTTAGCACGGATTTCTCATTAGTGCGGACTGTAGAGATTAGATCGCTCTCAAAGTCTAACCCCAGGTATTTAAAGCAGCCCGGCTGCCATGTGAGTCCCGAATCTCCTATCATGTCCTTAGTTCCCAGATTATTGAGCGACTTGACTTCTGTCTTGTCTTTGTTTAGTTTGTAGCCGGATACTTTAGAGAATTCATCAATCGTCGTGAGTAGGGCCGGTATCGCTTCATTCGCTTCATTCGCTTATTGTACTGTATTGTCTTGTACTTGTTTTGTTTCTGATTTGAAATAAAAATGATTTGAATTTAAAAAAAAAAGATTCTATCAGGTATGGTGCCAAAGAGTACTCAATTTGACACACTATCTTTATTTTCCCAGCATGGAGTGGTCATTCCATGTTTCTATTTCCAAGGTGTCCCCACAATCTGTTGGTACTGATGATACGGCACATTAAAAATGTGGGTTGAAACGTCGTCGACATATATGACTACTTCTTTTTTCTTCCTGCATCGAATAGTACAAACGTATTCTGCCATTGAGATTTTCTCTACATTGTGTATCCATATGTATTTTAATAAGAACCACTGTTCCTTTGATATATCTTTCTAAAAGTGGCATTTTCACAATTATGACTTAAAATCCGGTTTTACCTTTAAAAATGGCTTTAAATTCAAATTCTTTAGACACCAAACTTGTCAATCCTACCTGCTTCCAATTGAAAATTACTACTTATTAGATGTAACAAGTTTACCCAATGTTAAACTATTGCAAAGGTAGTCCTTGCAGTAGTGAAAAACAAGTGTATGTGATTTTCACTACCAGGATATTTAAAAGTTAAAGGACATATATAACTTTTTAAATACACTTCACCCTGAAGTATGGGCTGCTTAGGGCCTACTGTTGGGGTGACTTATATGTATTAAAAAGGAAGGTCTAGGCCTGGCAATGATTTAATTTTTCCAAGTCTAAATGACAGTTTAGGTTGCCCACACAAGCTGCATGCGAAAGCCTGAGACTTGTTTTAAAGGGCTACTTAAGTGGGTGGGAAAAACAGTGTTGCAGCCCGACTTTTAGTATTTGATTTACAGGCCCTGGTTACATGTAGTGCCGCTTTACTAGGGACTTACAAGTAAATTAAATGTGTTAAATGGGTGTAAGCCAATTTTACCATGTTTAAAGGGAAGAGCACAAGCATTTTAGCACCGGTGAGCAGTGGTAAATTGTGTGGAGTTTCTGAAAGCCAACATAAATGTGTTCAGAAAACAAGAGGGTGAAGGCAAAAAGTTTCGGCCCTACAGAGCCAAGTCCAGCACATATGATGTAGCTAATTACTGCCCATGTACCTTGTTGACAGCCCTTGCTAAAATAGGGAAGAGAACCACTGCATCTTGCATGACACACATGTGGGCTTCTGCACACATATAGGCAAAGATTCTGCTTTTATAGTTCAAGATGCTTTGTTGAAAGCGGCTGATATCACTTCTACTTTGGTCTTGATACATTTAGATTTATCAGCAGCTTCTGACGCAATGGACTTGCTGATAAAGAATGTAAAGCATTCTGACATTACAGGTACAATATATGAATGGTTCTCGACTTTTTACTCCTATGTGGACAACACACAGCGTATCTTCAAAACAAAAGGACCAGCTATAAATGTTGCCCATCGAGAACGCTGGGCGTTTTCTCGGTCGCAGGAGTTGATGGTGATTTGGTCCCTTATCACGCACACTGATTGTGGCTTGAAGACTATGCTGTAGCCGCCCTTTAAGAAATGGGAGCCTTGACCCCTTAAAAAGGAGAGGTGGATACAGGTTGGGTTGAGGATCCCCCCTAACGTCTTGAGTGTTGTGAAGACTTGACAATTTATGGATATTGATAAATTATATGCCAGGAGAGATGGATCCTAGGATTGAATTGGTTGAATTGCCCCAAAGTCCTGAAGAGGCCTGAATTAAAAGAAAGGCTGAAAACGTGTCGACTGCATGTATAAAGGCATCAACATAAGACAATCGTGATACAGTATATAACATTAAAAATAAGGAGCATGGTATAATTTGGAGGCAGAAAGGATTGGACCCTTTGTAGCTCCTTCATACTTATTGTTGGTGACCCTATATAGGGAATGTTGTGACATAATTATAAGTCAACGTCCGTCTATTGAAGTATTTGTGGGCTTTTTGGACCAGCAAATTGGTTCTTTTTTTTTAAAATTACCTTAGATTGTATTGTATAGCCTGTGTGTAATTGTGTACAATTGTGTATATATATATGTGTGTTCAAAAATAAGTGTTTTAAAAAAATAAGAGAAAAAAGAATAAGCTTAACAACAAAAAATAAATAGCTTTGATAACTTCTTTCAGAGTGATTAATTTGGTATTTTTCTTATATAGGAACAAAGTTTTTCAATTCAATTGTGATTTAACTCTTGACCATAATTCTAGGTCGGGAAAGGACAATCAGTGGTGTCTTTTCTATAAATTAAGTTATATTTTTCAAGAACTGTATAACAGGCATTGCCATTTTTATATTCAGCTTTGGGAATTCGGCAACTAACATGCGCTAGCGCCGCCTTGTTCATACGGCGTTAAAATTATCGCTGCGTTAGCAGCAAAAAGTGCCGCTAAAGCGGCGATAATGCCCTTGATGTCATGCCTCCCTAGAATTTCTTCTTGTCTTGTTAACTCCTGTTCTCCTTTTTAATTTCCCTATTACTGAACAGGTGGGAAGTCGAATGGTCATTATTGCTGCAGGAATACTCTTGGTTCTGGTGGGCGTATTTAGCAAGGTGGGAGCTGTGTTTGCCACCATCCCAACACCTGTGATTGGAGGACTTTTCATGGTGATGTTCGGGATCCTCACTGCAGTCGGAATTTCCAACTTGCAGGTAATGTGTTTACCTTTTTAAGACCAACCTAATGACAGTGGCTTGTTACCTGTTCCTTTGCACGTGTGAGTAGTTCACGTATGGGTGTTAGATGTCCCCTTTCTGCTGTTGTCAATTTACCTTGTCTCCTTCTGAATAAGTCTTTACCTTTGTAATTTTTGGGTATGTCTCTGCTTGTTTGTTCTGTTGAGAATGTGTATCGCCTTGAACCTTTTTGTGTTTGTTAGGCTGTGACTGCAGTTTGAATATGTTTGCTTCTTTGTTGTTATTTGTTTAAGTGTGTATATACGTCTTTGTCTCACAGACGCTACTCTAGTTTGGGACTTCATACTTCCAGTTTGACAGCTCAATGTGAGTTTTGTGGTAATGTTGGACGTTAATTTGTATGGCCAACACAGTATGCAAAGTGGAAAACTATGTGGTTTACCAGTCACAGAGGCAGATACTGCACCTTTCACTGATTTTCCTGCTACTTACCTCGGAAACTTGGGCACAAAAATATCTGTGGGAAAAACTACTACCATAGGGTAAAGGTATTAACCACAGGAAATTTCTTTGCTCAATGTTAGGTGTACCTCTTAGTGATGGGTTCTATGTGAATATATCATCTGTATTTGGTCGGATATTTCTATGTGTAAGTAGATTTTAACTAGTATGTGTAAATATGCTTTTATGCCCTTGGATCTGTACTGGGGAATAACAGGTCTGAGGTAATGTGTAGTTGTGCAGCACATAGCGCCGCCATAGCAAAACTTCAAATTTAATGAATCCCCTTTATGCTAGATAATTCACTGACAAGGCAAGACGAGTCATAACATAGAGAACAAAAACAGAAAACAGACTGCAAACAGGAGAGGTATTAAGAAAAGAAATGACCACAGGATAGATTCTGCTTTCTAAAAAAAAAACCTAAAGACGCTATTAATAGGTTTCAAATAAAGAGAGAAATGTATCAAGATTGGCAATGTGTAATGCATATTGCAGCTGTATTGTGTTGTTTCAACACAAAAACCTTCCACAGCATGATTTTTACTTTGCGTCATGTGTCGATGGCGTCATCAGCCGCACACACCAATAATGCATCACGCAGCACTCTTCAGTGGTACCATTGTCATCATCATCGTCCCGTAACCTCCCCCATTACCTTGATTCGCCCATAAACCGGACGTTTGTTATTAGGGATCCGAGTCGTCACGTGGTCCGGATACATAGAGTATCTTCTTCACTGGTGCTTGGGGATGTTGCCTCTTCATCTGGGATTATGCCTTACTTTCTGGATTTGGTGTGCTGATACCTCCCCCATCTTTGACCAGGGACACTAATCGTTGGCTGACTTTATGTTCTTCCACTCATTCCCAGGCACTCTTTGGGTTTCAAAAGAGAATGATTTCATAGCATTTAGGACTTTGAATTTAGCTAGGAACAGTAGCACATATTTAACCTGCATGGCCCTTTGTTTCTGCTTGACCCTGGCAAAGAAATTGCGCAGCTGTTGCACTCGTGCCATTTAGTCTGGAGCTCTAGGGTCCGACTCGCCGATCTTCGGATAACATCCCTGTCCACCTAATTCAGTATTCGCATAATTACTGGCTGCAGAGGAGCCACCGGAGGAGGCCTCGGAGTCAGCCCTCTCCAGGATAAATGAGGGAAAGAGTGGAATTAGGGACCCAAGATTTGAACCAGTCCAGGAAAAATCATTCCAGTTTAGTGCCCTCAGCCTACTTAAGTACCCCACTCAGTCTCGAGTTGTTGCACCAACAGCAGCCTTTCGCATCCTTGACTCTTCTCTCAAGATTAGCCAGAACCCCATGAAGGTGTCACACCTCTTTTAAGAATGACTGGACTTCATCCTCAACCATTAGAGATGCACATGTCTGCCTCAGTGGTACAATCCACCAGGTTCCAGAGATCTTGTCTGAGGAGCGAGACTCTGTTCCCACTCCTGATATCTGAAGTTCCAGCACCTACCTAGGTTCCTGGGTGGCTTGTAGGATCATTAACAAAGATACTTCTCTGTTAAGGTCACCCATTGGAGGCACCAAAACATTCAATCAGTGGACCAACAAGGTGACAGATGTCCTAGTGTACTTATCAAACTTGCCCTGCACTGGGTCTCCTTGTCCCTTGTCCTTTCCCATATCGGAGTAAAGATTTGAGGTTCACAGTAGGTCCTAGAAGACCATTTCTGTTGAACCGCTGCAACATGGCCCCTGCCTCGACTGGGCAACTCCACCTGGGTCGCCCTAGGAACCAGGTCGTTAGCATGCAAAATTGCTTCTGGCAGGCAATCAGATACAGCGGGCCCCAGAGTAAATCCAGGTGACCAGGTGGCCCATCAATTCGCATAGTAGGAGCAAGGCTTTCAAGAGCAACATGTAAACTAGATCTTTCAACAGTCCCAGTTATAGCACAAAAAACAAATCCCTCACTGCCCACATCAAACAGTCTTACTGATGTGATGGTTATGGGCTCAATATATATATGGTTGTAATAAAAGAAAATAGAATCCAAGAGTCCTAGTGTGGAAGTATCAGAGTACCAATACATAAAAAGGGCCTACGAGATCTCCCACAAAATTATAGAATTATCTTGTTGCTGGATATACCAAGAGCTATGCTAAATTGCTGTTGAGGCATTTAGAGGATTGGGTTGAGGAGAAGAATATCCTGTCTATTATGCATATTGGGTTTAGGTAGTTTCAGTCTACAATCAATTGATGTCTTAGTTGAAAGCTGGTAGCAGAGAAATATTCTTGATTTAAGCACCAGGGGTTAAATGTGGCATTCATTGATCTATCAATGCCATCTGCCTTTGATACCATAAACTGGCAAAGGTTGTGGAAAAAGATGGCAGATTGGGGGATCCCAGAGGGCTAACTTGCTCTAATAATGACGTTGTATGAGAGCTCACGGACACAAATAGAGTTGGGTAGTAATGGAGCCGTCTCTTGGAAAACTGAAACTCCAAGTGGGTTACAGTAAGGATATACCTGACTACTTGACGAAATTGAGGTCTTTCCCGCCAAACTTGAAACAGGCAGAAATACTGTATCGTTTCTATGCGCATGATGCGATTATTATGGACCTAATAATAGTGGGATTTCAGAGGTTGCTGGGGTTTTGCAGACTACTGTTTTATAAATAATCTGGTAATTAATTTGACAAAAACTAAAACATTGTCTTTTGTGTCTAAACGGTTCAAAAACCTAAAGCATAAATTGTTGTTAAATGGCCGAAATGTTGAGTTTATGCAAGAGTATCAATATTTAGGCATGCCTTTCAGCTGGAACCTCAATTTTAAAAACCATTATAGATTCTTTGAACAGAGAAGGAATATATCACTACTAGTTTTTAAAGCTCTGAGGGTTAGGCCCCAGCCTTTTTGCATAGCATAGTAATGAAATGAGAAAATATAAAGCTGTGTTGCAGACTAGGTCAATTTTTAGATAAAATAATATAAAGGCTTATAGCTGTGGACCGAAATGATGGTGGTATGAATCGATGCTAAGAGGTACCATTAATGCACTCAAAGTTTGGATTTGCTATGTCATGTTTATGGACCACTGATGCACTTTGGAGCTAGGAGCCTTTTGGTTTGCTCCCTTGTGCACACAATATATCGTTTGGAATACTTGGAGTTTAGAATCGTTCTGGTATGGTGCTAGAATATACCTTAATTTATTTGATTTTTGTCAGTTAACTTATGTATCTCTTGGAGGGGTTTTTATCAAAAGGGAATCCTTTCTGTGTATTAATCTTTCCTTTGGTGACCAAAAGGCCTACACATTCAAATCATTACCAGTTTTATAATTATGGTAGAGGGGTTACAGTGTTTTAGGTAAGAATGTAAAGAAAAAAAATTACTTTTAAGTTGCCATGAAATTGGAATATTTGAGGTGGATTGTTAGCAGTATGTGTTGAGCAGGATATGGAGAAAAGTCAAAGAAGTATTGTTATTTCTGTTTTTCATTTAAATGGATGAATGTGCAAATATTGTAAATTAGATTTTTGTATTTTTTAAATCAAACTTAATAAATTAAACGTGAAACGTATTTAGGTATTGCCACAAGGATTAGGTCCCAGTTGGTCTCGGCAGGCAAAACGGGAAATGGAAAAGCCCAGAGGCGGCAGGGTCGCGACGGCTCCAGCGCACTCTAGCCTAGCGCAGGCAGGTCATGCAGACAGGCCTTGGTGCTTCCAGCAGGTTCACTGGCAATCTATTGCTGCCTCGGCCCTTACAGATCCAGCACAGCTCACTGCAGCCTCTCCACTAGGGAGTCTCCTCGCCGAGTTCTCCAGGGGCTCCAAGCAGCTACAATGTCCTCTCCTGCACCGACTCCACACTGTCACGTGTCTTCTGCGGGGCCCTAACCTTCACTCCAATAGTTGGGTCTACAACCATGCCTTCGATTGATAGTAGACACCGTACCAGGCCACCAGTCACTCCTGGGCATTTCCTCCTTCAAGGCATAGAGGCGGCGCATAGCACCTGGGTGTCAGAGTCGGTCTGAAATTAGGTGATCTGAGTTGTTGGATTGGAGTGTAGTCGCTAGTGTACGATTATGGAGATTACGATGTAAGCAATTACACAGAGCTCTAAGAGTGTGTGCCTGACTGGTGGGCTGCAAGGCCCCCAGCATGCAGCGCTAAAATGATGCACTCCAGATAGGGCCCGATTCACAGAACTAACTTAAGACAAAATCCTAAACTTACTACTTATGCTATTCACAGAAGTTAGGATTTTGTCTTAAGTTTGTCTTAAGACAGACTTAAGACTGACTTAAAACAAAATCCTAACTTAAGTCTGTCTTAAGTCTGTCTTAAGACAAACTTAAGACAAAATCCTAACTTCTGTGAATACCAAAAGTAGTAAGTTTAGGATTTTGTCTTAAGTTGGTTCTGTGAATCGGGCCCATAGTGTTGTTTCGCAGTGAAAACTTCAAAAGTGGAAGTTAAATGTAGAAATCTACTGGAAGATGACCTGTTAGAGGGACAGTGCCCAGATAAGATCATAGGGCCCGATTCACAGAATGAACTTAAGACTCAATCCTAAACTTACTACTATTTTGGTATTCACAGAATGTACTTAATACTTTTGGTATTCACAGAAGTTAGGATTTTGTCTTAAGTCTATTTTAAGTCTGTCTTAAGACTGTCTTAAAACAAACTTAAGACAAAATCCTAACTTCTGTGAATACCAAAAGTAGTAAGTTCATTCTGTGAATGCCAAAAGTAGCAAGTGCATTCTATGAATACCAAAATAGTAGTAAGTTTAGGATTGAGTCTTAAGTTAATTCTGTGAATCGGGCCCTCAGTCTGGGATCTGGGAGAGTCAAGAGCACCACAGTACTAATTAAGCAGAAGACATTAATATGGAAGAATATGAAAAGGGGGCTCACTGATCAGAAGTTGAAAATCCTCATCCATGAGATAAACAAACACAAGGAGAAACTTTGTCAATTCAAGAATTGCATGTAAGAAGAAAGCGGCACCGTGGTATGAGATACGGGCAAAAGTCAATCCAGTGGCATCCTCCAAAACGACTGTTGGCCAAAGAAATGCTGGGGAAAAGAGCAGTCTGGAGAAAGTTCTGGCAGCAGTTGAAATGCCCATTCTCACATTTCAACAAGCATCCTTAATGAGAAGGTGAATGCTACATCCTATGCTCAACTATTACGAAATTGTCACGCGATGCGGCACTTAGCATTGCGTGCGAGGGGCAGAGCAGGACATCGCCATATCTACTAATATATGGTGGTCCTGTTCTCTTCGCTAGCTCTGGCACAAAATCAGCACTGCATAGGGCCATACAGACATCTTTGCATCATAGCAAAGGTGTCTGCATGATGTCCTGCATTGGTTTTATATTGGAAGTGTACCCTTCCAGTAAAAAACACTAAGCTTAGCTAAACTTTAAAACTTTTCCCAATTTAAATATCTGTACAGTGCAACACACATACAAAGTTACAAAAGTTGAGAGAAATGAAAACATTTCTTCTTTTTAACACCATCTAAAAATAATTGTAAATAGTAGATAGGGTGTGGTATGCTAACAAGCATGTCACCAGCTGGACACTTGCCTCTGCTTGTTTATAGTGGTTGTGGGATGTCATCTCCTTTCCACTGGCATGTGGAATGTTGTATATGTAATTGGAAGCAGGTGATGTTACATTGTGATGTATTGAGGGTTGTGGATGGATAACAGTTGATTTCTTTACTGGCTATGATGGTTGAGGTCTTCTGCTGGAAATAAACCTATATCTTTAATCTAATTTGGCTGAGGAGGATTCATTCCTTGAAATGCGACACTGGCGTAGTCAGCAGCTGCAGAATATCTCAACACAAGGTGCCTTCACTGAAGTTAACTGCTAGGTGGGGCAATTTCCTGGTGGGAAATATCCGTTCTTAAGGAATTTGACTTTCTAACTTCATTGTTACAGTTTCAGTTATTATGGGCCTCTCATGTTAATTCATAAGTTTGACTGTGTCCTCAGGAAGAGCAGATCACGCCTATGTAAGCGCATGAAGCTGTTTGGTCGGGAGTTTAAGAGGTGCAGGGACTGGCTGAGAGCCTGAGAGATCATTAATACGGGCCTTGAAATGCATTTAAAGTTGTGGCGAAGTGTCAGTGTATTTAGGCACTTACAAAACCTGGTTCGAGCACATAAAACTGTTGTGCGAGGTGTGGGTAGCTTTCGGAACTGTTGAGCTTGTGAGCTGTTGGAAGTGGGAGGAGCCGTGCGACGCTATGAATAGCCCTTGTGAGGCGTTCACATGAATCGATTCACCGCGTTGTAGAGTCTGGCAGGCGCTAGGCCCCCATACTCTGATAAGGAATACACAGACACAGTGCTTTGGGTAGATAACTGGCCCAGAGCACGTGCGCTCGGTCCCATTTTATTGTCAGGGTCGTCTAACTGATGCCGCCTGTAGTGGGCGGGTGTTCAGTGTGTGTTACAACATGCTGAAACACTAGAACGTATCCATACGGATACTACATCCCTCCCAAACTTTAATGAAGGTCCAGACAAATGAAGGTTGAACCTGTGGGAGAGAATACAATTTGCAAACAAAACCATAACACAATAATGACGACTCCCACATAGTCTCTTTTGCTGCTGGTCAACCACTGACGATGGTGTCCTTGCCACCAGGACCACTAGTTCTTCTTGGCACGATGTCAGGGTGCTCTGTGGATGTAGTTTTTTCTTGGACTTGTAACCTGGAGGTGTAATCTACAGTCTCTCTCTTCCTGTTCCACATCCAGTGAAAGTGCAGATGGAATGATGGTGTATCACGTATGTGTTATTTCCACTGTACAGTCCTGGATGAAGTACTTTCTCCATCTGGTGATTCACATCATCCAACGGGATTTGCAGTTGCAGGACGTCATGGGTGTCCCCTCTCACTGGAGGACCCGGAGGCCCTTTGCTGCCAGGCTTCCACTGGACCGGTGGGCTGATGCCTTGTCGCTCCAACCGCGTTGGAGGAGTCACTACGGGTCCTCTCTCCATGTCCGAAGCTCCACCTGAAAAGGGTGTTGTTAACACTTGTTCCTTTGCATGCTACCTTTGTTCTCCCAGGTCTCTGCCCCTTGGATTTCCGCGGTACTGTGTCCATTCCATCCCAGAGGTGGTTGTTATCAATGGACCGGCTTGCTCGCCTCTGTCATCAACGGGTGATCTTGGGATTCGCAAGTAGAAGTAGATGTGTACTTTCAGTGATATGGATGTTTTCCAGGCACTGTGTTCCGATGTTCTTGCACCTTTGCACTTTCTTCTTCAGGTGTTCCCCTTCTGGTGTGTGTGTTGATCTGTCACAAACACCTCTCTGCTCTTCTCTCCTTTTCATCTTTCGCCATGGCGTCTTGCCCCTCAAGTTCTGTCTTCGATTTCTTTCGCGATGCGTTCGGATCTTCTCTCATGCCTGTTCGCTCTAACCAGGCTTCTCCGTGTAGCGTACACTACACACGTTTCCCCCTGGTCTTGTCCAAGCACTAGGACACTGTCTTCACTTTGCTCTGTATGTGGAAAACAATTCCTAGGCAATCATAAATGAATACATATGTAAATATGCGGAGGGTATAACAAAAATACTGCAATAAAGTATCTAAAACAATTGTTGTGTTTTTTATTCAATAATAAAAGTACATGGCTAATTAAAAACGATTACATGAAGTCATTTCATAACTACAGCACTCATATTATTTGCAATTCTCATTACAATAACGATAAAGGTTACATACATAAAAATGTTTCTCAATACACAATTATAATTAGTATAATAATAGGCAAATTGTCATTCAAGTAGTAATTTTTTCGACGCGTGTTTCGGCGTATCAAACGACTTCTACAGGAAATTACCACAATACCTACAAGAAAATTTGTTTATAAAATATTAAAAACACTTACAAAAAAACATAATGTAAATCCTCTTAGCAATTGATTATCTTAGTCTATGATAATCCACTGTACGACTCCATACATTTTACAGCACAAATAAAATGTACACTAAACACCATGTGTATTGATCAATATGTCAACCTATAAAAAGTACTATTCTGATACCATTCCATTAATCAAAAAAAAGACAATGCTTATATTTATGTTCATGGCTTTGTCTCATTTTAGAGCACTCACATTTTTATTACTTGCAAAGAAAAAATGATGGTATGAAGGGGAAAGCCCAAGCTTTAGATTCATGATATTGAAGCAATGGGTATATTCTATGTTATGTATATGAAATAAGGAAAGTAGAGCTACTTACTTCGTAACTCGTGGAATATTTAAAATGTCTTTGATTCTATTTCTTGGTTTCTATATTTGATAAAAGAGTTATTCCTGTAATGTAGAAACATGTGGACATTTATATCAGGGTAATATTGTTATTTATTGTCACACAATAACTATACATTTCACCCGTGATACTGAATAAGCAGCACTTACTAAAAAATCCCTCTGTAATGATATGGGATTGTGGACTCAATGGATTTTCCCAATACTTATTAAGTTCTCCTCTTAGAAGCCTCCTCTTTATCTGCAAACATGGAATTTATTTAAAAATAATAAAACTGTTTGACTGACATAGTCAGCTACAATTCCATTTTATCGTAATTTCATATTGTCATCGTCCTGATAGGTACAAACTATGTTTAATGGCCATGTTCCGAATATTAAATCCAAACATAGCTCTCTTTAAGACATAATGGTTGACTTTATCTCAGCACGAGGCTGACAGAATAATATAATGTAATGATGGATCGCAGGAAAAATATACTATAACTTGATACCTAACTGCTATTTTATAAAAAACTATACCTTAATGCAGAAAACCTTATACATGTATGGGAATGTTGTTCACCTATAGATAGCGGTGATTATTGAGGCAAACCGGTACTCTGTCTCTAAACGAGACTTCAATGGCAGTCAAGGCAAAGCTAAAAGGAATTAAAATACGTGTAGATCATCTTCACCATCGTGACTTAGTACCTAAAAAGTTTATGCACAGTTATCCTTAGTATTGTAGTGAGAACATAATATAGTGGGTATTACATACCTATTTGTGTTTTAGATATCGAAAATAACAGGGTTTCAAAAAATCGAACTCGATGTTGCTGATAACGAAACTCGTGGTCTCTTTGATAAAAAACGCTATAGATATAAACAAAACGGGAAATCGTAAATGGTAAATACTGCCCGGCTGCCTATATTGTAACACACAATTTCTCCCTCCGTCCGACAAACTCAATGAAGAATGTAACACATACCTATTTGTGTTGCGGATGTCAGAAATGACAATGTGTTCACCAGTCGAGCTAGATATAGTCACTAAAATAACTTGCAGTGTCTTTGTTGCCGACATACAGAACAGCTTCCGCGCACAGACCACGCACCAGACCACCGAACCAGCGCCCCCCACAGCCACCCTGTGCACCTGGACCCGGTCAGCACCGAAGACACCACCCGCATGATGAACACCATCACTCCGGCTCCCCAACCGACCCCTGCCCACACCACATCTTCAACAAAGCCGACTCCATCATCGCAACCCAACTCCGGGACATAATCAACAACTCCTTCGCATCCGCCACCTTCCCGGAGAGTTGGAAACATGCCGAGCTCAGCGCCCTCCTGAAGAAACCCAGCGCAGGCACGGACCACAAGAACTTCCGCCCCATCTCGCTCCTCCCTTTTCCTGCCAAAGTCATCGAGAAGACCGTCAACAAACAACTCTCCACCTTCCTCGAGTCTAACGGATCCCTCGACCCCTCGCAGTCCGGCTTCCGAGCAAACCACAGCACCGAGACCGCCCTCATCGCAGCCACCGACGACATCAGGTCCCTGCTCGACAAAGGGGAAACAGCTGCCCTCATCCTCCTGGACCTCCTGGACCTCTCAGCAGCATTCAACACCGTATGCCACTGCACACTAATACAGCGCCTCAGCAACACTGGAATCCAAGGGAAGGCCCTTGAGTGGATCATCTCGTTCCTCGCCGGAAGAACCCAGAGATCCCGCCTCCCCCCCCTATCGATCCACGGCCACAAAAGTCATCTGCGGCGTGCCGCAAGGATCCTCGCTCAGCCCCACCCTCTTCAACGTCTACATGAGCCCCCTTGCAGCCATCGCATGCCAACACAACCTAAACATCATCTCATACGCGACGACACTCAGCTAATCCTCTGCCTCTCCAATGACCCCGCCACTGCCAGAACAAGCCTTCTCGAAGTAATGAAAGACGTCGCGGAATGGATGAAGCTCAGCTGTTTGAAACTGAACTTGGACAAGACGGGAGTCCTCATCCTAGGACCATCCCCCTCTGCCTGGGACGACTCCTGGTGGCCCTCGGCCCTGGGCACTGCCCTCAAGCCAACTGACCACGCACGCAACCTGGGTTTCATCCTGGACTCCTCCCTCACAATGACCAAGCAAGTCAACGCCGACTCGTCATCCTGTTTCAACACCCTGCACAGTCACTCTTGCTCGCAGGGGGGTGGAGGAGTGGGCAGGTACTCCACTCTCCGTCGGCTTCGCAGCGGGCTCACCTTCAGACCTCAGATGAGGAGTGGACTCCCGCAGACCTTCTGCTATTCGGGGCACTCCTGCTTGCCACTGCACTCTGCGGTTCTTCCAACTTGGGGTGGGCTCCCACGCGGCTTTCTCCCGCCCCGTGGGCTATCGTGTGCGTTGGACTCCTTCTCCCAGGGGTGTAGGCATGCTAGGTGCGGGGTGGGCTCCCGATCACCTTCATGCAGGCCCGGGGCTCTTCACACGCCCCGCGGGCCTTTCGGCAGGCGGCGCACTTCCTGGGGGGCGGGAGGGGGTACCTTTCACCCGGCAGCTCTCTCCCCCTTTTCCTCCATCTGCTGGGCTGCTGCTCACACAGGCACAGCCCTCTCGTTGCCAATGGAAAGTTTGGTGGGCGCTAGGCCCACATACTCTGATAAGGAATACACAGACACAGTACTTGGGGTAGATAACTGGCCCCTTTTATTGTCAGGGTTATCTGACTGATGACGCCTGTGGTGGGTGAGTGTTCAGTGTGTGTTACAACATGCTGAAACACTAGAACGTATCCAGCCGGATACTAGACGTGTTACATTCCATGGTATTGAGTTGCTGCGTTCTCGCACTCGTGTGCCCACTGGCGAGGCTGTTTGAGCGTAGCGGGAGCGTACAGGCGGATTTACCCTCCATATTCAGCCCTCTGCATTCAAGTCCCCTTAGTGCTTTCTTCATATTGTTCGCGCTGGTGTTCTGGCGTATCCTACACGGACTGTTGATTTTATTGGTCCGTGGATCTGCTTGGTGATTGGTTGGTGTAACTGAGTCCTGGTTGGCTCAGTGTCTTTCTCTCTCAACGTGTGCTTGTCTGTCAGTGATGCACACACTGTTACTTTAATAATAATTTAAAGGCCAACAAGCATTTAAAGGACCATCATTTCATTTTCTTCTCCAGTTGTATGTCTATCCAGTGACTCGCACACTTTTTTGGGTGTGAGTCATACTTGTTGTACAGTGGTATGCACACTTTCTTTAAGTGAAAATTTCATGTGACTCTCAGTTCCCACAAAGCTATTTCTGCAATCCATTGTTGCATGTTTGTTCACTGATGTGCACATTTAGGGGCCGATCAGGATGGCGGACGGACTTGCGTCCGTCCGCCACCCTTGAGGAGGAGGGAACGTCCGCAGGGGCTGCGGCGTTCCCTCCGTCCTGATTAGGATGTGACCGCCAGGGTGGCGGTCACATCCTCAATATTTAACATTGCGGCGGGTGCAGCTTCAAGCTGCACCCGTCGCAATGTTAAAATAGCATGTGTTACATTTACATGCACAAAGCGGCAGGGACCGCACGGTGCCTGCCGCTTTGTGCACGCAAATGCAGGGGGGTACCATAGGTACCCCCCATGTGCACCCCCCACCCCACATTCACCCAGGGGGCTCGCAAGGGCGCCCAAAGTGAATGTCCGTATGCTTTTCCATGGCGGAAAAGCCGCCGTGGAAAAGCAGTTTTACACAAACATCATAATATGGCGGACGGTGTCTCATAGACACCGCCTGCCATGTTATAGCTTTTCCGCCGCGGTCGGAAGCCGACCGCGGCGGAAAAGCGGCGGACGGAATTCCAGACCCACCAGCCATCCTAATTTGGCGGTGGGTCTTTGGTGACTCCGCAGAGGATTTTCCGCCTCCTCCGGGCCGGAGGTGGCTTCCGCCGGCCCGGAGGAGGCGGAAAATCCTCCATCCTGATCGGCCCCTTACTTTGGAGTCCCAGGGGCTTGAATAATTTGGGTTAAAGCTCATCCTTACTGGTGCCCACTTCCATTGTGGGCCGTTATTGGTGATGTGCATGCTCATTTTGCTGCGCTCAGCATGCCAAGCAGAAGATGCTGAAAGGCTTAGGAGGAGTATGTGTTTATCAGTATGACATCCTAATCTTTAGTAAGGATGAGTCTGAACATAGTGCACGTCTGAGAGATGTTCTCGGGACATTGTATGCATGTAACCTCATGATCAAGGTTAAACAATGTAAATTTCGTTCTTACTCATTCAACTACCTTGGTCACAACAAACCTAAGCTTGATCTTGTATCCACCATTCAGGTGATGAGCCCTCCTTCATCCAAGGAGGAATTGATTACGTTTTTGGAATAGTAGAATACTACTCAAAATTATCAAAAAATGTTGTCCTCATTTTGCCAAATTTCTTGCTGGGTTATACTGTAGTCCCTCTATGTCTTACAAGAGTAAACCAGACTGTAGACCATAAGAGGAAAAGAAAGAGTAGTGGCCCACAAGTATACTACTGTTTCCAATTCCATCTCCTTTACAATACTGCCCAAGGATATGAGATAACATGGCCGACAATGTAGGTGGCATAATCATAGGACTCGCGTTTCATTCTCTCTCCACCTGACCAATGGAGCCCACATTTTCTCTCTACTTCTTAAATCGCATGCCATGTCCAATTCAGATGTATAAATAATATTCCTAAGACACTCAGAAAAGGACAGAGGATTTTCAGATTTCCATAACCTGCAAATCTCACGCCTCACCAGCAGCACTACATAAAACAAGAACTTTGATTCAACCGTTGTGATTTGCACTTCATGATCTGAAATTAATCCAAAGAAAATTACCTAGGGCTCACTTTAATTTGTATCCCAATTATTTCTCCCACAAAGTCACATATCGAGTTCCAAAATGGTACTATTTTTTGACTTGACATACACAAATGCATATCGTCAGCTGCTACTAACATACACCTAGGACAGATATAGGTATTACCAGTGATTTTGAAGAGCTTTGCAGAAGACCAATAAACTCTACAGGTGGTAAATAGGTGGTTCCGTTCAAGTGGTGCCGGTTTTACTACTTGTCGTAATATACTATAAGAGTCACTCCACATTTGCGTCAAATCCTCATCAATGAACTCTTCACCCCACATTTTTTTAATTTCTGTCTCGATCATCACACTCATCTCCAAGAAAACCCATACCAAAATAGATGTTTCCTTTTTATATTGACCGGTACTCATAACTTGATCAAATTTGGATTCCTCCTCCTCCGCCCAGTCTTGTGTTACCTACCAGGAACTCAGTAGATAGCATTTAAACCTTGTGAACAAACCATTAGTGCAAGTACACAATGCTTCCCAACTCATCAAATGTATGCCCACCTCAAGGTCTGTCCAATAACAAATACCCCAAAGGCTGACTTAGTTGATAGCTCAAGCACTCCGGGGTACCCGGAGAGCCCCAAATACTACTCGAAATTTGTAAGGAATTTTGCTGAGCAGAGTGTGAACATGAGGCATCTCTTAAAAAAGGGTGTGGATATTTGATATGTTTCATACAGGTACCCCAATATAGGCTCTGGTAGTCACCAAACCTTTCACAAATATTCTCCCCTACCATTACACTACATAACGGTTCTTGGGACTTACATTTTACCTAGTTACAGTGCTGCTTACAGGAAGTGGGGTTTTCCCTGAAAACTACCCTCATCCATTATGTATGAGGATTCTTGGAAACTCAGCAGGACTACCATATCCTGCATAATAACTATGTATAAGTGTCATTCCTTCCGTCATCCTAAGTCTGACATGACACAGCAAGGTAGAACCCCTGAGGGTACCACTTTGGGTATATATACACCATTGCCCACATGCATCAAACTGAATTGCATTCGCAAACGGTGCGAATCGCAAAATTCGGCCGTTTACGAATGCAATTCATTGTTTTGGGATGCATTAACCTTTTTGGCTTTTTCGCAATTTAAGAAATCGCTATTTATTTGCGAATTCTTAAATTGCAATTGCATTTCTTAAATGCAATGCATCATCTTAAAAAAATTGTGAATTCGCAGATTAGAAGTGTTAATTTAGCATGAAGTCAACGTTCATGGTAATTTTAGAAAAGTGTCAAAAATGCACAAAAGTGCATTTGTGACACTTTCATTTTACACTCACACATGCCCTTGGGCATGTATGTGTGAAAAATAAAATGGACTGTATGTTACATTTCAGGACCCCCCCCTGCACCCTAGGAATTGCATTCTCATTTTGCGATTCCTTAATTGCGAATCGCAAAATGAGAATGCCTTCCCATTGATTCCTATGGGCCTCCAGGCCCATAGGAATCAATGTAAAGGGATTCCTTATTTGCGATTCGCAAAATTGGGAATCGCAAATAAGGAAAAATAAGAAATCGCAAAAATAAATGCGAATTTTTAATGCATAGGTATTTGCGATTTCTAAATTGCGATTCCTTCATTTTCGCAATTTAGGAATCGCAAATACCAACAATGATGCATGTGGGGGCATATCTTTGACTGAGGCAGGAAGAGGAGAAAAGAGACTTCCATGCTGACACACTGACTCAAGGCGCTGAGGTTCCTGCACCCAGACACTTCAGCTCGCAGTGGTCTGACATCCCTTGTGGGGTGTCCATCTCAAGACCAAGACAGGGTCCCAGAGTCTCTCACTTAAGATAATGGGGTTGACTTTCCTAGAGGGATTTTTGGCTTTACACCTACATACATGCTAGGTTCACTTAGGTACTTGTAGTTAGGGTCGCATTGTAGGAGTACACATTTTATTGTCATGTTTTTATACCTACCTGTATTCATTGTTTTAGCATTATGGTAGACATCTACCATCCTTTTACTCTGTGGGTGCTTTTAGTCATTTATATCTGTTTCTGTTTAATGGTTGTTGCAGCACACCTATTTTACACTAGAATGACGCTGGTTCAATAAATGCTTATTGAAAACATCTCCACCGTTTATTCTGTGTATCTCTCTGAGACAAAGTGAGCACGAGTGACTGAGCAAAAAGTACTGTACTATTTTCACGATCCCTGATGGGGCAGAGTTGTCATGTTCGATAGTTGCCAAAAACTATTCTATCCTTAGTAAGAGGGGTTTCTTTTTATTTTTTTTAAATTATTTTTTAATTGTTTTCTTGCAAGGAAATACAGCAGTAGATAGTAACAGAATTCCGACTGTATACATAATAAGAACAAAAACATTTGCAAATGTAAGCAAAATCATTAAATCCAGTCAGCAATGGGTGCCCAGATCTTCTCCCCCAGAGCTCTTCTTTTGACCCCTCTTAGCTTATAAATAGCGGACTCTAAATTATACATAAAAAGTAACTTCTCGCGCCAAGTAAAGAAAGAAGGGGTATCTGGATTAATCCATTCCCCAGTAATGCATGCCCTGGGTACTGCCATACATATAAATAAAAAGCACCTTATTGGTTTAGTTCTTGAGATGGCGGACTCTAAGCCCAAAAGCACCAACTCTGCAGTTATTATAATTTCACAGCTTAGAACAACCGTCAAAAAGTTTTCAATTTTTTGAAAGAAATCCCGGAGTTTAGGGCATTGAAAAAACATATGGACATCGTTAGCTGCATATAGCCCACACCGACTACAATTCGTTCCAGTAGTCGTGCTCCACTTAACGACCTTGCTGGGAGTGTAATAAAGGTCATGTAGACACATAAAATGCTGTGATTTCATCATCCCTGTGATTAAACAATCAGCTGCTAATTTAACAGAAGACAAGACATCAACTCCCGACACCCCCAGTTTGTTAGCCCATTTCAATTGGCACTGATCCATATCATCCCCACATTCTTGAACCAAACTTAAATACAACAAGCCAATAGGGGCTTTTTTCTGTAAAAGTTCAAACAAATAAATTCTAATCATGCTGGCTGATTTAATAGCCGAAGAGCTCTGTAAGAAACTACGGATCTGAAGAAATTTGAAAAAATCACTTCTTGCCAAGGAAAAATTATTTTCTAATTCCTGAAATGAAACCATTTCACCATTCATAAATAAGTCACCCAAATATCGTATTCCTTTCTGCTCCCACTTGCGAGTGGTTAAATCACAAAAAATCACAGATGGCAAGAGACCAGGCGAAGCTAAGGGAGTATAGACATTCAGTTTAGACAAGCCCAAAAGCTTCCGTACTTTTTGCCAGACTATAAAAGCTGCCTTCAACGTCTTGTACTTTGTTTTTTTATGGTAGCTGGGCTCAACTACCTTAAGGAAGCTAGCTTTCACTCTCTCTCCCATAGTCATTTCAAAAATCAATGGAGTTTGACAAACAGGGATATTTACTCTGTCTCCAATTATAAGAGGGCTAATATACTGGAGTGCTCCCGCCAGATAGTAAAACAGAAAATAAGGGACATTCCATCCCCCACACTCTTTACTCAGAATCATTTTTTTGAGGGCTTTGCGATGCCGTTTATAGCCCCAAAGGAACCTAGAAGTAGCCCTTTCTAAATTTTTAAAACAGGAAGAATGAAATTCCAAAGGTATAGTGCGATATAGATACAGCACCTTTGGTAGGATCAGCATTTTCAAAATGTTGAGCCTACCATATAATGATAGGTGTAGATGATCGAGACGATGTAATGTAGTATTGATTTGGGTTAACATAGTAAGAGGGGTTTCTAATGGTAAAGTGAGCTATCTGGTATACAGGCGAACATACTCGGAGGGGGTGTCTGGAATAAGACTAAAAACCAATCCCACCATCTATGTTGTCTAAATGCGCAGATCCTATATAGGCTTATAGGAACTACACGACATGGCGTTGCCACTAAAAACATTATTTACCACAAATAAGCTAATGGTGGCTAAAAAGCTGTTGGGGAATCTCTTTGGTTTCCTTCACTGTTGCTCGTTTAAAAGCTTGCTCAAATTAATGTACTTAGTGATGTCATCCCAATGCTCCCAAATACGTATTTTCTGCAACTGCAACCCTTGTCGCCTTCCTGAAACATGCAGGAGTGTGTAAATGTGTGACTGAAATCTTCTCAGGGGAGAACATATCCCTATTTGTGACCGGCTTAGCTTAGAATGCGCCTAGATAGAAGCTTTTAGGCAGTAGATACTTTAAGTAGGCCGATGTACCTTCACCAGATCATTCCTTCTTATTTTTGCATTTTTATGTAGTTGGAATGAAGGTATAGGCCCTGAATCCACTGTTCATGTCTCTCGAAGTTGCCAGCATAAAAGAGTGACCGACAGAATGGCAAAAACAAAAGACAGGAGAGAGGATGTGGAGTAACAGCTAGTGCCATGACTTTACACCTCGGGATCTGGTTTCGAGTTTCAGTGGAAGCTTTAAATCCGGTTTTTCTGGACAAGTTTCTGAGAAAGAACTAATACTCATGTAAAATGCTTTGATACCTTCCTTTGCACTATATAGAAATGCAAAAATAAAAGGGACTGAAAGGAGAAGTGCATGTAGGTTTGTGAGGTGGGGGAGTGAAAAGATGCACTCTGTAGAGTGTTTAAACAACGCATGTTTGTATGTGATGGTGATCTGACGGGTTGATTGGGAGGGAGGAAAGTGGCGACGGAGGGTGGAGGGACTGAAAGCAAAAACACAAGCACTCCGTGGAATGCTCAAACCAACAAGATACAAAGTCACATACATACAAAAGATAGCACATTGCCTTTGAAGAAAAACAAGCTTTGAGGTGATTGCCTCCGCGCACACGGTTACTACATATTGACAGATGGGGAGCTGCCATAAAAGAGCAGTAAAGGCTTTTTAATTATACTTCCTTTCCACAACCCATGAGTCTGTAAATTAAATTGAATGGCCTAAGGGCACAAGCAGGAAGGGGGAGTCATGTGTCACTGCTCCCACAACAAAACAGCAGTGAAGAATTTCCTTAGAACCTTCCAAACCAAAAATACGGTAGCAGTTCTCATGTGCTGCAAGCGCGGAAGTACTGGGTAACACAGACATTAAGGTACGTAAATCAAACATTATTCGGAGTTGAATGTGCCGTGATTTGATCATAAGAAACGTAGGAAAAAACCTACGGTAGGTTGTTAAAATCTTAGGTTACTGTAGCTATGGAAGCAGGGGCTCAACATAACGATGTGGCTAGCATGACACAAGATTATGTAGCAACTCACATAAGCCACAAGTAACAGTGTGTCCGCTTTAAATTACTTTGCATTTGGCCCAAGAGCACACACAAGACACAACTAGGGTGCGTAGCGTGAAATACCTAAATTAATCTATTGAGCAGGGAAGCAGGCAAAAGAGTCTGGAGGTCTGTTGGCTACAACAGGGAAGGCTGTTTAAACTTTAGGATCGTCAGTAGCAGTAACAAAGCCCAGACACTCCTTGTGATAAATAAATAAAACTGCCTCTCTCTTTGAAGAGCGTTTTAAAAAGCCTAGTTAGGAACATTTCAACAAGGGTATAAAGTTGGACCTTTTAAGCTGCATTTTCTGATTCAGTAAAGTTTCAGAAAAATTAACAGCAAATGCTGAAAACAGATTGGCTAGGCAAGAATGCATAAACAAGCTGCCTTCACTTTTTCACTCAAAGAACTTCAGCCTGGAAAAAGACACGCACTTGCAGTTCAATGTCGAGGTGTCTAAATGCTTTACATACTGGAGTCTTTGAAGTGTCAATGACCAGCTGTGGGGGCCCATGCTGATAAATTAACATGAAAGTGGGTGCCATGCTGAATAAGGGTGACAAGATTTACCGACCTGTTTTCAATCGCGCTCAAAATCAAAAGGCAGGGGTAGCAACAGTGCAAACGGAGAACTTTCCCATGTCACCGGGCAGAAACAAAATAAATAAATAGTGCCAGAAAGAAGCCTAAATGCACACACACATGGACAGTTATAAGTAAAGGGGTGGTGCTTTTTTGGGAGTGAGCAACTTACAAAAGGTGGGATAAATAGGAAAGATTAACAATTTGGAATCAAGGATTTTTAAAGTACACATAAATAAACACATGAAAACTAATGGGTGGGCTGTAACCCCACAAAGTAAATACAACAGGTCTTGAAGCTCGAACTAAAAAGAAAAAGGAGGAGAACAAAATTATACTTCAGCAAAAGTCTTGGGTGTATGCCAAGGTGTACCTTGCACCTACAAAAATGAAAACCTAAATGCAAAAGCAATTAAAAAACAAGAGTGCATTAAAAAATTCTTGCTTAAATACATAGTTCTGCCCCATCTACAAGGGAATGTAGTATGCATATTTATCCCATGTATCTCAACAAAATGTGTTTTAAACCTGCACAGCCAATAAGCATATACATACAGAACATAAAATATGATAATGAATACTAAGTACACAGACAAGACTATTATAAACTATAACACTCAACCAACAGAAACAAAAATTACTTGGAGTATATATTAACAATTTAAAATATAAATGATATTGCAAAAACACTCTCATCTGTTGCATTACTGAATGAAAACTGTTCCTGTGACTTTTGATGCCTAACCGTATATGCTATCTCGGATCAAAATGACTGTCAAATATTCAAACTTTTGTACTTCCATGCAAAAAACACACCTTAACACATCTAATAAAAAGCTCTATTCAGACATCATTTACAGAAAAATGTTATTCTCCTATACTTATTCCTCTGTTCAACCCTGAAAACTAATTACGTTATTGCTACTGTCACCTCTTTTTAACACTGTTACCAGGTTCTCCTTTCAGCGATCTGCGCATCATTTATCTCAATCACCAGAGTTCTGGATATCCACAGTCTCCTTTGTCTTCCTTATCCCCTCCATAGGGACAAGACGAATATTGGAGTGGGGCTCCACAAAGCAGTAGACGAGGGTGTCATGTTATATGGGCGTAGCAAGTGGTGCAACACAAAATGGTGGTCCCCCAATTCAGAATATATTGAGGGGCACCCGAGTCACCCATATCTCACATATATACATTGACCTTGGACTGAGTAGGTCCTCTCTTCAATGATTGGTGGTCCCCTGGAGGGTTTGTTGTAAATGAATCTAGGACCCTAGTGTAAATTTCCTGATTCATGCCCTTATATAGGTATAAATTCCCAGATCCTTAAATAGGCATAGAAATCATTACCATATTTAGACCGAGCCTATGCAGCCCAAATACGGCATGGCTACTTCCACTAAGTTCCGAGAATAAACAACAATTTCTTAGAAAAACCCGCCGTCAGAAGCTACGGACATCCCCTTACCCGAATACTAATTTATCAAGGAAATCATGGAGTTTTCGAAGAACTGAGTCTTTGATGACGTTATAAAGTCCATTCATACGTCAAACTCGACACCTTCAACGTATAAATATGCCTACATTTGCCCAGACAAACACACAGTGGTTTGGAGCAGTTCAACTATCTACTTGCCCGACGTGCCTTGCAACAGCAAGTGCCGAAGGAATTCGACTCTCCAGCAGACGCACTGAGAGACTCTGTCTTTTCTCCAGCCGAGAAATCCAGGTCCAGTGTTTCCAGGCTACCCTTGTGGGTTGCTGGGAAATCGAGTCCTGAGAGAGAGATATAAGACCGCCTTCATTCTAAACCAAGGTACGGAGCTGATTAGACCCTTAGAGAAATCTTGGATAGATTCTTGGCAGAGACTTGGCAATACTAAACTTAAGCTACTCCTCACTTACTTCTTCCCGTGTGCTTAGGTTAGGTACACCGGGATAGGCATATGTTAGAAGCACCAGTTGAGTACTTTTAGTCATTATTTTATCACTGTATGTATTTGATATGTTTTAAGGCAATTTATGGCTTAGAAACCATATCATGCTTTTACAGTACTACTTTATAATACTTTTCGTATTATATACCTTGTACTTTATAACCAGTATTACGATTGTAGCAGTACATTTCTTATGCTTGAGAAATAAGACTGTTCAATATATGCTTTTTATTGAAAACGCCTGTCTCTCTATTTTCTCAGCACCTCTGGTGAAACGAAGCATGCATGATTCTTTGGAAACAAAGTTGTCATGTTTATGTGGTTGTCAGAAACTAATACCTTCTTGTGAATTCGAGAAAGTTTCTAGTGACCTCTGAGCTAGCTGCCACTCACTATTAAGTGTACTCAAACAACAAGCGGGGTTGCTGAACCGTTCCTAAAAAGAGGAGAGGGAAGGAGAATGGGCTGTACCATAGGGGTATAATATCACCCTTGGGCATCCATTAGGTTGGACATGTTTGCCTCACACACCCCGAAGGATGTCATGCTTCATCATCGGCGGTTGCTCCTCGTCGGGGAGGCGGTGCAATCCCCGACGGGCTCACCTCAAAGAGGGGCTCTTTAGCGGAGATCTTTTTGTCCACTTGCCTGTTGATGAAGTGTGGGTATGTGGGCTAGGGCAATAGTATCCTAAAAAAGTAAGTTTAAAAGATAGTAGAGGGTCCCGGAAACAACTTTATTCTGGAGGTCCTCCTACTATCATTAAGAAGGTGAAGTTTAGTTTGTAAGGTCACGGAGAGTTACGTGCCGCGTTTCAAACTAAACTGTTGTGATGGTCGGTCAACATGTTTCTCGCTTGGGTTCTTCCCGCGATTCTTCAGGACCTAGTGAAAGTGTGAGTGAGAGTTTTAAAACGAGGACATGCTAGTGTCATGAACCTAGTGTGTTACCTCAGGGGAATCCTGTGCCTGAAGTATGGAAATATAAAAAGAGACATTAATGCAGGTATCGTTACAAATGTCAACAACTTTTATAAACGGTAACAGCCAATCTAAGCATCTCAGTGCAGTGAAGTGAAGGTGGTGTGTGTGAAGTTACACATACGATCATGCCTGTGGTGTAGTGAGAGTGTGTAGTGTAGTGAACACTCTCATGCCTATGTCCGTGGTGTTTAAAACAATGGTAAAAACCAGTGGTTAAAAACACAACTGCTATCTCTAAGAGAGAACTCTAATCAGGGAAGGCAATTATTGACGTGATGGATATCAGACTCACCTAAAGGTCTTGGATTATTAACCACCTGAGTACTCGGCGGGTCGGAACAACAGAGGTTGCCTCTAGATCAGGCTAGAGAGGGAGAACTAAGGTTAGGGAAGTTCAGGGTGTCAAGTTCTACCATGTTCGGCAACTCTGGGATTGTCAAAACTTACCTCTGGTTATCCGTGTCCGTACTGAGTCACCTACCCATCACCACCGAGCTCGAATAGGTAATGAACAAACAGGGTGTGAGTTATTTATAGGTAGACTCGTCATGAGTAGGCGTCAGGTCACGCCCTAGGTGTAGGTCACGTGGTAACCAGGGTAAAAGCGGCCATGATGGAGTGGTGTACTCAGTGTTTAAGCAGGTATGGGTTAAATCCATTGGTAAAGCATGGTATGTTCACAATGAATGCCAGGGGATATCCTCGTTCAGACCCTGTCTGTCTGTTGAAAGGCGGTGTACCCACCTTTGTTCTTTACGGAACAGGGCGTTTTTAGGGCAATTTGGACTCGCCTCAAGGATCACCCATTGTATGCAGTCGGCGCTATGTTGTTTCTCAAGGAAGTGTTTGCACATCTTGGTGTGTGACTTTTTGCACCGAAAGTTACTGCGGTGTTCGGTGATCCTTGTTTTAATTGTGCGTGTGGTCATCCCGATATACTTAAGACCACACGGGCAAGTTAGCATATAGATGCAGTGAGTGGTATTGCAGTTTGTGTGCCCCTGGATAACCCACTTGAAAGTGTCGGTGAGCTGTATTGTCTTTTGGGGAGTGGTGTATTTGCAAACCCCACAATTACCGCATGGGTAGTGACCGGTGACAGGTGGCATGTTCCACAATGTCTGCTGGGAACTTTTTTTATTAGTAATCTTCGGTCTCGTGTGGATCAATATGTCCTTCACATTCTGTGTCCTCTTGAAAGCAAACCTAGGTTGTTCAAAGGGTATATCCCCGGTATTAAGGATTCCCCAGTGACGTTTTATGGTGTTTTTTATCTTGGTTGATAACGGGGTAAATGTCGTCACACAAGTGATAGGTTGATTTTCAACGGGTGGTTTTTCCCTTCTCTCAAGGATTGCCTCTCTGTTGTTGTTTCTTGCTCGCTTTTGTGCTCTTGTGACCTCTCCTCTGGGGTAACCTCTGTCTAGTAGGTTTCTAGAGAGGATGGTTGATTCCTTCTTGTAATCAGCAATGTTACTACAATTCCGCCTGATACGCAGGAATTGCCCAAAGGGTAGATTGTTCCTCAAGGCTCTTGGGTGGTGGCTCTCAAAATGTAGGAGGCTGTTACGGTCTGTTGGTTTCCTAAACATTGTTGTCTGGAGTCCACCCTCTCTCATTTGTATAGTGAGGTCGAGAAAAGCAATATCTTCAGACGAGGAAGACATTGTGAACCGAAGATATGGATTCAGTGAGTTAACCCATACGAAGAATGCCTCGTGTGAGTTGGGACGACCCGACCAAAGGATCAGGATATCGTCAATGAAACGCGTCCACAAAATGATGTTTGCTGAAAATGGGTTGGATTCGTGGTGGATATGTTTGTCCTCAAAATCGGCCATATATAGACATGCCAACGACGGCGCAAAGGTGCTGCCCATCGAAGTGCCTTGGGTCTGGTGGAAGAATTGACCCTTGAACTCAAAGAAGTTCTCAGTGAGTGCAAGGGTTGCACATTCCATAATAAATGACACTGGTGTAACAGAATCCCATTCCTCCATCCTCAGGCGTGATTCGATTACCTCTAGAGTAGCCCTCTGTGGGATGTTGGTATAGAGGGCTTCAACATCTAGGGTAATCAAAAGATCAACTCGGTTGACGTTGCCGATTGAGTTGAGATGCCGTAGGGTGTCGGCAGTGTCCTGAATGTCGGAGGGGATGTGTTTAACCATCGGCTGGAGAAAATGGTCACAAAACTTCGACAATGGTTCTAATACCGAATCGATACCAGAAACTATCGGTCTCCCCGGGACTGGTCTTGTCCCTTTATGAATCTTTGGAAGGGCATAGAAGTAGGGAACCCTCGGGTTCTTCTGTTTCAGAAATTCTGCCTCCTTCTTGCTGATCCAAAGTTCACATTCAGCGGTTTCCACCAGGCCTGCGATGGTTGTTTGCAGGCGAGGGGTCGGATCACAAGGAATGGGGGTGTAGTACCGATTGTCGTTAAGTTGCCTAAGGCACTCGAGCTCGTAGTCTTTGGTGTTCATTAAAACAGTGGCCCCGCCCTTATCAGCTTGTTTTATAGTGATGAGAGGATCGTCTGCCAATGTTTTTAGTACCTCCATGTCTTTCCGAGAAATGTTGGAGTAGGTCTTTTTCCTGTCAAGGGTCTCGATGTCTTTCAATACCGCCTGTTCAAAGGTCAGGACTTCATTAGGAACCATCCCATTGTGGGGTGTGAATGTCGACGGGTTATGTAAACCTGAGTCTTGTGCAGGTTCTTGGGGTTTACCTTCGAAAAAGGCCTTGAGTCTGACCTTTCTGAAGAAGGATTGCAATTCCCTGGTCTGATTGAACAGGTCGATTTTCGGTGTTGGGACAAAGCCCAGTCCTTTTTGAAGAACCTGTTCCTCGTTCTTGGTCAGTATGCGATCCGAGAGATTGACCACCAGGCTCATTTAGGCCCTGACCTGTTCGTGTTCCGGGTGTCCATTCCGTGGGGGCGTGTGTCCTCCCACTGCACTTTCTTCTCGGTGGTGTTGCCTCGCTTTCGTCCGCGCCCTCTGCCCCAGCCTCTGCCTAAAAAAGGGGGGCGTGCTGACCCTTGGGGCGCAAAGAAAGGGGGATGTTGTGGTGCAAATGGTGGCTGAAACGGCTGGAAGTGAGGGTATTGCCAAAACGGGGGACCCATTGGTTGCCCTTGGTTTGGATAGTTCTGGTAATTATGGGGGTTCTGTTGTCCCCGTCCTCTACCTCTTTTAGCCCTTGGTGGAATATTGGTAGTATCATTGTCATCACCACTTTCGGAACCACTGTTCGAACCTCGTCTGGATGAGGTCGTGCTGGAGTCCGAGTTATAGTTGGTTCCCGGCGGGACGTAATCGTCCTTTAGGTACGGGTAGACTTTCTCCTTGGAAAATCTTTTAATATCCTTCTGGAGCTTAGCCACTTTCTGATTCATCAAGTACTCCTTGTGTTCTGCCATTTCCTTATTTAATTCGGCCAATTTAGTTTTGAAGCCTGTGTTCTGGCCCGCGGTCTTAAGTGCGGCCTCAGCTTCCTGAATACGGACTAGTAGTGCATCTGCCAGTCTTTTGGATGTGTTGACAATCAGAATCAAGAGATCGTGGGTGCATTTCCATGCTACCTGGGACCACTCAATCTTGAACTGTCCATCCTCCCAGAATATTCTTGGGAAGTTCTTCACTATTAGGCCATTTGGGGCTATTTTGGCTTTAAAGTATTGTGCCATCATAGCTCCGTGTATTGTGATCCTGATCCATTCTCGTTTCAGGTCTGATAAAGTTTGCCACTCGGTGGTGTTACTCCCAGAAGCGGTTTCGACGTCTATGCCAAAAAGTGATGGAGTTCTCATAATAGCAGCTGCGTCTTCTTCACCAAAGCTGAGCCCCTGACCTTCCATTATGTACTAGTCAGGTGGAGCCGGTAAAGAGAAACAAAGAAAGAAAAGGTTACCCTGGATGGGTAAACCGAGTAAAACACCGTTGTGTGAGTTACTAGTTGGGGGATATGAACAATCTCACCCACCGTTGTATAGCTCCCACGGTTTGCACCGTGCAGGAATCGTCGTCAACAAAGAGGGAGTGTGATCAATGGATCAACCGGGCACCGATTACCACCTCAAAAGGGAGGTGGAAGGTCCAGTTACAGCGTGTGCCCGTGTGTAGTGTACTCAAACAACAAGCGGGGTTGCTGAACCGTTCCTAAAAAGAGGAGAGGGAAGGAGAATGGGCTGTACCATAGGGGTATAATATCACCCTTGGGCATCCATTAGGTTGGACATGTTTGCCTCACACACCCCGAAGGATGTCATGCTTCATCATCGGCGGTTGCTCCTCGTCGGGGAGGCGGTGCAATCCCCGACGGGCTCACCTCAAAGAGGGGCTCTTTAGCGGAGATCTTTTTGTCCACTTGCCTGTTGATGAAGTGTGGGTATGTGGGCTAGGGCAATAGTATCCTAAAAAAGTAAGTTTAAAAGATAGTAGAGGGTCCCGGAAACAACTTTATTCTGGAGGTCCTCCTACTATCATTAAGAAGGTGAAGTTTAGTTTGTAAGGTCACGGAGAGTTACGTGCCGCGTTTCAAACTAAACTGCTGTGATGGTCGGTCAACATGTTTCTCGCTTGGGTTCTTCCCGCGATTCTTCAGGACCTAGTGAAAGTGTGAGTGAGAGTTTTAAAACGAGGACATGCTAGTGTCATGAACCTAGTGTGTTACCTCAGGGGAATCCTGTGCCTGAAGTATGGAAATATAAAAAGAGACATTAATGCAGGTATCGTTACAAATGTCAACAACTTTTATAAACGGTAACAGCCAATCTAAGCATCTCAGTGCAGTGAAGTGAAGGTGGTGTGTGTGAAGTTACACATACGATCATGCCTGTGGTGTAGTGAGAGTGTGTAGTGTAGTGAACACTCTCATGCCTATGTCCGTGATGTTTAAAACAATGGTAAAAACCAGTGGTTAAAAACACAACTGCTATCTCTAAGAGAGAACTCTAATCAGGGAAGGCAATTATTGACGTGATGGATATCAGACTCACCTAAAGGTCTTGGATTATTAACCACCTGAGTACTCGGCGGGTCGGAACAACAGAGGTTGCCTCTAGATCAGGCTAGAGAGGGAGAACTAAGGTTAGGGAAGTTCAGGGTGTCAAGTTCTACCATGTTCGGCAACTCTGGGATTGTCAAAACTTACCTCTGGTTATCCGTGTCCGTACTGAGTCACCTACCCATCACCACCGAGCTCGAATAGGTAATGAACAAACAGGGTGTGAGTTATTTATAGGTAGACTCGTCATGAGTAGGCGTCAGGTCACGCCCTAGGTGTAGGTCACGTGGTAACCAGGGTAAAAGCGGCCATGATGGAGTGGTGTACTCAGTGTTTAAGCAGGTATGGGTTAAATCCATTGGTAAAGCATGGTATGTTCACAATGAATGCCAGGGGATATCCTCGTTCAGACCCTGTCTGTCTGTTGAAAGGCGGTGTACCCACCTTTGTTCTTTACGGAACAGGGCGTTTTTAGGGCAATTTGGACTCGCCTCAAGGATCACCCATTGTATGCAGTCGGCGCTATGTTGTTTCTCAAGGAAGTGTTTGCACATCTTGGTGTGTGACTTTTTGCACCGAAAGTTACTGCGGTGTTCGGTGATCCTTGTTTTAATTGTGCGTGTGGTCATCCCGATATACTTAAGACCACACGGGCAAGTTAGCATATAGATGCAGTGAGTGGTATTGCAGTTTGTGTGCCCCTGGATAACCCACTTGAAAGTGTCGGTGAGCTGTATTGTCTTTTGGGGAGTGGTGTATTTGCAAACCCCACAATTACCGCATGGGTAGTGACCGGTGACAGGTGGCATGTTCCACAATGTCTGCTGGGAACTTTTTTTATTAGTAATCTTCGGTCTCGTGTGGATCAATATGTCCTTCACATTCTGTGTCCTCTTGAAAGCAAACCTAGGTTGTTCAAAGGGTATATCCCCGGTATTAAGGATTCCCCAGTGACGTTTTATGGTGTTTTTTATCTTGGTTGATAACGGGGTAAATGTCGTCACACAAGTGATAGGTTGATTTTCAACGGGTGGTTTTTCCCTTCTCTCAAGGATTGCCTCTCTGTTGTTGTTTCTTGCTCGCTTTTGTGCTCTTGTGACCTCTCCTCTGGGGTAACCTCTGTCTAGTAGGTTTCTAGAGAGGATGGTTGATTCCTTCTTGTAATCAGCAATGTTACTACAATTCCGCCTGATACGCAGGAATTGCCCAAAGGGTAGTTTGTTCCTCAAGGCTCTTGGGTGGTGGCTCTCAAAATGTAGGAGGCTGTTACGGTCTGTTGGTTTCCTAAACATTGTTGTCTGGAGTCCACCCTCTCTCATTTGTATAGTGAGGTCGAGAAAAGCAATATCTTCAGACGAGGAAGACATTGTGAACCGAAGATATGGATTCAGTGAGTTAACCCATACGAAGAATGCCTCGTGTGAGTTGGGACGACCCGACCAAAGGATCAGGATATCGTCAATGAAACGCTTCCACAAAATGATGTTTGCTGAAAATGGGTTGGATTCGTGGTGGATATGTTTGTCCTCAAAATCGGCCATATATAGACATGCCAACGACGGCGCAAAGGTGCTGCCCATCGACCATATCATGCTTTTACAGTACTACTTTATAATACTTTTCGTATTATATACCTTGTACTTTATAACCAGTATTACGATTGTAGCAGTACATTTCTTATGCTTGAGAAATAAGACTGTTCAATATATGCTTTTTATTGAAAACGCCTGTCTCTCTATTTTCTCAGCACCTCTGGTGAAACGAAGCATGCATGATTCTTTGGAAACAAAGTTGTCATGTTTATGTGGTTGTCAGAAACTAATACCTTCTTGTGAATTCGAGAAAGTTTCTAGTGACCTCTGAGCTAGCTGCCACTCACTATTAAGTCTAATATATACGATAGAGACCTAGTCGACCTCCGTCCTATGTCTAAACTATAGTATATGTTATTCCAATGCGCAGAGCCTATTGGGAATATAGGAACTACACTACAGGTTAGGGCCCCCCCACATCACAGAGGCTGCAGGGGCCTATGTTACATCCCTAACTCTTTCATTTAAAATTGCTGTTCATGTTGTGCACACTATTTTCTTCATTACAGCTGCAGAGTTCCTGGCCAGGAACGGTGTGACTAATTTCCAATTGCAAATTCATGAAGGTCCAATTACAGTCACATCTCATGAATGTCTTTCCTCTCTTCCAATCCAATCCAATCCAATCAGAAATTTGTATAGCGCGCTACTCACCCAGAGGGTCTCAATGCGCTTAGGGGAGAGGAGTTCGCTACTGATCGAATAACCAGGTCTTGAGTTGCTTCCTGAAGGTGAGGTGGTTCTGGGTACGACAGAGGTGGGTGGGGAGGGAATTCCAGGTTGCCAGGTAGGAGAAGGATCTTCCCCCCATGGTGGCTCTTCGGATGCGTGGAATCGCGGCTATGGCTTGGGTGGAAGATCCCAGTTGGCGGGTGGGGGTGTAGAAGGTCAGGCGGCTGTTAAGGTATCTGGGCCCTAGGTTGTGGAGGGCCTTGTGTGCGTGAGTGAGGAGACGGAACGTGATTCTCTTGCTGATGGGGTAGCCAGTGCAGGTCTCTCAGGTGTCCGGTTATGTGGTTGTGTCGAGGTATGTCCAGGATGAGTCGTGCGGAGGCGTTCTGAATGCAGTTTGGCTGTGGTTCCGGTGTGGGAGGGTGTTTCCGTAGTCCAGTCAGCTGGTGACAAGTGCTTGGATGACCGTCTTCCTTGTTTCAATGGTCGATCCATCTGAAGATCTTCCGGAGCATGCGTAGGATGTTAAAACAAGATGACGAGACGGCGTTGACTTGTTTGGACATCGAGAGGGAGGAGTCTAGGATGAAGCCCATGTTGCGTGCATGGTCCGGGGGCCACCAAAAGTCTTCCCAGGCAGAGGGGGATGATCCCAGGATGAGGACTTCCATCTTGTCTGAGTTCAGTTTTAGGCGGCTGTTCTTCATCCACTCGGCTACTACTTTCATCCCTTCGTGTAGGTTGGTTCTGGCGGTGGTTGGGTCTTTGGTGAGGGAGAGGATCAACTGGGTGTCGTCGGCGTAGAAGATGATGTTGAGGTTGTGTTGGCGTGCGATGGATGTGAGGGGGCTCATGTAGACGTTGAAGAGGGTGGGGCTGAGCGATGATCCTTGTGGTACGCCGCTGATGACTTCGGTGGCCTCTGATCTGAACGGGGGAGGTGGACTCTCTGTGTTCTTCCGGCGAGGAACGAGATGATCCACTCCAATGCTTTATCTTGTATCCAGACGTTGTTGAGGCGTTGTACTAGGGTGCGGTGGCAGACTGTGTCGAACGCTGTGGAGAGGTCCAGGAGGATGAGGGCCGCTGTTTCCCCATTGTCGAGCAGGGTTCGGATGTCGTCTGTGGCTGGGATGAGGGCGGTTTCGGTGCTGTGGTTGGCTCGGAAGCCGGACTGTGAGGGGGTCGAGGGAACCGCTAGACTCGAGGAAGGCGGCGGGCTGACTGTTGACGGTCTTCTCTATGACTTTTGCGGGGAATGGGAGGAGCGAAATGGGGCGATAGTTCTTAAGTTCGGTGGGGTCTGCTGAAGGTTTCTTCAGAAGGGCGCTGAGCTCGGCATGCTTCCAGCTTTCCGGGAAGGTAGCGGTGTTGAAGGAGCAGTTGATGATGTCCCGGAGTTGGGGTGCGATGACAGAGTCGGCCTTGTTGAAGATGTGGTGGGAGTATGGGTCCGTTGGCGATCCAGAGTGGATGGTGTTCATCGTGCGGATGGTGTCTTCGGTGCTGATCGGGGTCCAGGCACGGAGGGTGGTGGTGGGAGGTTTCGGTTCTGTGGTTGGGGGAGTGGTCTGATCGCCAAAGCTGTTGTGTATGTCTGCGATCTTGCTGTGGAAGAACGAGGCGAGGGAGTCGCAGAGGTCTTGTGAGGGAGTGATGTCGTTGTTGCCGGCGCTGGGGTTGGTGAGCTCTTTGACGATGCTGAAGAGTTCCTTGCTGTTGTGGGCATTGTTGTCTAGTCGATCCTTGAATGCTGATTTCTTGGTGGTGCGGATCAGTTGGTGGTGTTTGCGGGTGGCGTGCTTGAGAGCAGTCATGTTGTCTGTGGTTGGGTTTCTTCGCCAGGCTTTCTCGAGGGTTTGGCAGTTCTTCTTGGAGTTCTTGAGGTCGTCGTTGAACCAGGAGGCTTTTTTGCTACCTGGCTTGTTGGTACGGTTTTTCAGGGGTGCTAGGTCGTCAGCAAAGTTGGTGATCCACTGTGCGAGGTTGTTGGCTGCTTGATTAAGGTTCGTTGATCTGGCAGGGGGTTCTGGTTCAGTGATGTGGTGATCTGGTCGGTGGTAATTTTGTTCCAGCATCTGCGGGGACCTGTTGTGGGTGGTGGTGGGTCATGGTCTTTCTGAAGCTGAATTGGACGCAGCTGTGGTCTGTCCATTGGAGTGCCGTGGAGTGGTTGAAGGAGATGTGCTTGCTGGAGGAGAAGATTGGGTCGCACGTGTGTCCGGCGTAGTGGGTGGGGGTGTTCACCAGTTGTTTGAGTCCGAGATTGGCGAGGTTGTCCAGCAGGGTGGTGGTGTTGTTGTCGTTGTTATTCTCCAGGTGGAAGTTGAGGTCCTCTAGGAGAATATAATCATCGGAGGGGAGAGCGTGTGGGCTGACAAAGTCAGCGATGTCTTCGCTGAATTGTGTGCGGGGTCCAAGGGGTCTGTAAATGAGGGTGCCTCTGAGTGTGGGCTTGGGGTCGGTGTGTATCTGGAAGTGAAGGTGTTCGGCGGCTGTGAGGGTGTCATCGGGGCTGGTCGTGATGCGGATGGTGTTCTTGTGGACGATGGCGATGCCTCCTCCTGTTTGGTTGATGCGGTCCCTTCGGATGATCTTGTATCCGTCCGGGATGGCTATGGCGATATTTCCGCGTGGAAGGCGACGTCCGGAGTTGTGGTGTCGAGTAGGTTCCATAGTTCAATGGCGTGTCTGTGGACCGAGCAGGTGTTGAGCAGGATGCACTTCAGGTGGTTGTTGTTGGAGCTCTGCTTGGCATGTGTGGATGCGGTGTAGGTCCTGATGCAGCAGAACTTGCAGGATTGGCAGGTGAAGGGTCCGTGGGTGCATCCTGGGACGGCTCGGTTGCAGTCGGGGAGTCGGCCGGTGTTGAGGGCAGTGAGGGTGGCGGCGTCGTATGTTTGGCGGGTGGGATGGTTTCTGCGGGGTCCAGGGGGTCTGACGCTGGGCGCCGTCCAGGCGCGAACGGGCACAGACGGGCTTACCTTTGCGCGTACGCGACTCTGCCATAGGTGTGGAGTGGAGGGGGGCAGAGCGAGGGAGGAGCAGCTGGGAGGCGGGAGCAGGGTGGCGAGTGGGGAGGGGATTGGTCCGGAGATGCTGGAGGGAACGGGGGTGGTGCCGCATGGGAGCAGCGGCAGGGAGCGGGGTGGAGAGATGGGCACAACTAAATAATGGCAGACGAGATCGGGGGCACAACCAAGGAGGTCACTGGCACAAAAACAATGAAATTCAATTATTGCTGGCACAGACGAGATCGGGGCACAACGGAGGAGGTCACTGGCACAAAAACAGTCACTGGCACAAAAACAATGAATTTCAATTAATGCTGGCACAGACGAGATCGGGGGGAACAACGGAGGAGGTCACTGGCACAAAAACAATGAAATGCAGGCGATGCAAAGCAGATACAATACCAGGCACCACAAGGCCCACTAAGGAGGGCTGCGTGGCGGGTGGAGCGACCGGTTCTGACCAGGTCAGGTCGGTCACAGCTCCTCGCCTCGCGGGTCTTGCCTTATGTTGTTAGTGGGAGGGAGGAGCAGCTGGGAGGCGGGAGCGGGGTGGCGAGTGGGGAGGGGATCGGTCCGGAGATGCTGGAGGGAACGGGGGTGGGGCCGCGGGGGAGCAGCGGCAGGGAGCGGGGAGCGGGGTGGAGAGACGGGCACAACAAAATAATGGCAGACGAGATCGGGGGCACAACCAAGGAGGTCACTGGCACAAAAACAGTCACTGGCACAAAAACAATGAAATTCAATTATTGCTGGCACAGACGAGATCGGGGGCACAACGGAGGAGGTCACTGGCACAAAAACAATGAAATGCAGGCAATGCAAAGCAGATACGATACCAGGCACCACAAGGCACACTAAGGAGGGCCGTGTGGCGGGTGGAGCGACCGGTTCTGACCAGGTCAGGTCGGTCACAGCTCCTCGCCTCGCGGGTCTTGCCTTATGTTGTTAGTGGGAGGGAGGAACAGCTGGGAGGCGGGAGCGGGGTGGCGAGTGGGGAGGGGATCGGTCTGGAGATGCTGGAGGGAACGGGGGTGGGGCCACAGGGGAGCAGCGGCAGGGAGCGGGGAGCGAGGTGGAGAGACGGGCACAACAAAATAATGGCAGACGGGATCGGGGGCACAACCAAGGAGGTCACTGGCACAAAAACAGTCACTGGCACAAAAACAATGAAATTCAATTATTGCTGGCACAGACGAGATCGGGGGCACAACGGAGGAGGTCACTGGCACAAAAACAATGAAATGCAGGCAATGCAAAGCAGATACGATACCAGGCACCACAAGGCACACTAAGGAGGGCCGTGTGGCGGGTGGAGCGACCGGTTCTGACCAGGTCAGGTCGGTCACAGCTCCTCGCCTCGCGGGTCTTGCCTTATGTTGTTAGTGGGAGGGAGGAACAGCTGGGAGGCGGGAGCGGGGTGGCGAGTGGGGAGGGGATCGGTCTGGAGATGCTGGAGGGAACGGGGGTGGGGCCACAGGGGAGCAGCGGCAGGGAGCGGGGAGCGAGGTGGAGAGACGGGCACAACAAAATAATGGCAGACGGGATCGGGGGCACAACCAAGGAGGTCACTGGCACAAAAACAGTCACTGGCACAAAAACAATGAAATTCAATTACTGCTGGCACAGACGAGATCGGGGGCACAACGGAGGAGGTCACTGACACAAAAACAGTTACTGGCACAAAAACAATGAATTTCAATTATTGCTGGCACAGACGAGATCGGGTGCACAACGGAGGAGGTCACTGGCACAAAAACAATGAAATGCAGGAGATGCAAAGCAGATACGATACCAGGCACCACAAGGCATACTAAGGAGGGCCGCGCGGGGGTGGAGCGACCGGTTCTGACCAGGTCAGGTCGGTCACAGCTCCTCTCGGGTCTTGCCTTATGTTGTTAGTGGGAGGGAGGAGCAGCTGGGAGGCGGGAGCGGAATGGCGAGTGGGGAGGGGATTGGTCCGGAGATGCTGGAGGGAACGGGGGTGGGGCCGCGGGGGAGCAGTGCAGGGAGCGGGGAGCGGGGTGGAGAGACGGGCACAACAAAATAATGGCAGACGAGATCGGGGGCACAACCAAGGAGGTCACTGGCACAAAAACAGTCACTGGCACAAAAACAATGACTGTCAAATCCCATAGAATCTAATCAGTGCACAGTCTCTGTTCAGAGCGCAGCACTCAAAAGCCTGTCACCTGCTCTATCCTTCATCTCTTAGATGCCATCCACCTCGCTTCTTACCCCCTCACAAAGCCTGGTTGAAAGAGCACATTTCTCATAGCCAATGAGGCTGCCACCGGTAGCCCCTCCAGGGCCAATATTAGCACCCCTATTAAATTATTGTGATAGAGATACTGTTCTCCAACATGCCAGGAAGAAGGATCCCCTCCAATTTCAAGGATCCATGATAAATATACATCTGTACTTTTCTACAGTGGTCCAAGAGGCCTGAGGTAAAATCCTGGATGTGTAAAGATTTTGGAGAACTAAGAAAGTGAAACACTTCATATTCTACCCAACCGAACAACATTTTAAATGGTATGATAAGACACACACAATCACAGATGTGAAGGAAGCTCCCAAATTCATCAAGAAACAAGACGAACTGCAGAGCAGCACAACACCCTCTGGTACGCCCATGAAGGGTCAACATGCAGACAAGCCGACACTTAACACCAGTGATGTGGAGTGATGCTGGAGTAAAGGATACCCGAGTGGCCCGGTAGGAGGTTACAAAGATGCTCGCCTCCATCTAAGGTGGAATTGTTTTGATCCTTTCCTTGTGGCGGTGTCCTCAGACGTTGATGGCCTGGATGAACCATATGTCTTGCCTAGCTGAATTAGTTAGTCACTTTCTTTAAACATTATGCATTTACGTGAGTAAAACAAATTTATAGAGATAGTGGTGGCCAGCACTGTAAGCCCACATGTGTACATCACACACAATTCATTTTGAGATGTGGTTTCTGTTACAAGTTCTTGGAGTTAGTTTCCCAGTAAGTTGGGGATATCAGTGTGGGTGCGAATGGGAGTGATTTGTTGCTATGTTTTTGTTCAAGGCAATGCATACATCCCACCTAGACATTCATCAGACATACTGGTATCTGATATCATGTCTGGCTGTTTTGTTTGTAAGTGAATGACGTGGAACTAATAGGTTGTATGGACCGTTTACAAGCTCCTTGAGAGTAGCATCTGTGGGGATAAGTTGGGGGCTGGGTAAGTGGGAGATGCATGACCTTGATCGGTTGTCGGAAGGGGCTCAAAGTTATGCTACAAGGTGCAGTATTCTAAATATGTTTTATTAATGTAACTTATGTACGGACAGTGGAGACCACCGTCTGGTTTATGTTGATAGTAATTTGCACTTGGAAATGCTAATAAAAAACTTTACAAATGGCTGGATGTTTTGTATGGTGAAAGAGTGACTGTATAGTCGTTAATGGTTAAGAGGAGGAGCTCAATTTTGACACAAAGTCCTCGTGTTCTCTAATTCACAAAAGGCCAGAAAGGGGCTAACATAAGTAGATAAGCCTTGTATAGACCTGGTGATGCTACAGACTGTGCAGCTAGACCCAAGAAACAGACGACCTTTGATGCAAAATGGGGATTGGACAGGTTATTTGTATCTTTTAGCTCCTATTCCAGAGGGGTGTTAATGCTAATCTGCAAAATGCTTGGCATCATATTTACTGAGAAATATGCTGACCCAGAGGGTAGTTATTTAGTGATTTCAGGCACCTCCTAGAAACCCAGTCACCCTGATTGATATGTAAGGCCCCACCCAGTACTGACACAACAGACTAACCATACACACTCCCTGAGAAGGTAGATGGACACAGGAACTAGTATGAGACCGGCAAAGCCAGGGAGTGACCGAATAAAGAGGTATGAGGTAGGAATAGGGCAGGCACTGAAACTGCTGAAACTAGAGGCTGTCTGACTGCTAAAACATGATGAAGATAGAGGGTATTCCTTTTATTCTATTGTCCATGATTCCCTCTCACACAGAAACTACTGGCTGGTATCACAAGCAGTGCTGTGACATACACTTTCTGACTATTCCCCAGTGAAAATGATATTGGATATTCCCATCCCTTTGGATGCCCTACTCGACTGGTGTCTTGTGCTGAGATGTGAAAGGCTATCCTAGATTGCTTTGCTTCAGTCTCTAAATTTCTTTTTTTTTTTAAATCCTTTTTATTAATGGATATCACAGGCAGAATTAAACAGAACAATCAAATTTTTATTGTACATAATTTCCAATGTCTTTAAAGATTATTACAAAAGGCAGTTTACCATAGCTAATAAGTAATAGTCAATTCTCCGACAGACAAATGAAAAATATTTGTAAAAAAAAAAAGAAAAAAGGGTTTACAAAAATAAATACAATCTTATCTGAATTTGAATTAAGCACGACTTCAAAACAGGTTAGTTAGTGTCGGGTATATAAAACATGCCTCCCCATATTCTCTTTACTTTAATCATTGCTTTCAATCCTCTTTTCCTAGCTAAAGATAGCTCCATATGATGTATCTCTTTAACCAAGCACCACCATTCATTCACATTAGGTGCTTGATCAGCTATCCAAGCTCTGGCCAAAACTAACCTTGCACATGCCAGCACAATAAAAATTAAATCTTGAAAACGTGTAGGGTTAGTCTGTATACCTAGCAGTATCATTTTGGATGTTAAAGGTGCATCAATTAGCAATTTCAATCTCAATATCTTCCCTATACTATTCCAAAAGGAAGCTAGCGCAGGGCATAGAACCAACATGTGTTCTAGATCTGCCGCTTGTAAATGACATTTGGGGCATTTGGTTCGATCGTTAGAAGCATTATTCAAGGACCATTTACTTATTTGCAGAGGAGTGTAGTAAAGTTGGCAGATTGTTTTATATGCTTGCAGTTTTAAGCTTGAAGAATGAACCAGCGTATCAATTTTCTTTAAGGAGTAAGATATTTAATTCGAAGTAATACCTGTTGGAAAGCAAAGGGCCCATTTCTCTGCTATTTTTGGACACTCGTCTGGTTTATTTTCAGTAAGACATTTGTATCCCTCACTAATGGTTACTGTTTGATTTTCATCTCCTTTGTACAAACATTGCCAAAAATCCGAATCCAAAATCCCTTTCATTTTTAATTTTCTTACAAAAAAATCACGAATTTGTGTATATTTAAAGTAAGTATGCTCTGGTAGTTTGTACAATAACCTTAATGTTTCAAACTCCAAAAAGCCTGAGGAACCGTAAAGATCCCCAAGTTTCGATATTCCTAGTCTCTCCCATATTTTACACCCAGAATCAGAAAAATACTAGGTAAGCCTGGGTTGTTCCAAAGACTTAAGAGTGGGTGATAGAAGGTTAGCTTGTTCTGATTCATAAGTATCCTCCAGATGCTAATTATGTCCTTTGCAGTCTTAAACCTCACCCTTTTGAAGTAATTTGGATCGTTACTTCTAGCCAAAAACTGCAAGCATTCTGGCCCCAGCATAAATCTCTAAATTTCTAAAGCTTTGGGAACCATTTAAAACTTATATTAAAGAAGTGACAATATCCAAGCTGGGGAGGATACTTGAGGACCTACAGACAGACCTAGAAGGAATTGAAGTTAAGCAATAAGAAGAGCAACAGGCTAAATGAAAGGCCTATGATGTTTAGCTGAAATAAGTGCATTACAGGCTAGGGAAATGAAGGCCTGGCTATAGACAGTTGTGATGTACTGGGTGTTTTCACAGCATTGTATGTACATTTTTATGCCTTAAGCGGGACCACGCTTGCATACAACTACAATAACACCTTGAGGGGATTGTTATTGCTTCATTAGAAGATCATCATGGAGAGCTAGTACACGATCAGAGCGGGGATTATTGCCACCTTCAATAATCTGGCTGACAGCAAAGCCCCAGGAACAGACAGCCTAATGATAGAGTTTTATAGATCTTTTTGTAATATTCTAGCGTTCTGCCCTACAGTGAAGCACCACTGAAAAGGGGATACTTCCACCACTGCTTAGGGAAACAAATATGAAAACATTGCCCAAGCCTGGCTAGGATGCTGCGAGATACCAGTCCTACAGGCCTCTTCATCTAATAAACATCAATAGAAAAATGCTAGCTAAGATAATTGAAAAAGAGATCATGATGCAGATGGAAGCCAAAGCAGAGCCCAGGTCTTTTTATATGCCAAGAAAGCCTTTGATTCCTTGGAGTGGCCTTATTTTATAGTGGTCCTTCGGCATGTTAATGTGGGGGCACACATGCTGAGATTGCTGAGATTGATTTACCTGTAACTTAAGGATCCTTTAGCCAGAACCACAGTCCTCTTTTATATCGGACCCTCTTCCCAGTTCCAATGAGAGTAGGCAGGGATGCCCGCTCTGTTGTGTGTGGTAGCCATTGAGCTCCTGGCCTACTGGCTAAGAGAACAGCACGGGCATCGAGGACTGGTGTTTCAGTCAGGGAAGTATTAGCATTCATGCTTGCAAATGATACCCTGTTTTTCCAGTGATTCACCTTTTTAGGTCTTACCTGAGACAGCGCAGGCACTGTCTCTTCGAGACATGTAGTAAGTGGTTTTTAAAAGTGCCACCAGAGGCTTTTGCTGGCCTACAGCTTGCGTTAGCGAGCTTGTGCACGTGCACAGCTGCCATCTGTGTTTTTATTGCTGTAATCAGACTCCTCTGCTTGCACTGCTCACCTCCCTTTTCCCCCTCCCTCCTATTCAGCTACATTTGTGTCTTCTAGCTTTGAATCATGCTCCTCTGCTCGCACTCCCCCTCCCTTCTCCCCTCCTCCTCATCAGTTTCATTTGTGTCTTCTATCACTGTGAATGCTCCTGCTTCCACCAGGCACACACACCACCAGCCGTCAGTGCATGCTTCCACCAAGCATACACACACCACCAGCAGTCAGTGCACGCTTTCTCCGGGCACACGCACTAACAGCTGTCATTGCACGCTTTCACCAGGCACTCACACCACCAGCCGTCAGTCCACGCTTCCACCAGGCAAACACACCACCAGCTGTCAGTGCACGCTTCCACCTGGCACACACATCACTAGCCGTCAGTGCACGCTTCCACCGGGCATACACACCACCAGCCGTCAGTGTGCGCTTCCACCGGGCACACACACCACCAGCCGTCAGTGCACACTTCCACCAGGCACACACACCACCAGCCATCAGTACACGCTTCCACCAGGCACACACACCATCAGCCGTCAGTGCATGCTTCCATCAGGCACACACCACCAGCCGTCGGTACATCCTTCCACCAGGCACACACACAACCAGCCATCAGTGCAGGCTTCCATCAGGCACACACACCACCAGCCGTCGGTGCATGCTTTCACTGGGCATACACACCACCAGCTGTCAGTGCACGCTTCCACTAGGCACACACACTACCAGCCGTCAGTGCACGCTTCCACCAGGCACACACACCACCAGCCATCAGTGCACGCTTTCACCAGGCACACACACTACCAGCCGTCAGTGCACGCTTCCACCAGGCACACACACCACCAGCCGTCAGTGCACGCTTTCACCAGGCCCACACACCATCAGCCAACAGTGCACGCTTCTACCAGGCACACACACCACCAGCCGTCAGTGCATGCTTCTACCAGGCACACACCACCAGCCTTCGGTGCACGCTTCCACCAGGCACACACACTACCAGGTGTCAGTGCACGCTTCCACCAGGCACACACACAATCAGACATCAGTGCACGCTTCCACCTGGCACACGCACAATCAGACATCAGTGCACGCTTCCATCAGGCACACACACCACCAGCCGTCAGTGCACACTTTCACCAGGCACACACCCTACCAACCGTCACACACTACCAGCCTTCGGTGCACGTTTCCACCAGGCCCACACCACCAGCCGTCAGTGCTCTCTTTCACCGGGCACATGCACCACCAGCTGTCATCGCACGCTTTCACCAGGCACACACACCACCAGCTGTCAGTGCACGCTTCTAACAGGCACACACACCACCAGCCGTCAGTGCATGCTTTAACCAGGCACACACACCACCAGCCATCAGTACATAAGTATTTAATGAGCAATCAATGAATGCACGCTTCCACCAGGCACACACACCACCAACCGTCAGTGCACACTTCCACCAGGCACACACACCACCAGCCGTCAGTGCACGCTTCCACCAAGCATACACACACCACCAGCAGTCAGTGCACGCTTTCTCCGGGCACACGCACTAACAGCTGTCATCGCACGCTTTCACCAGGCACTCACACCACCAGCCGTCAGTCCACGCTTCCACCAGGCAAACACACCACCAGCTGTCAGTGCACGCTTCCACCAGGCACACACATCACTAGCCGTCAGTGCACGCTTCCACCGGGCATACACACCACCAGCCGTCAGTGTGCGCTTCCACCGGGCACACACACCACCAGCCGTCAGTGCACACTTCCACCAGGCACACACACCACCAGCCATCAGTACACGCTTCCACCAGGCACACACACCATCAGCCGTCAGTGCATGCTTCCATCAGGCACACACCACCAGCCGTCGGTACATCCTCCCACCAGGCACACACACAACCAGCCATCAGTGCAGGCTTCCATCAGGCACACACATTACCAGCCGTCAGTGCACACTTTCACCAGGCACACACACTACCAGCCGTCAGTGCACGCTTCCACCAGGCACACACACCACCAGCCGTTGGTGCATGCTTTCACTGGGCATACACACCACCAGCTGTCAGTGCACGCTTCCACTAGGCACACACACTACCAGCCGTCAGTGCACGCTTCCACCAGGCACACACACCACCAGCCATCAGTGCACGCTTTCACCAGGCACACACACTACCAGCCGTCAGTGCACGCTTCCACCAGGCACACACACCACCAGCCGTCAGTGCACGCTTTCACCAGGCCCACACACCATCAGCCAACAGTGCACGCTTCTACCAGGCACACACACCACCAGCCGTCAGTGCATGCTTCTACCAGGCACACACCACCAGCCTTCGGTGCACGCTTCCACCAGGCACACACACTACCAGGTGTCAGTGCACGCTTCCACCAGGCACACACACAATCAGACATCAGTGCACGCTTCCACCTGGCACACGCACAATCAGACATCAGTGCACGCTTCCATCAGGCACACACACCACCAGCCGTCAGTGCACACTTTCACCAGGCACACACCCTACCAACCGTCACACACTACCAGCCTTCGGTGCACGTTTCCACCAGGCCCACACCACCAGCCGTCAGTGCTCTCTTTCACCGGGCACACGCACCACCAGCTGTCATCGCACGCTTTCACCAGGCACACACACCACCAGCTGTCAGTGCACGCTTCTAACAGGCACACACACCACCAGCCGTCAGTGCATGCTTTAACCAGGCACACACACCACCAGCCATCAGTACATAAGTATTTAATGAGCAATCAATGAATGCACGCTTCCACCAGGCACACACACCACCAACCGTCAGTGCACACTTCCACCAGGCACACACACCACCAGCCGTCAGTGCACGCTTTTACCAGGCACACACACCACCAGCCGTCAGTGCACGCTTCCACCAGGCACACACACCACCAGCCGCCAGTGCACTCTTTCACCAGGCACACACACCACCAGCCCTCAGTGCATAAGTATTTAATGAGCAATCAACGAATGGAAGAATTGTTAACATTTGAGTTGTGTGGGCTTTTTTGTCCCAATGCTCTCAACGTACGTTTAGATATATTAGGGAGTGCCTATTTATTTGCATGTGTGTAACATAATACTCTCTGTCGGAGTAACTCAATCAATTTTTTTTTGTATGTTCATACTCCTGTCTCTGTATATGTGTACAGATGCAGGAGCATTTCTGTCAATTTATTGATAGATGGATGATTGTAGACAGATGCATGTGCCTGTTCCTGTGCTGCAAGCATTGTTTTGAGGTTTTCATGCTCATTGTTTCTCTGTCCCAGTTTGCAGATATGAATTCCTCGAGAAATATATTTATAGTTGGATTTGCCATTTTCTCTGGACTTACTGTCCCCAACTGGGTGAATGAAAACGCGCGGGTCATGGAGACTGGTGAGTATAAAATAGTCATAGTGAAAATTAAATTAATAATAAAAATAATGACAATATTCTGTTATTTTTAAACTCAGCATTATTGTGTGGGGAAATAGTATCACCTGTATTGCCTGGAAGCTGGCAGGCTCTAGCATGAAGCACTAGTTAAAATTAACAGCATTACTATCTTTACTATTCATCAGCTGGCGGGTATACATTTTTGGGCAGATACTCAGCCGATCCCGTTTGATTTCTGCTGCATCTTCGGCTTTTTTATTCGTGTTTAATTGAATCTTACAGGTTTCATTGTGTATCCACACATCCAAAGTAAAGGTTCCCTTGACTTCTTTGTAGTACCTGCGCAGTGCGCAATCTAAAAACAGTACCTCACAATTATACCCCGGAGGAACACTTTGTAAGGAACTAACTGGGATTTGCATCACAACATGAGAATAATAAATACGAAAAACTTACCTTACCGGGTCCCGCGCTGCCTCCGTTCCGGGTTCCGCGCACGCATTTTCCTGGAACAGGAAGCATGCATCCTCCTTACCCTCCCCTAAGCCAATCATATTGCTGCAATGGCAGCGTCGTGATTGGTGCATACAGCGCCCAGCTGGGCGCTTGTAGGGAGGAAACTTCCTCTATGTATGATGCATGCAGCCTAAATAGAGAAAATGTAGGGTGCTCAAGAATGTTTTGGACGGCCCCAGAGGGCCAACCAAGCAGTCAGGACCCACAACAGTGGGCAAGCCACTTCTCCCGCATCAACCAGGCATACCCTCCTGCCAGCCCCCAACCAGGCATACTCTGCCTTCCGCTTTCTCGCATAGCGAGAAGCAAAACAATAAAATGGTATTTAAAATACAATTTTATGTTTCTTTCTGCTTCTCGCACTACGATAATGCGGTGCGGCGACGCTCCTCTGCCCTAATGAAGGAGCCGCCCCTAAGACAGTGTAATGGGAGCCGATATTGTGTGTCACACAGTGGCATTGTCTGAGTTGGCAGGTATTATGTCTGTAAGATATAGAAGACTCATCAGCCCCTAGTCGCATATTGCGGGGGTGAGGTAGGCGCGCAATGCCCATAGGGCTCAAAGGGCTTCAGGTCCCCTACCCCTCAACCCCCTGTCATGTGTGTCAGCCCGGGCAGAAACAGATTCCGGGGTGCACACACAGACAGTTTTTGAGCTGCTGGGGGCTGGCTGGTCTGGCGTCCGTCTTATTGCAGACGCATCCGAGTATTTCACAGGTCTTTAAAAGACCATTTACTTGTTTTTTTCATATTTATTTATTGAGAAAAAGAACTTAACAATACATAGAAACAAGAATATGTATACAATATTCCCCATATATGACCCCAGGTCACTCCCCACGCCGCTCGACCCCTCTGGGACCGGAGGGCTGACGAGGTTCGCCGCTGGTGTGCCCCGGGTTTCACATTCCTCTCAGTAACTTGTTGTTGCCCCTGTATTTGTCTATCTTTACTGATCTTATTTTTTGGAGTCTTGGTGCTCCCTGTGCGCCCCTGCCCCTCTGTGCCCCCCGCTCCCCGCTTCCCGCCGCTGCTCCCCCGCGGCCTGCCCCCTTTTTCCTTCTTTACCCCGCCCATTGGCCGCCCCGCTCCCGCCTCCCAGCTGCCCCTCCCTCCCACTTGGCCTCTCATGGAGGTCGCGCGGCGCAGGTGAGCGTGACCTGACCCCAGGTCACTCCCCACGCCGCTCAACTCCTCTGGGACCCGAGGGCTGATGAGGTTCGCCGCTGGTGTGCCCCGAGTTTCGCATTCCTCTCAGTAACTTGTTGTTGCCCCTGTATTTGTCTATCTTTACTGTTTCTTATTTTTTGGAGTCTTGGCGCTCCCTGTGCGCCCCTGCCCCTCTGGGCCCCCCCCCACTCCCCGCTTCCTGCCTCTGCTCCCCCGCAGCCCCGCCCCCTTTTTCCTTCTGTACCCCTGCCCAACCATTGGCCTCCCGATCCCGCCTCTCAGCTGCCCCCCTCCCTCCCATTTCGCCTCTTATGGAGGCTGCGCAGCGGACGCTCAAAGCGGGCGCGCCGCTGGTGTGCCAAAGGCACGCCAAAGGCAAGCCCACCTGCGCCCCTCCGCGCCTGGACCACACCCAGCGCTAGAACCCTGGCCCCAGCCGATGCCAGGGCTCCCGACTGAGATACAAGACCACCACCCTCATCGCACTCAACACCGGACGACCCGCCGCCTGCCACCGAGCCACCCCGAGGCACAACCACGGACCCTTCACCTGCCATGCCTGCAAATTCACCTGCCTCCGAACCTGCACCCCGCCCACAGAACACAGCAACAATAACAACAACCACCTCAAGTGCATCGTCTCAACATCCGCTCCATCCACAAACACGCCATCGAACTCTGGGAACTCCTTAATACAACAGCACCAGACGTCGCCTTCCTCACGGAAACCTGGATGAACACCTCCTCGGCCCCCGACATCATCAAAGCCATCCCAGATGGCTACAAAATCACCCGGTAGGACCGCGTCAACAAAACTGGAGGAGGAATCGCCATCATCTACAGGAACACCATCAGTGTCACGACCAACGCCGAAGACACACTCACTGCCGCCGAAAACCTACACTTCCAGATCCACTCCGACCCCCAGACCACCCACAGAGGAACGCTCATCTATAGACCCCCGGGCCCATGGACACAATTCAGGGAAACCATCGCTGACTTCATCAGCCCGCATTCCCTAGCCTCACCAGAGTACATCCTCCTAGGGCACCTGGAGAAAAACAGCGACACCAACACCTCCACCCTGCTCGACAACCTCGACAACCTCGGGCTCAAGCAACTGGTGGACACGCCCACCCACCTCGCTGGCCACACGCTCGACCCCGTCTTCTACGCCAGCAACCTTCAGCCACTCCACCGAACTACACTGGACCGACCACAGCTGCATCCACTCACCTTCAAGAAAAGCACATCCCACGACCACACGCTACAGATCCCCCGCAGATGCTGGAGCAAAGTCACCACAGACCAGCTGACCACATCGCTGAGCCAGAAACCACCTGTCGACACCCCTGACACCAACGACGCAGCACACAATCTCGCACAGTGGATTACCAACTGCGCCGACAACCTCCCTACACTGAAGAAACCCCCAGGCAAGACTAGCAACAGAAAAACCTCATGGTTCACAGACGCTCTCAAAATCGCAAAGAAATCATGCCTAACCCTCGAAAAAGCTTGGCGCCACAATAGGACATCAGAAAACATGACAGCCCTCAAGAGCGCCACCCGTGAATACAACCAGATGATCCGCACCACCAAAAGGACATCGAGCGGCTGGACAACAACACCCACAACAGCAAGGAACTCTTCAGCATAGTCAAAGAGCTCTCCAACCCCAGCGCCAGCAACAACGACTTCACACCGTCGCAAGACCTCTGCAACTCCCTCGCCACATTCTTCCACCGCAAGATCGCAGATATGCAAGACAGCTTCGGACCCCAGACTCGGCCTCCAACCACCAAACCAACGACCCCCACCACCAGCCTCAGCGCATGGACCCCCATCAGCACTGAAGACACCACCCACGTCATGAACACCATCACTCTGGCTCCCCCTCCGACCCATGCCCTTATCATATCTTCAACAAAGCTGACACCATCATCGCACCCCACCTCCGGAACGTCATCAACTGCTTCTTCACGTCAGCCACCTTCCCTGAAAGCTGGAAACACGCAGAAATCAATGCCCTTCTGAAGAAACCAACAGCGGACCCTAAAGACCTCAAGAACTTCCGCCCCATCTCTCTTCCCCCCTTCCCGGCTAAAGTCATCGAGAAGACCGTCAATAAACAGCTGACTGCATTCCTCGAAGCAAACAACTCGCTCGACCCATCCCAGTCCGGATTTCGAGACAACCACAGCACTGAGACCGCCCTCATCGCAGCCACCGATGACATCAGGACCCTGATGGACAACGGAGAGACAGACGCTCTCATCTTCCTGGACCTCTTGGCAGCCTTTGATACCGTCTGCCATCGCACCCTAATAACCCGCCTCTACAACACCGGGATCCAAGGAAAGGCCCTAGACTGGATCACATCATTCCTCTCGGACAGAACCCAGAGAGTCTGCCTCCCTCCCTTCCGCTCCGAGGCCACCAAGATCATCTGCAGCGTACCCCAAGGCTCCTCACTCAGCCCAACCCTCTTCAATATCGACGTAAGAGCCCCCTCGCCACCATCGCACACAAACACAACATCAACATCATCTCCTACGCCGACGACACCCAACTGATACTCTCCCTCACCAAAGACCCATTCACCGCCAAACCAACTTCCAGGATGGAATGAAAGAGGTCGCAGAATGGATGATTCACAGCCGTCTGATGCTCATCTCGGACAAGACAGAGGTTCTCATCCTCGGACAATCCCCATCCGCCTGGGACGACTCCTGGTGGCCCGCACCGACACCCACGGACCACTCACACAACCTTGGATTCATCCTGGACTCCTCCCTCACAATGACCAAGCAAGTCAACGCAGTCTCGTCCTCATGTTTCAACACCCTGCGCATGCTCCGAAAGATCTTCCGGTGGATCCCCACAGAAACCAGAAAGACGGTCACCCAGGCCCTCGTCACTAGCCGACTGTACTACAGGAACGCCCTATATGCAGGAACCACAGCCAAACTTCAGAAGCGCCTTCAGCGCATACAGAACGCCTCTGCACGACTCATCTTCGACATCCCTCACCAAAGCCATATATCCGCCCACCTGAGAAACCTGCCCTGGCTCCCCGTCAGCAAGAGGATCACTTTCAGGCTGCTCACCCATGCACACAAAGCGCTCCACAACATGGTCTCCGAATACCTCATCAACCGCCTCTTGTTCTACACCCCCACTCGCCAGCTCCGCTCCACCAGCCTCACCCTCGCCACCGTCCCACGGATTCGCAGAACCACCACCGGAGGAAGATCGTTCTCCTACCTGGCAGCCAAGACATGGAACTCCCTCCCCGTACACCTACGACTGACCCAGGACCAGCTCACCTTCAGGAAACACCTCAAGACCTGGTTATTCGAGCAATAGCGGCACCCCCCCCCCTTTCCCTACAGAGCCTTGAGACCCTCACGGGTGAGTAGCGCGCTCTACAAATGTTTTGATTGAAAGTAACAATAAACCATATATAATAATTAACAATAAGTAATAGATAAGTTATATAAAATTATAGAGCAAAGGAAGAAAATAATTTTAGTATATATATTAGAAAATAAATAATATAAGTTTTGTAGAGTAGAAAAAGGAAAAGGTAACAAAGAGAACCTAAATGAATACACAAACATTTGATAAATAATAAAGTATAAATATATGAAAATATATATAAATTAAATAAGTATTAGAATATAAGGCTATATCGTATGATAAGAGTGGAAAGAAAATAATTCAAGGTTTGTGAAGAAAGTGAGCCTAAACTTGCTGAAAAATGTCCTCTTGATCCTGTAATTTATAAATAAAACGTTCATGAGAAGCAGTTTGAATCATTGCTACCATCCATTCTTCCTGCGTAGGGGGACTAGATGATTTTCAATGTTGCAGGATAACACATTTTATTTGGTTGTTCCATTGCAGTTTGGGCTGCAGCCCTACAAAGACCTGTAGGAAATAAGATACAGCAGGAGTAGCCAACTTTTTGAACGATTGCAAGGCCTGTGAAACATGCAGGTTTCATAACATAAACAAAATGCAGACTGTACGGGATTTCGGTAATTGTACATATGATACGTCAATAGTGTGATGGGCTATCAAATATATAATAGGGAGTGGTCCGATCAGTGAAACTATGCATAGCTAATTGCTCTTATCAGGGGTCCGAGGATGGCAGGGGGGGTGGGAGATCTATCCCTCGATACATCGCCCATTGGGTCCAGAGTTTCCTATGTTTTTGGGGGCAGTCACGAGCTAAAAACACAGCAATTTCTGCCCCCATACATCTGTCTAGTTCGGTCTTCCATTTGCCTATAGTTGGGAGAGAAGTCCCCTTCCACGCTGGGCAATATCGCGCTTGGCAATAGTGAGGGCTAAGAACAATAAATGTTGGTTGTATTTATTTCCCCCAATGTCTTCTGTACTGTGTAGGAGGAAGAGTCGGGGGTTGTGTGGGAGTTCACATAATAGGAATATATATCCACTGCAGCAATACCCCCACAATACATAGAGTGTGCGCAGGTGTGGAGTGTGACCCTTATCGCTCCTCCGATCCAAAGAAATTTATTTTGTATGGCATTTACTTGCGCAAACCAGGATCGTGGGATGGCATAGGGGAAATTTTGTAGTCTGTATAGAATTCAGGCAGAGACACCATCTTAAAAATGCTCGATTGCCCAGACAGTGACAGTGGAAGACCATATTGTCGTTTCAATATTTAGACTTGTGATCAAAGGAGTAATATTATGTGCCCTGCAGGATACCGTTTTTAGCTGTGGAGAGTGCAGTATGTAAAAGACGATGTTGCAAAAGTGTAATAGTAATAAGACCATATTGTCGTTTCAATATTTAGACTTGTGATCAAAGGAGTAATATTATGTGCCCTGCAGGATACCGTTTTTAGCTGTGGAGAGTGCAGTATGTAAAAGACGATGTTGCAAAAGTGTAATAGTAATAAGACTTTGTAGCGACTGGATTTTCGGACCAGGTGGGATCAGCTCCTGAGAGCCTCTCTAACCCAGCCGGAACGTAATCACCTCCCTCCTCAGGACCATCTATCCAGGCACCTGGGTACCTACCTGAGGATGGGGAACTCGCAATATACAAGCTCATATCATCAGAAACACCACTAAATCTATAGGGATACTAAGAATACTCACTGATTACTAAGGACATCCATGCCCTACACCACACTCATACCTCATAGTCTCGCGACCACATGGGTCCAGACTAATCTACCCTGGGGCAGTTCTGATTATCTACCATTACACACTGATTCTCCTCAGTGCTCACTCGACACGCAATCTGGCGTGTCATACACACTGAGCTGCAGCCTCAGTGCTCACTCTCTTTCTATTATGTCCCCAATCCAGCGGGACTTACACACCAGTCTCCTACCTGGTGCTCACTCACTTACAATCCGATCTGCAATCCGGCAGATCTAGACACTGGTCTCCTTCCCAGTGCTCTCATTTACACACGATCTACAATCCGGCAGATCTAGACACTGGTCTCCTTCCCAGTGTTCTCATTAACGCCACTTACCAATGACGACCACTTTCCTATGAATACCTTCAGCTCTCTGTCTCTCTATGTTGGGAAGTCTCTCTCACTATTCACTAAGGGTTCGCTACTACAATAATATTATGGGATGGCCAAATTATTTGGCATAAACTTTATCCCTTAGTTGCAGGTCTCCTATCTCCCTAATTATTCAACTATCACTTACCTGATCAGGGGTAACATCTGTTCAAACAGTAATACCTGACTAGGAGACAAGGTTACCTCCACTGTATGGGGACAAAAGATATACACCACACTAGTTCACTAAGAACTGGAGTCTCTTTTGTTTTAACAATGATAAAATACACATACACAGATCAGCGGGGTCTCTATAACTAGCAGGAACTTTAACACACCGCTGAAAGAAAAGGATTAGACATACAATAGCCTAGGGAATAAGGACAAGATTAAGGGGTAAGTGTAAAAGAACGAGGTCACCTTGGGAGAATGAAGTCTTGCTCTAGCTGTCATCTGGGCTCCTCTCTCGTCTGTGTCTTGGCTCATCTCAGACTCTCTCTCTCCTGCACTCTTGGATAAACATCTGCGCTGATCACTTTGCACTGGATTTCTCTCCCCCACGGACTCTCTCCACCTTCCAACTTCAATCTAATGGTTTCTGCCGCTCTGATAACTGTTCATTCCACTAGCTTGTTCACTCTGTTTCAATGTTTCTGTGCCAATGTCCAATTAACTCCAGCTGCTCCCACAGGTTAATCCACGATATAACTTCAGTCTCTTCTAAAAGGCATTACTTCAGACTCCAGCTATTCACAACTCCTCCTGATAAGTAACTGCTTCTGACTGCTTCCTTCAGTTCCAGCTCACTGACTGTCTGTTTGTCTTCTCTCTGTTCCAAGCATTTTCTGTCTCTTCTCCTCCTGCAATTCCATTCCTCCAACTCCACCAATAGTCTCTGCTCCTCCAATTCAACTCACTGACTCCGCCTCTGCACTTCACTAATATAGAATGCTGTCTCCTCATGGAAAGTTCCAGCCAGCAGCTTCCTCCCACCGATCCCATGCACCAGGCTCCTTGCGCTAGACGCTCCCACAGTGACCAGCTGCTTGTTTCGTCTAGAGACCTGAGCCCAGAGACACTTCCTGATTAGATTCAGCTCTGGCCGGTTCTCTCCGGTTCGCTTAGGGCAAACAACAGCTCAAAACCAAAATATTACCTTTTCCCCTGAAGCCTCTCAGCTCCATCAAAATGGAGTCTGTCTAGTTCTGGACCTTGTAGGCCTAAGAAGAATGAAATAACCCTTAGCTCTGTCAGAGTACCTACATAAACCATACCAATGTGTAATATAAAGTCAGGACCACAGGATCCAACCTCTACTATAAGCAAAAATGACAGGCCAAAGCCAATAGGCAATAGATGGCCTCTTCTATGTCTGAAAGAAAGGGCCTAAAAGGGCCAACACAAGCTAGGAATACATATCCTAGATGTGAGCAAGATTAAAGTCTATATCACTGCCAACTAGGGCCAAAAAGCCTGTCAAGACAGACTTCTAAAATCATGTAATAAAATAATACAAGAGATAAGAGGAGTGTGAAGAGAAGGGATCATGGGCCATATGTATAAAAAAGAGTTTTGCGATTCTCAAATTGCGATTTTTAGCGAATCGCAATTAGAGAATCGCATAATGCAATGTATGTAGGATTTGCTAAAAAATGTGCAAATCCTACATATTCCTTATTTGCGAATCGTAAATTGAGATTCGCAAATATGGAATACCTTGCCATTCATTCCTATGAGCTAGGAGGCCCATAGGAATGAATGGGAAGACATTCGCAATTTGCAATTACCAATTAGAGAATCGCAAATTAAGAATGCAATTTCAAGGTTGCAAGGGTGCCAAAAGGGCACCCTGTTGCACCCCTGAAATATGTATGTGTGCACATTTTGCGCACATAAATGCCCTAAGGGCATGTATGTGCGACATATAGCTCTTTAAATTTTTTTTAAAAACGTGATTTTTTAAAGAAAATCGCAAATTACCGCCAACTTGAAGTTGGTGGTAATTTGCCATTCCTTAAGGCCAAATAGCAAATTTCTGGTGCTTTCAGAATTACATTTAAGGAATCGTAATTTGCAATTCCATAATTGCATTCGCAAAATAGAGAATCGCAAATTTTTCAATTCTGAGCTTTGCAATTCAATTTTGCAAAGCTCAAAAGGCTTTTTCCAATTCGCAAACTGGACGATTCTGAGAATCCGCCCATTTGCAAACGAGAAAAAGCCTTGCTACATATGGACCCAAATCCTTTAGTGTTTTCCCAATATATGCCCAAAAATTCTGCATGAAGGGCAGTCACAAAGTATATTGGGAAATTCACAGTTAACTCCAGTACACCTCCAACATTTAGAGTGAGGTAGAAGTCCTGCTATTTGTAATTTAAGAGGTGTCCAATGCCAATCATGTAGGATCTTAAAAAGGCAGAACTTCAAATGAGCCTCTCGGGTACCCTTTTCTAGGGCTTCTATCATATCTGACTAGTCACCGTCTTCAATAATAATTTGTAGACGGTCTTGCCATTTCTCTTGAAGAGCTTTAAGAAGTGGTTGTGAATATAGGTGGTGAATCAAGACACCATACAGTGCTGAAAATACCCCTTTATGTCGACCCCAAGTAAGAATGTAGTCTAAGATGGGTGAAGAATTCAGAGACCAGGGAGAAGAACGAAGATATCCTTTAAGACAGCACTGCAGTTATAAGTAACGTGTGAGCTGATGCGGCGGGAGATCAAACTCTTCACTAAGTGAAACAAAAGATTTTAGTTCTCCATTTAGGATAACTTGATCAATTGTGTGTATTACTCTTGATTTCCAACTTGACCATTGGAGTGCACAACCACTTATACAAATACTTTCATTACCCTAGGGTGGGGCTTTGAGGTGTAATCGGTGACCAACTAGGAGGATACAATGTGCATGTTGCCATGTTTGATAAGTAGCTTGCATTATTGGATGCGGGGGATAGGAACGTGGAAGACATAGTGGAGAAGTGTGGCTCAATGGTTAGAGCGGCAGACCCTGATGCAGAGGTCTAGCCCGGGACCAAGGTTCAATTCCCCGCCTCAGCGGGTCTTGGGCTCAAAAATTCCACGGACCTGATAATTCTCGCCTCTGTGCCTATTCTAATCATGGAGTCCCACTCTGCAACTCTGGGCAATAGCTTGCTTAATCTCCACAACGGCCCCCACAACGCTAAGGATGCCTGGCCTTCACCCTGTGGGTGCCCAGGAGTGGACGCCTCACAGGGAAAGCCAGGACGGGTTCCACAGCGGTATTCGTACAAGCGCCTTGAGACCCTTGCGGGTGAGTAGTGCGCTATACAAGTATCAATTTAGTCCATTAACACTATCGCTGCTAATGGTTTTTCCCTCCTGTGCTGAGGGTCAATGATTATGGGTGTGTTCATGACGAGCTCAGCTCATCATCAGCACAGCTCAACCGTGCCTCATGACGAGCTGAGCTCGTCATGAGCATCGAAGGGGTTAAGGAAATCTAGACCATTACTTCGATCAAGTATAGAATGTTCTGTTGTGATCCACTATGAAGGATCTGTTGCAGCCAGAAGTAAGTAAACTAGCTGTGAAAGATGTAAAGCTAAAAAGCTAAAGAATAATGTTCTAAGGATGGTAATCCCAAATGAGCCAATAAATTAGAAGCAGCTAGACGAGGCTTTGTAGATACCCAAACAAAAGATCGAATTCGGCATACACTCTGCGTAGTGTAGACAAGGGAACAAGAAGTGTGAGCATACCAAGTATATAGCTAAAGCGCGGTAAGGTAACTATCCTCACTGCTTGTACCCTTCCCCACATAGAGAGACCCATAAGAGACCATTTTGCAAAGTCAGTTTCCAAATATTTTAATTGGGAGGATTTCCAACAAAAGGGGAAACCATTAATTGATGCATTAGTGGTATCAGGACAAATCGGCAGAGCCTCACTTTTATCCCAGTTCACTTTGTAACCAGAATGAGTTGCAAAACCATCAATGATCTTAAATAAAGCTGGCAGAGAGTGAGGGAGATCTTTTAACAGGAGCAGAATATCTTCAGCATACAAGTATAATTTAGAAGTGCCTCCTGCTATATGTATACCTTGCACATGAGGTGAATGCCGAACGAGGGAAACAATTGGTTCAATTGCTAGTAAGAATAAAAGGGGGGAAAGAGGGCAACCTTGTCGGGTACCTCGCTTAATGGGAAAGGGATTGATAAAAATCCACCACAGTTGACTTGGGCTATAAGAGACGAACTTTAGAGATAAATTGGTCACCTAGGCCAAAACGTTTCATGGTTGCAAAAATATATTTCCAGTCAATGCGGTTGAATGCTTTTTCTGCATCCAATGAGAGAGCCAAAGCTCTATCATTGGATGCAGAATCTCCGTCATCTTATTTGCAGACCATAAAGTATAAGCCAGGGCACGGAGATGGTTCCTGGAAGAACGGCATGGGACAAAACCAACCTGTGACTGGTGTATGAGTGAGGGAATGACTTTACTTAAATGTGCCGCAAAAATACTACCGGTAGCTAAAATCTTTACATCACTGTTTATGAGGGAGATAGGTCAGTAACTGCTATAGACAAGTGGGTCTTTACTGGGCTTGGGAATAACCGCAATCAACGCTCTGCTAGAAATAGGACCAAGTGACTGTGTTTGAACCACCTATTGAAAGGCAATAAATAAAATATCAACAATCTCTGTCCCAGTCCATTTCTAAAATTCCTTAGGAAAACTGTCTTCTCCTGGAGATTTGTTGTAAGGCAGTAAATAAAGTATCAACAGTTTCTGTCCCAGTCCATTTATAAAATTCTGCAGGAAAACCGTGTTCTCCTGGAGATTTGTAGACAATTTACTTGTTAACAGGCTTTGTTGTTTTTTCAGCCCTTCTTAGAGCCCCTATATCTCTACTCTGCCTATTGCTGGAAGAATTAGCCCCCTCCGTCGAAATTTTTATAGTCCCACTCCCCCGAAATTTGTCTCTAGTTGCGCCTCTGGAGTGGGGCCCCATTTGGGGTTATGCCACTGGTGGTCGCTATGGGAGAGGGGGAGTCTGGAGAGGGTCTGGTATTCGGGCTGGTGTTGGGCTGCTGTTACATGCCCCTCCCCATGTTGTGAAGGGTGGCTTAGTAAGAGTAGAGTGCCAATTGTGTTAGTTCCCATTTTAACAGACATTCAATCGCAGTTTTTACCAACTGGTAATTGAAAATTCTAAATGCAAAGAAACGGGGTGCATATGCACAATAGCAGTGTAAATTACCTTGCAAATGTGAATTGCAAGGAACCTCCACACAATATGTCAAGAACTTTTCAGGAAATAATATGCCTACATTTTAGAAATTGATTCTAGATCATAGGTTGGTGAAATTGAAAGACATTTTATACACGTTAGACAGAGGTATTCTGGATTAAGCATTTTCTGCAATATGTAAGTACCCCCAGGGAGGGGGACACAATAGGCGCTCATGCTAACTGCATTTCTGTGATTTTATCCTTGGTCCCTTTGTTACATTTACATTCTTTAAGGGCAAAGCCACACTGTACAACTATACGATTTGAAGCGAAAGCTATGGGGCCGATTCACAGAACTAACTTAAGACAAAATCCTAACTTACTACTTTTAGTGTTCACAAAAGTTAGGATTTTGTATTAAGTTTGTCTTAAGACAGACTTAAGACAGATTTAAGATGAAATCCTTACTTAAGTCTATTTTAAGTCTGTTTTAAGACAAAGTTAAGACAAAATCCTAACTTCTGTAAATACCAAAAGAAGTAAGTTTAGGATTTTGTCTTAAGTTAGTTCTGTGAATCGGGCCCTAAGAGTGCAATAGAAGATCTATATGAAGAATTCAAATCATAAAGACATGATGCTCAATTGATGCTCTTCCCTTTCTGTGCTTTGCAGGGATATCCCAGCTCGACCAAGTGATCCAGGTGCTACTGTCTTCTGGCATGTTAGTGGGAGGAGTCCTCGGTTTTGTTCTAGACAACACCATTCCAGGTAACTATTGTTGTCGCAGCACTTTGGTTAATTCCAGATACAAAAGGCTGATCTGGAACTGATAAAATGGCGGGGAAAATTACCGAGTCAAGTGCATGCCAAAACAAAGATCAATCATGGACATTATTCATTAGCCATGTTTTAGCCACATGTTAACCATAGATAGTCTTGATACAACTATGATTATATAAATTGTATCTAAATTGATGAATGTCAGATTAAAGGACAAACGAGAACAACAAGATTTCTAAAACAGAAATGTGCATTGCACTGGTGCAGATCCCAGATTTTTATGAATTTGCAAACATTACTATTGTTACTTTTGACATCATTTTCAGATGAGCAAAGATACATGTGTGTATATATATATACGATTGCCACAGAAATCATCCAGCACTCCAAGAGGATAAGATCACTCAATTTTATTATGGTGATGATCACATCAACGTGTTTCAACAGCCTCACGCTGCCTTGTTCATCGTGAACAAGGCAGCTGAAACACGTCGATTTAATCATCATCATAATAAAAATTGAGTGATTTTATCCTCTTGGAGTGCTGGATGATTTCTGTGGAACCGCAGTAATCGTATTTTGATATTTGGAAACGTGGCGGACGTTTAATTTCCGGCACCACCGGCGTTTAGGAAGCATGCAGCACCCCCTTAAGGCGGGTGCTTTAAATGCGGCGGTGCCCCGCAATATAAATTCTCGCTCCCAAATTCCTCTTAGTTGCTTACAAAGAATCCACAGCACTCGTGGGGGTAGTTTATCAGTCTGATTTATTTTGGCAGGTACAACAGACGCGTTTCGGAGCTAGTTCTTCCTCGTTGTTGTTCACATATTGCATTGCAAGGAGTCATTTTTTATACACATGATCGCTGCAAAGCATTAGAAACAAAGGAGGGATGACAGCTAGCGCCATCTTTAAATGAGAAATTCATCGCATTTTATCAATGTTATATACAATACATAGCACCATGGGTTTCGACAACGGGAAATTGTAATCAATACGTTCCCTCACATTAAATACAGTGACCCATTCTGCTTAACTAAAATCACGCCGTGGATCGGCATTTGGCAACCTCTATATGGAGGTTGCTAGCCCCTCCTCATATGTTTCAATGTGTTTTTCGGCCGTGTATCGGCCCTCTTACTCAGAAGCAGATCATGTTTAAAAAAGAGAAGAAATATAAATTAGCAGATAGTCTTTTCCCTAAAAAGGCAATGTTGCATTACATTTACAAAAATATAAATTTCATTTTCATGCAAAAATGGTTACTGTAATGTGTTTTGTACTCTTCTAGATCCCTATGTGTACTGTTAACTCTAAAGCAGAATTTAGCCCATTTGGGGGTTTTGTCTGGAGGTCGATTATATTCCAGTTGTCTAAGTCTTGACACTCTATCCCACCCTCTGACATGTACTGGAACACAGTCAATAGCAAAAAAGTGTAAAAGATCTCTGTCACTTTTGTGCTTAATGTCAAAATGACGTGCCACTGGATAGTTGAAATCTTTTTTAGCTATAGCACGCATGTATTCTAGAATTCTGATCTTGACATTATGAATCCAGCTGCCCACATACATGAGTCCACATGGACATTTCAAACAGTAGACAGCATGGGAAGTGTGGCAGGTCAAGAATTTATTATTGGTCTTCCCTCTTTTTAAACCTTTCACATTATAGGTTAGTATCCTTTTACTAAAAGCACAGGCCTTGCATTTGCCACAAGGATAGAATCCTTTCATCTCTTTCAAGGTGCCCTTCTTGGATGGAATTGGGTCTAGATGACTATGGACCAGGCTATCTTTCAGCAAACATGCTTGCCTTAATGTGATCATGGGGACCAGTGGAATATCATATCCAATGACTGGATCTGTTTTCAATACATGCCATTTAAAAGAAATTATTTTTCTTAGGCTAGAGGCATCTTCGGAGAAGGTTATCATCTGGAATTGGCCCTCATTTGATGTATTTATCTGTTTTTGCTTCAAAATCTCCTTTCTAGGTAGCTGTTTTACTCTTCTCAGAGTATTCACTAAAAGATCATTATCATAACCTCTTGCTAAAAACCGACTCAGGCTTTCCTTTGCTGCATGATCGAAATCACATTGTCTCGAACAATTTTGTTTTAGTCTAAGGCATACTGTTTTTAACCTCTCCGGGTGGCTAATGGAGGCGTGCAGTGTGCTGTTGCCCGCCGTCGACTTCCTATAAAGATCTGTAGTTAATTCGCCTTCTTTAACTTCCACTCTGAGGTCAAGATAGTTTACTGCCACTAAACTATTCTCCCCCGAGAAATGTAAGTTAACCTCGTTCCTGTTCAGATGTTTAATATATTCTTCAGCTTTGTTGACTGAACCCTTCCATATTAAAAGAGATCATTGATGTATCGATGACATGACACTATCTCCCTTGTCTATTCGGCATTGGCCGCGGACCAGGCCACCTGCTCCTCCCACCAGCCCACGAGTAACTGGGGGCGAAGCAGGTGCCCATCGCAGTCCCTGATACCTGCCTGTAGCGGTCTCCCTGGAAGAGAAAAATGTTGTTGAACAAACGCAATTCTATTAATTCTACCGCCCTGAGTCCTTGCGAGTGGTTTATACAAGTATAAAGACTTGTTATGTCCAGCATAATCAAGCAGTAAGATGGATCCCACTTGATCATCTCAATGTGTTGGATAAAATCGGTTGAAATTGAAATTGAGTAACATTTATATAGCGCATAGCTACCCGGAGGCATCCCAGCGCTTGAAGTAACAGCAATGAGGTGTCAAGCCAGATTAGGGAAACAGTAGTGTTTTTAGGGATCTGCGAAAGTAGAGATGATTGGGTTCTGCTCGCAGATGGTGAGGAAGGGAATTCCAGAGTCTGGCGGCATTGAGCGAGAATTGTCGACCTCCACTTCTCACCTTCCTGATCCTAGGGACAGTGGCCAGGTTCAGGGTTTTAGATTAAAGACCTCTGTTGGGTTCCAAGGACTGGATAATGTTGTGAAGAAGGGGGGGCCTGTTTTGAATAGAGATTTATGGGCGATACATAAGGATTTGAACTTGACTCTCTCTTGGACAGGAAGCCAGTGGAGCGACTTCAGAGCAGGTTTGGTCGACTGATGTTTGGGGGTGCCCAGTAAAAATCTTGCGGCCCGATTCTGGATGGTTTGTAGCATAGAAAGGGTGGCGACAGGGGCCCCCAGATAGAGCGCATTCGCGTAGTCCAGCCAGGACAGGACGAGGGCCTGGACCATGATTTTCCTAGCCTGAAACTGCAGGACAGGAAGAATTTTACGAATCATTTGCAGGACACCATAGCACGAGGCAGCCGACTTCCCTGCCTGGGTTTTGAATTAAAGGTCTTGGTCTATCCAAACACCCAGACTCCTTAGCTGGGTCTTGGGAGTGGGAGCCAGGCCTAAGGAGGTGGGCTATATTTCTTTTAGGTCAAGTGGAGAGCGTTTATCCAGGATCATGATTTCACTCTTTTCCCCGTTTAGTTTAAGAAAGGAGTTGCTCATCCAAGTCGCAATATCTTCCAAGCAGGAACGCAGACAGGGAGAGGAGCTTTCTGCTCTATTGAGCCCAATCACCAACTGCGTGTCATCCGCATAGGTGACTATGTGTATTCCAAAGGGAAGAACTGCCTCTGCAAGAGTGCAGGTGTACACATTAAATAAAGTAGAACTCAGGGACGATCCCTGAGGCACTCCACAGCAAAGGGGTGTCATTTTGGAAATCACCTCATTTTTAAACACTTGTAAGGATCTATTATCTAGGAAAGAATGGAGCCAGGCCAGGGCAGTTCCAGTGATACCTAATTTATTGAGCCTATGGATTAAGATCCGGTGGTTTACGGTGTCGAACGTTTCCTTGATTCTTCCAATACTGAGAGCAGGGCTGTTTATGTACCCTGTAGTGGGTGGAAACCTGTCTGTGTCTGATGGGGGAGATTATGGCTTTCTAAAAATGAGGATAGTATTGAGTTAAAATATTTTTCTGTTATTTTGCTTACCCCTGGAAGCAGGGAGATAGGGCAGTAATTAGAGTGGAAGGATCAAGGCTGGGTTTCTTCAGCCGAGCCTTTACCATGGCTTCCTTCCATGCGGGGGGAACCACCCCTGAGGAGAGTGAGGTGTTGATTTATCTAAACTCACAGGGGAAACCACTCCTACCACCTGTCTCAGTATCTATAGCGGGGCAGGGACTTTGGGTGATCCACTTTTTACCTTGGAAAAGAGACTTTCTAATACTGGCATTTCCATTGCCGGAATTGTATCCAAGATGGGATGATTTTTACCAAGTGGAGGGGCTGGGGAGTCATTTATCAGAGGGAAATGAGGAGAAGATAGTTTCAATTTTAGTTGAGAAGAATTCTTCTAATTTGTCACACTGTGCTCCTGAGGTATCAAGAGTGACGGGTGGGAGGGGGGTATTTTTGAGAGAGTTTTAACAATGCTGAAGATCTCACAAGTGGAATTAGGTGCAGCTAGGATTTTATTTTCATAATAGGCTGCCTGTCGTGCTCTGATATCAGCTTTGTAGAGGTGGATACTTTCTCTATAAACTCTTCCTCCAGATTCTCTACATTTTTTTGCAGTTCTCCTTCAGGCCTCGTAGCACCGCTGAGTACCAAGGTTTTTAAGTGTTTCCTGTTTTAATTGTCATACATTTTATGGGGACAAGAGCATCTAACGATTTTTTAAGCCAATTATTAAAGTTGTCATTGGCCGTGACCACATCTACGGAAGAGGCCGGTTTAGTTTCTTCCAAAACTGTGGTCCACTGTTCCATTGAGATATTGGACCAGGGCCTTGTTTTAGAATAGGAGGGGGTTTTACAAGTTGTACTGAGGGGTGGTGACCATGTGAAAGGTATTAGAAAATGGTCTGAACATGGAACACGTATAGGTTTCCACCCTACTAGGGGATCCAAATTTGAAAAGATAGGGTCTAATAAATGACCCTTTGCATGGGTGGGTTCACAGATTTTTTGTAGAAGTTGGAAGACAGCTAAGTCCTTGGTGAGTTCAGTTGCCGATGTCTGTAGGGGGTCATCGAAATGCAGGTTAAAATCCCCCAATATGGAGAAGTTAGCTGAAGAGCTAGCTAAGTTTGTGGCCAGGTCTGGCAGTGATTTACAGAAATCCACTGAGGGACCTGTGGTTCGGTATAATAGAATACCCAAGAAAGTGAGGTCTGGGGAGAACTCAATAGAGAAAGCGGCGTTCTCACAATCTGGGACAGGGCTGACCATCATTCGGCAGGTTAGACCGTGTTTGTAGATACAGGATGTTCCAGCCTAGTGATGGAGTAGCCGCTGGGCAGGGCCTGGACGAGATCAGGATCGGAGCTAGGGGTAAGCCATGTCTCTGTAAGAAACAAAACCTCAGGCGATTCTTCTTCTAGAAGAATGGAGATTTCAACTGTATATCTAGGCAGTGATCTACAGTTCAATAAAAACATTTTGTTTCTCTGTGGGTTAATTAAAGGGGGTTGATGGTCTAAAGTTAGGTGGAAACTGCAGTGTGAGCATTTAAGTGGATCATTCGAGAGTGAAATGGACTGTTTGCATGTACCCCTCATTGCACCTGCTAGGCAGCGTAGTTCGTCCGAGCTGTACTGTATCCGCTGGCTAGTGCGAGGGGCAGGGTCTGTGGCCCCTGGCCCCAGCCGGTCGCGGACGGGCACAGACGGGTTTGCCTTTTGGCGTGCCAAAGGGGCGAGCCCCGCTGAACGTCCGGGCCTTCTTTGCTTTTATGCTGCTTCCCTAAGTGGAGCGAGCGGCTATACCACTAACCCTTCACTCCCAAAATAGCGTCCACGCCGATATCAGAGTTTTTTTGCCCGAATCTCCCTCTGCACAAACGGGATCCCCGCGGCGGACCTGGGAGTAGGGGGCAGGTAAGGCTTACAGCGGAAATGCAGCAGATGACAATAATGGAATTCTAAAGTCTAAATTCACAAACAGTAGTGCAAATACTTAAAACTAGAATGCTAATAGCATCTGTGCAAGTTACGATGAGCAAGGTTCCCTCTGCGCGCAACTCAGTTTACAACTGCAGCGCGTCCGGGCCATCATTGTTTTTATGCTGTTTCCCTAAGTTGAGCGAGCAACTATGCCGCTAACCCTTCACTCCCAAAATGGCGTCCACGCCGATATCAGTTTTTTAGCCTGAATCTCTCTCCGCACAAACGGGATCACCCACGGCGGACCAGGGAGTGGGGGGCAAGTAAGGCTTATGGCAGAAATGCAGTAGATGACAGTAATGGAATTCTTAAAGGCCGCACAGTTAAATTGCGCTTTAAAAAAAGAAAACACAAACAGTAGTGCAAATACTTAAAACTAAAATGCTATTATCAGCTGTGCAAGTTACGATGAGCAAGGTTCCCTCTGCGCGCACCTCAGTTACCAACTGCAGCGCGTCCGAGCCATCATTGCTTTTATGCTGTTTTCCTAAGTGGAGCGAGCGACTATACCGCTAACACTTCACTCCCAAAATGGCGTCCACGCCGATATCAGAGTTTTTTAGCCCGACTCTCCCTCCGCACAAATGGGATCACCCGTGGCAGACCAGGGAGTAGGGGGTAGGTAAGGCTTATGGCGGAAATGCAGTAGATGACAATAATGGAATTCTAAAGACGGCACAGTTAAATTGCGCTTTTTAAAAAAAAATCACAAACAGTAGTGCAAATACTTAAAACTAGAATGCTAATAGCAGCTGTGCAAGTTACGATGAGCAAGGTTCCCTCTGCGCGCACCTCAGTTACTAACTGCAGTGCGTCCGAGCCATCATTGCTTTTATGCTGTTTCCCTAAGTGGAGCGGCGACTCTACCGCTAACCCTTCCCTCCCAAAATGGCGTCCACGCCGATATCAGAGTTTTTTAGCCTGAATCTCCCTCCGCAAAAATCGGATCACCCACGGCGGACCAGGGAATAGGGGACAGGTAAGGCTTATGGCAGAAATGCAGTAGATGACAGTAATGGAATTCTAAAGGCCGCACAGTTAAATTGCGCAAAAATAAAAAATCGCAAACAGTAGTGCAAATACTTCAAACTAAAATGCTACTAGCAGCTGTGCAAGTTACGATGAGCAAGGTTCCCTCTGTGCGCACCGCAGTTACCAACTGCAGCGCGTCCGGGCCATCATTGCTTTTATGCTGTTTCCCTAAGTGGAGCGAGCGACTATACCGCTAACCCTTCACTCCCAAAATAGCGTCCACGCCGATATCAGAGTTTTTTTAGCCCAAATCTCCCTCCGCACAAATGGGATCACCCGGGGCGGACCAAAGAGTAGGGGGCAGATAAGGCTTACGGCGGAAATGCAGTAGAAGACAATAATGGAATTCTAAAGGCCGCACACTTAAATTGGGCTTGTTTTTTTTTTTTAATCACAAACACTAGTGCAAATACTTAAAACTAAAATGTTAATAGCAGCTGTGGAGGTTATGATGAGAAAGGTTCCCTCTGCGCGC